>NC_140453.1:9142036-11542036 GCF_963576455.1 Neolamprologus multifasciatus
TTCTATTTAGAGATTTGGGTGAGGGGCAGTCAATGAGTTGAATTGGTGTCAACATTATCAACATGAAGCTGGGTTTAGATGAAACAAAGGGGTAACTTGCATGCTGAAGAATTGTGCAAAATTTTGCAATATTTTCTGAGGAATCTAGTTAACAAATGGGGAAAGCATTTCTATGTTTTTCTTTTGAAAACCCAAATTGTAAGGGTTTTTTTTTTTCTGATAAGTTTCCATAATCTGGGAATTTTAGGCCTAAAGCTTTGGGGCCAAACTCAAGCAAGAGGTATACTCGTACACGAGGTGGATCCTTTGTTGCACTTTAGACAGAGTTGGATCTTAAAACCTCTCACAAATAAAGGAGCCTAATCACCTACAGGGATGAATACCTGATACATTGTATCCATTTTTTTCAAGCAGTGTGGTGCAGGGATTCTTAAGAATTGTTTTTTCTTTGTATTCCATGACAAATTATTTATTCTGTTGGTGTTTTCATATGCGGGAGCACTTCTTAGCACTCTCTTTTTCCTTTATTTCCACATGTTGCTGTCCATGTTTATTACTTCATTTTTAACATTAGGTCTTTGATTATTTTCACATGAAAGGGCAATGAGTTTAGAGGAGACTGTATTTCTGTAAACTCTGAAGATTGTCTTCTATGTGAATGTCTTAGCAGGTTTTGCCTGTTCATTCAAACAGCAAGCTTTGACAATAAAAAGAGAAATCACATAACTGTGAGTCCTTTTCCAGTAATTTTCTACACCTTTTATTTAACCATCAGTTTGTTGACCTGTAGTGAGTTCAAAACCCGGGCTCGAAGAGGGCAGCTTGCCATACCAAAAACCTTTGTACAGACTGTTCTCCCAGTCACAGATAAAGCAAGTGTGAACACATCAGTCCTGACAACACAACTCTTTCCTTCTCTGTAAAGAATGTTAGAGCTGTTATGTTTTAAAATAATTTATTTGCATTTGTTTTAAAGCAGATCAGTGATCTCTAGCATACATATTGGGCTGTGAGCTGTGCATGCTGTTGATCAGAACTTGGATAATTTAGTTACTGACAGAGTTAAGTGTGCTATAGTATGCATTTACTGGCCTTAATGGTTGCTCAAAGCTTAACCTGTTGATAGATGTAGAACTGACAATCAGATTACCGTCAAAACTGTTCTTTACTGATCTGAATATAAAGATTACATGTCTACACGATTAAATGTCAAACCTTCGAGTAACTTCTCGGCAACTGTATCTTGCTTCCAAGAAGCCAGACTTTCTTGTTCTTGTTTTTAAAGAGGTTTTGACCAACAGTTCTCCAGCTTTCTGAAGGTCTTCCAAAGCTTTTCTTTGGACACCGGCTGCTTTCTCGCTCATTTTTAGTCAAGTCCTTGTACCTCACCATTTTCAGAGGAATGTTGTTTTTGTTTAAGCCACTTAACGCTGACCTATAAATTATTAAGATATAAAAAAGGCACATATCTCAAAGCAAGAACCAGAATCAATAAACCAGAGCTGCTGGATTTTCCTTACAAACGGGATCATAAACTGTAACCCTGAGGACAGCAATGTCCTCCACACATTCAACAGCCTGTCTCATATTTCTCTGTGTCAATACTGCTGTAGCTGTTCCAGGTGACCTCGCTTTGCTTTGTTTGCAGTTTGTGCTTCATGAGAAAGAGCACAGATGGGGAGTTTATGTCAGTGAAGGGGCGCTGCCTATTATCTTACTCTCATGAGCTCTCATCACTAATGATCACCTGTTCAGTCTTAATATCTGTCGGCAAAACTGCAGGTATACCTCCAAGCTGAGAGGTTTATTTTTTATTTGAAAATCTCAACAAACTATCGGGGAAGCTTTTAAAACTGTGGAATTTCAAACTAGTCCCACCTCCACCTTACTTTGTACAAATCCTTTTAAAATGGGAGTTTTATGGGATTTCTACTCTCCTGAATAACACCAGGTGTGCTTGCAGTCTTGTGCTTTATGGGCTTGAAAATAAAAATCAATATTTGCACCATTTTCACTCTCTATTGTTGTGAATTAAAAGCAAAGCTTATTCTGGACTAAAAAAAACAACAACAAAAAAGCTACGTAAAACCTGTAGGATTCGCAGCTAACTTACACTCGTGTGCAGGCATGCACTACAGAGGCATACAGCAGTTTGTTCTGGCTGCAGGTTAAGTTCTCAGAGGCAGTCTTCTCCCAGAGAAACTCAGCTATGGATGTCTGTATCTGAATGCGAGTGAACATGTCTGTGACAAGGAGGAGGGGCATTAAAGGGTAGTGCAGGAAACAGAGAGGCTCTCACGTTGTACTACTTCTGTTCCCCTTCTTGTAAGTGGAACTCAGCCTCTTATGTAAGACATCTCCCTGGGCGCTGCCTTCCACCAGCCAGTCAGAGAGCTTCTCTTGTTGCTCGGTCCCCGCTGCTCTGTTCGTCATTGTGTAAAGAGATTCTCACAGTGTTCAGGAGATTATGTTACACTGGCGCAGTCAGCCGAAGACACCACAGCCTCTGTTCCACAGCCAGTTGTTAGTCCACATGGAGGCTTGTTGCCATGGGGATGCAGGCCAAGGCACTCTCCTAACACCGCCAGCACCAAGGACCCAAGACCACAAGCCTTCGTGTAACACCCTCCGCCATAAGCAGAAAACAGTAGAGGCCTCCCTATGAGTGCGATTACTGGGGCTTCTCAGCTCTGTGAAACCATTACACAGTTACACACAGGCATGGGTGAAGGAAGCATTCATAAAAATAAAAAAAACATTTATTTACACTACATGAGTTTGCAGAAAGCGCTTCATCCCATAGGGCAATAAAGAATATGAAATATTGTTGGTTACAAATCTCTCAATGTATTTTTCACCGGTTCAGTCGTCTGGAACTGGGCTATATTTACAGCTGTCGTGAAATCAATTTTTACTGCGGGGTTATGTTCCCCTTGACGCACTGCGTGGTTAAACTATCTCTAAATTTAGCTCCACGTTTTTAATTTGATGATGTTTAGACCTGATCTGACCCTTTCACCTCAAGTGCACGGTGTGCACATGCTTAGAAAAGCACTTTTAGCATTTTATATAAAGCACTCTTTCAAGATTCATGAAAAAATGAATGATGATTGATTAAGTGTAGGTTCTGCTGTCTTGTGAGTTAAGATGAGCACACTTTTTGCTACTGATCCTTTCATGGCTTTGGTTATGCAACCTAATTCCCTGCTTGAGGTGTTAACCCAAGCCACAGTTCAGGTCAGATTATATGTTCCCTTGATACAGTTTTGACCGTTAGAAACCCCAAGTGATACCTGACACTGGACCAGCAGATAAAATGAGAGTCGCTCCTTCTAATCTGAGTAAATCTGTGCTTTCAGGACTAGACTCTGTGGCATACAAACATGTCGGTGTACAGTGTAGGCTGGGGTTCACCTTTATGCCAGCCTATTTACAGAGTCTATGTAGCAGTTAGTGACATATTTATTCTGGGCTGTCGGACAAGCTTCAGTCTTTGGCACAGAAAACATGGAAACCAAAACTGTTCAGTTTGAGTGATCATCTTAGTGACTTAAAACACAATGAATGAACAAAACAGCTGCATATCAGACAATAATCAACATCCTATGTGAAATCTTCATTTGGAATCACTGTTCAAGAATTCAATTGAAAAATAAATGGCTTAGTAGTAACAACTCCTGCTCTTGCTCTTTCTACACAAACAAATGTGAAGGTAAGCCAGGATAACATATCAAGAATAAGAGTTTTACTCTTCAGGTTTTCTTCTAAGAAGTCTGATAAATATTCCCAGAAAGCTTCTGCAAATACTTACTCCATCCTAACACTTTTGCCTGCAAAGCTAGGATCCTGCAATGTACTGCTGCAACAATATTAGGTGTCTGTGTTTGTGTAAAATGATCTCTGAAGTTTGTTTTCTGTGCTTGAAAGCCTCATTAGGCTCTGCCTGTTCTTTTGCACAATTAAAACTTTCTACACCTTTTATTTAATCATTGGTTTGTTGACCTCCAGCAAATTCAAGACTTGCACACCACAGGAGAAAGCTGTTGTGCTCGGGCTCGAGGAGGGCAGCCATGCCAAAAACTTTTGTACAGACTGTTCTCTGTACAAAAGTTTGTCACACTCGCTTTATCTGTAACTATAGTTACAGATAAACCTCTTTGACCCTGAGAAAACAACTCTTTCCTGCTTGTTAAACAATATTAGAGCTGTTATGTTTTAAAGGAATTAATTTGCATATATTTTAAAGCAGATCAGTGATCTCTAACAAACATATTGAGCAGTGTGCTCTTGGATTTTTTAAGGTTGCTAACAGCAGGTGAAATACATGATAATATCCCTTCATTCAGTAAAGCTTAAAATGCTGAGAGATGCAAAATCAAAAATCCCATTACCTTAAAATATGCTCATACTAATCTGAATATCGAGATTATATAGAGTAAATGTCACAAATCTACAGCACTGTACAAAGTCTTGAGTCAACCCTCATTCCTTTACATTTTGTTTCCAAGGAGCCAGATTTTTGTGACTTGTTTTAATGGGTCTTGAGCAATTTTAAGTCGTATCTTTAGGCATTTTGTTACCAGCAGCCTGTCAAAAAATGCACAAAACCCCAGCAAAGACCTAACACAGGACCCATAGGAGCCATCTGAACCTTTAGTTGATCCATTTAATGTTCACTGAAGCATCATCAGAAATTGTTTCAGTGGAAGGGTGGCTGTCAAGAAGTCATTCTTAATGATGGTAAACAGGGAGAAACGGCTGGAGGAGGAGGTCAGGAAAGAGGTCCAATACTGAGTGTCTACAGCCATATGAAAAACATGGTGGAGACTCTGTCATGGGCAGTGTTACTTTTAAAATGTATTCCATTACAGATTACAGAATACATGCCCCAAAATGTATTCTGTAACGTATTCCGTTACGTTACTCAATGAGAGTAACGTATTCGGAATACTTTGGATTACTCAATATATTATCATGCTGTTTACAACTACAGGAATGTACTATTGCTGTGATTTATTACTGTTACTGAAGGTCCGCGGCTCCGAACCATAGTAAAGGGACCTCTGGCTAATACGGTGGGTTCTGTTTCGGGCTCTTAGCCGAAAAATAGCTTTACTTTGTTGTGTGGGTCAACTTTGCTTGCGAGATACAGAGAGAGGGAGAGGCGTTGAAAGGCTGCTCCAACAGAACTTATTGTTTTTGGAGGAAAACACGAACACGGTGTACTGTCGAGTCTTAATAGCTTACTTACAACTGGGCACTCTTCTTGGCTGCAGTGGTTATTATTATATTTACATGCTTCCAGCTCCTGTTTTTGCTCGATGACAGCTCGTACTTTTCCTTTTTCTCCCTCCCTCGCTCACAGACACATAACGGGTATGGCAGTCCATTCTCACTGCAGCACGGACTACACTGCCTATGATGCTACATTCTTTAGAGCTATACCTGTAGCATTCTGCCTATTAGCTTAGCACAACAACAACAAAAAGGCGCTCTCTCACCCAGGAAACACGCAGAGAGAGAGCGTCACCCTGTAACCATGGCAACCGTAACGCTGCCGCCTGGAACAACTGAACATAGCTGTCAAACAAAACCCAAACAGTCCTGACCATTGACTGTAGAAAACAGTTTTCTTTTCTACAGTCAATGGTCCTGACCCGTGACAATATGAAACAGGGAAGTACCGCCGTGTAATCCATTTATTTCAACAAAGTAACTGTATTCTAAATACCACCTTTTTAAACGGTAACTGTAACGGAATACAGTTACTCATATTTTGTATTTTAAATACGTAACGGCAGTACATGTATTCCGTTACTCCCCAACACTGGTCATGGGTTGGGGCTGCAATTCAATCAGTGTTGTTGGAGATTTCGTCAAAACTGATGCAGCTGTGAGTGTTGAAATGTCAGATTTTGATCTACCATGATCTACTAAGCTTAATTTTTTAGCATGCCAATGATCAAAGTGAAAGTCACTATTACAGAGTCCACCACTGCATCTGTTGATACTATTGCTGTGCCTTTATTTAGGTTTGTGCTAAGTTACATAAGCATGACTACAGTATTTTGTGTGAACTTCAGTTGGCCCACGTGTGCATTTACTGTTTATTCTGCTGCGGGTAAAGCCGCCGAATTCAAAGGCAGCTTGCAGGCTTCTTTTTCAGAGTTCAAGTGCTTCTTCTGTTAGTGAGAGACCTTTCAACAGGATTTCTAAAGGTGAAAAGTGGCATTAAGGGCATTAAGTGAGAGAGGAGAGATGATTCAGGTTTGCTTCTCTTCATGAGTTAAGCAACTTAAAAAAAAAACAGAAAGGAAAGGAAAAACAGAGAACAATATTTCCACAGCAGGTCTGCACTGAGATTTCCATAATCATTTGATATTTTTATAGTTCTTCTGGTTCAGAAATCCTCTTTATATAAAAACCTCTTTAAATGTACCTGTGATATTGCTTTCTCCGCTGCATGTATGGGAAGGACATTATGCAGTGCTTTGTTTGACCTGGGCACAGAATAGTTTGGGTGGAACTTCACTGAAAGATCCGGGAGCTGATTGGCTGTTTAAGCACGCGTGAGCTGCCACGTGCAGCAAACTGTCGTACAGTCAATGGTCCTGACCAATGACTGACTGTTTGGCTGTAGCGCCCTCTGTCTGCGAAGAATATTCACCTGTAACGTTAACAAATAAAGTAAAGATAATATGACAAAATAAAATAATATAAAAATGCATATAGTATAGTGTTATTCATAATGAATGAGGCACACAACATTTGCTTCCAGGAGGCGATATTCACCTCCGATACCGCCGTAGTCGTGTATTTTGCGCAGGCATATTTTGAGAACCCTCTTGGACCTTCGTCAAGCTGTTAAAGGACCTCAGGATGTCCATGCTCGCTGAGCGTATGTATACTTGTTTCACTTTTTTTTTTAAAAATATATATTTATTTTTTCTGATGTCGCATGACGCTACGTTTAGGTGGTTATTTTTCGCAAAACCCGGTCTACAACATATGTTACATAGTTTCCTCCTGAAAACGCTCATTAGTTTCTGGATTGTGTATTCCGGTAGTTAGCATTAGCATTTTTAACAGCTGTCTGTGGACACGTGTTTTTTCTTTTGACTGCTTCCTAACGACAGTAACTCACTCATTTGTAGTTAGGTTTTGCTCTGGGATGCAGAAGTTTATTAAAACATGCACTCTGTTAACTCTTTAATCGTAAGTTGTGGCAGAAAGCTCGCTGGAAGCATGGTTGAAGGTTGGAGTGTAAAACAATTGTGATCTCTCATAACTGTCAGGTTAGCTCCTGTCATGAACACACATGCATAATGCATCCCGTCTTTGTTTTTATCGGTGTTAATCATATGTGCGTTGGCCCCATAAACCCAGTGTCAGTCAGGCTTATAGACCATTTAAAGTAGGAGACGATGTGACTGACGTGTTCTGGTTTCCTGTTATGTAACACTGTTGCTGCTGTTGTATGTTCAGCTCGTAGGAAGCTTAAGTGGTCTGTCGACCCCAGGAACAGCGCTTGGAGTAATGATGACTCCAAATTTGGCCAGAAGATGCTTGAGCGAATGGGGTGGTCCAAGGGAAAGGTAAGTAATGAAAGCGGTTAATATTGTTATTTTGTTTTTTTGTTTTTTTTCTCAGAGACTGTACATTGGAAGAACTGGTGAGCATTTCTCGTGTCTCTCTCCCCACCCCCCCCCTTTTTTTTTTCTTTTTTCTTTTTCCTTTTTCCTTTTCCAAATCTGAATTAAGGGTCTGGGGAGGAGTGAGCAAGGCTCAACTGACCATGTCAAAGTGAAAGTTAAAAATGACAGCTATGGGCTTGGAGCAAATGCTAGCTATGAGGTAAGCAAACGTTTAAAGCCCAGTTTCACATTTGAATCAAATGAAGGCTTTTAAAAAGTCACATCTGTGTTGACCTTAACCACATCATTTTGTTTTGCATGGTGTAATTTGAGATTTTTAGACTTTCACGAATCCTCATTAATTATCTAAGTTGTCATTTTAACCTGTCATTTTTTAGTCACATTGTGTTGCCGTGTATGATTTTTCACAGGATAAGTGGATTGCTCACCAAGATGATTTTAATGAGCTGCTTGCTCAACTGAACAGCTGCCATGGTCAAAACAGCAGCAGTGGTATGTACACAAAGCTCGATAAACCTTTATCAACTTTATACAACTAAATTTCTTAGCTGTGCGACTAATAAAGGCGATCATATCTTAATAAGACAAACTAATAAAAACTAATGAAGGCTGCTTGTCTTGTGTCATAGCACAACATAGCAGCATGTCAAGTATACGATGATATCCTGGATGGCCAGGATATAGTGACTTCCTACATGTTCATAATTATATTTGGTTAGTTTTATAGTTCATTCTGCCATTGATCAACTATGTAGAGTACTATGCAAAAGTCATATATTTTACTAGGAAAATGGGAAATGGATGCATTCATTTATTGAAATGTTCAAACATGCATGGAAATACAGTATAAAATTCAACAACAGAGTTTACCACCTTTATTGTTCAACTCGCTTGAGCCGTTTTCTTGTCATTTCTTTAAAATCCTCCAGAAATCCTTTAGAACTATTGGTCAAGAGCACTTGACGATGTGGCTCCTTGGAAGCAAAATGTAAAGAAATTAGGAATGGTTCAAGACTTCTGCACAGTACTGAATGTTATATTGTAAAGCATGTAGTGTTGGTGCATGCTGGTGTTAAAAGAAATGCAAAACAAACTCATATTCAATAGTAACATTTCCAAAACCAGTGAAAACTTTTATCTGTTATCAAGCAACACAAAACTACAAAAAACCAAACAAAAAACAGTCTTTTTTGATCAATCAGCCCGTTGGACAGTAGAGGGTGCTACAGTGCAACATTTAGTTACTTAAAGGCAAGGCTATATTCACAGTAACCATTATCCTCAGTGCGTGACAAAAACATGTTTACACTACCGGATGATGATACTAAATAACATTCTTCTAATTTCCTAACTCAATCTGGGTCATATTTCAACTTTTATCTTCAATTTTCTTCTTCTGTAGAAACTCCACCAGATGAGCAGAAAGGCTTCAGTTTGGAAGAAAAATCCAAGACATCCAAAAAGAGGGTCCACTACATGAAATTCACTAAAGGTGGGTTTATCATGAGGCGGCAATGGAGCGAGATGAACAGGAATAAATGTGCTAAGATATACGATGCTAAACACAGCAATTACCTGTCAAACTATATCCTATTTAAAAAATTTTTAAAAAGTCAGCCAGGGGGCCTGATATTATATTCCTAACACAGCAGAAAGTTAGAAACGCATTGAGGATAATTAGTTCATTCTAACTGCAAGCAAAAATAATCCCCCCTGCTTTCTTATTTTGATGCCAATATACACCTGCATACCATCTACTCAGGCAGACGGACAGACAACCTCTTTGACCCTCGTTAAGCTTTGTGCTCTCGTCTCAGACCACAGGCGCTGATCAGAGCTCCGTCAGCCTGTCCTGGGTCAGTTGGCCTGGTGTGAGCACTAGGGGAGGTTATTTATAACTCTCCCCTCTCCTTTCATTGCTCTTTTACACGTCAGGAAGTTAAGATTTGCTGGTCAAGGCCAGAACACTGATAGGCGTAAGGAGGACTTTTGTGTTCTGGACCAAAATGGGTAACTGCTAGCCCATATTTTACTGCTGAGTCGCTGTATTTGGGCTTGCAGCATAGTTTCACGATCACACACCTACCTTCTTTGGTGAAATGATGAAACTATGTGTTATTTTGTACTTGGATTATGTAGCTGATACAGATACTATTTTTGTTTTCTATGTTAGTGCACTCATCGATTGTAAACATGGCTAAATAATCAATAATTGTTTGTCACTAGCTTAAAATCTACCTCATCAAGTCAGCATGCTCTGCAAAAACAAAATACCTCAACTTTTGCCTCACCTGGAAGAGCCTTCTACACTTTACGTCATTCAATAGCAGCTTCCTGCTTCCTGTTTGGGGCATCTGGCATCTCCATTTACTGGCCCCCCAAAAACAACAACCTCCCGTGACCTATTAGATGACCCATCCTGATAAAACACTGCCTCGGTCTCTCCCCCAGACCCTCTTGCCCTGTTTTTGTAGTCTTAATTTAGCAGGAGCCAAAAACGGACCCTTTTTTTTTTTTTTTTTTTTTTTTTTTTTTTTTTTTTTGCGTGAGTGTTTCCTGACAGATGAGATTCACCTATACAAGAGACACGTAAAGCATAAAGCGTGGACATGGCAGGATGATGATGATGATGCTGATGCTCAGTTTTTCTTGGTTCACTACAGATCAGAGTTAGATGCTGAGTACTCGTACAGCCCATGTGTGAAGTTTAGTTTAGATTGAAACCTTTGTGACTCACCCAGAAGCACCTTTGGCTCATTCTGTTTCCGCCTGCTTCCTGATCGCTTTACATTGTTATATACAACGCACTGCCTTTTTAACCACATCTGCTTTTGAAATGTGAAATATGGCCAACTAAGTTTCTTATAATATGTTATTAGGCCTCATGAGTATACAAGATAAAATTTAGTCCAATCTGTTTCTGGACAGTTATTTTATAAAATACTGTGCTGAAGCTTAGATTTAATTTGAGTAGGTTTACATCAACATCTGTACGGCAGAGGATGACTGTTAACACATAATTGGAATCACTTTAAGATGTCAAACTCATTTTTACATCATGGGCCACATACAGTGAAGGTCCCCTCTCTGTAAGTGTAGAGAAATGCAACTACATGTGTAATAAATGAGAAACCATCATTGAAGGAAAAAGAAGAAAAATGCTGTCAGCACGAGTCTTTGTGATTAAATTGTAAGAATTAAATGTGTAAAATGCAGAAATCCACAACTCAGTTAGTTTAGTGACGAACACAGCTTCATTTAACCCTTTAAGACCTACCATAGAACCAAGTCCGCCAGAGCTTATATTATATTTTTACATGCTGTGGAGCCATTTTTGGGAGCATTTCAAGTTGCTATACATCAATACAACCATTATAGCCCAGATTTTAATAATATGTATGCATTAAGTGCATAGTAATTACATAAATTGCAAAAAAGTGCAATAAACTACAAAAAAATTGAAAATCGTTTTTGCTTTTTTAACATATATTTCTAGTTAGAGAAATTTAAGAGCCTTATCCCTCAAAACTGTAAATACAAAAAAGTTGTGCAAAATAGTTTCCCACCACAGGAAATTTATTTTGAGTGTCTTCATAGTTTTATTTTTGAAATACACCAATTTTTATATACTGCAGGCAAAACGAAAATAAATATTATACTGCAAATTTGCAAAAAAGCAGCATATGCATCAAAATAAACGATTTCCAGCAGTGCACAGTATGAGTCCTAAGCATCCCAGAAACAACACAGAAAGTCATAAAGTCAAACATAACTTTTAAAAACACCAGTATAGGCCCATAAGGCCCGGATGGTAAAAAAAACCTACATTTCCGCGAAAATGATGTCACTTCCGGTTTCGGGCAGGTAATGGCGGACATGCAAAAGTTCGCGCTGACGTCTATTCCAACGTAGGAAGTGTTATGAACAGCTGATCGGATCGGCAAAGCGTGTTACTGGAATATTATGTTTTTGTTGCTGCAAGTGCTTTTTATGCAGTTTTTGCAAAGCTATATGTGGAAGGAAACTGTGACCTGGACAAGCTGATGGCATAAGATGTAAGTACAACTCCTCCGGTTTCATATGCAAAAACAATTATTGCGCTAGCTTACATGGTTGCAGAGCTACCGGGATTTAAAAATAGTTACGCAAAACAGAGCGTGCCCGCTCCAACCGGCTTTAAAGGGTTAAAGGGTTCTCATGTCTTCGGCTGAATCTGAGCACATTCTGCTTTTCATCTCTGGTTTATTGTAGTGTGTCTTGTGTGCAAGTTCCATTGGCATAGATGCATGCCCCGGCCGTCTCTATAGTGGTCTCTATTGTTGAACATTTAAGTTGAATTTTGTCTTATTAGTCTGAACTGTTTCACACCAGTTTCTTGTTAAATGTGTCTTCTACATGTTTCTAGTGAACCTGCTGAAGTGCTACTCTTATTCCCACCAGATGTTTATAAAATTTCAGAGGAAACTAAAGGGAAAATTTGCAGTTCATTGCATTTGGCATGTTGAGAATGAAACCGTTTAGGGGGATTGCAGGTGCAATTATTGTAGCTGGACTCTTGAAGGAGAGTGACCGTAGACCTTCAACTGTCTTTGGGAATATAACACTGTTTTAACAAAGAGGTGGCAACCGTTGTCACGCAACAACAAGGAGGCTGGTATTTCATGTTTGGCTGTACGCAACTTATAATTTAATTGGAAACTTGAGACTCCCAGTTCTCAGTGGTCTGATAGGCGTTTATGTTCAGTGCACTTTGAACTAGAGAACTGTCATTTGTGACCTTTTTAAATTGAAAACATATTTATTCTAAGTGGCGGGTGATGGTATTTTAAGTATTGGGCACCTCCTCTTGACAGATCATCATTTTGTTTTCAGTTTATGGCGGATTAAAACCAAAGAGTTACCTGGCAACATATAACCTGTCACGGCTGTTTGCAAGTTTCCACCGACCGGTCTCCTCTCTGTGAAGCTGTTGCCAAGTTGAGGCTTGGATTTAGAGTTGTTAAGCTTGTTACATGAGAGGTTGAAAAGATCAGGTAATAGCTCTGTCATTGACTGTCAGCCTTTTTGTGATAGTTTCTCTGGTTGAATATTCTAACCTCATTTGAGCCATTTTAAAGTACATTGTTTATTTAGTCCAGTAGTTTTTTGCATCTAAAACACTTCACCACCGCACAGCTTCAGTTGAATTAATTTTATTCTAAGATTGGACTACTTTTAGCTTGGTTTAGAGCAGTTATGCTTTAGAATTGTTTAAGTCTGGGGTGTCAAACATAAAGCCCAGGAGCCAGAATTGGGCTGCAAAGCCTAGATTCCAGACCATTGGACAGCTTTGGAAAATATGAAGGAGGGCATAAATTTTGGACTTTTATCTGTATTTTCACAAGTTTGTCTTACCTACAAAGACCTACCTCATGGGCATTCAAACTATACCAAAGTAATTAAGTAACAGATAAACAACTAAATAGCCAAACAAAATGGATCTTTTCTGTTATTGTCTGGCCCTCAGGGTGAAATAAGTTTGACATCCTTGGTTTAAACCATTTATCTGTAACTATTGGCCCACCATTTCAAAACACTGGTGCACTCCATTTAACAGCTATTGATTCCATTTAGTCACTAATTGATTATCCCTTTGAAAAAACTCCTAGATAAAGATTCAGTTATAACTATTATAACCGCTTATCTGCACTTTCCAACAAACAGATCTAATAGTTTATCCGTACTCTTATCTAATGCTTGTTAGCCATAATTAAACATTTTTCCATTATGATCATTATTTTAATCATCCATGTTTTCTTTTTGGCTCTCAGTTTGTACTGCTTAACTTTTTTTGTACTCCCATTTTGATTCAAAAGCAAGTTTAACTTAAAATTCTTCTCGGGTCTTCCCCTCTCACTTCTGCCGAATTGCCCCATTCTTGAGAATTGGCTTGGCTTGGTCTATAACCAGTCACTGAGCTCAGTGCATTCCTGCAGTACTGCTGTAAAAACATTGTGGCCACAGCATCATCAGTACCTCTCCCTTTTAGTGCAGGTCTCCTCCCAACTCTCCCTTTCTTTTTCCTTTTTTTTTCTTTTTTATTGATATCCTGTTCATGCTGGCTCTCTCTCTGCCAGCGCTGAGGATTGATGGCCTTTGTTTGTGGGGAAAGGCACCAAAATCTCCACTGCTTAGGTCCAGGGCCCACAGCATAAACCAGTAACCCAGTTTTAATTGCTACCTCCATCTATCACCTGTCAGGGCAGCAAGGGTGGTTGATGCAGAGTTTAACTACAGCTCTCCATCGGCTACTCTCTGTGTTGGCTTCGTTCCAGCTTTTGGGCTTTTAATTAAACATGTTTTTGCATCACGGCCAAAGTGAATTGATGGAGCCTAACAGACCGTGTGAATTACATGTATATATGCTGAGGACCTGTTCTAATATCACTGACAGCGTTTTCTGTACACTGGAGCTTCTGTAAGTCTCTACTGTTAATTGTCGTTTCATCTGTGACCTTGGAAACCACAAACCTTTTCCGCTGCATGTAGGCAGTACCCACTCTTCATCCCATTTAAGTGTATTCATCCAACTTTAAACGCATAGTGGGAAAAACTAGGATTTTTTTTTTAAAATCAGAGCGTTGTTATTTGCACTTTCACCTGAAAGCCTGACAATTTTGACAGGCACTTCCTCATCCAAACAGTAGAAAGGTCAAATTGGATATAATTTTTATGTCTGACCGGAGTTCACTAGATGACAACCACCACAGCAAACACCCCCCACCCCCACCATCCTTTCCATTTATTTTACTTTTCATCGGACTTTCTTGGTTTTGCTGCTTAGACCTTGTATGTGCAGGGACTTTCAAAGCCAAGAGCAGGGGAGATAGAGGTTTAAAAGCAATAAATAACCGAATGTTATCAGAGCCCCGCTGAAGGAAGAGGATGCAGCTGCATGAACAGGACCCAGGCTTGAGACAAGCCACTGTGTGCTTCAGGAGTCTTTGAGGACCCGCTTGAAAAGGGGAATCCGGAGGCGTGGCGTGGCAGACCTTTTCGTCCAGTTTATTTTTCTTTACCGTTTTATCCCTGCAAAAAGAATACAGCCCCCCACCACCCCTACCCTGTTTCTTTTATTTACTCAGTGACCACCTTCTGCTCACCCCCAACACACAAACACACACAAAGGTACTCGGCTGCAATATTTAAAGATTTGCCTGGAAAAAAGAGAAACAATAAACAATGTTCTTTAAGAAAAAAAGCGTGCATGTTGTTGAAAATGGGACTGTGAATCAATTTTTATCACCTTTTAATTCATAAGGTGGTCTTTTTATTCTGAGTCATAGTGATACAGCACAAAAGTTTTCGAGTCTCATGTTAATGATTTGTACATATTCTTTTCTACTTATTACTCTTCCAGGAAAGGATCTATCCAGTCGTAGTGAAACAGATCTTAACTGTATCTTTGGGAAGAGGGCTAAATCAGCAAAAGTCCAAGATCAGGTAAGAGATTACACCTATTTACATCATTCAGAATTAGAAAAAAAGTTGTTTTGAGACTTCAATATCATAATTTATAAAAACATTAGTTTTTCATTTTTATTAATCAAATCCACTTAGTTTAATAAGTTAAAAACAACCTGTCCTGTGGCTTCGCACAAAAGATTTGTAGATAGTAATTCTAATCCACTGGATGCATTCCTAAAATATTAGTGCAAGGGCACAGGACTCTGATTTTCCTTAACCCCGTCAAAGTCAAGCGTGCAGTCCAGCAGGAGATGCCGCACCACTGGCCCAGCTGGCTTGCACTTATCTGTGTCTCCTTGGTAATTCCAAATGATTATTGGTTGCTGATGCTTCCTTCCATCGGTAACTCTGGTATCATCTGGTCTTTCTGCTTCTGCGGGGTACGGCTCCTTGAGCAGCCCGTGGCCCTAGATTAGCCGTGTCACAGCATGCAGCTTTAACACCTCTAACAGGCCACCGATGGCAGCAAGAGCGCCTAAATCCAGTTAAGGGATTTGCACTCTTACCCCCTACTCCTCTCCCTCGCACTCCTGCTTTGCTGTACTTCTGTCTCGAAGCGTCACATCAGCTAGTTAAGAGTGCCAGCGGGCATTATTAAAGGAACATCAAAATTGTAGTGAGGTGTGCAGAAATCTGAAATGATGATGCTTGCAAAAAAAAGTTTCTTTTTTGCTCTTGGCATTGGTGGGCCCATTACTTCAAACGTCACTTTGCCATTTGGCGTTATGGTAGGTCTCATGCTTTTGGAACATGGGTTACAGGCTCCCGCGGGTCAGAGTTGTATTTCGAATCCAGTAAGAACCTTGAGCTTACATATCGAAAACAAAATGTTACTTATGAAATTTGCCTGCATCATCTTTCTATTGATTTTTAAATAAGTTGTCAAGTTGTTTTAATCAGAAAATCAGCTCAAGTGTTTATCTCTGGAGGTATATGAAGCCGTACTTATTGAAACTCACATCAAAGATGTCATTTATTTAAATGAAAGACAGATGAGTGAATTATATAGTTAAAAATACATGTACATAAAAGATGCTATTAAAAATGATCTAAGCTGATTAATAGAACAGATTTACATGCACAGAAGAACTGGAAATTATTAAGCACCCACATAACTTTGTATTATTTTATTATGAAAAAAATAACACATTTAAAAATGTGCAATAAAAACTTTTTCTTGTTGTTCTTAGAACTTTTACTGGCCCAGTAGAGGCCAGAAGAACAATAACATATCTAGCTTTTGGACTCCAAGGCCCAGAAAAAGCCTCTTGCTGGCTTCTTGTGTTTATCTCGAGCATTTGGCTTGAAGAAATTGGCATCTTAAATATCCATAAATTGTACAAAAAACCACCCTGCTCTATTCCCCCAGCAGGTGCTGAGCCATAACATCACAATGGCAGCTGCTCCCCAGCTGATTAACACTGGAAATGCAAGCAATACACACCATATTTTTTTTCCCTCTCTAAACGTTTGGTTATGGGTTGTTATTTTACAGCCAGGAGGGACACCATTGACCATATCGAAAACACTCAACACAATTACAATGCTTTCCCATGAGGCCTTGTGTTGAAACCCAGCAACATCTGAGGTTGCTGGAAAAGAGGTAAAGAGGGTGATGGACCAATCGAGCTCTAGGCATTTTGCCGAATCTCCTGCGAGAGTGAAGGCGACGCTGCCAGTGACCCTCAGCTCATACTGATCTGTGCTTACATTTAACTGCTGTTGCTGCAAAAGTATAATATATGCTTGCAGTAATCTCAATGCCCCATGGAGTTGTAACCCTTAGTAGCGACGAGCTTTGGCTTGATGGTGTAGTTGATTTGTAGTGGCTTGCAGAAGCCACTGCCACCGGTCGCATTATATCACATATCTGCATCATGACAAGGTGAGGCCAAGAGACTTTGACCAAATCTGGATCGGCTTCTCCAGACCTGCCCTCCTTCCCCCTCATGAATCTTCCAGCACAATCACACCCACCACCCACTGCTGTCTCTCCGGCCTCCTTTCCACCAGTCCCCCACTGCTGGTGTTTTCCTTCCTTTGCAGTGATGTGCTTCCTGCTCACCTCTTATCGCAGCTCACAACCCTCCCTGAAATGCAGACAAGCGCATGCGCACACGCACACGCACAAACACGCAGACACACACACACACACAAACAATGTGTACACATTCAGCTGTCCCAGATGCCTCTATTCATCAAAGATGAGAATGTATTGGAAACGGTATATGAGAATATTTTAATTGGTTATTTACAGGGAGCAGCAGCTCTGTTCCTTTAGTGTAAATGTAAATATCTTGTTCAGAGGGTAGAGCTCTGTTTAAGGTAAAAAGGTCTCTTCCAGGTTAAGAATGTATTTATTTTAAAGCTGTACATAATGAAAAATCCTCATTTTTTTTTTTTGCAATTTTTTTTCTGTTATTTTTGATATTTAAAAAATGAGAAATGCACATGAAAGCTTAAGGGAAACTCATACTGACCCTGTTTCCTGGCATAGTTCAGCAGATGTTTGATCAGACCATGATTAAACAAGCATTTTTGTGTCAACTTTAACTTACAAGTGATTATCTGTGATTAAGTATGCTGACAGATGGGATATTGTAGTGAAATGCACATTACTCCCTCCTTTCTTACAGTGTATGATAGAGCAGGGATTAGAAGCACTGTTTTTTTTTTCTTTTAAATGCATGTACAAACATGTAGTTGAGCATGATTGTAACTTAATTTTACTCGTGCAAGAGTATTTCTTAAGATTGTGTTCTTAGAGAATCTCCCATGTCATCCATAACCACAGTTTTTATGTAGCCACATGAAAATATGTGCTTAAAAAAACAACCTTATTTACTCTGCCTTACTGTGAGGGTTGCGGCGTAGCACCTGTCTATCTACTTACCTCTCTGTTATCCATCACCCATCCCACGCTAGCAACCCGCCTCCATCTCCTGCCTCCTCCTTGTGCCCCTCGGTACAATTACTCACCGCATGACAAATGACAGGCGCTCTCTGCCGAGATATCAAAAAAGCCCCGGCCACTTTTAAATGAAGGCACTTTGGCAGCGCCCTGCTCCCCGTTCTTATCGGCAGGCAAGCAGTGCCCCTGGCCGTCTTGCGTCCCGCTCTCCTTCCTCCCCCCTCCTTCTCCACCACCCCTGCTCTCCGTGCCCTCCTCTGGGGGTTTAGTTAGGGGAGCCACATGGAGGGCCAGCCCAGCTTGATTTATCTCCCTTGCCCCTCTGCCCAGCCACTCAGGCAGGCCGAAAGAGCCAACGAGGCTCCAACGGGCCTCAACTCGAAACCCCGGCATTAGCTGAAATAAACCATTCTGCCGCCCAGTGAAAAATGTCCTCTGATTGGCTAATTAATCAGTCAAAGGGGAGCGACGCGGCTTGTGACTTGAGGGACCCAAGCGGGCGACCGCAGAGGGCCTGCTGATAAATAGACTCCCCGCCGATTCATACATCAACAAAAGTTAGTCATTTTTTAAAGCCGCCAGCTCAGTTGAAAGGTGGAAACAAGCCATAGTTTTATTTTTCCACCTACATTTCCTTCTTCCTTTCTCTTTTTAAGGGAGTGGGTGGTGGCAGAAGTAGTAGTAGTAACAATAATAATAATAGTTATGATTTGATGCATTTTTAAAACCACTACTAGTTTAAAATTAAAGTGAATGAGATTAATGATCATTATTATTGTTTTTAGTACTTTAAATCTTTTATATACTAAAGTTAAGATGCCCAAGCATGATGGAAAAGTTTGGTGCTTGAGTTTTTAATTTACCAGTTTGAAAACTAAAAACCTGGCTGGTAGTCATAAGAAAAAAGAAACATCTAAAGATTACGGTTTTATATTAACCGTTATGACCACTACAGACATGACAGTTGTTCCAACATCAATCCATTCATTATTTCTGTACTCCCTAAAAGTGTCAGGGAAGAAAAATGGTGGCGAATAATTTAGTGCGATCCTTGTTTTGACGTCTGAACCTCCAGTCAGACAGTAGGCATGGTGCGCCCTGTTCATGGGTCAGTGCGACCCCTGCGGCCTCTCCCACTCCCACTCGTGCTCCGGCACAAAGGGCCGAGGATCGAGCGTCATCGGGCGGCACCTGTTGCAAGTGTTTCCTGCCCACGCGTTGTCCACATGAAGGATCGCGCTTCAGCAGGGGCTCCCCCGATACTGCCGTGTTAAGGAATATGGGGCAGGGGTGACACGGGTGGCTCTTGAGCATTTGGAAGATGCGATGCCGAAGTGCCAGGGGGGTCGGACGAAACTTTGCTGATGGCGCAGAAGCACGATTTCTTTTCAGGACCTTTTTTTTTTTTTTTATATTTAAATAAATCTATTATGCTTTACAGCTTGGTACTGAGGCCAGTGGAGAGTAAAGTGAGTTAAAAATGACCAGGAAATGTGGATGCTTGGTCATAGAAAAAGCCCGAGTACCAGCTGTACTTACGGCATGTAAGCAAACTGAGAAGTTATCTTTCATATCATGTAATTTAAAGAGACTATGTATAGGCCATTGTATTGTAAAAATGACATTGTAAATAGAAATACAACCCCAAAAGTCAAGGATTTTTTTTTTTTTGGCTCACTTTTCTATTAATATGCAGAACTGAAATGTTGAAAGGGGATGCCGGTGTAAACGTGCATTGTCGCAGTGTGTTTGCCGCAGTTTTAAACAGGGCGGTGCATTCGCGTAGGCTGCAGGGCTCATTGTGAAGCTGGAGAGCTCTAATACATTCTCAGATAACATCTAATTGCTTCGAGCAAAGCATTCCCTTTCTTGAGCATTTTTGTTAACAGGCCCTTTTACACGACTGCCGAAAATATCAAGGCCCGCCAAATCCCCCCCCCCCCCCCCCCACACACACACACACACACACACACACTCCCTAAAAGACACACACACACATCGCATTTGCCACTTTACCTCCCTGGCAGTTGTGTGGATTGCTCTCATGCCAGCTCGCTGACACTTGCAGATTAGCGTGGGACACAAAAAAAAAAAAGGAAAAGAAAAGAGGGCGTCTGTCTCTTAGTTACAGCCCAAGCTAGAATACATGAGAGCAGGGTAATTACCGCCTGGTAAAGCTAACCGCCCAAAGATTTCCAGCTCTCTCGGCTGTTTACAGCCGCAGACTACCGTTTAATCACTGACTCTTTAATCTAATAAATCACAGCTGGGAAAAATAATCACGGTCTGTTCTCTCCCCGGGCTTGGGGTTGGGATGGGGGGGGAGTACCCCAATGTTCGTGATGGGGGCATTGTCAGCAAGCGTTTGCAATGTTAAACAAGCACAGGGCAGTCATGCTGCATGCATAATGTTGTCTTCATTTGTTACTTATGATAAACGTTCTCGCACCAGGCACAAAGTGTAATTTTTCAAACCCATTTTAATGCGTTTTGCCTCAACTGCACACTGAGGCTATGCGTTAAGCAAAGTATTGCTTTGTGGAAGCGTCATACCGTGTGTGGCATTTGATGTGCGTACACTTCATCATTTTATTTATTTTTTGTTGTTTTAAAATTTACTTTGTGTAGGCCACATTTATACAGAACAAGGATTCATGAAAGAATGACACTGAAGGCAGCATCAGTACTTAAAGTGGCCAACTGAAGCATTTACCTATTTCCCAGGAAATAAAGTATCAATCTATTTTTTTCCCCTTTTCCCGTGTCCGCCCACATCAGGCTCATGAAGGATGGGGCTGCTGGACTTGCGTGTTCATCAGGGAGAGACAGCTGGCTAATCAGGGCCTGATCCATAGACCTTGAGTATCACCAAATTTATTATTGTGGCAGAACAATGAGGGCACACTCGTGCAATTACAGACCCAACCAATATTGGCTAGAAATTTATTGAAGAAAAAAAAAAGCAAGTAATGCAAACAGGCAGTTTTTTTTTTTTTTATTATTTATTTATTTTTTAGGAAAATAAATGAGCAACTGGAGCATTGTCAAATCCTAATTAACATGAGTTGGAAGGCGTGTTGTGTCTGCAAAACTATTCACATTCACCTGGTTTTTAATGACTTTTAGAAATCAAATACAGGTAAACTTTGTAACTTCCCCCAGGTTTAACGTGCATGTTTGTATGTGCATTTTCTAAACTTTTTTTAAGCTTTTATTTTTTTAAAGAAACTGTGGTTCTGTTATTACATACATTTACTAGATCTGTGTTTGAATTTGAGTGGATGGATTTGCAGTATTTCTCTTTTTTCCACAAAAATGCACTGCATTCGTGTGTACACATTACATGGCAAGTTTAGATGTTGATATTTTTTTTGCAACACACTCCCTGTGTAATGACCTTTACTCTACTCCTGACTGCTAGCACCCTCAAGTCCTATAGTTACTCAGATCCTTTGATCTGGTTGACTGCCTGTAAAATCTGGCTCATTTTAAAGTTTGGTCATATTTTTACACCTGAACATTTTCCCTACATTCAACAAGGTGACTATTACAACCAATTGATCACTTACTACCTAACATATCTGGCACTTGGCAAAAATCCTTAATTTAGGATGTTACTTGAGCTGTTGTCCTGGAACTTTTGGTTTCTCTTTAGAAGTAGGCAGACATAAAGTAGCCCAGCTTACTCTGCAAAGCTGTTAGAGCAAATTAGTAATAAATGAACTGAACATAGTTCTGTTTCTTTTTTGCTGCATTTTGCTGGGGAGAAAAGTTTCGCATGCACTCTGGTGAACCCTTTCCATCATCTCTCTGCTGGCTTGATTGACTCTCCCACTGAATGTGTTGGCCTCGGTATCCTGGCACCTCTGCCACATGTCTTACCATCGGCTTTCCAGTGACTACATTACGAAGAAGAGATAGAACTGGAGTGTCTTAAAGGAGACGGCCTGTTGAATGTCTTCCCACCCTCTCCTTTTCTCTGGGACCCTCTGTGGACCCTCCCTGTGTTCCCTGCCCAGCCCCCGCCAGGGGAGAGAGCGGAGCAGGAAGGGCCCGATAGCCAGCCAGGCCGCTCCTCTGCTGAAGGAGCCTTATCTCAGAACTGCACACAGTGCATTGAGTGCATCCTTTTCCTGGGGTTCTGCGTCTGGGAGAAGAGGAGGAGAAGGAGTAGACATGGCTTGATATAGGTGTGTTCTACAGCAGCGGTCCCCAACCTTTTTTGCGCCACGGACCGGTTTATGCCCGACAATATTTTCATGGACCGTCCTTGAAGGTGTCGCGGATAAATACAACAAAATAAAACTAGTACTAGTAAAAAAGAAGATTTATTCATAACACGTGAAAAGACCAAGGAAAACAGAGTAAACGATAAAAACGATAACAAAATAACGCTGAAAACCAATAAAACCCCTGAAAACTATACATTTCACACCTGAGCCTCAACTCTCGCGGCCCGGTACCAAACGACTCACGGACCGGTACTGGTCCGAGGCCCGGGGGTTGGGGACCGCTGTTCTACAGCACAGGCTTATTTATTTATTTATTTAAGTCATTCTTCTAGTCCCAGCAATTATAAATTTGTACATTTGGTACATCTTTATGCAAAGGATAGCTTAGTATGTATATGCTAAGTAAAGAACATTATTTCGTTTTTATTGGTGAATCTAAACTAACCACTGTCAAAAGGAAAAAGATCAATAATAAATAAATTTAATAAATCATTTTATGCATACACATTTATAACTCGTAGCCTTAGTGAAAAAGTTATATGCTCTCAGTTTTTACTGTTGCAGGTGTTGTGGCCAGTAAAATTAAATCAAATTGTTAAGTTACATGATGCATCCTATTTTCCTCCCTTCTGAACCAGTGGAATAATTGGCCGTAAGTATTCAGTGTATTCTCATTTAAAAATAAACATTTTAGGTTTTTTAAATGACAGCATTTTAAAATGTAGAGACCGATAAAAGGATATAAAAAGTAGAATCATTTCATTTCATGTGACAAAAACTCCCACAATACAGTGATTATGTGATACTTGGTACCTTATAATACAGCTTTTATATCTGTGTAAATGAAGGAAAAGATGCCTTTAAAAGATTAAGTTTTTTTTTTTTTTTTTTAATTGTGCTTTTTTTATGTTCTTTTTTGCAAGGATTTCCTTTCAGGTTTTGTCATCGTCGCTGGAATTTTGTCAACTTCTGTCCCTAGTCTGCTTTGTGACTTTACCATAATAAGTCACAAGTCTTGCTGCTAGCATACCATTAATCTTATTGCAACAACAAGGTTTACAGTGTACTGTGAAATTCTAATTTATTTATTTTTTATTTTAAAAAGAAGAAGCAGCTTTTTTGTAGTTTTGGGTCTGTACCATATCCATAAAGCAGAAGAAATTACTAAAGAATAGAAGACACACCTGGATATGGGGAAACAAGATCCCAAACATTACTGCCGAGTAGTTTCTTAGTAACATGTTGCCCTCAACACTCCACGCCAAGAAAAATCTCCAGGGCTGCTAGTAATGCTGACTGGATCTGTAGGTTTATCCCCATACTGTATGTGTGTCCAGCCTGTGCTCAGCACAGCACTTCTGCTCCTGTCAGATGAGCGTCTAATAGAGATCCCCAGGCAGTGAGGATGAACCACATACCAAGCTCAAGCCACCTTTCCCTGATGATGAAGATGTTCTTCGCTCAGTCACTCTCCCCTCATTCTTCCCAGCTCTTTCACCCTCTCTCTCCCTCCTGAGAGTAATTTCACAGGCAGTTCTAAAGTGGCCCCCAGCCATCTTCCCAAATCCCAGTTACATGTTGTTTGGCGATGTCAGCTCAAAGCTCCATCTCCACTCTCCCAAGCAGAGAGGATGCCATTGTGCAGTAACGGGGAGTATAGATTTTCTCAGGGAAGTTGAAAAGTTTTGTATAATGGCACCTCACCTGAAGGGCCTCATTCCCCTTGTTAGAGGTTCTTTGTAGTCAGGGTCTGAGGTGGTGGAAAACTTTATCCATTTGAACACCTGCGTTGTCATTTAGCCTCAGTCACGTTTTTCCATATCGTCTGATTTCGTTGTTTTGTAGATGCAATTGTGTTATGTAACACTCGGATATCCTCACAGCAAAACATTCCCGTTCTGATCGGCCAGATTAAAATCTTGTTCATAAGTTGCAGCCTTTCTTGCTCTTCAGACATTTTTTACCACATGAATCGGTGTATCAGACCACAAAGACAATAGCGTTTCCCTTGATGAAACTATATTGACTATGTAAAGCCTTTTAGTTGGCTAAGACTAATTGCTTTTAGGGGCTCACTGAAGTCCCTGGTGAAGTCCTTGGTGACTGGTTTAAAGAAAGGAAAAAAACACTTTTACATGCAGTAACATACAGCATATCATCCCTACACAAGACCAAAGCCACATCTAGTAACTTCACTCTACATTAAAGGCCTTTTTAAGTCCCAGAACATACATGCATTGTTTTACGCGAACATTAGTTAGCGTATCTGTCTGAATCACTGCCGAGGGTCAGAGTAGTGTAATCATAATGTAAATGCTTAAAGGCCAAAACCACGAGGTGACTCGACACAACAGTGTTTTCAATTTATCTCTAATCTGTAGGGTTTGAAAAATGCCATCTAATAATTCACCATCTCTGAGGTAATATGGAAAGGCTATATTGTTTGGTGTGATCCTCAAGAGGAGCTTCTGTATTCTTCTGAACAAATCATTATGCATTGAGTAGGCCATTAGGAAAATGAAGACAAATGGCTCACAGGGGTGAGGTGACAAATTGTTCATGCTGTGGAGTTAAAATCTGGAGTGTAGTTGTTCCTCACAGTTGTAAAGTTGTCCCCTTTTAATGTGGAGCCTAAAGGTCGGCAGAATGAGTCTTAACTGTCCTACTTTTTAACCTTTACGATCAACGTGGGGATGATGACTGATGCAAGCACCTCTCACTTACATTCAGATTTAAACTAATGATGCATCTTAGTGGCAGGCACATACAGGCGCACTACATCGCCAATGAGTTGGCTGAAGTTGTTTGAATCTCTTTGAAATACCGGGCAATGAAATATCACTGTGACATTTACTAAACGCAAAAAATCTACATTCACTTAGTCTTCTTATCTACAGTTTTTCCAACACCACAATACAGCGATTTAAAAAAATATTTATCATATATTGGCATTGTTGGCCTAATTGGGTATATGGTCTAGAATTTTTAAACTCTTTACTGGCAAGCAAAGCATTAATTATTCTGTGCATTAATAAGTGTGCAACATGCATGATGCTGTCAAAGAGCTTTGTACACACTTGCGGAGCACACAAACATTTTGTTAGCGTGGAAGTGTTACATTGTGAATGAAGAGACAAAATTCGTCAAAGTAAACCATTGGAGACCACCAGGAAAACATTTGTAACAATAAACCTTAACAGACACTTAAATCACCCTCAGCCAGCCAATCAGTGACATTTTAAAGAAGCGAACAAAGGCAAAGTGGCTAAAGCCACGAGCTTGCAGCCTCGGTATGAGCAAAGGATCAATGTTAGGAGGGAAATTATGCAACAATTTCAAAATAGAAGATGATTTTTGGACTGTTGAATTTAGAAACATGCTAGAAAATAATGGAAGTACCTGAAATTTTTTATAGTGATTTACTTGTGAGGAGCCATCACTGATAGGTGACTGTTTAAGAAGCTAACTGTGACAAACACCCACAGCTGGATTGATGGATTTATGAAGATTATTAATGACTGGGTGATAAATGTGGTTCAGTGCTTATTTTAAGGCTTTAACACCTATTGTTAAATCAGCATCCTGTTGTGTGCTCTTTCTTTTCACTCACTGAAGTCTGCCTTGGTAATTTTTACATGTTGATTGATGACCACTTAAGCCCCCCCTCGCTCTACCATTGGTTGTTGTCTTTATTTGTGTAGATTCTCAAAGTGATGCATCAAAGCCTGACTCTGCCTTCTTACTTGTGTCTTTGTGGTTTAGGAGAGCAACAGCAGTGACTCGCAGGGTGAGGCGGAGGACGGCGTGAATCCTGATCCTTCTGACCAGGACCCAGAAACCATCACCAAGACTGTCACGAGTACTCTCACTATGCAGGAGTACTTTGCACAGCGTATGGCTCAGCTGAAAAAGGTTCGTGGGGCCCAGAATGCAGATACTCCTGAGACATCAAATGCATCTGAGGAAGTCGGTCTCAACCACAACAGCAAGGATGATACAGAAGAGCCCAAAAAGAAGAAAAAGAAGAAGAAAAAGGCTGCAGAAGAGCAGTGTAGCACACCCGCTGCAGTAGAGGACAAAGAGGATCAAGAGAAAGAACGTTCAAAGAAAAAAAAGAAAAAGAGAAAAATGGCAGAAAGTGAAGTAGTAAATGAAAACTGTAGCTCCACCTGTAGCACTGAGTGTGAAGAATTACAAACCAAGAAGAAAAAACTTAAAAAACACAGTGAGCAAAGTGAGCGAAATGGACACGAGCCCGTAGAGGATGAAACGCTAGATTTGAAGACAGTGCAGAAAAAGAAGAAGAAGCGCAGAGATGAGGTGGACAGTGTAGCAATAGAAGACAGGAAGGGAGAGCTGGTGGAAAAGAAATCCAAAAAGAAAAGGAAGCATCAAGAGCAGGGTTTACATTAGGGCAGGGTGACTCAGTACTGCGCTATTCTCCTGACTCCTAAGGGGGTACTTGTATTATGAAATTAAATGCCTTGTATATACACACCATAATAATCTGTTAAAGCATCCATTGATGCTGTTATTTTTCTTATTATTATTCTTTAGATAGTGACTGTAGAAAAAACTGATAGGGAGTGTTTGTCACTGGAAAAATCCTTGAAGCAGCCTATAAAAAGCCTCAACCTTGCACTGGTGGCCTCTGGAACACACCGCTGTAGGAGGAGATAGTATGGACATCTTGCTGACAGTGAGATGAGAATAAAAACACCACTATCATGGCTCAACAGGAAATACAAACTAGGAAAAAGGTCTGGAGCTTCCCATAAAACCCCCAACATGTTTTACCACCAGTGTTCAAGTCAGAAGGGTACACCTGGACTAGCCATTTTCCTGTTTCCAATCTTTAGCAAAGTTAGCCTCATATTTACTGCTCAGATATTAAAGTGGGATAGACATACAATTTTGTTTAAAATGTATTTAATATAGAGAGAAGTTGACATGGCTGTCTAATCCCTTTTTTAAAATAAAAATAATATTTAGATGATACACGTGCTTCATTCTATGAATTCTCTTGCCCAATGAATTAAAATGAGTATCATAGGAAATGTGGCCGATCTTAAAATGCATTTTTTTGGAAAATATAATTTTGTATATTACCATCTTATATGCAAATGCATTACTATTTGCCCATTTTCACAGTGGTTAATTTTTTCCCCTTCATGCCCCTTCATTTTATTAAAGTGACTCAGACAGCTTCTGTCAGCTTTATGAAACGGAAACATGTTTTCTCTTTGATGTCACATGACTGATGTACTTTGATAATGCTTTGGCAGATATATGAAAGAATTCTTGACTATTGAGTTCTACAGAAGGTTTTTTTTTTTATAGTTTTTAATAAATCCAAATGTCCATCACCCTTTGAATGTGTTCTCTCTTTTTTTTTTCTCTCCATAGGTCAAGAGAAATGTTGTGCAAAAGTATTGAGACACCTCTGATTTCTTTGTTTTGCCTCCAATGAGTTAAATTCTTGTCTTCTTACTTTTTTAAGTGCTCTTGAGCAATAGTCCTCCAGGCAAACCTTTTCTTTGGCTGCTCTTCCACTTTGTTTCAGTCCAATACTTGTACCTGACCATTTTCAGAGGATTGTATTTGTTAGTGTATGTATAATGTGTACGTAAATTCACCCCTGGCCATTTATTAAGCCACTTATTACTGATCTATGAATCACTCAGCCATAAAAAAAAACCTTGCATGATGAACCAGAGCTTCAACACATAAGATATAACTTGATAAAGAACCAATTTTGAATGGGATTATTACCGGCAGCTTGCGGTAAGAACATACTTTGTTCCCATTTCTTTAGTGGAATCTAATGAAAAATTAAAAAATTAGAAAAAGTAATAGTTTTGTACCAACAAGGTGATTCCCTGAAAACCTGACATATGGTGTGCAGTCTGTCCTTCAACATGTGAGAAAACTGGACAAGAAGTCTTTAAAAAAAAAAAAAGGAACAACAGATAAACAGTAAAGACCTGAAAGATGCGTCTGGCCCTTCATTTGATCCACACTGAAGTTGAAATGGTTTTACTGGAAGCGGCTGAAGTAAACCCAAGAACTGGACTGAAGATCAACTGCAACTTAGGGAGTGATGAATCCAAATTAGAAAATTTTGGTCATCAAAATCAACTAATCTATGGAGGAGGTCAGGAGAGAGTGAGTGTAAATCCTATTAGAGCAGGCTTGGCCAGCTCCAGGCTTTGAGGGCTGGTGTCCTGCAGGTTTTAGATCTCACTCTAGGTCTGCACACCTGAATCAAATGATTAGCTCTTTAACAGGCTTCTGGAGAACTTCAAGAAATGTTGAGGAGGTAATTTAGCCATTTAAATAAGCTGTAATGGATCAAGGACACATCTAAAGCCTGCAGGACACTGGCCCTTGAGGCCTGGGTTTGGACACCACTGTATTAGAGGCAACAGCTTCGTTTTTTCAGCACGACAATGATCGCAAACCCACTGCCAATGCAGTAAAAGCATAACTGGATAGAAAACACACAGTGGAACTCTATCATTCTTGGATTGGCCTCCCCAGGGCTCAACATTATTGACGCAATGTGGGATTAACACACCAGATGGATCAAGATTTTTGCACAGCGCACTGTAAGACACTTAAAAAAAAACATTAAGAAAGAGATGAGGTAAAAAATCTGCTTGGTTGTAGAGATTTCAAAAAGTAAAAGGAAATTCATACAGGTATATTCAAACACAGGTGGTTTCTGGACGATTCACTTTTTCCACTTCAAATGTGACGCACAATGTTATGAAATCTTCTGAATATGACAGCTTAACGACTAGTCTATCTTGTTCAGCAGTTGCCTGGTATGAGTCAAAGGAGGAAAAGGGAAACTAAGACGTCCAGTCTTGCACATGAAAACACTGTAGTATTCCTCGTCTCTATTTTAGGTTTTACGGAAACCTCTGAAAGTGAAGATGGTGATTGGTCATCCTGTGACGAAAAGACGTCTCGGGTATCTTTTCCTCTGCAATCAATAGCTGTGGATTATGCAATTCAGTTAGTTACCACACACAGAAACCACAATGAGTTTGTGGATAGATACAAAATAAAACTATCAAAGAGTAAATGGTTTTAGAAATGTAAATTTTTATTCCTCCTAAATTTCAGCAAGGGCACGGAAGGGGCGCGATGATCATATTTCATTAAAAACAAACTATTTAACATTAACAGAATATGCCATGTAATTGTCCACTTACCTCTGTTTCCTCACTTATTTTGAAACTAAAAGGATTATCTTGGGAAGTGTAGCAGTAGGCCATGCATGACAGGTGACAAAGCTTTTACTTTTATAATAACACAATAGTATACTAATAAATAGGTTTGGATATAGGCTCGATTTAAAAACATGCAGTTGTCTGGTATGGAGGCAGACCCCGCCAGGTCTTCAGTAGCCACATGTCTTCTAGAGGGTGAACAGCAGGCTGATACAGCTCTCACCCACACAGCGGTTAATACCAGGAGCTATTAGTCATTTCAGTATCCCTCAACTTTGAGCGCTCATGTGTTTTAATTCCAAATTGCAAATGTGATGTTTAGCTCTTGATCTCGCACGTTCACTTTCCTTCCATGCTGACTTTCACTGGCACTTTGACTACACATCAATGTGTGACCCCTGTCAGACAAGCAAGAGGAAGTGTGGCGCTATATATCACCGATGTGCCTGCTCCCCACACAATCTGTGGCTTCAGGTGCCGTATCCTGTTCCTGTGCACTGCAAGTTTCACACAAAGCTGACACTCCAGTTTGATGTGTAAGGAGCAGGCACAGCCACCCAACCGAAAGATGCATATTGCAACTTAACATTGATGCCTGTGAACTGAACCTGCAAGGAAAAAAGAAGTGTTCCTCCAGTGTGTAGTCTGCATGCGTGATATAGATCAAGACGCTATCTGACCTGTGATCAGCGTCCGGGCTTGACAAGTGTGTTTGTGAGAGAGTGGGAGCTGCTCCATGGCTGCAGCCCAAGAGTATCCTGTCAACAGGAACTCCAGGATTTGATATGCAGCCGCTTCTTGCCACAGGAGGAAACTGATTTGTTTGTAGTTAGTGTGTGTGTGTGTGTGTGTGTGTGTGTGTGTGTGTGTGTGTGTGTGTGTGTGTGTGTGTGTGTGTGTGTGTGTGTGTGTGAGTGATGTGGTCTCTTTAAAGGTTCCAGAAATTAATCTACATCCCCAACTTCAGAAAAAGACTCTTTGTGGGAGCATGAGAAGATTAATTGTGAAAAAATAGTTCACACAAAACTATTAAGGACTACAAAAACATGACCAAAGTATTTTTCAAGGTACAGTAATTTAAATAAAAATTGTTTTGTTTTCGTCCTCCCTCAGTTTTAAAAGGTATGTGTTCGTTTTACTTGTCACGCTACTTGCTCTTGGAGTTCAGTGAAAATCTGGAAACGCCAGTTAACCAGTTTAGTCTGGTGAGTAAAGCCTTGCGTAGACTGCAAAAACAGGTTAGGTGTGTTTTCTATGAAGGTTTCCTTGTCAACTCGTAAAAACTCTAAAATTGCCAAACCCTCTTTTTCATACTTGTTACATGAGCATTAATGCACCTGTAACAAGTATTTATTTTCCTGTGTGAAAATCCAGCTGATGATGATCAAATGATGATCAAACGGTGATCAATAGCTCGAAAAAATCATGAATTACTTTTATGAGTTGACCTATCTCTTAAATGGGATATCTGTCAGAGGAAGAAAGTGCTGTTTTGTAGAGAGGCGAGTTTAAAGAGTTGGTAGTGTTGAAATGTTGCACGCGCTCTCTCTCTTCCCTTCCACAGGGCGCAACTTACAATCAAGGAGGAGCCGAGAGTCCTGCGGGGTTTTCTCCTGGAACCTGCTAGTCAAATATAAAGCGCTTCCTCCCATCCACCAGGAAAGACTGAACCATAGCTCAGAAGAGGAGCCGCTGCCTGAGCACATCTGTGCTTTCTCCCAAATCCGTAGCAATCCAGTGAGTGAGTCAAGCAGCCGTGGAGTTTTAATTGTACTATTATTCTCATTATTATTATTATTACTTAAGCATGTCTGTGTAGTTTCTCGGTCGCTTAATTAGCCGACAGTGAGAACACAACTTCTCTGAGAGACGCGCATCGTAAGTTTGCAGAGGAGAGCGCGCAGATGGCTGCTCTCATCAGCGCGTACTCGTCGTGGCCGGAGTCCTTCGAGTGTCCTCCAGGAGACGGAGACGGAGCCGACGGGCATGGTCCTCACAGGAATGCCGGGGAAAAGGCGCCGGAGCCGCGGATCAGACGACCCATGAACGCGTTCATGGTTTGGGCCAAAGATGAGCGCAAACGGCTGGCGATTCAAAATCCTGACCTGCACAATGCCGAGCTCAGCAAAATGTTGGGTGAGGAAAAAAGTTATTTAAAGTTACGAGTTTTGTTATTATTATTATTGTTATTGTTATTATTGTCATCATCATCATCATTATAATTATTATTTTTAAGCTACTTATTACACACTTCACTTCTACTTACTTTTCCTCTCTTAGGCCTCGGTTGTAGTAAAACACGTTTTAATACACGTATCCAGCAGTGCCAAATGAGCTACTTTATTTAAAATGACATTAAGAAAAAAAACGCGTTAAAACTTTTTTTTTTTTAAATTTAATTGGAATAAATTGCCCATTGTCTTTCTTAAAGTAAATGAAACTGCGCCTCAGGTAGAGTTGCCTTCAAAAGCGCATCGCCAGAATCCGCGTGTATTTAGTTTAGTTTAGTTTGCAGTAAATTCGTTAAGAGGCAGAAGACAGAAGCGGAGAAAAATTAGCGTTTTATGCTGCTTTTTAGATTATTGGTAAAGGTTAAGCTTTAAATCTGGCACTTGCGGAAATCGGAAATAATCTGTGAGGCCCGCATGTGTCTGTTTTTGTATTTATCTTTAAAAACTGACGTTCGGCTTGAAAGCGGACATTTAATGCGTGTTGGTAAGTTTCTTAAATGTAATTCAGAGCTACAAAAGACGCAGAAAGTTGCGGTGAAATAAAACACTGATTTTCTTTTTCTTGTTTATGATCACAAACCTGAGACGTTAATTTAGACTGCGATTTCTAAACAATCAGGTTTAATTTTTCCGTAGCCTGTTTTTAAGCTGCCAACGTTTCTAATTGCCTTATTTTCAGAACTGGATATTTTACTTATGAATTAAAAGAAATGTGATTCTGTAACTTTAAAAAAAAAAATTTTTTGCTGTTATTTATAAATTGTTTGTAAGTTAAAAGATGCTGATTTATTTTATAATAATAAAGACTGCTAAACTAATGCATATATATTGCATTTTATAACTTGTTGAACCATATTCAGATTGAGATTTTTTTTCTTCTTCCTCTGCATTCAGGCAAGTCATGGAAGGCCCTCACTCCCCCTCAGAAGAGGCCCTATGTTGAGGAAGCAGAGAGGCTTCGGGTGCAGCACATGCAGGACTACCCCAACTACAAGTACCGGCCTCGCCGGAAGAAACAGCTGAAACGCATCTGCAAGCGAGTCGACCCCGGGTTCCTCCTGAGCGGGCTGGCTCCTGACCACAGCACTCTGCCAGATCAACGAGCCCTCTGCCACCCCCTCGACAAAGACGAGGGCAGCCCTAATGGAGCCGGCACCAGCTTTTCCAGCTCCAGCCCTGCTCTGCCCAGCGTCAGAAGCTTCAGAGACCCGGCTGGCTCCAACAGCAGCTTCGACACCTACCCTTACGGCCTGCCCACCCCTCCTGAGATGTCCCCGTTAGATGCGGTGGACCACGAGCAAATATCTTATTACTCAACATCTAGTAGCTCCTCTGTTTCCTGTTCTTCCTCAGTCTCCTGTCCAGACGAGCACCACCAGAATCAGACACACATGGGCAGCCCGCCCCCTTACCACTCTGATTACACTCACGCCCAGATTCACTGTGGGGGCTCACACTTAGGTCACATCTCTCACATGTCCCAAACTGGAGGCGGACTGATCCCTGGCCCACCCCTGTCTTTTTACAGCTCCCCACCTTTCCCCCAGATTCACCACGGGGTCCACCAGGGCCACCTGGGTCAGCTGTCCCCCCCACCAGAGACACAAGGTCACCTGGAGACTCTAGACCAGCTGAGCCAAGCTGAGCTTCTCGGTGAAGTGGACCGCAATGAGTTTGACCAGTACCTGAACTCTACCGCGAGCGGCTTCCACCCGGAGCAGGGCAGCGGCATGACCGTTACAGGACACATCCAGGTGGCATCTGCTGCCACCACTTCTGCCACTACGTGTCCCAGCAGCTCCACAGAAACCAGCCTCATTTCCGTGCTAGCAGACGCGACGGCGGCCTATTACAACAACTATGGCATCTCGTAAGCGTGGCCACAACTCCTATTGAATGCGTGACTGATCAAAGACACTACAAAGGTTGAAGAAATTTAGGACGATGTTGCACTTGGGTGCTGATAAAAGGGAAACCCTTAGCATCTAAGGGCAAATGAATCCAACCATGATTAAAAACTGAACTGATTACAGAGCAATATGATTGTCTGGAGCCAGGGAAAGAACAAAGAGCAATTGGAGGACTGTGAAGAGAAGGAGATGGACACCTCAGGGATGCAGACACAAAACACTTACAGTATGCCACCTCCAGTTGTCATGAAATCTCTAAACCAGTAAAACGGTCGGGGAAAAAAAGAAAGACAAAAGACTTGTTTGTCCACTTGTAAATGTCACCAGTTACTGTTGCCAGCGAGGCGTGTACAGATGCTTTTTAGAAGCTAATTTAAGTCCTTTGATGTTTTGCATAAATGCTAACTGTAATGCTCTTATCAGCGCTTTCCATTCGAATGTTTGTATCATGTTCCTGCTCTCATTAGTTTGGGAGTCTTACCTCAGTAGTTGTAATTGAATGAGGTTTTAGTTTGGACATTTCTTATGCAATTTAACAAAGTGATGTATATGATGATGACAGAAAGGCGTTTATACTTCTTCTCAAGTACTTAATAATATATAATCGACCTCTACAATGAAAAATAATAATGCTAACTGTAACTGTATGCTGATTTAGGTTTGTGAAAGACAATAATTTAAAAATAAAGGTCAATTTTTATATTAAGGCATTTGCTGCTTGGATAACGAGCCTGCAGATTTTTAAAAGGCACAATTTTGAGCATCTCTTATAAACAGGAGATTCATATCTGACCTGGGGAAGGTAAGTTCAGACAGTTCTAGTTAAGTCCTAATAAATACATTTAGATTTCTAAATAAAAAAAAACTGAGGATAGCAGGAGTCCTGCTAGTCTCCATGAACAAATCGGGGAGGCGGGGGGAGAAAGATCACATCCATCTTTGAATTGAGTGTCACACCGTGTATTCTTCTATTTCAGGCTCTGTCTAGCTGTGAGAGGCCCATTCTACACACCCACTCCCCTGCTGGCTTTTTCCACCCTACATCATCTTTCTCCATCCGTCTCCTCTCGCTTTCATTTCATCCCGGTTCAGAGGATTAGTGTAAAACAGGCACATTCGTCGGCGCCCGCCTCCATCTCAACCGTCCTTTGTTTTCTTAGTCTTATTCTGGGTGCCATTCTTCGGCACGCTGGACCCCCCCCCCCTTCTACACCCACCCCCTCACCCCACGTTATATCTTGCTGATGCAGACCTTTCGTAATCTGTGGAAAAAATAAGTAAAAAAAATTACTGTTTTACCCCCCCCCCCCCCCCCCCCCACCTCCAAACTCTCCACTCCTCCCCTTCTCAACCTCTCTGTTCTCTTGAATTTTCTTTTTTCGATAAAAGGAATTCAGGGTCTGGCTGGTCTTCCTGCATTTTTTGGGAATGGTTGAGTCGTGCTTCTTGTAAAGAGGATGTGGCGGAGGAGCGGTGTTTCCTGACTGATAAGGGAAAAGCCTCTCTCCGTCAGGATGTTTGGGCCTGGCTGGGCCCTGCATTAAAGAGTCAGAGTGAGGGAAGGGAACCCACTGTTCAGCAGCAGGAGGAAACGGTGCCGTGTTGATTAGCATCTTACTTACCCGTCTTTACTTATCAACTATTTTTCGGGGAGAGTCTCTGTCAACCTGGCCTATTGTACCTTGACCACAAGCATAAAGACACATCACACAAACATACACAATAATGAGCTTAAAGCAGGCTTGTAGTGAGCACACGCACTAACTCTGACCCCTATAGTTACCCACAGTCAACCACAATTGTGTATTTTCTGACACAGCTCGTGGCAGATGTGATAAAACGCGGCAGAATGACAACATTCATCATATACTCGTCTTTGCAGCCGGCTGGTATTGGTGTTCATTTCTCTGAGGTTACATCATTACCCTCTGTAGCTGCAGGGTTTAAAACTCTGTGGAGGGTCAATATGCACGCAACCATATTCTGATTGTCGGACGGGTGGTGCCCAAGGCATTTAAGGTGAGAAGGGAATCGCTGATGGGGCATCAGCCTCACAAGTGTCAAGGTCAGCTCGGGGTGCTAGTGCAGACTCCCTTGGTAAAGATGACCAGCAATGTCTCAACAATCAAATCCACCACCTCAGGGTAGGACGCCGTGACAAGGACAAAAACGCAAGCATCAACCAAGTATCATCTGACATAAATTACAGAACAAAGCAGAAGTTTGTTCAGAATGAAGGGGGGTGTTTTTTTTCCAGTGGTAGTAGATTTCAGCAACAGCTAAAGGGCCTAATAATATACACACATAAATATACATGAAGTAGTTTTCCTAAATTACAGACACAGTCCTGGCTTTTTATTATTATACAATACATTTTTCTAATTAATATTTTATTTCTCAATGCTTTATTTAGCTGTTATCATTTAAAACAGGAATGTCAAATTCATTTTACATTGTAGGTCATGTACAGCCAACTTTGATCTTAAGTGAGCCAGAGCAGTAAAAATCCTGTTTCTGTCAGTGCAGAGAAGTTAAACTAAACATTTAATCATTGAGGTATTTTAATTCAAGAAAAAGAACAACAATTTCAAGAAAAACATCTGTCTTTTTCCACATGATAAAGAAGTGCTGCTTTGGGCTTAACTTGTGAGAAATACATGTGTAAAATTACTCTCCAGCAGTTATAAAACAAAAACTGTTTTTTATTTGACAGAATGTGCCCTTTTTGTTTTTTTTGTCTTGTGAACCCACTGCATAAATAATACATTTCTATAGTAAATGGTGGAAAAAAAACCAGGAACTCTCCATCATTTAATTGATTAACTGTTACTTTCACTTTGGTGTAGGATGAGGGGAAATAAAAGAGGTATCAAAGCAGATACACATACACAAGTCTAAAATATATTTCCTCCTTCAAAATTTCCAAAACTGTCCAGTGGACCAGTTTGGTGTCTTTGGTGGGCCAATTCTGGGCCCCAGGCCTTATGTTTGACACCCCTAATTTATAGGTTCAGCTTATTTGAATTTTCATAAATTGAGAGATACATAGCTTCCATTTATGAAAGTGGTTTAAACCAACAAGTTCAAACTCCACACATATGCAAATAACCGTGCTAAAATTACATTCCAAGCCATGCTGTTTTTGACTAACGCATGCAGCCAGGTAATAAATAGCTTTTTTTTTTTTTAAATCTCAAACTCATCTCCACTGCCAAACTATTGCACACCAATTGGTTTGAATTTTGCATTGATAATGAAGTGATTAGCATGCCAGCATCACTCCTGTGAAATGGCCACAGGAGCTACATAATTTGGATTGTTTGCTGAGATTTGTGGATTCTGCGATTTTAAGGCTCTGGGAAGTTACGGGAAACACTCAGTTTGTCATCTTCAATTTTTGTCCTTGCTCGAAGTTGACTCATCAGCACTCCAAACCTTTAGTCAGAGCCATCTGCTGAAATCCAAAGACAGCCATTGCTGTTTTCCCAACTGCAATAAATCATCGAGAACGGAAAGACAAAATGACGTGTCAACCAGCGGTGGTGAACCATGTAAATTTTAGATTTAATGCACACATGCGCAGTTAAGTTTTTCCTCTTACAGCTGATTTCTCCACCCCGGCCGAGTTTAATAATACCTTTAATTTGGTTAATTTGACACAATATACAATTTCGATGATTTTAAGGATATAGACTGAACAAACAAAAGAGGCTCCTCTTGTTATTTCTCTCTGATTGCTGGCTGGCTCAGCTCCAGTCTCAGGTCAAGCCCATGGAATGAGTCTGTCAGGTAGTCTGTTATGTTTCCTATTTCCTCCTCTGCCGTCATGTCACTTCCCTGGGCAAACAAACAACTCACTGGTCCAATGCAACACTAACTGTCAAGGTAACAGAGAAAAGCTTGGTGTGGGTGGACGGGGCCCAGAGCTTTCGCAGCTGTGTAAAGTATTATCCATCTGCTGGGACCGAGGTGATCACTTTGAATATTGTGTCCTCTGGAGGAACTGAGAAGGCTGGCTGTCTGGTTGGACTAAAGTCTATTGTGTAGCTAGAGAGGGAGCGTCCAGTATCGTCATATTTGGATGATGAACATTTGCGCTATATGACGTTGTTAGCATTAACTATAGGCCAAGAGGATGTGGCTGATTTGTTTTACGTGACTAAGGCATACCATGGAGACTAAGACGCTGTTTAAACCTACGTCCTGTGTAAAAATATAGTGCATTTGAATTATCTAGCTGCTCCTGCTGAATGCTGTGTGATCACAAGTGACCTCTCCTCAAAATACATTTCTCTTTTGCTGCTCAATGAAGCAAACTTATTGTTCCGAGCAATTCTGATGGAATTTTCCCGCAAAGCTTTGCGAGCACACAAAACAGCAAACCCATTACAACGTTGTCGCCATCGTCAGCGGTAAATGCACTGAACTTTCCACCAAATTAAACTACTCTATGTGACGGATAAAGGCACATTTACATCAGCAAACGCTAAATGTTGTTGGAGTGCATTTCCAGTTGGAGTGTGTTACAGCAGCATAATAACCTGTTTACAATTTGTACTTGGCCCCGAATCTGGCCAAAGGAGGAAAAAGAAGGGAAAACACACACACACACACAAACAAACACACACACCTCACAGCAAGGGATTATGGGTGCAGCTATTCTTCATCTCATTGTGGCTCAACAACAGGCAGAGTGTGGGGTGGCAGGCAGGCGTGTACGTCGCCGGACGAAGAATGGACCAGACTCGTCGAGGGACAGGTGCCATGTGGCAGAGGATGTGCGGGGACACAGATGGGGACCCCTGGAAAACTTGGGGGACTGAACGAGCAGCCAAGGGCCTCCCACCCGTACCTGTGCTGTGAATGCTGCAGCTGAACGGGATCCGGCACCTGTTCTAAGCAGATACAGACGACCAGCAAAAGCACAGAGGGAGGCCAGCGCATGGCTGCCAACCCGGGGAAGGAGAAGGCTAGATTTCCATTTACCCATAAGCACGGCCTGATTACCAAATCAGCACAGGCGGTAAAGCTTGCGCGCTACTGCAGAATGTACAAAAAAGGGACTGAAAAATCTATTTTTTTCTCCTCTGTGCATTTCAGTAAACTTTTATGAGCGTTTTCAAAATGTTTATTTAATATCTCAAAGCAGAAACAGCACAGACAAATAAAAAGGTATGAAAACCTATGCATACTACTACAGATGGATTTTTTTTTTCCCAACATGAGGTTTGCAAAAATGCAGAGCGTGTCCTATTTTTGCAGCCCGGCCTGCATTGGTGCCTCTCTCTCTACTAGCATGGCTCGCACTGGTCTATAGCATGTATGCTGCAGCGCTATCTGGCTTGTTTTTGACTGCTGCAGATTTTCCCTGGGGTGGTATAACTCTTCACCTCAATGTGGAGGAGGATGTTCCTATTGTGCTTCCTAATTGCAATGTGGTTGTTCCATTTAAGAGATAGAACATGCTTATCTGTTGTGTGTGTGAACTCAAACCGTGTGTGGGAATAAACGGGGCGACGTTACCTGTGCTGATCCATGTTTTCATTGTGCTAGTTACAATATGGATTGCAACGCTTAATTTTTTGACAGCTATTCTTAATTGATACTTGTGATATCCAGGTAAATGGCTAATTTCTAATTTGGAAACCCTAGAAATTGGTTGCATATATTTTTATGGTTCTGTTTTCCCTTTATACACAGTTATGTAGAATATATATATATATACAATAATAATAATAATAATAATCATAATAAAAGTACTGTCCAAACATAGGAACATAGCTCTTTTTAAGTGAAAGGGCAGCATGCCTTTGAGCTTAAACCATGCCCCATCTTTTCCATTTTAGGAGGCCCACATACTCCATTTGTAGCTCTGGTTGTGTTCTCTTGCGCTAACAGAGTTTACTCAGCATGCATCCTGAAAAGCAGACGCAGTAATGACTTAGATGAGTGATGTTATAAGTTCAGCAGTGTGAGAGAGCCCCTTTTAACAGCTACTGGAGAGGCTAGACAAAGCAAACCAGCAGGCTGTCTGATGACAGCTAGTGAGACATGAGGACAGCCATTAAGGTTTGATGTTTCAGCACTTATCATTCATAAGATGCATGCAGTTACATCATAGCAGTGGTTACAATGTAACAATCAAAAAATTTAAAGGCATTTTGCACTGTTTTAATGATGAATGCGTACAAAAAAAGAAAAGAAAGTTAAAAAAAAAAGAAGTAAAATATGGTATCTGGTGAGGGTCTTGTAATTATTCTGTTAAGTCTGGGCTTATTTTCCAAGAAAAGGAAGATACCACAAAATATTAAAACTAAAAGCCATGTTGGATAATCCTATGAAGAAGTTCCACTATCACCATCAGACTTCCCAGATTCCCACACTGGATTAGGATATAAGTACTCAACAGTATAAATCACGGCAAGTGCACTACCACACAAAAATGTTCTTACTCTTTAAAATTAATCATGAAACTTGTGTATTTCGTGTGTCTAAAACTCTACCAAGCACATACATTTTGCATTCAAGAGAAATAGTTTGCAACCCTGTAGCCCAACCTATGGACTTGATGATTCTGGATTAAATGGATTAAATTTTTCAGTAGCAAAAAACCCCCCCAAAACTGGTCAGTTGCATCTATAATATTCTTTACTATCATAAAATGTGCCAAATCTACATCTCTGGAATCATATTTAAAGTCTCCTTTGCCCAAGGCCTGGAAAGCTTTGTCTCGCGTGGCTGATCAATGATGCAAGTTCCTGTACACAGGAACAACAAGCATCGCTGTATCGCTGCTTATTCAGAGATGAAGTACGTCATTTCTGACACACAGCATTTCCCGTGCCTTGATGTGTGCTGTTTACGCTCAAAATTTCTGGGTAAGACTGCTTGTGACTGACCTTGGCAGAGAGTAAGTCTGGCATAATTTCCATCCTCGCTCCCATTCCTCTGACTTTACTCTATGGCTTTAATATTCGGGATGTTGTTGATGTCTGAGCTTGAAGGAATCCCTTCCTGCTGGATGCTCGGCCCTGTTTCCTTAAAGACTCAACATCAAAAATGACACACATGGAAATGAGTCACACAGTTGTCCCAGGAGTTCAGACACTTGAGCTAAAGTACCATGTTGACAGGTTCAAAACAGGATATGAGCTGGATGGGTCTATGTTTATTACAGATGGCAGAATACTTAAAGAGCAGTGATAGCTGAAAGCTCTGATAAGCAAATTAAGCAGTTAGAGTCACGTACCCACTATGAGCTACAAGTGCCCACACAAAGGCTGGACTGGAAGTCACAAACCATTAACGCTAATAGTCTTACAGTAACTTACACTATAGTTCAGTTTTTTTGTTTTGTTTTTTCCCATGCAGAAGTAACTCTGTTACAGAGCTTGGCATGCAAACTGGCAGCAGGTTCCTTGGACACTTAAAATGTTTCTCAGTTCCTTAACAACACAGAAAAGCAACAAACGTTTGCAAATATTTATATCTAGTTTTTGCAGAATCACAGCTCTTTTATGCACATTGCACACACTTTAATATCACACCAGTTACACTCAGAAGGGGCAGAATTCCCAAAGGGTTAGGAGCTTTGATAAAAAAAAAAGGACTAAATAATTGTAGCCCATGGCAATCTTAAATAAATTCATTTACAAATTAGTTGGACCATAGTTTTGCAGACAAAAATATTAAAAACAACGAGAGTGCACAAATTACGGTGAGTGACAGCTAAATGGATGAGGCGCCTATTAATAACGGTTACCTTTTCTGCCCAGCTACTGTCATGTCATTGCATTATATTCATCCAACACAGCCAGCGAATACAAAAGTCAGTTCATTTTTCCCCCTCTACCAATTTAGTGGCTCTTCAGTTTTAATGCTAATTGTTTGCATTGCAGCGAGTTGGATCACAGCACACTCCCCCTTGTGAAAAATAAATTTCCCTTCTTTTGAAACAAATAGCAACCTTCTATCTGCTTAGCTTCTGTCCTCCCCATTGAGGAAATCCAAATAAAAAACGACCTACCTGCTAATTTACAGAGACACGTTTAGGCGTCCTACCGAAGTGTAGTTTTGTCGGCGTCAGCCTCTAGCGGACATGTGAGGTACTGCAGGCTTAAGCCGTTTGCTCATCCCAGCACTACGAAGCCCCGGCTACGCGTGTTTATGTCTATTCTGTGGCTTATGCTGCAGATTATATTCGTTTATGGTAGATTATATTCCCTTGTTCGGGAGAACAACGGGTTTGTGTTTAGGTTTGCTTACACAAGAACAGCGTTATTTTAGAGGAGACGTCAGTTTCCTGTAGCTGCGTCTGCCCTAATCATCTTATAAAGCAAGAGAGGTAAATCATCAACGCTCCCGCCATTGTTAGATTCATATTACACGTTTTGTGTTAATATTCGTACATTTCTAGCTGAAAACTGTGGCATTAGGCAGTATGCTTTTATGATTCATATCAGACTGCGAGTGCACTGCATGTAGTTGTCAGGATGGCCGAGCGGTCTAAGGCGCTGCGTTCAGGTCGCAGTCTCCCCTGGAGGCGTGGGTTCGAATCCCACTTCTGACATCGTTCCTTTTTCGCAAACCTCGTGTCCTACAATGTTCAAAACAAGGTAGAGTATTTTCTCCTCCCAGTCTCTGTGGTCTGAGAGGAGAACGTTTTTCACACTTACCTTTTAGCACAGTGTAACATGGTTTTTCATCACAGTATAGCTTTAAATTAGAAAAGCTGAATAACCATATTTGTAACTATTCTCAAAACAGTGTTATGTTTTTTAAAAAAAAAAAAAAAAACAGTCAAAGTTTAGATTAGGAAAGTAGTGGGGATTATATTTCCTGTGTATGGAATCCAACATTCAATACAAGGCAGGCTCAATGTGTTAAACCTGTTATTTATGCTTGTGTCTGGGTGCATATGCGGTAATACAGCATATTTAATAGTGAAGTGAGTTTTCACACAACCTTTGGTACAAATTTTAAATCCTGGGTTTAAGATGAGGATCCAGGGTTTAAGGGAAGGCCCTTTGTGGACCGAGGGTTTTTAAAATTGTTACTCAACAGGCTGTGCAATCGCACATTAATGCCACAATGGGGTTGTTTTAGAGGTAACTCGGTATAGAAACAGGTATGGCTTTCTATGAATCTTACTGAAGGATGCCTCCTTTTAAAATTCAGTTAATATTTAAATAGATTGTCTATTCCTTTGTGAGATTTTTGCTGACTTACTTTTTCTTGTAAGTCTGGAATTCCAGATATGAAAGTGTATATATTGCTATAAATGTAATAGCACACAAAGAAGGGTTATCATTGGCTTTAACTTTTTCTTTCATGAATCCAAAAGCTATTAGAACCACTGATTGATTTGTAGCATATGGTCATTTGGCTCAACAATTTATGGTTAATAAAGGAGCAGGTCTTGTACCCTTAAGACAAAGTAGTAGATATTCAGTTTATCCTAAAAGGCTAAATAGCTTAGCAAATAAAAAGATAGGGCCACAGCTTGGTTTAATCATGCAACAAGAAGAAGGTGTTTGAGTACTTTTAGCTGTCACTAATAGGATTGATTCCTAACAGGCTGACTGCTCTAAAAATAGTGACTTTTCCCCCCTTTTTGCTCCAAATAGAAATGTTATGTGAGGACATTTGCTGCACATGAATCCCAACACAGCGACACAAACATATAAGCACACTTATACACCACTTCAGTGCTTCACTACACAATACAGCACATGTAAATACAATGAACTACATATTAAACATTTCATGTAAAAGCAAATCCATCATAATCTGTTGACATGAAACACTTTCAAATAACAATGAACAACACTGCAAATGACCAGTGGCCTCAGTGTGACAGGAAAAGGTTAAAGGGTATAACTCCTTAAAGCCTGTCTGGACATACTGCCAAGAGACTGGCGCGGGTTCTTCTTTGTACAGATTAAGTGACATGAATCTGTAACTTTTGCAGCTTCTTTTAAAACTTTTATAAATTTAGTTTATAAAGATTACAGGCAAATGAATATTTTGCTTATCTTAACATTTACACCTGGAGAGAGCTCGTAGGGTTAATGTGCAAGGTCAGGTCAGGTGACTTAAACAGGGATTTAGGGCGATTTAGATAGTGTAGACATGCAAACTGGTTGGTGGGGTTGCCTTAGAAACACCATTCTGAATCTAGTAGTATTTAAGTTGCTAGCATTTGTTGTTGCTGTATGGATTGTTGGCTTTTCCACTCTATAAGCCAGAAGAATCAGTGAATCCAAAATGAATCCAGTTTCTTGACAGTGTGACCATGTGTGACCTCTGATGTACCTTTTAAGTGAGAGTGTTTATCCCATCTTATAGGCAACCTTTGATTTAAACGTCTAAGCCTCACCCTTTAACTGGAACCATATATCGGTGCTTCACCTTCCTCTGCGTATGCTTCATTAAGACTGTGACTTAATATAGCGGGAGTCCTGGTGCACAGCAGGTTGCACACTAATTAGGCCTGACATTTTAACTGCAGCCAGGAGGAGGGAGTGCTAAGCCTGAGCATCACTGCACACGTGCAAGCTTGAAGGATGATGTGCTTCGGGGAGTCCTGCTGTGACTATGATCCACACTGCGTCCGCGTGCAGTGGAGGCTGCAAACTAAATTCTAGTCATTTTAAAGTCCATTTAATGTGGACTAAAAGTTCTTAGAAACCGCCATCAGGCTGGCAGAGCATGCCTGACAGAAGTTGATTAAGGAGAGGACTCTCCCTAGGAAAGCCCACGATTAAAATATTAGCCTCAGTTAGCTTCTGAGTCACTCCTTCCCCTCATGACTCAGTAGGGGATGTGGAGGGGGAGGTCTTTCTCTTATTTTCTTCTGTGAGTCAGGATATAATGAAATGGTCACCTCCACCCCACTGTGAGCTGTCAAGCTTGTTAAGACTAAGAGCAGATGGTGTAAAGGGTCACCCCGTGGATGTGCGTGTAGTCTTCACAGGTGCTCATGTGACTAAGCACTTCTTGATTCTCCCCACATCATAAGGACAGGGAGGGACTGGTATGCCGTCTGTGAGCCCCTGATAAGGAGAGACTGCCGTGCATCCTGTGGCGGTTTCCTTGTCCTTGAAAAGATTGATCTGACCCAGAAGGATATTTAGACTAGAAAGGTGCATTTTTTTTAAATTAGCGTCACACGCTGTGAAGCACATACAACAAGGTGGAACATATGCTGAAATGTTTTGAGCCTTGTGACTGTTTTACATGCACCGCCACAGCAATCTGTCAGAGGAGACTGTGCCAGCCTGCCAGTCTGGGATGAAGTAGGCTAATTAGGGGGGCAGTTCCTGTAGTATTTCTATGACACGGCCCCAGAAAATAAATGGGAAATTTAAATGCTGCCATTTACAATGACACGACCCATGAGACAATTCTTTCTGCTGGCCATCATGTCTTAATTGCTTTGTAGGGAGGTACCAATGAATACATATCACGAGACAGCAATTAGAAGAGTAGGTGTGAAACAGGTGATGTTCAGCCAGTTTGAAAACCTGCAAAACCTGGTGGATATCCTTACATATTTTAAACAAGATGTCAGAGAGATACAGTCATGGTAAAGGTAAACACCCTCTTTAAATTATAAGGTTTTACATATAAGGAACATTCAGCTGTTTGCTAATACGATGCTAAAGAGGAGACACATCAGCAATGATTTTACAGAAGCAATTGTTGGTGACCATCAAGCTGGGAAAGATTATAAGGATATGTCCAAAAAAAAAATCAAGTCAAAACAGTGAGAAAGATTATTAACAGATTGAAAACATAAACAGAGCTGCCCGTCTTCCCAGGAGTGAACTTCCTGGCATTCATCCCAAGGTCAGACAACACAGTACTCAGAGATAATTTAAAAAAAAAATGGGTGGATGAAACCAAAGTGGAGATGTTTAGTCATAAGGTACAAAAACCCAACAAATAAATGCTTCAGATTCTCATAATAAGAATCTGAAGCTAATAATAGGCTGACTTCAAACTAAATCACAGTGAGATTAAGTTATAAGTCCAATCAAATCATCTTTTTGGAGGTCTATCTTTAGTTCTGTTACAGTAACAAAATTACTTTCAAAGCACTACAAGAAAGGGTTGAATACAATAATATTTTTTTTCATTGTTTTTTACACTGCCATATATACTAAGGTATATTAAGAAGTTGTATCAGACTATGAACTCATCTGTAAAACTAAAGTATTAGAGTACTAGAGTCAAATGTAAGGCCATCTGTCAGACAGCAAACTGAGTCATGCAACAGGACAATGATTCCAAAGACACAAATCTACAACAGGACGGCTGAAAAAGACAAGAATCCAGGTGTTGCAGTGACGCAATCAAAATCCAGCCCACAATGTGCTTGTAGTGTGACTGTAAGACGGACGTTTAAAGACCTCTGAAGTGATGTTGTAAAGAGGGGTGGGCCAAAACTCCTCAACAACAATGTGAGAGATTGATAAAGTCAAACAGAAAACAATCAATACAAGTTAATGCCTCTCAAGGCGGTTCTATAAGCGACTGAATCAAAAGGTAGACTTAGCATTTCACTCACTGCTTCTGCTTTTTCATGGAATTTTGTTAAAAAAAAAATGGACACAGTGTAATATGTCATGTTTTGTATATTTTTTATTGCATTGTTAATCTGTGATATTTAAAACCTTCGAATTGATAATGATGATGTACTTTCTTTTTGCCGAGACTGTATATTTAAATTGTGAGCACAGCAGACTACAATAAAGACTGAAACATGAAAAGATAAACAGGCAGGTTTTGTGCTCCTGAGAAAGACAAAAAGAGGCGCTCACGCTTGCTGATGATCAGTTAATCGAGTGATATATTGTGTTATATATACATATATATATATATATATCCATATTATTTTTGATTTTTCTGCTTTTTGACAACAATTGATGCAAACCCAAGTGCAAGTTGGTTTTGACAGCGATGGGTCTGAGATGGTTTTTCTTGTCTCCACTGTCACTGTGACAAATAATAAGAAAACCTAACAAGACCAGGCAATGTTGTTGAAAGCTATTCTGGGCATTAAGGAAGCAATAAGAGGAAAAGGAAGATGAAAAACAAAATAGAAAAATGCTTCAGAGCTCTGTCATGAGCCAATTCAGCTCTCTATCGCTCTCTCTCTCCCTCTATACATACATACACACACACACACACACACACACACACACACACACACACATATATATATATATATATATATATATAGTCCCTATCTCGAGTGAAAACAAGGGTTTGCTATGAAGGTAAAACAAGGTATGCTTAGTCATTGAATTTTACTGAGCCTGGAGTTGCTTTCTAAATGTTTAACTTAGGGTGTTTAACACCCTTTATGCAATGGTGAAGTCCAAGTCATGTGTCCAAAGCTTCAGCAGATTTCAGTCCAATCTCAGAGTGATTAGCAAGGCTTTTCAGTCTATCCTTAGCATCCCATGTATCTGATTAGCAGGTAGGCCCGCTTCCTCACGGAGGACTTTTCATTGGTTTCTATTTTCTTTCCTTGCAATAGCCATGGTGCTTCTCTGGGAGTTTACATCTCACATTCTATAGTTTTGGGAGTTGTTTTAATTGCCTGGACTATAACTGTGGATCATGTGAGTATACTGCCTCTGATTATGTGTATGCTTTTGACTGTAGTTACTACCCATTTTGATTGAGCTACTGCACTTAAACTTGCTGGTAAATTAATATCATTTCCACAGCAGAAATGCAGTGACCACAACAATGAAATGCAGTTTCAGTTGCATGAGATCACATTAAGTATTTAAGATATGCTGGGTAATTTTTTTTTTCATGTTGTAACATTACGTATCAAACTCAGTGGACCCATCTGCATACACGAACTCTTCTATATATTGCAGTTTGGTGAAAAAGAAACAAATTTTGTAGGGTAGATAACTGGCATTTAATATATTGAATTGAATATTACACTGAGGCATTTTTTAAAATAAAATATTATGTGCATTATTAACATTTGGAAATTGTTTATTTCATACAAGCACATATAAACTATCAGTTCACACTGATAGAAGTGACACCTGTAATGTGTGACACGAAACCAATCACACTCAATGACTTAATTGCAGTAATAGGTAAAATGAAATCCTCATCATGCTCCTTAGATATATTATCTCCCTCTGTCCTGTCTGGGACTCTCACCAGCATTGGTCCCACTTTACTATCAATCATCAACAGTTCACTGAGGCAAGGCTGTGTTCCGTTCTATTTTAAACATGCTGAGGTAACCCCTCTGTTAAAAAAACAGAATCTAGATCCTACCTCCCCTAGTAGTTATCGTCCTATTTCAAGATTGCCATTTATAAGTAAATTACTAGAAAAGATTGTAGAAAATCAGTTCAGGTCCTTATTATGCCGATTGCAGATTTTTGACCCTTTTCAGTCTGGCTTTTAAAAGCAGCACTCTACGGAGACCGCTCTCTTAAGGGTCTATAATGATCTACTAATGGCATCTGATGCAGGAAATTGTTCCGTGATCATTTTGCTAGATCTTAGCGCAGCCTTCGATACCATCAAACACAAAATCCTACTCAACAGGCTGAAGGTTCTGGCTGGTATATCTGGCACCACCTTAGACTGGTTTTCTTCCTACTTATCAGACAGGACTTTTTCTGTTAGGACTGATAGGTTCTCCTCTAACACTGCTGCCCTAACCTGCGGGGTTCCACAGAATTCAGTTTTGCATCCATTATTATTTTCTTTTTATATGCTTCCTTTAGCTGGCATTATTCAGTCTTTTAGTGACCTGTCTTATCATTTCTATGCCGATGACATTCAGCTGTATATGTCCTTTAAGCCTCATCAGCTGGATAGGCTGTCCACCCTAGTCCAGGCTTTAACTCAAATCTCTGATTGGCTTTCTAACAATTACCTTGTTTTAAACATGAACAAGACAGAGACCATGATCATAGCTCCTCCTGATCTATATTCTAAAATCAGTCAGGTTCTTGCCCCTTTCTGTTCTTCTGCTAAGCCAAATATTCGAAATCTTGGAGTAATATTTGACTCTTCTTTGGGCCTTGACTGACACGTAAAATCTCTGTCTCGTTCCTTTTTCTTTCATTTAAGGAATATTTCTAAACTGAGACATATGGTCTCCTCAGCTGAACTGGAAAAAATTGTCCATGCATTTGTGTCATCGCGTTTAGATTATTGTAATTCCCTGTTTACCAGCTTGGATAAATCATCTCTTTCTCACCTCCAAGCTATACAAAACGCAGCAGCTAGACCACTAACTCGCTCTAGCAAGCGAGCTCACATCACTCCTATTTTATGTTCTTTACATTGGGTCCCAATAGATTTTAGAATTCGTTTTAAAATTATTGTTTTAACGTACAGAGCACTAAATGGCCAAGCCCCAGATTATTTATCCAAGCTTCTCACAAAATACACTACTGCTCGCCGTCTCTGAGTTTGTTGGTTGCTCCCAGAACACGTCTGAAGACGAAAGGGGCGGAGCCTTTCAGTCTGTGGCACCAAGGCTGTGGAACAGTCTACCTCTACAACTACGTTTGGTTGACTCTGTGGAATCCTTTAAAAAACAGTTAAAAACTTTACTGTTTAAACAAGCTTTCTGTTGACCAATGCTTTTTACATTTTTATATTTTAATTTGCATTTAAACTCTATATTGTTTATATTGTGCATTTTGCTATTTATCGTACTGTTTATTTTAATCTCTGTGTGCAGCGCTTTGTGACTACCTGTCTATGAAAAGCGTTTAATAAATAAACTTTACTTACTTACTTACTTACGTACTTACTTAATTAGTATAGAACACAGATGATATAATTAAGATTAAATACATTTATAAAAGAATCAAAATAAACATTTGCACATAAAGTGAAATGGACATTCATAATCCTGATTGTGGGCAACAAAAAAACCCTTTTCGACTCATGTTTTGGCTTCAATAATCAAAAACCTTTTGGGGGATAAAAATGGATATTCAAATGTTAAACGACTTAAAAGTTAAACAACTAAAAATGGCAACATGACATGTGAGAATACAAAATAACTGGCTCTTCTTCTCTTTGGAAATGTTCAGCTTCAGGAAACACTTGCTGTTTGACTAAAAAAATTACTAATACAAGAACAAGGATAACAGCCAAGCCTGTTCTTTATAGGTGTCAGTCAAGCTTAGCCTATTTTACCATTTTAAAAAAAAATCTGTGGCATTTTTATGTGCATTTCATAGTGGGCATGCATCCCTTTTCCATCCGGCAACAATGAATTGACTTTACGTCCAAGTATTGTCACAGTAAGGCTGCATTGTGCCTATTGCAGATATTTCTGCTTTTTTTAGGTAATCCTTGAATTTTAATTGCAGGAGAAGCTGTTCGAGAGTCTATTTTTGTCAGTGACAGGCGCAGTCGCTGAGGTAATGTCCACTTCGACTGTGAGCAGAGACTTAAGCTTGTTATTTAAAGTCACTTAAGGATTTATTTGTGGCTGTAGCCTTATTATCCCTGCCTTTATGCACTCTTTGATCTTCAAAGCAGTCTGCATATATGGCGCATGCATGCTGCGTGTGTCACAATATATAATGTCACATTTTTTGTTGGGGCGTAATTGATTTGGGTGTAAATCTCTTAATGAATCCGATTTTAACTGGAATATGTTTGGCTGTGTTATTTCAGTCATACATGTGGACATGTAGAAATACTGAAATGAAAGCCTTACTGGAACATTGGCTAAACATATCAAAGGATAAAATTATTATTTTTTTTACAAATAAGACAAGATAAATGTAGAGCAGCATCAAACTGCAGTAACAAACACAGCGGTCTCCAACCTTTTTTGCACCACGGACCGGTTTGTGCCCGACAATATTTTCATGGACCGGCCTTTAAGGTGTAAATACAACAAAATAAAACTAGTACTGGTACCGAAAAAAAGAAGATTTATTCATAACACATGTGAAAAGATCAAGGAAAACCGAGTTAACGATAAAAACGATAACAAAATAACGCTGAAAACCGATAAAAACCCTGAAAACCATACATTTCACACCTGAGCCTCAACTCTCGCGGCCCGGTACCAAACGACTCACGGACCGGTACTGGTCCGAGGCCCGGGGGTTGGGGACCGCTGCACTAACAAACTTAAATGTGTGTATTTCATCATCAGACAATAGTCAGTGGATTTAAATTAGATTCAACAATCTAATCTTTTTTCCCTCCACACCAACTGTTTACCTGCTCAAATGTGATTGGTCAAATGGAAATCAGAAAAGCTTGTTTGTAAGATGTTTCTAATGTAATCTCCTTTCAACGCATGCATTTTCATCTATTTTTTCCACATTGTTTCTAGTCAGCGGAGGCTATGCAGATGTGCGGTGCAACACCTCACCCTAGGCAGCTGCAGAAAAACATGGCAACCTTTCAGGACTGTTTGCCGAAGCTGACCTGCCCCCTTCTTCTGCTCACCTGAGCTCATCCTTCCTCCATTCTGAGCACAGACCCAATCATCAACGTCACCACAGTCCAAAATGTCTTCCCACAGACGCCACTTTCACTGCTTTGACGCTGTAGGAGGTGAAGGCACCCACAGGTCTTCCATTCCTTTTAAGCGCCACAGCACCCGCTTACCCAGAATCCCCCAGCATGGCATGGTGGCCCATCATGAACCCACAGCCGAATGCTATCTTTGCTCAGAGTGTAGACACGCCCATGCCTTGGAAGCAGTAGAGACTCAGTTGTCACCTTTCTATCACACTCACCCATCATGTCACCACCACCATCCACACCACTATGTTCTCAGTGGGCCGAGCAGGCCTGAAGAAACACCTCTGGGCCACGAACGCCACATTCATCATCACCGATACAGTAAGAAGCTGGTGTTGGTGAAGAACAGCGACCCCTCATTCAGAAAGACCATCATCTTGCACCGCAGGGGTCTACGCAGTTTGGGGCTTTTCTTAGAGGAGGTTTCCGAGCTCATGCAGTACCACATCAGGAAGCTGTACACTGTGGGTGGGCACAAGGTGAGGTCATAAACAGCTGGAGCTAGAAGATCACATATTAAGTTTTGGTTTCCTGATTTTCTCTCACAAACCTTCTGAATAACAGGAGTTAGATAAGATTTTAGACAGGAATGGTTTCCTACTACTTTCAGGAAGAAGTTTTGGTTAAGACCAAGGACCATATGTTAATTAGGCACAAATTTTTACACTGCATGTCATTTCCTGATGAAACCCTCTCGTTTATCCTGACTTGGAACCGGGACCATTCGATTGTGACCCCTGAGGCTGTATTCGTGTCTTAAACCAAGGCTCTTTTGCATACAAGTCAAATGTGTTAACAAATGCACCAAGGAAACACTATTTACAATGATGATTAAAAAAACAGTTAAAAAAACAAACAAATCATTGTTAAGTTCCATATTAATTTTTATCTAATTCTTTGGTCCACAGCACACACAAAGCTTGTGAATCCTGCAAAGCCGTGCGTTGATTTTCCTATAATAAAACATTATAAAACCATTATATCTCAAAAGAAGCGAACACTTGCAGGAGATTTTTTTGATCCTCCAACAAAGCATTTCAGTAAAAACAGGAATCTGCACACTAATACATTCAAATCTACAAGATGCTCTATTTTTACCTGGTGTTTAATTGCTCTATAAGCCTCTTTATTATACAACAGGCACATTCATAATAAGTCAATAAATAAATAGCATCATTTCATCAACTTTGCAAATAGTTATAATCCCAGATAAGATACTATGAGGGTGTGAGGGAATGAAATGGGGATATTCCCTCACCCATGCATTCAGATTGTGGAGATTGCTCCAAAACCCATTAATCTTGATCATATCAGTGCTATTTTTGAGAGAGAAGAAACAGGTCAACGTTGAAACTCCCCTACTTTGATACCAGAGGTGTCTCAGAAATGTGTCTTCCACCATGGCAATTAATTATCTTCACCTGGGCTTCGTGTGACCACAGATGAAGCCATTCATCTGCCTTTAACAGCAGTGGCTTTAAAATTCAGAACTGCACTGTCATCACAACGAGCCGTACATGAGCCAGATAAAAATCAACAAAACACTCAATACTTTGGGGCTACATGCTTTCACAGCATTTTATGACTGACAGTAGAGAACATGAGTATTTAATATTAAAAACATAGAAAGAGCAATATTACAGATTCATATTATTCTAAGAGTGTTTTGGTCATTTAATTCTGTTACAGACATATTTAACATGCCTATAAGAGGATTTAATTAATTCATTTATTAATGCTTAACAAAATAAGTCCTTAAACCTTAAAAGATTGCATTCTCTGAAATCTCAAAAAAAGGATCAAAAACAACAAACATATATTAACCAAGAAGGATACTCCTGCTAGGCCTTTGTTTGAAAGGTTAGTACACACTCTGTACCCTGAGATTAATATGAATTTTTTTCAGGTTAATCATCTCTGACGCAGGAGACAAGTCTTCCTAATGCTGATAATTAGCTTGCATGATGTCCAGTTTTATTATCAAACTTTTGATAATAGCTGGAGGTACCCTAAAACTAACTAAATCTTTGTGTCTGAGCTTTATTAATATAGATAAATTACGCAGACATTTAGTCAAACTCTTTTGCACACTCAGCAAGCTGCCAGTACTGCTGAGCCACGCTGATGCTGCTCACAATGGCAGTTCATCATCGCACGAATGCACCGTCATTTCACAGAGATCATCCGGGATTAGGATAGATGCTTTGTCTTGACTCACTGCATGATTCACACCCTTCTTTGGCAGGGATTTAGAACTCTGCCGCTGTGCTCAAGAGGTGGCAGTGTCCTGACACAATGAAGATATTTATTATTGTCATCATTACTCAATAAAAGAAAGACCCCACCTGACTAAAATCACAGTAACAAAATAACACTGAAATATTTTAAAATGTATTGTGTTAGGGAAAAAAAAACATGCAGTATTTCCATTCTTAGTATGATATCCATTTTCACAAATATGTTGTTATGTAATCCCAATATGTACATCAGCTGCTCACATAGCCCACCTTCATCTCACCTCATCGCTGTTATACTGTTTCTAAATTAGATTTAATTTAAATTAAATTAGTTGATCATTGTCCTCTTCACCTTAGGCGCGCTGTGCGGATGGGAAGGTGAGAAAGAGCCCAAAAACCAAAGGTATAACTTTTAACTGGTCCTGATTGAAATATGGGACTCTAATTAGTGTGCCAGATCAGATTGTTAAAGGGTTAACCTACAGTATATAGCGAGAAGCTATTAGATTGTTTTGGATCAAAACAATGGCAGCTAGAGATTAATCAGAATCTGACAACACTGATAAGGGTAACTTAATTTCACTCTTCAGATGGCATTAAATTCTTACTTTTGCTGATTAATTGTAATTAATGATGGCATTCTTTTTAAATCATCTTCCCTGTGTTCCTTTAAAGATAACAGTAAACTGTAAACAAACGTATTCGTTATTTGGTTTCAGATCGACAGCGTTCAGAGTCTTCTGCAGTGCCCCAGCGTTCTTGTCTGTGTCGGCCGGGAGCCTTCTCACCCATCGATTGTGGAGAACTTTCGGAAAACATCCGATGACAAACTTCCAAAGCTGAGTGTGAAGTCACGCTCCGGTGGCTGCACTGACGGACATGAGAGTAGGAAAAACTCTTAAAGTGATAATTACATTCTTACAAGTAGTAACTACAAAGTAGAAGTACTGAAAGATATACTATGGATGGTTCTCTAGCATCTAAATTAAATGACTTTTGTTAACGTACACCTTTAACAAAAGGCCTAATTTGAAATATTTGTCTTTTTTCTTTAACTGCTGCGTGGAAAATCAAGGACTCCCTTCAAAGAAAAGTGTCACCGACCCAAACCTGGAATCTGGAAACAAAGTTATCAGGCAGTCAGTGTCATCTGACAAGTCAGGCCCAGATGGAACTGATTCACCAGACAATGTCAACTCTTGCCCACCCACTGGTGATGGGGTGAGGGAAGATGATATAGAGAAACGTGTTCGTGTTAATAAAGATGGCAGTTTATCAATGGAGATGAAAGTGCGCTTTAGACTGCAAAATGATGAAACAGTGCACTGGTCCACGGAAGTAAGAAAGACCACAGGCAGGACCTGTGACTACCACCAAGGAAACAATAACCCACACTTTCCGAGCTATCTTGAATCTGAAAACATCTCTGCTGTTCAGCCAGACGACCATTTCATGAGTCAGCACTATCAGAGACATCAAGAAGAACCTCATTGTCCTCACTGCTGCGGTCACTGCCAGGATTATGAAATCTGGAAAAATGTACCAGGAACACATGGGGCAAGTCGCCGCATTCAAACATCTAGCTCAAGTGCATCTTCACATACAGTGGTCTCTAGAAAGACAGTAGTATCTAGATCAAGCGAAGAGCTTACTGAACAAGTGGTGGAGACAGAGACTCGTGTGAAGCAGACTATTGAGGCAGCTGAAACTGTAGAGTATTGCACCATCGGGAGTGAGGCTTGCTCACCAAAGTGCAACGTGCAATCTTCCACTTTGTATAACTGTCTAAATGAGAAATCAGAACAAACAAGATCCATTACTAGGCAAAATCAACCCCAGAGTCCTCAAGATACAACATCCAATGCTTCAGGACAATCTAGCAAGTCAAAAAAATCTAAACCCTCACATGCTTGTCATTGTGGAGTATCTGAAGAAAATACAAAAGGACAAATCTACACCCGAGCTGAAGAGGAAGGCAAAATACAAAGAGATTGTTCAAGTGCCATGTCTTTAAAATCTAATGTCTCTTGCAGATCAACTGTGTCTGGCAAAATACAGGACCCAGAGACAAAGGATGAAGAGGAGAACAGGTCGAAGAGTGCCATGTCAGTTCATTCAAATGCCTCGACAAAATCCAAATCGGATGTTTTGGATGTTGCAGTTGGAGGATCTCAAGCATGTGATGACAATGGAACACACAAAAGACCACTGAGCAGCATGTCTGTTAAATCCTCCAAATCTGAAAAATCTGTTAAGTCTGAGCCTCAACAACATAAATCAGAGGAAGATGTTGAAGAAGAAAAACCAATAAGTCCCATCTCAGCAAAGTCAGAGATGTCTATTAAATCCAGAGGATCGAGGGCATCTTCTTTCCCAGGTGAAAAAGAAACAAAGGAGGAAACTCAGCCGAGGACACCTAGTGTCACATCAGCTGCTTCAGATTTTTCTGTAGAGTCACCTGGGGCATCTGCAGAAGAAAGCATTCAAAAGCCAGCTGAGAATGAAACTGAACTGAGAACACAAAGCACCATGTCTGGGAATTCAAACACTTCAGCAAAATCTACAGAGTCAAGCGCATCTGAAGATCCACATACAGGAAATGCAGAGGAAACATCTGAAAGAACAGTAAGTGTAATGTCAGCTAGGTCTGTCAAGTCAAATGAATCTGCAACATCTAGAAAGTTAAACGTTGAGACAGAAGAGACAAGGGAGGCAACTAATGCCGTGTCAGCTAACTCTAATTCATCAGCAATATCAAAAGGATCCAAGAGGCCCGATCCTCCTGATGCAACTGAATGTGTTGGTTCATCAGATAATATAAATACTGAAGAGCAAAGCGGAGAGAGACCACAAAGCATACTGTCAGTCAAATCAGCAAAGTCTGTAAAGTCCAGTGTTTCTGCAAAATCCAGCAGATCCAAACACGGAGAACAGGGAGAGGAGAGGGGACCAAGTTCTTTGTCAGTAAAATCAGTTCAGTCCAACGTGTCAGCCAAATCAAAAGGGTCAAACACTTCAGCCAAATCTAATATGTCCGCGCCCACCGATATTGAAGCTGAAGAACAGGCTGCAGTTAATGATGAATATGAAGAAAGACCTCCAAGCAATACATCAACCACATCTGCTAAATCTTTAAAATCAAATGCTTCTGCAGTTACTCCTGAAAGCTGTGGTGATGCTTCTGAAGAAACTAATATTGAAGGTGAGACTGAAGGAGAATCAGTGAGCTCATTGTCAATTACATCAGATATTTCTGCAACATCGTTTAAATCAAAAGAAGACGAAGGCACTGAGATGCTTCAAGAAGCAAATGATGAAGAGGAAACTGAACAAAGACCACCAAGCTGCTTATCAGCTAAATCACTTCAGTCACATGTTTCTGAAATATCTGCAGAGCGAGTACCAAGTGCTTTGTCAGCTAAATCAGCAAAGTCACGTGCTTCTAACACATCTAATAAACCAAAAACCTGTGAAGTTTATGCTTGCCAAGCCAATGAAAGATATGGCGAAGAGGAAACTCAGGAAAGAGCACAGAGTGAAGTATCAAACAGATCTGGAAAGTCAGCTAATTCTGCAAAATCTCCCAAGTCAAAAGATCATGAAGAGGAAAATATATCTGTTCATATGGAAATTGAAGAGAGAGCTCCAAGCAATCTGTCAGTCAGATCAGGAAAATCAGGAAAGTCAAATGCTTCTGCAACATCTAAAAGATCAAAGGTGTCTGAAATTTGCTTGGAAGACTTTGCTGACCATCCCGAGGAAAGAATCGTTGAAGGTGAGAGTGAAGTGAGAGCAGTGAGTGCTATGTCTTCCAAGTCAGCTAAGTCAGATATTTCTGCCAGATCAAACAGAACAAATCATTCTGTTAATGCTCCAGGTAGCGAAAACTCAGAGAACTCTAATGAAGAAAATGACAAAGAGCAAACAGAACAAAGAGCACAAAGTAGCCTATCAGCCAAATCAGGTCAGTCACATATTTCCGACAGATCTAAAAAGTCTGCAGATAGATCACCCAGTGCTTTGTCATCTAAATCAGCAAAGTCACATACTTCAAACAAATCTGTGAAATCAAATATTTCTGAAGTTCTGTGTGGTGATACTGATAAAATAGATGGTGAAGATCAAACGAAAGAGAGACCACAGAGTGCAATTTCATCCAGAACTGAAAAATCAACAGTTTCTGCAAAATCTAGTAGATCAACGATATTGGAAGATAATATAGTTAGGGAACACACAGAGAGAGCTCCAAGCAATCTGTCCAATCTGTCGGTCAGATCAGAAAGATCAGCAAAGTCGAAAGTTTCTTCAGCATCAAAGAGATCAAATGTTTCTGGAGCTGTCTTAGAAGACAATGTTGACCCTTCTGACGAAAGAATTATTGAAGGGGAGAGTGAAGATGGCACAATGAGATCAGCATCTGCGCAGTCAGATATTTCTGCCAGATCAAATAGGTCAAACCAGTCTGCTGATGCATCAGCTAAAGAAAAGTCAGAGAGTGCTGATGAAGAAAATAACAAAGAGCAAACGGAACAAAGAGCACAAAGCAGCTTATCAGCCAAATCACTTAAGTCACATGTTTCTGATAGATCTAAAAAGTCTGCAGATAGATCACCCAGTGCTTTATCAGCTAAATCAGCAAAGTCACATACTTCAAACAAATCTGTGAAATCAAATATTTCTGAAGTTCTGTGTCGTGATACTGATGAAATAGATGGCAAAGATCAAACTCAAGAGAGATCACAGAGCGCAATTTCAGCCAGAACTGAAAAATCAACCGTTTCTGGAAAATCTAGTAGATCAACAAGAATGGAAGAAAATAAAGTTGATCATGAGGAACCCACAGAGAGAGCTCCAAGCAATCTGTCAGTTAGATCAAGAAAATCAAATGTCTCTGCAACATCTGGAACTTCAGATATATCTGAAGCTATTTTAGGAGACTGCATTGACAATACAGAGGAAGTTAAGGGTGAAACTGAAGAGAGGGCAATGAGCTCATTGTCTGTCCAGTCAAATATTTCTGCAAGATCAAATAAGTCAAAACGATCTGTTGATGCTCCAATTAAAGAGGACAGAAAGATCTATGATGAAAGTGAAGAAAGAGCACAAAGCAGCTTATCAGTCAAGTCAGTTAAGTCACATGTTTCTGAGAAATCTAAAAATTGTGCAGAGAGATCACCCAGTGCTTTGTCAGTTAAATCCACTCAATCGCATGCTTCTGTAATATCGGTCAAATTAAATGCTTCTGAAGATCAGTCTGGCACAGTTGCGCATACTGCTGATGTAGGAGACCCTAAAGATGAAACTGAGGAAAGAGCACCGAGTGCAGTGTCAACCAAAACTGAAAAGTCAGCTATTTCTGAAAAATCCTCAGTGTCAAAAGTATTTCATTGTCCAGCTGAAAACGATATTTGTGATCTGGAGGACCATGAAGATCGGTCTCCAAGCAATATGTCTGTCAGCTCAGCAAAATCAGCAAAGTCAAAGACTTCAGAAGTTTCAAAAAAATCAAAATCTTCTGCCATTCAATGTGATCGCATTGCAGAAAAGGAAAATAAAGAGGAGCACACTGAAAACAGATCAGTGAGTTCAATGTCACTCCATTCGGCTGATTCAAATTTTTCTGAAATATCAGGTATATCAAAATGTTCAGCAGAGCCTCCAGCTGAAGAGAGAGTCACCACACCTAAATCCCACGTATCTACTATATCTCTAAAATCTAAAGCAGAAAGTGCAATGTCAGCAAAGTCCTCTATTTCTGCCAAATCCAATAAGTCAAAATTATTGGCTGCCCCAGTAGAAGAAATATCTCATGATTCTGATCATACTGAAAGACCTGTAAGCAGTAAATCACAGAAATCAGCCAAATCAACCAAGTCAAATGTTTCTGTGAAATCTAAGAAATCAAAAGCTACTAACATCCCTTCTGAACACAGCACTGAGATTGCTGATGCAGAGTCTGAGGGAAGAGCGAGCTCATTGTCAACACGTACGATAAGGTCAAATATTTCTTCGAAATCCAAAAAGTCAAAATGTTCTCATGTACCAAATTGTGAGAACTCCAATGAAGATAATGACAAATCACAAACTGAAGAAAGATCTCCAAGTGTAATGTCAGTCAAATCAAATATTTCCCATGTTACAGAAAGATCCAATGCCTCTGATATTACTGAAGATGTTGATGAAGTCACTGATGTGTCTGCTGAAGAGAATGTGGCAGAAGATGTAGCGAGAGCAGCTAGTGCCATTTCAGCTGGATCTACAAAGTCGCATGCCTCAACACGATCTGCGAAATCAAAAGGCACATTTCCAGGTGAAGGAAGTGCTGACGAAGAAAGCGCAAAGACAACAACAAGTTGTACATCAGCTAACAAAGAAAATGTAGAGCGAGCACAAAGTTCTATGTCAGCAAAGTCAAGTGGTTCAAGGAGATCTGCAAAAGGATCTCGAGCTTTTGCTGGAAATTCTGCTGAGGAACATGCTGAAGAAGAAACTGAGGAGAGGTCGCCAAGCAGCATGTCGGCCAAATTAAACAAATCAAATGTTTCTGTGTCATCAAGGAGCTCGACAACATGTGAAATATCTTCAGAATACAACAATGCCAATGATTTGGAGACTGTACAGAGATCTCTAAGCCCCTTGTCAGCAAAATCAGCCCGGTCCACCAAATCACTGCAATCCAACATTTCTTCAAATACTGCTAAGTCAAAACCCTCTGTAGGCAAAGAAAATCATGAAGCGAATGTGGAGAAAGAAACAACTGGTCCCTCCATTATATCTACTGAAAATTGTTTAAATGACACTGATGAAAATACAGTAGAAGACTCAGAGAACAGAGCAATGACCTCAATGTCTACCGAGTCAAATGCAACATCAGTATCTGCAAAAACAAGAACTTCTCAAAAATCAGGGAAATCAAAAGTGCTGGAGCAGGTAGCTGATAAGGCAGATCCAGCACAGAGGAGTCCAAGTGTTTTATCAGTGAAGTCAAACACCTCAGGAAGAACAAAAAAATCAAATATATCTGGAACAACCGCCACTGAAACGGTTGGACATGAAGAAGAAGCTGATGACAGTGCCATGTCAACCAAATCAGTTAGTTCATCAAAGTCAAATAAATTACAAGGTCCAGAAATCACTACTACAAACAGTTCTGGCCATCCTAATGAAGAGAATACTGAAGAGATATCTGAGAGAGCACAGAGTGCTGTGTCAGCAAAATCAAAAAGGTCAGCAAAATCAACAAAATCTGACATATTAAGCAAATCAGATGTCCCCATCGTGACCGTTGGGGAAAATGAAAACAGAGCGTCTACAGCCATGTCAACGAAGTCCAAGGCTTCATCATCTTCAAAAAAGTCCAAAACATCTGAGATCAGTGGAAAGAAAAGTGCCACAACTACAGATGTCTCTTCTGAGCGGACCAGTGTTTCTCCACTAAATTTAGAAGTAATGAAGCCAAAGGAAAAGAGCAGATCTACTGCCAAATCAAACTCTGGAAGACATTCAGCAATGTCAGAAACAAGTCAGAGAGCAAAGCAGCAGAAAGAAAACGAACAACATGTCATATCTCACACAGAGTCAAATGAAAGTAACTTGTCACAAACTCTGTCTAGTTCAGATATCATCAAAGAGATGTGTGAGTCTCCAGCACACAGTCAATCAAAATGTAATGTTCCTCACAGGATAAACGGTGACCTGGATACTAAGGAAAGTGGTGGAAGTGTCACTGACAAGAAAACTGACAGAAGCAGCAAATATCTGCACAAGAGCACCGAAGTTGATGATTTTGACCTGGTCCCATCCAGCCTACCCAACGCATCGCCTACTGAGGTTGTAAACGAATGGCTGAAATCACTGCCAGCAGAGGGTGAATTAGAGGACGTAGAGGAATTTAATGAAAACTGTGATGAACCAAAAACTGTCCCCACAACAGAAGAAATTAACACAGCAGATACTGTTAACAACCCAACTGAGAATTCAAAAGGCCCAGTAGAAGGAGAAGCAAAGAAATGTGTTCCTAATAATGACTGCGAAACAAGCAAAGAAACACCAAAGGAAGATAACACCTCTATTGATGCAGACAGTGCCTCAAAAGTATTTAACTCTTCCATACAAGTGATGAAAGTCCTTTTAAATCCGAAGCTAGACAGATGCAACAGTTTACCAGAAATTTCTCCAGCTTATGGACGTAAGCTGAGCTCCTCAGCTAGAGGTTTTTTGGATTGCCTTGTGAAGCTGCAGCTAATAGACCATGATCCAAAAAATGCCAATGAAAAAAATGAAAGGTATCAAGAACTCATGGATATTCTTCAGTCCCTTTGGCTTTGTGATCCTCCTGAAAATGAACATGCATTACGGAAAGATGATCACCATTTTGCAGATGATGATTTCAATCATACGTCATCGTCTGGCGTGGATGTCAACAGTGGCTCCACAGGCTCCGGGAACAGCAGTGATGGTGTAAAGAGTGGCAATGACGTGAATGGTGATGTTTCTGAGCCTCACGCCACTGTGGATATGTTTAAGAAGGTAAAACAAGTGTGTGAAGTTGAAACAGATACAGATGTTCAGAGCACATCAGTAAGAAAGGCAGAAGGAATGTGTGAAGATGAGCAAAAGGAAGATTATCCAGCAAGCAGTGATAGTCCAAGAGAACAATCCGAAACACCACATTCCTCAAACGAGAGTGCAAGAAATTTCAGCGAGGGCCAAAAACTTCCAGAAGCTGAAACCGATTCTTCAGAGAACAGCAACTCTGAGAGCCTTCTCCTCATAGAAAGAGAAGAGCTAGCTAAAATGATTTCACAAGATGATCCTGCTTGGGTCTTAACCTTATTAAATAAAATTGAAAAACAGTTCATGACTCATTATATCAAAGCGATGAATGAGTTCAAAGCTCGATGGAACCTGGGAGATAGTGAGCAGCTTGACAGTATGATTAATGAACTTAGAGCTGAGGTTCATAAAAGAATCCAAGCAAGTATTGACAGGGAACTGTGGAAAATTCAAGGCCAAAAAGGCCAACCAAGACCTCCAAGAGAGACAAAATCCCGTGTTTCAACGACACAAGCAGAAGAGAGAAGACGGAAACTGAAGGTCAACCTAAAACCATCGACTGATTCACATGCAGAAAAAAGTGACGATTCAGCAACAGGAACGTCTTACAGTGACCAGCGCAGTGAAAACGACGATGAATGCTGTCAATGCGAATCGTGCATTAAGAAAAAAATGACGTGTAGGACACCTCTTCAGGGAGATTCGATGACAACTGTACCTGCTGCCACGGCAATCAAGTGTGCATCTCACCCTGGAAATATTCATGAAACACAATCGGCAGAAACCCTTGTGGAAAAAGTTATTGTTAAAGTTTTAAGGGAAGTGCGAGAAGTACATCCAGGCACTGAAGATACCTCTGAATTTGCAGCAGATGAAAAGGAAGCAGATGATATGAGTCAAGAGGCAGTTCGTGATGATGTTTCTGAAAAGAATGAAGCAAAAGAACATGCTGCCAAAGAAATGCCTGAAAAAACTGTTGCTGAAGAAAATAAGGAGGAGAATGATGCCAATGACATAGGTGATGAACTGCGAAAACAAAAAGGTGATAAAACAAGCGAAGATAAGACTCAGAAAGAAATGTCAGTGGAAGAGTCATTTGTGGCATCAACAACTAAACAGGAATATGACAAAGGAGGAGCAAAAAATGAATTGTTGAAAGCAAAGAACACAATACTGCCATTAATGCAGCTGATCGTGCAGAAGATAAGGGCTAATGAAAAGGATGCCAAAGCTGATGAATTGTTACATGAACCAAAAGAATCAGGGGAAATTGTGCAAATTGTATCCACAAATGGAGAAGAATTTGCTGAAGCTATCAGGTCAAATGATGAACTCCCAAAACAAGAAGATGCTGTATATTATATTAAGAGTGCTCTAATAAAACATATTGTGGTTACGAGTGAAGATGACCCTATGGAAGACATAGTAGAGACTTCAACAGAAGAGACTACTCTGACATCTGATACTAAACATGAACCTGAGGAAGAAGCAGCAAAGAAGGAATGGTTAACGGTAAAGAATACATTGCTGCCATCAATGCAGATGATCATGCAAATGAGAATTCGGAGAGACCAGCTGATGAAAGCAGATGGAAGTGATTCAACAGCTGATGAACCGCTAAATGGACCAACAGAAGAAGCTGAAAGTGAAGACACTGAAGCCTCAAGTGAAGATATGTCTAAGGAAGATATTGCTCAAGGTACCATGGTTCAAGATGAAGACACACACGTTGCAGGAGCAACAGCTGAACAAAATCCGATGCCAGAAGAAAGTAAATCAGGGAGGTTTAAGGTAAAGAAGAGAGGGCATGTGATGCAGGAGGAAGCAGTGAATGAAGACTTAGCCATAGTTGATGAATTTTTAAAAGAAGAAGAAGAAGCAGGGTGTAAAGGTAAACTTACTCCAGAAAATGAGACTGCCAGTTTGAGTGAAGATGAGTCTGATGAGGAGTCTGCTGAAGCTACTACTGAAGATGAAAATACTGCAGTAGAAGCCACCACAGAAGGGAAAGATGAGGTCTGGGAAGAAAAAATACTCCCTGAAGAAGAGAAAATGTCTACCGTTAGTGAAGACGAGTCTGCAGATGAAAGCACTGACACAGCTACGGGTGACGAATCTACAGAAGAACCAGGTGACCCGGCAACAACTGAGGATGAGACAGCTGCAGAAAAAGAGACTGGTCTCACAGGAAAAACTGAATCAAAGCATGAAAATGCTGAAGATGAAATTGAAAACAAAGATACTGCTGTGGTATCCTCAACTGATCATGAATCAGAGAGTGAGGAAGCTGTGGAATCACTGAAGGTTGATGATGGAGAAGAGACTGATGCTACCAGCGAAGATGACTCTGACGAAGATTTAAATGCCACCACAAATGAAGAAGAAGAGGAAAATGATGTCACAAGTAACGATCTGTCAAATGAACCATCTGAAATAGCAACAACTGAAGATGAGTGTCTTGTAGAAAGAGAGACCGCTGCTACAAGTGAGCATGAACTTACGGAAGGCACTTACGAAGCATCCACAGCTGAAGATGAAAATGTAGCTGTCGAGAGCAGCATGGTGGCCACAAGTGAGCGTGAATCTGAGGAAGACAAGGTTGTGGAAAAAGGAACAGTCACTGATGAAGAGAAGATCCCTGCTATCAGTGCAGAGGAGTCTGAGGGTGAAAACAATCACGCGAACAAATTGTCAGACGAACCAGATCGAGCAGCATCAGCTGAAGACAAGACAGCTGTAAGTGAAGAGATTTCTTCAGCAGGAAAAGGTGACTCAAAGGATGAAACTGCAGTGGAAGAAACTGACAATGAGGAAGCTGTTAAAGCAGAGGATGCTGACAATAGAGAAGAGATTGGTGCTGTCACTGAAAATGATTCAGGAGAGGACCTAGATGCCACCACAAATGAAGATGAGACAACAGAGGAGGATGACACCACAGAACCAGCTGAAGAAACAACCGAAGATGAGCGGGTGATCGAAACAGAGATTGCTGTTTCAACCGAGAATGGACCTAACAGAGGCGCTGCTGCTGATGAAAACGTGGAAGGAACCACAAGTGACAATGAAGCTGAAGATTATGGTGCAGCAGAAGAGGCTGACAATGCTGCAACAACTGAACATGACTCAGACACAGTAGTGGCTGTGGACACCGCCAGTGCAAGTGAATCTGAGTCAGAAGATGAGGTTTCTGAAGCAAAAGAGAGTGCTGTCACAAGTGAAGATGAGCTGAAGAAAGCTGTTGTTGAGGTCACTCGGGAAGAGGCAGCAGAAGATGTGACAGATGCCGAGCACGAATTTAACAAAGACACCAGTTCAGATGAGTCAGACGTGAAGGGAATGGATGAAAAACTAAGTGAAGGTGAGATTGCTGAGCAAAAGGAAATTGCTGCCACAAGCGAAGATGAAATTGCAGAGGAAGCAGATGAAACCAGTGATGAGTCAGACAAGACAGAGTCGTCTGAAAAAATCGGAGAAATCAGTCCTAATGAAGAATGTAAAGAAGAAGAAAATGATGAAGACAACAGTAAGAAGCTAGTAGAAGGTGAAACAACTGCAGATGAATCGGAAGAACCTGGAAAGGAAGAGGTGGAATCTGGTGAAAATGAATTGACTTGTGAAGATTGCACAGAGGCTTTAACAACAGAGGGCGAGACTGAAAAGCATGAAACCACAGAGGAAGACTCAGGACAGCCTGAAGCGGGAGAGAATGAGACTGATGAAAGTGACAGCAAGGAAGAATCTGGAGCAGAAGGTACATCTGCAGGAGAGGAGGCTGAAGAAACTCAAACGGGAAAGGTGGAATCTACAGATGATACAGAAGATGAGTCCGAGCAAGATGAAGGACAGAATGCTGTCAGTGAATCAGAGAATAATTCCAACAAACCAGAGAGTGGATGCCCAGAAAGTGATGTCACTTGTCAAGAAGATACTAATGATGTAGTGGAGCTTAAACCAGAAGAGGATGAGGAGATGGAGGAAAAATCAGAAACCAAAGAAGAAATCAGAGAAAACAACCCAGAGGATGATGTTACACAATGTGAATGTATTAACATCCCAGATGGAAGTCATGATAATAATGAAGAGGATTCCGATGCTTCTGAAAAGGAGGATGAGGAAACCGAGACACCCAATGAAGACTGGAGTGAAAAACAGGGAGATTCAGCTGATGGAGAAGACGAAGCAGAGGAAGACTCAGATGAACCAGAGGAAGAAAGTGGTGACATACAGCTTCCTTTGGTTACCAGCAAGATAGACAATCAAGATGTAGCTAACATAGTACCTAAGGAAACGCTAAAGCCACTTGATACTTTGATCAAAAAGACCGCAGAATCTGAGGACGGCGCTTACGCTGACATTGAAGATTCAGAGCCTGAAATAAACAGCCAAGATGACATTAAAAGCCTTTGAGACAAAGGGTGTGAAAAAGAAGTTGTTTTGAATTGACCGTGACTCTGCCAAAGCTGAAGGTGACTGATAGAGAGTGAGACATGGGAGAAAACAACGAGGGGTATTCTTAATATTTTAGGTTAGGTCTCCTAAATGAAAAAAAAAGCAAAAGGATTGATGTAGATTATCCTAAATCTTAAGTAGCACTATTAGGCTCTACTTAACAAGTACTAAACATGACAAGCATACAAGATGAGATACTACAGCAAATTCTAGTATCTGCAGAGCACAAACTGCTCGTGCAACAATATGAAAAACTTGAATGTATATAATGCATATCTAAACGAAATCACAGAGTACTTTATTACATATCACCTGCAATTCTGAGCCTTAGACAGAACACAGCACTGTTTATGAGCTATGCTTTCCAAAACTTGACAGTATGGTCCCGTTCCTGTGAACAACTTATAAATGTCACACATGCACAAACATACTGCAATTTTTGTCAGAATTGCTGCAGTTCCTTTACGTGTTTTGCTGCTTAACATTTTCTGCAGGACTGTGGGTGTTTTTGAATCTATCTTATTTAATCAAATAGGTTTTGATTCTACTATAAGCATGCAAAAAAAATGTAATTTTCCATAACCCCAAAACTGTTTGGGTGCTGTGTATAAAATGTTCTTTAAAAATCAATTGAGATCTTTATTTATTTATCAGATTTTTGAAATATATAATTCTCAGGTTCAATATATTTTGTCTTTGAACCTTTTCTAATTAATTATATATGGATTCTGGCTTCTACCTGTCTTATACAGCACCCACACTTTTTTGGAAAGAAAGGTTGTAAAATAAGTTTTCTCAGCAACCTGGAAAAAACTAATTATATTTATTTATGTGTTTGGTGTACTGCTGTGTATGTAATATACTCTTGTACTCTAGTGTTGCATATACGGAGCAAAACTTGAAGATGATCGCCATCAGTGTAAGCAGATGGTAATGAAAGCCAGAGCTGGGTTTTATGTATCACAACATCCTGCCCTTATGTATTTTAGACGATTCAGCTGTAATTACATGAAGAATCTATGTGATTTTCTGTGGTACAGGGAATGACCTTTGCTCAGTGTACTGCGCATATTGATATTAAACATACTTGAAAGTAATTTTATTGTTCTTTCATAAGCTGAGATTTCACACAACAAACTAAGGCTTCCAAATAAAATGTTTAACTTAAAAAAAAAACTCCACTACATAATAAGCACACTACCTATAATAGATCGCAACTACTTTCAGTTACTTACCACAAGGGGTCACCACAGTGTGTGGGGCTGCATGTTTAATTTGTCAGTTTTATGGTGGATGTCGCTCCTGACACATTCCAAAAGGGGATTTGTGTCTGGCTGGAATGGAACCAGGAAATTTTCACTTGCCAAGTGATTGTGTTAACCACTACACTATGGAACTACCTATGATAGATTAAAAATATATATATATTTTTTTATATATAGACATTGTTTGCTATGACTATTTTTTATAAAGCATGACACAGTTTGAAATACTTTATACTAATAATTCGTCACAATTCACTGTGATTCAATTAAATAAAATTTTATTTACACAGCACAAAATCACAAAAACAGCCATCTCAAGGCACTTTATATTGTAAGGTTAAGACTATTTCTAATGCAGAACCCCAACAATCTGATAACTCCCTATCAGCAAACATTTGGTGACAGTGGGAAGGAAAAATGCCCTTTTAACAGGAAGAAACCTCTAGCAGGACCAGGCTCAGGGAGGGGCAGCCATCTGCTGTGATTAGTTGAGGGGAAAGACAGGACAGAAGACACGCTGTAAAGGAGAACTAGAGATTAATAATAACTAATGATTAAATGCAAAGTAGTGAGAGTGAAAAAGGTGAGTGAACAAGAAACACTCTGTGCATCATGGGAAGCCCCAGCAGTCTAGGCCTACTGTTGAGTAACTAAGGGTTACATGGTCACTTGATCCAGCCCTATATAGTACATTTGCATAATGACTGAAACCAGCCCACTGAAGGAACAATGGGCTAGGAGGTCAGTTCCTTAATCATAATTATGCAAATTCTCATGACCATTCATCAACAACCACTAATCAAAGCCCGCTGATCAATGGCCATGAGTACCATTCACAGAGAGTTAGGGAATGGCTCTATGTTAAGATTGGGGAAACTTGCAGTCAGCTGAGATTGAAGAAGTCACTTGGATGAGTGACGAAGCGTTTCTCCCACTGAAAACGCTACATCCAGATGAACAGAATAAACTTTTGGTAACTGGCAATAGCTGATAAACAGAGCGGATGGATGTGCCTCTCTCGGTGTTTCCATTTGCAGTCTCCTGCAGTCATGCGATGCACATCATTGCTGTCACTTGCAGCACTCTTTTCCGTCTAGCTAATTGAAATAAGAATATAGCTTGTACTCTCTTAAGTCATTCCAGGTGCACGTGCCATCTGTGTGCAAGAGTTCCTTGCTCTACAAAGCAACACTTTAACTCATAAGTGCAGTTATGTGGAGTGCAGTTTGTTTGCTTTTTTTTCCTCAATCTTTGCACAGACACGAGGGCTTCTGTGGTGTAGTGGTTAACACATTCATCTTGCATGCAAAAGATCTCAGATACTACCCCACTCAAGCTAACTACTACTAGTGCTGGTTGCAAGCCCAAATAAATGGGATGACTGCATCAGTAAGGACATTCAGTGTTGAATCTTTGCCAAGTCATGCATATCAATCAGCTATGGTGACCCTTTGGGAAATAACTCAGTATGCAAAAATTGAAAATGGAACTTCATTTTATGGGTGTATGGGTGCAACATACACTCATACAAAACCATGGGTGCAACATAAAAGTCCCTCCATGACTAGCTTACACTCTTATAGATAAAACAGCAAGCTAGCTGCTATAAAAATAGGCATATAAAATCTTAACAACTTTTTAAAAATTCTTCTGTGTTTGGATGTTTTCACAATCTAGTCTGGAATATGAATATGGACCAGCACAAGTAGTCTGGTTACTGCGTGGGACTGTTATGAAAATGCATGTCTTACCACATCCTTAGTGAGACAGGCAAGTGTGCAGACAAGTGTGTAGCATGTCGCTAACAAGCTGGCACAGCTTTTGCCTATCCAGGACACTACTGAGTCATTTAGTTAGTCTAGCAAATTTGACTGTGTCACTGAACCTAAAAGAAGGATTTCATTTTTTGATTGATTAATAAATGATTAATAAAGGATATTGCTTACCCGGCGGTTTACCAGTGTGCAAATTTATTAAATTTGGCAATTTCTTTGCCAAATTTATTAAATAGCTAGCTGCTAGGGAGTTAAATATCTATTTAAGAATTTTCTCAGGAAAACTCCCACTGTTTTAAAAACTCCAGTGGCATGGTAAAGTTGGTCTGTGGCTGCATCATGCACAACTAAGCTAAAATTAAACAAGCTAAAACAAAGTGTCAACCTCTGTGGCTGAAAAATGAAGCTAATCTGGATCAGCCAAGAAGGTAACACCTTCAACCTCTGGGTAACCACAGTCAATCGCAAACTGAAAGGTCAGTGTTTTATCACAATTAATCGCTGAGTATCACAAACAGCTTTCATGTAATTGACAACTTGACCCCATTCAAATGCAATCTGATGGCAGAGTGATTGCACACTGATGGTCACTGTTGTATGGGGCGCTGTTTGCAAACTGAAACGAGCTGAAAATAACAGCAACATTTTTCCACATTTAGCTCAAAACCTTACAAAGCCATATTTTTCAAGTCACTTTTTACAACATTTGCTAAAATATTTAACTTTTTATATTTAAAACACAATTTTGTGTTAAATCTAAATGTTAAATGTAAATATTATATTTACATCTAAATGTTAAGTGTTAAATCTAAATGTTACGGGAAACTAAATATTTAGCTAACATGCACATTTATTGTATATGTTGGAAATACCAAAATAAAAGCTTTACAAAAACCTCCAGGGCTAAAGTAAATAAAGTAAATAAGTAAATAAAGTAAATAAAATTGAACTGAATTGAATTAAAGTGTGCCAGTAGTGGTCAGATTGTGTGCCTGCTCTTCCCTGATGGTCACTTCTCAACACCATGAGCTGCTTCACTTCTCGCATACCAGCATGTCCAGCAATTTAGCTGCACATATGCTGCGGCAATTATGAAGTGGAGACTGCAGCTGTGGAGGGTGAACTACTGCTGAACCTTTGGATGGCCAACAAAACAGATCTTCCAATGTTTTCGGCTAAATTGTGGAAAAATGTTGCTGTTAATTTCAGCATGTTTCAATTTACAAACAGCGCCCCATACTGTTGGGCATGAAGTGCAACTATAATCACATTTTTATTTTTCAATAATGCGTGTACAGTTAAAATGATGTCACTACTTGGGTTGCAAAGGTTCTTCAGTTTATGGGGATAGAAAGAAAAAAAACCATCAAACGTGCATTCTCTTCTTGCGGGCTTGTTCAACAATCAGGAAATTTCAATTCATGTGTGGAGATGAGAACAATTGCTTAGGGGCCTAATGTTTTTATTTCTATTCAATAAAAGGACAAGAAAGGACAAGAGTGTGATGTTAAATTGCATCAAGGACAGACAGCATGCTAACGCGAAGCTACCAAAGAACCTAGAGTGAAGTTAAAGCTCAGTGTATGCTGACCCCAGCCCAGCAGCCAGAGCCTCAACTTCAACAGCTAATAAAGGTGTTGATGAGCAGTCAGGCTTGCAGCCTCAATTTTTAACTGTACATGTTACTACTGTAAAATCACTGTGGCGATCAACTTGATGTGTCTTTGGGGGTAGTTTTCAACTTTGCTTTGTGTTGTCGACTCTATGTTAAAATTAGTGCTGTCAGCGTTAATCTCGTTAAAATGACGTTAATGCGCTAACCACGGTAGCGCGTTGACGCCGTGTCATTCGTTTTATTATACGTCACCCATTCAAGTTCTGTTAAGTCTTAAAGTTTCTGTTATTAGAGGTGTGGCCAATCGTGCTGACTAGGTAGCTAGCTATTTGCTAGGCTTCACCTGAGCTTATTTGACTTACTGTGTTTCAACACTTCATTTGTGTTGTTTGCCAACAGTAAGAAGCGTGCGATGTCACCACACCAATCAAAAAAATTAGTCTAGTCCAGCAACCAACAAGTATTTTTTGTCCATTTAGGGATGAGAATAGAGATCTTTTACATTATATGTCAATGTGCCCACTAAATAAATCTTTCTTAAAATATGTAGCAAAGGATAGTCTTATATAAACAAGCTCATTTAAATCATAGTTATGTATTTAAACATGCTCCAGATTACAGATGGAAGCTGTCTGCGATAAGGGCAGTCCCAGTTTGTTTACAGAGGAGGAAATGTGATCGACTGTTTTCCAAAATGAGTTTCACTGAAAGCAGAAGCTGTTTTCAATTCGAAATGTCATCAGCATTTAATTCTAATCCTATTGAATAAAAATATTTGTTACTGTCTGGCAAGAATGTTGCAGGGGTGTTTGATTTGCTGAGATGAACTGAATCCTCAAATCTTCTGGAAAAGCAAAGACCTTTTGAGGAAGCACCTGCCCGCTGGCACAGGATAATTTCCACAGTAAACACTGGAAGAGTGAGGAACGTCATCCGGAGCACAATAATAAGGGGTTTTCCCGCAGCCATGTTTACCTCAGAGCAACTTGCCCCTGGAACAGCTGCACAGATTTGCTCCCAAGTACATTAATGCAAAATCCTACTGCATGTGTTTTTTTGAAAGTTTCATAAGCAGCCTTTAATTAAGGGCAGTGCAGCTACTGGTAACTTAGAATCTTATAGTCATGCATTATTTTCACCTTAAATATGCAAAGGAAGAAATAACTGCTAGATAAACATGCTGAATTCAGCAAATTATAGCTGCTATCTTATATACAGTATACTGTCTGATTAAAAGTGCTATTACAGTGAATTTGACAAATGAAGCTACAATACAGCTGAACCAGTGGTGTGTTATGTCTGCAGTACAAAGAGCATAATATGGGAAAATAGTACAAGGAACACTGAAGCTCAACTAAAACTCATGAACATCCTGGAGGTACAGCAAAAGGTTTTCAATACATCGGGGGAGCTCAATTGTTCCTTGTTTATTGACAATCACTTTGTCTTTTTATGGCAAATGTAGCAGCAAGACCTTCTCTCAGTCGATGTGTGACAGAGGATAAAAAAGGTTCCCACACTGAGAGGAAGTCAAAGAGGGGCCACTTCTGATGCGGAGGGGGATCAAAATTGAGGAAAGTGCGTGCGTGTGAATGTGCGTGATCTAGGTATTACTCATCTTGTGGGGACCACAATCAAAAAGGGACAAAAAGTATGCGTGTGAGTGGATGGGTGTCTGTCTGTGGATCTAAATAAATAAAACCTATGGTAAGATTTGAAACAACACTAGCTTGCTGCTCAGAAATTATTGTAGAGCTTTTCTGAAAACCCCCCCACCCCCACTAACACACAATTATAAAACACGCACATTTGCAGTCACACACAGTGCACACTCACATTAATAATGGGAGTTGAAAGTATCTATTGGCAGCATGTATACTTTTGGCACAGAGGTGGTCAGAAGTGCATTTACTAAAGGAGACCCACGCTCCCTTTCTTTCCCACTGTTGTTCAGGTTATCCTGTGGGGCCACTTATGACCCTTCTGCAGGCAGGATGCAATGTCTGGGGACCCCAACAGAGCTGTACATGAGCATCCGCCAAGCCCTGGGAAGAAAACAAGGGCTGATGGAAAACTAGAAGAAAAGAGTATAAAGAGAAACGGCAGTTAGTAACCAGGACGCACTCAATAACACTCACCATGCACCTGCAGCCTGTGTGTGTGTGTGGCTTTGTGTAAATGTGTGTACATGTGTGTACAGTGAAGCAAGGTTGTTCCTTCAGTGAACTACAGCATAGCACAATCCCCACACACAGCACAGGTGGTCCAAACAAAAACCTGTGAAGTGTTGCCCAGAGAGTAATATCCCCACGTTGTGTGTTGTATAAACCCCCCCATAGGAAACAAACACTTCCGGTGTTGCAAGATTTATTGTTCGGTGCACTTATAGGTTACAGTATACTGTGACTGATATCTTCCTTATACGGTTCTTTGATTTATTCTCAATATTTAATAGCAATTTAGCATGCACGGGAGACACGAAAGGGTCATAATTACTGCTAGATAACTCAAGGACATATTGTTTTGTGTTTATTGTCTCAATCTGAAGAAGAGGGGTGAATTCCCTTGGCAGTGCATTGTGTGGTGAAAAAAGGAAAGACCTGGTTAACTGTTTTGTATGGTGTGAAAAACCAAAGCATTGCTGTACTTTGATAGACTGACCGCACACCATCTTGCTAAATTTTTGCCCCAGATAAGTCACGATTTGCATTCGATTTCACATCTGCACACCTGCACCACATACAACACACAGAGAAATCCACAACGGTTCAACACTATGCTTCTATAGATGATGTCATTGTAAGGGTCATATATACAAAGAAACGCCAAGAATTAGTCACAAATGATTCCCCAACTTTGATCTGACCTACTGTAAGGACAGTCTGGGATTAGAATAAGTCTGGTTACACCCTCTAGTGTCAACACTGGGAAACATCGGGAAGCAATGAATAAACAGACTTTATATGTATTTCAGCACTGCTTATTAATTCCTTGTATGCCCTTCTATTTGCAGGCAACATTAAAACAAAACCAAAAAATATATATACTGCCAAACCTCATTTTGACTAGTGCTATAAACAACAATAGTATCAGTACCATTAAAAGTAAGATAACTAACATAAGATTAAATTATGGCCACATTCTTTGCCCTGTAACCATTTTATATACCAGCAGAAAGATGTCCTAACTTTTTGCTCAACTCACTAACCTAAAGTGTATCTTTATTAAGTATTTGGTGGTATAGGTATTGGTATTTATTAAGGCATTTGTGTATGCACAGCTCTCTTAATATCCTGTAACAGCATTTGAGGTCTGGACTTTGACTGGGTCACTAAAACATTTTTTCAGACATACTCTTGTAGGTTTGCTGCTGTGCATTGTCCATCTGTTGGACGGATGACCTCACATTTGACTCTAAAATACTTTGGTTTAACGCTGAGTTCATGGTGGAGTCGATACCTGCAAGGTACCCTGTGGCTGCAAGACAAGCCCAAATTATCAACCTGTCAACCGCCATACTAGACATTGGTATGAGGCGTTTGTGATGACATGCTGTGTTTGGTTTTGGTTTGTTTGGCAAAAGCATCATGGCCAAACATGTTCATTCTGGTCATGTTGGTCAAAAAGACAATATTTAAGTAGTCTAGGTTTATTCAGATCCATCTTTGCGAGCCTAAAATGCTCATTTTAGAGAGAAGAGCGTTTCCCCTTTGTGACTTTTTCAAACCAGCCATACTTATTCAGTTGTTTTGTAAACATACTGCACTGAATGAGGCATTTAGAGTCTCAGATGTGGCTCTTGGGTTACCTTTACCTTCTTTATTGCTATGGAAGCCGTATGTGTGTTGTTTGTTTTTCACAGTACTGCACAGAGTGCTGGCATAACATTTTCATATGACTATATTTAACTATTTTGGGGTTTCCTGTGTAATAGAACTTATTGCATACAGCCTTAATAACAAAAAAGTATCAGTAAATCAGTAAATGGGAATTGTGAAATCTTGCTCTGTTATTACATGGAAACAGACTGAAACTGGGTGCATTTTTGGGATATACACATTCACACTTTACTGTTTTCAGTGGTCATCAGGCAATATAGGCAAAAGAAGAGCTGCAAGGCCCTCATTTGTTGCTATTGTTACTGCAATAAAAATATTAATTAACACAATAGTAATCAGTTATTGACATTAAAACTTGCATAAAATTTATAAAAGGGGTATATTACCAGGGTGGTTGCACATCCCACTAGTAGCTCAACACTCCCTCTTGTGGCTCGAATTGTGTATTGTTTTACAGTATTACTGTAAACATGTTTCTTGACACTGAAAGGTAAAGATATGAGTAGCAGAGGCCAGCAGAGGAACTGAAATGTGTGTCATGGAAACCATGCCCTGTTTCTTTATCTTGCATCTTATACACTTGAGCAGACAACACTCCACCACACCTACATTTAACACCAATCACCCAGACACACAATACAACACAGTGCAGACGCTTCTTTTTTCCATTGCATTGTTGATTTGATACCAAAGGTCATTTGCATTTTTTAAAAAAAGATCACAGGCACAAATTTTGCAAATCATTGAGCGCATCTACACATTCTGAAGTACAACGAGCTCTACTGATAACTAACCTAAAGTCCTTCATGACCAATAACTTTGAGGACCATACATTTGTGAGTTTAAATACTTAAAGATGAAATACAGTTATCAGTTGTGCTCACTGACTAATTGCAGGACTGGGGCGGAGTAACTACTGCAAGTGAAGTTTAATCAGAAGATTATTTTTGCACTCTGTAGGTAGATCATCTGCCTGAGAATCAAGGGAGAAATGTAAGAGACCAGATAAAAAAGCAAACTGCTGTCTGTTTCCAGTAAACTGAATGTAACCCCCAAGGGGAGGTCCTGGTCTTCACTGTTAGAGAGAGAGAGAGAGAGCGAGAGCAAGAGAGAGAGAGAAATTAGAGCAGAGCAAAAGAGAGAGAGAAACTTTCCAAACCAAAATGAGTGAGTGAGAGTGACACACTGACAAGCACTCAGTTTTCAATGAGGAAATTGAAGACATTTTGCATCTGGAGTACTTCTGAAGACACGAGCCAAAGACAAGCTAAAGGTATTTATCTGCTGAATGAAAATATGACGTTATAGAGCAGTGACAGGGACTGAGAATTTCTAGATATTGTAAGGTAGTGGTGAACATAATAGTGTAAGTATTAATTTATTTAAATAATGCTGTACAATGTTGGTAAAACACATCACAAATTAAACAAAACATAACGCATAACGTGGATGATAAAATATGTGCGATAGAAAATTGGCAAAAGTATCAAGACTAATTATTATTATTAATTTTCATTTCAATTATCACTTTTTTTTCGCGTGAAATCCATAAGTCAACGGTTTGTGTAAAGCCTCCCTACAGTCATGCATTTCTTGACATGACATTTTGTTATTACAACATTACAACATTGCTGTTTTAGGTGTAATTTTCCGTTTTAAGACGTAATTAAACCATCGATATTCATACTACGGTTACGCTTACAATATAAAACACACACAGTCCAAATCTGCTACATCATTATTTTCTCAGTGTTGTGTATTTGCATGTGCAGTCATTATCTTTAGCTTCTGTCATACACATTACATCAACTATATTTGACTTTGTGATCTAAAAAACACCTTTAACCTTTAACATTAACACCTCATACAACTTGCTTCAGATAAACAACACTTCTTTTTTAACACCATCACTTAATTTGGTGACATTTCTACACCAGTGTGTTTTTAGCTATTTTTAGCCGTTTTCTTTTCCTCTATTTTTAACTGGAACATGACAATGAAGCCCTACCGTAAACTGTACATGCTAATGCAATGGTAAAGATCTGTAAACACATTTTCACTTCCTCTTTTGAGAGCCAGTTTTAGTTTTTTTGTTTTCTTGTTTCAATTTTATTATTTTTCTTGGGTCACCTGTTACCAAGTGATACACCTAAAGAGATGCTCACTAAATACATTTTAGCAATTTTGAGTCATTAGATGTCATTTTCCAGCACCGGGCATGAAGTCAAAGAGCAGGCTCTGCAGTGGGAGGAGTGGAGACTAAAAACAGCAGCAGTAAAGCTCATCTGTTTGATCAGGTAACAGCAAAGTAATGAGCACATTGTAGCTATGTGAGTCTCTTTCCAGAAACTTATTGGATCATTGTTTACTGATACTACACTAAACAGTGCATTCTGTAATTAGATATGTGATTTTAGTAAATGTTAGCGTCATGTAACGCAGCTAAAAGAGGTTTCCACCAAACATGCAGGATGGGCTGCACTTGCAGTGGCGAGAAACAAGTAAAAGAAGAAGGATTCCGCAAAGGAAAACACAAATCACACGCCTCCCCGTCATCAAACCATATAGTAAGTAAAACACTAAAAAGATTTACTCGGATGTGAAACTAATTTTACTCTAATTAACTCAAAAGGTTTATTTGACACACTGGACATAATCAACGTCTTCTTTTTTCTCTCCCAATTCTTTCAAGGGACGAAGTGGAAACGCCTATACAAATAATGGTAATCACAAACTTCCTTGCATATATCAACCATCATAGTGGAAAGTAACAGGCCTGCATTCACGGACCCAACTGCTGCTGCGTTAAGAGACATTAGTGGCAGTAATAAGAGCTACAGTTTTGTGATCAAAATCTTGGTTGAATTTCCTCTGTTCTCTTCTGGGGATTAGATGAGATTGCAAACACATGAAAGTAATGTTAATGTCACAGATGTAAAATAACACAGCGGTTGCTCGGAGAATGAAAACAATATCGCCACAAATTGCGCATGTTAGAACACAGGATCACGTCGAAATAAAACGTCTAAAGGTAAAAATTAGATTAAAAAGACACTTTTAAAGAAACTCTGTGCTCTTCTTTCCTTTAGATGACACTATATTTATTGCACAACACGACTTCAAAGCGACCAACGACAGTGATCTGCCTTTCAGAAAGGGAGACAAACTTAAAGTATTGCAAGAGTAAGTCTCGTTCTATGGTTCCCACAGTAGTGAAAGTGACAATAAAGAAAGCGCACAGAGAAATAAAATGAATTCGGCATGTTTGTCTGGTGTACAGAACCGGAGAATGGTGGCTGGCCCGACTGCTGACGACTGGACAAGAAGGCTTGATACCATCGAATTATGTAGCCAGAGCAGATACACTGGAAGTGGAAAAGTAAGCTTAAAATATTATGGAATGAAATGTAGCACACATCTATTGATTGATTAATGCTGTTATACGGGTTTTTTGTATCATTACATTCAGGAAGAGTGACTTCTGTGGTTTTGTGGTGCTCTCTCTTGCAGATGGTTTTTCAAGGATTTGGGCAGAAGAGAAACCGAGAGGCTACTTTTAGCACCCGGAAATAAACCAGGGTCCTTTCTAATTCGAGAGAGTGAGACCTGTAAAGGTGACCACAATCAGTATCTTTCCGAGATCAAGCCACAAATCACATTTTTAGCAGCTACCTGTATTCATTTTCAGTGTGGTCAATAAACCCAAATGTCCTTTTTTCCCCTCTCAGGGTCATTCTCACTGTCAGTCAAAGATTATGAAGGGGAAAGAGGAGATGTAGTAAAACATTACAAAATCCGTTGTTTGGACAAAGGTGGCTACTACATCTCCCCTTCCAACACGTTCCCGACCCTACAGGAATTGGTTGAATACTATACCCGTAAGTAACAACTACAAATACAACATCTCCACCCTTAAAAAGTTTCTATTTTCAGAGATGTATAATTTAAGAGACCATATCTACGCACAGGATTTTCTGTTTCCACGTTTCCAATTCAGCATTTATAATTGTAAAACCTGTCTCTTGCATTAATTGGACTCACATTAAGCTTGCTGCTTTGAATTCTAAAACATCTGCAGTGACTTTGAATTAAAGGGGGAAGTTCGACCCTTGTGATGTGTTGTGCATTTCCTGAGTGAGAGGAGTGATAGTCTTTCCACTCCTGCGACTAAACCACAAGATAAGCAGGCCAAATCTTGAGAAAGGTTGTCTCAAAGATCAACTTGTGAAAAAGAAATGCACGAACAAACATGCTTTTAGAATTATCTAATGAAAGATGAGATGTATAGTTTCTGTAACTATATTTATCACTTGTGCAAAGAAAGATGGAAAAAAAATGTTGTTTGTTATATCTGAACGTATCGTATTTGGGTGCAGACACGGCAGATGGGTTATGTCAACGACTGTATGCTCCCTGTAAGCCTATGGCCCCTCAGCAGCCATGGGCCCATGATGAATGGGAGATTCCTCGAGAGACAGTGAAAATGGTGAAGAAATTGGGGGCCGGACAGTTTGGGGAAGTGTGGATGGGTAAGGGAAAGCCACCGATCAAACTGTTTGAAGACACCTAATAAACCAAGAGGGCAAAGTCAATAAAGCATTCTGTTTGAATTATTTGGCAGGTTACTACAAGAACACCCAGAAGGTTGCTATCAAGACCTTAAAGGAGGGGACAATGGCGCCTGAGGCCTTCCTCCAGGAGGCCAACCTCATGAAGCAGTTGAGGCATGACCGACTGGTACGACTTCATGCTGTTGTCACTAAGGAGCCCATTCTTATTGTCACCGAATTCATGATCAATGGTAAGTGAAACAAAGAAGAGTTTTAAGAGTTGCTGATAATTAAATATTAACTATAAAAAAATAAAATAAAATATGTATATATATATATATATATATATATATATATATATATATATATATATATATATATATATATATATATATATAATGTAGTACAAATTGGCCTTTCACCAATAAATTAAAACAGAAGTAATCTGGTACTGATTTTCATGATTTTTTAAAAAGTATTTACTTGAAAATATTAAAGAACATAGTCGCAGTGGCATTAAGGGCTGTCTTGATTGTCCGAACAACACAAGCATTTCCAATAAACAAAAATATCTTTTTGGAAGCAGTTCGAAACTGTGGGCAAAGAGCAATTTTTTGGTTAGTCTTAATTCTATAGGCCAACCAAATATAAGATTTTTAAGATTGATACAAACACCAACATTTGGTGATTTGTAAATCTGATATTCCGACATATCAGCCAATATTGTTTTTCTTCCAGAGACACGGAATACAAACAGATTTGCGTAACATTTGTTATTTATTTAATCATTTACACTCTTCACTCTGATTGGATCAGATTATTGTTGTTTTTTGTCAACAGGGAAGTTGCAGAGTGCTCTCTGCTGAAGGGTATTTCTCCGCTCTCTTCTTTACATTTGAAATTTTCAGTCATCATTACAAATTCCAGTACTGATAAACTGGCAACTCACTTGCATCATTCAATAATACAGTAATACCTAACATTTCCCAATTAGTACTAACACAAAAGTGTTGATAAAATACAAAATTTAGCAAAAATGCAAACCTTCTGACGATGCAGCTGGTGGTGTACCACAGCACCACAGCACCTGGAAGGTGGGAGGCCCAGTTGATATCAGTGATAAAATAAACCATAGCACAAGTTACAGATGTTTGTCACCCAAGGCCTAACTTTACTCGTGCAGAAAGCATTTAACTTATGAACTGAATTTTACCCAATTGCCACTGGATTAAAAGTTGGTTTCTTTTCTGAAGCGTATCGCTGGTGGGAAACATGCTTTGAAATATATTACTTGTTCTTCCTGACTTTGCTTTTATCATTTGCGGAAATGTGTGCGAACCTGTTGACGTCAACTATGCAACCATTTTTTGGCAAATGTTATAGAGAAGTTCACAGTCATAGCCGCTACGGTAACAACAAGGTGGTAGGGGCGTAAAAAAATATCTGCGCCAGAGTTGTTACGCCAAAATATATATAAAAATATATACACGTGGACATTAAGATAACATAAGATGACATGAGATATATGTTACACTTTTTCTTTTTTATATTCATCCGAAAGTTGAGGAATATAATGTATTATATCTAAACACATTAACAACAATATTTGTGACTCTTTTAATATTTGTCTTTTGCAACTGTTTGATTATGTGGTTATTGCTTAAGGCCTTAATGTTTGGTGTATTGGTGTGCTAAATGAGATTCTGTAGTAAAGGCAAGCTAATTTAAATATCATAACTACTGACTTCACCAGGAAATGAATATTAAAATCTTTGGTTTGGGTTTTGATTAGACTGGTGTTTGTTGTACTGACTCCCTTTAGACTGAACAGACGGCTCTTATTACGGCTAACGGCTAGACAAATAAACACTCTGCCGTATCCTCATTTTTCAAAATGTGCACCAATCCAAAAGCCCCCAACAACAACTGGAACATTACAGAGCTTTTCTGTTATGAGATATGTAGGTAGAAGTTTCAATTAAACCACAGTAGTTTCAGATAATATGTGCTTCTCTTTTTTTATTTGCAGGATGTCTTCTAGACTTTCTAAAAACAGACGAAGGGAAAAAGCTAAAGCTAAATAAGCTGATCGACATGTCAGCACAGGTAGGAAACTTCAAATAAAGAAATTCAGTTAAATGACTTCAGTTAACTGTCGTGTGTGCATGACATTTTCAGCGATAACAGTCACTGATACCGTAATCCTATAAATGCCAAAACATTTCTTTTTGCTCTGAGTGTTTCCATAATGCTTTCATTTGTGTCTCTTCTGCTGCTTCTGACTGTGATAGTCAGCGTGACTTTAATCTTTAATTAAAAGATGAATGTATGCTTTGTTAAAAAACAAATACACTAGCCATCTGGCTGACCTCAATGTCTATTTTTACATTCTTGCTGCTCTACAGTAACATTTTGAAAGTACCATATACTATGCGCTTTGGCATCACACACACGGAAACTGTCAGCAGATGCTATGTGGTTTCTGTGGTGGTGCTTTTGCTTGTCTGATTTGAAAGCCTCACCCTACGTCAATTATTAACATCCGGACAGGAAATCATGCTATTTTTCCATCCACAGTGAGCTCCCCCAGAACTCTTTTGGCCCTCCAAAAAACTTTTGACTTCCTGAGAGTTGGCACATCCTGTTAAACCCACTCTACTGTCATTTTTTTTTTACAATGTGAATATAAGTATTAACACATGCAGCTCGCTGTAGAGGCCTCATTGCATGTGCTCGACTTTTATAAGACATTCAGATTCCTATGAAACTGATGTGCTGTTGTCTTGTGTGTTTTTACGATGGAAAACCAACATTTCTTGAATTGACATTTGATCTAACAAATCTGCTATTTCTTTGGTTATACCAGATAGCTGAAGGCATGGCGTACATTGAGAAGAAGAACTACATCCACCGTGATCTGCGTGCAGCTAACATACTGGTCAGCGAGACGCTGCATTGCAAGATAGCAGACTTTGGCCTGGCCAGAATCATCGAGTCAGAATACACAGCTCAAGAAGGTGCAGTAAGGAGTTTTGACGTAAACGCGGCCCCGGTGCCACAAACAGGATTTTAGAAACACTCGCGTCACAAAGAAACGCTGACGTCTTGTCTGCAGACACATTTCCATCTCCTTTAGAAATTTATGACCCAAGTTTTACTTCTTCTATTAATAATATAGGTTGTTTTTCTATAATGTATTTTTCTGTAGTTTTCAACATTAAGGACGACAATCAATAGTGTCTGATAAATGTCTCAAGAGGGCTTTTAATTAATATACAGCAGAATATAGAATTAAATTCTTAACTTTAAACCAAAGTGCTCAATAATTAACAAATAATTAAATCATATTAAGTAGTGGAAACTTTAAAAAAAAATGTCTACACAGAAATTTTGACCTTTTTTTGTTTCTGATACTGATTTTTTTTTTATTAACTTGATTTGTTTCACAGATTAAGAAACCATCACTTAAAATTGGTAATTTCACATTACTTATTTCTATTGCGTTATTCTCCTAGTCTGCACTTGTGCATTAATACTGTAGCGTTCGTTTCATTGTGTCGGGCAAGTTCTGGATTTGCAGCAGCATGTATGCTCTATTGCAATGAGTTGGTATGTGTTGATTTTTGGTGGGCAGGTTTCCATAGCTTATAGTTGCTGAGATTTTGTTATATTTACTTTTGTTTCAAAGAAAGCAAAGCAGTAAAACTATGTTTGAACTGGGTTACGGGGTTTGTGCCTATGACTGCGGTGGTACACACAGCATGATGCGTCGTTCATTATAAGGAAGATTTTTGAAATTGTTTCAAAGCATTCTTGTTGATGCTCGTCGGGAGCAATATACTGCTTGGTGTGTGCGCGTGTGATTTCATTTAATCATCTGAGCTTAACTTTAATTGAAAAAAGGCACATATAGCATTCAATCACCACTTCACATGTAAGCGCAGCTGCCGAAATTCTTTTTTGAGCTGAAGGTCATTTCCTCTGGTAGCAGAAACTCACCCTCCTCCCCTACCAAAATTAGTAAAGAGCGATTGCTTCAATTATTTTTAAAACAGCATATTGTGTTTTTAAAGTATGTTATAAAAGTGTGAGTACAATGCCCATAATTTTCAACCAGATGTATACAAGTGTATATTCTAATATACACTTGTATACATCAATATATATATTTCAAATATCAATATATATTTGAAATTGTATTTACATTTTCTGTGAATTAAAAATGTATAAATCTGTCGCAGTGATTGAAAATCTTGTAAAAAACAAGAAAATAGAACCCACAGAATTATCAGAGCGACAGAATGATCTGTAAATTCTCTAATGGAAAGCTTTCTCATTATTTCAGAGTATTTCTTGCCCATTAATCATCCCACATTAAAAGGAAAATAAACATTTACACAAATGCGCACACACCTACATATCCTTCACAGTGAACAACAAGTAACACAACTTCCTTCCATTTTTTTCCTTTTACTTTTGTCTAATAATCAGGTGCTAAGTTTCCCATTAAATGGACGGCTCCAGAGGCCATCAACTTTGGGACGTTCAGCATCAAATCGGATGTCTGGTCCTTTGGGATCCTCCTGACAGAAATAGTCACCTACGGAAGAATACCATACCCAGGTATGGATTATGTGAAATAACTTCATATTTAAAGAAAACAGCTATTGAATAAAATAGCAAATATTGCTTTGCTATTTTATGGAAAAAAAAGTTACAAAATATCTGTCAAAGTGCATGCTTTTTTTCTCTCTTCATCAGGTATGACGAACCCAGAGGTGATCAGGAGTCTAGACAGGTCATACAGGATGCCATGTCCAGACGACTGTCCAGAGGAACTGTACGATATCATGATGGTGTGCTGGAAGCAGAAGCCTGACGACCGACCGACTTTTGAATATCTTCAGAACACTCTCAACGACTTTTTTATTGCCACGGAAGGACAATATGAGATGCAGCCATGATGACAGAAAAAGAGAATGTTTTTCGTTGTGGACAATGAAATCTATTAAAAAAACCATGACTTGAATGGCTAAAGGACCACATAGCTTTCTGATGATACTTTTTTTTTTAAATAGAGTGATGGATATGTTTTTCACACCTGCCTTCTAAGTGAATGTTAAAGATATTCATGGCTTCTTCTGTCTGTAGCGGATATCAGTCAGATATGCAACGCGGCTTCATGTCAGCGCCTTTTCTCGATGGAGTATAAGGTTGCATTCTTAGAACTGATGTATGATGCGTAATAGGACGATGGATATACAAATACAGTTCACTCATGTTGTAAAGCAACATCTGGACCCAGAGAAGTCAGCACAGGTAAAGTTGCAGATTAAACATTTGCATGGTACAGAAACTAGAACCCTGAGATTACATGCACAATACTTTGCACTTTTTTTTTCTTTTTTTAAAAAAAAATAAGTAATTCAGCAGATTTTTTTTAAGTGCTTAGCAAAGAGACGTTATTCTTGCATTTATGTCTTTTGTAAATAAAAATGAAGAACTACGGTATTTCTTGTATTTAAATAAAAAAAAATTGAAATTCCAATGCTGTAAAAGCATTTCTCATGTAGGGCTTTAGTGGTGACTATCACTTTTTACAGTTTGGTGTTTGAGACAACGAGGATGTGTCTCAGTTCTCCGATCATAAGAGAAAATAGCAGCGTTTTTGTTTGTTTTTTTAAAAAAGAAGTTTGACATCTTAAGTGTGAAAGTAAAGCTAACACTCTGGATGAAACAAAAATAAAAACAACTTTAAAGTACATCACCTCCCACGTGAAAACAAATGGCAGCAATGTGTAGACTGAGTTACTAACTCTAGTTTCGATCATGTTAAAATGATGAAAGGGGTGACTGACCCGAACATACCCCCCATTTTGAACGGCAACCCATAGGAAGCCTTTAAAAGCAGCTAACTACTAAATTACAGCAGTCTTCAACTGAGCCTTCCCAGGGGGAGCACAGACAGTTAGTGATAAGAGACTGGAATGGCTGTGTTAGCCAAGGGGTGAAACTCTGCCATTTCCTGAATGGACAGGAAACAGGAAGTGTGCGTCAGCATTCCTAAAATGCCACAAAGCTAGAACAGTCTCACATACCAAGTTAGTAGTTGTCTTCACATTTTTCCTCCTGAAATACATCCGTTTGAAATTTACTTTTTGTTGTTATTGCTGATTGAGCGCCTCTGAATTGTGAGGGAGAGGGAAATTGTTATTTAACATAATAGTGATGGTGAATAAAAACCAAAACAACTTCAAGTATTCTTAAAATATATAAAATATTATTATTAATCTTATTCAATAGGAGCACATGAGAATAAACATGCATTATATCTAAAAATGTCTGCCATGTCTGTTTAAAAAAAGTGTGGCAGGTGATTTTATGTTGATATTTGTAATATAAAACTGAATATGTTTTAAAATAGGCTGTAAATCCAGCTGAAATGTTTTTAATATGCCTGACCACTGGACTTTTTCCTTATAAATATAAATTAATCTTTAACCTCGCAGAAGACCCAAAGACGTTTCAACATTTTTAATCTCTCATATGATCCATGAATTCTGTCCCATGCTTACTAATATCAGATATGGCAGGTGCTATGTCAGCATCAGCAACAGTGTATCAGTGTTTTGGATTTTCTTGCTGTTGTTTTTTTTAATGATTGCAAGCATAAATGTGTTAATAGTAGTTTAATTTCAGTTCATACTGGTTAATACCAGCAGTGTCTTGGAAATCAATTATATAGATTATTTATTCTCTGTAATTAGATTATTCTTTTCACCTTGTGGACAATGCAAATTATATATGAAAATGCAAATACATGTGTATTTTTAAAAAATTAAAGTGGGAAGTGAAAAACTGAAAGGGCACAGGGCACAGTGCTGCAGTTTTTTTTATACTCCTATCATCCTGCAGATGTCAGTGTTACACAGTATAGCATTATGTAATGTATCTACAGTATAATGCATGATAGCTTTGAAAATTCTGGAAATTTTTCATAGAGATATTTGAGAATAGTCCTGGTGAACTCACCGGAAACAGTACTGTATATCAAAGTACTTAATAACAAAATGTCAACACTGCGTCTTAAGTTGCATTTAAAGTAAAAAGGGTTTATTTGTATACTGCAAGTTTCTCCCAACTTCCCCTAAACTGTTTTCATAAAATAAAAAGAAGGCAACATGCTGCTCTGCCTATGGCCAAAAAATAATATACTCACAAATGCTGTATGTTCTCCACCTTGTTCACAGCTGTGCTCACAAATTCTTCATAAATCACATATCAGTCTGAGCAATTACACAGAAATCCACACAGCTAACCATTCTGTCACGCACTGATCCTATCACAGTCATCTGTATGTATTTAGTCTCTGTCGCTCTAATTGGCTTTCTTTGCATCTGAAGGCCGTGTTGAAAGACATTTAAACACGGCAACACACACACACACACACACATGCACACACACACACACATTTATTTAGGCTGTTTTTTATGTTAATTTCGCTCTTTACCGTGAATGAATTATCTATTCAACATCCAAATAAACTCATCAACTGAGGATGAGCGTATTAAGTTATGAGGCAAAGCCAAACATAGACACAGCAGTCTGTCAGCCGATCAACTGAAAGGATCGCCATTAATAAAATCTCACACTGGAGAATGATTGATAAGAAACATCGCCCTGAAAAGAGCTTCATGTTAACGCAAGATGACAGGATGCGAGGGGTAGAGGTTTAAAGGCCAAATCATCCTCGCTCCTCCTCCTGTGCATGACTGCTGGTTTAGAGTAATAATGAAGGGAAACAGTGGCTCGCACACAGATTAATGAGTGATCCCCCCCAGAAGGCAACACATCATTAGCATTTGATAGCGATAACCCTGCACGGCCCTCTGGGACAAAAAAACAACAAAAAAAGACAAGCACATCACCACAGATGAAAAGAGATGTGCTTTCATCTTCCAATAATGTTTTCAGTGGTGTTTAGTTGGCATTATGCTCCTCATAAACATGTTTTCTCTTGGTCTCTCTCTTGGGCTTTGATGTCATTAAAATAATGGAGTCCATCAATCAAATGTGTTCGCTCTAATAGAATTGAGGGCTCTTGAAACCGTGACAGACGATGTTTCCAGAACATTTTACCAGAATAGATAAGAAAGTGCAGATAAGAAAAGAGGTGAACGGAGGCAGTCATAAATTTCACTGAAATTGCTCTCTCACAATAGCAGCTATTTTGTGTTCTCTGATTAAACCTATGAAAAAATAATGACTTGCGTCTCTCTCCTGAAACATCACCTAATTTTATGGGCTGTTTAACAACTAATGTGTAATACTTTGAAAAAGAAGCCCAGCTCTTTTCCTGCGTGCGGCACGAAACGAATCTGTAAAAACTGTGCACGAGGTCAAGAAGTGAGACAAACGGGCCATTTTCTCGTGTACGCAGAAGAAAAATATGTCTAATGTTATACCATATCTCTGCGATGCCATTTACACAGAAGCTCAATTTCAAGAGCTTATTCACTCAAGGGTGAAGATGCTCGGATTTGTGTTTTCTCACAAATCCAGCTAATTTTTAAATGTTAAATCCATCAAATCGCTGCAAACACAGTTCCTCGAAGAACTGTTAACTTAAAAGCCTCTCAGTTCTGGAGAGCACTGTTTGCTTTCACATTAATTTTGCTTTCAGACCCAAAGCGAGAAGATGACCGACTACAACCGCAGCAATGACAACGAGGAGCTTATAAAAGAACTCAACTGTCAGCACAGAGGCAGAAAGACAAAGCCTGGGACTATCTGTTGAACATAAAGGAACCAGGGTCAGACATTTTCTGTCACAAGTAGGTGAAAATCAGACTAAAGCTTTAAAGGGATTGCAACATTATACAGCAAGACACCCCAGCCAAAAAAGGTTCAAATACAGACAATATTTCCCCAGTAAAAACTGGGGGTGTTATGACAGCAGACGAGCGCACAGGCCTACAAAGGTTGATGCTGTTTCCATGTACATTGTGATATCGTCGCATTATTACAATAAACAAAACAAATTGTTCAATTCCAACTAATTTGGTAAACTGTTGTAACTAACAGTCATTTAAACATAAGGCAGCACATTTGTGCCAGTCATGTATACGTATATGTAAATAATAGCTTCTCTGCCCTGATGTTACATTGATAAGTCTGTTTTGCGACCTACGTGGTGTCTATCAGGTATATTTGTGTCTATGCTACAGTAACACGTTCACCACCACCGCTTTAAAAGGAAGTGATGTGTTACACGCTTGCTTCTCTTTCTCCCAATTAAGTTGTGTCTTATGTGCTGTAGAGATATCGCCCTAAATTTTCATGTAATCCCAAGTGTTGTGTTAAGACTTTTCTAATATCTTCCCCCAAATTATTAAATCAATACTTAATCAAAGCACTCAAACACTCACCAGCCATTTTGTTAGGTGCAACTGTTCGACTGGTACCTAATGAGTCAATCATATGGCAGGAAGTTAAATAATTTAGTCGCTCTAAAGATGACCTGCTGAAGTTCAAAATGATTAAAATCACCTTTCTTCTTCATTCTGTTGGAGAAGAAAGGTGATTTAAACGACTTTGAATGTGGCATGGTTGTTGGTGCTATACGGACAGGTATTTCAGAAACTGCTGACCTACAGGGATTTTCCCATTGCCATGAGTCTACATGGTCTGAGAGTCTTGTCTTTTATCATCAGAAAGAAATAACCAGCTCCTAGATGACAGGTGGAAGAGGACGAGCAGATGATTCCTGGAGCCAACAATTCCTAGCTGTATTTCTCCATCCTGCTCCAGCCATGACAGGTTGTATAAGCAGCTGAAGAGAGCAGGTCACCAGGAAGAAGGTCGATGGTGCTGTCATAGGGGACAAAGATGACACTTTGTCTTTGCTGAATACCTCCTGTAGGTCATGGGCGGTCATGGGCGGGGGCGATCGTGGCTCAAGAGTTGGCAGTTCGTCTTGTAATCGGAAGGTTGCCGCTTCAAGCCCCGGCTCGGAAAGTCTCGGTTGTTGTGTCCTTGGGCAAGACACTTCACCTACTGCCTACTGGTGTTGGCCAGAGGGGCCGATGGCGCGATATGGCAGCCTCGCTTCTGTCAGTCTGCCCCAGGGCAGCTGTGGCTACAACTGTAGCTTGCCTCCACCAGTGAGTGAATGTGAGAGTGAATGAATAGTGGAATTGTAAAGCGCTTTGAGGGTCTCGAAAAGCGCTATATAAATGCAATCCATTATTATTATTATTATTATTATGATATTCCACCGGTGTGATGGAGAGATGACAGGTAAGATTCAGGCAGGCAGCGAGTTGGAGTGAATGAGCACTGTCAGAACAAAACCAGGGTTCCTCGCTGACCACTTACAGTACTCTGTTTATAGTAACCATTGTCCTTAATGTAAATATGTAAGAAAAATTGTGTTCCTGTTCTGTGTCCTGTGTACTGTTTGTTTGTATATGTGTCTTTCTGGCTGCTGTTACAACCAAATTTCCCCTTGTGGGACAATTAAAGGATTATTCTGACCCTGGTCCCACATCTTGGTGGATTTTGTCACCGGTTTACCGGCCTCGAATGCTAAGCAGTCATCTTATCAATCATCAACAGATTCTATAAAGTAGCACATTTCATTGCTCTCTACTCTTTTTCAGCTTAACAGCAGCAGTAAATCGGCCTCTGTGTTTTTTTGCTTCAGGTGTTTCCCTGCTTAATCTTCTGCTCTTTGTGTCTCCAGTTTCCTTCTATGGTGTGGTTTTCTTCTGACACTGCTCCTTCAAAACTCACTGCCTGCCTGAATCTTACCTGTCATGTCTCCATTATACCTGTGCAGTATCATGACCTACAGGAGGTATTCAGCAAAGACAAAGTGCTATCTTTGTCCCCGCATAGACCCCATGACTGCACCATCGACCTTCTTCCTGGTGACCTGCTCTCTCCAGCTGCTTATACAAACCTGTGATGGCTGGAGCCGGATGGAGAAATACAGTTAGAAATCATTGGCTGCAGGAATCGTCCATCTGTCCTCTTCTTCCCATCCTCTTCCCATCCTCTTCCCCAGTAGGAGCTGTTTTTTCTTTGTGGTGATAAACAATAAGACTTTCAGACCATGTAGACTTTTGCGGGATCAATGACATCACAGTAAAAAATAAATATCCACTCTAATTAGCTCCACTTTTGAACCCCTCCATGGAGCATTTGGTCCTCATCCAAGAGGGTGATGAATGGAAAACAGTTTTTAATACACCTCTCTGACACTTTGAGTACCTGGTCATGCCTTTTGGACTTACAGATGCTCTTGCAGTATTTCAGGCACTGGTAAATCATTTGTTAAGTCGTCGTATATCTTGACAACATTGTGATTTTTTTCTAAGACCTTGCAGGAGCACCAAGTTCACAACTGCAGTGTACTACAGCAGCTTCTGGAGAATTGACTCTGTGTCAAAGATGAAAAGTGCAAGTTTCACTCACCATCCATCACATTTTCGCTCTTTATCTTAGCAGGGGGGCAGATGAAGACAGACACGCAGTCACAGAATGGCTCATGCTGACTTCACAAAAAAAGCTACACTGCTTCCAAATTTCTGCTGCTGCATCTGGAACTACAGTCAGGTAGTTTGTTCCTTAGATTCCGAAGCGGCCTTTTACAAATTGAAGGAGCTGTTCACCTCAGCAGGCTTGCTGGTCTCTGTTTTTTCTTCTTTAAAATTTCCTATCGCCCAGGTTCAATATATATCAAGCCAGATGCTCTCCCATGCCAGTTCTCAGAAATTGCAGTCAGCTGGATCAGCTGGACAAATCCTGCCAGCATCCTGTACTGTTGGAGCTCTAACCTGGGATTTGGAGGAGACCATCCAGCGTGCCCTGTCAGACGACCCTGACTGACACCCCACCGCTATGTTCCTACCACAGCCTGTTCCACTGTTATCCACTGGGGGCACACTGCTACTTTGCAGCCACCCTGGGGTAAGTAGAATGTGTCTTCTCAGACTATTTCTGGTGAGACACACTCGAGAAAGATGTCGAGAAAGATGTCTCAGGTAGCAGCCTGCACAGTCTGCACCTGAAACGCCAGGAAGAGCAGCATGCAACTGCTTCAGCCTCTAGCAGTTCCTCACTGGCTCTGGTCCCACATCTTCGTGGATTTTGTCACCAGTTTACCAGCCTCAAATGGTAAGCAGTCATCTTATCAATCATCGACAGATTCTATAAAGTAGCACACTGCATTGCTCTCCAAAATCTAGCCACTGAATTTGGTATAAACAAGATGAAGCTATGGGTCAATCTTGCCTCTAGTGGTGTAATAGTGTGGTGGATATGACACACTTTGGGCCCTTTAGTACCAACTGGTGATCATTTAAATGCCACAGCCCACTGATGCCTATTGATCCTGTTTATCTCTTTATGCCTTCAGTTCAGACATCTTCAGATGGCTGCTCCATTACGATAAGGCACCATATCATAAAGCTCAAATCATCTCAAAGTGGTAAAAATGTCATTACACTCCACAGTCACCAGATCTCAATCCACCAGAGCACCTTTGTGTTGTGTTGTGATGGGATATTCACATCATGAATGCATAGCCAACAAAACTGCAGCACCTGTGCGATTCTCTCACATCAACATGGACCATAGTCTCTGAGGAATGCTTCTAGCACCTTGTAGAACTGCCATGAAGGATAAAGGCAGTTCTAAATGATTCCTGTTTCATCAGAAACGAGACAAAAACTGTCAAAAACTATTATCACAAATAGCTTCTATATTCTGTATCTTCTTTTGGAGCTGTACTTTTCAAAAGAAGATACAGGAAATGTTTGCGGTGTTTACCAAGAAAGCACCTACTTACCAAGAGTGGTGTCAGTTAATATAATTCACAGCTGTTATCTCGTGACAGTGTTCTAAATATAAATATAACTAAATGTATAAATATAACTAGCTTATTAATATAAGCTGAAACTGGATGACTTGCCTGTGTAAATGAAACAGTGATGCACCGCTTCTTGAACTGCACCCACACAAGAATCTCTTGTATTGATAAAGTATTATTATCATAAAAGAATTGTCTTCTTAGAATCCAATTTTATATTATTTTCATAGAAAAAAATGTTCTTAAAAACAATGATAAGGTTGTATGCTAAAGTAAGAACCATAGCAGTGGCAACTGTGAAACTGCAAAGGAACAGGAAACTCTATGTATTGCAACATCGACATAAATGACTTCTATGCAAGCGATCTAAGTCTTCCACTCCTAAATGCACATTATTTCCATTACATTTCAGTCACTCGAGCAGCCTTCTGCACTGTTCATGACCTAGACAATCGATATATTATGTAACAGTTCTGATGAACTCTGCTGAAAGTCCATTTGGCCAGTATAGTTTTTAAAAGTGTCACATTTTTCAGAGTGTCTGAGTGAGTGAGATTGCTTTCATGCACAGTAAAACCAGGTGGCATATACAGCTGTTACTGCTGATGTCAGTGTCCTTGAAAAGGACTCTATTCATATTTTCAATGATCTGGAGAAGAAAAATCCACCTTTTCTAAATTGGAAGCTAGTATCGGGCACCTAAAAGCATTTTTATAAAGGGGTTGGGAGAAGAAAAGAGAACAGCTTGTGCTTTAAAGATCTACACAACAAGCTGACTCAAATAAAGGCTTATGCACAGACCACTGCTGTTAATGGAATTTTCTTTGATGAAGCCAAAAACAAAAGAAATGGGCACACGGGGGGTAAAATTTATGACTGTCTGCTTCCTTTCTTTGGATTGACTGGGACGGATTTAGGAAACCATCTGCTAGATTTATTATTTTTCCTGATATATGAGTCTGTGTCAATTCATTTACTGTAGGAAACAGTAAAACCATGACGCAAAAATATTTCCCCACCCACACAAATGTACAGATGTATTCGGTAACTGTGCGCTGTGGACGTGTTCAAGGGCACCAGTAACTACAGGGAAATGTAATTATATGTGCACTGGTGCGATAAAAAGTAGTAAAGGATCATGTTGGATAATGTTGGCCTGAAATGTAACCACTGAATGTCCTTGCAGACTTTCTGCCTGTACTGTTAAGGATTACAGGAGCATTATTCTAGAGACCGATCACCTCTGAAGGTATGACTGGGAGCATCAATAGAATAATTAACTCCATATAAGCACATACACATTTTACTGGAACGTAAAACACTCACATTGCTGTCAACTTACAGTATGTAATGTGATGCATGGCATCTTAATTTATTCAAAATACAGTACAATGCCAGTGTTCATCTTTAAACCCCTGCTGTCACCATATCTGTTCTCTTTAAGGATTGTATGGTTTTTATTTACACAGCTCAAAAAATAAAATGAAATGAAATAAAGAAACACTTAGAAAGTGTTGGATGGACTGAAACATAATGTCCTTCTATTAGACTTAGGTCAGGTGAGCATTGGGGCCAATCAGTGGTATCAGTTCCTTCATCCTCCAGGAACTGCCTGCATAATCTCGTCACATGATGCCAGGTATTGTCACTCACCAGGAGGAACCCAGGACCCACTGCACTAGTGTAGGGTCTGACAATGAGTCAGCCCAAGGATTTCCGCAACCTAGTGGCAGTTGGGGTGCCATCGCCTGTGGAGGTCATAATTTCCATGGACATGCCTACCCACACCATCACTGACCCACTACCAAAAAGGTCATGTTAAATGATGTTACAGACATCTCCACATCTTCTTCCAGACCCTTTCATGTCTGTCACATGTGCTCAGAGTGAACCCGCTGTCATCATGTCATCTGTGAAAAGCATATAGTTCCAGTGGAGGACCTGCCAAGTCTGGTATTCTAAGGCCAATTGGACTCCATGGTCCCTACAAGGCCCACGAGAGGTTGTTGGGTCCTCAGGCCATCGTTATGAAGTCTGTTTCTGATTGTTTTGTCTGAGACATTCAAATCTGTGGCCTGCTGGAAGCCATTCTGTAGAACTCTGGCAGGACTCATCCTGTTCCTCCTTGCACAAAAAAGCAGGTACCAGTCCTCTTGATTGGTTAAGGACCTTCCACTGTCCCATGCAGCTTTCCTACAGAAACTGATGTGCCATCCTGGAGGACTTGAACTACCTGTGCAACCTCTGTAGGGTTCAGGTATCAGCTCATGCTACCACTAGGCACACTGACACTAGCCAAATGCAAAACTAATGACAAAACAGAAAAGATGCAGAGGGAAAAAATGTCAGCAGCCTCCACCTGTAAAACCATTCGTGTTTTGGAGGTTGTCTCATTGTTGCCACTCTAGTCCTTGTGTTCATTTCATAAACACTAAAACAGCTGAAACTGATCAACCCATAAGTTTAACAGACTTCATGCTATAGTCTGATTATAGTGTTCCTTTATTTTATTTTATTTTATTTTATTTTAGCAGTGTAATTGGTTTTGACTGGCGTCCCTAAGAACATACTATAATAATGTGAAGAAAAAAAACAACAAGAAGGAAATTGCATGCAATATTTATGGGTTGTGTTACTATTAAGTATTATTAATAGCATTCAGCAATTTACTAACACAGCTACATAGAGTGTTTTATAATGTCATTTTACTAAATAACCATTAACTTTAGAACTGCTTCATACCCAAGCCAAAAAACTTTTAATGCATAGCAATATTTCTAATATTACACTTCAAGTATCTAAAAATAACCTGGTGGAGCAATAAAGAGTCTATGTCTGCTGTCATTTGTTAAGTCCCTGACATCTCATTACTCATAAAGTCTTTTTACTGGCCACTGAACACCAAGCAATTAACACTTTAAGTCTTCCTCGTGTCAAGTGATGCATTCCTTTAGGGACTTTAAACCCCAGGATGCTAAAGAGATGCTGCCTGAAAGTTTTATTCAACTAAATGTAGACCGAGCAGCACAGAGAAGAATTCAAAGTAAAGCGGAAGAAAGAGAGATAAATAGGTTTCAAAAGGGAGCCAAGGTGTGAAGTGACCTTCTACCTTTAAAAGGTTCTCTGCATTTCATGCATATATTAAAATGAGCCTTTTAAGACACCACCTGCATAAAAAGATGTTTTGGTTACGTGAAGGTACAAAAATACTGCCAGAGGTTTGTAAAAGCCTTTTTTTTTCTTTCTTCAGAGTATAAGGAATGAATCTCAGTGAGTTTACCACAAGTTCGGAGAGTAGACAGAAAACAGTCAACAGTTTATTATGAGTTTGAAAATATACACTAAGAAGCAGTCAGTGTGAATGACGATCGACAAGACAAATGAACTGTGAAGTTAGTTATTAAAGAAGGTTATTAGAGCACTTAATATATATCAAGTCCAACATTAGTGAAGTCTAGTCAGAATTGCAATTTCAAACAACTAATTTGAAAGTAATTTTTAAAAAATATAAAAATATTTTGTGGTTGTATTTAGTTAACAAGAGTCTCATTTACTTGTTAAACCATGACGACTGACTGCGTGGAAAATGGCAAGTCAAACTCGTACTTGCGCATTTCAGAAATCCACAGAGATTAATGAAAACAGTTTCATTTTCACCTTTCTGACTGACACTGCTCATCTGACAAAATGAATTTACACCAGTGGAGGCATCAGTGGAAGGACAGTATGACAGTGAAGTGTGAACATTTTTGGTGGCATAATTTGCAGATGGGGCCCAAGTCACACAAAAACAGGCTTAGTTTGAACAAGTTGGAACTGGTTATATAAAACAAGTCACAAAGCATGATTTCATTTCACCTGTGATGGGTTAAAGTCACTACAGGAGACAGTAACATTTTTAAAGGCAGGAAGCTACTGCCATAGATTAAATAAAATCCAAATCACCAAGTATTAAACATTCAACTGTTTGGGATCTAATTCCTTTTATTCATTGTCTCCTATTTTCAGATGGGTTTTTTTGTTTTGTTTTGTTTTTTTGCCTGTCCCATTTGGATCTATAGCCATCAGAATTTGTCATCAGTTGTCTGAAGGCCAAGAAAGATGCCAAGCGGCTATTTTTAGATGTTTAAAAGTGAATCTAAGTGAAGCTTGTGCTGGAATGTCACTCTGGATTTTATAATTTTATTTGAGATCCATTTTAGTGGACTCGAGCAGCGGCTCGAGATTGATCTTGGGATAATCTTTGATCAATCTCTGTCTTTTGACTCTCATATTAAATCTGTGACCCGCTCCTGCTTGTTTCATTTAAGAAATATTGCCAAATTTAGGACTATTGTCTCCAAAGCTGAACTGGAGATATTTGTCCATGCCTTCATCTCCCCCCGGTTAGACTATTGTAACACACTCTTTTCCTGTCTGTCTAAGGCTTCCTTAAATCGCCTCCAAGTGGTCCAAAATGCTGCAGCAAGGCTTTTAACCCACATTAATAAATTCTCCCATATCACTCCCATGTTAAAATCCTTGCACTGGCTTCCGGTTGGGTACAGATATAAGTTTAAAATCCTCACTTTTGGATTTATGTCTTTACGAGGTGAGACCCCCACCTATATCACTAAGCTTCTCCAACACTAGTCTCCAAAGTGGATTCTTTGATCCACTAATAGTGGTCTTCTATATTTTCCATGGACCCATTTGAAAACGAAGGGGGATCACGCTTTTCAAACCCTAGCTCCAATACTGTGGAACAGTTTACCTCCCCCGCTATGCACCATCAACTCTGTGGCTTCTTTTTAAAAAAAATCTTAAAACACATCTGATTAGACAGCCATTTGGATAATGTTCGTGTGTAATATGTAGTTTTATTTGATATGCTTTTATACTTCCTTTATATTGTTATATTGTTTGTTTGATATGATTTTACATTCTCATGTGAAGCACTTTGTAATAGCTTCTTGTCTTAAAAAGTGCTATATAAATAAATTTTACCTCCTTACTAAATAAAGGCTGCAGGGGGGATTTTGGGGGGTAAAGAATAGAAATTCCCAGCATAGCACTGGGAAGACACAGCTTGGTGTGAGGCAGCATCTCTGTCTTCTCTAAAAATTATTTCAATGTAAAAGACTCTAAAGGAGGTTTAGCACATTGTTTACAAATCACTGCAAAACTATCCTGACTTCCAGTCTTACACTGAAGCTGTAACGTGGATAGAACTGGTCTGAATAAACTAATCTATATTAAAAAAAAAATTTTATTACACTATAGAGAAAGGAAGTTAAGCTTGATGCAGAAGCTGAAAAATAAAAACAACAGCACACGTCTGCCTCATCACAGAGTCCTCAATTTTACCATCAAACATCTGTATTTATATTGACTTCCATGCTGAGGGAACATTCACAAAAGAATAAAGTCAATACAGTGAGTGCTAACCACAATAGACCCACTTTTCTGAGCTCTCATGAAGATAAATGCCATAGAAATGTCGGCCACAAATAGACAGCTGTCATGGCAACTCCAATATCTAATATCTAAAACGTCGCATCCGTCTGCTCAGACTCACAGAAAAATGGACACTAAAAGGTTAGGAGTGCTAATTTAGTTGGCAGAGTTATGAAAAAGAATTAAACGCACGATTAAGTTTCGAGAGGGTACGTGAGTAAGTGTTATTTTACTTCTTTATTCCTAGTAATTGAAAGATTTGCCACCCGTCCCCTGCTTTACAGTAACAAGAACCCAAATATTTGATGACTTCTTTCCTCTTGTCTGAATAAAGACCGCAGTAGCCCTGCGTGCGGCTGGCAGATTCCCCGTAGATAAGCAATCTGGCTTGAAACGCTCGTCCCATGAGGCAATGCACTCAGCTTATCAACGTGATTCATCTTCCTGATTGTTTGGCGTGTCTTAGGGCGCTGTGCAGTGTGCGGTGGGTGAGAGGCACATCGACCTGCTGCAGCTGGATGGTGGAACGAAATGCTAATCATCCGGTATTTATGATCAGCGGTTTAGTGCATGTGAAAGAACGGGAGGACAGGCTGTCTGTCCCATTGTACTGCCATTCACTCACTCCCCTGTTGCTTCCCTCACAGCACAGGCCAGCCTATTGCGGTAAACATTAGCCCCTGGCACTGCTGCTGAAATATTAAAGCATCTGGAGGAGGGTGTGCGCGCACAGGTAGGCGTGCAGCTGCCGCTCTCTTCTGATGACACGTGGAGGATTAATCAGTGCAATGCGCGCGCTTCGGCAGAAGAGCTAAGTGTTAGGAACATCGCTGGTCTCATTGGCTACTTGGAGAGAGCGAGAGGTGGGGGGGGCTATTTAAAAAAAAAAAAAAAAAAGGTCCGCAGGATGACCAGCCCCGCGTGCCGTGCGTGAATAAACACATACAGGTCCGAAGCTGTAAACAGTTTAAAAAAAAAGAAGAAGAAGAAAGAAAAGAAAGGAAAAGAAAGGAAAAAAGAAAAAGAAGAAAGGGGGAAAAAAACCTTAGAGCGTGAGGGCTCGGCGGAAACTGGAAAACTTAGGCGCTGTCCATGGTGCTGAATTTGAATAGCCCCTCGCCGTCCCCTTGGGCCGTGGGGGGACCGGCGACCCCGCTGTGAAGCATCACATTGTTCGGCGACCTGCTCGTACCTGAGCTCACCGGATGATCGATGATCCGGAGGTCGGTGGTGATGGTGTACGATTTCAACCGGCAGCTTTAGAAGGACAGCAGACTCGGTCTTGGTTCGCACGGGAACATGGATGAAGGACTTGTGGGATTAAAAGCCCGAATGAAGACAACATGTCTCTGAGGAGGCGGCTCGCTACGTACTTTCACAGGTTATCTGTTTACTGACCAGATCGAGCCCGATTCAGCCAGAAGCAGCAGGAGGAGCAGGAGTCTCATTCACTCATCCCTCCATTCATGAGAGGAATTTCAACACGTTGCAAAAAAGATGAACTGCTGTAATTTAGTAACCCTTCAATAATAGGAGATTTGCATTAAAAATATATATTAACATTAATCTAAGAAGAGCAAATACATCCACCAAGGCATGGCTCGTCTTCTTGTTTTTGTCAACTCCGTGGTCCTGTTGCTTTTTGGCAGCGATGTGTTCTTGGTGGGAGCAAGTAAGTATGAGCCTCTCAAGCAGACTCAAATTAATTATTGTGCCTTTTTGTAGCCTTGTAAAATGCGCCATTACTCACACTATTACAGCCCTTTGGAAGGGTTTACGCACCTCAATCCCACAACTCATTCATATACATCAAATACTTGCTAAAATACGATTATGCCGTTGCATCCAGCTTATAACACCTGTTTAACCTGCTGTATGATCTGGGCCTTACATTATCACTATTCTTATCTTATTTACTATCTCTAAATCACTAATAAAACCAGATGTAGTGTTTGCAGTGTTTTAAATATACCTTTGGTGTTTTGAATAGCCTGATTACAGATAAACAAAAATCAAACCAAAAACTATTTTAACAAGTCTATCAAAAGAGCACATTCTTGTTTCCCCTCTACTCAATTTAAAGGTAATATTATGTGCAATTCTACTAAAGACAATTCAGTTTAAGCCCGTTTTAGTTAGACATCCAAATACATACATTTAATTTCACTACAACAAGACTAGTTGCAGAGCCAATGGCGCCTTAAGTTCAATGCAGCAAAGAGACAGATCACCAGTGCATAAACTGTGGTTTATTTGCATTCTTTCCATTGCGAGTTCTGCTTCAGGCTTAAAATGTGTGAATCCTTGCTATTTCTGCCACAGAAGTCTCCTGAGCCTCTGCGCGCATGCATCTACAGTATCTCTGTCTCTTTATCTGTCTACCTCTATCACGTTCCCCCTCGCCTCTCAAGGGAACTGAGTCCTACATGTGATAGCGCCTTGAGAGAATCAGATTGGCACTTCACGGTTTCTGTGGGTGGGTGTGCTCTGTCTGCCTCAGACACCTATTCAGAGCTTCTTTTTTTTTTCCGAATGTTTTGTGGCTGACATGTGACGCAAAAAGGCATCTCTGATCTCTGTGGAGTTTGCCCAGAGCTGAAGCTTGTCACTGCTGAACACATAAATGTTACACTCACAGATACAAATGTGGCGGCTGCTCTGAGGTTTAAAGTAAATTGAAATAAATGCTGGATTCATTGCTACCAGTCCAGACTAAGCTAGGAGAGTGCTGGATTCAAAGTTATTTAGAAGAAGGTGTGACTTAATTTTATGATAATTCGGTGCATGGTGAGGGTATGGAAAAGGATCATTTTAAGTCACTTGGAAGTGCAAATGAAAATGTGTATTTATGGCAAATGTTAGTGTAATACAAAGGTTCTGAAATGAATTTTTCCTTCATTTTCATGTCGTATTTCATCTGGACCAAAAGCTTTTTCTGCAGCTTGTTAAAAACCGGTCTTGAAAGCAACGCATTAAACTCATCACTGCTCTTCCAATTTTTTGAGAAAATTCCAGCACTTTCCAGACAAAACCAAAAGCGAGATGCAATTCTTCCTTAAATCAATCAGTACAAGCATCCACACTCAATTTCTGTCATTCTAGGTGATATAAAAGACTTGAATACTAGTACCTACGTTAACATTCACACACAAGCTAAAAGCAAGCACATTAAGAAATAGATCCCACGTGAGGCCGGAGCGTCAGACACTAAACAAATGTAAATGAAAACTTATTGGATTTACTGGCTTGCCGGGCTCATATCATCCTTCAAATTGGCAATATGCTGTTCATAAACCTGGTGACATATTCATGACAAATAGATGTTCTCAGTTACAGATGAATTCATTAGAATGAAAGCCAATATTTGCCCATCTTGGCATAATTATCTACCGTGACACGGTATATATTTTAAACAGACACACACACATAACGGGGGGGAAACGCAAGGTAGATTTTCAACGGGTTTTTGTGTGTCACTCTTGTCTTGTTCAGATGTCTGCAAAAACCAGTAAACACCCACTGTTGGTGCACATTACACTTTGAGGTGGATAAAGTGATGTCAGCTTGAAACTGAAAAGGCTCAAGGTTGGGCCAGTGATTATATTAACCTTAGAGCGGTGCCGTGTCCCATCTGGTCTCACTGCCATCTCACAGCCTCTGGATCTGCGAGTAATAACACAGAGGGTACCTACAGTAAGGAAAGGGGCGCTAAGTGGTACTACAGTCAAGGGGATCTGAATTGAGGAGGAAAAGGTGCAGGAGCTAGCCAGGCCCGTTTACACACATAACCACTTCACACTGCTGTTGCAAAACTAGATGGAGAAGTGGATTGAAGTGAGAGACTTAAGATCACATCAAATCACTGCTCCCGCATGACATCATGTATGAAAGAAGAGAGTCTCAGAAAGGAGAGGATTGAGAGTGAAACAAGGGGGGGAAAGGCATTCGCAGGTAATACAGGGATGCAATAAAAGCAGCACAGCACTGCTTAAAAGCTCAATAGCAGGCAATTTACAAGAAGATGTGTGACAACCTCCTGTTGTGCAGAGGAGAACATTTAGACTTCCCATGACTGACTCTGAAATATGTCCTGATGAAGCCATTTGAAGATTGACTGGGCAACACGTCAAAATCTGAGGCTCAGTTCTTCCCTTTATTTATGTCAGCGAGAGTTTAATTTTACGAGGGAGGTTGACATTATAAGTATTAGATAAGGATTAAACTATAAGTAGTCCTTCAAACTGTCACTATCTTAGAGGTAATTGAAATGTGACTAATGATAAAGGAACATTTTAAAAAAAAGCCATTGTTCTGCCTTTAAATGTATTTTTACCAGTAAACACATCAGTCCCCCTGGACCGTTTATGCCCTCTTAACTAAACACAAATTCATGTTAGGCAGCTTTTAAAGTAGCAGCAGCATCAGTATAGACGTTTACATAGAAAGACTGCAGAAAACAACAATTCAGTTCAATTGAATTCATTAAAAAAAATGTGGGAAGAATGGAAAACCACCATAAAATAGGTCAGATATTGTGATATCCAGCTGTAGCAGATTTGTTTTATGTATGGTCATTTCATGAACCTTTTACGAAATAACATTAATAGATTTAGAAAATCTCTACACATGGGGAACAAAGCTGAATATCTGCAATGAGCGGCAGTGATCTTCAGGCACTCAGACAGTGTGTTAAAAGCACTTATAACTCTGTAGTGGACATCACTGCATGGGCACAGAAACACTTCCAAAAACACACACGATCACTACCTAATTCATCTATTCAACAAAAAAGGGAAGTTAAAACTCTTGTGTGTGAAGAAAATCAGATATAAAAAAAGATCAGAAAAATGGTCCAGTGTAGGAGCTCATTTAAATTTAGGTGAAATTAGGTTAGAATTTGTTTACATTCTTTTTCGAGCTAAAGCGGAGAGAGCATCAGTCTTATCAGAACACTTGGAGGACCACGCCTTCAAACACGGCCCCTCTGGGTCTTTTCTTTTATATATGACCCCCCCAAGCTGTTTGTTCTCATTTTTGTGCCCCACCCTTCTCATTAGTACATGGGGATCTGCCAGGCCCAGGAGCCGCCTCCAGTCCCCATCGAGGTCTTCCCCGAACGGCAGCTCAATTCTTGATTAAGCCATTCACCTTTATCTACTAAAGAATGCTGCCCAACCTAAAATAAGGCCCAGCTAGTGAAAGAATGTAAGATAGCATCCATGACTGTGTTGATGCAATAGATAACTTAACTGACGCTCAAGTTATCAATGAAGGAACCATTAATGTTGACTGGCACAAAAAGATTTTGAAGCAAGACAACACAAAGCAACACAACCAGACAACTCTTTTTCCCCCCAGGGAAAGCGTTGCTTATTTCAGCAAAACAACAACAAATCTCATTTTGCACACATTCAATCACAGCGCTGTGATAAGACAGTCTGGGGTCTGACCGGGGACAGACCTACAAAATGCTGTTGAGGAGATGAAATCCCTTTTCAAGGCATAATAGGGTAATGTCTTATTCCCAGCCTTAAAACCTCCCGTATTCCAAATATTGTCTTGTGTTGACAGACTCAAATCTTAAGATTTGAACTATAAAAAGTTTTAATTTCAACATTTAATATTTTGTCTTTGTACTAATTTCACATAAAGATGCAGTTTAAAATACTTCAAAATCACTGAATTTTGTTTTTATTTTCATTTTTCACAGCGTTCAAACTGTTTTTTTGGGGTTTTTTTTTTTAAAGTTGACTAAGTAAAAGCATAATCTCTCATTTTCCACTTCCAAATTCCTGTTTAACCATCGTGTCATGCTTATGCATTGCTGGGATAAAAAGCATCATAAGCTGTCTTCTTACAGTAAATCTGAACTTTTATTTTCTGACCATAAAACATCTCCAATCAGTCTTATGGTGTAAAGCATGAGCAGCCAATAAGAAAACAGGAAGTTCTGCTTCGCAAGCAAACATAGAGGTCAAAATAAGAGATGCCGCCCCTTTATCTGGCTCCGATAAACTCAACCTGGGCTCATTTCCACACGGCTCATCAGCCATTCAAAGATCCACCAGCCTTTTCTCCATGTCTGTGTGTGCACTCTGGTTAGATGGGGCACTAGCTAATGTGCTCTGCTTTGGCTATAAGCTATGATTCATCCTGGCAGTGCTCCCACATCCCGAGAGGGATGTACCTATTGCCTTTTTATTTCAGATCTTACATAATGCATTCCGTTGAGTGGGGCTTACCCCAGCCACATGGCAGATAACAAGTACTGAAGTCTCTGCCATGACAATCATTACTGCAGTGGAGAACATCAAAGAAGCTAGAGGGGATCATTTAAACTTCTGGGCAGCACATTAAACACAATGCTGTCTAATAAGCCAGCTGTGATTCAGTTTTATAAATGTAAACACCTTTTGTTTATTTAGTCCTTCATGTGATTGAATAGCAGTTTTCAGCAAATCCTTCATTTATAATGCCTCATGCTTCAGATTTAAATATGCGCGTCCCAGTCAAATTTGCAAGTAATGGATACGGCACCTTATAGGAAGCGGGCTTTCAGGTAGTGCATTACATTAGCAATGATTCAAAGCCTGATTGCCCTTTACTGTTGCGTGCTCCATCATCACCAAATGATCTGCAGATAGAGCATCATGGATACGAGCTGTTTCTTTACCCATGCGTGACTTCGTGTGACCCTCGTTACCTAAAGGACAATGAGCTAAAGAGAAATGAACACGTCCCATCTGGGATGAATGCTGCCCCCTGCTTCTGGAGAAGGCTCACTTTAGGGCACATGCTGATGGCAATCAAGCCTTAATGGTCTGTCGCTCTGTTAACAGCAGAGTGAAGTGTGACCTCGCTAAACAACGAGCACAGGTAACTCTGCCGCAACAACAACTGAAGCTTCTGTGGAGCTTTTTTAAAAAGGCGCCATTACTGTCAGTCAGTCCCAGGATGTTGGGATTTAATTTGAGTGATGAAAGATTTGAGCATAAATATGACATATTCGCAATCAGAAGACAATTAAACACTGTCACAACAGAAGGTCGTTTGACCCATGATTGTACATATACATATCTACAACGTCCTAAAAGATTTCCAAAGTTCAAAGAAAATCAAAAACTATACAAGACTTTCTGTCAGTCTTAACACCGCATAGCGCCTTCTTACATAAAGTTGTTCTCATTACATGGACAAAATGAGGCAGATATAACCTCCAAACCTCTTAATGCCTGTGTAAACCCCCCCCCCCTCCTCCCACCTCCCCCGTCCTCCCCCCGACTATCTCCACGGAACATTAATTTCCTCTCGCGCTTTCCATCACAGGGTAAGAATTAGCCCGGTCCCTTGTTCAGCTCATTCACTCCCTTCCACAAACCAATCCGAGCGTGTCATGAGCCAGAGGAACCGAGCATCATGCTCGTGATTGACCCTGACCCCCATGTGCCACGTAGTGCCATGGGAGCTAGGGCAGGGAGACTGATAACCTTGTCTGACCCGGGCTCCATGGATCCACCTCAGTGTCACCTTTTGCACAGAACAGAGCGGCTGTTGCTGATTTTCTCAAAGATAAAATAGGAGGCAGGAGTACTAGAGATTAAAAAAAAAAAAAAAAGCAGAGAGACAGACGTGTGTAGATAAGCGCGACTGAGCCAGGAAACCGCACATCATCTGAAAAACCTCTCAATTTCATCATTTCGGCTTCCATCTTTCTTTTTCAAGCAATATCTTTTATGGTCCATGCACAGCACATGCTGTGATCTCAAGACAGCTGTGTTATGTATTATTAAATCCATGCTGCATGACTTTACAAAAGTGACTGAAATACAAATTTACTTCATAGCTGTCAATTAATGCTCACTTTGAGGTGAATCGTTAGAGCAAGCTTTACTTAAAGGGGCCAGTTGTATATGTTTTACAAGGTCTTCTTTGATGCTATCCAGTATTTTGTCTTTTGTCATGTCATTGCAGAAAATTTCCACTCATGTGACATTTTCCACATATCACCAGCTACCAAGAGGCCATTAGAAATAATGGTAGCAACAAAAGCCTCACAGATAGTGTCCAGGTTCCAAACTGTCGAGCCTGTTCCATTTTACCTATTCATCTGACCTGAGTGATTGCTTATCACTGTTCAGGCCTCCCCCCGTCACTCTGTGATTCTCCTGCTCTTCGCTTGCCCCCGCTTTTGTTCCCACTTTGCAATCAGCATGTGTACTGGCAACCAAATCATGATAGATGGCTGCAAAGTGACAGGCTGAAGAATTATAACCCTGTCTAGAGAGGTGAACATGATATAGACCACTATAAGGCTAGTCAGTCAGGCTGACCCAGAAGCTTGTCAGGACTAGTGCAAATATATTTGCAGGTTCATTTAAAATGCAAGTACGCAGGTTATTTAAATTGATTTATTTGTCATTTACTGTAACTTTTGGGTTAAAAGAGGCAGGTAAATACTGGTCCCTTCAAAAACATACATTACAAATAATTAAAATAAGACCAGAGTGTACTAATGGTTTGTGGATGCCTGTAGAAATAGATCTATTCCTGACCTGAGTACAGTACATTACATTTTACAAGTAAGACTGAAAGAAGTGAATATGTGGGTTCTCTGAATCTTAGACTTCAGAGTACCAGCACGATTTTAGAGACCCTTCATGAACACAGATGCCGTGGGTCTATTCAAATATCTGGAAAAGCTGCTGGATTAACAGATCTCTCTCTTGCTGTTTACTCTCCTCCAGACCGGCCACCAGCTCCTGTCAATGTGTCTGTCATGCACCTGCGAGCCGACTCTGCAACTATATCATGGGAAGTTCCAGAGGGGGACATAATAATTGGTTTCTCCATCTCACAGCAGGTAATTCTTAAAACTTCAAATGCAAAAAAAGGAAAGAAAATTAAATTCAAAGTCTCCTTCTTTCTTTCTTTTTTGTTGTTTTAACCCTTTTGATTTGTAAATAAACTTTCATCATTTCCTGTTTTTTGGTACCAACATGCCAGCAGGTAGACTGGTGAAGTGGTGCATCATAATAATTACCTGCATAAAATTGGTACTGGCTGAATGGAGCATGGCTCTTAGCGTGAAGCTAGAATAAAACCTGGTATGCCCAATTTGCAGAGAGAAAACACGAATGCACAGAAGTATGTGACGCTGCCAAAAGTGCATTTTTTTTTTTCATAATGAAAAAATTTCAGGCTTAAAATAGGAAAGCCAGTAAATGCTAACAACGAATGACAGAATGCAATATGCTGCTGTAATCATGTTTACGCTTTACGCAGCTGAAAACATTATGCACCCATTTACTTTGTTTTTCATTCAGTGTGACTGATGGGCTGAACACGACACCCACTCTCCTTCTTCCTCCCGTATAGCAGCTGCATTTGAACACCATCAGCATTCGCCTTCAGTGTCTGTGGCAGTTTAATCACAAGATTATTCATTGTTTACAGACAGCTACATGACTTTTTTTTTCTCCCCCCAACAATAAAATCTCTCTGTCAAGCGCGGCCATAGAAATAAATAAGAAGACATTTGGCCTGACGTCACTCTAAGTGCAGATTGTTTGTGAGCGCTGAGATCCCTGCATGTTACTGGAGGAGTAATTCTTTTTTGCTTTAGGTCCTGATTGCTCCAATAGCGTTGGGAGAAGTCAAAGATAAAGTTTCAGATTGTGAAAACTTATTTCCCAGCACTTGTGATCTAACTTAATCAGACATCAATTCCTAGTCAAGACCCCATATGGTGAAAATAAAGTGCCAACTGCTAATATAATAAAATACTCAGCATGACTTTCACCAGAACCTGGAATATTTTCTGGTTGGTCACCTCTACCTCACATTGGCCTCCCTGATTGTTTTTTTAATGACACTGGAGAGAAATACATTGTTGACTACACTAGAGAGAAAAAAAACTCATGAGGTGAAACAAAGACTGTCTTACCTTTAGAGCCATTTTGAGGTTGTATTTATGCTTTGTCCCTTTGATAACAAAATCGCTCAAACTGGTAATCACTGAATCTACTCTGCTCTTTGCTTTCTGTTTGACCCTGTGATTTTACGCATTAACAATATTGCTAAATATCCAAATCATTTTTAAATGTTTCTGTAATGGTTATTCTACCAGTATGTGCAAGATCCTTAATCCAAATTCTATTTTTAACGCTTTAATATGATTATTGTGTTTATCCATGAATTTTTTATTTTTTGTTTTACCAAAAAAGCTGAAAAAATAGTAAAGCGCATTATTATTCATTATGTGTTGATTAAGACGCTAATTACATTTATATACCTGCAATCCTGAACAGAAAAATGAGTTTTAGTGGTTAAATGTTAAACTTGATTAATTTCTAACTTGTCGGAGAAGTCACATTTGGTTATGTGATTAGTAAATAAAAGATTTTTAGTGTTTGGCAGATTTCTAAAACATTTGTGGTATCTTATTTTTATGACTGGTGATCCAATACATTTGTTAAACAGTGAATATTTTAAAAAAAGATTTTACTTTTTTGGTCTGAATCTCAAGGTCTTGTTCAAAGAGAATTATCGTGTTTCGCTCTAGAATATATGTATGGTGGGTCTTTACCACAGAGTGTATATTAAGGAGTGACATAATCTGTCAGTGCAAAATGACCTAAAATCTGCATTCTTTCTAACCATCAGCAAATGGGTTGCTCGTCTTATTTTGCACAACATGATGTTTGGTTTGTAAGTGATAGTGCAAGGAAAACAGATCATAGAGCAGGTTATGCTTTAGGGTGGACCTAACTTTTGATAAATTGTTAAAGTGTGAGTGGGCAGCAGAGACACCCCTCATTTGTAATGTCTGGTTTAAAAGAACCCAGAAGGTGCCAGCCTAAATGCTTAGCTCAAGACTTCATTCTATAGCGTTTGCATTACAATATAAACACTATGCAAACATTTGTTGTAAATTCATGCCAAATAATAGAGAACTGAATTCAATTCACTATCGTTTTGTTTTTCTTCTATTCAAATATTCAGAGGCAGGATGGACACATGCAGCGATTCATCCGGGAGGTCAACACAACCAGCCGTTCTTGCGTTCTTTGGGACCTGGAGGAAGATACAAACTATATCATTCAGGTCCAGTCTATTGGCCTCTATGGCGAGAGTCAAGCCAGCAAGAAGGTCCATTTTCATACCCTTAAGAAGTCAGACCGCTTCCCTTCCAACAGCTCCAACCAAGGTATGGTACTCTGAGACCTTGAGCAAAATTCCTCTAAAAAAGGGGGGGGGGGGAAAGTCTCACAACATGCTATGAGTACTGGATGTGGATTTGTCATTGAAGCTGTAGACAGACATGATCAAGATTACTGCCACGCTTACAAATCATTGAGACCTGCATGCCTTCGACATGCTGTGGAAAGAAAAAAAAAATGTGGCAAGAGCAGAATTCTTGCCAGTTCTGCAAAGAGAACAAAATGATTCTCAAAATGAGATAAATATGTGGATTGCTATTGTGTTTCAAACTGAATACACTCTTCATTTAGTGTCCGAGGAACCTTCAATCTTATAATCAGTCATTAAACTAATTAAACAGAGAAGTACGCGGAAAAACAAAAGCAGCAAGTTGTCTGAGGAGATAAGAAAGAAAGGATTCCAAGGCATGATGAAGGTGAAGACTACAATACATCTCCAAGCAGCTTGAATCCTGTAACCAGAGATGAAATCTAATTAATAAGTTTGAGGGCCACAGGACTGCAGCCAACCTATCTGGAGATGGATGCAGAGAAAAACTGACACAAGACTGAATAGAAGTTTAGAATGTGTAGAAGGGAAGACAACCAAACTTTGAAACAGTACAATAAGTCCTTTGGAGATTACAAAATCTGTCAAAAACGTGTTTAAAGCTAAAAAATTATATTTCTCATTTATTAGGAAAATAACAAACTGATGTTTTCATCTCATGTTTTTACACCCAAATGTGAGGCTGCACACTCAACCGGACTCTGAGAAGTCGCAACTTAATCAAGCACAACATTCAACATTCACTAAAACTCATTTTACTGTTCAGAAATTCAAGTGAATAACTGTAATTTAGCATCTTAATTTAAAAAATAATACATATATTTTAAATGTTTTCTTACATTTTTTTGTAAAACTGAAAAATTGAACGTTTACAGATGAGAAACAATAATTATTTTTTGGCATTAAAAACATAATTCAGATTAAAGACTCCGTACATACTGCTGGATTAACCATTCCTAAACATAAAATATGATTTTTGTAATTACCAAAATTTTGGGGTAGCTATGGCATAAACCTTACACTGGGTGATTGTGTCAGAATTGTCGATGCAACACCTACTGTGCATTATCATTTTTTTATCAATTTATTTATTTATTTATGGGGGGTTTATGCAATTCGTGACACATGGTGGCATAAAGGTGTACAGAGTACAATAAAACAAAAAAAAAATCATCAGAGTGTCAGAGAGATCTGCTGTGTCACAGCTGCTCTAACAGACCTCTAACATCTTAAAGCACCCATATTGACACGATTCAGAAGTGAGCTCTGAGTCCCAATCTTAACTCAGCCATAAGAAATCACATGTTCAACCTGACAAAATACATTCAGGACGAGTGAACAATCTACCAGATAAGACATGTGGAAGTCTAATTAAGTGCCAGATTCCTGCGATTGGCTTAAACAATCGTTATAAACGATTGGGTTAGGGTGGCCAAGATGCTGTCAAATTTGTCTAAGTGCAGTAGAATTGATAAGTTCACAAGAAGCCACAGCACCAGTTTTGTGCATTATGTAACACATTTGCTTTTAATTTTACACGGTCTGCCATGGGCCTTTTTCCCGAGGCACAGGCAGAAGCAACCCATTACAGGCGCTCTTCCCGCTGTTGCGCTAAAGCCGACTCCTGAATGCTTTTAAGCACCCTAACACTGAGAATGAGATGCAGTAAAGGTTAGACAAGAGCAAGTAACCAGAAGCTTCCTCTCAGAGCAGCTCTCTTGCGGGTGGGGGGGAGGGGGGTAGTGGGTTTCAAGGTGAGGGGTTTTATTTCTCCTAGAAACCAACACATTATTGACAGAAGCTTCAAGCAGGGCTGCTGCCAAACTGCTCTGAATTTATGCAGCTCTATATCACTCTGGGTGTTCCTTCATATTCCATGTGTCGGATCAGCTCGCGAGCAGGAGAAAAAATGAAGACCGTGACCTACAGAGAATAAGTTTAGTCTCTCAATTTCATACAGCTCAGATGTGGAAAAGGCTATTTGCTTGTTGTATACTTCAGAGCAAAGTCCTCTGCTAATCTTCTCCGCAGTACTTCAGCCACGATTGTGGGATGAGCCAAATGCATTAACTCATAGAATAACAGCATGGTATTCGACATTGCTCTAGAAACGCACCTGACGCTTCAAAAACTGTTTTGTGATTTTTATAGTCTTGTCAAAGTCGTGAATATACGGAAGCGCTGATGCAAGGGAATCATAAATGTTTCTGTTCGGCTGACTCAGGTTGCGTATCATTAGTTAAGCTGGCAAGCCTGGCCAAAGCAAAGAGAAAGAAACGAATTCCCGCTCAGCACACGAGTCTGCTCTCGTCCAGGAACTGACATTGCATTCCTTTCCTGTTGCTTTACATTAAGTGTCCAGGAAATTATTTTTTTGGCACTTGTGTTTTTAACTTAAGTTTTCTTTAAGGAAAAAAAATTGACCTCGGAAAGCTAAATAACCATCAATATATCTCAATAAATTGCTGAGCAAGAGCAAAGACACGGCTGGTGCAGACGCTTGGAAAAGTTTTATTATGCAACATTAATCAGGATTTGTAGCCTCTACAACTGGGTCAGAGAAACAGCCCATTCAGTGATGCTCCTCATTTGTAGGAATTTGTTTTGGTGCGCAAAAGACATCAATGTCAGCCTACCATAAATCTAATGCCGACACTGCTGACTCCTCACGCCCAAGCTTTAAAGTCCAATCACATCAAGTTTCTTGGTGCAACTTTTGTGAACCGCATTACTCAACTTCTCTTTTCTTGTTTGACCCTGTATCAGTATTTATGATTTCAATTTTCTTGTCAAACCTAATTCAGACTGAATTGCATTCACACGTGGTGTGACTCACACAAACCATCATACACCAATTGAGGGTGTAGAGTATTGTGATTCTCCAATCAATGACAGCATCCATTCTTACATTTCACCCATGAAAACCTGTCCTAGCTTAACTCTTATAATAAGATCTGCAGGTTGAGTTACAGGAATCCAATGTGACCCATTTTTCACTAAGCATTCACCCACATGTTAAAAACAGAACTAGGCTGTCTGGTGGTCACAGCCCACAACTGGGTTATAAAAAAAAGTTTTCCACATTCAGGAGTGAATGTCTTAATGTTAAAATACGCATATAAAAATATCTGAACACTACAAGGGATCAAGCAGATGAAAAGACAGCAGACTCAGCTAGCTTATTATTTATCACAATATCAATAACAAAAAAAAGACTCCCCTAAATTTCTGCATATTAACAACAAACAAACAGAAAACGCAGTGTCTGTTATGTTTTTAATTTATAATTTTTTGAAATCTTAATGCGCACTGAGTTCATGTGATATTTTTTGTTGATCTTCCTGCTGACTGTTGTTCCATAAAAGTCATTTTATCCTAGCTGGCTCCAGCACCACAGAGCCATTTCAGAGGTCCTTTGTCACAGCCAAGTGCCTTCTACTGAAACTAAATTGATTTGTGGTATACACCAGACAACTCAGAGTCAGAGCTATGATACATATGAATCAATAGGAGGGTTTTTTTTCTCTCTCTTTTTTGTGAACAAAGCAATTTTATTAATAATGTGATTACATATTGGTGTATATTATTTAACTGGGCTGGGCAGACTCGGCATCCTCCCATTTTCTATGAAGTATTTCCTGGCAAGATTCAATAAATACATTGGAATAGACTGCAGCACTCCTTTTATAGCATCAATATCACTTTCCAAAGTCTATTTCAGCTTCATTAGTTTCACAGAAAGCTTTTAATGTGAGTGTATGTTTATGTGTGTCACCTGTCCTTCAAGAGTGACGTAAGCTGTGCTGTAGTTCTGGCTTTCACTTGATTCCCCTTTCAGTCAAATTTCAACTATACCACACAGTACTATACATGCATATGCAATTGCAAATTTAAAAAAATTACTTGCACTTGAATGGAATTAATTTTAGTTAGATAAGCTTAGTTTAAATTCCAGTCACATAAATTTGGTTCGCAAAAGATTCAAACTTTCAGACAAAGTTCGGTAAACTAACACATTTTGATTCAAACACAAAAATCATTCCCCAGCACAGCAACTGAGAAGAAACCGCTGACTCCAAGTAACTGCCAATCCACTTCACACGGTGTAAGAAAAAGGAAGAGTATTTTCAAAGGATGAAGACTTTGAGCAGTCTAACCTAACTAGGCAGGTGGTCCCCTTAGACACAATTACTGCATGATGCTTCAAAGCAGAGCGTAGCTGTCTCTACTGAGTCAGAAGCTACACCTATAGGGTCTCCTATTAACAGCAGTGAGACAAAGGCATGCCACACACTGTCTAATAGCCTCATTATGATTCATACTTGGGCTTATCTCTATCTGCATTCAGTGATTTATATAAGGTTAAAGGCTATTACGCTAGAATATTATGCAACCGAAATAGCTGCAAAGAAATACTCTTATTATTATTATTATTAATACTATGTAAGTATAAGCATTATAAGTATATGCTTATTATGACTTTCATGGGGGCAACATGCATGACAAAAGCTGGGGCACAAGCTTGTTTATCACTGTGTTACATCCGTTCTTGCGAACTGAAGAGGCTGTTTTCTATAGCTCAGCTGCTCAACGGCACAGGGCATCCTTTGTCACATTTGCTATATTTTTGTGTTACATTGTTCATGTCTTTGGGCAACACGTCCAAACTACAAGCGGGACAATTCAACTTTTGAACTTTTTGGGAAACATGGCTGCAACAAAAATTGTATTTACTTTCATTGTGATAATCACTTAATAAGTCCGATCGTGAAGCAAACTTTTTCAGTGGAAAATCTTTTAAAGGAGCAATGCAGCCTAAAAAAAAATTGCTCATTTTAAAGTAAACATCATGAAAGACTTCAATGATGCACCATTGTGGCATCAGCACAGAATCCCTGGTGTGTTGTCGCAGTTCACAGCCACAGCCAACATCTCGGGATTAGGGGGCGAGCAGAAGCAGGGTCGACTAATTATCTCTGCACAAATTATTTGGTGTACAGGAGGCAGCGAAATCTACTCATTCCTCTTTAGCACAAATTCACACAGCATATATGAGTCTGCCACCAACATAAAAAATTAATGAAACAACACATGGAAATGTCATTCAGATCTTAGTGTTATTACAGCATCATGTTTCTGCATATATAAGCCAATGATCCAAAGGGTAATGACCACTCACATCGAACAAATAAACAAGTCTTATTTTACAAGACTTAAAACATCTGGTGCTACTATCTTGGTGTCAGATACATTAGAAACCTGAGTTGTTTTGGTGGCAGAAGAAGGAGACATACAAGGTTATAATGGTTAGGTTTATCAGTGTAGTATATGCACTCTATACAGCCTGTACCAGTGTGCTCTTGCAAGTGAAGTTTGATCATTAGATCAACTAAAAAACTTCTAAAAGGAACGAGAAGTTCAGTGGGGAAGTAAGAAGTCTCACAGATTGCATTCATCTCTGAAGCCGGTCTTTGATGTGCCGTCATCAACCCAACGCTTCCACCAGAAGTCTCTCTACGCACAGACGTAGAGAGACTTCTGATGTCTATGTTTTCAGAAGTATCTTGCAGTGTAGACACCAAGCCTTCCTACATATAAATGCTGAGTCCAAAATAAGGTTCAGAACTTTTTCATCAGATTGGGATATCAGCTGCAACTCCTATCTCTCTCACGTAGCACACAGCAAAAGACCATCACACTCACGAGGTTGCTGATTGGGTAGTCTTGAGGAGGCGTAACACAGGCCTCAGCTGTATGCTGGACATACACTCGATATTTCACTCATACTAACGTTTGGATAAAGCTGAATGAGTGTTTTTGTTTTTTGTGGCATAGGTTTACAACCACAGGTGGCAGCAATCCTAGGTGCTATGACAGTTTTTCCACCACAACTTAACAAGATATCGGTATCCATGGGAACAAAATGATGGAAGTTGATGCTAAGAAAAAAAATAAGAAAAAAAAGGAGAAAAAGTTAATTTATCATGATTTTTGCTTTAATCCCTTCAAATATCCAGTCATCTGTGATTTTACATGTAGTTCCAAGTATTTTTGGCAAATTAGCATCCTGCTTTTCTCTTTAATTTGTGGTTGATTTTGACAATGTACTCCTACTCCTGCCCTCTCGCTGCTGACATCCTCACACTATCAAGATGGGGAAAAATGTGACACTCCAATTGACCCAACTATCTGACTGTTTTTCTGTGAAGAGAGCTAAGTGTCTGGCATTTGAAGCCAATTTCTTGACAACTTGATTCCATAAAAGAGGCAATTGGGAAGAGTGGGGCTCTGGAAGAGTTCCATCCATGCGAGCTGAGAGGCAGTTTGGAAAGTGGAAAGTTTCTAGTCAATCCACTTAAAGGAGGATTAATGTTACAAGATTGACGTGTGGGAATGCCCACCAAAACTACTGTAGTTCTGTTAAATGGCATAACTGTCATGAAGGGTAGAGAAAGTATAAATTTTTGTCAATCCGTGCAGACGCAAAGTGAGTTTGATTCATATTATAAAGCAGACAGACTCTCTCAGACTGTGCCAGACTGTTATTTCTACTCCATAAAATGTCCCAGTGGATTGTATTTAAATGCGCAGTGTCTCTTAGATTTTATATTTAGTGTTCTGATGTGCTCTGTCTTTACTGTCTGTCCTCTCTCCAAGATGACCCCACTGTGCAGGGACTGGACAAGTCTCGACATCTACAAACTGGAGAGATGATCATAATTGTCGTGGTCTTGGTCATGTGGGCAGGTAAGTTTGTAGATTTCATTCAATTTTTTAAAAAAAAAGAAAGAACGAAGAAAAGAAAGAAGGACCAACAAGCAGGAAGAGGGGGGAATTAATATTCAGTGTGAAGCTCACTCAGGATCACTTTAGTCACAATAATAATTCTAATGTGTGCTTTGTATGATGACAGCAACATCACTCCTCCTTGCACCCACCATACAAAACAGAGCATCAGTAAAAACTGGCGGGACACTGATGAAGTAAGAAAAAACATAAAACAAAGAATTCTGAATCAGATTCAGGATCAGCTGATTTAGTATGAGACTACTTCTTATATTCAGGTATCATTAGTCTGACAGGAGATTGAGTACTGTCTAAAATGCAAATGTCACAGCAGTTGTTTTAAGTTAAATGAAAGCTCTGCAAAGAAAAGTCAGAACTATAATGGGACAGTTTTTTCACAGTAGGTAAAACCTGTGGCACAGCAATCAAGTTTAAGCTAAAGTACAAAAAAATGCGAGTGGGTCTGTCTGTAAACTAAATCTGATGACTGCGCAGCAGTGTCAAACCAACATCACACTTTTCTGAGCATTCTCGTCTTCTGGGGTTCTCCTTTGAAGCAGTGCACTGATTAATGAAGTGTTGAGGCACAATGAGAAGTGGCGTATCTGTCAGGCAGCTAGGAGCAGGGCTTCCCACCCACGAGGACCGGAGTGAGATGTTAAATAATACTAATGAGAGAAACCAAGGTAACGCGGAAGCTGTGAAGAGTGGGAGTGAAAAACAAGAAGCAACCCGTGTGGCATATTCATAATGGACTGCACATTTGTTATCAGTCAAGCTTAATGTCGGATTTACCTGATCCTCTTTGAATTTATTCATTTAGAGTTAAAACTTAACCCACTGCTCAAAGAAATCAAATCAAATAATAGGGAACAATTGATTCTGTCAGTGTAACACAAAGTCAGTTACACTTTAGGAATATCAATCAGTGCAGTTTGGAGCGTAAACCATCGTGAATCCAACCTGACCGAAGAAGCTTCTCGGATGAGAGCTGAAACGTCTTCAAGCAACTTAAAGAAATCCAGATGCTTTTCTTTCTAAGCTCCTTAGACTACGATGACCTGGATGACTGAGAACCTTCACAGGTATATAACCTGACCAATCTTTCTCTAGCTTTGCTTTTTGCTCGTGGAGTGAGCTGGGTTCTAGTGGCAGTTATGCCAGTTGAGCTGGATGGTGCTGGTCGGTGAGCACAGGTCACTAAAGGACACTGGGCCCTTTAGTGAGAGTCTATTCATGACAGTTTGGTGAAATTTCTGCACATGAGATCATTTTGAAGCGCTCTGGCAGTGCTCCTCCAGCTCCTCCTTGCACAGCTGTAACTGTAGAAGGGCATCAATCTTTATGTAACTACCCATGTTTCGATAACTCATTCACACACACTTTTGAGACTGCTGGGAGGCACAGCAAAGCTTCTTGTGACAGCATGTGTAGATGCGTGATCCTAGAGATTCTGGACCACCTGTGCAACCCTGAATGGGCTTCTGCGATTGTCTCATGCTACCAGAAGTGACAAGCACACTAACAATAAGAAAAACTAGAGAAAAATCAGTCAAGAAGGAGAAGGAGAGAGCAATGGTCTGTGACCACCACCTGCTAAACCTTTTTAGGGGCTGTCTTGCGGTTTCCTCTCCAGTGCACCTGTTGTCACTTTCATTTGCACCGAAGCAGCTGAGATGGATTCATAACAGTTTAAACTTACTAACGAGAAATTAATGTTCTAACATTTAACTGTCTGTCTTATATTGTGATGATCAAGTGCTTCTTTAATTTTTGGAGCAGTGTGGTATAACTAAGTGATTTTTAATATAGTGCTAATCTTTTCTGCTATTCTGTTTAAGATTTCAATACTAACTTAGTCCTGACTAAACCATGCTTTGCGGATACTCTCATTCTCCACTTTCACAAATGCCTTTGTAATTCTACGACAGAACAATGAGGGTAGATGCAGAAGTACCCACTCGTACCTTTCTGCTGCAGAGGGAATGACGTGGCTGCAATGCAGGAGACGACTTACATGATGCATGAATAATAATTTAACGAATGCGTCTCGGAACAGCTCTGTAACTCTCATTACCAGAACTGTATATCACTTTCTGAATATTTAATAAAAGCGCCCCCTTAAAAATTCATGACCTCAGTGAAGCAAGGAAGATAATTGAGAATATACAGTACTTATCCAAATTGGAGGCAAATCTGCATCTGGCAGATTTAGCAGTGAAAGAAAGCAAAGAGTATAGTGAATGACTCTCCTCCAAGCTTTGAGATAAAGGCGCAGCCGTCACACTCCCGTGGGAACAAAATTCCATTATCCACATGGCATTTCAGCATGTGCTGTTAGAGGAATTGGTGACATGACAGTGATTGACAGCTGCCTCACGACTGAATTCCTATCCTCTTTTGTGTTTTGTTGCAAATGTGCCCCTGTCTCACCTCCTGGCAGCTGTTATTGCCCTATTCTGCCGGCAGTATGACATCATTAAGGACAACGACTCCAGCAACAATAAGGAGAAGGCCAAGCCGTCGTCAGAAAGAAGCACGCCAGAGCACCACAGTGGAGGACTGCTAAGGAGCAAGGTGAAGTCTCAGAGGCCACACAGAGACGGAAATATTTTAATTCGGTTCTTGTTAAGCTTCAGACCAGCCTCAAACAGCTGTATATATACATCCAAGTAAAGTATCTCTGTACACACCATATGTATTGCTATTTCATATTCCACTGCTATGACAAAAGTTTATTCTCTCTCACTCTCTTGACATACTAGTTGTACACTTTGCAGTGTTGAGCTGAAACTTTCCCCGAGTTGATGTCTGAAGTAATACACTGTACGCTATCACAAATCTGACCTGAGTCACACCAATCTAATAAATTGGTGGAGGAACAAAATCATCCATTTCTCAGTAGGCAACTGTCCAATATTTACACATATAAAAATGTACAAACCTGAGACTATGCTGGTCATTAAAAGTGCAGATTAAGTCCCTTGTCTTGAACAATACTTGGATAAAGCACCGGCAGAGCCTTAAAGAAGCATCAGACTGGAGTGGATAGATTAATGCAGAGCCCACGACCAATCAATTATCAGGTCACTTACGCTGAGATTTTTGACCTCAAGCAAAAATGTAACATTGCTAGACACTGAGTTCTCTCATCCTTATTAGGTAGTTGTCAGACACCTTGGATCAGTTTTCTCTTCTTAGATTTGGTGACTAGCACACTTGGTTTACCTTGAACCCAATAAATGTCTTCAATCATTATTACTGAGACAGTGACAGCATACAGTTTGCTCCTTAAAGACAGAGTGGGTCCACATTTTGTCATTTCTTTGAAAAAGCAGAAAATTAACAATTCATCAACTGATATAACTTGGAAATACATGTTTAAAGTATTTTACATGCAAAATAAATTTTGACATTTCTTGATATTGATCAATCATTGGAGCTATAACTATATATTATTAAAATTAGTTGTTTTGTATAAGACGGTGCAACTTGAGTAAGCTAGCAGTGGCTTTCAACATATGAGCCAACACTGACCAAACAAAATACAAAAGTATCAAGTTCAAAACAAGATAGAGCTGAATAAAAAGTTTGTTTAGCCTCATGGCTGCTACTTTATTTCCTAAGGTGTTGCCATAGCTGATGGCAAATGTATTAACAGCTACACTTAAAGCACAGTAAGGCTTTCACACTAAGGTAAAGAGACTCCTATCCTATCCTTTTATAGAAGATACAACTGAAAACACACATTTAATACCACGTTTAATGGCGCTGTTAAATTCTGAGATCAAGGCATCCATGTGAGCAGTGACTAATACTTATTTGTATTTTGTTTTTGCAGTTTCACCCTTCTGTGCCATCAATCAACATCATTGAAGTTTGAGAAGAAGAAAGCCAAACTTAAAATCCCATCTCTTCTACCATCAAAGCGTTTCGACCTTTCTCCCTGATGGGGGGGATGAAAGTAGAGAAAAGGAGAGAAATATACGAGGTTTCTGTTGGTCATCAGCAGAGAAAAAAAAAAGTGTTGACAAAATACCTGCATGCACCCAGTATTTGTAGGAAAATGCAACACAAACCGACAGACACACTCCGAATGCCATCCAGTAATCCTATAGAAATCCACAAATGCCTACACACAGAAACACCACAGAGTAAGTACACAGAATTCTACTCCTGCGGGTTTATTGTACATAGATTAATGTTAACCCATGGTGCAGTTAACATTGATGTCTTTGCCAGGTGCTTGGTATATTATTGCAATACAATACACACAATACGACGTATAATCTCTGGGAAGCCAGTCTTAGTGACTTTAAATACGCAGTGTATTTTTGATATTGGCATGTGCAATTAGACACCAAGTTCACAAGTTATAGACAAGTGCAAATAGTATTAAAAACTGCCTGGTCACTAATGTATATTATTTTCTGAATACAGTCAGTAGACTAATAAAGTGAGAAAGCAAATACATTAATCTAAAATTAATTTGCTACATTTCTTAGTTGTTTTTTTTAACCTAATATTAAAATTGAACTGCCCTGGTCTGGATGTTTTTCTTCATACCTCATGTAAAACAGATATCTCTGTACATACTTCATCCATTTCCTAATAAAGTTGCATGCAAGTTATTTGCGTGTAGAATAGCCTTCAATGTGCATTCTAAGCTAGATGCCCCAAAATAGGGAAATAAACATGATTGCAGTACAATTAAGCTCTTAATGTTTTTATTCTTCTATTTTATCTGCTTTTAGAAAAAGGCACTGTCATTTATCATCCAGTGTTTTATTTCACATCTTGTACATCTTCTGCAAATTGTATTTTCTAAAGTGTAAAATAAAGCTTCTTTTGAAACTCCCATTACTAAATTGCAGCTAATGTAATAAACTTTCTCTCACCGAAAGGCATAAATCACTTTAACGTTGCACAAATTGCACTCTGACATATAAAAAGAACTTTCAAATGTTACAAAGATGCATGGTGTACATTAAGCGGGAGTGAGACTTACACCAGGAAAGTGCATTTCATGCACAAATTGCTTGGCAAGCCCCCTCACAAAAACGTGTTTTAATCCAAGTAATACTCTCCAAGAGCTACAAATTAGCCTGTTAATTATGTGGTGGCCAAAATCTAAACTAGGTTTCCTCACTTCCAGGTAGAAAATGTGAACAACACTTAAAAATTGACAGATTAATGTCCCTCTTGTCACAGCATTTTTTATGATACATTGTAAAAACTCTTTTTGACCGGTTTCTTACTAAAACGCTACATAAATAAATTTTACTTACTTAATTTTACTTACTAACTTTTGGAATATGCTGGAGAAGTAAAAAAATAAATAAAAAATAAAAAATAAATATCAATAAATAAAAATCTCATCAGTAAAAACTTATTATTTTACAGGTTCTAAACCTTTGCCAAACCTTTGCCACTTAACTTTCTATTTGAGTTTGTGGTTATGTGTTTTGTTTTGGGGTTTTTTCCAATAGGTTTAAGGACCAGAGGAAAGATCACGATACAGCTGGGACAGTGATATCATGTACTGTTATGGGTACTCACAGGGACTTGGTGGAGATAAAGTCATGTCTTGTTAAAGCTCTCCAAGTCAGCATGAGAAATGGCTGTGTTTAAGCTCTTCTTTGAAGTAATAAGACAAACACTCTATAAAAATCTCTAGACTAATGTCATACAAACCGTATATTACATTCATATAGCAAACAAAGCATTACCATTCAGGGATGTTTTTATTCACTGATCAAAGTGAAAAAAAAAAAAACAAAAAAAAACCCAGAGCCAACACTGACTGAGAAAACTGAAGTTATTTTAATGGCCACTGGAATTTAGCTTCAAAGCAAAAATGTCTGTTACTCAACACATGTAAACATGTTTAAAGATACAAAAATTGAATTTTTTGACTCATTTAAAATGTACTAAGCTATGCATTGTTAGCACTGTGACCACTTTTACTGACACGTCGATGCTAAAACATGCAACTGTTTCTGCTAGGCTAGCTTCTGCTAGACTTAAGTTTTTCTTGAACTCTGGTGGCGTTGGTGGATTTCAGAGTAAGTTTATTAACAAATATTTGATAAACAACATGGTATTTTTCACTTATAACTTTTTCAGCAAGCACCTGTGCCATGCGTCCATGTAGTCTAGCTTTCTTTTCATGCAGCTTTCTTACCAAGCTAGCCAGAATTAGCTGATATCATAATATGGTCACTTCATAGGACTAAAGCTGAGGCTTCAAAATTCAGGCTTCTAAACCAATGAATGAGTGATTTCCCTGTTCAATCTATGGTACAAACATCTGAATGCACATAAATACCTATATCTGCTGCTAATAATAAACAATCTACTTGCTTAAAATGGTCAATATTTACACGTTAAAATAGCTCAGAACAGTTGGTTAGCGCACCAGCAGCTGCTGTATTTATTTATAATGAGCCTTTAGTTATGAGACTGTCTGCTGCGGTGCTTTAGAGAACAATGAGCCATTTGATCTAGCCTTTAAACTAGAATGTTCCTAATCAAAAATGTAATTACACTAAAGTATCTAAGAATACAGCGCATCTTAAAATAGAAAGAGATTACAGTGTCCTGGGGATTAATAGGTAATATTGTATTCCCTCTTAACTCACTGTCCGAGCAGCACAGCAGACAATTTTTATTAGTTGTCCAGGTGATTTATGGGCTGTTAGGGCCAAGTGGTTAGATTTTAGATGTGATTCAGAGATCCAGGGATATAGTGAAGCTATAAATAAATAAAATCTATTAAAAAAAATGGGTTTGCATTGGAGTCTACCTTCATTATTGTATTGCTTGGCCCCATCATTCCAATATTAGCTTTCTCCTGTCTGTCAGTACTGGAGCCAAAATAGATGGGCAGTGAAGATATATATATATATATATATATATATATATATATATATATATATATATATATAGAAAGACATTTATTGCAACCTCACTGCAAGTTATTACAGTTTATATTGTGTGTTCTAAAATTACAGTTTTATAAATATATTCATATTAGCCCCACATGCATATACGTGAATATGAAAAGAGAAATTCAACACTGATGGTTCACAGGCACTGAAAAGCCGGCACATCCATATATATAACTACATCAGTAAATGTGCTAAAAATGAAATGCAGGTTATGGCCCTCCCTATGATAACAATCTCAACTGCAGTGAAGTGTCAGCCTATCTGACCTCCACAAGCTGGTCTCTATGGAGTCTCAGTATCAAATGGTACAACTATTACATACACAGTATTAAGCCATTAGAGCAGGGCAGAGCACCTTATCAGTCACTAATTAGTCATCACAAAATTGTGTTAAATAGGCTATTAGCAATCAGTTACACACTTATGAATACTAAATGAGCTGTTCATTGCCATATCCCGGGACACAAAGGACAAATATGACATTGGTAATCAACATATCCCTCGGAAGTTAAACAGTAATTTCAAATTTAGAATGACTGTTTAACTACGTCAAGTGTAATATTTTGTCCTGCGGAGCTAAATGAAAATAGGCCTTTTTCTTTCCCCATCATATGTGACCTTAATTTAATGTCTATGTCCAGAGGTGATTTGGATTACCGCCCGTGAAGCAAAACAATGACAAAGCTATTTATTGCTGCTATAAAAAATTAACTGGTGATGATACTGAATATTCTTACTCTTGTGATATCTTTTCATGCACTAGGGTTTAATTGACTGCTGCAGACTTTGCTGACATGACATGCAGGTGAGCTCTGCTTCGTCACGCAGTGAGCTGAGAGCAGTTTAAGTGGAAAGATTTATGCACTCCAGTATAATCAACAAAACAAGGCCTGTGCTGCATCAACCCCAGTTTACATATGTAATGGAAGCAGAAGCAGCACACTAACAATGCTGTTGTTGTCAGTGTGACAATACAATGAAATAACACAGTGTGCCTTTTTAGTCTCCAGAGAGTTCTCTGAAAACATCAAAGTGGAGATTTTCTGCCAACTTTCTTTGTTACTCGTGACAAGCTGATCTTCTTTCTGAGGGTGGGCCGGGTACTCCACACTCTTTGTTCACAGAGTCAGTGATTTCTGACACACAACAGGTCTGTCATACAGCATTTTCATCATAGTGAAGTTTTCTCTGAAATGTTTAACTCTTCTGATCTAAAGTAGAAGACAGGCCTTCTTTGATCTCATGAATCTGATTAGTCAGTTCTCTATACACTGATCAAACATAACATTCTGACCACTGACAGGGGAAGTGAATAACACTGATTCGCTCTTCATCATTGCACTTGTTAGTGGGTGGGATATATTAGGGATCAAGTGAACATTTTGTCCCCAAAGCTGATTTGTTAGAAGCAGGAAAAATGGGCTGGTATAAGGATTAATGTTTGATGATCAGATGACTGGATAGGATTTTCCCATCTTCCTGATCTGCAGTGGTCAGGATCTATTAAAAGTGGTCCAAGGAAGTAACAGTGGTGAACCTACGATGGGGTCATGGGTGGTCAAGGCTCACTGATGTACTGTACTTGAGGAACGAAGGTAGGCTCGCCTGCTGCTTCCAGATCCAGCAGGCGAGCTACTGAAGCTGAAATTCACAATTGACAATTCCCGACCCCTGTCCATAACTGAAAACGCCAATAATGAGCACATGAGCAACAGAACTGGACCACGGACCAATGGAAGGAAGTGGTGTGGTCGGATGAATCATGTCTTCTCTTGCATTACATGCATGGCCAGATGCATGTAGGTCACTTACCTGCGAAACGCCTGGCAGCACACATTACTTTGACACATACCATCTACTGGAGGATTGCTGCAGACCATGTAAACCCTTTCGTGGAAATGGTATTTCCTGATAGCTGTGGCCTCTTTCAGCAGGATAATGAGCCCTGACACAAAGCAAAATGGTTCAGGAATTATTTAGGAGCAAAACAGTGAGTTTGAGGTGTTGATTTGACCTCCAAATCCCCCAGATTACAATACAAACATCTGTGGGATGCGCTGGACAAACAAGTACAATCCATGGGAAGCCCACCTTGCAACTTTCAGGACTTAAAGGATCTGTTGCTAACATCTTGTTGCCTGATACCACAGCACAGCTTCAGGGGTTTAGCAGAGTCCATGCCTAGATGAGTCAGGGCTGAGTCAGAGCTTCTGCCATGAATCTCTAATATTTTAATCTCGAGACGTGATTGATTATTATCTTAAACACATATTTCTTTTTGAACCACTTTGTGTCAGAGCTGATTCTCTTTCCCACTTCTGCACACAGTCTGATAATGAGATTGGAGGCACCCTACTGCGACGCATCCTTGGAAATGAAAATATTTGCCAACCATAATTAATTGGTCTAAACAAACACTCAGCTGACAGAAACACAAGCCCACAGAGCTGATCAGATTGGGTTTTTTAAACGTGTGGTAAAAGCCCTTGACACTTCAGTGAACTGTTCAGATGAGCTTGTACAGAAATATTAATTCTTTAAAGGCTTTCTCAGAAGTGTGATCATTCTTCATTCAATTCAAACAAAAATCTGCAGTAATGTGCAAAAGCCTTGAGCCACCTCCTCATTTCTATATATTTTGATAGGAAAATATTTATTGAAATACGCAAACACAAAGGGAAATAATCCATTAAGTGTTTGAACAATTCTAATAAACTTAAAAGTCAATATTTGGCATGACTACCCTTATTCATCAACACAGCCTGAGCTCTTTTAGACAAACTTTCTTGTAATTTCTTTAAGTAGTCTTCAGGAATACTTCTCCAGACTTCTCAAGGACATTCCATTCTCCATCCATTTTCCAACAAATTTCCCACGTGTTGGACTAATAAAGTTTATCTTATTTTATCCAGACAATCCCACATTGCTTCAATAACATTGAGGTCCATCTCTGGGGGGTTCCATCCATGACTGATAGTGTTCCACTGACAGTGTGATTTCTATCAGCTGTGTTTTTACTGCATTGGAAGTGTGTTTGGGATCATTGTCACACTGAAAAATTAAGCTGCTCCTAATCAGATGTTTTCCAGATGACGTTTTGACATGATTTCAAACACTCATTGTTATACCTCTCTGAGGATCTCCTCATTACATACTGATGACGATTTGAACCAAAAGTCAAATTTGGATTAACTGCTCCCTAAGAACTCTTACCACTGATTTTCAGTCCAGTTCTTGTGCAATATGGCATACTTCTGCATTTTCTTCCCGTTTCCCTTCCTTAAGAATTTCTCCTTGACAGCCACTGTTCCAATGAAAGCATTTATGCTGAGACAAAAGAGCAGAAGGATCAACTGAAGGGTCAGACGCATCTCTCGGGTCCTGTGTCAGGTCTTTGCTGGATTTCCCCCCCCCCCCCGATTTTTTAAGCACATAACTCTTTGTTATTCACCTTTCTGGTGCAAATAAATGAGGGGTGTATATTATTGTTTACACTTACATTTATAAAATCTACCCCAGGTACTCAGATACTTTTATTAACTTTTCACAACATTTGTGCTCCAGTTCACCTGATTTTGTTTATAATGTTGTATGTTGCGTTATCATCACGGACAATCAAACATAGGTGGCACCGTATTTGTGTTATGTTTGGTATGGCGCAATATTTTAAATGACTTTCATGTCAATTTTGGCGCATATAATCTATAAATCCAACACAACTTAAGGTGAAAGAGCTGCAGAGGTCTGTGAACACAGTATCAAAACCAGTAACATCAATAGAAGGTGAGGTTTTACAGTTATACGCTAGACTGAAGAGTTTCCAGCCAGAGGAAGATTAGAAGTCAGATACATATACATGTACTTTCCTTAAAGTCCATCTTTGAATATTATCAGGGGTCACAAATCATTCTATCCATGCATGCAGTATTTAAAATAATTTCCACCTGAGTTTGTACTTTAAATGGCTGTGTAAATTAAACTACTATGCCAAGAAGATTCACCAGACACTACAAATGGTGTGCATTTTTTTTTAAAACCTTTAATCAGGCAACAGCGGTCGACAGAATTTAGAGACATATTGATCAGACAGCCAAAGTGCACGTCCTTGGTTGTGATTGACCAGTAAACTGGGAAATGTTTGAGAAAAGTACAGATTGAATAAAATACTGTGGACAGTTTAGCAGAAAGAGCAAAATCAATAAAGACAAAGCAAACTGAAATGTTTGATTTTGATCTGTTTGTCTGCAAACTGAACAGCTATTTTAAAGCTTCTTTTCTGAAGATTTTTTTAAAACTTCAAGTTCAGAATCATTTTTGATATTCTGGTAGTGTCCAAACAGGATCGTAGCAATTAAACAGCACGACAGAAGGCTTCTAGTTTAATCAAACACAGGCTTCTGCAGACTGGTTTCTTAATCCTGTAATTAAAATGACATTTCAGCAAAATGCAGTGTTTGTACAAAGTCCTTTATTATGCATAAATATGTAACAAACCATAACAGCCTCAAAATTCTGTACACAATTTTACACAGATTAGGACACCTGCTTGTGAATCATACACAAACTGCTATTAACATAATATCACAACACTGCTGGAAACCCACTATTTGCATAGATAGAAAATAAGCACCTTGGTAAAGTAAATTCATACTGTAAACGTCAGTGTTTATTTGGGGTTAAGAAGTACAGTAGGTTTTCTGAGAGTACTTGGCTTCCCCAGTTGAAACTCTTTCTCATTTTTTAAAAACCTAACAGCCTAAAATGCTTTCTGGGCTCAGAACCTCACAGGGTGATTTGTATTCAGTGCACATAAGACTCAGTTTGGCATGCTGTACCTCCAAGTGCTGGTCTCTCTCTCTCTTCACTCACAAAGACAAAAGTCTCAGCTGTGCCAAAGAACCGCATCCAGTCAAGATTTGCTGGGAATCTGCCACATCGATGGCTCGCTGTTTCCAGTATACTAGCTACATGAAACAATACTCTGAGGAGCCTGATGGAATTATCTGCGTCATAATGTTATTAATCCAGGACTTTCTTCTTCTTACATTAGATTACTTTTTATGTTTTATTAATTTACAAATAATAATTTAGCTTTAAGCCTATACAGTAACACAATTCCACCTGGACGTTTTTTGGGACTTTAACACCATCACCATAGTGAAACTGTACAACAAAACCTGCCCATGCACTTTCTCTCATGTCTTTGGCCACTCGTGGATTAATTGTGCTGTGCAGGCAGTAACAGAGCTTTGAACGCCTGTTATTTCCTACATGCCAAAAGTCACTAGGCTTCTCACTTTAACAACATTACAGTGCAAATAAAACTTAAAGTGTTTCTAGAATGAGTGTACATGATGTGCTCTGTCCTTATTACAACGCCCAGGACAACATTTCGTATTTAAACTGAGCTCACTACTACAGTAATGATTATTGCAGAGTGGTACATTAAAGATCATGGCACATTATCATGGTTAATGTGGCATTTTTCCTTTTAAACTATGCAACCTGTTCTTGCTATAACTGCTGCAGCATAAAGTAAAATAAAGGTTTAAAACCATAAAAAAAATGTTTCCAATATCTTTAATAGTATGTTTTAGTAGTACGTCTGTTTCTAAATTACCTGAGGTGTAACTGTAATACATTATCATAATTTAATATTATTATTATTATCCGGCTTCACAGGTCGAAACTATTGTTGTTTTTTTTAAACGGCAGATTTCACAGATTTCGCAGCTCTTGGACAGCAGCCAATCTTAAAATATCTAACAGCACTGAATCAGCCGACACATCCACACAGGAATCCATCAGTCAATCAATGACGGGTCTGAAAAAGGTGAGTACAGATCATTTGTGCATTACAGCATCGCACTGGCAGCGCACTCTGCTGACCTCCAGATTCACAGTAAATTCACACTAAAGTGAACACATCGCTTCCTAGACCATCCTTGACATGACACAGGGCATTTCTGTTATCCATACTAAATAGTTTCGCTTTAAAATTTGTAATAGAGTTGGTATTTCAGACAGTCAGGAATGAAACGGTGTAATTAAGCCTCATGTCGTAACCTGATAAGCCATCCAATTGTTCTGCAGCGGGTGTCATGACAACAATACGGAGCTCCCTGCTACCACCCACCTCCCACCGCCACAATTATTTTCAGTCGTGATGCCGTGAATACAGAGAAGACCACTTCAACCAGACTGTGGCACAATATAACATGCTCTTGACAACAAACAGCATTTGAGTGGTGGATATAAATAAACAGCACAGTCTAATCAAAAAACAAAAAAACAAGAAAACAATTGGAATCTCTCATTTCCATTTATGAAAAGAGATGTTTAAGAGAAAAGGAAAAGCATCCTTTAAAGAGGACAGTGTGAACTATGTAACTGAATATAACAAGTAAAAAAAATGAGCGACTCCTGCAGTAGTAAAACCCAGTCATTTAAATCTGTACAATCGTCTAACCTACCGCAAAAGCACACAAGCATCTACACATTCACGTCCCAATTAGAGTGATAAAAAAAAGCCCACCTGTGAAAAGCCCTGATTCTAATCATCCTACTTCATTTATAATGATACAATATGTATACATACAGTAAATAGGTACAGCTTTGACACTGAAAAAATACAGCATATGGAAATAGGTTTCTTTAGTCTGATTTTGGGCTTGAAACACAGTTTCCATAACCTAACAGCATTAACAGTAACATTGTCTTTATGTACAGTGACAGCTGAATGAATGAGGAGATGCTAAACTCGCCGTAATCCAGTCGGACCGTGATGATCGTTACAGAAATCTCAGCCTGTTACTTCGAGAGTAAATTCGCAGTTATATTTAGCATTTAAGACAGAAAGAAAAACAACTATGTAAACTTTTATGTATGCACTGCAAACCATAGGCAGATCACTCATTCACCTATAAAAGGCTGCATATGATTAAAATTTGCTTATCTTTTTTTTCTTATTTTGCACAACTACAGATCTTCGGCATAAAGCCTGGGGTGCAAATTGGTAGTGTGGTGAACTTTCAGACTCTAGCTGCTGCATTGTAGAAAACGGAAGGCAGGATTTTGGAATTAGTAGTCACAACAACATCTCACCCTCTGTTAGTTCAATTTTGATGACTGTTAGCATACATTTTTCTATTTATTACAGTTGTAAATTGCCAGAGTAACCGTTTTAACATAAAAACAGCTCGTTGTTGTGTGCATCTCTAATGGTCTTGAAGCTTTAGTTACTTAGTGAATACATAATTTTAAACCTGATAATGACACTAAATGCAAAAGGGATACCAAAATACTTTACCTGTAAGGAAAAATAAAACATAGATAAAAGGTTCTTTCTTGACCTTGAAAATAACAATCTGGTAACTTTCCCAACACAACCTGAAGCTTTCTGCCTCATGTTTCCCAGCAGAAAGATGCACTCGGATTTAACAATTTCTGGGTCCTGCAACAAAAGACGGATGAATAAATTGGTAGTTAAATTTCCTCTTCTCATACATTATCTCTATTCTAAATATGATGGATGCCAAACCCCCCCACCTGCTGCAAACAATGACCCGATATATAACAAACGGAACCATTCCCATGACAACCTGGCACATCTATCTGCTGGGAAAGGTCACAATAAGTGAATGAAGTGAATACCCCTCAAGCAGTGAGAATTTGGGACCAAAAAACTACGATCATATACAGTTAGCTGGAGATTAAATTTAAGTACTCCACTTTACTTTGTAAATGTTACAAGTATTCTTTTTAAAGAAACATTTCCTTATTGACTGTGTTGCCAGGAAAAAAAAACCTGACACACACTTTTATATGTCTCTGCGTCTAATGGGGCCTTCATCCCCCAAAAGAAATGGTTTGTTCGATACAACAAACTGGATGATTCGTGTAAAACTCATTCAGCATCATGACAGAGTGTTCACTCCAGTGTCTCATGATGACTCCTAACACTGGACTTCCTCCAGCAAGTGCTGTGACTGGCAGCTGTTACTGCACCAAAACAAACAGCAAGATTAGAGAGCGCTCACATTTTCAGAAAGCGATAGCAGGCATATATACAGTGCACGCATCTTTGGACTGTGACGTTTGTGCAGTCTTTACTGTAATTTACAAGTGGAATCCACATGTGGAAATGTTTCACAAATTATGACTAAAAGGAGGAGACTCCAAACTTCATCCTGTGTGAATTGCAGTGTACACATTTGTGGTCCTTGCTCTCTTCGCTGTGGTGTATTGCACACTGTGTGCACCAAATTTTAAGATGGCAGGAGATGGCTGTTTACACTGAGAGAAGTGGGTTTTGACAGGCAGGCATTCACAGAAATAACATTTCATGATATCAGGGTATTCACTCTGGCTTCTCTGCAGCAGTAACTGAATATCAAATACAGGCTTTCTCATTCAGTTTGTGCACCGGGGAGGGTGATATGTTTTTTTCTTTCTGATCGAGTAAAGCATGCTGTGTTTGTCAGCCTGGGTACTGGAGCGTATGCTTTTTGTCTAATTTCTGTGGTGCTGTACGTCGGGCAGCTATTGCCGGTATGTGTTATTTAAACTCATTGTTGCAGACAGGCAACAGATTCTCAGCGGAGACCTCCGGGAGACTCAAAGCTGCATTGTCAGAGACGGGTTCGGAGCGGGACTCGGCCAGTCTGACAGAGACAGAGAAAAGCAGAGCATTGCTAGAACATTTTTTTCAGAAGAAAAAGGGGTTTACAGTCTATAGGCTAAAAAAACTGACAGAAGAAGGGAGCATATAATGTAGCAAGGTCACAGACACAAACACACAACGGCAGAGGATGTTGATTTGACTCAAAATGACAAAGAACAAATGGGAAAAGGGAGTGCTAGTGGATAAAGTGCAGCGTGTGAGGTCGTGAGTGGCAGACAACAAGAGAATTCAGTGTTTTTGATGTTGTTCGGAAAAACACTGGCAACACTGAAAACAAAAGCCAACTCCAAAATTGAACAGAAGCGCTACCCTCTGCAAAATAAAATCTATTATATTTTTAACAATAAACATTTTTCAGCACTCCAATTGATGTGCAACTTAATTATTAAAATTATATCATTCACTCAGTCACTGTGCTTTACTTTTTAATTTTTTTGCACTGGTGATGGACAGGATGACAGATGAGGTCAGGCAGGAGTCTCTGTGGGCTATGACGTTTGCAGATGAGACTGGGATCTGCAGTGAAAGTAAAAAGCAGGTGGGAGAGAGTCTGGAGAGGTGGGGTTGTACACTGGAGAGAAGAGGAATGAAAGCCAGTAAAAGCAAGATGGAATACGTGTGTGAATGAGAGGAGACAGGTGACAGAAGGATAGCAGCAAGAGTGAAAGGGATGGTTTACAAAGTGAAACCTGTTGAGGTATGGTTTGGTAATGGTGGCACCAACAAAAAGACAGGAGGTTGAGCTGAAGATGTTAAGATTTACATTGGGCTGGACCACTAACCAAGGAAATGTAATATTAAAATTAATATTGAAAAACAGATTTTAAGTAATAGTTTAATCCTAATTGAAATCAAAATAATCTTTTCAGGTAAAAACAAACAAACAAACAAACAAAAACTTTAATGTGGCTCTGAGCGTAATATCATTTTCTTATTAGTGGAGTCACATATGTCCAGAGGTCAGTGCTTTCCCCTTGCAGAGAGCAGATTAGACTGGGATAATAATAGTTAAGGTTTTTTCACATTGGGCATGAAATAAGGAGGCAGAGCAAGCATGTACTGTCCTAAAACAATACATTTATCACATCACTTACCAGTGTCTGTCTCCTCTGTTTCCATGTTGCTGCGTGCCAGATACAAGACAGAAGAAATCAAGACAAAGTGAATCAGTGCTAAAGGTTAGGATAAGTGAAGAAAAGGTGATAGGAACTGTCCCGGTAAAGGGCATCAGGAGTGTACATGCACACATTGTGAAGTGAGCTGCCCCACTTTCACCATGCGGTTAGCAAAGTGACACACAAAGAAGCCTAAACTAAAATAAAAAGAACCCTTCACATTTCAATGGGGAAAAGTACTTCAGTTCAGCTAAATCAGCTGTTCCACAGGGTCGCCGTTCATTTATGAAATTTTAAATGCCATAAATGAATCATTTTAATTAAACCAGTTTGAACTGAAGCTGAAGTCAATAGTTGTGAGCACTTTTGGCTCTGCTAAAAATAGATTTTTTAATGAGGTCTAAATCCTGACCTGTGCAGCTAAGTGTTAATTAAAATTATTCTACTGAAGTTGGTTTAATGGTATCAGCTGCAGCTCAACTGGCAAAACTACAAAGTGCTACCAGTGACCCCTAGAGGTCATGCTGCTGCTTACACCAAAGTGGATTAAAGAGATTTAAAATGAATCGCCAAACCGCAGACCAGTAACGTGACCCCGATGCTATATTTAAACAAGCGCACGCGTAGAAATACCAGGAAGCTGAAGAGGCACTGGTGATGGAAACTTACTGCAGTGTGTGCAAGAGATTCAGACAACCACCCAACCCCAAACCAAACAGACAATTCCTATACAAACACCTAATGTTATGAGCTATACAAAGTTAGAGCAAGAGTAACACACTTGCAAGAGTAACACACTTGCAAGAGTAAAGCAAGAGTAAAATACTTGACCAAAAAGTTTTTTTAATAGGTACTAGCAAAATTCTTTGCCCCTTAAAGACGACCCTGACGGCTTCCCCAGTACCCTTAATGATGAGTTTTGACACCTCCTAATATATAAAGACATGGTTTAATGACCACTAGAATAGTTTCTGGGTTTTTAAAGGGTAGCTGTAAAGGCAGAGACTACCTTCACTAACATTTGAGGCAAACCCAGTCATTCTGTTGTATAAGCAGGCCTGAAATATAACAGAAACCACTCAGTTCACAAAAGAGGTTTTTCTATTTAACACCAAATCTTTGGCAGTTAAACATACTTACATTTTGGGAACCAAAGGGCTACTCTAGAGAGTAGATAAACAGCAGACACGTTTTAAAACAGAGTTCTCCTTGAACATACAAAGAGCCACAAATAAAACCCTCCTCTGTTGTATCTAAAGGCATTCCCTAAGTCACATACAACATTAAATAGGTGTGACAGCCATGACAACTCAATGTCACCCAGATTCTTCAGAGTTTCAGACCGCATCTCATTCACCAGTGCTGTACCACAACTGCAGCACTTGACATCCTTGCTGACCCCTGCAGTGCACGTTCACTCTAAACACTTCAAACTCCTTTAGTGCGACTCCCAGGACGTCAGATTTAGTAGACGTTTATCTAGAGTTTCACCTACCCACTATTTGACAACTGTCCTGATCCCTGCTGAGAAGTGTCTGAGTGATGACCTGCTTTCCCTTTCTGCTCTCCACGCATGTGAAAGCAGCTTTCACAGAAACACACATGTAGAAAATCCCATCGTCGAATTTCCTCATTTGCTTTCCCCAAAACTTCCATTAGCCACAGGCAGCACAGCTGTAGGAGTATACACATTCTCAGAGACTGAAAGCTGGCTACACAACGAAATTAAGAGCCATGCAGACAATCATACATTTTGTGAGCTGTGAGTTTTCAGAGTGATCAAGTGCATTAAGTAGTAACAGGTGAAATATACTATGTTTATATATTTAATTTAAAAGATACCCAATTTAAAAATAGTGTATCTGCATGCAAGGATTTGTACCAATCAGGCAGAATTGGGGGTATTCCTTCACAGTTGTCACATTGACGTGTGACTTTTTCATATCCCTCATGTCTCACATTTCACCTGAGACTCACATTCCTGTCTCTGCAGGTATCCTACACCTTATAAAATGTCAATTTTACAAGCTGTCACACATCGTGGTATAAGCGCTGTATCGTAATCCTAATTCAGTGACAAGGTGTTGATGCATTGTGGAGCTCCTGCACTGGTTTGAGCTGGTGTGCTCCTGAAGCCTCTGTCTGGGAAAGTGGTGACCTTGTAGCAATCAAAGGAGGTTGCTTGTTCCACATGATCTCTATGAGTCAATTATACTTGATGTTTAGAACAAGCTTACAGCTTTAAGGGTGCATGTTGTACAGTGATGGCCTATAAAACAAACAAATAATGTATATTTATGGAATCCTATGAATAAAAATTCAGTCAAATTCACCTTTTCAAAAACGGTTGGCCATTGCGTATAGAGCTAAATAAAAATACAGATTTTCAAAACAAAATTAAACACCACATTTCATTAAAAATAAACACACAAATAAATAAGGAAATAAATTACTCCTTTTAATGTGTCAACAACACATTTCACAGAAGCTGGGCGAGGGGTGATGAAAGCCTGGAAAGTTTTTTAATGCATTGGTGTGTACAGCAGTAACAGCATATACATGTTTTTGGAGCAACACATGCTGTGATGTATAAATGTTTCAGGAAAAGCCTGGAATATTTCATCAAAAATGCTGATAACACCATTCTGCATGTACTTCAAAAAAGCGGCTCAACAGCAAGAGAATCAGGGTGTCCAGCCTGGAGTCCAGAGCTAGCACCCATTTAAAACATTTCATAAATTATGAAAATACGGCAAAAAAGTATCTGAACAGCCTCAGAGAAGCTGAGATTCTACAAGAAGCAAGAAAGGGAACATACTTTCTTTTCAAGACAACAGAATCTGGTCTCCTCAAGTTCACAGAGTTAAAAGAACAGTTAAATAATAATTACTATATTATTACTATACAGTAGTAGCACTATTTTTTTTTTTTTTAAATTGAAACAGGTTTCTCTTGTAAACGAGACACTAAGTCTCAGTGGGATTACCTGTAAAAATAAAGGTTGAATAAAATAAAAGACAAATTTGCAGAATTCCGACACTAAATTTGGTGGAAAGGTTTTCTCCTTTTGCCTCTCACACAACGGTCATATTAGTGGAGGATTCACTACAAATTGAAACAGAAGTTACACACTCCAGAGTCTGTAACTTCTTGCAGAAGGTCTTTTGCGTGAGTCAGATAATTTCTAAAGCTTTGAATTTTTCAAACAACCCTTTGGAGATCAGATAATCCCACTCAACTATTCACAGTAAGCAATTTTGATTGCCCACCCAAACCTTTGCATGCCACTGTGAAAATATATTAAGACAGCTGCTTTGAATATCAAGTTATTTCACCACTTTCAATGCCATCTTTTAAACCAAGGTGCCTTGGAAAATCACGTTTATCAGAAAAGATATTTCATCCAAAGACTCAAAGGCCCTCAGTGTAACTCAGGAGCTATTCAACTGTAATCAAAAGGCAATATTCATTGTCACAATGTGTTGAATACATTTGTTTCTTATGGTAATATTTAAATATTAGTGTGCATAAAACAAGAAAATCTGATTTTATTCTCATTAGCGCTCTGCAGAATTACAGTTACGAACAAAGCTCACCTTGAGAATGCATCCTCAAGTCCATCTTCCACATCCTGTTGAGACACAACAATAGGACTCAGTCCACGTTCAAAGTGCTTCAAGTTATAATCCTGCTCCTTCTGTACTTTCAAGCATTTGTGCATCTGCACTGAGCCAGCTGCTTATTCACATAAATGAACTGCTACTGAGGAATCAATCTGTGAAAATAGATTCTCTTAATCCAGTCACAGATGCAACTCAATTAACAGTCACAGTAATAGATATTTAGTACAATATGAGGAAGTACACTGGAAAAATACCCCACTTAATAAGCATGGACAGAGGATAAACTGCACAACTAATAAAATGAACTTGAACCAGCTTGAACCAGGTCTCGTTCAGCCACAGGATCATTTCTCACTGAGAGGAAAAACACATCAGGGAAAATGTGCATCAGCGGGATTTCCGTGTATGAGATGAGTGTATATGGGAGACATTCGTATGGGTATGGTGTCACCTAGTGTTGAAAATCTGCAACTGAACACCAGATTATATACAGATGTGCAATAAATGTATAAAATTAGCTCACATTATTTTATACTTTGCACATATTTATTATGTTTTATAGAGGATAAATGGCAGGATATGACCAATAATCATGCTATACCTATGCTATTCCTTCCCACTTTCATTTTTTCAATTTCTTTATCTTTATTCATTTAATTGTACATTTTAATCTTTTTTTCCACTGAAATTTAAAGTTTCAATTTTTTCCATTTAAATTTGGCTCACGTAAAGAAGAGGTCCATGGATATATGACCATATTCATCATTCTAGTCCACTTATTCGGTTTAAAAGTTTAAAGCACATGTAATAGAAAGACAACATCAAATTAAGTTGAAATGATAAATTTTACATGAAATAAACATGGTTTAAAAAACTAAAAACAAATATTATGTATGAACATTTAACAGTCGGATTATTTGATTGTGAAAGGAAGGCTATTGCAAAGCCTTGGAGCAGCAACCAAAAAAGCGCAATGTCACTAACCACTAATCCCAGTATTTAAAAGCAGCTGGTTTGAGGATTTAGGAGACATAGTGATATATTAGGAGTGGAGAACTTCTGAAATGTGCAGTACCGAAATGCTGAAGCAGGCATGGATTTATAGGCAAAAGGAGCAGACATTAATTCTGTATTTGACAGGTAGCAAGAGCACGCAAGCTAGCAATGATGTAATACTTTAAAGCTGACCTACCCAAGAGTCATGTTTGATTGGTCGCCTTCGAGTAGGGTTACTACGAGGTGAGGGCGAGCTGAGCGAAGCAGAGAATAAGGGCCTCCGGAGCTTTTCCTCCATCCCACTGGGCTTATGTGCCTCTGGATCTATGAGAGATGGCAGGTGCTTATGAGAGGCTGCCAAACAATAAAGCAAAAGAGCAGGAAGAAGGAAACATAGAGGGCAGAGTGGAGACAGGCAGATGAGAGGTAAAGGACAGACACATCCGGACGCAAAGGAAAGGAAGAGCTGTCAGATTTCAAAGAGGTGAAACAACATCTCCAGCCCGTGGCACTCAAAAACTTCTCCATGACAGGCACAATTTAAATCATCTCTGTAAAACTTTAATGCATCTGTCTGTGTAGTTATTCCAAAGGTCCTTGAGGCTTTCACACCAGACTTTCTCTATGTCCTCAGGCCACTACCACTGGGAGCAGAGCAAATTTTAATTGAAAGAATCTGGGAAAACCAGGCCGCGACTCACAATGGATGATTAAGTCTCATTTTGTAAGTCTGCTGACCCTCGGAGGTCAGGGAAACATTTTGACCTATAAAGAATAACCTATAAATGTCACAGTCATTAGAAGGCGCTTAAAATTCACTGTTTCCCTGAAGGGTGATTTGCCCTGAGCGTGTATGACAAGTGACAGATGACTGATACATTTGTGAGAGAGCAGTGTCAATCAAAAAATTAAAGTTGTGATAGACTTACTATAACTGAAAAGGTCATTTAAGATCATCATAGGACTGACTTGCAGTGACTTCCACTTAGTCACGATGAGTTGAAACGGATGGGTTTGTGTGGATGAAACAAATCGGCATCTTATTATCGCTTCACTTCAATAACACAGCATATTATTTTCCCAGCACTAATCAGATCCCCGTGTGCAGACTGATTTCAAACGCGGATCTTGAGAATTGATTACAGAAGCAACAAACCTGAAAAAGGGGTTTAAGAGAAAAGACACTCTTTGGCGTTCTTGCTGAGAGATAGATGAGAAGATTGACGCCACTTTCTTGTCTCGACAGTAAATATTGTGCGACTCAAAAAGACAGCTGCCAGTTAGCAGAGCGTAAAAAGTGGAAACTGCAGGAAACTGTCAGCCGGGACGCATGATGAATTCTAATTTTCTGACATGAAGGCCCCAAACAGCTTGAGCAGCCTAGATCAAAACTTTTAGCTGTTTTAATGTGTCGTCTGAGCCCAAACACAGAGTGGTTTAAAAAAGAAAACGTAATGCTGCACATCCCTAAAAAAGCTTTTATCTTCTGAAACAAGTTGCCTGCCTCAAATTCATTAAAAATCACATTTTTTCAACATTTAAAAAGTTGTATTTGTACCATTTTCAATAAAATTAAAGCAATAATAAAGATTTTCAAGTCATGATCTTATTTTGGAAAGCAGATCGTGTAATCAGCCTCTGTCAGATCTTAAAGACTTCATAGTACCTCATTATCCTAGCACAGAACTTCTCTCTCAGACTGCAGGCTTATTTGTAGTAAGTGTTTCAAAAGTTTTCAACAGTAGAAAGAAAAAGTCGAATCCTGATAAATCTTGGAGTTAGGGCTGGATCAGATTACCCTGAAGCATCTCATTGTTATACTGCAACAGGCTTGCAGTCTATCCCATGATCCACTGAGTGTTTCTTCTTCACTCACCTCTTTTAACTCTCTGTGTGTCTATACATCACTACTATTTAATCATTAGCAACTATTAAACCCTGGTTCTCTCTGCTCTCTTCTCCCCTCACCTCCAACTATTCATGGCAGATGGCTGTCCCTCTTAGCCTGATTCTATCGGAGGTTTCTTCCTGTTAAAATGGGGTTTTTCCTTCCCACTGTCACCAAGTGCTTGCTCATCGGGGGTTGTCTGGTAGTTGGGGTTTCTTTTTAATACTGTAGGGTCTTTATGTTGTAATATAATTAATATAACACACCTTGGCACAATATTGATTGTGAATTCAACTGAATTTTTATAATCTTAACCCCCCACCCCCACCCCTCGGTTTTATGGTTATGTGTCAGACTTGTTAAAAAGCAACGAAAATTAATTTAATTTGGATTTGTTGCTATTTCTAATATTGAGAACTAGGTAATTTGTTAAATCACATTAAAACAACTTCACAGTTAACACAGTATTTAACATTCTGCTGTCTTTTACCTTTCACTAATATAGTTATTTCTTCTAATATATGCGGGGACACAATATGGATGAGGACACAATAAAATGAAGTTACCTGCTGGGACACACTGAGCATCCGCTGCCTCCGTCTGCCCATTGCTTGCGGCGCACGTACAGCAGGTCCTGGCCTTCTTGCTTTTGTCTGTGAACCAAGAAGCTGTTTCAAACTCTTAGAAAATAACAGACTCCAACTATACTTGAATCTTTCATTTATGCACAGACAATTTAATGTCCACAAAATGCTGAGTATAAACTTCCAGTTCCAGAGTCATTTCCTCTTTGTTCAGGGAACTTACCTTCCTGAGCAATCTCCCAAAGATCTAAGGCCACTTTAAAGGCCTGGGCTACTGTTAATGTTACAGCCTGAGCCTGGAAAGAGAATAACACAGAGAAACTAGATGAAAATAAATTATTTTTAATAATGGGTATTTGATTTTGTGATAAAGAAGATATTTTAACTTTTTCTTTGCATAAGAATGTATCTATTGTGATAGATTTGTCAGAAAGCAGTATTTTTAATCTCAAGTATCACTAAGGAAACAGCCACAAGATGGCGCCACACGCCACCCATTGTTATGTTACACTTACAGTTCATAATTATTGGTCCTGAAACAAACTGAGCAACCTCCTAAAGTCTGACAACATATATCCAACACATCAGTCTAAATCCAGGTATATAGGAGAAACCCACAGCACTGCAGACTTACAATTTTCTTCTTTTGGCAGAGAAAGGCATGGCACTCTAGAGTCTCGTTGAACTGACTCTGTGAAACATATGCAAAGACCTTATCCTGAGTTTTATCTGCTGTGCAGTATGAGATTCTGTTTTAAAGGAAAGAGAGAGAAATGAGAGAGAACAGAATTTTATTGCGGTGCAGCGGTTCCATCAAGTCACATGATATACAGTCAGTTACAAAGGCTCTACATATTTCAGCCAAGCACATAAATAAAGCAATATCTAGTCCTTACCAGGTTTTAAAAATAGGTAAATAAAACTAAGATCATTAACAACACATGACATAAAACACCATGTCGTTTTTATTTGACAAAAATGGAGCCAAAATGCAGAAGGAACGCAGGAAAAACGAAGATGATTTAGTAGTTTAGTAGAACCACATTTGATAACGACAACTTAAAGCTTTTCTGTCTCTCACATTGCTGTGGAAGAATTTTGACCCACTCTCCTTTACAATGTTTTATCAGTTCATTAAGGTTTGTTTATACGCAGCAAACCTAAGGACTTGCCAAAGCATTCCAATGAGGTTGCGGTCTGGACTTTAATTGGGCTACTGCAATGACTTGATTTGGGTTTTTTAGCCTTTTTCTGTTATACATTTGTCCCTTTGCTTTGAATCATCATCCTGTTGTATGGCCATATGTAAGCCACGTTTTAGCCATTAGACAGATAGCCTCACATTTGACTTATTATTGACACATTTGACTTTGGTATGCAGAGGACTTCATGATCAGTAATAACTAAAAGGTGCCCAAAGACCAAATCATCACCCCTCCACCACCGCGCTTGACAGTTGGTGTAACATGTTTGTACTGATATGATCTGTTCGGGTTTCACCAAACATAGTGCTGTGCAAACATCTCGTCTATCCAGAAGTCTTCTGTTTTTTTCCCCAATGCAGCTTTCTTGAATGTTTTCCACTTGGGAATATTCCTTCTCGCTGCAGAATGATGGCCTGTTTTTATAACTGGCCTTAAAACACTTCCCAGATTGATGATCACCAACAGTTCATTCATTGTTGAAGTCTTCCCTCCTTGGCATTGTATTAACACATAGCTGAATGTTCTAAACCATAAAACTACCAAAATTTCTGATTTCATGGGAGATGCTAACATTTACTGATAACCAGTTAACATTTGATTAGCAGCACGCAGCTGCTACTTACAGTCTTAATTGCTATGGAAGCAGTAAGGGTGTAATATCTCATGTGTTTCTGTTCATCTAAGGTTGTATTTAGTTAATTTTCAGACCCAGTGCGGACCATATAATGTTTTTTAATTATGTTCCGATATGTAAAACCTTAAGAGTTAGAATTTTGCCATGAGTGTACATCCATTTATAATGAATGATACACAAAAAAGTACAAATAGGAAGGCTTTAGTGTCACACATGTGACACAAAGTACACAACATTACCTACTAGTCCGCACTGTTAATGAAACCTCATAGAGCAAGGTAAGCTGCACTGCCTACATGTCAATTAAGGCTGTAACTTTGCCTTTGTGGTTTACTTTTTGCATATGCATGAGCACACCAGTCACAGCACCAGAGCAATGGATATGAATAATATGCTGATTGAGTCCCACAGCTGGGCAAAGACAAATGAGCAGCAGTGACATCCATAAGTGAGTTGTGCTTGACGCTGTAGGCACTTCAGAGTTTGGATGGAGAAAAAGTGTTTCATGCCGAACTCGAATGTTAATAAAATGTTACCTTTAAAGACTGAGCTTGTGGATTAACCCTGAATTTTCAGCATAGGAGCATTATTTACACTTTTGAAAATAATAGAATTATTCAAAGGTAAAGGACTTTTTAAAAAAAATATTATATTCAGATAAACTGTTTGCTGTTCCTCATTTTTTATCTGAGAGCATCAACCACTGCAGGAAGGCATTTGAAACTGCAGGAAATCTGCTGAAAATTTTCTGAAATAACCTCCCTGACAGTTACATAATATACTGCGAATTCTTATCAACCACAGAAAAATGTCCTCATCAAGTGGGTATATATGTATTTTTCCCCTCTGAAACATTTAAATTTCTACCATCAGTGGAAAATAGAAAGTCTAAGATTACAAATTGATCTCCAGTGTGATTGTATTGCATTTGAATCCTCATTCCCAGCAGTCACACTGAATCCACTATCTGGTTTTCAAGAAATCCAATTGTCTGCAAATCCAGCCACAGCCTCGGCCCTGTGATTTTCAATAGTTATCTAAAACCAATCCAGACAAAGTCCACCAAGCCATTTTGTCCTCCCACAGCAGCTTGTTTGGGGCTCACTGAGGCAACAAAAGCAGTGAATTTCCTTTGTCAGATTTTACACAGGCTATTAGAAGCTGTATTGATCATCAGTCACTCTGTGCATATGCGATTGTTACCTGAATTGGCAGCGTGCGTCATTTGTTTGTTGCCTTAAATAGATATGCAAATTAGCCACGGTAAACGTTGCACTTGACCTTTTTCACTATAATTAAAAACAGCACAACAAGGACAATTAGGGGCTCGTTCCACGGAGCCGGTAGTAGAACTCTTCGACACGAGCTATGTTGCTATTTTTTATATTCATGCTGTCATCATCATCACTGGAGAAAAGAGAAAGCTCTGGGTTGATGACTGTATAATCTGCCATCATTAGAGCAAATTGTAAACTACGTGCAAAGGGGATTTGTGGATGGCTGACACTCATTTGCTACCCCAATTCAGAGGTGGGGGTTGGGTGGGTAGTGGTGCTAAAAATGAAGTTATGTATTAGATCAAACAACAACCATGAAATCAACAGCGCTCACTACTCCATCTCAGATTGTTTGCTGGCTTGCACCACTGATGCATGACCCACATAGCAATGCCCAGGATACCCAGCTTTGCGTATTACCCCCTCTCCCGAAGCGCGAACTTATATTTGGGGCCGTAATTGCATAAAAATGAGCAGGGAAAAGTTGAAAGGGTTGACCTATTTAAAATTAGAAAACAAGAAGGACGAACGCAAGTACTACTCAATACAACTCAATTATCCTCCTATTGAGATAGTATGTGCTTTTAATTAACTTCATATATTTTGCACAAGATGAATTTCACTTATTTTAAATATTTAAGCATCCACATGTCTTCATAATTCTTTGTGTTCTCAGAATTTTATTTACTAAATAATATGCTCCCTTCAAGGCATCTCCTTGTGCACATCTGGATCGCTTCTAGCATACATAGATTTCCATTCATACCGCTACACTGCATCTGCTATTTCACAATCAACTTGCAAGTACAGAAAACCCTACTGATGAGAAATTATCCTGACCTGTGTCTAAAGGTAGCACAAACGGAGCACAACCAAGAGCATAGCAATCTTTATTTTGGATTATGCAAGTTAAGCCTGTCAGTGACCCAAAAATTGTCTCATACCATGCTTTCATCATGTTGCAACTATTCACACCACACTCAAAAACAGTTGTTTGGCCACACCAACACAATCCCTACTAAGCTACTGCCCTACTTGCTAGATTTGGCTCCCGCAAAATGAGATTTATTTTGAAGAATCATTATTTTGATCTAGTGGCGGAAATCCAGCGCACATGCAACTGATCAGAAGGGGTGATCTTAAAATAACTGGGGCTTAAAGGAAGCAGACCCTGAAGGTGATAGCAGCTAAAAATTACATCAGGCGTGTTGTGTTTTTTGCATTTTTCTCGTTTCTTTCTTTTGCTTTTTAAGGACTGATCTGCTAACCTCAGAAAAAGTTCTATGAATAGAATTTAAATCAGTAACTGCAGCATTTGACATTTTATTTTTATTTAATGGCAGTATCTAAGCTTTAGCTCTTCTTGACATATTTTTAAAACCTTTTTTAGCCTTATTATGAAAAAAATAAAACATTTCACAGTCAGTCTTTAGCTTTCCCAGAACAATGTGCTGTAAGCGAAATATTAAAATAGGTCAGTGCACACGCAGTGCATGTCTTGCAAGTCAGTGCCCCCAAAACTGTTTGTGCATCAGTTATGATTCACATTACTAATATTATTATTTTGCACTGAACTGTCCAAAATCCCAATATCACAATAATCATATTAAGCAGCACATGCCACATTGACTTCTACTGTCAACAGCATAAAAGTCAGACTTATACATATAGTTACATGTATTCATCAACAAAGAGGCCTCTGTCCAGTGAATGTACATGTAAGATTTAATCCATGTGCCAAAGACACGTTTCTTCTATTTATAAAAACTCTTTTTAGTCATTACAGGATAATAAGTGTCAGACGTGCGGCACAGTGGATTTTATTTTCAATACAGGCCTTCAGGTTTAAACAACAACAGGAAAAAAAAACAACCTGACAGTATCACATAGTTCCCGCTAAGCTTGAACAACAGAAGCTGAGCTGTCAGTCGCCATCATATCTCCAAAGGGGCTGTCTGGACTGCAAGCCTTTGATCTTCTTACTGTGTACCGCACTGGTATTTGTGAGGCAGCGAGAGAACGTCATTGAATATTATTTAAATATTTACAGTACAAAGCCTGAATAGATCTTCACACATCAAAGCCTCAAACTTTTCATACGCTGAATGAAACAGGTCTGCTGCTTAATTCGACAGTGATAACTTCTGTTCAACTTTCAACTTAGCAATAGTGTAATACTATAAAAAAGAAAGAAAAAGCAGTGGGTTTTTTCATCTTTAAATAAAATGATGAAAGAAGCCATGTCTCCATGAATGTTTAGGATCACTGTTACACCCAATATCCTCAGCTTAGAGATCGTACAGACACATGTCAGAACCACGTGTATCATTACAAGGTGCGTTGTCAGTCTGCATTTCAGCTCTGCTTTTCTGACCCGTATGCTCTGCTGATTGATATGCTGGCTGTTCCCTGAGAGCTCTTGTCAGAATATGAATCAGCAACGCTAGCCCAGATGGAGTCTGAACACCCTCACAATGTTCTCTGCTGGGAGCATCTTCTGTCTGCGTGTTTTAAACAAAGCATGTTTTTAAAAGGATGACAAACATCGATTACTGTATTGGCGTTGAATATCTGGATTTTTCTACACCGGCGCACATAAAGGCCTCTCCAGAGTGTCAGTACTCAAAAACAAACCAGCCACTTGTCTACTGATCCAGTAAGTGGCTGCATTAATCAAACTCCCACATCTTCTCCTACACCTGCAGATCTGCAAATCTGTGCATGACCCAGTAACAGAAAACACACCGATTACTTATATTTTGAACTATACACAGGAAGATTTCTTCAGCACTCATTAACATCTATAGGAATCCTTTGTTAGAGACTGATCTAAGAATAAGAAGCTGTAACTTTAGCCTAGCATAAAGACTGGAGGTAAACAGCTAACCTGGCTCTTCTTGATAGAAAGCTCTCACACCAAATAGATTCTGACATTTAATTTGGATTAACTGGATCTGGTGAATCTTTGGACCCCACCTAATGTGCACTTTTGAAAATTGTGTTTTGTTAGAAGCAGAAAATTTGACTTCTCCCTAATAGGAACTCTGCTACATTATCATAAAAATGGATGTTTTCCACTTCCTTCCCTATATATAAGCTCCATCACTGATCTGTAAACTACTGACGGGTAATATCATTACAATCCAGGGTTATGCCTGTGGTAGAAAATTATCTATTCACCTCCTGTGTGGTGTAATCTTTTACCGCTGTTAGCAGTTAGACAACAGCAGCTCTGCAAATCCTGGAACATCAAGCTTATGACAATAAGCTTTAACCCTTTAACATCAAAGAATGCAGGCTACCTGGACTTATTTTTTAATTTTGGCTTTAAAATTGCAAAATAATTATCATCTTTCAGGAACCACTTAAATTTTCTCTAAACCGAAAACATTTCAGCAGTTATGATAATGTGGAGCGCACATGGTAACATCTAGACTGAGATTAATTTTCTGTGTTCAGACAGAGGACCTTGTGAAAGCTTTGTGCTACCATGACATGCCGAATATCCCCATAAAGCTTGTCTTCTCTCATTTCAAAAACCCTTTTAATTCTGTCTCTGGCACAAATGGTAACAGAGTTATGATCATTTAAAACGTGCCAATGGGGCGACGGCGGTGGGGGGGGGGGGGGGGGGGGGGGGGGATAAAAGCTATTGGATATTTTGAAACTGTAAAAAGTGAAATTCCACCCATACAGGTTAGTACTGCATTGTTTTGGGTGTGGATGGATGCAGTGGGAGGGTTATGGGTGCTGGGATCCTATTTTCTATGCTATGCACAATGCCCTCCTGTCTGTTTTCTAACCCCCACTAAGCTTCCCCTGAGAGGAAACAGGCTGGCTTTAACCCAGTGTGAATCCAAAGTTAATACTACAAACACACAAATTTACATACACACTCACTGTGCAAGTTACATCCACAAAGTCACAATGTGTGGACATATGTGCACATAACTTGTGTATCTAACTCCCCCTGTGGATGCTACGCACTCTAAACACAGTCTTGATTTGCTTGATTTGAATTCTTTCACACTCTGCTTGCTTTCTTGGCCAACAAATAGATTATGTGCAGCAAAAAAAAAAAAGGATACGAGGGGGTGGGGTGGCTACAAGGAAGTGGAGGTGGGGGTGGGGTTCCATAAAATCTTCAGTCAACCCGAGCACAGCATGTGGTCCTTCACCGAGTCCTGTATCATATCTCGGCAAACAATCGAAGCTCGAGTTTCAGTCTAAGAACTCTGTTGTCCTGTGTTCAAAGCTCAGTTTAAGATAATGAGCATAAATAGGACCTTTTTTTTTCTTAGACAGTATAAAGGAAAAGAGGAGAGAAAAGAAGGAGATCAAAGACAAGGCAGGTTTCACTAGCCTGTGGTCTGTTACTGCTGATAAGGTGGATCAAGAGGGGATCCAGACCTACACCTGCACACACATCGATTCACCTTCACACACATCCGTCTTTTATCTAAGCTTGTTCTGTAATCACAGTCCAGCCATATGATATTTAGACTGTAATCCCCAACAAGAGGCCAAGGCTGTATTACAGAATGCTACCCAGAGAGGAGAAACCAGCCAAACATATTATATCCACACACACACACACACACACACACACTGATTTGTTAGAGTGAAACCTAGCTTCTGTTCACAAGAGGGATGCACATATTGAGAAATTATGGGCTGATTTAGCCACTTTCTGTTATGTTTTTGTTGTAATTGGTTTCCTTTACCCTTTGGTGCCAGGCAAAAAAATATATTTCATTACCCTATTGTTCAACATTTAGTCCAAAATTGATGTGATACAACAGATAATCATCATGTGATGTACCCCTAATTGACCCACTCACCACAGCTCTGAGCAGAAAACTGCTTAGTTTAATGCTGCAAAAGAAGCACGGCAATGGACAGAAGGGAAAATAACCTACATAGAAGGTCAAAAAATGAAGCCATATCAAAACAACAACAGCAACAAGACTTATATTAAGAGCATTATTTCAAAGAATGGCTGAAGAAAGAATAAAATAAAGGATAAATAAAATAGCAGCAAATTATTATAGAAAAGAGGGGATAAGACAAACCAATGACCTCTTGTGATATGAATTAAAAAATAATAATTTTAGTGAATTTGAATTTAAATTGCGTTTGGTACAAATGAGTTCTCTGCTGGAGTGTTTGTCTCATTCAGTTCCAAATCCCTGCAGGTGTATCTGCTAACTCTGATAGCAAACTAGTATATTACATGCACACACTGCTTGGGATGTTTGAACCAATGCTGGTACCTCTGCAAGGTTGTAGCCCACTATAATGTTTTCCACTTTAATCAGTTTATATCTAGAGCACAGACAGACAGAGAGTACATTATAGCAGTACAGTAGAGCCTGAGAGGAACTGTTTCTGATAATGAATGTCTATTTTTATGAACCATGCTGATTGTTCAGTTTTTGGGACTTTTTTTTTTAAAGAAAAGGGCAAAAAATTGAAGTACAGGAAAATGGGGTAAGGGATGTTCTCTGGGGAACATGAGTATCAAAAAAAATCTTAGTAATCGATCACTGTTGTGGACCAACAGGTTCAGGATAGAAATGCGATGGCCGTACCTGTAAATGGAGACATTCTCTATGAGGTCTGTGGTTTCTGTGTCTGTGATAACGATGCCTTTCGGTGAGACCGTCAGTGTTACTTTCCGAAACTTCTTTGCACCGGCTCTGGCCTGTGGATATTGAACACAAAACATATACAGTAGAGGTGGGAATCACCATACATCCCATGATACAATATTATCACAATACTTAACGCACGATACGATATTATTGCAATTTTTTAAAAATATTTTTGCGATATTCAGATTCTGTACATAAAGGTAAACTTTATCAATATTCATTTTATCTAATAACAAAGTCTCACACTCAGTCTTTCTCTCATTTCAGTCAGTTTTATTGTTGACAAACTGAACGGTTTGTATTACAGTCTAGTCCAACTGAACGCAACCATCTGGTACAATTATAGCTATTCTGAACTATGCAATTTGTGAAAACTATGCAGTCCCTTCAGCAACTGAAGAATTTGAAAGTAAATTAAAACAAAATATAATTTTACATTAAATAAAAAAGTTTTAAACTTAATTAAAATAAAACATGTCTTAAATTAAAATAAGTAAACTGTCATGTTTATTGCTGCCAAAAAAAAAGTTAAACACATTTGGACAGTGAAGGAATGTCAGGAATGTCTTGCTCAGAAAAAGGATCAACATGCTCTGACTTCAGAGCATGTTGATCAGTCACAAAAACTTTTTTTGTAACAAAATATCGATTTCTGCTGTCCCTGTATCGATACATTATTGGCGAACAAAATATCACGATACTACACAGTATTGATTTTTTTTCCCCACCCCTAATATACAGTAATGTGCAAAAGTCTTGAGCCACCCCTCATTTCGTCCAGTGAACCAGACTTTATTGACATTTGTAATGTGGTCGTGAACAACAGTTCTCCAGGCTTTCTGAAGGTCTTTCAAAATTTTGGAATGTTTGTTGCTTTTTCACTCATTTTCAGTCCAGTCCCTGTACCTGACCATTTTCAGAGGAAGTTTTTTTTCTTTTTGTTAAGATGCTTAACTCTCAAATATATATTTTTCAAGCATAAAGAGGTACCCAACTCAAGGGATGAACCTGTATCATATGTACAAAAATAGACAACATAGCAAAGAAGAAACTTCAAGCAGTCTTTTTAAAGTGTATCTTTAAGCACTTTGTTACTAGTAGCCTGTGCCATTTCTTTAGTTGACATGAAATAGTCATTTTGTACAACCAATCAAGAGCAGGTGAAAAGTATATGAAGGTCATGTCTTTAAGAAATAGAAAGCAATCATCAAAGACCTGACACAGGATCTAAGAGTCTACTGTTCTCTCAAGCCTCATCAAAGATGGTTGAAATGGAAGCGTGGCTGTATTTATGCCAAATTAAATCAGTGGCAAAAGTTCTGATGGGGTGATGAATTCAAAATGACATTTTTGGTTCAAATTTCTGTCAACGTGTATGGATGAGGTCAGGAGAGAGGTACAACAGTGAGTATCTACAGCCAACTGTAAAACACCTTGGAGGCTCTGACATGGTTGCATTTTAGCCAGTGATGTTGGAGATCTTGTCAAAATGAATGCAATTATGAACGCAGAAAAATATAGTCAGATTTAGATCCAACATGTAATATCATCTGGAACGTGTCTCAGTGGCATGTTCCAGATAGTATTTTTGCACGACAATGATCTCAAAAAACAGACAATGAAACACTACCTTAATATTGTTGAGGCAGTGTGGGATCATCTTGATAAAGAATGGAAAAAAAGGCAACCAAAATCCAAAAAAGAGCTTTGAATGTCCTTCAGTAACTTTCAAGAAGTATTCCTGAATACTAGTTAAAAAAAATTCTTAAAAAAGAGAGCCTGGCTATGTTGAGGAATAAAGGAAGCCATTGCTGCACCCGTTTCTCATTTTCCTATCAAAAACTAGGAAAAAGCAGGGGTGGCTCAAGACTTCTGCACAGCAGACGCACACTGTGTACACAAACATAGATGAAAGAAGATGAAGAAACTGGAGGAAATGTTGATTCATAGAAGAAAATGCAGGCCTTCTATGTCACTCTGACATTAATACGAAATGACCTTCTGATCAAACACTAAAAGCCCTCAACTTGTAAACAGTATGCTGTTAAGCAAAACCAAGCAGCCTGCTTTATAAAAAGCGACAGAATGAGGGGAGAAAAGCTGCAACATGCAGCCCAGAATGAGCACTCCAGGTCGGGCCGGCAGCCACTGACTCTCCCTGAAACTTTACACCATCTGGACTTCCAGAAAATGCGGCCATAGTGCTGAGCTTTTGCCCTACGTGAGTGACTGTTGACAGTGCCAATAACCTCCAGACAATGCAATTAAATAGCAAATGACAGCAGTTTTTTGCGACACTCAACAGATATCAGGCTAAGCATCAGTAGAGTGACCACCAATGAATAGATTAAATACATATAAATACAAATACATTTAAAGAACTACATAATTTAGTATTTCCATATGTTGAATTGTGTAAGAACTCTTTTATTCATAAAAGAATGATGGCGAGAAGCTAAAGATCAGTAGGAGTGAGATCTTTGCTTAAACAAAACTAGGACTTCTCAAGGACAATGGGAATGGTGCCATGGCTTGCTGTAGGAATTGTAATACCCTGGAGATGAATGAACAATAGTCTCTGCTCAGAACCACAACTCTTAAAATAAGGGAAAATTACATTATAAGGGTGGGGAGAGCGTGCTGTAGCTGATTGCGGTAGCTCTTTCATGCAGGAAGCACTAACGGCTACATTTGCCGGCGTCATGTTTCGAGTGCCATGCCACAAGGCAAAAACCAATCTGTCAGCTTGAGATACGCCAAGTTCAGCCTTTTCTCTATGTTTGCTTCCCCTGTCTTGTCTAATCATGTCTTACTGAAGCATGTAGTGAATGGAAAAGTCACTTATTTATTCAATATACCCATTCCGTTCAGTCAATTATAATGGTTACCGAGGGAACAGACTTTTTGTCTTGGTGTAAATCAACTGAATCTTAATCCCACCATTAGGTTCGGTTCAGTCTCTAATTGAGAGGCGGGGGATTTATGATTGTACTGCTGCCTGTGCCAGGCTGTTCATTCTGCAAAGAAACATCAGACATTTGCATTGTTGAGAAAGTGCCAAGTGAATAGATGTGCAAGTATGAGCGTTAGTAGAAACAGAAACATGAGTATCAATTTGCATGAATAAAAAAAGTCCAGGAATTGGCTTCTTGGTATGTTTCTAAGTTGACTGGTTTAAATGCAATGGTTTTCTTGTAGTTTCAAGAGAAAACTGCCAGCCGGCTGAACTAATGTAGAAAACCGTACCCAGAAATCCCCAGTATGCTGGTGGTAAGCACAAACATGAAAACGGAGATTGGCCTTCTGCATGTGTGCAACCCCTGATAATCCTGGATTAGCTGCTCTATTTCCATGCATATACGTGCAAACCTTGACACAGAGATAAACTTTGCCAACAACTTGGCAAACGTATTACAGAAATTTCACTGTGAATGATGCTGAATACCTGGTTTAAGAGTAATTGCAGTAAGGTGTTAAATATTTCGCAGAACATCTCAATCAACAGATTTCCTTTGACTGAGCTGTTTATCCTTAATACTCATATAAGACAATAATCAAAGGTTATAGTTTAAATGATTCTGACAGTGTCCACAGTGATTTTGCTCCTGTTATGACAATCAAATTCACTGACCCTTTGCTTGCTTATCTTTAAAACAATGTCCTGAGCCATTAAGATGACATGGATGAAATCTAAATTTAGCAATCAGTCATCTTAGAGTCATCTTAGAGTCATCTTAGAGTCATCTTAGAGTCACTCACATAATGTGCACTGGAATTTGAAAGTACATTGTCACAGTAATCCTCTAAATAAATATCACTGCACTTGAAATGTTCACAGTTTCCCTCTTGAAACTTTAGAAATATGATTGTGACCTTTGTGGTCTGGCTAACTAATTTCACTGTATAAGCAACTGAACATTGACAATAAAAAAGTTCTAAGTTCTAAGTTCGTGATCTTGATGACAGATTTTTGCTAATAGGGTATAATTTATACACTACTTAGTTTAGTAAAATCAAGTAATACCAGCACAGCTCATATAGTGACATGCATTATAATGCATTAGGTTTAAGCTTCTAATGGGGGATGGAGACTCACCGTGGCAACAATTCTGCGAATGGCAGCAGAGGCCATGTCCTCTCCTTTAGGCTGGCCCACCAGAGTCATACCCAGGTACTTCACGTTGAACACCATCCCCTCCAACAGAGTCTCCTTCGTGTCTGTCCAGTTCTCTGGCAGCTCTGGAAAAACAAGTTCATCACAAAATAAGGTGTTAAGTTACTTTTGTGGAAACCGACACACTTTCAAAGTAGTACATTTGCAGGCTCATGCATATCACCTCAATTCCAAAAAAAAGTTGTGGCACTGTGGAAAATGGAAAACCAAAAGCAGAATGCAATCATTTGCAAATGTCACACATTCTGGAATTTCCTTTTTTCACTCTTTCAGGATCAGTTTCTAGGTCAGCTCAGCAAACATTTTATGGTACTCAGCCCCAGCATCGTGTGAGCTGGCAAAGTGACATCACCGCTCCGCACATACTGGTATAAATATAAAGTCAGATTTTGTGTAACGTTATAAATGTAAAACATGAACAGCTCTAAATATGTAAAATGTCTTTGTGATATTTTAAATGTGACTAATTTGAACTTCACGTTTAAATCTAAATTAATTTTGAATGAAATGGGTAACCACTTTTGAATGATTGCATCATTACAGTAGAGAATAGTATGAATTTTAGTAAAAAAAACAAAAACAAAACAAAATATCCACTGGCAAGCAAATCCAGTATCAGGGCTCTGATAAACTAAACAGAATGCTTGCAATATCCTGTTGTCTTTGCGATTCCCAACAGGTAGTACCAGCTGTCCTCGAGCTGACTATTGCAGGCAGTGTCAGTGACTGCACCCATGCAGAGAGCTGAAAATATCTTTCAGAGACACCTGGACACCCTACAGATGAGCAGCAGGAGAACAACAACTTACAAAACTGCTACAGGCCACATTCTGTAATAAAAACCAACAGTTGAACAAGGGAAACATCTGAGCTACAGATTTTCAAATGACTCTTCCAACACCAAAGTGTGATTAAACTACAATAAATATAAAACTATGAAATAATCAACATTAAGCTCTAGCGCTTTTCCCCTGTCTTTCTTCTCCATATAAATTCAATGCTGCTTACACAATTGAATGAAATGAGAGAGCAGGGTGAGGGAAAAGAAACACGCACACACAGTGTCCAACACTCTATTGGGATATACTGGCACTAAATTCTCCACATGGGCTGAGCCATCTGTCACTGGCAGACCCCATGCAGCTGTGAAGCGAACAGCAAACACCGCCATCCCCGTCCCACTGCTTCCAACGACTCTGAATTATTAACTAATCTTCAATCACACTGTGGGGGCTGTTTCAGAACCAGAAAGCACATTTGGTGTTATGAAATGCAAATTCTAAGGTACGCAGTGGCCAGCTTACTGTAAATCATTTGACAGCTCTGGATGAGAGGTGGCTGCTGATAAGGAGTCCCATAATTTGTCCTCCATGAAAGTTCTGCCTTTAAATGTAATATATTTACAGTCCCGTGTGACCTAGCTCACTACTGCCTAGGAATGGTACTTGAATGATTTCCTGACCCCTTCTCACAGTGGTGTCCCTTCTCACAGAAGGTCAAAGGGCAGGTTTGGCTACATGACAGGAAAAAGGGGTTTCAGGCTTTTAAAGAAGAATGCATGAAGGGAGAAATTAGATAAGGGACTCTATCCCTGGAAGGATTACTCACAAACAAATTCCATTGACTTTCCCCGGCAAAGGGAGCAGGATTCTATATAATTACATTTTTGTTCTATTATGAATGGGTCAATGAGATTTTACTGAACTAATGCATTTAGGTTTTTCAAAATGTTACTGACCAAAGACGCAGATGTTGAAGGGACATTTTTTTTTAAAAAAGAGCACACACACATTTTTTAAAACACTAAAAACTGATATCAGTTTTTGACTGTTTGCTGTACCCCTCAGTAATCTCTTCCTTCCACTGCCCATACTTATCATTGTGGTGTGCTTCAGGCTATAGCATAGACAAGAGACATGTGCATAAATGTAAAGTATGGTTTAAAAGCTGACAGAAGCTGCACACCTTTCCTAGCTTTCATAGTTAAATATAGCTTCAGAGAGCCACAGCATAAAATTATTTTTTACTTATGGTCTTAGGAAGGTTACACGAATAACTACATCTAACAAGTGTTATTCAATTACATTCTCAGTTTAGTTTTATTTATATATTACCAAATCACAACAACAGTCGCCTCAAGTTAAAGATGATATTAGAAAGAAGCCCCATCAGATGAGCCACTATGAGCAAGTACATGGTGACAGTGGGAAGGAAAAACTCCCTCTTAACAGGAAGAAACATCAAGCAAAACCAGCCTCAGGGAGGGGTAGCAATCTGCTGCCACCAAGTGAGAGTGACACGAGGGAGAAATCAGTTTATGTTTTGTGTGTCTTAAAGAAAAAAATACCAGCTGAGATTGGCTTTTTTAACTATCAAATATCGGTATTAGTCTAAAAACCCAATATTAACCTAAATACATACAAATGTTTTTGTTTGTTTGTTTGGTTGGTTGGTTTTTACATAAACTGGTCAACAGATTACTCTTATGGGTGAAGTTGTCAAAAAAATATAGTCAATACTAATCAATAAAAATTACTATCAGATAAGAGAGCGGTCCCCAACCCCCGGGCCGAGTCGTTTGGTACCGTGCCGCGAGAGCTGAGGCTCAGGTGTGAAATGTATGTTTTTTTTTATCGTTAACTCGGTTTCCCTGGGTCTTTTCCCGTGTTGTAGTTGTGTGTCTTATTTTGAAAGAAATAGTTACACGTTACCATAGCGACCAGAGAGGAGGATGTTACTCTCAATGTTGTTGGCGCATTTCAGGAGGACGCTGCTAATAAAGTTACACAATTACACAGTGAATTTGTGTTTATTATTATATTTACAAAATACTGCAGTTTTTCTCTTGGCCGTATCATTTTATTTTGTTGTATTTATCCACGACACCTTAAAGGCCGGTCCATCAAAATATTGTCTGACATTAAACCGGCCGTGGCACAAAAAAGGTTGGGAACCTTAAACCTAACCGAAAAAATAGGTTTTACGCTCTTTTTGCACACTATGTTTTTTATACATGTCTTACAGTTGCGTTACTCTATTTTTTTTACACTATGTGAGAAATTAATGACATTAGTAAACTAGTATTATAATCCTATTCACAGTTAACTCATTTGTTACACGGCAGCTGTACTCAGGCAAAGCCCTATTGTTTACTACTGCTCATGGGCTAATCTGTTTTAAAATATTAACAAAATATCTCACAAATAACGGGGAAAAAACACATTTTTGTAGTACACATGAGTCAAATTCTTAACATTTCTTGTTTAGTTTTCATCATTTCAGTTAAGGGATAGCTGACTTTACCTGGGACACTTTTCTCAGTCTTTACCATCATATACCTATTTAAGACCCTTTTACATCACAAACGTTTTACACAAAAAAGTTAGATTTAATTAACAAGTTAAGCTCAGCTCATAAAATCTGCTTCTGAAAGAATAACTATGTTTTATTTATTTGTTTTTTTCCCAGGCAATAAAATCTACACTTATCACCTAAAAATAAGACATCTGTTTTTGTTTCCTCCTGTGTGAAATCAGGGGACCATTGTTTGAAAGGGGACCATTGGGGCGATCGTGGCTCAAGAGTTGGACCGACTCCGACAGTCTCGGTCGTTGTGTCCTTGGGCAAGACACTTCACCCGTTGCCTACTGGTGGTGGTCAGAGGGCCCAGTGGCGCCAGTGTCCGGCAGCCTCGCCTCTGTCAGTGTGGCTACACTGTAGCTTGCCATCACCAGTGTGTGAATGTGTGTGGATGATTGTGTATAGTGTAAAGCGCTTTGGGGTCCTTAGGACCAAGTAAAGCGCTGTACAAATACAGACCATTTACCATTTAAAAGGATTTCTGAGCCCGTCTGTCACAGCTGTCACTACAAACTGCATGCACGGTGTTAAAATAGAAATCCTGTCACACGGCGCTTCTGCAAGAGTGGCAGGGCTTAGAGATTGGTCAATCCAAAACAATTAAATACACTTCACCCTGTCAACTTTATTACCAATCTTTAAGTATCCATACGACTTTATGTCATTCAAAGCTGCAATGCGTCAGCTTCTGGTCGAAAGATTTATTGCACAGTTTGGCTCTGTAAAAATGTCACAGCAATACAAAGCTGAAGTGCCACAGTCCATATTGTGTCTTCCCCAAGCTACACAAATGAATTATTAAACAGCTTTATGTTGATGCTGCAGGGTTTCCAATATATTATCTGCCGAAAAGAGGAGGTCTTAAATTTTTAATAAATCCTATGTGAGTCTACAGAAGGACTGGGACTGATAAGAGTGGCAGGAACAAGCGGAGGGTGGCTAATTGGATTTAACACGTTGAAGAAAATCCTCAGGACAACTAAAAATGCGAAATTTGAACTTTAAAGTAGGCGTGCGCGCATACATTCGCGTTGTGTTTGCGAGATAGTTCTCATCAAGGCCGATCAAATTTGGATGAGGACAAAACAAGATTAGGGTATGAGCGCGGCCTTGGCGGTGCACTGGTGACATTTGCATCTCTAACAAATTGATGCCTGGCAACACTTTCACACCGAGTACACTGCAGCAAGAGCACTGATTTCACTGTGCTTGCACAAAGGCTTCACAGTGGAGACACACTCTAAAGGAATCAGTGCATTACAACAAAGACACAGAACAATTTAATAACATTTTGCTCCACAGGGCTTTAAGTGTATTCGTATAAAGTTACTTTATAATACTACCGCCTTCAGACTGTGTTAAACCAGCAAATGACAAGAGCAGCATTTCACAGTAGCTGAGCTGACTCTGGGAAGTGCTGCTGTAGTATAATAGACGCCATGTGCTCTGCACGCCTTCAGCTACATGCCGTGATCACCAGCTGTCTTTCTGAGCTACACGCTCGGTAATTTAATTTGCTCTGAGAAGTCAAAATCATACCCAGGTGAATTCTGAACACCTTGGCTGATGGCTAATTAATAACATAAACAAGAGTAAGCAGAGACGTAGAGGGCATATGGACAAACAGCGCGCTATTTTCCTCTAGACGCTTAATCTCAGTTACTTTCTAAAACTGCAGAAACAAGCGTGACACCCAAATGAATTGTCTATTTTTTGCCTCCATCTCTTTACAGGCAAACTGAATATTCTTTCCTAGAATGTTTTTCGCAGCAACTTGACTAGAGACCAATGGATTGAGTACACCATCATCATATGAGTAGAGATACATTCAGCTTGCTTTAAGACCCCTCGCTGACACCCCCATCCTCCACATCCTTCTAGATGTAATCTTTTTGCCTTAGTGTTTTACTCATCTGATGGAACTTTGAATCTAGGACACCACCTTGACAGAGAAAATAGGCCGCACATTCAGGGAAGATGGTTGGCTGGGATGATGTGGGTGTATGGGGTGGGGTGGGGGGGGGTGTAACTGGTTTCCTGATTCTGCCTTGAGGGGAAACCAAGTAAAGATAAGTCTTTTCATTCAGGCTCTCACTCTTCAAACTGCTTTTTTAAAATCCGTCCCCTAACTCACCTTATGCATCTTCAGTTCCTCTGGCACTAACTGAACGCACAGAATAAACTCCAGTTGGAGCTAATGAGAGCAGCTTGGGCTCCTCACAGCCAGGAGTGCAGTACAAGCTATTTCTCAAAGCCTGACAGCATCAAAAAGAAAGATACGAAAATGCAATCACGGGATCAAACAGATGATGTCTGAAGCAGCAAGGTGGTACTTGCAAATAGCATTACTAAACACCTTGGCTAAGCATCAAAAGAAGTGCATCAACTACAGTGGAATAGTAGACCCTGCACACTCAGCTTGAGTAGTACATAAAAAACCCACACATTCACCGACCCAGAGTACAAAACATCATGTCATTCTATTTTAAACCCTCACAATCACAGCTTTTGATTTCCTTCACTGTACTGCCCTTACACTGATAGATAAACCTGAACAGAAACTCACTCGAAAAAGGGTTAGGATTATTAACAGAGCGCCTGATTCAATAGGAAGGAGAAGGAAGTAAGCTTTACTAATAAAAACAACAGCCACATTACTTCAACGTGTTTATGCAAAAGTACTCTAGATGGAAATAATATGATTGTATCCAGGTAGTCCTCTGAAAATGTGAGCTTGGAAGACTAGATCAAAACCCTGTTTGCACCATATGCCCATTACTCATGCACTTTTCTAATGGAATCACAACTTGTGGTCAGCTGATCGGAGAAGCTAAAATCTATTAGAGCTGCACCGATTGGCTGGGTAGGGTCTGCAATCACTCGGTTTACAGCGTTCTCAGACTGGACTGGTCAGCCCTGTCATGCCTGTGCAACACTGGCACAGCAGCACAGGTAAATAGTTGCTCGCACAGTCACAGCTACACTATGAGCATGGCTATAGCTGTTAGCGAGTTCTTCACTATGAATGAGGTTTGCTAAACTAAACCATGGGGAAACATGACAATTGTCATAACAAAATACCTAATTAAACACTTAAATACCCTTCATCCAGCTGAACACAGCTAACAAGGGGGAAGTAGCTAGCTTTAGCTTTAGCCACTACCCCTCTTGTCTAGTTTAAAATGCATAAGAATATAGCTTCTCGGAAAAGAAGCTGAAACCCAACAGAAAAAAGAAAACAATGGATTTGGGTTGACACTGGTTCAGGTTTCTATTCTTACCTTCATTATAACAAAACAAAGCTACTGTTCTATTTGCTTCTTTCATTTAAAATTTCTTGAGAGCTTGAAAAACCTTTTTATTCAACTGATGACTTTTGACATTCACACTTAAGTGTGATGCTTTTAATTTTCCCTGCCAGAAAAAGAAAGCTTTTGGTAGATTATTAAATCAGAAGACTATAAAGTGATTTATAGTGGATACAAGCCAACAAGATTCAGTTTGTACTTTGTAAAACATATATATTTTATAATAGTTGCATCAAGCTCCTGAATTTAGAAAATTTCATTTACACCAACTATAAGAATTCTCTAGTGTAAAATAATTTAGGTTAATAAACCAGCAATTTTCCCCAAAGCTTTGTCCATGAATCCGTGCTAGTGCCCCCCTTTCAGCATAATGTCTCTTTCAGCACACCACCCCTTGCTTTTACTTAAAACACTGTATCTGCTGTTAATGCTGATTGAATTATCTAGCATGGCTGAGCAAACAGAGCAGAAGCAACGTGGAAGCTGTTCTGTTGAGTGACTGACATGGGTTGAGCCTCTGTAATAAAAGACAGATAAGAAAGTAAATATTAGCAAAGAAAGATACCACCTAATACCACTCTTCATTAATGTGTTAAGCCCTTTGTTTCAGCAAAAGAAAAAAAAACATGACTGTATTCAAAGCTTAAAACAACAATCTGCAGGGCCTTTAAACCACTCGAACTAAGACATAATATCTTGTTTGTGTAATACATACAAATTTCATCACGTTAGGCTTTTGTGGTCTTAAAAGAATGTTGGGACTGTTATTGATGTTCCCATCTAGATCTTAATTATGAAAAGCCAATTATGTCCTGAATGTTAATTGCCATAACTGTATTTATTATGCAAAACATAGACCTCAGCTCTCCCATCACAAAGCCTTCCAAAAGGTTTCATGAATCCTTAATAAGAAAGCATTAAACTGACATTTGGGGATACAGCAGTGAAACGCTCTTATCTTTTCCTCAAAAACTAGGATGCTTTCTCCTCAAGAAGCGTCCAGAGAATAAAATGGGATTAACATTAAGGTTATTTTGTGGACATGCGTCATTACACGGTCAAATTAAAAGCCAACACAGACGTTTAGGGTTTGTTCCTGGATGATTTCCTGCACTCTATTTATAGCTGGCATCACAGTGTGAAAATTGTGCTAATATTTACTCTGCAGACAGTGACAGTTGGTGTGTGGCTGGTATGATACTGTGCAGGAGGACTGAGCCAGATAAGCAGACAATGATTAAAAAAAGAGAGAGAGAGAGAGAAAGAAAGAAAGAGCGACGTGGATTCATGCCATCGTACAGAATTCAGTGTGTAATGGCACCAGAAAAACTGAAAACAGCATTCATTTTAATCTAGTAACTGTTGTCTCTTCTGGAAGAAGACGTAAAATGTTGCAACATGCTGTATCTATTTGGAACAAATGGTACTGGAAAGAGGTTGGGATTGTTTGCTGATCAGAAATCACAAAATCATTATATGTGTGCATTTTATCTTTTTATTTACATGTTAATACATTAACTATAACTTGTTTTGGGGCAGCGTAATGACAAGCTGCCATTACCATAAAATATTGCTACTGATAATGTAAGTAACCACTGCACAAACTACACTGGCACTCAGGACTGCTGTATTGATACACATCGTTAACACATTGCCATGTTGGGAATAAATGAACACACAATGTTTTTGCAGTTTATCCTTCATATTATTGATTGCTAGTATGTTGGAGTGCAGTGAGTCATTTGATCATAGGAGGGATTGTATTATTATTATTATTATTATTATTATTATTATTATTATTATTGTATTACATGTATGTATGTTTAGCTTAATGTCAGCTAGACTTGCTAACTACAGACTCATGCTAACCTGAAGAAACAAACAAACTTAACTCTGCCTCCTCACAGGGAGGGTAACATAAGAGGGGTATAGATACAGGTGTGTTTGGTTCTACTGTTCTAAGTGTATTTACTTATTTATATTTACTTCCAAGTGAATGGCTTGTGGCTGGCTGTGTGCTCTGGATAGCTTTAGCCACTTTGTCTTTGTTAGCCTCTGTAAAATTGCTCATGTTTGATAAAGAGTGGTGCAATGGTTAGCATTGGCCCATCACAGCAGGGATGTCCTGGGTTCAAATCCAGTCTTTATGTGCAAATTTGCATGTTCTCCTCATATCAGTGTGGGTACTCCAGCTTCCTCTCACAGTCTAATAACATGCATGGAGTTATGCCAATTGGTGATTCCAATTTTATCAAGCGTGACTGGTTGTCTGTGTCAGTGTTAGCCCTGTGATAGATTGATGACCTGTCCAGTGTGTACCTTGCCTCACCCTGTGAAAGCTGGAATAGGCTCCAGCACAACCCTAAACTGAATAAATGAAGGCAAATCGATGATTAGGTTTGTTGAAGCAAGAGTTTTCATAGTGGTTCCCCTGTAGTTTACTTTGGCAAACTATGTGCCTTCCCCATTCACAGCAAAGAACTTGTTAACAGCAAAGTCTCACTATCTTCTCGCTACGAGAAGATTTGCCTGTGCAGCTGTGCATGTGTTGCACATTCGTATGAAAACCATCCAATCCTGGTCCCCGGCTGGTTGATTGAGTTGTTTGGTGGAAAATAAATGTGCTTCAACATTTCAAACTCCTGCTGGATTTACGTCCCGTTTCGCTTCGGCCAAGCTCACAGGCAGCTTGTTTTATATAATCACTAGTGCCAGCTTTCTAAGAACCCCTCTCATTCATTTTACTGAGAATATGATACTTAGGTCTAGGAAAATGGAAGAAAGACGGGATACACGTGTCTAGAATGTAACTCATGCCCTACACTTTTGTTTTTAAACAGCATGTCCATGATTGTTTCCGAACATTCATCAAGTAGCTTTAATTTTGCATATTTAATCAGACCTTAAACATACACCTGTTAGGTAAGAAAAGCACCATTTAAAATGTTCAATTAGTTGTCTTACTATGCAACACAGAGCAGCCCTCGTTTGTCAAACAGGGTGTTTACAGTTTCTTGAGTTGTGGTCTAACATTGACTGATGGCTACTAAATATGGAGGTGACTTGCACTTTAAGTGTCCATTAGAAACACCCTGAATCATCTGAGTGACTCACCATCCACCCTTGTTTATACATGTAGAGCGCTGTGTCTGTTAAATTATATGATTTCCATACAGGTCTGAACCACTACGGTCAATACCCAAGGATCTAAAATAACACTGCATCCTAGATTTATTACTTTTTACATTGTAGCAATTGCTTGTGAAAGCACTAAACTCAGCCACAAAGGACAGACTGAAAACTACTAACTGTATAATTATGTATGGAGAGAACAATGGTTGTCATCACCTATAAAATGATTTTACATCAACGTTCACTAGAGGGAAAGTAAACATTTCCAAAGTCATGGCAAGTTAACACAGGCACAGAAGAGACACTTTAATATCGGAGCTATTTCCTCGCGGCCATTTATTCATAAAGCATAATCGCTCTGCACCATACAAGGATTGTTTTCATTAGCAATTCAAACAGGGTGTGATTTTCTCTGCGCTGATACGAATCTGTTCCCCCAGGAGTCCTCGAGCTCCCATTTCAACATCTTCGTCAACTATAAATAGCCTCCCAAAAAGAAAATCTATTCAGGAAATAATATGTTTATATTTAATATTTTGTTTTCAATTTAAGACTAAGGCTGTGACTCAAATGAAAAGAGGAAAACTAGAATCCCCACATTCCCCAGTGCTAATCTCAAGCTGAGTTCAAGGGACAAACAAAGCAGTCATTACTTTTCCCATCCATTATCACACCAAAGCAAAACAAGTCACCTTTGAGAGCTGCTGATCTAATTTAAGACAGTGTATCTCTGCACCCCTTTAATAGATGAGGGCATCTCACAAGAATCCCTTCTAATGCAGTGGAGCACTTCAGACCCTTCCATCTGACTGATGGATGTTAGTCCGGCAAGTACCAAATACATCAGCTTCTAGGGTGTTACGCCTTTGGGATAACAAGATAAAGGGATAATCAATGTGAGTGCTTGAGCTGCGCATTTGGAAACGACTGATTTCAACTATATACTTTTTCCTGGCGTTTTTGCCTTTCCTTTATATCAGCTTGTGAGTTTCAAGATCCTTGGCTAGATTTCCAGAATGCTGCAGGCACTCCACAGGCAAGGTCATATTTTTTTAATGTGTTTGCCTGTTTGTTTGTGTGTCTGTAACTGTGTAGTGGTTAGTGCACTCGCTTGGCAAGCAAAAGGTCGCTGGTTTGATTCCAGCATGAGATACAAATCCCCTTTGGGGTTGCATCAGGGAGAGCATCCAGGGTAAAAACTCTGCCAAAGCAAACATGCAGTGCGACCCCTTCTGGCAAGGGAGAAGCCGAAAGTCTGATATTATAAAGCCACAAAAACTGATGCCCAGTTCCTGCATTTAGGAGCTTATTTTGCTTTCAAAAGAGCCATAGTGCTGTCATATGGTTACAGTAAATATAAAGCTAGAGCCAGCAGCTGTAAAGCTAAGCTTAGCACAAAGATGAAAAACAAGTGGAAATAACCTTCTGGATACAGCAGAATTTAGCAATACTCAAGCAGCAATCTTGAAGATGGTAAAAGCTGCAAAACCCAATGTGAGTTTGCCAAAAAATAAAGAAATAAACATGTTTAAAGACTGGTACAAAAAAAGGTTTAGTCACTGCAGCCAATTTCCCCCCTTTGTGGCAAATGTAGATGGGTTGATTCTTCTTCCAACTCGTTTGTTTAGATTTTATTGAGGCTTAAAGGTATATATTATTAGTCGCATGGCCACTTTGAGTAGTGATTCGGCGCTGAATCAAAATATCAACATCGCAGCGAACAGGGACGCACCTTGCTACACATGCTAGGTAGCGCGCACTGCTATTAGCTGACTTCCCATGTTTCGATCCATCTAAACATGGTTATCTTACCTTAATTATAACAGGATTATAACTGCAAAGATGCTGAACCTGAGCGTTCAAAATGGAAACTCTAAAACCACAGATTGCATAAAAGTATAGCTGTAGCTAGCATAACAGGAGCCACTGGTTTCTTCTTCATCATCTTCTAAGATACCACCCCCCAAAAAAACATTTAAATAATTTTGGATGTACAACAGATCTCAAAAATTTAAACCCTAAAAAATATTATGTAAAATAATTCAGAATTCATCAAACAGCAATTTTCAGAAGCTTTTAAAGCCAATATTCATCAGATAGCCCCATAATTAATACCAGTATGATCAGAGGAATCCACTGAAGTATAACTAACTTATCTGAGCTGGGTTAAACACTTCCAGCTCATCTTAATAAACTGCAAAATCAAGATAACATGTCTTATGATAAAACTTCTACTGGGATTTTGGATGCTTTGTTTCATTAACAATAAACAGAATGGGTTTCTGTACAGCGCTGACGACAGGCGTTTTCCCCTTTTAGTGTGACAGCATAGGGTTATTTTTAGGAGTGGGCTCCTCAGCTCTCAGTGCTGAGCTCAGGCAGGGACATGATGTGTCAGAAATCGTAAGGGGAGTCTAATTTTTCAGAGGTACAGAGCAGATATGGGATTTGGCTCTCCAGTGGAGGGACAGGTTCAGCAAGATATGCATGCGTGCACACGCACACACACAAGATAATATATAATAAAATACTTAATCTCTCTCCTACACATACAAACACACACACACAGAATAACAATCGACAACATGCTCATAAAGACTCTTACACTGGAGTGACAGCATATCCTATTTCATAGACACCTGTCACAGGCATCAAACAAGACAGAGCACTCAAATGTTTGGACTTCACACAGTAAACAGGAAGCTGTATTTGTGTGAGTGCGTGTGCACATTATAGCGGCTGTGTGAACAAGGACCTCTCCCGAGATAGGGGCTCTCAGTTTCTCTCTGTTGCATAATTCTCTTCACTTCAGGCCAGGGAACCTTGTTGGTGCTAAAAACACTCCAGAGAGAATGCACAGAATAACAGAATAACATTCAGCTCTCTTTAAGCCACTAAAACAGTAGTTTGGCTGCACATGTTACTGTTTATAAAGGGGAACGGGGACACGTGGGAGCGAATCATGTCCTCTTGGCCGTTACTGATGTACTGGATGAAACTGTTAATAACCCCAAGGCTTTAAAAAATGAATTACCAAACATAAACATTTATAGCAAAAATTCTACTGTGGACCATGAGAAAACATTACGCTTGGCACAACACAACACAAACCCTCGTGGGGGGGGTTCACAAAGAAAATCAATATAGAATATGATATGCTGCAGTTTTTAATAACACGAGGCTGGGGTTTTAAAAATCAATATTTGTGGAGTGAACCAGTGAAGAAAATAAACCTGCTTGCTTCAAATGTAACAGGCGCAAGACAACATGTGGAAGATTGAACAAACAACGTCGTGAAAAATCTGATTTACTTTCTGAATGTTGGCTGAAATAGATACAACATATAGAAATGTACATAGGGTAACATCTAGGGCTGCCACGATTAGTTGACTAGTCACGATTATGTCGACTATTAAAATCGTCGACGACTGATTTAATAGTCGACCCGTCGTTTGAAGCTTTGTAAGATCACAAAAGACGCAGGAATAAGTAGTAGGATTTAAGAGTGTAATAACGGACTGAAACAGAAGATGGCAGCACTGCATGTACAAGGATGCCAGCTGCCGTTAAACCCCGAAGAAGAAGAAGCTGTGTCCCAGAATTCATAGCGCAGCCCAGCTCAGTTTACAACAATGGCGGCAGCTAGTTAGTTTTAATATTACTCTTATTATTCTTTCTGGGTCACAAAATAAACGTTTAACACATTTTCAGGCGAGAATGTAACTGTATAAACCTCAAATATCTGCTCAGTTTATCAAGACACCACATATCTTCAAAACGTTTTCGGAGACGTCTGTTACCCACTAGCTCGATAGCTAGCCGGGGTCAAGGCTCACTAGAGCCCGTGAGAACACCGGACACCCGGCAAATCGTTTTCAAACCCACTGCCGTCTTTTGCTACTCAGGTTAAATATATATAAGTCACTTAGATAACTTCAAAATGTTTAAAGTTATAGTTTTTACACAGCTGAATAAACCTCAAGAAGACAACTGATTATCAGAAGTGTGAGATGCTCGAGAATATACTCCGGTGTCCTGTTATATTTTAGATAGCAAGGAGTTTACTTCACCGAAACAATCTGCAAATTTCATTAAAATTTAATAAACTGTCATCTTGTCTTTATTTTTAGTTAGCACATACTGTAAACACTTACAGCTGTAAGCTAATGATAGTTATATAAGAGCAGATGCATGCTGGTGCAATAAGCTGTATGTTTTACGTCAAAATGGATGCATGATCTGATTAGTCGACTAATCGCAAAAATAATAGGTGACTAGTCGACTATCAAAATAATCGTTTGTGGCAGCCCTAGTAACATCTGTACCACCCTTTCCCAAAAAATTAATAATACGATATGTAAAATTAAATCAAACCTTAAAGTATTAATACAGAAATTAATACGCTGTGGAATACTACAACTCATCTTTGAATGAGGCTTCCTTCAGTTTCAAAATATCCACCGCAAACAGGGGGTTATCACACGTGACATGTGACAACATCCCAAATCCATTTAATACTGCATATTCTCTTGGCTGTGGAAAAACGAAGACCAAAACTTCACCTTTGCAGCCTGAACTGGGTTTACAAGAAGATGAAGCAAAGTGGCAAAAAATATGGAGGATATGCTAGTTTATAAATGTACTTCCCCTATCTAATACTACCAGGCAGAAATAAAAAATACACACTAACAAAACAAAAGAGTATATTACACAGTCAGTTCTATGTCTCTGAGCTAAATTTGTGCTAAAGGCAAAGCAATGCTTTGAATGAAATGCAAACAATGAGCGTGCTGATATCCTCCCAGCGGCAATGCCTGTAGGCTGGTGTTAAGTGGACAAAACACATTTTTACAAAGATCATGCCCATATTTGCTAGTTTCTACAAAATTAGCATGCCACTTACCAACCCCATTTATTAGCTGTACCATGCAAGTATAAAAATGAGATTTAACAAGATCCTGAAAACATTCCTAAGAGATTTTGATCAATATTGACATGACAGCATCACACATGAAAGCTCTTGTTCCACCACATCACAAAGGTACTCTGTTGGATTGAGATCTGGAGACTGTGTTTAGTACAGTGAACTAATTAAATGATGCTCCGTTGGTAATGAGGGACCCAAAATGTGCCCAAATATATCTTGCACACCAATACACCAGCAGCAGCAGCAGCCAGAATGCATACCTGATTTTATGTTATTTATGCATATTCTGACCCATTCATCCATCGTCTCCTGCTTATACAGGGCCAGGTCGCGTGGGCAGCAGCCTAAGCAGAGAAGTCCAGACCTCCCTCTTCCCAGCCACCTCCTCCAGCTTGTCTGGGGGAACACCAAGGCATTTCCAGGCCAGCCAAGAGATATAGTCTCTCCAGCGTGTCCTGGGTCTGCCCCAGAGCCTCCTCCTGGTGGGACATGCCCGAAACACCTCACCTAGGAGGCGCCCAGGGGGCATCCTTATCAGATGCCTGAACTGCCTGAACTGGCTCCTTTCGATGTGGAGGGGCAGAGACTCTACTCTGAGCCCCTCCTGGTACTTCTCACCCTATCTCTAAGGGAGAGGGCTTCGAAGGAAGCTCATTTCTGCCGCTTGTATCCGCGATCTTGTTCTTTCGGTCACTACCCCACAGTGACCATAGGTGAGGGTAGGAATGTAGATCGACAGCTAAATTAAGAGCTTCGCTTTTACACTCAGCTCTCTCTTCACCACGACGGGCAGGTACAGGGTCCGCATCACTGCAGCCGCTTTGTGAGAAAGTCCCAGTAGATCAGCAGTTTCTGAGATACTCAAACTAGTCTGCTTGGCACCAACAAGCATGTCGCATTCAAAGTCACTTTAATCAGCTTCCCTCTAAATTCTGATGCTCAGTTTCAACTTCAGCGGGTCGTCTTAACCCTGTTTACATGTCTGATTGAATAGAGTTGCTCCCAAGTGATTGCCTGATTAGATATTTGTTTTAACAAACAGCTGAACACAGTACAATGGAAAATTTTGACGTGACATGGCCTGGTATAACACAAAGGCTTTGGATCAGCAAAGTGATTCATCCCCATGTGGGTGCCAAGAACAATAACATTTCATCCATAAAGTAGTTAATGAGATATTTTAGCCAGAACAAAAATGATGGACTGATACTTTCATTTTTCACCATCTAGAACGTAATGACAGCCGGTTGCTAGTCAACAAGTCTTCAGATTACTCGATTATTTTGCCTCAGAGTTGAGGAGTTTCATTTAGCGACCAGCCGCTTCATGACGCTGACATTTTTTTTCTCCCATTGTCGCTACAAGTCACTGAATTTCAGTGACATTCTGTGGTCTCTGGTTGCCACATGCCTGCCAGTGTCTTCCTGTGTAGGCGTCCCTTTAGACTCTCACCGCAAGCATGGCTAAAAAGGTCACACGCCAAGCACCAGGGTATTTCCTACTAGAAGCCTAAAATAAAATTTCTAACACAACACGGCATTTATATATATTGTCAGTTTCCTCATAAAACAATGCAGGAAAAAAATAATCAAACAAACTGTAGCGGAAAAAGGCTATGCAGAACTGTGAGATAGGTCTCTGTGCTTTTGACAGTAATCCCACTAATCAGACTGCTGGGGCGATAGAGCTCATGCATTTCCCTTCTGAAGTGGAATGCTTGAAAAGACACTCAGACAAAAACATCTCTGCTGTTATCTATGCAACTAAACAGCACTGATTTGTGTTTGAAACATTGTTGTAGATGAAAAAAAAAAACATTCAAAAAGAAAAAATCAAAGACGTTAACTGAAATTACAAGAAACACAATGAGATCCTATTTTCAGTGACAGTGTGGGTTCAGTTAGACACACGGTGGGTTAAATAATTTTAAATCTTTACTGCAAATAATAGCTCACAACTTAGATAGTACTAATTTTTGAAATAAAAAAAATCCATTAGACAGGTTTCTTGCCTTAAAGCACGCCCTGTAAAAACTCATTAGCAGCTTTTTATCATCTAATCTATCATCAGCATGCGACTGGTGGGACTGATGAGTAGTGAACATGAATTATGCAGACTATAGGTGGGAAATCTGCTCACTCAAATCATCATCTGATGTACTGAAGCTCAGCTAATGGCATATACCGGCTTAACTGATACATGAACTGATACATGAACCCTAGTAAGTGCAAAGACAAATAAGAGTGCCTCTACTTTTAGCAGAAGAAATCCAAAAGCACAGCAACATCTGGAGCACTATTCTTGCTCCATTTGCCTCTTTCTGGGTGGATGATGTTTTTTAGTGCAACAGTAAATGGGACAGTGCTGGTTGTGTACTTTATGCTAATACAACCTTTCCTAAAGATGTCATGTTAAATGAATCAGGTCTCTACACTGAAGTAGCCAGTGCATTGAATCCATGCAGTCTACAGACATATTTGTACTGGTTTACTGCCAGGACTGCATTATCTAAAGCCAAGTACACTGACTTTTTCCCAAAACATGTTGCTGTTGACTATTTAATTTATAAATAGTTTTAGCACTGCCAATGTTGTGCTGTATCAGGGTCAAGAGTCATGTTTAAAACCTGATCACACACAAGGATAGCCACATGGCTACATCTGGTATTAAAATATAACTAGTTTAGTTTAGTTTTGTTACAGTGCAATGAAAACGTATTTTAGGCATGAACAAAGTCTAGAATTTTATTATGCCAATCATAATTTTGGTTTTGTTGATGTTGTGTGTTTTGCATCATCGTCCTGCAGCATAACTTCCTAAAAAGCTCCACTTGAGCTTCACGCCATGAACTAATGGCCAGACATTCTCCTTCAAGATTTTCTGGTAGAGAGCAGAATTCCTGGACTGTCTAGGTTCTGGAACAACAAAGCAGCCCTGGACCATCACACTACCGCCACCATGTTTGACTGGTACTATGATGGTCTTTTTATAAAATGCTGTGTTAGTTCTATGCAGATGTAACCATATTCAAACCTTGTAAAAAGTTTAGTTTTGATCTTATCGGTTCACAGAATATTTTTCCAGAAGTTTTAGGAAGCATCAAGGTGCTTTTGAGCTCCTCCTGGCTGAGCTCTTGGAGTGTCGTTGCTGGCATTGTAAGCTTTTATAGACTGAGAGATGTCAATGACTTAGTTTCTCAGATGTTCTTGGGTTTCTTTAGTTGTGCTGATTTTTGAGATCTTTTAGCCAACTTCACTTTGTCAGACAGGTTCTTTTAAAGTAAATTCTTGATTTAGCAAGTCTGGCAGTAATCAGGCCAGGCCAAAACATGCGGTTAATCACAGTTGATTTAACAAGAGGGCAGTTCAATTTTCACATAGGGTGAGATACATTTTGATAGCTTTTTGCTCATTAATGAATAAAATCTACTCAGGTTATATCTGAAAACATATAAACACAAATTAAACACCCACTCACATCGTGCTTCAGTTCATCTGTTTAATTTAAACAACATGTTTTTTGTTTTGTTTTTTTATCTGGGACTCCAATATTTTCCAATATATTCCAGTATTTTAGTCTTGAAACTAAAGAAGTTTTTTCAGTTGTCTTTAAGAAACTTAAAAAAAGTCCAGTTGCTTTTCTATGCAAGCTCCTTAGATAACACCATATAATGTAATTAGTACCTAATAAAGCTATATTACTAGTACTCCTAACACAGCTCTGACTGCTCAATCAGTCACTAATTCATCATCTTGTTTATCACATTCAGATCCTGGGAAACCTCTGTAAATTGATCTTTACTAATTCTGGTCTTCAGCCCTTTATTGACACTCAATTCTTCCTTAATGGTGGAGGGGGACTATGTTTCCTCTTCCTCCTCACTGCTATCTCTCTGGGTCACGGGTTCCTGAGTCTTAATGAGCCACTGAGAGATAATTGCTCCTTCAGGACAGTGTTAACTGACACCAGTGTCTTCTGGATGACATTCAGTCAAGCCCCTGTCAGGTTCAATATAACCAAGGGCTATATTCACAGCCAGAGATTGAACCTAATGACTCCTGAGTCCACCAACTTCAGATCGAGCTATGATCCAAACTGCAAAGCACAGGAAACAAATTGCATATTCTGACAGTTTCTTCAAAGCCACAGGGCTTGAGAACGCAACAGAGAGACACCAGAGATTTTGTTAAGGATGCTTGTTGTCTTCTGTTTTCTTCTTCTCACATTGATCACACAGCTATGCAGCAAAAAGGAAGATATGATCCATTACAAAAAGCACTTATAAAATGCAATACTAAAGCAAATTACGCAGTCTTCCTTGGCTTCAGCTCAGTCTCCTCCAGTCACAGCATTTTGAACTGATGCAGTAGGGACATCCTTTAGTGCCAAGGGCAAGTGTGTGTGACTTCTAAGACACAGGAAAGGTCTGTACTGCTACTGTGTGACGTGATGCAAAGGGACGGCCTGTACTCAGGGTACATGCTGTGTCCTCTTCCATGCTGCCAGTGGCTTTGACCTCAACAGATGACAATGGGCAGCCACAGTGGGCGACTAGAAAGTGCTGCACATGTCAGTTTTCCACTTGCTAAAGGACTAAAGACTGACTACATTTAAGGTGGAGCAAACAGATCACTTTATTTTAATAATGTTTAATAAGGTGGCTGGTTAAAAATAAAATTGTTATTATGCATTGTTTTTGTCTTTTTGTTTTACTAATGGAAAGAGTGTTCACTCTTCATTTCATAGAAACCTATAAATATGTCATATAAGTGCTTTAATTCCACAGCTATTCACAGAGGGGGTTCGTGACTTTCACATGGTTGATGGTAGGTAGCAGTGGCCGCAGTGACTCCAGAAATACTCGCAAAAGTGTGGGACGGGTTTGACTACCATATGGACATATATCCAGAGGGGGACATATTGACCACTTGTAATAAAATAAATAAATACATTTTTGTTATATAGGGTGTATCAATAAAGAACCACACAGTTTCAAAATGGTAATTCAATTTAGTTTTTTCAATTCAATTTCATTTATATAGCACCAATCATAACAACAGTCGCCTCAAGGTGCTTTATATTGTAAGGTAGACCCTACAATAATACATACAGAGAAAAATCAACAATCAAATGACCCTCTATGAGCAAGCACTTTGGCGACAGTGGGAAGGAAAAACTCCCTTTTAACAGGAAGAAACCTCCGGCAGAACCAGGCTCAGGGAGGGGCCGTAAGTTAAGTGTAACCTTACAGTGGTGGACAATTAGAGGTCAGGAGGCAATTAAATTAATCAGTGTAACACTCCAGACACAAGTGATCATCCAATTAAATTCCTCTGTCTCATTCCACCTTCACACTGGAGTCTCATTTAACCTATTAAGCCCCAAGCTTAACTGATCTCCTGCCTTTGCCCCCCGTATCAGGGGGCGTTGGGGCTTAAGGGGTTAAAACCAACTCTTACCTACATTAACTAAATATTGTCCTTAAAAGTGATTATTTATCCACAGCGACTTACCATCCATGCTCCACATGCACTTTCAGTTGGCTGCCAGCACACAAATAATTCATCACTCTCTTTCAAACTTAACCACACCTAATGTGTGTGAAAGTGCCAACCGGCTGCGATGTTACCTTATTTAAATTCCGACAGGCAGCTCTGACGCATTGCCACATGCTGCCGTACAGACGCTGTCCTCTCTCCACTTTGCCTGCTTAAGTAGCATCTGGACATCAACAGCCGCTCTTACTGCCTGCACCGTTTCCTCACTGCTGCGTTCACACATTTTCCCAGCCTGATCTCTGCGGTGTTTCTGAGACACAAACTGCTTCTGTCATCAGGTGCCGAAATCCAGCTGGATTCTGCTCTGGCAGTGTCACTCTGCCTTTTCTTATCTCTCTCACTGGCAACAACAATAAGAGAAGAAAATCACAATGCAGGGGCTTCTGCTAACAATGTGTCACAATCGATGTCTTTCAAAATGACACGCTGATGGTTTGTTTGTCATCAAAAGTCAGCGCGGTTGATGCGCAGAGTATTGTGATGTGGAAAATTATAATTTTTTTTTTTAAATCCCTCACTGTTTGCGCACAATCAAAAGTTTTAGCCCAGCAGTTATGAGAAGCTGGCAAACCCGAGCACTTATTTGAGACAAGCCGACACTTAAAACTGTCATTTTGTGCTCGAGCTGAGAAACAAAATGCATTTAAAGCAACCAGAGACAATCATGAAAGCCCAAATCCAACAGATTTATGTTCGGGCATTCAATAATTTATGTAGAACATGTCCAACAGAGCAGAAGAAACTAAGAACATCTTGCTGGCTGTGAAATTAATCAGTCATGTTTAATGAAAGCTGGCACTAAGTAGGAATTTTGGATGAAGCATAACCAGCATGCTACCATTTATTGCAGTGGGAAGCTCACAGGCAAAGTAGCAGAGAGGAGGGAGCGTTCAAGACGGCGCTTGACACATTTGTGTTACAGCAGGGCTGCAGGCTGCAAGGCAGTCTGTCACTGATGGTGTGACATGGTTTGCTGCTCTGACCCCTCACTCAGCACTCAAAACCTCCTGTACTTCACACTGTAGTTGTCCTTAAGCAACATTGCATATTGAATATGGTCAAAAAAACTTTTTGAAAAACCAATAACTGAGAATTATGATGTAAATTCAGCTCAATTATTAAAGATGTGTTTGTTGCATATTCATTTATCTTCGTTGAATGATAATTAGCCAACCTCTGTGGATGAAACTCTTAGATCTTAGTATAGTTCTCAGTTCTACCTGCAACAAATGAATACCATGCTGCTTTTAACTAAGATAGTCATAGCCAGAGGCAATTTGATTGCTCTTGTCAGTCTGCCCTTATCCCCAACCTATTTTCACTTTTTTGAACACCCTGATTGATTTTTTCCCCATTAAGCACCAAGGGATGAACTTGGACCATAGGATGAGCACTGATTAGCATCTCAATGTCAGTGTGACCTCCCAAAACACATTGTGACTGTAACTCAAGAATTAATGTGCTACTTATGACAAGATTTCATGAAAATATCTAACAGGATACAACAATGAAGTGAGGAGATTTTACAAGCAAAGGGTCAAAGGTCAACTTTCTGTGTTATTTTAATGTCCCTACAAACACATGCATTATTCAGCTCCATAACTCAGGAACAGACTGGGACTATGCTTAACTTTGATTAGGTGTTTCAGTAATCTGTATTGTAATCTGTATAAAATCCCCGCAATTTTCACTACTGATTGATGGCCGAATGTTCATCCTGATTTTACAAAGTACAAAGTTGCAGTATTGATCTATCAGCGGATTTATTTGTTTATTATCTATAACTACATATATACAAGTGATGAGATCATAGTTTACGAACTGTGTAGGAACCTACTTTACAAATTAACAAATATTTTTTTGGAATATTTTCCAATTAAAATAAAGATTGCATTACAATTACAATTGCATTGTTGTATATTACTAATAATACACTGTTATGAATATGCCTGTGATAGCAGAGAACATCTGATAGATATATATGAACCAAAATACCTCATCATTTGTTTTACCTTCTTAGTGCCAGGTTGGACTCTCTTTTGCCTTCAGAGCTACCTAAATTCTTTGTGGCACAGATCCAACAAGGTGCCGGACACATTCCTCTGAGATTTTAGTCCATGTTGACATGTTAGCATCACACAGTTCCTGTAGATTTAATTCAGCTGCACATCCACGATGTGAATCTCCTGTTTCACACCCTAAAAGTGCTTTACTGTTATAAGAAAAGGTCATTTACGTTACCATTGCCATCCTAACAGCTCAAAGCAGTCTAGCTATTCTCCTCTGAAGCAAACTTCCCGGAGAACTGCAGCTCACTAGGTAGCTTCTCATTTTCACACCATTCTCTATAAAACCCAAGAGATATTTGCTGGAAAAATCCCAACAGATCAGCAGTTTATAAAATACTCAGAGCAGCAGGTTTGGCACCAACCAAGTCGCTTAAATCACCCTTATTCTCCAATCAGATGCTCATTTTGAACTTCAGCAGGTTGTCTTGACTACATGCACTGAGTTGCTGCCACGTGATTGGCTGATTACAGATTTGCATTTATGCAAAGTTAAGCAGGTGTACCTAATGAAGTGGTAGGTGAGTGTAGATGGCTGTAAAACGCAGCTAGGTGGAAAACTGCTAGCGTTCTCAATTAATCTATCAATTATTGTACATATTACTAGATTAAGCTAATCCAATGGGGAAAATGCCGAAAAGAAAGAGTCCTAAGATCCCAAAGTGAATGTTTCAGAGTTTCCAGCAGTACAAAGCTTTAATATATTTAACTAAAAAACAAGAACAGCAGCTATTTAGATTTTAGTTTAACTTGTTTAAACTGGTAATGAAGAAATACTGGCTCTAAGTAGCCATTTATGTTGGTATGGGGCTTCTGGCAGCATTAGCTCCATATCACACAGTAAAAGTGACAGGACTGTGCTTGTGTTTCTTATTATGTGACAGCTCAGAGTCAACAGCATAATAAAACAGCTTGTAACTGTACAGCTATGGCGCTTAGATTTGGCAGAAGGACAAACAAAAGCGCCCGAGCAATAAAACAACAAGTCCACTAGCTTGCTGCGAGCAGCCAGAGGCACACACTGCCCTCCTTCCATACTCCCAATCTGACAGATGATGCTGCCGCTACGCCACATGAGAAAAAAAAAAAAAAAAAAAAAAAAAGAATCTTTGCAAAACTGTAACCGTTTCCAAACATTTGTATCATCTCACTCACTTTCGTGTTTTGAAGTTCCCCATGTGTGCCGCGGAACTCCCGGGCTCTTGATAATCGCTCTACCGGCAGATTTCAGGGCATCCATCACGAGGTGTGTCTGCTCTCCGGCAGGTGGATTCCCCAGTCACCGGACCACAGGGAGGAAAAGACGGAACAGCCTGCGCTCGATGGCGGATACGCCGGAAAGGAAAAAGGCGAGGGAGATAGGACACAGAGTCAAGTTCCAGCCCCGAGCCTCTCTTCCTCGTTCTCTCTCTCTCTGTCTTTACCTCTCTCTCTCTTTCCCAAGTGATAATGTGAGCGGCTGAGGGCACACACGAGTCCACTGCACCGTTTCCAAAGTTGAGGGCGTGTCCTTCTAACCTTCACGAGCTTCCTTCAGTGAGAGGGAGTGACCTTAATGAAAAAAGTCATTACAGTCTAATGTGTGTACCGAGGACTTAAACACACTAATGAGTTTATGCCTAATGAGCTTACAACTGCACTTTCTGTCTCATAGGATTTCTTGCGGGTTATTGATCGGTGGTGGGCCCATTGTTACCATGGTTTCTTTTTCTTTCAGTTTTTTTAATTATCAAATAATGTCATCTTAGTCCTTTACCATGCTTAATATTGTAACCTTGACTAGAAACAACCCTACAGTTTTATTTAAGGGTGGAGATAAAATCATTAGCTACTGCTGACCATTTTCTGCCTTCTGTTTTTTTTAATGTTTTTTCCACATGTCCGTCTATGTTTCTTGTTAATAATAAACAAAGTAACAAAAGTAGTCAAAAGTGGAAATAATAAATAATTTGTTGGTAATTTGGCGCCATCTTTCGATTGTAGCTCGAAATTGCAATTTTCTTGTAATAACTGCTGTGACATCTTCACCTACTCGACAACATTTAGTAAGATTGTAAACAGATTAAAATGTCACTAAAATTTAAATGGCACGGAGAAAGTGTTTTAGTTTTAAAAGATCTCAAGACAAAAGGATAACAATTCTGCACTCTAAATGTAAAATGAAACCGAAATATATAAAATTAAAGGTTTATTTGTTTAATAAAACTAAACGTATACCAACCACGTATATTTTATTTAACCGGATTAAATTTAACACTTTACTTACTCTTACACCTGTAATTTAATTAGTTAAAGTCAGCATATTGTGCATTTTTTGACGCAAGGGGCTAAAATTCACTGGTGTACCTTTAACATAAGCAAATATCTTTCTTTGATGTGTTCTGCCCAGGTTTCATATATTTCCCAATACCAACTAACAATCATAACATTTACAAACATTTGTTTCATATGTGATTATGCAATATTAAGACACAATGGTCTACAGTTGTGGTCAGAAGTTTATATGTGCAGATCATCGGCATGAAGGTCATGCTTGTCATGCTAATTTGGAGAATTTAATGATTTCTTTAAACAGCATATATCTTAAATGGCTATAAAAACAAGAACTGGGTACACAAGTTTGAATTGCTTTCTCTTTTCTCTAAGAGAAAGAAGATTTTCTGTAATTCACACAGGGTCAAAAGTATGCATACGGCTTTATATACTTTGACCACATATTTTTGGTGGTCATCAGCAAAAGTCTAGCTGGATATTTGATGACTCTTCTTGGCACAATTTCATTTAAATTGTCTGGTTTCCTACCATGAACCAAGCTTTTAAGTGTGGTGGACAAATTTTCAACAGGGCTGAAAGTCGAGGTTTTCAAAAGGCCATTCCAGAAGCCTTCCAGTTAGCCTGCTTTGTCCATTAAAAAAAATCAATTCTGATGTGTGTATGGATCATTGTTCTATTGAAGCACTCAACTGTATCCGAGTTTTAACTGCTTAGCTGTTAATGTGAGGTGATGTTGAAGACTTTGAAAGTAGTCCCCCTTCCTAATTATTCCATCCACTGTGCAATGGATCAGTACCACTAGCAGCAAAACAACCCCAGCACATGATGCTACCAGCACCATGCTTGACAGTTGGTGCATAGTTCTTAGGTTTGAAAGCCTCACCTTTACGCCTCAGACATACTTCTGGTCATTGTGGCCAAATAGTTCAGTCTTTGTCTTGTCTGATCACAGAACCTCTTTCCAGAAGGTTTGTTCATTTCATTTGAGCTTTAAAGTATTGGTTTTGGAGCAGGGGCTTCTTTCTTGGTCAGCACTTTCTCAGCTCATAATGATGTAAAACTTGCTTTACAATGGACAGTGACGCCAATGTTCCAGCAGTTTCCAGTTCATGGCACATTTAAGCCTTTGTGGTTGCTGGATTGTTTCTCACTAACCTAACCAATTTCCTCTCATCTGAGGGTGGCAGTTTGGGTCTTCTTCAATACTTTGGCAAAGTGTTGATGGGTCCAAATAATTTGTACTTAGACAAATGGGGCCGAATTAGGCCTCATTAGGCCTTGTCAAGTTAAAAGACACAGAAGAACCTTTACCACCACAAAAATTAAGTGAGTGTATGTACATATTTGAGCCAGTATGCATACTTTTAACCCCATGTGGATTACACCCAATTCTTTTTTTTAAAGTCATTAAAGATGTATGCTGTACAATCATTCCACTCAGGACAAAGAACAGTTTAAAGAAATAATTTAAAGCCACCACATTACCCTAATATCCATGCCCATGGATGAGTTAATGTAATCTTCTGACCACAATAACAACAACAAAATAATTTTTGAGACATAGAGAACACGAAGTTTGTTTTTTTTTCCTTCATGGTGAAATATTTATTTAAATTCTCTCCACAACCCAGCACAGATTACAACTTCTCATTTTAAGTCTAAGCTCATCTCACAAGTATTTCACACTCAGGAAGCTAAGCAGTGCGTGTACTGTATAGTCACGGATTTCTCACAAATCATCTAGAACGAGTTATTACGGTTTAGCCTGCGGTGGCATGCTTGCTGTTGTAGTAATTTCGGTGCTCTGTGGTCATTTGAGAGAGTCTTTAGTTTATATTTAATGCCCTGAGCAGCACACACTACTGCAACTACACTGACTGCTTTGCATGTGATCATGTGAGTATGTGCCAATCTGCACGTGTTAATGTGTTGCTATTCTGGATACAGCAAGTTGGAGAACCATGCAGCGTTTTAAAATTCAAGAAGGTTGTGTCGCTCCCGCGTCGTCCTGCATCAGAGTGAGCATTTTTACAAACTAAAGAATCGTCTCCCTCTTCAGTTTAAAAAAAAGAAACAGCTTCTTGAAAGCTGAAAGCCGCACTGAAACAATGCAAAAAAACCCAACCTCCGACCCCGCCTCCACCTGTTTTCATGGAAGACTGGATCTGTGATAAATCGTAATTCTTGGTATTTAGAAGCCCTCTAGTCACTGGCACATTGTCACAGAGCACCCCTGAATCCAATAAAATAGCAGTTTGAGACTTTAGTTTCAAATTTAATCTTCCACTAGACTTCTTTGACAGAAGCGTAATCAAACAGTGCAGCATGCATCATCTGTTTAAGGTTGCCCAATTCATGTGTGAACACCGCATCATAAGATGCTTGAAATACCCATTTAGATGAAAACAAAAGAAAAAATCATCCTGTTTTGCAGCATGTTTTGGGAAAATGTTTACATCAAGTCACTGACAGGATATTTGTTAGAGTCTTCGTCCCCCATAAAACAATTCATGCTTCTGATGGTCTCTGAATTTGTAAAGGGTGAGGAGGGCGAGATCGCTGAAAGAGCAGAGCCAGATGAAGGGGAGGACTTCATGAAATAGACTTAAATGAGAGGGAGAGAAAGGTAGTTTCTTTTAGAAAGGACAACATAGAAAAAAAACAGACTGGACTAGTCGGCTAACATGCTCTCCTGTCTGCTTTACAGTATATAGCCCTCCTGGGTTTTTTAAAATATCATAGCCTCATGCTTTTTGTCTCATACACACACACTCAAACACACACTCTCATCTTTATTTCTAAACCCGCATCCTCAGAGGGTGCAGCTACAAGGCATCTGGTTGGAGGGCCCATCTTGGAAGCAGAAGGTGACCTTTGCCAACTATTCTCAGGTCAATCCAACGTCAGTTGATGGATTAGTGTACATCCATAAAACCTGACGAAATCTTCAACCAAGCACAACACCTGCATTGAAGAACCTCATACACCGTCCGTTTCGAAGACTGTCCCCTCGTCTTCTCCCGTTTCCCCTCCTGGTTTCTCTCGTCCTTCCTGCTCCTCTCCTCCTCCTCTTCCTTCTCCCCCCTCTCGTCTCTCTTCTCGTTCTGAGGCACACGGGTAGTCTTGGGACTGGGGCTGCGGCTGTCCCAGTGACTCCGTTGACAAGCTGCGGCTAGACAGGATGCTACTTAGGCTGGACTGGCGGGCGCCCCTGGGGTGGGTCTCAATTTCAACGCGAACCTCAATATTCGTTCTTTCCCTGCGGTCACAATGAAGAAACACAGTGGAGTCATTATACAGTACCGTCCAAAAATATTGCCATTCCATAGTGCACTCCAGTCGGCCCAAAAATCATTATTCAGCAGAAGACATCAAGCTCATAGAGCAAGTCATAAAGAGCTGTCATTGGTGATGAGACATAGAGGCACACAGAGTCCTGACTAAACATTATCGAATCAGTCTAGAAATGCATTTACAAGAAATACAACCAAGTACTTGCACAAGTACTGTTTTAAAAGCAAAGACTGATATACAGAATACTGTGGTGGTTTGCTTCAGTTGTGTGTGCATTTGTCTATTTGGTTACTGCTCCATTAACTTTAAGGTGTATCTCCTAAACTCTAATAGCAATATGTAACAGCTGCTTTATCCCACTGACTAACAAGTGGTGGTAATGCACCAACAAATGCAACAATGGCCCAGCCTCCGCTGCAGAAGAGGACTGCTTGCAAATAAACAGAGATGGGTGCTTTTCATTTTTCTGTTTTGTGCCTCCTCACCCCCTCTCTACTCCATCCACCTGCCGCTGACGTGAAAATGAATCTAAGCATGTTAAAGGAAGTCTGAATACCTAAAAGGGTCTCTCAAAGAGGGAGGAGTGAGGAGACAGGGTGTATCCTCTATGGAAGTCAGACTATACAGACCACGGAGAAAGTCAGACTTAGCAAATATATGTTTGTAAGACTAACAAAAAATGTATATACACAGCTATTCTGGTGTCAAGATCCATGGAGTGTTGACCCAGAGTTTAGAGTTTTGTCAGCTCTTTATTCTTTTTGGATTTTTAAAGTGGTTTATGTTAATAGTGTTTTTGTAATTTCTTGGTCTTACAAGTTATTTTGATCCCTGGTTTTGGTTCCCTATTGTTTTGTTATTTTTGCCTCTACTTCTTAGTATCAATGATTTTAGGTTTATTAGTTCCCTTTAGCATTCCTGTCCTGTTCCCTCTGTCTCATCTTTGTGTTAGCCTTGTCTGTCTGCAAGCTAATCTCATAATCCGGTCCTGTTTTGTCTCTCCTCCTGTTTAATTCCTGTGTTGTTCTCTGTGTCTTGTGTCGAGCTCAACTTCCCGCATCTCGTCTTCTCTGATTTGTTCCCGCCGTGTCTCCCATCTGTCAGTGTAAATAAAGGCTAGCACTCCATCATTTTTCAAGTTTAAATCAATGATGCCATGAAAACTTTTATGCTCATCTAACAGAGATAATAAAATGCAGCGGCCGGCTGCTGTAACAAAACAGATGACGCAGCTGCGCCACAGTGACATTACTTTAAAATGACAGCTCCATAGTGAGGAGGACTCTGCTTTCTTTATATGTTCCACTCTTCCACTCGCATCTCAGATGGCAGTGACTTCAAGCCAAACATTTTCTTGATTAACTCTGAATAACTTTTGTTTGCTTACAAGAAAATTTCCGCAAGATATTTTAATTTAATTGCGAGAGCATACCTAAAACCTTTACACACACTACTGTGCAAGTGGCAAGTTATTTTATATAAACATTAATGCATCAGTCATTGGACAAACAAGTTATTGAGCTTAAGTATAGGCATTAAAGCAGGAGAAACTATAAATGGTTGCTTTCAGATATTAAAGTCCTGTGTAAAAACAGGACTTTAATGTCCTGTTTTTAAACATCTGAGGAAATTGTAAAGGCAATATTTACCTTAAAGGAATCATTTGCATCTCATCAGTCTTGTTATCAGGCACAATAACCACCTTGCAGTCAGACTGGCTGTCCTGCTGGGTGTATCCATGGCGTTTTGTGGCTTCATCCAATCCCGCATATCTATCTGGCTCTGGCGGTGTGGTGCTCGTACTTGGGAGGTCGCCTACTTCCTGTACACTGACTCGAACTTCTTGGACGCTGGTGTTGTTGAGTGCTGGGTTGTTCTGACCCGTCCAGTGATCACTGACTACATGAGAGAATAGAAGATCTATAAGAGAAGTTGAAACTTCATCAGATCGGGTCAAAATTCGGGGCACAAATCATAACCGACTACTCATGTATGCCTTCATACGGTCAGACAGTATCCCTAACCTGAACTATAGACTGATTCAATTATTGATACTCACAGTTGGCTAAGTCTTCCAGCTGGATTTTGTGTGTTTCAGGGGGCTCACTCTGCGGTCGACACCAACCGTTCCTACAGAGTGACATGGGAACGACCCCATAGACATAAGTCAGCATTAGCGGTACACCCACACCTGAAAGAAAACAGCAAAGAGTAAAGACCTCGTTCTTAACATATTTTTCATAATGACTTTTCTGGACTTTGTGCTTAATGTTAATAATCATATAACCGAAATGTCTTTGCAATGGTGAAGCACTGGATTACAGATAGGCCCGTAAGGGTTTTTGAGCATTGTCTTGCCTCCGTGCGCTACGGTAGTGCATTTGAAATCAAAATATGATATGATCGATCTCCAAAGGTTGATTCTGTTCATCTGGACGTAGTGTTTTCAGTGGGAGAAACGTTTCGTCATCCAAGTGACTTCTTCAGTCTCAGCTGACTGCAGGTTTCCCCAATCTTATAAACAGTATATTTGACCTCCCAGCCCATTGTTCCTTCAGTGGGCTGGTTTCAGTCATTACACAAATGTACTGTTTATAAGATTGGGGAAACCTGCAGTCAGCTGAAACTGAAGAAGTCACTTGCATGAGTGACAAAACGTTTCTCCCACTGAAAACGCTACGTCCAGATGAACAGAATCAGCTTTTGGAGATTTACTTACCTGGATGATTGAGAATGCATCAAAACATGATATGATTGATTTTCAGACTTTTGGCCTTAATTGAAGAGGTCAAAAGTATTGCATTATATTCTATTTTTACACAAAGTTCCCCTTTAAGGACTTCAGTTATTGTCTTTTTATCATTATCATTATTATTATTATCACAACAACAACACAAAACAGACACAAGGGGGAGCCTTTCCCGCTTTACCCTGGACTGGACACATTCAAGCTGCCAGGCATTTATAGACACAGACTTGTTTTTTTAAGGCGTTTTAGCCATAAGTAACTGGAAAGAATTAGGCATATAGAGTGTACCTATAAAAGGAAGAAATATTCATTTTCTCTGAAATTATATACTCATAATTATTATGTTCTTTAAGTGAGTAACACTGGTTTCCTTCCAAGCTTTTCTAAAAAATAATTTTAGTTGCAGACATCCAGGCAACTGGATCTTCCATTAGTCATCTATTTTATGTGCTGTTTGTAAGAAGCTGTGTTTTGTTCTATTTTAGCAATAACAAACTTTTTTTTAACTTTAATATTTCATCCTTTTGATCATGATCATCATTTATATATAAGATTTTATGCTGTATATAGAATTTATTATAGGAGGCAAATAATTAGAAAGAGAGGCGAAATGTGTTTCCTGGTTAATTACTGTTATTAATATGAACTGATTATGGTGCAGACAATAGCGCAGTAGACACCTAAACAAAAAGTGTCTTCTTTGTTACATTTGTGAATGTAGAGATGAACACAAATGTTTCCTCAGAAGCTCTAAAAATGTGCAGTACATACCCTGTCAGGATACAATAAGACAGTTTTCACAAAAATAGATCATTAGTCACTCTTATGGATCGACTCATCATAATAGCAGAGCAAAGTTAGAATGTTGCAGGGCACAGCTGCGCTGGGAAAGTCAAATTTTATTTAACGAGCTGCACTCCTTTCGATCGTCCTTCGTAACCTTCACAAAAGTGCTTTGAATAAAGCCCAAGCTTGATGACCAGCAGCCTCCCTACGCTGTGCAATTATGCAACCTGTGATTGAGACAGGAGTTTGAGAACACAAAGATGGGTGCCAGCCAAACAAAGGGACATCATTAACGCAGCGGGAACACTGGGGCGCTATTGACTCAGCAAGAGGGTGAAACCAGGGCAAGAGGATGAACCTGCCAGCCAAACAGATCACACGGGGAGAGGAGTGAAAGCGAAAGACAGTGTGCGTCTGTGTCCAAGAGAGACACACACAAAAAAAAACAGAGTGCTTTGACTCAAATATGAGAAACAAAACAACAGTTGGAGGGTAGTGAGAGCACAAAATAGAAGATGTTCGACAAAATACATGGCGGCGACAAAATGAAGTAAAAATGGCTAAAGAAACTGCACAGTATGCAAGCACAGTAGTACATGCAGGGGTAAGAGGTAAGGTGACGAGTACAATGCAGCTAAATGTGTCTTTGAGTTTGTGTGCGGCAAGCGAGGACCAGTCAGAGTGGGGTACAGTTATGGCTGTGACACTGCAGGGGAAAGATAAGATGCTACTGAAGTCTTACGAATTTCTGTCACGGCTGGGACTGTTACCTAAAGTAGCATGAGTCACTGAAATGCTACTTTGCACTGTGTGTGTGTGGAGCAATGAAATAAAGTGGTATGTTTGTATACAGAAGCCTGGCTTGTGGATATTTGTATGGCTGGCACTAAACCCTATGCAGATTGCTTGGCTGCAGATTCAGATCTGTAGAATTTATGGAAGAAATACAGCAGTTTAGGAAAAATTCTTCACTGTCTTGCTGAGTTATATAGTTATATATAAAAAATAAACTGTGCAATACTGCATAGAGGTAACACATGCAGCCTTATTAATTAAAAGTCAAGGATGACGAGTTTAGAAAACAAATAGATTTATGATTTTTGGGATGTTTTTTTTGTTTAGCAGGATGTTTTAGAGCTGCTGTTAGGTCAGACATATCAGTGTGAGCTAACACAGAAGGCAGAGTGGTATCAGTCCATCATCAAACTTTCAGGGTGAAAGCAAAAATACAGTCATGTAAAAAGGAAAGTTTTCACAGCACTCTATGCTCTAACTCGCATCAAGTACATCCTAGATGCTTTTTATAAAAAATAACAGGGAACGTAGCAGCTGGGTGCTGCTAGTCGAACACACTTACCACCTCTGTAAAAGCAAAAGTTTTGGGAGTTTGCTGGTCTGAAGCATTCAGTTGTATGTTACCACAATGATACAACCTTCCCATGAGTGAACACCCCACCAAATTCAACCAAAGATCAGGCTGTGCAATGCTTAGGAAAAGTGAAAAAAACAAAACAAAAAAACAAGAGCTACACCTCAGGTTTGTAAATGTTAATGCACATGACCGCACAAGTAAAAAAAAAGAAAAGACTAGTAAGAAAAGACTAGAAAACATTTGAATATAAGAAAAAGACTGAAAAATGTGGCTTGTTAGGTAGGGTTACTGGGAGAAAGTCTTTCTAAACATCTTTCTAAAAAGAACATAAGAGCACATAAGACAAAAGTGGAGATGCTTGGTCATAATCCAGAGCAGCATGCTTGGAAAAACTAAACACAGCATTAAGCAAATCAACATAAACACCTCATAGCAACTGTTAAGCACGGTGGTGGAGGCGTGATGACTCGGGCTTGTTTTATAGCCAGAGGACCCGGGCATCTTTCAGTCGCTGAGTCAACCATGAACTCCACTGCATGCCAAAGCACTCTAGAGTCAAATGTCCATGCAACTGGACAATGATCCCAAGCAGAGCAGCAAGATGCCCAAAAAAGAAAAGAATCAGATGTTTAAGTGGCACAAAGTCCAGACCTCAGCCTGAGTGAGATACTGTGACAGGACCTTAAGTAAGCTGTGCATAAACAAGTGCCAGCAAACTTCAATGAACTGAAGCAACACCGTAAAGAAGAGTGGGCCAAAATTCCTCCACAATGATGTGAAAGACTGATACAGTCACACAGAAAGCGTTTACTTGAATTTGCGACTGGCAAAGATGTTTCCACAAGTTACTAAATCATATGGCATGCTCAGTTTTTGAATGGACTGAATGTATTTTACAAAAGGTTTACTTATTCCTTTCATTTTAGGTTTTAAATTGAGTTCATTGCATGGTAAAAGATGAGGGTTTGCTCCTATAGTTCTTACTCTGATCACTGAGGAAACTATCCAAGATGGCCCAGAAAGAGCTGTGTGCTAGTCAAACTTTTCAAAAGTGACTTTCTGAGCATTGCCCAAAAAAAACTCTGACAAAACTACATCTTATTATACCGAAAGAGAAAGATCTGTCGAATTACCATTTTTAGCATCTTAGAGCTCCAAAGGGGAAACATTTTCTGCAGTTTTATCCATTTTTTTTTTTTACTGAAATTCATTCTTTATAACACAAGATCAACAACAACATTTTGCCCTTTGAATTTTCTCTCTGGTTTGCAGGATAAAAAATGTAACATTACTATTATATGTTCCTTACCCACAGTGACAGCTGCTATGACCGGCGACACAAACACTGACATCATCACCCCACTTGCCACAGTCAAGTAGTGCTTACTTCCTGAGATATTGTTTTTCTTACAACGACCATGGACCTGAAAGGTAATACACAGAGCACAAATCACGTTACTGAAATTCAAAGCGCTCCGAGTTTTAATTTTCTATCTCTGCAGCCACTTACTCATGCCCAATAACACACACACACACACACACACTGCAGCATGCCTGTGAAGACATTATAAGACACACCATGGCTCTGACAAAAAGAAAACTAATCATATCTAAGGGGATTTCATTTGCAGCTTAATTTCCCTAGGACATGTTTTTAGTTTCTAAGGTAAGGTAAGCTTTGATCTACTAGTCACATGTGAAGTGTAGGGTAAGCAGACATGTTATTGCTATAAACAGCATAAAACAATACATTAATATACAGCGCAAAGTTAACAAGTTACACAGTGTGACATGGGCTTTACTGACCTTGCGGCCCATGTAGATTGGTATCCCCACAATGATGACTGGGATGGCGATGCCCGCTATAAGGGAGATGACCACAGGTGCTCCGAGCAACATGCCCACCTGCCACAGTACCTTGCGGGTTTGAGACCATGGCTTCTTCCCCCAGAATGTACATCCTGAGGGACTGAGAGACAAAGCAGACACATCAGGAGAGATCAGTTACTGTAAAACAACAAAAGATTTGGTACAGACATTCCCTGCAGACTTGGTGATCCCTTACAGTAACTCCCTTTTGATGTGCAAAAACAAATTAAATTCCTGCCAAAATGAGCGGTACTTTATTTTAAGACTTCAAATAAATGCCCTCATAATCATTTGCTATAACCAACAAAGCATCATCATGTAGGTCTGATGTCAAATAAACCATTTTTGATATGCATTCCTTATTATAGTCCTGCTTTCATTTCTGAAGTGCAATCGTTTACTACTTATAATTTATTCAAATACTCATTTATCATATTTAACCATTTACGTTTGAGAAATTAGTAAAACAAAGCTGCCTGGATTGGTTTATCAGCAATAGCTAGTCTCTTACTTAAAATATGACTGGCTAAAAAAGTCGATTTTGCCTTCAGTGTTACCTTAATCTGCTACCAGCCTTTGGCGCTGTGGTGTAACTTTTAACTGTCTAGAAGAGCAATACAATGTGACGAGTGCTGTCTGATTTTAATCAAGCGGAAAAATAACTTTTATAAAGAATACAAATAGCACCCAAGGGCTATGTTTTTCTCAAAGTATGCATTTAGGCCACTTTGGGGATTTTTAAAGCATGAGTGGGGGAAATTATGGTAAGAGATTATGGCTGCGTTATTCTGAACTCGCTGTGAGACGTTAAAAGCTTTGCCATTCTGTACAACATCCACTGTAATTTTTTTATATGAAAGCCACAAAAGACTGAAGGGAGAGGAGAGAACAAAGGAAGGAAGACAAAATTAAATAAAACAAGGTAATCGGAAATAGTTGGTTTCACATGACAAAAAAACCCCACTTTCATTAAATACAGTGCATATTAAGTATCCAACTACAGATTAAAAGAATTTAAATGTAGCACTTTGTCTTCCTGGAGAAAATAATTGGTTACCCTGTATAGGGCTATATTAAGACAGAGTCGATAATAATATATATTTTTAAAGTCAGGTTAGTTTTTAATCGTATGCCTGACAATCTGATTACCACGCTTTTGTGGTTTTTAACTGTGTTAAATTATGAATAAGGCACAGGTAATGTTCCATATATTCCCAATAACATTGTTCAACTTATAGCTGCTACTGCAGGATGAGCATGAACCAGCAGGGGTTAAAATATGCATTGAAATTAAGATTAATGAAGATTATTTGTATAGAAACACAAACAAATAAGAGCTTGAGAAACACAGTCTTAGCTCGACTTACACATTGTGCTGATTTAGGAGTATGGAAGGGGAAACACTGGAGGTGAATAACTGATGTCAAGTCAGCAGTGACTCCCTTCCAAGAATGTGAAAACAAATGAAAGCTGAGATGAACCATTTAAACTAGCGCAGCTTCTAAATTATGAAATACGGGCATGCTTCCCTGACTGGCACGGTTTTTTATTTCTGACTAGCTACTGCATTGTTGATGCATTAGCAGTTGTGATGCACTGAAGTCAACTGTTTTTAGGATGAACTTTTGCCATTGAACATCCCCCTCAAACATTTTACAGCTACCAAAACCGATGACGGTTGCTTTTGTCTGACCAGCTGCTTATAACTAAGCCTAAGAAATTCAAACCGGGCGATGTTCAGCATTTTTTCTAATAGAAAATATCATTATCACGCGTCTGTTAACTTCCAGTTTTACAGCTATAGAGTCAAGGTCCTGGTTTTTCGTCCCAGGGTTTTGAGTTTGTTTTTCATGGTTCTGTCTTTGGTTTAAGTTCATACTCTGGATTATTTTGTTCTGAGTTCAGTATGTCCTTTTGCTCCTGCGTTTTGCTTTCTGCAGTTTCTATTTGTTGGTTTCTTGTTTCATTATGTTACTTCCGAGCCTCGTCTTTGTGTTTTGTCCTGGGCATCCCCTGTGTTTAGTCCAAGTTGTCTCCCTGTTTTGCCTTCTGTCTGTGTCAAGTTCACACGTCTTAGTCCAGGTCAGTGTTAGTCATTTCCTGTTTTATTTTGATGACATCTTGTCTCTTGTGCTTTCTATTCAGTTCTACTTCCCCTGTCTAATTATCTGAGGGGTTTCAGCAGCCCTTCCACCTGCCACCTGTTCCCTCGTTACCCTCTGTGTACATCTTGGCTGTATCCCAATTCAGGGTCTGCAGCCTTAAAGTACGCAGCCTCAACGATCCTCAAGGGCCGCGTACTCAAAGACCACTAAGGCCGGAAGTGCGAGGCTTGTGAAATGGGACGGTCTAGCCTCCGTTGCGCTGCCCAGGTTGCCTAGCAACCATGATACTAACAGCTGGAAACGTTTCATACAGCTTTGTTTGACAGAAATGAAGGAGAAAATCTTTTGTTCATTTGTTTGTTTGTTTCTACATGAGCTTTGATCATTATCTGTAAGATTAAGGTCAGCTATTGAACGGCGTATATTTTAAAGTAAAGGCTTTAAAACCAAGTTAGTACAAACGCACTATTGTCACATAACTTTGCCGACATGTGGCCAACAGTAATGTTTTAATGTTCTTCATTATTAAGCATTTGCACATAAATAAGTGACATAATATTCAGTACTTACTTAAAGTTTACTCTTCGGCCGCCCCTCATCCACCGTTTTTTTTTTCGGCAAAATTATCCACAACCACCGCCGCGCTATGCATTCTGGGATATGTTGGGCCACGAAGTCTACACCGCCACGTCCTTAAAATTCAGGGAAATGAAGGACGCATTTGAGGGCCGCATTTCGAGCAGCCTTTGAATTGGGACAGCCTTCGTCGCGTCGCTGTGACGTAATTGGCCTTAAAATGCGGCCTTTAAGGCTGCAGACCCTGAATTGGGATACAGCCATTGTCTCATTTTTCCCTTTGCCTTTTGTTGTGTCCTCCTTCATGGTTGTGTTGTCTCTTGCAGTGAGTTCCCTGAGCATTCATAAATGTAATTTTCCTGTTTTCCTTGTTTTCTGACTTGCGCTATTTTTGCACTAAGTTTAAGTTGAACAAAACTGCTTTTGGTTTACCCGTCATGTTTCCGAGTCCTGAGTTTGGGTCCTACTCCTGCCTGCTACACAGCCAACCTTGACATTAGAGTAAGCATTTAATAGGACTTCTGGCTGTTAGTTTTCTTGTTCTTGTGAGTTCAGCATGAACAGCATACCTGAGGTAGTGCACGTCAGTAATCTCCTGCATACACAGCCAGCAGAACTGACAGGCACACACAGTGCAGTTCATACGGTTACAGCTGCCATCATTGGTCTTCATGATGTAGGCACCACAGCGAGGGCATGCTTTGATTTCCTCTGCATCTGCAACGGAGGAAATACTTCAGCTACTACACACTTAACAAGCAATATATGTCATATATAATATATATCTATATGTCATCGTAAAGGAACAGTTTAATTTTTTGTAGACATGCTCTATTTTGTTCAGAAAAATATAGTTGCAAAGATGAGACTAAAGTGGAGAATACGTTTACTAATAATGCACAGTCCAAAATAGTCCATCTATACAAACACCTCATACCAGCTGTCAAGCACGGTGGTGGAGGCGTGATGATTTGGGCTTGTTTTATAGCCAAAGAACCTTGGCAGCAGTTATTGAGTCAATTATAAACTCCTCTGTATTCTAAAATATAACAGAATCAAATGTGAGGCCCTCTGTCTGACAGCTAAAGCTTGGCTAAATTTGGATCATGCAAATGAACAATGATCCCATAAAACGGCAGCAAATCTACAACAGGATGGCCAAAAAAGTAAAGAATCAAGGTGTTACAATGGCCCAGTAAAGACCTCACTGTGTGAGTGACTGTGGCAGGACTTTAAGAGAGTTGTGCATAAAAAATAAAAAATGCTCAAAGAAAAGTGGGTCAAAATTCCTCCACGACTTCTACAAGAATCATAAAACTAAATGGAAAACTGTTTAGTTCTCAAGTTAAAGCTAAAGTTATTTCTACAAGCTACATCATGGTATGTACTTATTTTTTTCACCTGACTGCATGGGGTTCTGTAAAAGCTTACCACCCTCCAAAAAACACTTGTTTCTATAATATACCAGGATGTGAACCAAAAGTGATGTAACTTTTCCCAAAATGAAATGTTGCAATGTTACCGTACGTTACTGGCTCTGCCAAATTTGATGGAAATTATGGAAGAAATTACAGTACAACCATGACAGGACTTCAGTCTGTAGATAACAAACTTATCTGTTAGACAGATAGGTTTGTTATCTATCTGTCTAACAAACCTGAAAACCACACAGGCCTGGAAGTACTCGTGGCAAAACCAGGTAGACTTTTTCAAGTGGTTGTTTAGAGCAAAGAGGCCCACAAACGACTCGTAGCTTCATTTAATCACATGGCTCCTGTCTCACCTCCTCCAGGTTCTTCATTGAAGACGTACAGTGTAGAGGCATCGTTGCCGCCTGAGGTGTGGCGGGCTCGCTGACGCCGGGCCTGGTCGCACGTCTGGTTGGGGTGCCACAGCTGCCGACAGTGGTAGCAGAACTCTGTGTCGCATCCCTCACGGCCACAGCTCAGCTTGGGACACTCTGCACAGCCGTAAGCTATCACAGCATAGCTGAGGAAAGAGAAAAACTACAGATAAAAATGACAGAAAAATATCAGACGTTCGATTGGCTGATGGGGATTCTGGGGGACTGCTTTCCAGAATTGAAAACCTATCATCTGATAATAAACAGATATATGATAATAACAACAATCTTATTGGCTCCATACCCAAATATGACTTTTAAAACTTTGTATCAATAACTAAATTAAAAAAATGAGGCAGTCTGGTCATGTGTGTGTGCTTGTTGTGTTTTTTAACAAACATTCATTTAGTGCAGTGTTGACTTTAAAGTTGTGGTGGTTTTTCTTCTTTGTTGGGTCAGGATTGGGGCAAAACCTACACCTCCCTCGTTGCTAGGAAACTGCAGATTATGTTAAAGTCATGGGCTCTTGATTTTTTTTTAACCTCACATTTGTTAAATAAAATCAAATAAGGTTTATGAGGAATGGAGACAGTACCATCTCCATTTTCTGATACAGGCATGTTCACAAGATTATGTGATTTAGCTACAACCAAAAAATAAAAAAAGTAAAAGCAATCTTAAATAATCTGAATGCCTCTGGGAATCAAACTCTGCTGTGAAAAACGAAGGCTCTGACAGGCTGGCATTTCCAGCTCTGAGTGGTTTTCTGTTTGTCAGACAGGCGAATGAATCAAACAAGCTGAAGGCGACACAGGCAAGAAGATAATTACAGCATTACCTTGATTCCACTACGGTGTCAGACCAGATTTGATGTGACTTTGATTCTCTAGTCCAACATGTCTGGCTGAAGAACAAAGCTGCTGTTCATGCATAAAATATTTCTAGATACCAGTGAGTATCCTGTATCCATGAAACAAGCAATAATTGGATTATTTATATTGTGTACAAACTTCTACGCTTTGTCATACAGAGAAATTAGAAAGAAACAGCTGCAAAGCCAATGACCAATTTAAGCGATTCTAATTCTACTTTTTATATTTATATATGCACTACACAGACACACGCACATATATATATATATATATATATATATATACAGTATATATAAAATTCAACCATTAAAACAAATGTGTATGTTTAGGAATGCAAGGACATAACTGTAATTAATGATTTTGTGTGCGTTGACAAAGCCTAACACATCTAAAAATAGTCTGCTTTGATGAATAATTTGTGTCTGATATGGGTAAGTCAGCTCATTTAACATGTTTGTGTGTGTTAGCCCCAAGGAAAATCCTCTTAGAACAAAGGAGATCAAAAGTATTAATTGCTGTTCACAGTGGCCACACTTAAATATAATCCTGTGAATTTCAGAAACGTATAGACCCCCTACTCTGACATCATAAATGTGTGGGGTATGTTTCTGTAACATGTTGGATTATGGTTATAAAATAAATTGAAGCCCAGAGGGTACTTTTAATCTGGTAGAGGTTTTTTTTTTTTTTTTTACTGAGATATCTAGTAATGTAATACTTGTATTACACATGTAGATAAAACATGATCATCTATGATTGCCCTCATAGACCCAAGTGTGTGTTAGACAGTCACACCTAGGGCAAAAACACAGTTTTCACGCTCTCTCTGAGAGTCTTTCTCCCGACATTATCTTCAGCTAAGCTTCTGTCACTAAGACCTCAGGGAATCTCTGCATATTGGGAACATGGGAATGCACCAATCATAACTGTTAAAAACCAGTTTACATAATTAATCACAGCTTCAAAGTCTCTTTTATGTGAGAAGTGTTATTCACTGTTATTCAAAATGCCATTTTGCACACTTGTACGCCCTTCTAATAAATCAAACGCAAAACGCACTAAATTTGTTGTAGATATTTTAAAAACAGGATCTCCTGTTTCTCTGCATTATATTTAATTCACCACTGTGTATTGATTTCTGCTCCTCTCATTCATCATCGCTGAGCAGCAAGTACTGACAGACTTTCACAGAACGGGGTCCTGAGCCCTGGCGCGTACGTGCTTTTGACCACAAAAAATCCACTGAAAACGTTGCACACAAAAAAATGGACGCACGTCGTGACTTCCCATCAGCCCCCCTTATCCAGTTACCCATGCATGAACATTAAGCTGATATAGCAAGGGATCAGTGTCAGCGCCAGTCCTGAACAACAGGAAAAAAACAAGAGCGCTGATTGACGCCAGTGTCAGCGGAAAGAAAAAAAAAATACATCTTTCCCCCGTAAGATTTACGACGACATCAAGGATCGATTTTGTAATGAAATCATATTGCAGCTGAGCTTTGCAGCTCAATGCAAGCTATATTTCAGGCAGTTATTCTGAGGGAAAAAGAGTAACAATACAATGGCGCCATAAATGTTAAGCACGTCACTAATAACATTTTAAACTGATTAAAGGTGAATGTTTCTTACATCTCACTAAGGAAAATCTTTTAGGTATTTCTGTTTGAGGCCTCAAAGAGTAACTGTTACCAATACGTAGAGGACTGGTTTATTTACAGTCCATTCTCTTTCGGGATCTGCAAAATATATAAACTGCAGCAAACTTGGTGAACTATGGAAAAATTATCCTTTTAAATCTAAGTCAATTATTCTGACAGTGACAAATGCGTCAGTCTTGTGTTTTACAAAATAAAGCCGGCGGTGGGATGACAAGAATTTGACAAGGGCTGCCACATTGTAGTGCTGGATTAGCTCTGTTTTTTTTTAAATAAGTAATTAAATTGTAGTGGATTGTTGCTGTGTCAATCATGTCAATAAAAGGCCTATTTTTTCACAAAACAAAGTCATTATTGTTAATTTCCAAAATATTATTCTCCCTTCTAATTAACAGGTTCTCTTTATTAGATATAAGCAATAAAAAAAACAAGATGTTCTAGTTTTATTACAGTATGCTTGAAACTGTTCTTGATGCCTAAAACAGCCTGTTGGTAGATGGTATCAGTTCACGTCTCACCTGCAGTCAGGCGCAGGGCACCAGCGTGTATCTGGATCAGAAGCCAGAAAACGCCTCAACTGGTACTCCTCAAACCTTTCCAGCAATGCCCGATCATCCAGAATGGCACGAACATCCAGAGGTGCCAGTGTTTCCGGGCACTGCGGGCACGCGATGCCCACCCGACTCTCCGATATCTCAATACGCAAATACTGGCGTAGGCAGTCAGAGCATGCCCTGTGAGAACAGGAGGTGAGTCGTGGGAAGTGGCAGCGCGGTTGACTGAGCAGGCACAGTGGGCATTCTTCTAGGTGTTCGTCCAATAGCTGGTCCTGGCTGGAGGAGGAGAGGGACAGGACATCGGTGGACACCCGGCTGACCCCACCCACGCACTCGACTGTGGCAGCGCTGTTCTCGCCCACCTCAGCCAGTGATGCCGGCGGACCTCCTCCTTCTCCTTTTTCTGCTCCAGAAACTCTTGATTCTCCAGCCTCTTCTGCTGTGAGGTCCTAAGAACAGTTATAGGATATGGTGATTTACCAAATCCAAACACAGCCTGCTTACGAGAATGAAGGGCTCTTAGAAATGAAGGGTGTATTGGTAAGTGTGTACATAGCTGGAATGCTGTAATTCATTTGGTTTCTTGGCAACGTCATTTGTACAAATGACCAATTAATTGTACAAACACACTAATGGATTTGTTCAGTAGCAGCGCAGAACAAAGCAAGCAGACGGGCATGGCTCTGAAGTTAATCATCAATAGCTTTGTCGTTTTTCTTTCGACATTATCTGTGAGACATTTTCATCTTCTGACTGACAGAAGGATAATGATCATGTATGAGCTACAAATTTCAAAAACAAACGCAAATTTCAAAATGGTATACATATATGCCAAAACACTCTACCATACTCTACCAAAACTAGTATAAACCCAAATAAAGAACTCCTTCATTGCTTACGCTCACTCCAAGCAGACGAAGCATCAATCTTACCTGTTCTGGATGCTCGCTTGGGGTCAGGGTAATGGCCACCTCCTCTTTGGGACAGGCTTCCACAGGCCTCTCCGCCCTTGGCTCTGATTTGGGCTTTCGGCTGAAGAAATTTAGGAAGCTCAAGGGCCCAGTCTGCTGCTTGGGCCTCTTCATGGTCTAGAACTAGAGCGGGAGCAGCAGCTGAGGAAAACAGGCCAACGACCATGAGCAGGATGCAAAAGCGATGTTAGAGTACGTGTGTGTTTGTGTGCGGGTGGGCGAGCACAGTGCGCTCTCACGGCTCAGAGTCTTGGAGCTGGACGGCTGCTCTGTTGTATGAGGGAGGGTGAGTGGGTGAGATGGAGAGAGAGACGACGGGGAGGAGGTAATCCCTGCCTGAGGGGAACATCACCGTTTTGGAGCCTTTCCGAGGCCTGATCATGTGGTTTACTTTGTCTCTCTTCAGTCTTCCTCCTCCACCCACACAGAAGTCTGAATTAGTCCTGAACTGGTCGACTGTTGTTCATCATTTTAGGCTTTTTCTCCACTGTTAGCAGTCCTTCAACCTGGAAACACAAGTAGGTAATGACTATAATACACAGCAAGAACTACAGACCTTTAGACGTGCATTTTTGCTCACTGGATATCAATTTTCTAAAAATAACATTACAATACGAAATAAATTAAGAATATCTAGTCATAGCTTCTAAAAATTTGTTTTACACAATGAAAGAGTTTGTCCAAGGTAAAATATTACAATAGAATAACCAGACTCTATATCGATTTAATTATCATATTTATGTAAATAAAGATTTGTCCAACCTCATCCCATATGGAAAAGATATATATAAATCTTATAAAGTTTGTATCTGTCTTGTGTGAAACTTGTATGAAAAGCATACAAGAGTGAAAACAGATATAAGATCCCTTGAAAAATTATATAAATGAAACTTGTATGTTTTGGATACTTACTAAAACAATATATGAAAGTAATGAGAAAGTGGCCTTACATGATTCACTATAGGACGCAAGCCAAATCTGATGCAAGTCTTTTATAAGTTTTTTCTATTTCTTTTCCATATGGGATAGCTTAGATGAAGTACCAAAACCTGTAGCTAAGAGTCTGTCTCTGTCACGGCGGGGTGCGCCGGTGTGAAGAAGAGGTAGACCCAGATGCAGACACGGTGGAGACAGAACTAGGTTTCCAAAAATAAAGCGAGCCTTTATTGTGGCTGATGGCATGACAAAAACACTAGAGAACACTGAAACTGGGAAAACTAAGGAGACCAAGAACACTGTGTAACCTAAAAAGACTATGACACTCTGTGAAAGAACTATGAAGAAACTATGAACACAGAGTAACTAGGCAGGCTATGAAACAGTGACACAATAACGGAAACTATGAAAAGATGAGGTGAGGATAACAGACGATCTGACCCCGACTGAGCAGAAACACACGGATCAAGTACACATAAGGAATGATCAGGGGAAGCGGAATCACATGGGGAAAACAGCTGACAACAATTAACATAATGACAGGACAGGGGACGTGAAGCTAAATACAATAAACAAAAAACACAAGGATCCTTCAAAATAAAACGGGAAACATAACGAGACCCAGACATGACTCGAACTAGACAAACAAAGAAAACTTGGACATGAAACATGACAGATAAACACACGAAGACTTAACACAGAAAACTTCACACAGGGATGAGACAAAAGGGGAGCTCGATAAATCATGAATTAAAACTGTAACCTAGGCATGACAGAATGTAACTAGATAAACTGAAATGAAACTAGACTGAAAGGAATAACAAAAACATCAAGAAACTCAGAATACTGGGTTACATGACCCAGGACCATGACAGTCTCCTAAAGTCAATCCTCTTAAACTTCAATGTTAAAATCCCAACTTTATAGCAGAAGCCAGCATGTTTCTGGCCTGGAACAGAAACATGCTTTTAGTTTCTATGGTTAATTTCCCCCTTTGATACAATCGGTTATAATTAGTTTAGATGACAGTCTATTAAATGGTTTTATGACAATCTTTCTATCAGCAGTCTCCAAAGATTTCAGGTCAAGTCTCCCTGTCATTACTACAGGCATTCCACAGGTTTTCATTGCTAGATGTCTTTTATTCACCTTCTACAGTATAATCTACACCTCCTAAATCTTGAACCCTATTTTTATGCAGATGACACTATCTTATATGCCACTGGGTTCTTCTTGATCGGGCTATTGAAAAATCCAAAGTTTGCATTTCAAAATTATCTTATGAAACATAAGCTTGTTTTTCATTCTGATAAAACCAACTGAAAACTATTCACAAGGTCACCAAGGTCAGTATCCACCATACAGTCCATATTAAAACTCTCCAGTGTCATATAAAATACAAATACAAATACAAAAAACAAATCTTGGTTCTCATTAACTATTGTATTACGTATAATTTTGTCTGAGCTTGATTATTATTGTAGTGATAGTTTATATGGACACAATGACAGGTCCTTGGACATTTTAAGATCAGCTGTGCCTCTTACTGACATTAAACTTGGAAAAAAAAACTAATGGAAAGACTACAAAAGACTGCAAAGCTACATTCTGTGATTTCATAGCAGCTTTTTAAAATATGTTAAACTGTATGCAACTGTCCTTGCACGTGCTTTTCTTAATTTCTGAACGCCTATAATGTGTCCTTGAATTTTCTGCCCGTCTACTAGTCTGTGTACTCTTAATCTGTAGATGTCACTTGTACACAGGTCTCTCTTGAAAAGCGATCTTGAGTCAATGAGACATCCTGTTTAAAATACTAATAATAACATAACACCAGTATTATAAATGGTGGAGTGCTAATCAGGCATGAGACTGAATGTAATTTACATGAAACCAAATCAAACACATTACAGAGATCTGATTTAAAAAACTGATCATCAATAGTGTTGGACAAACATCTATTTCAAACACAAGGTGTGTCATTTTTACTCTTGAATCTCTGTATGAGATACATTTAAAAATGCAAACACATGGAAGGGTGTTGTCTGCACCATGGCCTGTTTGTCATATAGCCCAGACAAGCAGTGAGGCCGTTGCTATGAGACACAAAGAGCAGAAAGATGTAAAAGTTGTGACTGATCAGACAAAAAGGACTGGGGGAGACAGGAGGGTGAAGCAGTAGAGAGGCGGTGACAGACACCACAGACAACTCATTCTGCATCCATTAGGCAGCAGCAAGCTTTCATAATCAGCCCCAGAGAGCAAAGGGAGCATGAGGTGATTCATGAAACCCCAGACCAATTAAAATAGCTGTCTCCATGCAACTACATCAAATCAGACCAAAGAATATGGACTGAAATGTGATATGATTATAGATCATCTATTTCAAGCTCCCCAGTGTTGCTTTTAGTATTTTTTTAGTTGTGGAACACAGTAAAATGTATGAAATCTATCTATCTCTTTGCTTGCCTTATCGTTATTATTATTAAATCAAATTCAATGACTACAGGAGTTGAGGTAATTCTGCAGATATTATAAGTTCATCATTCTTTAAACAGAGACATACAAAGGATCTGCATTTCTGATACACTGAAGTACCTAAACTGCTCTCTCCCTCTCTGAGGCCAGAGTTAGGGCTATACCTTTATTTCATTCGTGTTAAATCAACATGAACAGAATACCCTTTTTAGATCATTACTGTATATGGTAATTTAAGGGTAAAGAACCAACATTCTTGCCCTTTGAAAGCTATCTCCATATACTGAAGAGTCACGTTAATATTTTAGATATATGACCTTAGTGTACCCCTCTTCTGATCTTCCAGCAGGATAACACATCGTGTCACAAACCTCAAATCATCCCAAACTGGTTTCTTAATTATGACAAGGAATTTACTGCACTCAAATGGCCTCCACAGTCATCAGATCTCAAGATTCGTTTTGAATGTGAAGCCCACAAATCCACAGACAGTGTAATGCTATGGACCAAAATCTCTGTGGAATGTTTTCAGGACCTTGTCGAATCCATTAAAGCACTTCTGAAGGCAAAGGGGGATCCAACCTGGTACTAGCAAGGTCTACAGAACAAAGTGGCTGGTCAGTGCAGATGATAATTATTGGAACCGATATTCCAATAAGAACTACGAATGTTGTTTAGAGTTGTCTGTAAACATACTCACATTTGACACAGTTACAGCTAGTGTCATCCAAGTCTTCCAGATTGCTTACTGCCTTGGGAATTCCCTTGAAGAACCCCAAAAAAATACTAAACACGATGGTACTTTTTCAAAAATCTTTTTCAAAATCATTAGGAAAAGCTTCAGATCAAGAACCACCAGGGTGTCTTGTATTTCAAATTAACTATCCTTTCTTCAAAACCCACCAGTTTAAAGAATTTGGAGTTCAGAGGTATAAAATCTTTACTTTCGACACATTTATTTAAAAAAAAATCTTTACTACTGGTCCTCAAATGGCTTGGATTTCACATGGATGCCTTTGTTTGCTCTAAATAAATATTTACATAAAGCAATCCAGTGAAAAACAAAGCAGCAACCAGCTCATCATTTCTATATCCAGCCATGTCCAGAGTCTAGTAACACAGTTCTATCATAATATAGCATCCCAATTGTGCATCCACTGGAATTTCCCCATCATCCGTATCCTGTGGGGACTGACCTTCACCAAAGCACCAACCTCTGTGATGAACACACCACTGAGCTGCTGTTTATTTATAGAAATAATTCCCACAGATGAAAACATCAAAAGCGCACGTGCTTATATGCTCACGTACATATAATTATGCAAATGCAGACACTCAAGCGCACGCCGGCAAACTGATGCATGTAGTATTGAGTGTTTTTAAAGCATAGCTCGGTGGGTTTGTTGCTCTACACTATGAGACAGATTGCCAAGCAATTAGACAACACAATTCGCCGCCTAACGACTTAAATAAGTTGTCACTGTGAGGAAAGGAAGTAAAGATGAAGAGATAAGCAGGCAGTGCCTTTGTAGAGACTGCTCGTTTGAGATCAGATTGCACAGAACATTATAGCAACAAGAAACAGAACATCTCAAAATCTAATTGACTAGATTACAGCCTAAAACCACATACTGGATTTTTTTATGGATTCATTGAAGTACAATTTCTGACGTTTTACTAGAATAATTTACCTACTTATATGTTTAACTCTTTTTTGCATTAAGATAAGATAAGATAAGATAAGATAAGATAAGATAAGACTTTATATACTATACTACTATATACTATATATATATATATATATATATATATATAGTGATTGTAATTCTCTGCTAAGTGTCTGCAAAGTTTGCTGGGTTTTGGCTCCAAATGACTAAATGTAACTTAGTGCTGATTCATGCTGCTGTCAGACCTGACAAGGATTTTTGACCTCCGGGTTATTAGGATGAGGGTCATCCCAAGTTAGCAGAACTACCAAGAAGATTTTCAGTCTAGTTATGGCTGAACATTCAAGAAAGGCAGTTTGAATATTGCATGAGTCTCTCAACTAAGTACCTTAAACTTAAGTCACCACTGAGCTGCAATCCTTCTGGGTATCTTGGTTCTTTTTTTTTTTTCTCTTGTTTCTCTTGCTTGCTTATGTTCTTTTAATTAAATATCTGCTGCAGTCCAGCTTTCCAAACTACAGAGCATCCTTCAACTGTAATGCATCATGATTTTGAAACAGATCTCCCATCGACTGAAAATACTGACATGCACATGCACACACTTACATTTACCCACATCATCATATATATACGTAACCTAATCATGTGGATACACAGATGAAATGGCCAAGAAGACGCTGTCTGTTTTCCATGATCAGTTGCTGTTAGAACAGGGTCAGAATTAGTACAAACTGCTTTTCGGATCAGCTCAATGTCAACAATACCATCAAAATCGGACAGATAAGCATGATAATAATAACTTCATGAGGTTCATGTTAGGGAAATGTGCATTACATGATACACAACAAGATAATGGGAGAAATTTCATTCAAGAACATCTTCAAATTAGTGCATCAGAACAAGCATGTGAATGTGACTGTGACACTGTCACACACACAAACACAACTTTGACCTTATGTAACACATGCCACATATAGTTTATAACATACATACTATATCTACATATACTCTAAAGAGATATAGTTAGTTAACAAATTATTCATTTTAAATATTTCAAGTGGAATAATTAGATAACAGAAATGAGTGATGTGGTGCTGTTACCATGGTGAGAGATTCACAAAACTCCAAAACCACTGCAGTTGTAGTCTCTGGCTACTGACAATACACTCAAGCACTTTTTTTGCCAAGCTGCACATCTCTCCTAATAAATGAAGCAACAATCCATCTCATATTGTGAGACAAGAAGAGAGAGAAGAGCCCTGCTGTCATCTCTCCGAAAACTCAGGACGACAACAGTTAACACAGAGATGCTGTCCATAAAGAAGGAGCACACACTCTCTGGTTTTGGTCCAGGTATTATTAACATGTTGTCTCTATTACATGTATTATGGGAACAAAAGAAAGACAAGTCCCCATTAGGTGAATCAATTAATTTTCAATTAACTTTGTTTTTGCTTAGGCTTTAGAGAATTGGCATTAGAAAGTTTGTGAAGCTGAAGTATCTATAACCTGCACTGTTTTCACGGCCAGCAGGGTGCGGCTCCTCTAGGTTTCACGTGCTGCTCTAAGAGGATATCCTCCAACGTATTAACATCAGCACAGAAACTGTGCACTGGGGGCTTCATGGCATGGGTTTCCGTTATACCTAGAGTGTAAGTGGATTACCATTTGTTAGTAAATCGCATTAGCAGGCTCTTCAGTGTGATAATATTAATCTTAAGTGACATTCATTTTTATTCATTATTATTATTATTTATCATATAATATTAATTATTTATTCATACTTCATAACTCATAACAAGTTCATAGCATAAACCACCTTTCATTTATACCATTCTCAAATCAGGTCTTTATACTGTACGTAATATAGTTAATGAACAGAATAAATATAGTCACGAGAATTAGTCAGTGAGTTTATACGATGACAACCAAGTTGTGAATCACACATTTGAGATTCAAAGTTCAAACAGCAAAGAGACTGTGTGAATAATGCCAGTAACTAACAAAAAAAATGGAATCTATTATGAATCTTTTTGAAATAAATAACATGCTGAAATCTCACAATCTGTCAGTACCATTAAAGATTTAGAATCGTCACACCACAAAGTATGAGCGAAACCAGAAAATGTGAACCATAACCTGCTGTTGTGTGTTTACTTAATCCATCTGAGTGCTTAGGCGCCACAAGTTCAAAGCACAACCCACTATACTTTTGTCAGAGCTCAGGGTACAAACAAATCACAATGAATTGACTCCCATTGGAGTTAATCTATATATATAAAATTTTCAGAAGAAAAATAACCAATTTCGGTTCTAAAAGAAAAATTCTCTGTAATCCATGAAAGTTTCTAAGAAAGTAATTACTTACAAATCAAACTTTTCAGCCCATTTCTTTTTCTTCATCCGTAAAAACATACCGTCACCTGTGTATATTTGAGCTGTGAGGAATGGGTGAAAAGGAGCTAGGATCTTAAGATGATTTAAACAAGATGTCATCTTGTAACCTGTCTAAACTCCTCACAACTTCCTTTTTTAGCAAGCCAAAGGAAGTAATACTGTGAAACTGCCCTCCTTTCATGTCCTGTCAACGCAAAACAAAAGCTTAAAACCCTCATTTTAGTCTTAATTCACAGCAGCAAATGCTCATTTTTTATTTATGTCAAACAGGCGAAAGAAAACGGATCCCTTGGGCACAGTATCACTGGACAATATTACATAACATACTAAGGCATGTGCAGGAGTCTTGTATTGTTACCCTCTGACATGAATCAGCATGCTGATTCACACCGCCTTTACTGTGACCAAAAAGAGTGACACACACTCACACAGTTTCCCACAGAAAGCACACGCGAGCAAAGTTGGCAAGGCTGTTTTACTGATACATGCATAAAAGGTCATCCCATTTGTCCTCTGCAGCTTCAGAGGAGCTTTACAAAGATTAAAAAAAAAGTTGTGATGATGTCAGATGTTTTTGACTTTGAGACTTTTTATCAGAAAGTCTGTGTTGCAAATTGGCAGGGAAAGTCACACAAACTGATACTGTTAGTAGTGATGCAGGCCATCTGGGATGCGGCCTTTCTGAAAAAAAGAAAATCGATATCTGCTGCTTCTCTTTTTGACCATTTTCTTATGAGTTCCCCAAATTTATTAAAGCACAATAAGAAATTACCTGAGTAAAATGTCTAGATATGGTTTAAAATACTCAAATGTTTTATGTTTATCCCAAATGTGCTTCATTAATGTATACACAGACTACAACGGAGTCACCTCAGGGATATATAGAGAACTATAAAACACTTCAAGGGAGTAATAATCTATTGCTGTGACATTTGACCTTTTCAGATAGCTGCTGTGGGTCAAAAGAATGTCATCAATTATACATCATACAATTACAGTGAAACCATGAGTTAAATGTTTTTAAATCATGCCCACATGGTATTTTTTATAAGTGAGCAAAAGGTACACTTTGTAAAAAAAACGAATTCACTGTTCTTAACTCTGACTTCACGAATAATTACCTACAGTTAGCGTTTATAGCTGTTTATGCCACTCCACCTCTAACAGATGGGATTATTACACAATCAGGATTCTGCCCCAAAGCAGCTTCCCATCCTCTGAAAAGCCAAACAGGGAAGAAACAGAGCACTTTTTTTTCAGAATCCTGTCCTCTGCGTGAACCTTGCTGTCACAGCCATTATTACAGTATCTTCTCGCTTTGGAGGCGTTTTCGACGATGTGACACCTGTTAATAAGCTGTTGCTATTTTAAATAATAATAATAATAATAAAGAGTGAAATAAATAGTAGTTTCAGACGGATGTTGAGTTCTGCCTCGGTGGAGGGAAGCCTGATGATACACCCTATTAAATATCCCTCCACTGGACAGATGCCCGCATCAGCAATGCGGGTTTCAGAGGCATGAGAGTGACCTCAGCCTACCCACACATAGACACACACTGGCGCGCGCACTTAAGCGCTCCACGGCATCCCTGACCAAAATATTGAGCTTCTGTGCCATGCGGCGCGTAGCGGACAGTGTAGTGATCCGTGAAAACCTATAGTCTACTCGACTGTATTGAATAACCGCATGCAGCATAGGGGATTTAGTTTGATAAGACATCATATTATTGTTGTAGAATTTTACAACACTGTTAGACCATGTCTTCTAAATCCACGTTAACTCTCTGACACACATGTTTAAGCACTGCGGAGTTAAAAATGATGCAGTTATACCGCAATTACCTTACTACTCAATAATATAAAGTATCGTTTTAAGAATAAACCACGGGCCTGCGGGGTTCATCTTGGGAGTGCATCTGGAAATGATATGAATGAAAAAAGCGGATTATTATAAGGCAGCCGTGCGCAAGTACCACTCTTATTGGGGTTATTTGGGTATGCTGACAGAATATTTGAATCATTTAATGAGGATTCGTCCGGAGCATCAGTATGCTATTGCAGGGAGTGGCATGTCAGCCTACGTATTCGTATTCACCTCCACCTCCACGTACCCCACACGGCCACGAGTGAAAAACACCAATAAAAAAAGGGTCTGAATGCGCATCTGAAAGTGTGTCCGGGCAGCGGATAAAACGCACAATAATTTCTATTACGTAAAGGGTATCTTACCTCTCTGCACGGCGCCTTCTCTCCTCGCAAGCGTAGAATCGACAACTGGCTCCTCCCCTTGAGGACCAAACAGTAGCACAGAAATCTGCACCCCACACCCACTCCCTCCACTCCCCACCCAGGTCGCCTCCTCTTCACTGCCTCACACAAACCGTGTCCGCCCGACGGAGCTGCAGAGAGGGGGTGGGTATTGTGGTCCAGACCGGTCCGGTTGAGAGGCGAGCAGAGGAAAGGAGATCCGCAGTGAGGAGAGGCTTCCCTCTTACAGCAGCTGCCTGATGGCTTTTCTGTGCGGCGGCCTGGAGGGGAGGCACACTGCAGAGATGCGAGCCAATGAGATGACGCAGAATCCCAGGATCTCCTATTCATAAATGTCCAGTCTCATAAATTTTTAAAAAAAAAAACCCATTCCCCCTCGTTTCAGATATAAAGCCAAAGCAGTCTACATGCAGGACTCCTTCCTCTTCTTTTGTTTGTTTTTCCTTTTTCCCCGTTTTGACATTTTGTCCCAATTAACCTGGCAGGTTGTTTATGTGGTTTTGGTCATTTATAGTGGCACATGACAGCGAGTGATTGTTTCTATTTTTGATTCCAGAGAAACCACACTCTCTTTGTTCTCTGGGATTTCTTGCAGCCCACTCTGATCGGGGGTTAGCAGACACGAATTCTTCTTCAAGTTCCAATTTCTGTTGATGGGGAAGTACTCAAATGTACTCTCTGTTCTTTTTTTTTCCCGCGGTTAACCTAGATTTAAGTCCCATTTAAGTCTACAGGCCTTTGATCCAGCTTCCTGGAGAAACTGAGAGATTGATTGACCTACTTTATATTGTACTTTATATCCTAATGTTTTACTACTGCTTTTATCCGTAACAGACAGCGTATCCGTGTGTCTTTGCACAGATAAAGCTCCAAACTGCACAGTTTCTAGCCTCCTCAGACCTCCCAATAATGTTTAGTTGTCACATAACTATTCCTAAAAGCTCTATTTGATGCCAGTCGCATAGTAGCTGTTAGCCTTTGGCCAGTGGACTTAACTTTATGATATTAAGTAGGATCTGTGATCATTTTGTAACCAGACATAATTGTATTTTTAAGTACTGTAAAATAATTCAAGCATGACGCTCCTTGCCGCAACTATATGCACAAGAACTACAACTACAATAATCCATTGAGGTACAGCAGCCGGAAATTATTTTCGGAACGGAAGCGTCTAAGGACGAGAGATGTGCAGCCTTTACAATGGAGTGTGGAGTCAAGATTCATCCTGCAAGGAATAAAACATCCGGCATGCGCCTGGGTTTTCAAAATAAAGGCAGAGGGCTCAAAGCTCTTCACCGTTTTACGTGCTGCAGTTTTAAATTTAACCAGACCAGTAAATTAATAATAACGATAAAGATAAATTGATAAAATGTCAGAAAAGTAAAAGGTAAATCGACGTATCACAGACCACAAAGAACTAGAAACAAATGAATATTGTGAATTATTGTTTTTTTTGTTTGTTTTTTTTTTTGTTTGTTTGTTTGTTTTTTGACAAAACTGCTTTAAGGTCAGATAGTTTAAGCTATCAAGCTATTGAGCTTTTCAAATTTGAAAAGTACAAAACAAAGATGGTCTCAAGCTGACCTCTTTAACCATTCGCTGCTCGGCCATTGCACTCCAGCTCGTATCTTATCAATACACCAAGTTAACAGAAGGCTAGAAATTACAAGAAATATCTGAGCTTTTTATTCCTACAATGACAGGATCGCGTATCTCTGTGGTGACAATGTATGAAAAAAGACACAAGAAGTCACTGAATAGTTTCACAGGTATGAAAAATAAATTAATTATATGCTATTACCTTTTCTTCAATCCCTTTTTACATCAATGGGACATTTTTTTATATGCAAGGGCAAAAGTGCTCACCACCTTAACCATCAAAGTAAAATGCCACATGAGGCTATATTCTAGGATGTCTCCAGCAAAGATTCTCCGGACTTAGTACTAAAGGACCACATTAACTGAATTTTTCAGTTTTTCTCAAATTAAATATATGTGTTTACAATTGTACTGTAAACTGTAGAACCTTGTTATATTGTTGTTTTCACTGTAGAGGATGTGCAGATATAAAGGGTGCACAAGTATTACTACTACAGATCTCAACAATGTTGAAACAGTATGGGATCATCTTGACACAGAATGGAGTAAAAGGCAGCCAACATCCAATGAAGATCTTTGAATGTCCTTAAAGAAGCCTGAGGAACTATTCCTGAAGACAAGTTGAAGAAACGTTAAAGAAAAGTTTGCCCAAGAGAGTTCAGGTTATATTAAAGTCTAAAGGGTGGTCATATTTAAATGTGACTCCAAAGCTCTGTCTTTACCTTATATAATGTATTTGCATGTATCCTATATTCCAAGCAAAATAAAAATATACGAGCGTATATACGAGCGTTTGTGGCGAAATAAGTTTTACTATTAAGCGGAGATGCCGCTTTTATTATGAAAGACGTAAGCCGGAAGTGTCTTTGTTGTTGCTACCGCTGGATCACAGGCGAATCAGAAAATCAATTAAGTTATGAAAAATACCATTAATTGCCTTTCTTTGTCACCGCAGCTCATGAAGAAATGGCGGATTTCCAGACGTTGGACATTTAGGGAAAAACACTTGACACCTAATGGCGTTTTAACCGACGGCAACAACCATCTCAGTCGACAGGAATATTTACGTTTTTTAGGTAAGTTAGCTCGAAAGCTAACTAGTGAAGTTGACATTAGCTGCCCAGCTAATTTAGCTGAACGTTACCATACTTAGCTCCCGGCTAATACTAAGTAAAGATGGCACTTGTCAATCATACTACGCGCTGACGCGGACGCGCTTTGATTAGACACTCGTAAGGTTGTGCACCGCCAGTTTTCTCAGATCTTACTGTCATTTCTTGTTGTATACTGACATGCAAGCTTCATGCAACACACGGGCATGTTTGAACTTAATTTGTTACCTGACTGAATGGTTTCCTCTGTCGGGTTTCAGCACCAGAGCTAATGGGCTAGCCATTTTGTTTAAGTAGCTTGGTGGTCTTTACTTATTTACTGTTTACATGCACCAGCTCAAACCCCGATTCACCAGCGTCCTGCCAGTGTTGGTTATCTTTACGAGAATTTGATAATGCCACCATAACTGAATAAAGTGCTAATTTAGATTACGTTAATATCAATGTAATGTCCCCCCGGCTGGTGTTATTAAAATACATAAAAATAAATCCTGATCCAAACCATTATTGTTTTCTTATGCCCATGATTCGTCACACTTTATGAAATTTGGCCTGTTAGTTTTTGCATGTTAATGGTATTCTCCTCTTATGTTAATTATATTTTGTATAGGTTTGTACGTGTTTTTAGTTATATCCCCTGATTAACGTGGTATGGTAACGTTGTACTTGAATCTGTAGAAATGCTGAGAACTACTTTCCAAATATTCCAGGCAAGAATGAGCTGATAGTTGTGGAAGTCTGCAAGAGGACATTGCAAACAGGAGAGAGGCTGACTGGAAGATGCCAAGAAAAAAACAACAGAATCCACAGCCAGTGAAGTGTAGGTATTCAGAGATGTTTTTTAATGTTGGGAACTTGATGCAGACCTGAGCCACAGTCCTAGAATTATTTGTCACTCCACACCAGTTGTGTCAAGGATTAGCCCGGCAAAGACTCTAGTCAAGCCCACTGGGTAAATTTGGAAAATGTGAAGGAGGTTTACATTTGTTTTCTTGTACAGTAAGCATAAGAAAACAATGAAATTTGCTCTGAACTAACAAGAACTTATATTTTATAATTTGAGACAATCGGACAATGAACTATCAGATTTATTTCTGTAATTCTACACATTTATTACACAGTTTCACTGGGCCAGCCCACTTAATATCAAAGTAAATTGCATTTGTGCCACAATGTAAAATGAGTTTGACATCCCTCCTCCACACTGACTGTAACTCTAGCATTTTAATGAAATCTCATGTCTATGTGTCTTGATTATTATTTATTTATTTATTTATTTATTCATTTATTTATTTATTTATTCATTTATTTATTTATTTATTATTACATTTATCATCTTTTATTGCCCACCTCTGAGTTTTAAGGAATTGAAATGTTCATACTGACAGACGGTGCTGGAACAAATGTCAGTATTAGTGTGAATGTTGAAGTCGCTTCTCCCATTGATGTAGTGCTATTTTGTGTTTTTAAAAGAAGATATTTTGAGTTATTTAATGGCAGAAAATTGCATTTTTTCCTCTCTGTGTCTTATTCTGAGCAGTAGCTGAATTAGCATGAAACAAACTCATATGTTAGCAGTTGGATGCATTAGAAAGAGTTTAAACTGTAACATAAACTTGATGCCACCAGCATTAACTTTTCTCTTAACAACATAAAATAACGTAAGTAGTTATTCTAATTGATGTTGCAGGTTACCTTTGTTTTTTTTTATAGAAAAGAAGTGGCAAGTCTATAGAATGGAGAAAGCGCCAACCTGTAGTTATGCAGTTGCCATGTTGTAGTTATACATAGGGCTGCTTAATTATGGCAAAACTCATTCACATTGGTTAATAATGACGTTGTGATTATTTAACACAATCTATCCCAATTTTTTAAACTTTTAAAAAATAAAAAGGTACGTCTTTTCAATCAAGTGGATTTCTGAGGGAAAAAGCCCAAATAAATAAATACAAAATAAATAAATGTGAAATGAACTGTCTGACAGCCTGATGGGAGTGAGTTTGAGTTTTGTTTTTTGCTTTGAAGGATTAGACATAAGGGGAAAAGATGAAGCAAAATGATAATTTTATCCTGAGGGCATGGATTTGATAGCTGGTAGAAGCCAAAATTATAACTGAACTTCAAAGGTGATTAATTGCACAGTCCTAATTATACAGCCATTTTTTTAAACTTTCACATGGCTTTCTTTCACAGGCTAGTATTTTGATCTACTTGACCATAACACCATAAGGAGATGTTGTATTATTCAACTATTCATTTAAAATGTAAAAGTAGAATCATCCCACACAGTTACCATACATTATTGTTTATGTACCAAATGCAAAAATGACCAGTAGATGGTAGCAAGATGCTGGTACAGGAGAGTTACCAAAATGGGCTGTTGAGCTTGATGCCCTACAACTGGCCTGATTCTAGTTTTCTGAAGAGTGACAGCTGTGCGATGGCAGTTTGGATTCCATCAAATAAAATAAAAAAAACAAGTTAAAATTTCACACATTACTTGTAACTGTAGTACAAAAAAACCTCCATCTGTTTGCTTGCAGATATTTTTGTTGTTGTTGTGGGGTAGAAAAATTCTAATTTTCTGCCGTCTATCTAATTTTCAACCTTTTAAAGCCATATTTAAATAGATACTACACTCTATTGCCAAAACATATTTGATTGCCTGTCTTCACGTCCATATGGACTTTAGTGACATCCCGTTCTTAATCCATAGGGTTTAATATGATGTCGGCCCACCCTTTGCAGCTGTAACAGCTTCAACTCCTCTGATAGACTTTCTAAAAGGTTTAGGAGTGTTTATGGGAATTTTTGACAATTGTGGCAGAAACACATTTGTGAGGTCAGACACTAATATTGGACGGGAAGGCCTGGCTTGCTGGCCTCTCTGTTCATGTTTTCTATTGGGTTGAGATCGGGACTCCGTGTAGGCCATTTAAGTTCTTCCCCACCAAACTTGCTCATCCATGTTTTTATGGGGCTTGCTTTGTGCATTGGTGTGTAGTCATGTTGGAAAAGGTACGGGCCATCCCCAAACTGTTCCCCAAAGTTTGGAGGGTGAAATTGTCCAAAATTTCGCGGTTTGCTTAAGCATTAAGAGTTCCTTTCACTGGAACTAAGGAGCCGACCAACTCCTAAAAAACACCCCCACACCATAATCCCCCCTCCACTAAACTTTACACTTGGCACAATGCAGTTTAACAGGCACCGTTCTCCTGGTAACTGCCAATACCAGACTCGTCCATTGGATTGCCAGACAGAAAAGCATGATTCGTCCCTCCATGAACATGTCTCGACTGCTCATCAGTTCAGCTTTAGCGTGCTTTACACCTCTGCATCCCCCGCTTTGCATTACACTTGGTGATGTCGGCCATGGAACCCCACACCTTGAAGCCATTTTTGATCTAATCTGAAGGCCACATGAAGTTTGGAGGTTTGTAATGTTTGGTTCTGTAAAAAGCGACCTCTGTGCACTTTGCACCTCAGCATCTGTTGCTGTTGATCCCAATTACTTCCAATTTGTTATTATATGACTAACAGCTGACTGTGGAATATTTACTAGCGAGGAAACTTCACGACAGGTGGCATCCTATCACGATATCACACTGGAATTCACTGAGCTCCTGAGAGCGACCCATTCTTTCACAAATGTTTGTAAAAGGAGTTTGCGTGCCTAGGTGTTGATTGTAAACATCTGTGGCCATGGACGTGATTGAAACAACTGAATGAAAATATTTGGATAGGTGAATGAATACTTTTGGCAATATAGTGTATCATGCTTTTATAAATGCTCAAAACTAGCATCCCCAAAACCAAATAATAAAGTTAGATTTACTAAAAGAGGGAAATATCACTCCCTGATTGATTTAAGGCAGTATTCTTACCATAAACCTTTTTCGGCTAGGCTCATGTTCATAGTGAGTGAGATATCACGATTGTCATGGGATGTTTACATAAAAAAGTGTAGACAGCTCAACTTTCTAATGGAACAAAGTATGAATGAAAAATATCTATGTAAAATATAATTAAATTGTAAAGAAGTGATGTTAGTGATTAAATGTTTGATTCTCTGTGACTGTAGTGGATTCTGAAGATGATGTAGCCATTGAAGCCCCAGAAAACCTCCCCTTAGACACAGACTTCCTTCTAGGACAAGACCTTGAGTTTGATGATCCTGATCAGGACAACAAGATTCTAGGCCTGGAAAAGTTCTCAGGTTTGTAAACCCTTTTTTATGAATAAATCTAAAGTTTATCATCCTTACTGTTGTATTCCTGCTTGTTGTGTAGATACCTGTGGTTTCTGTGGTTGGTAACATCACTGCAGCTGTATCTGCACACAGTGCAACCAAATAAACTCATGATGATTTAATAAAGAAGTAAAAAAATAATGTAACCACAGGGTATTTTATGATGCACAAGGAGTTGGTATAGTGCAGGTTCATCTCAGTATCGCTGAGATGGTTGTTTTAAATAGAAACAAAAAAGGCATTACCTTAGACTGGCCTAATGGTGCACAGTACACCTACAGGGGCCAATATGGGTTGTAGTATTAGTGGCTCGTTCCAAATCGATCTGTGTATTTGTTTTTTGGATTTTTTTTTCAACCTTAAATAAACCACATTGTAATAATTTCACAATAAAAGCCCCCCTGTGTTTAATACAAAGCAGAGGCAGTCATAATAAGTTAGTAACTTAAACGAGGTCTGATGCGGCACTGGGAGCGTGAACATGAAACCGTGAAGGCTTTCTCAGTTAAAGAAAATGCAAACAGCAGTGATCCAAAATACTCTTTATTGTTACCATCCTCAGTACTTTTATATTTTGTATGGTGCCTCATTAAAATAAGGATAAAACAGATAAAATGTAGAGTAGAAATAAAAAGTGCAATGCTTTTATTTAAAGGTTAGCAGAAGCGATCACATGCACAATACAATATAAGCCTCCCACCACATAACAAAAAACTTTGTAGTGAGTTGCAGTAATTGTTAGTTAAAAGTACATTAATCAAATCATGCAGAGTATATAAAAACCTTGGTTTCCTTTCAGAAAAATTGTAGTGATTAATGATAGACGGTATGTAAAATGAATGTAGTTTGCAGGTCGAAAAAGTGAAGCCAATGCCGTAAAACTTGCATTCTTTGTAACGGCCAGCAGGGGGTGCTCTTTTGGTTGTAATAAAAGGCTTCTGTTTGTATTGAAGTTGTGGGAAAATATCCCTTGTATCACCCCCAGTAAACACTTTTTTGATGACTTTAAAGTAATAAGTTCATTTTCTACATTCTGATCATTATTAGAGTCAGAAAGGACGATGAGCCAGTGGATGCTCATTGGCTAATAAAGTGCCATCCACCAGTTGTTAGCCAATGATAGTGCTGTGTTGAAATGCGAGCATGTTCTCAAAAGGCAACAAGGCTGAACTGTCTGTGCACCAGCATCCTTCAATGTATCTGCTCATCTATTTATCCTCTAATTTTTGCTCTTTTAGTGACTTTTACTTTTCTATTTGTGTTGTTTTTTTAAAAAAATCATTATTTATAAAGATCTCAGTGCACATTTCATAGAATTAGACTACTGATTAAACACTAAATGGACTGGATGATCACACAGCTTGGTCTTTATAGTGTATTTCAGCAGCGGAGCAGTGTGAAGCACATTTGTTTCAAAACAATTATATAAACGTAACATGGAAATAGCATATTAAATAGAATCAGCCATCTCTGTTTTTTTCCCCTGTGTGCCAGGGTCACAGGTTTGTACAGTTTGTCAGTAATGAAGTGTTGTTCCACAATGAATCAGTAAGAGAATGGGCGCTATCAGCTCACATTTCCCAGCATGCCTCTTTGTCAGAGTGATCTGAAAAATGGAAAAGTAGAGAAAGGAACTGAGACACCATTATTATATGGGGTCATAAAAATAGGACTATTACCATCAAGGACACCATTATAAAAGGGCATTTATTCATCATCATCATCATCATCATCATCGTCATCTGCTGCAGCCTCTGCTCCCACTACCCCACTGCCATTATCGTTTCCCCCCTCATCATCATCATCATCATCATCATCATCATCTACCCTCATCATCATTATCATCATCATCAGAAGCAGCAGCCTCGCCATTATAGTCATCATCATTATCATTAGACTCGGTAATCATCCACGAGGGGTTTCCATGGGCCAGGATAAAAGGGCAGCCTCAGCTCTCGCCTCTCTCGCACTTCGTCTCAGCCTCACTGACGGAAGGTGGTCTCCTGGCCTTCTCGCTTTCCGACGTATCAGACGAAGCCGCAGAGCACTCTTCCCCGAAGCTTTTCTGGAAACGATATCTCTCTCCTTTTGCTTTTTTTCCTTTGATGTCTTAATATTCTCAGATGATATTTACAACATCTTAAAATGCACTTAACCTTGCAGCTCTGTGAGTATGAAGCGTTTTCATGAGATTTACTACTTCCCTCAGTTTGATGTGTTTGAGCATGTCTTCTTTTCAGTCACTGCTGGTTTGTGTTTAAATTGTGTCCATTAATTTTGAGTGATTAAGTGAGTTGACAGTGGGTTGGTGCCTTCAGATGTCCTTACGCTTCCTTTGTATCAATCCCCAGCAGTATAAAAAGAACTTCATTCATTTTTTTTCCCTTTATGTTGAAATAAGTTTATTGGAGCGTGTCGTATTTTAGGACGAAAGTCAGTTGCATATTATATTGGCGTTTTTTCCTGTGACACTTTCAGTCACGGCCCATTTCTAAACTTAAGGGATTAAGTTTTCTGAATAATAATGCATTTTGTGTTGACGTATTTCACCATTTTTTGCAAAAACTGTATATTTTAAACTTTTAGTTATATGTTTATTTCATGATTCCTTATGAAATTGGATTTCTGTAAAAGTCATGCTCTCTTTTGAGCCAGCATGCCTGAATAATACAGATTAATAACAGATAGCTGATAATAGAACTGTACTATGTTCATTTTCTGTCTTCTCTTTTCTTCTTCTGTAGTTTCTCTTTCCTTAGATTGCTTAAGCTCAGTCATATTACCCGTTTAATTAGAGTTGCATACTGATTAATACAGGCAGTGCTGCAAATGTAAATGTAAGCACAGCTCTGAGAGCTGCCTAATCAAATATTTCTCTTGTCCTCCCTGCACAGAAGTTGCTGCCGAGATCGGTTTCTCCGTGTATCCTCTGGGTGATGAGAGTTCTGCTTACAGCCAGCTGAGCATGGAAAGTGAAACGGACAACTCGCGCAGCACGACGGACAATGGGAGGGAAGACGAAGGCAGAGCGACCCAGTCTGAGCCCAGTTTCCCTCCTTACCTGTCCTGCAGGGGCTGCGGACAGCTCCGTGATGAACCTCTGGGACCTGGCATTGACCTCGTTGGCCCGTACTGCCTTAGGTGTTGCAAAGCCTCTCGGGAAGCTAAGAGTACGGACTTCTGCTCACCTTTTGGGAGCATCAGCGGTATCCGCTCAGGTTCTAATATGCAGCTTGATTGCGAAGGGGTGGGAAATGGGATGGGTGACAAGGCGCTGACAGCCGAGGACAAATCGGCTAAAATGCACTCGTGTCATCTCTGCGGATTCTCCTCGCGTTACGCCAACCACGTGAAGCGTCACATGAAGACGCACAATGGGGAGAAGCCTTTTAACTGCCCGCTGTGCACGTACGCCTCGGCTCAGCTGGTGAACCTCCAGAGACACCTTCGCATTCACACGGGGGAAAAACCTTACAAATGTGACAGCTGCACTTTTGCCTGCAGCTCTCTCGGCAACCTCAAGAGGCACCAGCGCATGCATGTACCTGTGTGGGGGTGGGGCAGGACGCACCGTCACGACCCACCAGTGGCCAGAACAGTCTGAAGAGGCAAGGGACCGGGCAGAGAGAAGAGGTTTCTTGTGCTGCAGGCAAAGGTGTGTCTCATTTCCTTTACTTTAGTCGCCCAGTGCTGATGCATGAAAGCTCATTTTGATGTCTTTAAATCATCTTTGATGCCTAATAACTGTCTAATCTGATTGTGAAGTTACAGAGGTTGCACAGCCAACGTCAAACCTGACTTTGGCAGCCCAGAACAGCGACTACCTGTCAGCCTTTGATAGCCTAAAGGGAGCATCTCCGCCCCCCATAGCAGCTTCCAATCCAGCTCCGGGTCATCAACCTTCACCCTTGCTGGAGACGACAAGCAGCAGCGAAAGCAGAGCATCAAGAGGGGGTGTAGCAGACAGGAGCGGCCTCCCACCGTCACTTTTCCCTTTTACCTGCCGGCTCTGTGGCATCGTCCTGGAAGACGAGGACGGCTCCTCGGCCCAGATTTGTGCCAAGTGTACCCTCGAAATGCTGACTAAAGACTCCTCGTCATCTCCCAACAGCCCCGGCGAGCGCAGTGACAAGGTTTACACGTGCGCCGCCTGCCCCTTTCTCACACACTACCCTAACCACTTGGCACGCCACATGAAAACTCACAGTGGCGAGAAACCGTACAAGTGCCCACAGTGCGATTACGCCTCAGCACACTTCGACAACCTCAAGCGGCACCACAGAGTGCACACCGGCGAGAAACCCTACAAGTGCCATTTGTGCGATTACGCGTGCGGGAATCTGGCCAACCTAAAGCGCCATCAGCGGGTGCACTCTGGCGCCAAGCCCTTCCAGTGCGCCGTGTGCAGTTACAGCTGCAACCAGAGCATGAACCTGAAGCGGCACATGCTCCGGCACACCGGGGAGAAGCCCTATAAATGTCAAGAGTGCGGCTACACCACGGGCCACTGGGACAACTACAAGAGACACCAGAAGAAGCACGGCCTGGCCACAGACGGCTGGGTGAAAGTGCCGATGACGGGCAACAATGAAGAGCAGGAAGTGAGGAAAGGGATGGGAGCTGGGCTTCAAGCTCACAGAAAGGAAGCAGGGGTCGATATGCAGTACATGCCAAGGGAGGGGAGTCAGACAATACACTCATGCTACAAACTTGAGATTGTATAAATTCTAACTCAGCAAAACTAAGCTACCAGCAAGTTGTCCTTTGATTTCCACAGAGCCTTTATATTGTTTTGGTGTGTGTCCGTCTTTCAGTGTTTTGTCAGATGTCTTCTGAGGCTGCTAATTGTTTGTTTGTAGGATCTCACACAAATATGATAATGTGTTGATGTCTTCTAGTCCTTTTTTTTGTTTTGTTTTTTCATGTCAAGACTAAAGGACTTCTTTTTCTGTGGAAGTCCACTCCCTGTCTAATTCTGTATGTTAACACACAGTAGGCTAACTGTAAAAATATTCCTCTCACACTGTAATACATATCTGATTGTTCGTTTTGACGAGGACAATACCAAATATTCCTTGTTACATGGAACTGATGCAACTATTTGCCTGGACTTTTAAAGCTGCACTGTGTAGTCTTTGAAATGTTTTCATGATGAAGTTCTTTGAATGTTCAAGATTGTGTTTTTCACATCTTACATCATTAGAAGACAGAAGTTATTTTGACATGTGTTCTGTTTTTCTACTTTTCCCAAACTACACAGTGCAGCTTTAAGCAGAGATGAGTCCTTGAGCGGGCCATACTGTGCTTTGTTTGCTTTCAGCAACAAGCTCTGCCTTCAGTTTGATGTACTGATGTACTACTATAAAAGTGCTATTTAATAGTAGTGAAACACTTAACTCATCCCTCTGATTTGGTGCTAAAATGCTCAGATTATGGTAAAGAACAGATTAGAATAGAATTTTATTCTAAAACTGGACTCAAAATCATGCAGAAAGTTCATCTTCAGTCTGTATGCGGTAAAATAAAAAAGCACAATCTTACACACACACAGCTGCATTTTCCAAGTTTGGGGTTAAGGTTAAAAAAATACAAGTGAAAATGAAATGTATGAGCATGCTGTTCAATTATTTATTTTTTTCCCCCCAAAAAACTTGTATTACATTGACATATCAGTTATTTCTGATTTAAATGATTTCACTGTTTTCAAAAGGTTCTTTTTTTTAGAGGAAACCACTTAATCACCTCACTTGTGATTACTGTTTACTGTGAATTTTATTTTATTGTTTTGAGAAAAAAAGATGACACTGTTAGCAAGCATGTGAGTGTGTATTGGTTGTTTTCTTTTTCTAATGTGGCTCTTATACACTGCTAGAAGTGCATACTTTATAGAGTCTTATTTTGAATGTGTGGTGTGTTATTTGCTTGCCATGGGAATAATAACTGTGATTTCAGATTTACTCTTTGTGAATGACTGTTTTATGCAAGTGAGATGTTTGACAGGTCGCCAACTTGCCGTGTCATGATGGAGCATTGTACCTTTAGATTAGTGATGACATCCCGCAAGTGGCTATTTGTGTCTTTATGCAGTGTCTCATAAATGCCTTAAGTGAGGAACTTTTGAAATAAACACATGGAATTCATTTCATTGAATGTCAGATGTCAGACTTCTGATTTTTACTCAGATCTTTGTGACCTTTTCACACACGGGCATCTACATTCCTAAAGACAAAGGGACAAAATAACCAAACATAATCTGGTTTGAGAATGTTGTATATGTTCACTGATTAGTAACCAGTAAACACATCCCGATGATCCAGAGTTTATTTCCACAGAAGGATAAGATAAACCAACGGGTTTATATTGGTTTGACTGTGTTTAGAAACAAATGTATTTATAAAATCCTATCAACAGACCATTACTGGATACAATATACTGGTTGGGAAGAAATATAGATAAACTAATCATCTAATCTGCATCTGATCAAAGGTGAAATATGGTTATAAGAGATGGACATGGTCAGCAACAATACTTATGTAGGTATTTAAACAATGGCAAGCTGTTGCTAGGGGCTCCAAACTGTGCCAAGAAAATATCCCCGATACCATTACACCACCACCAGCAGCATAAACCACTGATACAAGGCAGGATAGATCCATGCTTTTAAGTGGTTCTGAGCCTATCATCTGAATGTTGCAGCAGAAGTTGAGATTCCTCACACCAGACGATCTTCTGTTGTCCAATTTTGGTGAGTCAGTGTGAATTGTTGCTCAGTTTTCTATTTTTAGCTGACAGTAGTGGCTCCGTGTGTGGTCTTCTGCTGCTGGAGCCCATCTACATCAAAGTTCATCATGTCCAATCAAAGATGCTCTTCTGCATATGCTGGTTGTAATAAGTGGTTATTCGAGTTACTGTTGCATTCCTATCAGCTCGAAGCAGTCTGGTCATTCTCCTCTGATGTCTGATATCAACAAGGCATTTTCCCCCAAAGAAACATTGCTCAGTGGATATTTTCTCTTTGCGCATTCTCAGTAAACGCCACAGATGGTTGTGTTGGAAAATTCCAGTACATCAACCCGTCTGGCAACAGCAACCATGCCATTTTCAAAGTCATTTAAATCACATTTCCTTGCTGCCATTTGATTGGCTGATAGTATTTTTGTGTAAATAAGTAGCTGAACACTTGTAGCTGATGAAGTGCTAGGTGAGTTTATGTCTACAGTTAAAGTCTATAAACACTGCACCCCCTGGTATCTTGACACGTATCTGTGCTACTCTTAGCATATAACGTAGCAGAGTACAAAAACTGCTGCTGCAAAATAAATGGGAGTAGTGGTAAAAGATGACTGTTACATAATAAATAAAAAAACCCACACATAATCGTTGAAGTTCAGAGTTTATTTTAAGCATCATGACCAAATGAACCGACAGCTGTCACTGAACATACCACTAAAAATCAACATGAAAATTAGTGGAATGTATCAAGACGGTACAACGTTCATAAAAGCAATGCTAAAGGAAAAAAAACAAAACGGCACATTAGAAAAATTTGGCACCTACACATACACTAACATCAAGGACCTTGCAGCTTTGTGTACTTCATATCGACAGGAACAGAGAAAATATAAATGAATCGCTGCGACCGTGTCTCCCTACAGTGAAAGCAACCGAACAGAAGAATCACACCAGTGAAAGAACAAGACAATTATACTGAGAACATTTTTGTTTGCAGTTCTGGCTAAAAGTGACAGTAAAGCTGTTGATAGGTTGGCACTGATTTACAGTTAGCGTCTTTAAAATCTGCTGGCATGAAATAAGTCAAGTTGACAGCAAAAAAAAAAAAAAAAAAAAATTAATAATAATGGAATAACACACCTTATAAAAGTGGAATATGTTCACTCTTTAAAATTTTGTTCACTCCAGCAATTATGATCACATTAGCCGCTTCATCAAAGCACCTTTTACCAAATCCTCTGAGATGACTGGAACAACGTACGAACAAATTACAATGAACTGAAGCCCCGCGATGCCATCGCTTCCCCCCAAAAAGAACAACACAAATCAAAATCAGATGCAAAAATTTGTAAACAATTTCCATTTGAACTAAAACATTATGTAAACATGATAAATGTTGGTCCATTTAAACTTTGTTCCATACAGCTTAGATTACATTAGATCTGATTACAATAAGCTAGATGATAAAGATATTAGTAAATGTTCAGAATACTTAATTGCATGTACATAATATAAAAAGTGACTTTTTAAAAATGTTTATTTTGTGCAAAATGCTTTAGTAAACTATAATTTGGCATTTATGAGAAACCTTTAAAAAAATTGTTAAAAAAAAATCTGATGGATTTACTGAGCCCCCCAGGGTAAGAGTCTACGCACGTTTATAAATTCATGCTCAAACATTCATCTCCACCGGTTATACTGTGCAAAAACGATGGGTTCAGCAAGTGCAAGCAGCTCAACCAAATCAACCATCCACTAAATTCTGCAAGATTCTAGTTAACATCTCTTTAGTTTCAACCCATGTGAGAAGGTGACCCCAGAAACTATATATTAAAAAAAAAAAGCAAGTTAAGGCCTCGAACTACATCTGAATACAAGTGACTCTAATGTCTAATATAAAATGAACCCCTGCTGATGATCTCTGTTAACTTGGCACACATGTAGCATGACGCACAAGAAGACCACTGACATCAGAGGAAGCATTTTGGTATATAGCAAAGCCGAACATTGATCGTCACGCAGCTAAGCAGTTGCTCTAAATATTCTACATTTTGAGTTAAAGAGAACATTCTCAGAAATATGCCTGGTCACTTCCAGAACAATTGCGTCCAGTTCTGCTGTATCTTCACTAGTGCCGGGTCTAACCAAACAGTTGGCTCTCTGGTTGGAAATGGACACGCAGCCAGTCAGGGAAGAATCCAGGATCTTCGAATAACGTACGTTAATGACGTGATAAGTTCAATAAGAGAGCTGGATGATATGATGATTGTAACTAAAATGCAAATCAAGATTACCCTTCAGAGTCTAAATCATGAAAGGTCACCGTCAAAGATTAAATGAGAGCTTAAGGCAGCAAATTCTCTGGGAAGAAGCTACAATCTTGCAGAATCGGACGCCTGCGTGGACCGCTCGGCTCGGCTCAGCTCAGCTTGTAATCTTTGTCGTTAACAGTGGAATGAGAAGGGGAGGAAGGGGAATTGTGGGTTACAGGTCATCGTCCCCGATTCCCTCGAAAGCATAGTTGCTGATGTTGTTTGCCAAGTTGGAGGCGCTGACCCCTCTGAGAGACACCGAGGTCAGCTTGGTCTATATGGAATAATCAATATAAGTATAATTAATGCTTAGCTGATGCTAATTTATTGGAATATTTATTAGCTAGTCAGTAAAAACGACAAAGAAGGTACTCACTGAGAGTTTGACAATTTGTTCACGGTTTGAATCAGGGGAGTCCTGCAGCATGGAAGAAAGAAAAAAAAAGACAGTCAAGAAAAAAAAGCTACAGCTGAGAATAAAAAACTTGGCATGCTATCCCGTTTCTCACCAGTAGAGGGGAAGATTTCACAGCTTGCTGACTGTCAGACCGGTGGATGGAGCCATTGTGTCGTTTCCTCAGCATCTGAAATGTGACAGAAGATGTCAAAAGAAATAGAATAAATGTCAAAGCTATAAATGAATGACATATACATTTACAAACGCTGTGATATGTATGGAAAACAAAATGATGGCATAATGTTGTTAAATGCAGTCAACACAAACCTTTTTTATGCTGCCACCGGACTTCTTTACCATTAATTCATCCACCATAGACTGGAGGCAGATACTCATCATGATAGCCTGCAATCACATCCACACAGAAACCAGTCAGATATAAAGCAGCAAGCCTGTATAGTTTGAAAAAGAACAAAACGCACTAAAAATGGCCGAGCACATAATGAGCTACAAGCAACTTAGTTACACCTCCTTAAAATCTCAGCTAAACTATGAAAAACAAAACAACACGGCTGTTGTCAGCCTTGAGCCGCAGCATTTTTGAGGTAATCCAATGAGCACTAAAGAGGATTATGTACAGTACCTTAAGAAACTAAAAAATTCTAAATACACAAAGGGAAAAATTATCTTTAATGAAAATAAAAAAAGATCTAGTTTATCTATATAAAAGTGAAACTATCCATCATCCTCCTACCTGGTCGCTGGTGATGGTGACCCACTGGAGGCGGTCCTTGCTCATCAGGTACTCAAAGGAGAGCTCGAGTTTGATTTCAAATTGACCCGAGCTGCAGGGATTGGTTGTACCGTTGGCAATTGGAACTTGCTGCAGTGACAAAAACAAAGACAAAAAAAAGTCACCTTCTCTTATCATCGACCACTTCTGATTTGCTTATTCTGTCGTGGCCCTTTTTCTTCTTCCACTTTCAATTTGTTGTACTGTGTTTACATTTGAGAATGACAAAGAAACCGATTTCAATATTTTTTCAACCAGCATCAAACTTTCAATATTAAGCGGATAAGCTCCGTAGCTGGAGGTCCATGTAAGCAGCTAAATCTCATTTTCTACCCTGCATGTCTTCTCCTTAAGCTGATATTCTTGAACTCCTGCATCACAAATGACAGGCAGGCTAAAAGATAACATGAAAGAAATATTTGTGATGGGTGTGTTACGCTCCCCAGAAATAAGCCCTCATTCCTCGTTTAAGTAGTGCCTGCCCTTCACTGCTTCACAAACCATTTCCTCTCTGGGTCAGAATGTAGCTGTAGTGGAAATGCAAGACAAACAACGGTCTGACACAGATGCACAAACACATGCACATGCTAAGTGTTTATTGTGGGTTCTTCCGAATGTAATTTGGCTACGACGGATGGGGGGCCTTGCAGAGCTACAAAAAATGAGATGTTTTGACTATTTGGCTGCTAAGGAAAGGACTCATTAAATGACTCTGACCTCTGAGAATGAGCTCAGGAATTAATCACCCTGCCTGGCAGTGTGGGGGCTCAGTCTGTAACACACAAGCTAGGATGCATTGCAATTTTAGATGTGATGCCACGTGTCCACATCATTAACTTTTAGAGAATTGTAAAAGCTTCTTTGATACACATAATGACTGTAATGCTCAAACACAAACGCAGTACAAAAGTGAACTTTTTTGCCCATCTCCATTCAAATGACATATTTAAATGTTCCATCTTTCAAATGGCAGCAGAAATTGTGCCGGTAGAGCCTCAAGTAATGCTTTTCTCAGTAGTAAAATCTGCTACGATTGGGTGAAAACACAAAAAATGCACATTTCAGCTGTTTCATGCACAATACTGGTTAATGAGATGCTTTACATTCCCAAAACAAGCCGTTTTTCTAGATGGCTTAAGAGCTGAAGTTTCAAATAAGGTAAAAAAAAAAAAAAAAATCCAATTAATGAGTTAAATTTAGCCCATTTGAAATTGTAACTTTTTAAAAGGGGATCAAATGTTTTTGAAAAATGCACAGAAAGAATAAAATCTGTATAGCTGACACTAAATATCGTTTACTATTCGTGATGCAGCAAAGAAATGGTATAAGACCATTAATTTAATCTGTGCACAAAAATAGCCGAGCGCTGATGCAATCACAAACATGAGGCTTTCCAACATTCCCGGTCTTTGTTATCTTACCTCCACTGTCTGCAAATATCTACCAAAACTACAACTAACATGTTTAGAAGTTTAAATCTATTCATCATGTGGATGAATATCATGATAATTGGTACTTTTAATGATTTCCTTTAACTGTTCTTTTTCCATGGTGGAATGATTATGCAGGATACAGCTTTAATAACCTCTCTAATCCACAGAGGGTTAAAAGTTTAGATATAGGCTTAAATATACATGCACTCACTTAAATCTTTCAATATGTGGTGCTGAAGGTCCTACAATGTCCTACAATGAAGGTCCTTTAATGAGTTAAAACTGAATGTACTTTGTCACAGACTGAGAGAGTGCTGACCAAGAAGGAACCTCCTGCTCCAAAATCGATACCTAAACTGGAATCTGTAACTGCCCACACAAACAAAATGTTTTTGTTTTTTTGCCGAGACAGACGCCCAGTTGAGAGTGACTCAGTCTTCCATCTGTAACATTTGAGGAAATGACAACAAGAGATGGTTTTTGTTCCTTCCCCCCGCCATCAATGCAACAGATAACACTCATTAAATGCTAGGCATTGGACCAGCAATATGTTTGCCTGATCAATCAATTCCAGTCATATGCTCGAGGGACTCTGGCACCATCTCATGCTGATCAATTGATTTAAGGTCACAGTTGAAACAGAACCTTCATGGATTAGCTCGTAAATCTTTGGTGTGTGATGTAGCACCATTACGCTTTCATTAGACTCACTGCCCCCCAGAAAAACCCACTTTCAATGTGTTTAATTCAGTGTTAGTGGAGCTGTTAGTACTGTCTGATAGCTTTTTTTGAGGTTTTTCTGCACTTCAGCACACTTCAGAATAAGATCATGGATAAAATGCATTAAATTTCCAAGTACAAAGAACTGTTTGTGAGATACAGCACTTTAAAAGACAAAGTAGCCAAGAAGCAAAAACACTCAGCTAGTAAATGATTTCACCATCACAACATTTACAAAAAACTCACAGATGGCTCAGATGATGCAGAGTTGACATTTAGACTGATTTTGAGTTTTCTGTTAATATAAAAGGCAAAGAAGAGGCTGTACAAGTGGTATGCTTTAACAAAGTTCTACAGACTAATGATAAAAATAGTTTCATTCACTGACTGAAAGAGGAAGCATGGAGGAGGAACAGCTCATGACCAGAAGTACTCCACCTTAATACCATAGCAGCCAGTGGACATGAAACATTGCTATTACTTTATTACTTACTGAAAGAAGTGGCAGCATTAATTCAAAGGCATGAATAACAAGCAGAAGACCAGGCTGAGACAGCAATAAGTGGTTGCTGTGATTGCCTGAAGAGACTACATCATGTCTGAGGGTAAAAAGACTAAAAGCAAAAACTGGCTTGAAATTATGCAAAAAACCCTACTGAGATAAAACTGAAGCGTGCATGTACTATCTGGTGTTTTACTTTGAATTCAGAGTATTAAAGAAAAGCGCGAGAAATAAAACTTGACATTTACACTTTTTTCTACACATGTAACTGTTTACAGAGGTGTGGAAGTACTTCCCCTCAATGCATGAATCTGCTTTTCCAACAGACAATTTGCAGTTCAAATACTGTTTTAGGTGTTAATCGATACAAAAGATCAATTCAGCACTATCCTTGTGTGGGCTGTGTGTTCGGGTAATTGGACTGATGACGATGGATGGTGTGGAGGTAAACATTTTTAGCTAGCTGTTAATGCTAAAAAACTAACTAATTGTTTCTGGTGCAATGCCAATAGCTCACTTTAGAAACAGGAGGGCCTTCATCTTGATAAAATAAAGGTACACTTAAACTCTCATGCATTCACGCTTCCACTTACAGAAGATGTGATTCGCCAGCACCTCATGCGAGTAACTTTGAAGCTCCCCTCTTTCATCTGTTCATTAGGCAGCTTGACATGGAAGTTGAGCTCATTGTTTCCGGCGCTGACGATGACTTGGCAGCCCTTCTCGGGGAAGTCAGTGACACAAGGGTCAAACTTAATATAGCCATAATATTTGAGGGTCTGGCCTAGATGGATGAACTGAGGAAAAAAAGAAGAAAAAAAAAACCAACCAAACAATTTTTAGACGTCATTTTTTTAGGCTTACCTAATCCCTGACAGAAAATTCTGAAATTCTCTCCTGGGATGTGTTTAAAAATTCATATTATGGGGCAAACTAGGTTAATTGCATAACATGGAATTCACTGGAGGAAGTATTCTCTGTGGTCTACAGATTTGTCCTAGCACAAGGGCATTTCTGAGCATCAGCTGGATTTAAGTGACAACTGGCAAAGAAAATTCAAATGGCAGAAACGTCAAAAAGAGGCACCCTTGCTTACTTCTTTCTTAGAGCCTTTCTCCTGCAACGATTTGAGCTGCCTGTGCTGGTCTTTGTTGACGAGTATCCAGCCTCGCTCAATGTCAGATACTGTCTGGTGAAGCAACAAACAGGAAGTTTATTTTTCTACACAGACAAATACAATAATTCAGGTCAATGAGTTTCCTTTGCTAGTTGAAACGACACTAAAAACGCCATGTTAACAGTGCAGCTCAACAAAATATGCATAAAAGATCAAGCTCGTTGGCACTATACTGCTTCGCAGAGGCAACGCTCAGAGGTTACAGATTCTTATCAAACTTGCCGCCCTGAAAATGCTTAATAAAACCAGACAATTGTTATTACCGCAGAGGGAAGTTACTATAATAAGAAGGACATCTCTTTTGAAAGAAGGACGCAGAGAGGATTCAAGGTGTTGCAATGTTAAAACAAGCTGACACCAATATTTCGATAATGGATGTTCCCAGGGGATGCACAAAAGCATTTGGCAACCAAAAGATGAAGCAGCTGCTGATTCAGTTTTCTTGGTGAGAGGCTGGCACCAAGCAAGCTCAATAAAATACAACAGATGCAATCTGGAAACAAATACAATCAAGTCTAATTTAAATTTTCTGCTTGGGTGCACATCTCAGCGGGAGTTTAATTTAAAACAGTGTCTGGTTTACCTAAGTGATGAAGCCTCTTACCTGGGCATAAAGCAAATTCAGGCCAACTCTGTTTTCCATTACATCACTATCATATGCCATGTCCCAGTAGCTGAAGAGACAAAAAAAAAAAAATAAGACAGTGTCAAATAAAGCAGAATTAACACAGCCAGTACCGATTGTCAACTTTGAGTGATTTGAAGAGAGCTAAGGGGGGTACTGCAGTCATGTGAAAAGCTTTGGCAGCAATAACCTGAAGTAATCATTTTCTGTATGACTCTGGCATCATTGTGAAGGAATTTTGGCCAACTCTTCCTAACAACACTGCTTCAGTTCAATAGTTTATTCACCGCTATTAGCCTCCTGCAACAGCAATCCAATAAGCTTCAGGTCTGGACTTTGACTGGGCCATTGCAACATCTTGATTTTGTTGTAGATTTATTGCTGAGCTTTAGCTGTCAGACAGACGGCCCCACACTCTAGAATACTTTGGTGTAGAGAGTCTGAGATGTAGCTCTTGGTTTTTGGGGTTTTTTTTGCAGTTTTTCTGACCATGAACAATCTGACCTCAGGGTGAATTTTGCTGGGATGTACACTCCTGGGAAGATTAGGGCATTGTGTTAACACACCTGAATGCTGCAGACCAGTCAACTGCCAAAATGTCTGCTTTTAAATAGTTGGTCTTTTCTAACATGCATGTACATGCAGCAGAAAGGAGTCAGCTGCATTCTTACTACTGATAATGCTACTATTTGTTTCATATCAGACTGATACCATAAACTAAACGTGCAAGGAGCAGGACAGAGAACAAAAGACTGCTAGCCATCAATTCACTGTCTACTATAAGCCCTATTCATATCACATGGACTTTGTACCATGGAGCAAGCAATGCAATGCAATACAATGCATTAACCCATTAACAAATCTATTTCTATGAACTATGTATTTATCAATACAAGGCAATGGAGACGTCTCTCAAAAACTGTCCGGTGTACAGTCAAACTCCATCCATGAAATGAGTGACCTATGGAGAAATCAGCTCAGTCAGTGAGTAAGGCATGCAAACATTCACCTCAAGAATTATTTGCAGCTGAGTTTGAAAGGATGTGAGTGAAATGGTATAATTTCCACACAGCACTGTGGCAATATTAGAAGTACTGCTTGTACGTTTGTGCAAAGAGATGTGTGGGAGCCCGAGGCCAGCTTGAGAATCAGAACATGATGTTGAAAAAGAAATTCAAAAAATTCTATCTGACTGAGACAGACGAATCAGATCTGGGTCTATGTCTTTAAAAAAAAGACACCAAGCACAACAGTATACAATTTAGATGTATCACTTCCTCACTGCTGGTTGTGAAATGTCTTAAGCAAACACTTTCTTTACACCACAACTGGGGCATTTTTCCTGCCCCAGTTACATTTTGTATTTACGGTTGTTCTTAAATAAAATCCTCCTTGTGCTCATGTTTCCCAACAGTTTAGCGCAAAGGTGTGAAATTTAACATGTAGGCGCTTGGCTGGGGTGCTATTAGGAGCAGTTGAATAGAGCAGTTGTTTGAGGAAATGTTAAGCTACATCCGCAATTCAAAAACGACCAGTAAAACGTAGGGCGGTGAAAAGGGAGCAAGAGAGTATGGGTGGTGGAATCAGAAGCACTGTGTTTGGTTCAGAGTCCTTTTATTTTGTCTCATCAGATGTAATGGAAAGTGCACTTAAAGACCCTGTTGAGAGAAATAGTTTTGCTTGTTGGACTGGTTCAAACCACCTCCAAAGACTGAAAATACCATAAAGCTACAATCTTACTAGTATATAAACTATATTGTACCGCTCACTAACCTTGACTGTTTTTCATAATCCTGTTTTCATTTTGTGGATGCTTTGAATAAAGCTTGGCAATAGAGAACTGCATCATACATTTTAGGTTTTCAGTGGTTTTCCTCCCTACATTCTCCCTCTTCGTCTGGATCTCATACACTGGGGGTCTGTTTTTTCTCCACCGCCACTTGTTAGTTCTATGTTTATTCCTCCCCTCACTCTTCTACACTCCACAGCGAAACTAGGTCAGCAGAACTGAGACTTTCCTTAAGGCAGAAAGAAAGTAAACATCCTGTGTACCTCCAGAGTCCACAGGAGGCAGAATAATGAAGGAAAAGAAAAAGGAGGAAGCAGATAAAAGTTATCTTGACAAAAAGCGGACAAATCAGCGGACTGGACTGTAGGCTTGAAACTGAATGAGCAGTTAGTATCTTCTAGTTTATTTAGCTGTTCCTCTCAAATAGAACAACATTAAGACTTCCCCCGTTTTTGTGACACATGCAATTCCTGGTGCACTGTTCTCCACACCAACAGCTCAGACTCAGATGGTTTTTCTGTTAATTGAAAAGTAATACAGATGTCTGCAGCAAAAAACACTGTTGATGCATTTCTTGTGCTGACATTTAGTTTCATCTGATGTTTATTGAACCCTGACCCAGTCAAATAAATTATAAACCTGAAAAAAACAAAGCAAAACACTGATGCAGCACAACAGTCTGTTGGAAATGTGACTTTCGTGAGAAGTTCAATTATATAAAATGTTTGAATCTATTTGTTTATTTTCAGGCTAAGTTTTGTGTAAATAAAAAAGTGAAAGCTGCTGATCGATGAACCCCGAGAACAAGTTTAAACCTCAGAGTAAATGATTTATCAGAACTCTGGTTATCCAGTTAATTGGTAACAAAGATGTTAGAAATTGCAACAGGCATTCTGCACCATGGGTAAAAGAATGGAAAGAAATCTATAGCACGATAAAATATAATATAAATTTGTTTGCAGTTATTTTGTCCTTTAATGTGTTGGTAAAGTTCTGGTTCAAAGATTAACTTGTTGGATCAGTGCAACTGATTGTTGTAGACGCTGTAGCTGTAAGGAATACCTACTGCAAAGACAAACTGCAAAGTGGTGAAATTTAAGTAGATGTAGAATTCATTGTCATTTCATTACATTTTCTGGCCCAAACGCACTTACTGTCAGGTCATGATCATCATTCTCCCTGACAACAAAAAAAGGCAACTTTTCTAGTAGCCCATCTTTAACCTTCTCTTTTGACATGTCTACACCAAGAGCTTTACCACAGATAAAGAAAACAAGACGTGATCAGATTCATACTCATAATGTGAACAAGAGGAGGTACATACCTTTTCCGTAAGACTATGTGAAATTCTGAGCTCCGCGAGCTGGTAATGGATACATAGGGCAGCTCAAATTCTTGCAACTTCCGCACAACTGAAAGAGGAAAAAAAAGCAGAATTTGTCATAAATGTAGCTCAGGTACCAAAGACATGGATAACAATGTCTACAACGGGGAAGACACCATCTGTGCAGGCCCCAGCAGGATAAAACTTGTGGTAAAATGTGTGTGTGACAATACTTTTTTAAAAGGGCTCTTGTGTACATGCACCCAGAATCTGCAGCTGTTTTATTGCAGTCAGTTCCCTAAGGAGAGTAAAGCAGACTGAAGGTCATTGCTGCTGCTACTTTGTTTTCACCCATCAATAAATGTGCTCAGTGCACACACACAAATACACACAAATCAGATGACTAAAGAGCCCTTTAGTTTACCATTAGGTTTATAAAAGTGTATTCTGTCTTTTTTATGGGCAGAGGGGCTGTGTACTGAAAACAGAAACACAGAGTAGTTACTTTGATGTTGAAAATTATCTGGCATAAAGAGAAACAAACTCAATACTTAACATGTAATGGGACATTTTTAAGCAAAATAAATCATCTCCGGAAAGCTAAAAATGCCACAAAAAGCAAATGAGAGCAGCACTAATTCAAACCACATCCTGGCTCTTGTCAACATGTCCGTAATATTTTACATTATATCCTGACTAACACACCGACCTCAGGGAAATTACTGCCTGAATTTTTCTCATTATCCTGTTATGTCAATCATCCCACCATCAGTTCTGCTTGATCAATGACCTGCTGCGTAGTTAGCCATATTTAGCACATGCCTCTTCTTTTTCATATCACTCAGCCTCAGATTTAAATGGCAGGATGAACAACACGTCTGCAAAATATACAGACCCCTCTGAGTTCATCTGGGTTCACTTCCAGCCTGGTATCGATGGTCTGTGAGGCGAGCATGTGGCAGGTGGAAACCATGAGAATCTCAGACTGTGGAGAGGTTTGACCTAAAAGGGCTCTCTTCCTCTGTCACTGGGGTATACATGAATGTGAATGCTAATACTTTGCAATGATGTGCGTCAAGTGAAACTGAGCCACATGAGATGTGGCCATTTGGTCTTTTGAGGGGGTCCTGTAAGTAACATTGACAACAAAAACACAATGGACAAACCACATGCTAACTGCTACAGAGTCTTCACAAAATGTACATGGGCAAAAAATTATTTTGCCCTGACTTGAAACAGTATCACTGTGTATTTCCATTTACAGCGTACTGTTTTTAAAAAAAAACACATTTATAATGTGCTGGAAGTCAACACTCCTCTTGCAGTCTGGAAAAACAATAACTTTACTAATCAGACGCCTGTAAATGTGGTACCACTCTGGAACTGTTGGTAAACCACAACATGCATTTCAGCCGAGAACACTGCAAAGAGGATGTTGTGCGCAGTCACACTCCAGCACTACAAAATGTTTTGCATGCACCAGCCAGCAAACAGCTGACTCTCACTGGGAGTCAGAACACCCCCCAAAAAATTAATTATACATTCTAGTTAGAGACTTAGAAATACAGCAGAATTTGGATTCAAGATAAACCCTCTAGAGGCGATACACAGCTTTTCTTTTTTCCTCAACTAAACTGAAGTATTTCTCAGAACAGAGAGACAAACACACTCAGCCGTATTCTTGTTGCCAGAATAAAATTCCCTGCGGTTCCACAGGAATCTACTCTCTAGCAATTCTTAATGAAAGTTTAAGTGTTTACACCAAAATCCTACTTTCAGTTCAGTTCAGTTCATTTTTATTTCAAACATTTCAAACATGAGCCTTCACAATAATTACAAAATATTTCATTTATTTCTGTGTGATTTGTGTCTTCTGAGAATCGTCTCTTTTGGTTACTGAGAAATGAATTCCAGCTAGAACATAAATAATCTGCAGTAATAAATGATGGCTCTTTTTTATGGATCTTGTTAGCTGGAGAGATAATCCTTAAAACATTTGCTGGCAAACTACACTTTCAGCTCAAAAGGATTTTTGCTATAATTTACTTTACTTTACAATTCTTATCAGGGAACATTTCTACAGCTTATGTAGCAGGCAAAAGAAAACTTTCCAGCAATAACAGAAACGGGAGGATGCTGCACAAGTTCAAGTTGCTTTTATGGCTCTGTTTTTATGATTTTGAACTTACACGATAAACTTCCATCCACACCTTCACGAACCAGGAAAAGACTGAAGTAACCAACAAGGTCATCTGGGAGGTCAAGCTTTGTCGCAACAGCCTGCAGAAACAATAACATTTAATTTCAGTGACATTCAATCAATCGTTTCATCAGAGCTTTATCTTTCAGAAGGTTAAAAAATGAGCAGATTAAAAATACTACACTAAAAAACCAAAGAGATAAAAACAATATAAAAAAAATAGATTTCCATTAAAAATAAATAAATAGTATACTTATGTTGACAATTTGCTATAGCTTATTCGGATGATTAATAGCAGCTGGGACAAAGCCATTTCTGTAATGCTTTGAGACTGCAAACCTGAAATTACTAAGGGGTGGGAGTCATTGTTTGGCTGATTGCTTAATGGTCATCTTCTGCAACTGTTTGATATAAATAGTTTAATTAAGTTAAACTGCAATTTGCCAATCAGCTTCTCTGACTAGTTTGACTGCATCAGTTTGTTCCTGTTCTTCAAAGACAGGTTACCGTATCATGACACCAAAGAAAGAAGATTAAACTGACTCAATAAAAGATCTATGAAATAGATAAAACTGCTCACATTCCACAGTTTGACCTTTAATGTTTTTGGCATCAGGTGTGATGGAATTTTTGCTGAACTCCACAAAGCAGTTTAGTATTGCTGACATATTTACTGAAATACAAGAGCTTCCTTGAAAAGGACATCTGGATGGGAGCATATGTTGTTCTATAACCCGTTTATACCTTTCAGCATTAATGGTGCTTTTCCCAATTTGAGAGCTGCCAATTCCAAAGGCACTGATTCACCTCCACGCCATCAAAGATGAATGCTTTTCAACTAACCCTTGATAACAAGCCAGACGGTGTCTCATCTTTAACCCAGAACATCTGTGTTTTCCAAAAAAAGAACTTTACTTTTTTTTTTTTCTTCATCTGACCACAGAACAGTTTCCCACTTGGATTCAGTCTATTTTAATTGAGCTTTGGCCCAGAATCTCCAGATTCTTAAAATCTTTTGATATTATATACTGCAGATGATGAGATATTCAAAGTCTTCACAAAGTTACATTAAGGAACATTATTCTAACATTGTTCTGCAATTTGTAGATGTGGTTCTTAGCAGATGGGTAATTCAAATAAAACAATATGCCCCAGTTTAAAATCAGATTTGTTTTCTGTGCTCTTGTGTGAATAAAATGTGGGTTTATGAGATTTTTTTTATTTACATTTTACACATTTCTGGATTTGAAGTTGTAATTCTCATAATTTAACGGTAAACAAACCCAAATGCAAACCACTGGTAGAGTTTTTGAACTGCTGAGACAAAACAAACAAACAAACAAACAAACAAACAAACAAAAATCTAGCATTTTAGTTAGTAAAATAATTAAGCAATACAACATTGAGGCAGAAACCCTGACTAAAATATACACCATCTGTGTGCTCTGACAGCTGCTGTTCTGATCAGAGGTTAACTGTGGTTAAACTTTCATAAGAGACTCGAACAAGTTTGATTTACAGCCAAGATCGACAAAGTGCACGCCACTGAGGCATCGCCATGTTTACTGAGATGAGTTAGAGTGTGTACTTTAGTGTGTGTTTATGGTGAATAAAGTGTACAGGTGAAGTGCATATACTGAATGGTTTGGACATCACCATGTTTCGCACAGATTATTAAAAAAAATAATAAAACAACAACAACAAAACAAGTCACATGTAATAAAGCTGTTTGATAATAATACTGTATATTTGTTTCACTGGCACATTGTAATTGCTCTTTTGGGATTATGGCCTGAAAGCTTAAATAGGCCTGTTGGGTATTTTCATCATGCCATCAAGTGTCTTTAGAGTGCTTAGATTTGTTTTCTTTCCATCTGTCTTGGTCGTGTTCCAAGTTTTCCTTAGTTTTGATTGTAGTAGGCCAGACTTTATAAAGTGCTTCGTGAAATATTGCTGTACTGAGGAGGTGCTATACAAATAAACATGGCTTAATTTGACTTATGGTATGTAGTGCCTCAGAGCTCACAGGAGATTGTAAAGCAATATTGCCTGCCTGAGGCAAATCCCTGGTGTCTATCAGATCTGTTATGAAGAGCTCAAATGCCTCTAGGTCAGAGATGGCCATACCGATTTAAATGAAATAAGCAATGGGCCACACTTTAAATAACTGAACTAAAACATGGCCACCGGTTACAATGAAAATATTTATAACTTGCCTAGATGCCTACATAAATATTTAAAATACGCTACGTTCTGGTAGTGTCCTGGTATATACGCTACTGCATGGGTCACTGATCAAACACACTGCATTGGAATTGAGTCAAATAGCAGCGCAAACTTATCTAGTTCATCCAATTCCAGCCCTCAGGGCTGAATTTTGTCCATGTGCTCTCCAACCAAACACACAGAACTAATAAAAAAAGTTGAAACCAAACAGATAAAAGTTTAAGACTTTAGTTTCTTTTAACTATATCAAGATATGGAGCTGACAGCAGTATTCACTTATAGTTTTTTCATGTAAATATTTTTCTGTCTAAGCAAGATTACAACAAACATGGCACTTAAAAAGCACCGTACTGTGCGAGACAGTAAAAACATGTTTACTCTCGCTTTAAACGTCCAGCACTTACATCAAGCACATCTTCCGTCTTATATGATGTGAGAATGTTGACTGTGACCTTCTGGCCATTACAGAGGCAGATGTCTATTGCAACCTCTTCTGTGGGGATCTGCTGGGTCTCCTGTGGAAACAACAGGAAACAAAAGGATTGAATTCAACATATCTGGGACTCTCCACCATTTGACCTTAGAACTGAAGAAGCCTCTCGGATGAGAGGTGAAACGTCTTCAAGTAACTTAAAGAAGTCCAGACGCTTTTCTTTGCAAGCTCCTTTGACTACGATGACCTGGATGACTGAGAACCTTCACAAACATATTTCTGGGTGAGCTACATGTTTTCATTCCCATCAGTCAACAACAAAAATCACACCAAACCACACAGATGGAAAAACTCTGTCTGGTTAGAGGGGAACACCCCCCCCCCCCAAACCCTTTCCATGACAATAGACGACCCTCCACTGTAACATTTTCTCAAACACAAATTTATAATGCACTCCAAACAAAATTTAATCCTTTCAGTCTGATCACTTTTATCTTTACTGTCAATTTTGACATAAGAGCTTAAAAGATGTTCAAAGTATGTTAAGGTTTAACTCAAATGGAGAAGGAACAAAGGCAATGGCTCACATATGGGAATTATTTAGTGACGCATATAAGAATAGCACGTGTGCAATGAACAGTCCACAATAACGAGTAATTAAATATTTTTAATTATTAAAATCACCTTTAATTATTCACTAACTTTTTGGGGGACTGGACAACACTAATCACACTCATTTTCTTTGTAATTGATTGTTATCTACATACTGTTTGGAAAATATGAAAATATTTACCACAACTTTACTAAAGTGTTGCCTTGTTTTGTCCAAGCGACAGTCAAAAGGAAAAACCCCATAAAGATATTCAAAAGCAGGGAAATGTTTATTGGGTATAGTGCTACATGCAGTCTTTTGTTTTGGATAACAAACTTGCAAGAGAAAAGCCACAATATGACTACACATTACAAAACAATTTTAAAAAAAGCACCATTCAACAAAAATGCTTACTTAAAAAGGTAAAAGCAATATCATTATGTAAGAAAAGGCCTCTAACACTAATTAAACCAAGTGTGCATTAAAAAAAAGAAAAGAAAAACGTATGATAAGATGATTAAATAATCTCATCGTTTATATTAAAGGTGCAATCTTGAACTGGATGACTCCAGCTTCTCTCTCTTGTCTTCATGGCTAAATCATCTATCATCTTTCCTTTTCCCACAGCAGGGGGTCTCTGAGAGCACAGAAGGCACAGATGAAAAATCTACACTGGGAGGCAAGTCATCTCCTATTCCAGACCTGCTTTCCTCACAGTACGTGAGAGAAGTGACATAAACACTGACTCTAATGTGCTAATCTGAGAGGAGAAGAGGGCGGAAGAAAAACAAAACAGGAGAATGGGTGCGATGTGGCTGCAGATGGATGAATCTGAATGGATTTGCAGCCTCAGGTAATGCAAGTCACAGACTAAATGATGCAACCTGCTATGAATAAGTTATGAATATACCATCCATTTGAAATGACATAGAATCAGCTTAAACTGAAAACCTGCTTAGAATTTTTGGTATGGAAAAAGCTTGTTTTGAGCTGGATGTCTCTCACACAGACACACAGTAACTAAGTTGCTGTGTTTAACAAAAGACTTGTTACATGATTCATGTTATCATTTTCCATGTTTCAGTATGCAGGCCAGTCTTGATCTGACACATCTAACCAGAAGCTTACAAGTACAGATGACACAATCCAAGAAAGTGTATGTGTGCTGCTGCGATAGACAAACAGCAAGAACAGCACTACCTCATTTCACCGCAATGTCAAAGTAATTACTAGTGAAGCAGAAATCACTGCCTCAGCATTTTAGTATAAGGTGCATTGCTCCTTTCAGACCTATTGACCGACAACCTCTTGATGCAGGTTAGATATAAAATAACCACCAACCTGTTGGGCCTTCCTTAAGAAACTGTTGAACAACTCGCTGGCTCCAAGCAAGGGATCCTGACGGACTGAAAAAAACAAAACAAAACAAAGGACAGTAAAGCAATAATTGAAAGTAACACAACTACATGAATGCCTAACTGGTGTTGGTATGCAATTTTGGGGGTTACTCATAAACATCAATGTTTTTAGGTGGAGCCACTTCCCATTTCTTAGTTTTCTGCTTTTTGAGCTTGCTATTGTGAAGTAGGTCACACCTTCCAAGTTATTTGTAAAGGCAATTTAGCTTAGCGCATAAAAACTTTATGAAGGAAGGGCTGACCTCTGGCAAAGGATCAATGATCTTAACTGCCACTAACCAGCTCCAACACACCATACTTAGTAAATAAAAGGCCGAATGAAGTTTCAGTGGCAAAGCAGAGCATTTAACATTACATACAATATGACTAAGTGTGAGCATATGTGTGTCATTCTGTATACTAACTTCACAAACTCTACTTGACAAAAAGGGAAATTTTGGAGCCATCTGCATCAGTGCATATTGTGTTTGCGTCAGTTTATTTTCCATAACTATGTCAAAAGCCATGATGTAACCTAGTGAACTTGTAGCCAAGAACACCCTGAATGCGTATGCTCCCAGACTATGAGCAAATATGCACTCAAACAATGATCCCTTGTTCTGCTGTAACTTCCAGTGCTTGAAAGGATTAAAACCAACCCTCCACGTTGCTGCCAGTTGCACTTATTTGTGTATGTGTGTACTTAGATAGTTCACCTTTGACCTGTTTACACAACGTGTAATATGCCGAAAACCTCTCGAATTGAAATACTCTGAATGGGTTTACTGACCTGATGCTAAATAAGCTTTTAAAACTGTCACGAGGTGTTCCACTTGGTTTTACCATGCCAAGATTTTAATTATTCTCCATGGTACAAAAGCCGGGTATTTTTCCTCCAAAAAACCAACCAAACAAAAAAACAAAAAACAAAAACCTCTCTTTACTAAAAAATTCAAATCAATAAAAAAAATAATTTCAATTACTGACACTTTCAGATTTGAGATTCTGGGTCTCGATATTTTTATTCATAAGGTGTGTCAACATCTCACTCCCAACTGAGGCTTTGTATCAGTGTCCCTGCTCAGACACTCTATGCCCAGATTAACAGTTATTTCACACTTATGTGGCATGAAGAGAACAGTGTATGTTTGGACTCCCTGCAGACACCAAGCAAACTTGTTCTTGTGATTGCTGTGGGGAAAGCTCTCAAGGAAACCGTGTTTGTCCTGCAAATATTCTGTTTTAAAAACACAGGCTCGTTATACACACACTACTAAAGAGGGGAATGTGTGCAACTTAAAAAACACTATCTAATTTAAACACTGGTTTAAACAACCACTCTGCATCTGAATGAAGTGAAATACAATACAAGCCATCTGTGAAAAGTCCATTCTGCATGAATAACTTACTAGCTTGCATGTATTTCTCCAGCTGTTCTCTCCTCTGTTCGACCTCAGCAGGGGTCAGTGTGAAGATCTTCTTTGGGGGGAAGGCAGGCACCACATTGCTTCCATATTCTTTCTTTATCTGTTGATGCAAACCACAAGTTGTGAAGCTCGGAGGGAACAAAGAGTCGGCAGTCTTGGAAAAAACAAAACCTCGCTAAACCAGTATTTCTCTGGTTTTAAGAGAAAACAGAGTTTGTTCAAGCAGTCTGCTAGCTACATTCTTATTTTAACAAAGCCATAATTACTGAAAAGAGATTTAAGTTTAAACTATTAAAAATGATAACTTTGCTACAGAACAACAGTCTTCTGAATTAAAGAGCTGTGGATTAATTTTTCTAAGAGGTACATTGAGGTTGTTTGAGATGAATCACAGGTTTATTTTAAGCACTGTTTCAACGGCTAGCTGCTGGAGTTTCCGTGCATAACAAACTCAGACACACACACACACACACACACACATCTGGAACACTGAATGTCTAGTCATTCCAAGTTTACTTTGTCTTCCAGCTTCTTGACTCATTTCTTTCCATTTTCTATCATCTGAGCACTGGTAGCTTGAACCATTGAAGTCTTACACCATTTGGTGTCTGATCTAAAAATCAAACACTTTTATGTGGTTTAATTTTTAACCTGCATATTGCTGCAGGTATGCTATGATGAAGGCAGACCACAGCGAGTGCTAGAGGAAAAGAGGCCATTTTCACCTCTGCATATTTCCCTGTGGTATTTTAAGTATGCCAGAGGCAGCAACTGGTTACACATACAAATAAGCTTTCACAGCCACACACACCGAGCACAGGTTGCAGATTCATAAAAGTCTGTCACATCTGAAATACATGTGAGCTCATGCGGAGCATTTTTGGCAGAGCTTGTCCTGTTTTTTTACTGTTTGCTTTAACAGGATTTGAATCTAGCACAGCTTCTGCCGTGTTGCAAATCCTTACAGGAGAGAACACATGAGAAGCACTTAAAAAAATCTAATTTTCTGAGCAATAACTGAGACGAGTGTGTGCACCACAATCAAGTGTGGAGTGTTTTGGGGTCATGAGTATGCCACAGGAAGCCCTTTGGGGTTGATGCTTAAAGATTTGAGTGTGTCTTTCCCACTCCCTGTTGCCAGGCAACAGCAACTGTCAGGATGATAACACAGAGTTGAGGATGGAGATTGTAAAGTTTGGCCTTAGCTCTCTTAGTTTGTAATGTGTATAAGCAAAAGGGGCACTGGGCACTCCTTTAGGGCCATGTTTTATACTGTTGTATACATTTTAGTGCACAAAGCACTTAAAAACACATCTTTACAAGAAAGAAAAACACATGTAAAACACTGAATACACTAATTGCCTATTAACAGCTCTGAAATATCAGTCTGTCTGTGTGTAAAGCTCAGCTGAGGCAGAGACAAAACAACTCTCAAGAACAGACAACTCAACACTTTCCCACCACATTTCTTTTTCAGATTAAATTCCTTTTCCCAGCAGGTAAAGTGTAAGAAAGGCCAAGAACATTCTTTCCATGTCACACACCCCCACCCACCTCCCCCATAATACTGTCTATTTACAGCCAATAGCTGGAACTCTTGGAAAAGCGGAAGCCAAAGACTTCAAGGCATCGTAGTCATGATTTAAAGTGACGGGAGGCTGGCGTATCGACCGTATGACACAAATATGAGTAAAAGGTCACCATGGGTGGATGTGATGGCATTTATGTCAGAGCACCGCACATAAAAACGTGCTTTGAAGCACACTGACAGTGTGGTTGGTATATTAACATGGCTGAAACCTTACCTGTTCATGGAGGCCAAGAAGTTGGCTATAGCGTACCCGACAGTGCAGCACACCATTGACATGGATGTTGTAGGCCTGTGGGGACAGACATAAGGACAAAGACTATGTAAAAAAAAAGCATAAAGCGAGTGCTGAATTTGTTTCTTTAAATGCACACCTAACAGTGATTTGGTGACTTCAGAGGCATTGTGTTTGCATGGAGGAAATAAAACCACAACTGCTGAAAGACGCTGGAAGAATCAGCATTTACCACCCTGTACCTTTAGCATCAAGTTTCACTACTGATTTCATCTGATCATCCCACTACAGTGTGCTTCCTCTGCTTTTGTTTTCTTAGACCAAACAAATGAAGTGTGAACTGGATTCAATCATATTCCAGCGACTTCCATCCAAAGAGGAAAACAGAACCTGCTGCACAGTTTTCAATCCAAACCTCATCCAGACATTTAATATAGAGAGAAAGTATTTCATGTGGAATCTTTAACTCCCTCTCTGGAGACACTTTGCTTGTTTTGACAGGAGCTGTCACTGAAAACTCCTCCACAAAACAACCACTTGGAGCTAGCAGACCAAAAATCTGCTTGCCTTCATGTTGAGAGCCAGCCACAGAAAGCAAGGAAGAAATTTTTCATGTCATTAAGTACGATAGTAAACCAAATATACATAAAAATGTAATGCATCAATTACAGAACAACCTACATGGAATAATCCTATTAATATTGTGTTATTTACCCACTATTTATAATTTGAGAATTATTATTTCCTCCTTCATATGCTAAAAAACAAACAAAAAAACAAAAAAAACAATCAGCTTCCAGCAGGCTGTGCACAGTGATAAGGGAACAACAAGCTCACTGAGAAGACTTCATATTTGGATATCAAGACATAAACTGCTGTAGTGCTTTAATCCTCTTCCCTTTCTATCTCAATTAATTCTTGCAGTCAACATGGTGGGTCATCTGTCCACACAAAAGGAATTTTACAGTCTTCTGACTGCACATGTACATGCTCTTGCTGAACTGCACAAACAATCAAAGGGAAAAAACAAGAATATCACGCCAAAAGTTGTTCTTGCAAAAGAGGAAGGCTTGGACAAAAAAAAATATGTCTGTGTAGGCAGGATCCTGACAGGAAGGAAGAATGAGTATGCAGAATGTCTTGGCTCTAAAAATGCAAAAGTGCAAAAAAAAAAAAAAAATACCGGAGTTTTTTTTTGGTGGCTACAAGCAGTTCAACTTGGGGACAGTTCAAGAGGCTGTATATATTTTCCTACATATTCCCACACTCATCTTTGTTTCTGCACCCCAAACTCTTATAAATGTATTAAATAGTGTTACATTTTGATCCTAGTTCCTCATCATGTTTAAAAGCTTTTGATTTCATAATCCAGCTGCTAATCTAAAATTTGTGTCATAATAAAGTTTCTTAAAGGAGTGAGATGCTGTCTGATCCCATTGCTGTAATCAGATCAAAACACTGAATGTTCAGTCCTGAGAAAGACCAAATTTAATATGAGACGCCCTTATTAGAAACAAAACTGTCAGTGTTTTTACTTTTTTTCATCACTGCCCACTTTAACCCCTAAAATCATGTGTGATCTAATCTTGTGAACCAGTATCTGTGAGAGGATTTCCAAGATACCTGCTACTGTTAGCACATTTTAGGGAACCTCTCTGTGTCTCTAAGTTTATACATCTGGCTCAGTACATGGAGCCAACTGACACAGCTACACTGTTGAGCACAGCTTTCATGGTTTCAAAAAACAAAACAAAAACCAAAGTAATACAGACTTTGAATGATGAATAATGAACTAGTTTAGAGCTAAGTCTAAACCTGTTCCTCATCCTGAGTAAATGAGTTATCGTCACTTAATGTAACACCAAAGTCTCTTGTTCTCATATCCACAAACACTAAAAAAAAAAATTAGGTTGAGATAAAGGCAGAAGTGTAATAGCGGAAAAAAACAACAACCCAGGAACACTGCCATAAAAAAAAGAGGCCTTTTTAATTCTAAGAAAGCCCTTTGCAAACGCTGCAAATTCTGCGGCTTACTGGTTCCAAGGTACACAACCCATCTCTCAGTGTTACAATCAAGCAAAGTCCCTTCCTTTCAGCTGGTTATGGGAAGGTCACAGTGACAGTCACAGGACTCCCAGCTGAGAGGTGAAAGGCCTTTGCTTTTCCCACCGGAGTACATGCTAAAAATGTGCTTGGCTAGTTAGAGATACGTCAGAGAACGACATCAGTGAGGAACGCGTGGAGAACACTGTAAAGAGGGAAATAATTCTGAATTATTTGGCATGTCCACTAATTCTCTTGCAAAGCCTTTTATGTTTATTTCCCAATTCTGTGCCAATTCAAATATTATTATACTTATTCCAAGACTTTCTTCCAAATACACAGTCAAAATGGAAAATACTCATTTACAGGTGTATGACAGTGAGAGCAGCCAGAGTAATGTTACATTAAAATCAGATGACGCAGTGTTTGTGTTTTTTTAAGTACACACACACACACACACACACAGGACAAAGGGACCTGACACAAAAACACTTTTAATAAATACTATAGACACTGTTTTCTATAAAAATCCTGAATTATTAATTATTTGTTGCACGACATCAACACATGAGGAGAAGCAAACTTGGGAACCAAGAACAGGTTCCAAATGATCTGATCCATCAGAGCTCTGAGCTTTCCAGTTCCATTCATCAATGCTGGCAAGGTTTTCTGACAGTCGCACATTGCTAAACAATGACGTCCCACTCGTGGCAGTGGAGCTCTTGCACATCTGAGTCAGATGCAAACCTTTTTTCTACTCTGTGTTCAGAAGTAATGAAACTGTTGTACTTATGCCATAAACCTGCAAAGGCCTACTGCTAGGAACAAATAAGAAAATGGATCAGGAATGGAAGCACAATTCATAATGACATCTTTAAAATCATTATCCATCTCAACTTGAACCCAAGCAGTTTTCTGGCAACTTGCAATCACCAATAGATCATATTTATCGTCTCTGTCCAAGTAATCAAGCAACACAAGGAAGAAATCTTTTGAGTTGACGCAAACTTTGAGAAATAAACACTACATCTGGCAAACATTAATACAATGTATCCTGACTGTCAGTCACTGGGTTTTTCATAAATAGCAAAGAAAATGGTGCTATTACTGCTGTCCTTGATCAACCTTCACAAAGGCTACCTTCAGAACACAGCAAAGCACAATGGTAATTCATGTTTCAAACAACATTAAACACAATAAGAAACAGAAAGAAGAAAATAAACATAAAGATTATGCTGCAGCTCCCAATGTGCTTTGAAGACTACCATAGTTTAGACTGATATATATAACTGCTAGTTAAGGGATGAAGTTAAAGCAATGCTGGCTGTATTCTCTTTTTCTAAATAACACGGGAGATGGCAACATCATGGTAAGCAAACCTCAAATCTCACTAAGAATTTAGGTGCTGGCTCAAACCTTTAAAACAAAAGAGACTTTGTTGTGGCTGATTTGAGGCTATAAAGAGACTGGGACACATGCAAGTTTGTGCATAAAGCTTTAAGGGTAAATCACAGTGTGTTAAACTTCAGACATGGCATAATGATGCTATATGTTTATACTGTAGAACTAATTTTCTCCGCCAGATGAAGGTAAAATGGCAGAAACTGTGTTGAACAGGATAAAAGCCACATTACTTTTCTGTTGATGTCTCAAAGAATCATGCTAAAATAATTTTTGCCCAATTTGCTCAAATTTTATTACAACAAATCAAGTTTTTATTCACCTATGCAAAGCATCAATGACATGATTACACAGTAATGTTTATAGCTGATTTATAACCCAGCAGTTCCGCCTTCCCAATAATTTGTGCACAGTAAACACTGGAGCCCGTGCCGCACTGACATTAGCTCGACATGTGGGCAGCTGAAACAAGCATTAACACAGTCTGTGGTTAAAGCGGGTACAACAACAACAAAAAAAGAAAGACACAACGTCGTGCTTACCACGTAGGTCGAACCGTTTTCTCCCGAACGAACCTCTGTGTCGGGTATGGAAAAATGCATCTTAGCTCGAAACACAAGCAGCTCCCAGATGATAAGTCCTTTAACGCCACTACAGTCTGCGATGGAGAGGACACCACAGTTTCCCCACAAAGTCCACTGCAGTGACTAACGTCGGTGACTACGGAGGAGGAGGAGGAGGAGGACGACGAAGAGGAGGAGGCGTCTCTCTCTCGGTTCAGCCACTGGTTTGAGAGTCCGGGGGGATACTGTTGCCGGACTACAGGGCGACTGCTTACGACTTTATTATGTGGACAACAACTCGCGTACCAAGTCGCACTGACGTTAAACTTCTCCCACGTCAGTGTTAAACTTTTCCCTCTGCCGTTCGAGTAGCAGCCATGTTGCAAGTGTAATTACACCTTCACTGTTAGCATTACAATATCCTATTAACTCACTTTAGGCAAGTTGTAAGAAAACCTTTAAAATCACCTATTTGTTAAAAACCAAAAAAAACCAAAACTCAGTTTCAAGCTGTGCAGTCGATTGAGTTCGTTAGCGTAACCAGATGAAGTTGCTGGATAAAAGGTGCAGTTGGTTCTTGCAAGCCCAAGAGCGCCGCACAGCCCTATGGTAAACCTTTCGAAATATGTGAGCGGACAGTTTTACTTGAACGTTTTCTGCTTTCCCGACGTCCTACCTTTGCTGAAAAAAGTTTAAACAGCAACAAGGTATATACATAGAGCAAATGTGACAAATATCGCGTAAGAAACCAGAGGCTACCCCACCGTCCAGCCACTCTGTGTTCAGCGTACGTATTGGCCGATCAAGGTTTTGGGTCAAACCATCTTATCGTCGGCACACGGGTGTATACTGCAGTTTATGCAATTAAAATAACACAAATTCACCCCCAAGACATACAGTTATTTTAATTTATCGCACAATATTTTGTAAACACAACACAAAGGGTATTTTCTGTATTAGAATTAGTTTTACTTGAAGTCCGCACGTTATTTGATCCAATCCGTTAGTTGGTCCAATCCGAACTGACAGTGAACGCGCAGTCAAAATTCCTTAGTCAAAAATGCTTTTTTCCCGCTAGTTTTACAACACACACAGTTAAACGTTATATTTAAAAAAAATATTCGAAGACCTGAAAAACTATTTCAAATGTTTTGAATATTAAAAATATTTTGTATTTTGTAATATTTCTTATTTGACCTTTTTTCTACAGCTAGAAATGCTTACGGCATATTTTTATACTATTGTTTGTGATCGTGTGTCACAGAGAGCGTACAGAAGCAGGTAATGTTAATTAAAATCCCATAAAATCCTGCAAACGTCATAAAATGCTGAACCCGCTTCCTGTCACGTGCCCTGCTGCGGCCTGATCATGTGACTCCAGTTGCTAAAAATGAAAGCTTTATGTAGCTGTATGAGATTTGTGGCGCTTGTTTTGATCTATAATTTATTTTTCCAAGCAAGTTATCAGCTGACCGAGCTGCAGGTAAGGCTGGGCTTTCTAAATTCAATAACTGTAGTCTTTACTTCAATAACTCTGTGGCGCATATATATATTACTAATAATACAACAGGTTCTGGTGTAGCTGTATGTGCCAGAAAGGAAATGGCCAGCAAGATTGTTGTTTACAGGTGTCCCCCCCTCTTTGTTATGACGTGTAACCACAGGTATGTAACCTGTGTGGCGGGACCATCCTAAACAGGTCTGAGGTCGGTCACTTTTGCTTCTTATCCGCTGGACGGATAGACGGACGTTGCTGTTTGAGAAATGACACCACAAACGACCCTGAACACATCATCGGGTAGGATTTGCTGCTTTCAGGGTCCGTCGGAAACAGAATTTACACCCAAGCTAAGATTTTTTAAGCTCCTTTGTGAATAACTGTTAAAAAAAAAAGAAAAAGTAAATGTCTTTTTCTTTCTAGTGACTTCCAGTGCTGACTGTGTATTAACTTGTGGGAAAGGTTTTGTCTTCATAATATTACTAACAGACAGGAGGCTGAGCTGGAGGTGGCAGAATTGGCAGTGCTAGCATTTTCATTAGGAAGTACAGCTCAATTTGGTTTTTTTGGAGACACAGTTAGAGAGGCAAAGCTGAGATGGTTTGGATAGTGGGATATATTGGACAAAGGGTGTTGAATGTGGATCTGGCAGGCAGAATAAAAAGAGGAAGACCACAGAAATGATTCATGGATATAATGTAGAAGCACATGCACAGTTGGTAGAGAAGGATGCTAGGGATAGGGTGAGATGGAGGCAAATTTGGTAGTGACCCCTAAAGAGTGCAGCTGAAAGAAGAAGTTCTTCATTATCTGAACTTTATTTGTGTTTTTGTTTGTCAGGTTGGATCTGTCCAACTGTTCACTAACTTGTGTGCGGGATCTTCAGGGAGCATCAACAGCTTTCATGATGTAAGAACAGTAAATACAGTTTCACATCTTTTTTTGCACAAATAATCCTCTCGTCTGCACGCAAAACAACAGAAGCTCCTGCTTACACATGCTTTTTCTTTGATTGAAAGGTTATTTTTAATTCAAAAGGAAATAACTGCTCTTATCGCTACTCCACAGTTTACATTTAACATGAAAAATTGTAGTAAAAGCCTGTATTGGTGTACCGAGAAAGACAAATGACACATGTGCAGGCGATTCCTCAGAATGATCTTAATGTTGATAAAAGCATTCTTGAGCTGCAAGAGTTTAGGAAAGTTTTTTTATCTCCCCTTCTGGCAAGCACTAAAATGATTTAACTTCACAAAAAATAAATATAGCTGAAGCAAATAAGGAAGACAGAGGGCGGCTGTGGTTGAGCAATTTCTTTACCAAATGGTTCACATATTGAAGTATCCTTGGACAAGATGTATCAAAGTTAGACAAAGTGTTTAGGCATAGATACAAGTGCAGTGTGACTGGATGACTGATAGTTGTACTAGAAAGTGCTAGTGTTTTTATCTATGTGGTCGCTCTTTTAAATGCATCCTATAAATGTTTATATTACAGAGACCTCTCGTTCAATCCCATTGTCAACATCAGTGATACAGCTTTTCAAGGATTTAATAAGTTAAACTACATGTAAGTATTTTACCCAAATTATGACAGATTCTCCTCAGTATTAGATTGAGATTTTTTTTTCTAACTTAATTTCTCTGTAGGATTTTACCACAAAATATAGATTGTCCGGGAAGCAACACATCTTGGGAAAAGGTTAAAATCAAAGAGGGAAATCGCCATTGTGAAGGCCAAAGGAATATATGCAACGAGACTGGACAACTGTGTAAGTTCCTAACTTTTGCTGTGACACATGCCATCTAAAACTACAGTTATATGTTACACGTGACATCTATTCATACTTGTTGGTAATCCACAGCAATGAACTGTCCAGAGAACTCCCTCTGTGCCCCCTTCGGCCCAGGCTTCTTTGAGTGCAGCTGCGCTGAAAACTTCCGTGGATACAAGTGTCTTCGAGAGGTTGGTTCTGCAAGCAGCTTAATACAAATCACCTTTTGATGCTAAGCTTTTCGATTATTTAAAGTTGTGCATTTGTTAAAACTGTCCATAGGGGGAGTTCCCAGCTCTGCAAGTCTTTGGACCTCTTGCAGCTTCTACGGTTGTGATCTCGGTTCTTCTGTGGGCCACCCAGAGACGTAAAGCCAAATCACTCTAAAGCTGAACCTTAGTCAGCTGGTTTTAATCTCAAACTGACTGTTCTTAAAGGGAAGACACTGATAGGGGGAAAATGCTGACAAAGTCTGAGGGGACTTTTACAGGGCTTCTTTTAAATGTGTTTTTATTCATTTTACACCTTTTTGAGGTCGGTTGTATTTTTTGTTTCAAGGAAATTTACACGTTTGACCTCAAAGATGTTTCAGTGTAATTTTAAAGAAAAGATTTGCTCTGCCTTTCAAATATTTTTGTCAGAAATGACCACTATTAGCACATCAATTATATTTGTAAATGTATTTGACTGACACCATGTGATAGAAGGGAAAACACTGTGTTTTACAAAATCTTTCAGAAACTATGTGCACTTACACAAATACTGATTTCTGTCCTAAAACCTGTCTGGGCAGACGTGCTGAATTTCCACTTTACTGACAGCAAAGACTAAGTTTGTTTTGATATAAATTTTAACAGTAATAATTAAGAGTGCAAGCTTATTTGACATCTTTAAAAATTATTTTAATAGTCCAATAGGTTAAATTCTTTATTTTTTTTTCTATGCAGTTGAGCGACACAAAATCCTTTCTTTTGCAACAAACCTCTTTTTGAAGTGTGATGTTTTTATTTACATCTTTAATTTCAATTTCAGACAAAACACAAAATGTGGAAGATACTTGTCTGTTACAGCCACATTTTGTTTATAAGCCACATGTGCTAAATGTCTTGAGATTCAAGGGTAACCTCCGTTGATACTCTTCTCCATTGAGATTCAGGGTTCTACTAAAGATTTTAAAACAGGATATGTTTCTATGCTTCGAGTATCATGTTTACATTATGCATATACAGGATTTAATTGTACATTAACTGATTTTCTAGCTGTTAAAATGTTGTGTTCTCTCATTGGGAAAATTCAGTGTTGAAGGGCAGCTCTAGTTGCTCTATGTTCAATACATTGCTTCTGGCTAAATAAGTTGTCTGAATGTTAATGCACTGACTAAATATTGCAACTAATAAATAATTCTTGTAAGGAGAGAGTGCATCTACAGCATGCAGAATATTTCTCCTGGTTTTAACTGAACTTGGTGACGATATATGAGCAGTGAGAACATAACCTCCTAGCTGCTTTACCAAACACTGTAGTACCTGGTTAATGTCTTACTTTTCTTTTGTCATTAAACCTAACTTTATGGGAGCCATAACATTTATCTGATGCTTCAAGTCCAACTGTAATTAGGAAAAAATTCTGTCTTGTTTCAAATTGCATGCCATGGTTAATAACTAGTGTTGTGACGCTCAGTGGGATTGTATTGGTAATTAAATGTTCTGTTTCTAATAAACAGTGGGTCTTATAACATCTAGCACTACTTTTTTTTTAACAAACAGAACAGCCTTGTCACATTAGGCCAGGAAATATTTCCATTCACCCAATACTACCATAAAAACACACATGGACTCAATTTAAAAAGCATATGTCACTTCAGATATATATTTATTGCATGCTAAAAGCACAATTTGTTGTGTGTGTACAAGCTCTTGTGCACACAAACTGAGTTGTTCACTGGTCCACGTTTTTGACTCGCAGCACCACAGGGACAGAGGTACACGGGATCATCCCGAGCTCTGTGATGACTAGATCTACGAAATCAGGCGGCGTCACGTCGTAGACCAGGTTAAGAAGGCCGAGAGAGGACTCGTTCTGCCATCCCTCCAGCGGAGTCGTTCCTTTACGGGTTACAATGAGGTCGTCGGGGTCATCTGGAAAGCAAAGATGAGGATAAACTGGTGTATGGAAATAAAGTTGAGCCAAAGGACAAATTGAGCTGAAAGGCTCGCAGACATTTATGTAGCCACTGAACACTTTCCATACCGAGTTCATTAGATACAAAGGAATCTGTCTGCACCCTGTCGCAGAACTTGTAGGTCTCACAACACACCAGCACAGGCACATTAAAAGCTTTGGCCACCAGAGCTATCTGTGATGTCCCCACTCGAGACATGACGTAACCATTAGCCAGCAGAGCATGAGCGCCAAGGAAAACCTTTGACACCTAGAAGAGAATAAAGAAACTCATTATGCTTAGAACCAAATATTTTGGGGTTTACTCTAGTGTAGCTCCATGATTACCTCTGGAAGGATGTAAGAGACAGCAGAGATAAGAACATAGGTGCAGCTGATGCCTTTCTGGACCAGGCGCCTCAGGGCCTCCTTGCCCTCTAGCCGAGGCCTGCTGTCCACAACAATAACACGGAATTTTCTGCTCTTCTCAAAGGCCTTGCAAAGGATGTGGTTGACCAGTGACGAGCTGTCAGGGAGGAGAGAGGAACATTTAATGTCAGGGCAAAAATGCGGAAGGAAGGTTGCATCTAACCAAAACAGGGAAGAGAAAGCGTTAAGAATAAACAATTAAGCAATGCTCGCTAATAAAGAACAGATTTAACAGCTGAAACCAAGTACATGCACGCAGCTTTTAGAGACTTACCATCCGTAAACTAGGATAACATCTCCATCACTGATCTTTTGTTTTTCTATGGCGCACTTGGCAATAGCTACACCAGCGAGAATAATCTTCTCATTAATGTAGGACTCGATACCGTTGAGCAGTTTGTTCTTTGCCTAAAAACAAAAGGAAGTGCATGAGTTCTCAAGTATCGGAAACTTAAAATGAGCCACACAGCGTGCTAAAAGTCTCATTACTTAAACAAAATTATGTGATTGCAAATACACGAGTGTCACTAACCTCGTCTTCTTTACAGTTACTAGGAATATTAGAGATCTCCTTCTTGATGTATTTGATTGCATTACCCATGCTGGCTGACAGAGGGCGACACTGATTCAGAAAACTGAAATAAAAACAAAGCAAAAGGAATGATTTCATGTGTTAAACCAAAAACGTGTCAGTAATGTAGGAAATAATGATGAATGACTAAAATCAGTAATTTTTTCCTTTACCTGATATAAGGTTTTAGCTTGTTGACCAAGTCTCTTGATAGCTCCTCATTTTGAGGTGTAGTGTAGTCCCTTATTACCTGAAGGGAAAAATGAAACACTGGACTTTGACTGGGCCATTACAACATTTCTTTTCTTTTCCAGTCATTCTGTTGTAGATTTGCTGCTGTGCTTACGATCGTTGTCCTGTTGCATGACCCAATTAAGACCAGACTTTTAGGTGTCAGACAGATTGCCTCACATTGACTTTACAATACTTTTGGTAAATGGCCTGTATTTGTATAGCACTTTTACTAATCCCCCCTAGGGACTCCAAAGCGCTTTACACACCCAGTCATCCACCCATTCACACACTGGTGGAGGCAAGCTACAGTTGTAGCCACAGCTGCCCTGGGGCAGACTGACAGGAGCAAGGCTGCCATATCGCGCCATCGGCCCTTCTGGCCAACACCAGTAAGCGATAGGTGAAGTGTCTTGCCCGACTCGGACCGAGACTGTCCGAGCCGGGGCTCGAACCGGCAACAAAGCGAACTCCCAACTCCTGAGCCACGATCGATTTTATATACATAGGAGCTTGTAGTAAACTCAGTGACTGCAAAGTGCCCAGGTCCTGTGGCTGTAAAACAAGCCCAGATGCAACTTTGAAAAGTTAAGCTATACCACCATATTCTTTTTAGAAAGAATAAGCTTTCCCTATGACAACACTTCCAAACAAACCATACTTGTTCAGTGTTTTTCTAACTGCACTGTCATGAACTCACTGAGGCGTGTAGAGTGAGATCTAGTCCTTGAATTTTTTTTTTTTTGCAGCTTCTCTGAGCATTACATGCTCTCAACTTGGAGTGAATTTGCTAGGATGTCCATTCATGGGAAGGTCGGCAGGAATTTTGTGAATAATCTTTCTCACTGTGCAATGATGGACTTACAGCCTTATAATCCTTCACAGATTGACAGTTGATTCTTTGAAATCGTTGCTTATTTCTTTCCTCCTTGGCACTGTGTTTACACACACCTGAATGCCTCAGAACAACAAACTGTCAAACCTTCCACTTTTATAAAGATGCTCACACCTACTGATGATCACTTAATAAGGTATATCTGATTACCAGCACCTGGCTACTACTTGCCCTTGTATTTTTAATGGATGCAGTCATGGTACACTCAGTTTTCCACACAGTGCTTCTGGATTTTGACTTCATTAAATGATGACACTGTATTATGTCGTGTTCTGTAGTTCATTTGAGATTGTATCTACCTGATTTTAATGACCAGATTCACTTTTACAATGTCCTGATAAGTAAAAACTTGGACCCTCTCCAATACTGGCCGACTTCTTTGTAACTGACTGCAGTCAAACGGTCACTGTGTCAGCCTTAGCCTCGCCCATGAGAGAGGGAACAGTGGGGTTTGAAGAATGAATGGTCTATGTTGGGACTGTACCTGTTTGAAAGCATGCAGCAGGGCGACAGAGCGAGCATTGGATCCTGCAACAATGCCGTGTGAATACTGCAAACCCAGCCTGACAATAGCGGGATGAATCACTGTGGAAGGAATGCTGCAAACCACAAAAGGGTCCGTTAATGAGATTTAAGGAAATCTTAAGAGGTTACATCTTATAACATGACATGAACAACACACTGTAACATACAATTTAAAGTCAGTTTACCTGAGTTGCTGTGTTAGAGGAGCTTTGCGACTGTACTGGTGGAGATGAGAAAACAGGCTGACTTTGTAGCCATAATCTGAGCGCAGCGGGATCTGAAATGCACAAAATGTACACCAGGTCAGAGATTACAGCTGAGTTAATGAGGTGAAAACAGGGAGTCTGTAGACTGTGCTCATTAACAGTTACATTAAACTTTGAATTCTGTGTAGACCTAATAGAAAGAAAACTGACAAAATTAAAAAATTACTGTTATAATAAATTATGACTAAAAGAACAGCAGCAAGCAACGGACAGCCTGGTGTTTCGGTGACCACAGCAAACAACACACATACTGTAAAACCTACTTGCCAACTTAACAGCTGCCTACATCATTAAGTTTGTAACAACCAACGATAATGGGTTAAACCGGATTAAGATAACAGGTTAGCAACCGAAACAGAACCAAAAGGAAAAAAAAAAAAGGTTAATGGCACACATTCTGTAAAGCCAGACGCCGATGGCTTATACCTTTTTAGCAGTATAGTGCTCTGGTGTCTGAAAGAAATGTTGGATACAGTCACATGCAATCACAACTGCTGGTTACTGTATGCAAAGCTGCAATGACTTAACCAAATAAAATTACTTTATTTTGGAGTTACTGTTCAAATAACAGGAATTCTATTTATGTACACACCTGACTGACTTTTGTTTAATTAGAGAATGTCTCAGATTTAACTAGTAAAAGTTTAGATTTCCAAAAACGAACCATGCACCTGCAGGAAATGTCACACTTCTGTCCAATATAACATGTTGTAAACATACCAGCAGTGTTTTTTCCATCAACTGAATTTGTTTACAATACAGTATGTTAGATTCAAACATAAAAAATAGTTACTTGAAGCATCCAAGATCAAGCCATTTTCATAAAATAAGTCAAACATTTCCCGATGAATCTATCCATCCTTACAACAAATTAAAAGGTTACTTAGAATCACTATGTATCGTGTGTATTCAGTGTGTCTTGAATCATTTTTAAGGGTCTTCAGAAGTTCCTCACAGCAATACTGACCTGTTGCCTTTCCAACTTCTTGGCAAGTTTCTTTAAAACGTCTGGGTTGTCCACTTGAATGTGTTCTGGGAGCCTCTTCACCACTGAAAATGCAAAGAGTGTTAATATTCTCCAGTGTGCTGACGAGCCAAAAAATTCTGCTGGTCGTTTGGGAGATGCTAAATAGCTCTGAGGCTTGTACTGCGAAGCAGGATTTTATGTTATCCAGGTATTTGCACTGTCAAATTTGAACAAAGACTAAGGCTACATCCACACGTACACGGGTATTTTTGAAAACTGAGATTTTCTGTTTTTAAAAAAAAATCCCGTCCACACGTGCAGTTTTAAAAAATATCTCTGTTCACATGTAAACGCCCAAAACGCAGTCAAACGTTGTGAAGAACATGCCAAATCCTAGCCGTGTAGAAATGTTGGCCAATTAGACGTCTAGAAGCCTGGGAGGGAAAGAGTAAACAGGATGTAAGCATGTAAAAACTGCAGATAGTAAGATTAACAGCAACAGTATTTTGTCTATATCCGCCATTGTAGAAATTAATTTCATGTAAACAATAACGTGGCGCACAGCGTCACGGCAAAAAAGGCGAACACCTTTGACGTTGCGTGACTAAATCTCTGTTTTCCTCATCCACACAAAAACGCAAAAACTGAGTTTTCAAAAATCTCCACCCTGGCAGGAGTTTTTAAAAATCTCCATTTTCAGTGAAATCTGCGTTTTCAAAAATACCTGTATACGTGTGGATGCAGCCTAAAGCCTACATTCAAATTCTGTGTTTACATTTATTCTTTACTCTTTACCCATGTGTTAATGAAAGAGCTCTCACATTGATAATTCTGTTAACTTGCTGAGTTCTTCACAGGCTTCAAATAGGCTAAACTTTATCAAGTCTTGTCTAGCCTTACTGACCAAAGCACTTAAAGCTTACACTTTTAATATATTATTACGTTACAGTCATTTTCCCCTCTTACACACTCATATTGATGGTTTGTCTGCAGCAGCTGTATTGCTTTCAGTCTGTATTACATGTTTAACGTCTTCATATTTTCCCATATTTCAGTACAGGTTCACCTTCGAAAATCAGTCGCTCTACTGCTGATACACTTATTACCATTGCCACCGACCACACTTCACTGGTACCAAATCCTTGTTGGTTGAAGTTACCACCAGTTAGTCTTGTTTCAGCATATTTCCCTGCAGCCAATCATGAGGCCAACGTTTGACCCTACAACAATCACTGATCACTGTTAGTCTGTATTTATCACAGCCATGCAGCTTCTGTGTTGGCATAAACAGCTTCTCAAAGTTCTACAGGTAGCTGTCTGTTGTTCTGACTTGATTATTTCAAGTTAGATTATCCAAAAGATAAAACTGAACGCGCAAATGTTAGGTGCAACAGCAGTACCTGGCTGCAGATCACTGGGCGGAGCTTTTGGTTTGCTCGTGGCTGCCTGCTGTCCTGTATCTCCCTTCTTGCTCTGTTTGCTGGCCCTCTCAGCCTCTTGCCGAGCTCTCCTCTCAGCTTTCAGCTCCGCTTTAGTCTTTGCTGGCTTGTCCGCCGGCACAGAAGCCTCCGAGGCAGGCACAGAAACGGGTGCAGTAGCAGGCACTGCTGAAGGAGCTGACAAAGACCATAACAGACACAGATGTTAGGATAAAGAATGAATCACACTGTGCACCCAGATACAACAACACTTGCTGCTGCCAAAATGGGAGGCACCTTTCTGCACTGTGGGTTGTGTCGGGGGCTGGGATGCTGGAGCTGCTGAAGTGACCGGCTTCTTCTCCTTCTCATTTTCCTGTGATGCCTTGTCATCTTTTTTCTCTTTGTTTTTTTTCTGCTGTTTCTTCTCTTTCCTCAGCCGTTGCTTTTCCTCCTTGGTTAGGTCTTTGCCTTCACTCTGTCACGTGACAGGAAGAGGCGTCAAGAAAAACCCAACTATTAAGGAAAGAATTTATCCACACAAACGACTATAATAAATTTCAAAACAACACCTAGACTAACCTTTGCGCGTTCGATTTCACCTTTCCTCCCGGGTCCATCTGTAAGACGAGCAACAGAGGATGATAATATTAGATTATTTAGCATTATAACGTACTTCTGTTACTTTTTCCACAAGAGGCGGTGATACTAAGGTCGAGTCTGTTAGCTGCTTTTAGTTTGCACCGTGTCAACGAAATCAGTAACAAAACAAGTGTAGTGCATCATCGTCACAGCACAGTGACAACTAGAAACATGAGTATTGTACATTTTAAAACTACTCGAAAAGATGATGCAATACATTCTCTGTCTACGGCATGAGTACCATTTACATGCTCTCGACGCTAACGTTAGCAGGTCTAGCATCTGGGAAATTAACTTTGCTACCAGCTAATAACAAAGTCTACATAATAAGCGCTGTGAGTATGAGATACTTTTTCGTAACTCCTACAACTAAAGAATAAGAACCAAAAGGAAAAACCAAATGAACTACAGCTATTTACACACTCTGAAACCCACCTATCACTCCACTGTCAGCCATGTTTACGATGCTGCTTCACCTCCTCTTCTGCTGTAGAAACTACTACCATAGAAACGTATATCGCCCCCTGGTGGATGACGTTGTATGTTGATGAGTATGTACACATTAATATTAAGCATATTGAAAGCATATTGATTTGTTCTCCTGATATTTAGACTGTAGTATTGATATTTTAATCTTTGCCTTATGTTGTTTAATGGGATGCTGGAGCTGCTGAAGTGATCGGCTTCTTCTCCTTTAATACTATTTTCACATTAATACTATTTTCCAAATAGTATTAATGTTTAATGGGTGTTATTAAGGCTCACTCAGTGACATCCATCCATCCATTCGCTTCTCCTTTTCAGGGTCGCGGGGGGCGCTGGAGCCTATCCCAGCTGTCATAGGGCGAGAGGCGGGGTACACCCTGGACAGGTCGCCAGTCTGTCGCAGGGCCAACACACAGGGACAGACAACCATTCACGCTCACATATTCACACCTAATGGCAATTTGGATTTTCCAATTTCCAATTTTCCAATTAACCTATCCCCACAAGCTGCATGTCTTTGGACGGTGGGAGGAAGCCGGAGTACCCGGAGGAAACCCACACAAACACGTGGAGAACATGCAAACTCCACACAGAAAGACCCCGGCCTGAGTTGGAATTGAACTCAGGACCTTCTTGCTGTGCGGCAACAGTGCTAACCACCGTGCCACCGTGCTGCCTCACTCAGTGACATACTGTTATTTATTTTATGTTTATATTTGATTCTAAAGGCCAAACTTCATCAACAAAAATAAAAACTAAAACTATCAAACTTCCTACATCATTCAGTAGCCTACTGTGAAAAAGTCTTGAGCATTCCCTTATTTCTTTCAACAAAAAATCTTTTGAGTATTATACATATGAACATTACAAGGGGAAATAAATAAATAGTGTTATGTATATACAGTTTTGGTTACTGCACGTAGAATTAAGTACTGCACAGTGATTGCACAGTAGAGGGAATCACTGTGCAATACATAGAGGGAATATTGAATATTGAAGTGAATATTGGAATATTGATCTGGTCAGTTAAGTAGCAGAGGGGGTTGTTGATCAGTTTTATCTGTTTTGGTGTGAATAAATTCACAACAGGTGCACTAGAGAGAAAACAATGAGACACCCCCATAACAGTAATTATTTTAAGGATGGAGGCCACTAACCTTTTTTCCAATTCTGGCATTGAAATGCCAGAATTGGACTGACTGATAAAGAATGTTATATTGGTGACTTTGCTGTAATGATAAGGGCAAAGGTTCATAATGAAAATCCATCCATCCATCCATCCATCCATCCATCCATCCATCCATCCATCCATCCATCCATCCATTGGGTAGGAGATATGTAGACCCTGGACAGATTGCCTGTCTATTCCTGATTAAAATGCTGACGTTAAATATCAGTTTACTGTCTATATTATGATCCAGTGAATTACAACTTCAGCATCTTGGCTTTTGGTCAGTGATTTCAATAACAGCAGCAGATTTCTGCTGGTTTTGACAAAAGGTTTGAAGTGAAAAAGTTGGTAAGGGATGTGCAGCGCTGTTCTTTGTATGCTTATTTGCATCCCCATTACATCTGCATGCTTAGAGGAAGTTTATTTTCATGGAAACAGCTGGAGTGTCATTTTTGTGTGTATATTATCCTCCATCACAAAATAGACTGAAGACAGATTTTATTGTCCCACATTGTAGGAAATTTGGATCAGGTTTCCACCCAGGCTGTATTTATAAAAAAAAATGTTTAAACACACATGAAGTATGAGTGAAACAAGAACAAAAATACACAGACATAAGCATATGTGCTATTTATAGACCTATACAGTAGAGTGCAAAATAACTGTAAAATTCATGTAAACACTAAAAGAAAAAAGATCTGTCATTTTTTTACTGATACATCCCTACCTCATCATTTAAAACTGAGGTTGAAGTTGGGATAAAAGAGATTTATTCTAGCTCTAGTCAGGCAGCACAGTGATATTCTAAACCTCAGAGTGGTACTTGGTGTGTAGCTCATACAGCGCAGGGTTATTAGATTGTTGGCTTGCCTCTGCACAGCCTGTTTGTAAATAGTCTGCAGGCATGAGTACACTCCACACCCACACAGAAGGCAACCTAGCTAGAAACAGCATATTACTGTATATATACATCATGCGTGCTATCCATGGTACTGAATTCTCTGGCCCGGACTGTAATATTAGCTTTTCCCGTCTATTCTACAGTGTCTATCCCTGCACTGCTACACCTGCGCTCTTTTTCTGTTTAAATAATTTACTAAGTTATACTTTGCTGTCATTTTAGGCCTCATATTTATATCATCTCATACTGTGTCAGAGTCTATTCTGCAGAATAAGGTGGACTCAACTGCTATCTTTGTGTTTTTCCTCGAGTACACAATGGACTGAACGTGAATCAGAAGAACAGGAATTCAACACTGTACATCTTCAGTGATCTTTTATTTGGTTCCTAGTCACATATTACCATGAACAATTAATACAGAGCTCCTAAAGAAGATTCACGTTGCATCTGTGCTGTAAAATCTATTCTATTCACCACCTCCAGATTAAGCAGCGCTGCACCACAACGTCACTGCGTGTTTGACTCCCAGCCGGTGTGTGCTGACTGAATTCACGGCGCAGTAGCTGGTTGAAGGGGACCAAACCTCACAGAAACACCTGACTTGGTTCCGTTTGACCAGCCACAGCAAGGCGTGTTGCTTCAGCTGCGAGTGGCAGAGCAAGAGGGAGAGCAGGAGGGGAGGGGCAGTCAAGAGGAAAGGTTACAGGGGTAAAGGTCACGGAAAAAGAGGGACATGAGAAAGACGAAATACGGTAGGAGATGGACATCATCTGCAGGCAGTAAGGGCTGCTGAGTCCTCTTCAGTCTTACCTGATGGAACACACAGAGAGAGAAAAGGAGAAGTTACAGCACAGGAACAAGTGCCTCCGTGTTACCAAGCAAATAGTTCCTATTTAGAGGCTTGAGAACTCTGACAGCCGGTGACATCTCTCCGTTTCCTTCCAAATCCAGCCCACGGCAGTGAACTTTCACCCTCAGTGACAGCTCCTGCATCTCTGCCCTTCCCTCCCCTCTTCCCTTTTTGAGAGCTCTGCGGTTGCTATAATGGGTGACAGCTGTGCTCTGTCAATCCTCCTTGACTGTCAGCAGTTGGGGCAGGGCAGGAATTTTTCAAGAAGTCCCTGAGACCCGATCAGCGGCCCTGGGAGTAATGCTAACTGCACACGTGCCTGAGCTGAAGGAGAGGGAACAGGCCTTTCACCTGTTGTCCTGCCACACACACACACACACACACAGACACACACACACACACACACACACACACACACGTTCATGAACTCTGACACCCCCCAAATGGTAAATGGTTAATGGCCTGTATTTGTATAGCTCTTTACACAACACAACACAACCAAACACACACACACACACACACACACACACACACACACACACACACACACACACACACACACATATAAAGTAGACAGACACCCTCACACAATTTTCTGAATGAAGACAAATGAAAGAACAATATGAGAAATGTCGACGTTGATGCTCATGTCCCCTTGAAACCACACACTTCCTTACATTCCATAAGTGGCGTATTAATATGGGGATATAAGGAAGCATGTGCTCACAAGGGACAACAACTGGATTCGCTGCTCCTCGAGACACAAAGCACCCTTTCATAGCCACGAGTGGAGAGTAGCGGGAAGAACCGGCTTAACAGCGGTTAACTGTGACAGAGTGAGCGAGTGAGTGAAGGAAAAATGGAGCGTGAGAGGCACAGAATGGTGGCTTCTATCATGTCCATGATGCTAGAAGCAAGGAAGAGGAAAATCCTTTTTCATTTGTATGGGTTAAACCTGACCATTGTTTTATTAGACAAGTAAAAAGTGAATTTTCTGACACTGACAGATGACTGTCAGTGTCATACTGGCAGATACTTGATGGATAATGCCAGTAGGACTCTTTGCAAAAAGAAAGTGGAGGTTTTAAAGTTTTTGTGTTTTAAAGTTCTGTGATGCTGCTGAAATGAGTTTAAATAACTCAGGCAGGTGAGGCAAATACCGACTCCCATCAAACAAAGGTCATCGTCCTTTTTTTATGCCCAAACATCGTGCCACGTGAAGTCAACGTGATGCCGACAGTTGTGTCAAGTGATCCTTAAGAGCGGAAAAAATTCAATTCATTTTAATTGCAACCCCTTATTAAAATGGCTTGAGCTGATTTTTTTTTTAAAAAAGTGTGTTTTACTCACCTTCTTCTGATCTCCTTGTGCCTCCTCCCGTGGTTTTCTCACGGTGAGTAAATGGGGTTAAGATGAAGGCCTCAGTCCACCTCTCCTTTACAAGTGGTGACTTCCTCGATAAATCTAAACACTTCTGAACCAAATGGCCACCAGAAAGAAAGGACGACTCCTCTGAGAGGCACCAGAATTCCTGATTCTTTCCTGCATCACACCTCAGCTTCCCCTCACCTGACACAACTGGCTGCCATGTTGTGCTGTGTCTTCAGTAAAAGTGAGAGAAAGCTGGTTTGATACCAGTTTTTTACTCATATTGTGCTGAAGTTAAGCTGAAACCACACAAGCACAGCTACCCGAAGATTTTGTTGCCTGACATATGACTTTGTCTCTTCCTGCGCTGTGAACTAAAGTTTTAGAAGGAGAAATCACAGGAGTGATTCAAAAACAGACAAAACTCAGACCAACCTTACTCCTCATCCCTGAAGTTGTCCTCTGCCTTTTATCCACCCTTTAACACCAAGCTCATGAAACTAACCCTCTGCTTTCTGACAACCACTCCCCGGCTTCACCCTCAGCTCTCCTGTGATCACCCATCCTCCTCTGTATCTGGTCAGTGGATTGTGCCCACAGCAGGCCTTGCAGATCGGCCTTTTCTATGGCTCCAGGAGCGGCCCCCTCCAATGCGGCCTCCCACCTGTTGGTGTCCTTTAGAAGCCCGGGCCTCTCCTGCGCCTCCTGTCCGGCCCAATCAGCGCTTTGACAGAGGGGAGCCAGCCTGTGAAATCACACCTCTCAGCTGTTCACACTGGGCTCGAGACATCCTACACCCCTGCCGTTCCTCTGTTCAGGCCCCCCCCACCCCCCCACCCCACCCTGCCTCTATTTTACACCGAACGTCAATGGCTCCTTTTTGGATTAAAAAAAAAAGAAAGGGAAAGAAAAAAGAAAATTTAAAGGGGATACAGGGAGAAACAAGGAAGCAACTGCAAGAGGGGCGTGTTTTACTAGGTCTGGGGGTACAGTCAGAGCAGCAGTTACGGCAGGCCGTGAGTCACAGCCGAAGCCAAGGTTGAGTTTCAGCCCTCTTTGGTTTCTTTGATTCACTTTAGCGTCATCGCATCGTTTACAGGGGAGGAAAAAGTGACGTTTGTGCTTATCAAGTTCACAAAATAACATTTCAGGCCCCTTTATGCGGCGATTCGGGCAACTGAAACAGGTCCCTTTGGGAGACATCACATGATAAGAAGCCTGTCTGCTTCACAGTGCACCAAATGTGGCAAATGCTTTGACAAACTGTAAAGTAAACCTCTGTCCACGAAGCACGGCCAGTAGGATATATAGGTGCTCCTGTGGCATCATAAAAAGAAAGCAATAAATTCTTCAGTGGCCACAAGATGACCATTCTGCCACCGTGACTCTTAGAGCACAAGCACTCGATGTGAAATGAGCCACTTTAGGAGGCAAAAATCCAAAGCCTGGAAGACTATGTCTTTTCTAAGGATACGTGCTGCCGTATAGAATGACAGGTCTGAAGGTGTGACAGCACTGAAGCATCTACACGCACTGATCACCAGCAGTGTAGAGGCAAACAGGCCCAGGCTCAGGGGGTTCATTTTCCTCTGCAGCAAGCACAAGCTGCTCCACTAAGGTCAACACCTGTGTTCTAAAATCAGCGCTGGGGTTGGGTGTGATAGGAACCCGGGCCTCATTCACAGAAAGCTCAAGCTCAGAGAGAGGGGCTTATATTGAAACCTAACGCTCTCGCTATTTTCGAGGCACTTGCCGTCCACAAATAGCAACCTGGCTGCATCTTTGTGGCTCCCGTTTTTTTTTTTTTTTTTTTCACCCCACAGGATGTTGTCTAAATTCGACAGTTGTTCAATATTTCCCATGGCGCCGAGCCAGGGTGTATCACAAATGCAACATTTCCACTAATGCCAGCGATGTGCCGCGGCCTTGCTCGTTACATCTGAGCGCTTGGAATATCGGATGACTTTTGTTGCTGAGTGAATTCTTGGTCGCTCGCACCGGACACGATGGTAAAGACACAAATCATAATCCTTGTGTTCCTCTTTTGCGGGAACAGCTGATCACTGTCACATACTGGCCGCACAGGCCGGGGCTTTGCCAGCGAACGCTCTCATCTAATCATCTGTTTCTCCTTCATCATGTGTCATGCATCATTCAGAAGAGCTCACCTTACCCTCTGATTTTTTTTTCATCTGTCTACACCTTTTCTGTTTGCTTTTTTTAAAAATTATTTGACTTCCAGTCATCCAGTCTGGTGATCCTTTACACTTCCAAAACTCACTGTAAACATGGACACTGGATGATAGGATTTTGACTTGCTCACCAATTTTGAGATCAATTAAATCAACATGGGGGAAAGTCAGTGAAGGGGCTTAAGTGCCCGAGCTACATGTTATCTTCAAATTGGGCTAGGGAGGTTATTTTTAACTACCATTCACATACCGGGGCCCCCGTTTGCTAATCACTTTGTTCCCCTCTGTCATACCCATCTGCCCTGCTGCCAATGTCCCACTGCTTCTGGGGAGGTCACAACACACTTCACTTGGCAGGAGGAAATAATTTACCTCAGGACAGCAGACAGGAGCTTTGAATGATGAACTCCAGAGCAGTTTCTTCAACAGCGGATAATATGGAATTCTATTGGTATAAATAAAGTGGCAGCTGACACCAGACCAGATCTTGCGCATGCACACGCACACGGAGTGACCCCCACCTCTTTTAGCAGGAAAGCTCCTGTAGGAGGTAGTGGTGGTGGTGGTGGTGGTGGTGGTGGTGGTGGGGGGGGGGTGTTAATAAATAACTTAATAACTTAACAACAAATAACTTAGATGTAAGACTAAAACTGGGATTTGAGATTGTAAAATTGGCATCATGGCAACAGATAATAGCTTAAAGTGTCTAAAAAATTCACACACATTTTTTAATGTATTCTAAAGGCACACTAAAAAGATTAGGAGCTGGCCTAGTTGAAAAAGCTGCTTAATCCTGACAATGGTAAGACGGTACTGTGCTGCTGACTCATTACGTGGTCTGATATTAATGGCGCTCTCTGTCCTTCCCTGGGCACAGCAGTTGCCAGCATCGAGGTTGACACAGCTGCCAAAGGAAGCCCGGTCCGTGTGGTGAAGCAATGGAGCAGAAAGGTCAAAGGTCAGCAGCATTTATGCTGAAAGAGAGAACAGGTGATGGAGAGGTGAAGGAAACTCGCCCACACGATTCAAGGAGAGGACAGAAGGATTTAAACGAATGCTCTGAGGCTGTGAGATTTAGGAGTGAGGAAATGCAGCAGTCGGTGACATCAGCGTCTTTATTGTTTTGTGTTTGGTTAGAAAACGGCAAACAGTTTTCATTTCATTTCACCAACACAGAGAAAAAAGCTTGTTATTAACGTGGCACCCTAAGCAATTCAATTCAAGTCAGTTTTATTTATATGGCACCAAATCACCACAACAGTTGCCTCGAGGTGCTTGGGACTAGGCTTCAGTCTGTTACTGAAGCCATCCAAAGGTGCCAAAACAGGAAACACATCCCACACTTTTCTCACCAGCCCGACAGCTAGGACATGAAAGGGTTCTGGGTGTTACACTGGAGCCTGTGTCACCCTAGAAGGGCCTACTGCAGCAGTCAGAGGTGACACATGAGGTCTGATTTTGGACGATAGCAGGGGACAAATTAAGTACAATTTTATTAAACCATCATATTCACTGTGCTATTGTACCAAAGCAAGGTAGGATGTTTTGGGAGCTCAATTACATAATGGCAATGACAGGCTGAAATGACTTCGCAGGCAAGCATATCTAACTGCTACTATTAAAAATCATAGCATCTATTATACAGTGCTTAAAATGTCTATTAGATCACCACCCAATTTAAGGTTTATGCCACAGTTTCCCTAATTAATAGTATTAGTAATTACTGAAATGATTTTTTGGAATGTTTCTGTAATGATTAATCCACCAGTATGTGCCAGCTCTTTAATCAAAATGATGTTTTGAGTGCTAAAATGTAACTATTGTTGTTATCCATGAATTTTCAAATTGACTGTTTGACAAAAATTTTTTAGTTTTAGATTAAGATGCCAAATTATATTTATTTCTTTTCTTTTCTGAACAGAAAAATCAGTTTTAGGGGTTTCTGAAAACCTGATTTCAGGTTTTAATTCTGCCTAATAAATAAAAATATGATTTTTGTTTAAAATAATTTTTTAAAACACTGTCATACAGAGTAAGTCTTTTAAATAATAACTGGATCACTTTGTGAATGTTTCTTGTCATAGAAACCAATACCTGAAGGCGATGTGACACCATACATCCTCCTGTGTATCGATATACAGTATGTGTGCATATAAATAGTGTAGCAAACTGTAGATCCATATTAAGATATCGATTACTGCGATTAAAAGGGGCAGTTTCATCTTCACTGTAGTAAATCAGATGGAATTTTTACTAAATGCTTCACTGTAGAGGATAATAAAGGGTAATTATAAGGGAAGATATTAAACTGCTTTTTTTGTTCAGGCTCTTTATTTCCTCGTAAAATGTCTTAAACTGAACCACTCAGTTTGGATAAGGTTTAACAACTATGTTTAAAGGCGATTTTATAATAAAGGATTTTTTCTCATCTGAAGACAAACCTTACTTGTTTTCTTTTTTTTAAATGTCCAACTTCCAAAGAGTTCAGTGGAACTGATTCTTTTTAGGGAATAACGATTGGCATATTGCACATTCCTTTCCTGGAGCCTTCTTGTGCATGTACAGCTGTCAATGCCTTCCTGTAACACAAGCAAACTTGAAGTATTTTATATTGCAAGTACCAATCAAACAAAGAAAATGTTATTTATGAGGCAACATGTGTGAGCTACTACAAAGATAGCAGACATATAACTATGTTGTGTATGTAATAAATATTTAGTTTATTTTAATATTTATTTAAAACAACATGCGCATTATTGTTGATAAAACAACAAAGTCTTTCACAGGAACAGAAATCATCAAATGCATGAATTAAAACCATTAAAAAAGGGACTTGATATAAAAATGATACAGCCTAAAAATTAAAAGAATAACAGGATAATAATTAAAACCAGCAAGAGGGCAGTAAAAATATAACACATTTAGTTTAAAACCAATAAAATAAGCATACATTCAATAAATCAATCAATAACTGACACTCTTTTTAAACAGTGTAACTACGTAAAGATGCTGTGCACATTTCCATCACAGTTGGTCATGACAAAAGCTCAGTTTTTCCTCACATTAAGCATTCCTTTTCCACGTGATACTTTGCGGTGGCTCCTGGCAAAAGAATGAGCAGCCTATGGACACCCAAGCACCCGTGGGGGTCGTGAGTAAGTCAGTTGTCAGTTGACTCCCAACAAAAGGGAACGACAACTGCAGGAGAGCCAGAAGCAAGGGAAGGAAGAGAAGCAAGAGAAGCAACAGCAGCAGTGGCACGGAGATGAAACAGAGATGAGTTTTATGGTGGTCAAAGAGTGCAGGATCGGCTGAATCAGCCGACCAGCTGAGAACACTTGAAGTGAGAGTCAGCAGTGAGCATCGATGATGTCTGTTCTGTCCAAGTGTTACGCTCTACCATCTGAAAACTGCTTTTCAGGCAGTTTGGTGTACTTCTCAGTGACTGCTCCTCAATACTTCATCTGCAGAGATGCTGAGTGGACACAGGCAGAATTGGAAGGAGTCCTTTGTAAAAAAAATAAAAATCCTTTAACATTAACATTTAACAAGTTATTTCATATTAAGGCTATAACAATTTCAAGATTAAAACAAACACTATTTTTTAACACTTCTGAGCAGTTTATGTATATAAATGGTCACAACAAATTATTTTTATAATTCCAAATTGCAATTATGATAGTGTGGCTTAAAAAGAAATACAAGAACAACTGATGTTTAAAAAAAAAAGTTTAACGTTAAAAAACTACTTTTCCTGGAAAAGACGCTGGTGTTGTGTAAATTTAATGCTGCTTATATTACACGGATAGTATCAAACTCGCGGTATCTCCATAACCAGACAGTTCAGCCATATAAACTAATTTGGGGGATGTAAGGTCCTAAAAGTATTTCAGGTTATCCTGTTGACTGCTGGAACAAGATAATAAAATTCTTGCTGGTGTTAAATGTGCACTCATTAGTACAAGATCAAAGGGCGACTAGGGTACTTTTGCATGTAAAACTGAGCTACCCTTACATGTATTGACCATACTTGCTAATATGGTGCTGATTGCCATGTGATTATAAAATTTTGCTGATTAAAAATGTACAGGATATCTGTGTAAGATTGGCTGAACAGCTACATTTGATCCTGTCATGTTAATTTTTGATTTGATATCATGATGCCTTAGACCAGGGATGCCACACTCATTTTACATTGAGGGTTACTTTGATATCAAGTGGGCCAGAGGAGTGAAACTGCACTTTCTGTCAGTGTAAAGACATTTAGCGACATATTTATTCCCAGAGATATCTTGATATGAGATGAAATGTAATTTCAACAGCACATCTCAGTTTCTATACATGATCAATTTTCTTGTAGCTCACTGCTCAGACTGTCCTATATTTATAAAACATGAGGTTTTTTGTTGATTGATGAAATTTCTATAGTCCACAATGAAAAACATAAATTTGTCTGTCATTTTATTGTTTATCTTTTACATATCTACTTAAGTGTAGTATGAAAGCTTCCAGGGGAGAGCTTTATCAGCAGGAAAAGCTGTAAAACCTATTAAGATATAGTTAAAAGTACAAAAGTTATATTTTCCCAAGTCATCCACTGGGCCCAACTGGAATCTTCACTGAGCAGATTTTGACCCTCGCACCTTATGTTTGACACCCCACCTTAGACAAAATCATAAGTGTAAAAAATACAAAACAACCTGTATTTTGTGTCACTCAGCAACAGTATTTCATTTGCAATTTATTTACAGCAGAGCAAGTGATCATAAAACAGCACAACACCCTCACACAACTTTCATATCCAAGTTTCTTTTCTCTCACGCCTTCCTGACGATTGAGTTGAATGCCTTTATTGTCAGTGGAAGATGTGTATGGATATGTATGGGTTGTAAAGCCACTAAAAACACAAAAACTACAGGTTACATAGAATTTAGGTGTTCAGTCTGTACTCTTAAAATATATCCAATTTAACTCTGCACCTCTTCTTATCCTCTTCAGCCCTCTCATGGGAGGTAACAGCTGTCCTGTCACCCCAAGTCACATGACATGGGCAGGTGGGAGAAACCTATGTGGGACATCTAACTACCCTCCTCCCCCCATTCTGTCTCTCTGAATGTCAGACACACACACACACACACACACACACACACACACACACACACACACACACACACACACACACACACACAATCTCTACTCTTCAAGGGTGTGGCCATTTTGCATTGCTGGAATGTGCTCTGTGTTTGTAATTCATACTGTATGTCTGATCTGCCCCAGTGTTGAAATACCAGAGACAAAAATCTGTCTCGTTCCAGTCCCTGCTTGTAGCTGGTGTGCTGCTGAACTCGATGTCTCGGTTTTATGTTCAAACCCTCTCGCACACTTTGATGTGCAGGGAAATTTCTCTATATCGATCGTTTATATCACATATTTGGAACTGCTGGTCCTTTGCTTTACAAGACAACCCAGGTGTAATATTTATTTAGTGTATATGTACAAAGAATTTCCTTCCAATAATCTAGGAAACATACTGCTATAAATTAAACATTAATAACGAGAAGGGCACACTCACTGGACACTTGATCTGGTATATTTTGTTAGTATTGGTTTGCACCCACTCCCCTACTCCTTGCCTTCAGAACTACCTAAATTTTCCAGGACACAGATTCAACAAAGTGCTGAAAACATTCCTCAAAAATTTGTGGTCTATATTGACATGACAGCATCAAACAGTTGCTCTAGATTTGTCTGCTCCACATCCATGATGCAAATCTCCAATTCCCCCACATCTTAGTGGATTGAGATCTGGTGACTGCGTCGTTTGAGTCGTTTGAGTACAGTGAACTCACTGTTGAGATAATTTGATCTTTGTGACATGGAGTGTTATCTGTACATTAACAAAACTCAGGCATGCTGTGACTTTTTTTTTTGCAATGCTTAGTTGGTACTAAAGTTTTCCAAGAAAATATCTCCTACATCATTATACTGTTTACACTGAAAAGTTTATATAAAGAATTATGGATCCATGCTTTTGTGTAATTTACATCAAATTCTGACACTGCCTTCTGACCAGATGACATTTTTCCATTTTCCTAGCGTTCCCATACGGGAACAATAGGAAAGTATTTGTCTCATTCCACTGCCAAATGCAATAATAAGTGCAGTATTTATATATGGAATCTCAGTAGGCCTATACCAGTACTTACGTGTAGTTACGTTCCTATTCTACATACACATTTTGTGGAAATCAAGAAAAATAATTCCAAAAAGCTTCTATTAGAACTAAAGTTTATAAGACATGAAATCTATGTTTTTACTTTTTCTTCTCGCGGGGGAACAAACTCTGCTGGCACTGTTTCTGGGGACCCTTTTTACGAACGGACAGACCAAACAACGAGTCGTTCAGCTAATTTTCACATTTTTAGCGTTGTTTTTGGTGTAATTGGACAAGCAAGGATGCAGACTATATTCACACGCTACAGTTGTAGATAACCGCTAACGCCACAAAATTACGCGTTTTTATTTGCAACAGTATGTCGGCGACCGTTGCTCTGCTCCCCGTTACAAACTGATTGTTTTTTCTTTTTTAGGACAGAAGTCACAACAGAGGTTAGTATCACGAACTCAGCACTGACGTGTTGGAAACTGTCACGCAGAAAATGTTCGTATTTTTATTAAATTTATATGATTTATATTAATGGTAAATTAACGATTAAAAAAAAGCGAAAAAGAAGTCGCATCTTCGTTGCTTGTGGTGTTTGTTTTGTATTAATTTAACTAAAATTTTAAGTACTTTTAGGCGAGTTGGATCTTATCATTGAGGGCGTATTTTCTGTTCAGTCTTTAGATAATGCTGCTGACAAGTGCTCGCCTGTCCAAAGTGCTGCAGCTCACCCTGGCGGTCATCAAACCAGACGCTGTGGCTCATCCTTTGATGCTAGAGGTGAGCTGCCCTCATGTTTAAGTTACAGAATTTACGACCTAAGATTACACAGTTGAACTGGTAGTCTGAAAGCTACAGACTACCACAGATTCAACAAGGTGCTGCAAACATTCTTCTGAGCTTCTGTTTAATTGCTTTTTTTAAACCCACTGTCAAATAAAACAGCAATTAATTAATTGATGTTATCTGTTCTGATATCAATTTAATGGAGTGGTAAAGAAGCATTTGCTCACCTCACAGACCTGGAGGCTTCAAAATCATAGCAGCTGTGTCTATCATAAAATATTCCATCAGTGATAGGTTTAATTTCGCTTGTTAATGTGCATTACTTTATTGTTATCTCAAGTTAAAGCACAAGAGGATGGCCTTTTGAATCAGAGCTGTCAATTTTTTACCTTTTTCTCTGCAAAAAAATCTACACACAGTAGGAAAAAGCATCTAAAGTTGATTCCAGTCATGTTTTGATGCAAACATCGTGATTCCTGTCTTTCAGGCTCTTCACCAGAGAATTCTAGACAACAACTTTGGGATTGTTAGATGCAAAGATCTGGTCTGGAGACGACAGGACTCTGAGAGATTTTATGCTGAACATTCAGGTTTGGAAACAATTCATTTGTGTTTAAGCTTTACTTAAATGAGAGAAGTACTGCTGTAGTATATAATGTAACCAAATAAATGTTTGGTTGAACTTGAAATGTGCAATTCACTTGTATTTTTATTTTTATTTTTATTCCTATTTATTCTATTTATCCCCTTTGTATATTTTATCTATATATGTCTTTGTATTTATATATGTGTATATATATATATATATATATAATATTCTGTAACTCTGTAACTTCTGTCGGTGCTGTGCTTTTTTGGAAACCAAATTTCCCAGAGGAACCCACCCGAGGGATTAATAAAGTTTTATCTAATCTAAAATGAGTCAGCAGCCCATTTTAGCAGGGTGCACTGTATGTATGACAGTTAAAAGAAATAAATGTCTTGTCAAATAAAGGATAGCTGTTTTCTCCTTTCTGTCATCGAAGGTCTTTATTTGTGTTTTACAAATCTCAGGGAGATTCTTCTATCAAAGACTTGTTGAATTCATGTCAAGGTAAGGCTCCATGCTTATATCATGGACACATTTCGTTGACTCCATGTGATTGAGTTACAATTTTATGTGTTTGGATGATTGTTGTTGGGTGTTGTATTTTAAATGGAATAATGGATGGAGAGCCATCAGCACCTCTGCTGATAGCACTCCAATTTCATGCTCAGTAAGGCACCAGTAAACGATTTTCCCAAAACAGGACAACAGGAGATTCAGTTATCCGTGTTTAGAACACAATATCCTGGTGCAGTAGCCTAAATATTGCTATGCAGACCACTCACAATAGGTCCTCCCGCTGCGAGCCTCCATTGGATTGGTAAAGGTGTTTGTAATTACTTTGTCTTTTTTTTGTCTGCTCACAGCAGTGAAGCAGTAGTTGCTACAGCAACCCTTCTCTGACTGCTGCTATTGATATCGCAAACATAGGAAGCATCTTCAAGTGTGTCAGCCAGTCAAGCTTGATGCTGCACCAGCTGGCATTGTTTAGCTAAAACGGATTTATTTATGGCTGAACTGTCTTCCCAGGAGGTCCTGGGGGTGAATAGATTAGATTTGTATGAAGAGTGTGTTTTTTTTTTGGTCTGCTATCTAGAAAACATCAGCAGTGTTCAAAGTCAGATTCATGACTGCTGTGGAAATTTGTCCTCAGTGGGCCAATGCGAGCGTACATTTTAGCCAGGGAGGATGCCATAAGCCACTGGAGAGAACTGATGGGGCCGACCAAAGTGTTCAGAGCGAGATTCAACTCGCCTGCTTCCATCAGGGGCCAGTTTGGACTCACAGACACAAGGAACACAACTCATGGCTCAGGTAAAAAAGCTCCCAAGCTTCATAATGATAAAAAATGCTAACAAAATGATATGTGTAATGTTAATAATCTATTATTGTGAATATATTATCTTAAACATATGCAAGAGGTCATAGTGGGGCGATCGTGGCTCAAAGAGTTGGCAGTTCGTCAGTCTCGGTCGTTGTGTCCTTGGGCAAGACACTTCACCTACCGCCTACTGGTGATGGCCGGAGGTGCCGATGGCGCGATATAGCAACCTCGCTTCTGTCAGTCTGCCCCAGGGCAGCTGTGGCTACAACTGTAGCTGCCTCCACCAGTGTGTGAATGTGAGAGTGAATGAATAGTGTACAGCGCTTTGAGGGCCCCGAAAAGCGCTATATAAATGCAATCCATTATTATTATTATTATTATTATAACTCCTGCGGTTACCAGGTTTACACATGACTCAATTTCACATCTTTTAAAGCCTGTCAGTTTCTATAATGGTGTTTGGTGTCATTGGGCAGAAAACAGAATAGTCATAGTCTGTGCAAAACACTCTTTTCTTTTTGTTTCACTAGAAAATTGGGAAATGGGTACAATGATTTATTGAAACGTGCAAACATGAATGAAAATAAAAGGCAAAAACAGCTTTCTGTAGTTTCAGGAATAGTTCTCCAGGCTTTTTAAAGGACATGAAAAAACAAACGAAACATTCTTCAGAAGATGGTCGGGTACAAGGACTGGACTGAAAATGAGGGAAAAGCAGAAATCATGGAGAGCTATTTCTATTATAAGATTTATTATAAGTCTGGCTTATTTGGGGAAAAAACTATAAAGAATTGAAGGCTCAAGACTTTTGCACAGCATTGTACATTTTATATTTTGAACATGTAACAAGTAGAAATATGTAAGAAATGTTTAAGATTTGCGTTTATTTCCATAGCACATCTTGGAATCCATCTTAATATTTTATAGTAACGCGTCTGTCTGGTTGCACATATATGACATTTTTAGACCAATTAAAAAGAAGCCTGTAATTACTATGCTAATTTTTGATTTTCCGTTCTGTTATTGTTTTCTGTAGATTCTCTTGAGTCGGCTCAAAGAGAGATTACTTTCTTCTTCCCAGACTTCTGTGCAGACGAGTGGATGAAAAAGGAGGAGCCATTGTTTAGATCAGGGCAGATCCGTTATGACCATCAAAACCAGATTCACACACTTTCATTGTCAAGCTGACACCAGATCAGCTCAATGCTGTCAACATCATCAGTATAAAGACTATTACTATTACTGTTTATCTATTGCTCACATATATACAGAGGTACCTCAGCTGAAGGCCACATGATTACCTGATTGTCTTTGAGCATGCCAAATGAGTTCATTTTAAAAGGACAGTACATTTCGGTGTTTAATTTATTATCATTAGAAAACACAAATAACGACAGAATTTTAAAAAGTAACCTCGATATCTTACAAAACACGATGCTGTTCGTGAGCGCTTTTTCTTTTTATTATCACAAACCTCCGTCCAGGCTTCACTGTAAATAGTGCAATCATCACAGTCAGTTTCCTGAGCCTTTTGCTTTGTAGGACAGCAGCAACTACAAATGGTGCATCAATGCCAAGTAACAAAACTATGAAACATTTATATCATATTAAATAATATTGCAGTAATAGTTTTACACCTATGTTAATGTTCAACCACATCTTAAAATGTGAAAATACTCTGGATTAAACTATTTTCGAGTTCAGTGCTAAGCAATGATTTCTTTACACTGATGTGGAAACAAGCTGTCAGCTGTAATATACTACAATTGCTTTTAATGTGACATTCGCTGTAACATACCACGTTTCGTTTTGCCTGTTACCCCATGCTTGTTTGATCAAATGTCTCTTGTAAAAGTCTCCAACATGTCAGTAAAACATACATCGTACATTATTAAATGCACTAGAAATCTGATTTTTGTGCTTTCGACACCTGTCAGACCACAAAACCTGTTCGATTTCTTTCACAGTCATAATTGTTGTCATTCCAATGTCCCCCTGCACTCAGGTGTTTTGTGTCGCCACCTGTTTGATAGCTTCCACTGGTTTCATGACCTCATATGTCGTGAGGGACTTCTTCACCTTCCCATTCTTGTCCACCTGGTGGATGCTCTGGGTGACTGTAATGGTCACCTGCTTGGTCGACATCCGATTGTCCTGCCATTTTGTCTGTTAATGGAGAATAAATGGACAATAAAAAAATAATAAAAAACACTGAAATACTGACAGTGTGGTAAATATTCTTCCTGGGGTCCTACACACTCAAGCCAACATCAACATCATGTCAGTGTAAAACAAGCCAATTCTGCTTATACAGACAGCACTGAATTTCGCAGAACATAAAACTAGTTTATAAAAGGACACCAAAAGAAGCGATAGTCAACATCTGCATTACTTCATTGCATCCAAGTGACTTCTTCAGTCTCAGCTGACTGCAGGTTACCCCAACCTTATAAAGAGTGCATTTGCACAGTAACTGAAACCAGCCCACTGAATGAACAATAGGTTGACAGGTCAGTTCCTTGATCATTAATATGCAAATTGTCATGACCATTGATAAACAACCATTGATCAAAGACTATTGGTCAATGGCCATAAGTACCATTCACTGAGAGTTGGGGAATGGCTACCATCACATCACTGTAAGATGGTGAAAGATGTACCCTTTGGCTCCCTCCTCGATTCATAGATGGTCTTTCCCTTTTCACGTAATGTCTCTGTCTTCATGTCTTAACAAATATTTAAATTCATCTTTAGTACTCTGTTGCATAATATAAACTGGTAAGGAGTTCTATCCTATCATAGTTCTGTAAATTGTTTTCTGTGTGCACATTGTACAGCTTTATTTTGAGCTACCTGCAACTTTTTAAAATTTCTTTTGATGAAGCATTCAACCAGATTACACTTCAATAATCAAACATGTTATAAAACATGTTTTATAGCCTCTGGTGTCATTAATGTTTAAACCACACCACTGACAGACCTCTACCTATATTACTTATTATAATATCAGTATGTTTTGACCATGTTAATTTACAATCCACTGTTCTACCTAATCAGTTTCTCTCCTGGTCTGTAACTGTTCCATGGGAATATTATTATTACCTAAGCTTAAGTATTTGCTTTGTTTTTGGTTGATACCTGCATTACCATACACTTTGGTTTGCTAACATTAAACATCAGTTTATTATCTTTCATCCAATTTTCTACTGCCTTCAAATATCTAACATATCAATTGAAAGAAAGAAAGTGTACTTTATTGATCCCCGTGGGGAAATTCCTCTCTGCATTTAACCCATTCACTCAGTGAAGCAGTGGGCAGCCATTGGGCGCCCGGGGAGCAGTTTGCAGGGACGGTACCTTGCTCAGGGGTACCTCAGGGTAGCTGTTCAGGGGAATCAAACCCCCAACCTTCCGATCATGGGGCCACCACTCTACCTACTGAGCTATCCCTGAGATATTAAAAATTTAAAAAAAAAAAGAATCGTTAATAAAATCCAAAACTAACAGTGGTCCCAAACAGGTACCTTGAGGCACTCCACACATCACATTTCTTGTCTTTGACATACTATTAAAATAAATGGTCTCCCTGTGATTTGTCAGATAGCTTTCTAACAAATTTCAATGACGTGCTTAAAAAAAACACAATTTACCAACTTATTTAATACCTAGACAGTGATCAATAAAACCAAAGGCAAAATCTTAGAAGTGATTGTATGAATGTGTTTAGCTCCAAATGTGAAACGAAATGTTTGATGTTCCACACCTTAGATGTAGGTCAGTATTGCAGGGGAAAAAAGGTGCTGTGATGCTGTGAGCTGTCTCGAGCACATTTAAACACATTACAGAAGGAAAGGCTTACGATCTCTTCAGTGTGCAAAACACTTCTGCGCTGCACTGTGGTTCCAGAAGAAGGCATCGTCGTGTCCTGCCGCAGAGAGCCCAGTGCTGTTGGTGTGCTGCTGGGCTTCACATCGTTCAGGCTGGCTTCAGACATGGCCGAGCAGACCTTTAGGTAGGCCTGAGCCGGTGGCGGGAGGCCGTCTTCAAAGAAATCTGGAACTGTAAAGATGTAGAGGTTCAGCTATGTCTACTTATGTGTTTGTAGCTTTTATACATTTCTATGAATTTTTTTTTTCCTCTTGAAGTTAATCAATTTCAGCTTGATAAGATAACCGCTATGCCACAATTAGCTTCTGTTAGAAGTCATTGGTAAATCAAATGGTAGCGATTACATATTGACAACTTAGTTGAACCAACTTGATGGTACTGTGCGTGAGCTGTGATCAGTTATTCGCAGGTAGTCGATGTTTGCATTTTACAGATGTGTGTACACCTCATCTCCTCGTTAATGTGTGATCATGTGTCTAATGATGACAGATGACATATGGTGCAGGTTGGACAAAACCAAAACACGAAATGAGGACATTTTAATGAATATTTTCTATAGACATACTGAACCACAACTTATTATGATTATTATCATAAAAATCTGTTTGGTTCCCAGCTGCTGATTAATTTAGCCAATTTTGGGTCTGTTTTATCTCTCCACATTGAAGCTCAAGTCAATTTGCCTTCACAATTACATCAAGGCTCCTCTCCCTGCATTCACTCATGCCTGTATCTGTTGCCATGAGAGCTGAGCCCTGTTTGAGCACAGTGGCTTTTAAAGCAGCCTATCATCCCCATTTACTGACTCGTCTCCCCTTGGCTTCAAAGAAAAGAAGAGGATCCATCTAAGAGATTTATCTGTTTCTGATGTCCTGACCTGTATGTAGAGACACATACAACTAACTGCACACTAGAAGAACAAAGGTCTCTAAAGTGGATACTTCCTCTGTCACTCATGTTTCTGTTTTCTTTCTTCTACATAATGGATTCTTGTTGAAATCAGGCATGCCTTCAGCACAGCCCTTGACATGAAGAAATGGTCCACTCCGCTTTGATAGAAAGAGTGTAAAGAATGGGCAAATCATTGCTAGTATGTTCAAATTATTTACAGCAATGCGATTTTAAAGGATGTACCTTGCTCATTTAAAACGGCAGTAGAACAATAACATTAGAATCTACGGATTGATGCAAAAACAAACAGATTTCAAATCATCTGTTACAGATATATTAAATTCTGATGGGGGAACCTCCCACCCCCCTTTATATTTCTTCATACAGTAATCAAGGATATTTCTTTTCAGCAGGTTAAATTAATGCCTGCTCCGGTTAAGAGATTAATTCAGTATTCATTCACCCATCAGCTCAGCCATACAGTAATTCATTCTTCTTACCAGGGCTGATTGTTTTCTCAGAAGTGAAGCCAGCCTCTGAGTTCTCAGAGGGGATGCTCTGGATGGATGACAAGGGGATATCTGTGTCTGTGCTCGTCAGCCATGTCGACTCAGTCTCTTTTGTCCAGCTCTCCAGGTAGCGAGGCTCCAAAGCGTCAGTTCTGCTGCCCCCACAGCCCATGGCTCTTCACTTCCCAGCTCAAAAAGACTCACACTGGAAGTGATTTGAATCACAGGAAACTGTGATGTTAAGTGTGTGTCTACTGATCCAGTTCTTTACACGACATGCACTGCAAAACAATCTAAATGACTTAAAAATGATGAGATAATTACTCAGTCTGCCTGCTGTGCACTGTGAGTGAACAACCAGATCTCTGCAACACAGGAGTCATCCAAATACACTTATTTATGCACTTTATTCTCTCATATGAGAGATACAGTGGGGCAAAAAAGTATTTAGTCAGCCACCGATTGTGCAAGTTCCCCCACTTAAAATGATGACAGAGGTCAGTAATTTGCACCAGAGGTACACTTCAACTGTGAGAGACAGAATGTGAAAAAAAATTCCATGAATTCACATGGTAGGATTTGTAAAGAATTTATTCGTAAATCAGGGTGGAAAATAAGTATTTGGTCAATAACAAAAATACAACTCAATACTTTGTAACATAACCTTTGTTGGCAATAACAGAGGTCAAACGTTTACTATAGGTCTTTACTAGGTTTGCACACACAGTAGCTGGTATTTTGGCCCATTCCTCCATGCAGATCTTCTCAAGAGCAGTGATGTTTTGGGGCTGTCGCCGAGCAACACGGACTTTCAACTCCCGCCACAGATTTTCTATGGGGTTGAGGTCTGGAGACTGGCTAGGCCACTCCAGGACTTTCAAATGCTTCTTACGGAGCCACTCCTTGTTGCCCGGGCGGTGTGTTTTGGATCATTGTCATGTTGGAAGACCCAGCCTCGTTTCATCTTCAAAGTTCTCACTGATGGAAGGAGGTTTTGGCTCAAAATCTCACGATACTTGGCCCCATTCATTCTGTCCTTAACACGGATCAGTCGTCCTGTCCCCTTGGCAGAAAAACAGCCCCATAGCATGATGTTTCCACTCCCATGCTTCACAGTAGGTATGGTGTTCTTGGGATGCAACTCAGTATTCTTCTTCCTCCAAACACGACGAGTTGAGTTTATACCAAAAAGTTCTACTTTGGTTTCATCTGACCACATGACATTCTCCCAATCCTCTGCTGTATCATCCATGTGCTCTCTGGCAAACTTCAGACGGGCCTGGACATGCACTGGCTTCAGCAGCGGAACACGTCTGGCACTGCGGGATTTGATTCCCTGCCGTTGTAGTGTGTTACTGATGGTGACCTTTGTTACTTTGGTCCCAGCTCTCTGCAGGTCATTCACCAGGTCCCCCCGTGTGGTTCTGGGATCTTTGCTCACCGTTCTCATGATCATTTTGACCCCACGGGATGAGATCTTGCGTGGAGCCCCAGATCGAGGGAGATTATCAGTGGTCTTGTATGTCTTCCATTTTCTGATGATTGCTCCCACAGTTGATTTTTTCACACCAAGCTGCTTGCCTATTGTAGATTCACTCTTCCCAGTCTGGTGCAGGTCTACAATTCTTTTCCTGGTGTCCTTCGAAAGCTCTTTGGTCTTGGCCATGGCGGAGTTTGGAGTCTGACTGGTTGAGGCTGTGGACAGGTGTCTTTTATACAGATGATGAGGTCAAACAGGTGCCATTCATACAGGTAACGAGTGGGGGACAGAAAAGCTTCTTACAGAAGACGTTACAGGTCTGTGAGAGCCAGGGATTTTCCTTGTTTGAGGTGACCAAATACTTATTTTCCACCCTGATTTAAGAATAAATTCTTTACAAATCCTACCATGTGAATTCATGGATTTTTTTTTCACATTCTGTCTCTCACAGTTGAAGTGTACCTCTGGTGCAAATTACTGACCTCTGTCATCATTTTAAGTGGGGGAACTTGCACAATCGGTGGCTGACTAAATACTTTTTTGCCCCACTGTATGACACAGACACATACTTACAGCACAGCACACAGCTGTGGGAGAAGCTGAGGGCCCTCATACAGTTAGTATGCATCAACTTCTGTCCTTCAGAGAGCAGATTATGTGGTCCCACCCTGTGTTAACTCAGCTATGTTTAGGTTTGTTTAAGCAGCATCTTCTGATTATTAAGTAGACCAGGGAGACCGTGTTCAAATCTACAGGAGAGAGATGAGAGAAGTTATTGAAATGTGTGTTTTTCTATCTGTCTACGTATTGGAAAATCAAGTCTTCCTCAAATTGCATGTAAATAAATGATCGGTTTCACTGATTGTCAGACACTGAATTAGCCGTTCGCAGTCAGGCCTTCGGGCTCTTTATACCGTCCTGTTTAACTTATTTAGCCCCCCCCCCCCCCCCCCCCCCCCCCCCCCCTTCAGATTATGTAGGTGGAGAGCGCTGCTGTAAAGCCATAAAGTCGCATATAGGCTGTTACATAAGCAAAGAAAAACACATAAATCATAGTATATGGATCTGTCAGCTGGCGATACATTGGCAGCTTTCGCGTCACTGTCATCTTCACAGGCCATAGGAAAAAATATCAGCACTGCCGTGAAATACATAAACAGAAAGACGAGATGTAAATATGTATGACGGAAACGCGAATGGCGCTGTAATGCAGATGAATCAAACACCGGACACTAACACAGATGATCTCTGAAGGCTTACGGATGCTGGAAAGTCGGGTTTTTGTCTTGCCTCGGTGCTTTTCCAGTGTGTCGTCTGCCAGTCAAACCAGTAACACACTGTTAATAATAATAATAATAATACTAGCGACACGAGCACAGCCGGTAACACGCTGCGCGTCCGCACGCTGCTGCACCACCAGCCTCCTCATTCATCCTCCTGTAAACACTCTGAACGGCGGATCTGTGGCGGAGCGGTGTACGTTAAAGCGTCTATCCTCTTGTCCTGAGGATGAGGGGGTGTACTTGAATTCAAGCAGGAAAAAAAAAAAAATCAAAGTATTACCTCAGCTGTTGCCAGGTAAACTTCAAAATAAAATAACGGTCCTCTGCGAGCGTTGATTGACTTTTATTTGATAACCGCGAACTGAGTTGCACTTTATTTATTTCATTTCATATTTTATGACAGTAGGGGAGACCGGGGATAGTTGTAACATTTTTGACATTTCTGTCTGTAAATTAGAGCTCTTTTAAGGTAGTGGATTCAAAATGTAATGCAAAGTATTTACATGTCTCGGCTATTAAATAGTGCAGCTATTTTCTCTGCAGCACAATTACCCATTGCATGATATGGCCTCAAACACAAAGAGTGAAATGTTACAATTAACCCCATAGTCTGGGTTAGTTGTAACATATCCTGGGGTGAAATGTAACACAATGAAATAAGGGTACTAACAAAACATTAACATGTAATCTTTGTTTATTCAACACATGAATGCACTTAGAGCCATTTATGTAGGCAAGGCAAGGCAAGGCAAGTTTATTTGTATAGCACAATTCAGCAGCAAGGTGATTCAAGGTGATGTAGCTATGTGTGTGTGTGACAGAATGCAGAAATCTAGCTTTTGAACATATTCCAACCCCCCAAAAAAGACAAATTATGGAATTTTCTGCAACTGAATATTTCATTAATTTTGGTTGATCTTCCTTGAGTTTGGCCTCATTGGCTCAGTGGGCATTATAACCTACAACTCTTGCACCAATTTTGAACATAACAATGAAGCTGAAAAAATATAGTTGTTCACCAGCATCGCAATTCCATTACTTTTTATCATGGCTTTCCTTGGTGTGGTTTGCAAAGTGCTTCAGAAAGATGAAGAAATCTGTTTCTTGCACCCATCTTGATTTATTTCCACTAGCAATACTTCCTACTGGTCCATCTCTGACACAGTGGTCTGCATAATGTATGTGTGGGAACACAAACAGTGGAGGAATTGTGTTGCCAATGGCATTCACCGCATATACAAAGGTGACCAGTGAACCTCTCTCTGCTGATGTCTTTGCCCCAACTTGTTTAATATAAGTTAAAGTAATAGTGTGGTAAGTTGTAACATCTGCATTATTGTTACAACTTACCCAGACTGTTGCTGTTACAACTGACCCAGACTCCTATAGCCATGAACTAGCTAACATTACAGCCAACGGCTAAAACATTAGCACTAAAGACCTACGCAGAATATATCCCCATAGACATACAAATAACATAATTTAAGTTTGATGAGTTTAACTGCAAAGCAGATAATGCTATTAGAAATTGAAATAAAGTAGAAAAACTTACTTTTTGGCATACAAATTACTTCAATTTCGTTAAATTGTCTGTGTTTGACAAAATGTGCTGATTTTTCACATGTGATAGCAGAACTGAGTTGGGCATGCACAGAATGAGTCACATCATTTGAAACTTAGCCCTGATTGGAGAAATTGGAAGTGTTACAACTGACCCACGTTACAACTATCCCCGGTCTCCCCTATCTGATTCCAAATTTCTTGTCTATGCGGCATTTAAAAAACGTGTTTACAGTCCTGACAAAAACTACTACTTCTACTATTACTACCACAAAACTATTGCTACTTAGATGCCTAAAGTGTATAGTTTCAGTTTCAGTTATAACATTTGATCTTCCCTAACAGCCCTTACAATATTTTCAGAACCACCTGCCTATCTCTGCTTCCTTTTCTCAGGAGTGGAACCCATTGCTGTCTTCTGCTGCTTCAAGGTTCAGTCTGTGGTGTGTTCAGAAGGGATGGGTATTGATAAGATTTTCACGATTCCGATTCCATTTTTGATTCTGTTTAACGATTCGATTCTTTATCGATTCTCTTATCGATTCTTTTTAAAAAAGGAGAACACTAAGGTCGAATAGCTTAGAACTTTGTTTTATATCTTCTCTTTGAACAAGATAGAAATTTAGGAGTAACATGGCCTTACAAACCCAACAGTGAGATCTTAAGAGATCCAGCCTATGGCTCTTTAATGTGGCGTCACAGGGTCCCCAGGAAAAAAAATTGTAAATGTAAAATAATAAAATAAATATTCTTCTGTAGCAATAACAAAGCAATAACAAAGTATAACATAAATTATTCTGTAGCAATTACACAAGAATATCCAGTAATGTCCCTGCCTACAATTAAACACATTCACTTACCGAAAATCGGGGACATCTGCTGTGGCAAATGGGTGCAAACCTTTTACCACAAACTGAGTCACTGCTCGGTGACATTCGTCTATCCTAGCCTGAAAGGAGACGCTACCGGTAGACTGCAGCGAGAACTGCCAGCATCTGAGGCAGACTCTGTCTGTCTCTCTCATCATGGTCACCTAAATTCACAGTAATGGCAGGTTTGTAATAAGGCAGATCGCGCTAACATAATATGCACTGTTAGTTGATTATTTACCTGCCGCATTAACGGGAGAGGACGTGCAAACGTTACCGCTGCTGCTGGGTTGAGATTCATGAGTCGAGCGGAATTAAAAACATGACATTCATTTAAGGTCATCGTGTGTTTTGTGAGCAAATGCTTTTGCATATTCATAGTGTTTCCTCCCTTAAATGAAATCTCTACTTTTCAAGTATTGCAAGTTGCCCTGTTGTCATCCGTTCTCGTAAAGTATAGGGCTTTGGATTTGACGTCACGCCGCAATGCATTGTGGGAGCGCGGCGCCATGTTCGGGGTCTATGAATCAAAACAAACACACTGTGTTGGAACGACGATTACAAGATGCTTAAAAGCAGCTCCAAAGAAACGGACGGTATAGAGACCGATTACATCCAGAGGCGAAGCGGCGGTGCTTGCAGAAAATAGCGTGCATTGGAAATGTGGACCCGTATAAAATACGGCCGTGGAGTAGAAACCCTGAAGACCAACCGCTACTGACGTAGCCTGACATATTTTCGTACCTTGTCTGTGGAGTCAGCGCGTACAAGTCGTCATTCAAACAAAGGTAAGTCAGCTCGAGTACTGAGTATGAAATGCGTTTGATTTCCCTGCACACATTCAGATTAGTGCAGCATAAATTCATTCATGAGGGCAAATTACAGTGAGAACATGTGGAGGCTCTGTTAGAGGGATAACATAGTGAGTTCAGTGCATTGATGTGACATTGTCCTGAAGGATTTAGTTATTCTCTATGGTTAAAGAAATTGCAATGATTTATTCATATTTATTATAAATAATTCTAATTATACATCTTGCTTCCATATTTGTATCCTGTGTCACTAAAAATACATTTTATTTTAACTTTATACATTGATTAATGACCTGCAGAATCTCCTTATCATATTAAGTGATTCATAATTGTCACTTTATGCTTTCTCCATCTCTAAAGTGATGACATCCTTGCATTACATACTTTAGGTTCATTTTCTGCAGGCAGGTTTCTGACAGAGAACAGGCAGATTTACACTATAACATGCAGCCTTCTATAGATGGACACATAAAGAAATGAAACATGTGCTAACTTTCTAAAAACTTTGTTACATTTATGATAAAGTAGTCTGCCTTGGCTCATAGTTCTTGTCTTTAAATGAACTTTGTGTGTTTCAGGTCCTGCACTCTCAAAGACTGAATGAACCAGCATTGCAGCCATGGGTCACTGTGAGCATCACAGGGAAGGTTGAAGCCGCCCACTGCACCTGTAAGGCCGGAGTCGTGGAGACCTGCAGCCATGTCACTGCTCTTCTGTTTAATGTAGAAGCAACAGTGCGGATCCGTGGTACAAGGACTGTTACAGATGAACCTGCATGCTGGGTTTTGCTGGGTAATGTGACCAAGATACAGCCAGAGGTTGGCCATAAGATAGACTTCTCCTCTTCAGCTGACCAAAAAAGGCTCTTGATCAAAACATAAACAGACCATCTATATTGAAAGGCAAAAGGAGCCGTCCTCAAAAAAGAAAAATCACACCTGCTACTGTGGAGGAGTTGTCACTGCTATAATGCCATAATGTTTTATCTAGGGGTCTAGATTTATGCCTGTAGTGCACTGCTGTGTAAATAATTTGCATTTACTTTATATGTAATGACTGAGTCCCACTGTTCAAAAATTGAATAAAGAAACAAACTAATGTTTGCCTTTTTTTTATTATTTAAAACCACTTTATACAACATCACATCCGTTACAGTGTAGAATCCATATCATTTATAGTTTACAAGTGACAAAATGTTTACATAAAATCATGACAGTGTTTACATGATATCACCCACTACTAATATTACCTTAATTACTGTATCTTTTGAAAAAATACCGCTATTTATACAGCAAAAGACTTAGGAATGTTTAACAGGAGCAGGTTTCATTTTTCCCTGGTTTTATTATCACACTGTTCACCAAATGCAGCAAACCTTCACCATCTTATCCTGAAGGGTCACCTCTTCACCCTCACATGGAAGAAGTAATCTGATTGGCATGGTGGTATGTTTGAAGCAGGTCCTTTGTGTAGCGCTGGAACTCAGTCATGATGTTTCATCCATTTCATAGGCTGGTTTGCTGCAATGATGCCAAATAATTAGCATCTCTATAAATAGAAGGTAGTTCTGCAAAATCACTCAGTAGGATGTTTGTTCTAATTTGCTATGAGCTCAGAGTGCATCGAAAATAAAACTAATAGGCTATAAAGAGTGATATGAACATATTTAGAACTTACCGGAATGAAAATGTCTGGAGCACCAACAGATATTTGGAGATGGAAGAGAACTGGAGCTCGTCTCACAGCTGCTATTCAGGCCAGGGGCGATTCTAGAATCAGAGCTTTGGGGGTGCTGAGCACCCAGAGAGCTGCCCAGCCAGGCAAGATAAACCTGTCTCTGTCAGTCCCTGCATCCTTAAATGTTGTCCCGAGTTCTCTCTGACTGTCACTATGGTGCATTTAAACCCCTGTTCCTCCCTGTTCTCATCGTCTGTTGTCTTCGTCTCCATTATCAGTCATCATAATTTTACCATCTCTGTGTAAGTCTGCAAATTTCTTTATTAAATCATAAGATTCTTAAATTCATCAAGTCTCTCTGTGCCTGGGTCCTCATCACAAAACATGACATCACTGTTTTGTACATTTTAACACAATTTAATCCCCACATTTGTGAAAGAAAAGCAAAACACTTTTTTGAAAAGTCTGTAACAAAACCATCAAATCTGATCAAGGTTATTTAAATGCTGCTAAAGAAGAATGGATTGGAATAAAAAAAATACATATCCTAACCTTAATTACTGGGCGAAAATAATGAATGATGCTCATAGTGAGTAAGAAGTAAACTGAGTGCATTTTTTGGACAGAGATTCACTTTTAATGTGTATGTATAATATAATACAGATACATAAAAAACACTCCCGAAACAGAATAAATTGTTACAAATAAATTATTACATAATATTAATAAAAACTATAAAAATGGAGGCAACTTTGCCTGTGGTAGAATGTATACAATGTGTACAATGTATGCAGATACTAATTTTACTAATTTAATAATACAAATTTTCTGTTGTAAGATTTATGAGTTTCATGCTTTCATAGTGGTACTTAGGAGAGCTTGACATTTTATCAGGTGGTACACACTGTAAAAAGTTTGAGAAACACTGAGAAGTGTATGTGTGCTTTTGGAAAACATTTAAAGCTGCTGTACAGAATCTTTGAAACAAGCTTAAAATATTTCTAGAATATAAACAGAGTATCTGCTTCTCTTTACAGCTCCTCACTCCACCAGGGCTGTTTGGCACTTTCTGATAGTGTGCAAATGTGATGTACGTACTGCGGCAGTCATACAGACAACTGGACGGTCCAAAAGCTGGCCTACCTATTACTGGCTGAGGTTTTAGTAGAGTTGTGGCTGAACCACATAAAAATATATGATTAATTTTAATCTCCCCAATCAATTATAATGTTATGTTGGAATGTTGTTAAAGAGGGTCAAAAATGTTTCAACCCAGTTTGTTTTGCAGATTCTGTATAGCAGCTTTAATATAGGGAGGACACAACTTCCAGATTGTGTGAGTTTCTGTTGTGCCTGTCACTGTTCCCTGTCTGTTTTCTTACCTGGTTCTTCCTGACCTTGCCCTTTCTCCTCACGTTCCCCTCTTTCCTCTCTCCCTCTTTGGACTAACAATCATACACAAATAGATTGTATTCAATTAGATGAAAATTAAATTAATATGAAAAAATACTATTAAGATCACTAATAAAAAACGTCCTCTCTCAGTCTACTTTCAACCAAAAGGCAAATAACCAAACCACATGAACATCTAATAAAAGATATAAATATTGAAACACTGATCCAACATTATTCTTGATTGACGGGTCATTTGATTTTACACTTTTACCTGAATGTGGCTCCTCTTTTTTGAAAAAACTTCCTAATATCCATTATGAACCTAGCTGTCTCTCTGCACACACACACACACACACACACACACACACACACACACACACACACACACACACACAACAGGAGTTATAAGGTTAATGGGCATTCAGTCAGTTAGCTAGTTAGTATCCATTTAAAACAGGACAGTGGTAACAACTTTAGGCTATGGAAAATTTAAAGTTTTAGATTTTTAAATAGGCTGTATACATTTCAATGGGAGGAACAGGACAGTGAAATGTTGCTGAATTTACTACAGAGCAGGACGGATTGTAGGGTAGCAAACAAAACAAACAAAACACGTTTTCAACACTGCAGGTTACCTGGTGTAATGTTTTTCAGTTAAAAAGAAACATGGTCTGACTCCTACCTAACTATATAAAGAGCAGTGTAGGGTAAGTTACTTTAAAATAGTAACTTAGTTACATTACTAGTTACTTCTATCAAAAGTAACTCAGTTACTTCAAGTTACTCGTTACTTTCAAAGTAACTAGTTACTAGGGAAAGTAACTTTGGTTTTACTCAGAATTCTCTTGTTAACGTGTTGCTTCCATAACTTTGCCAGTCTTCTAGCTTGCTTACTTGCCACAAGTGCACTGTGCCACCTACCAATAGAAAGGAAAATATAATGTGCATATTTCCACGAGAGAAATCCCACGCCTCGACCGTCATTGACTGCTGCCATGATTCTAGCCTACGTCACAGCGTCATGTGCACCTTTTACATCCAACACAAAAACTGCAGTCGTGGTGCTTTCGATTGTACTCAGAACTCGGAAATTCTGCCTTCTGAATAGGAAGATGTAGGTAACACCAGACTGCAGATGAGCTGCATACAGGGCTGGACTGGGACAAAAAAATCGGCTCGGGCATTTTGACTAGAGACCGGCCCACCATTATAGGAAAAATCATAAAGCCTTTGAATGAAAACAAACACTGTTGTGACAGTGATGTTCACTGTTTTGATGGTATATTTGCATCAATCTATGAATCGTTTGTTCGCAAGATTCAGATAATTATTTTTTAAAAGCTAGACATTTTAAATGAGAATAAGAAAGAAAAGTACTTCTTTGTGCCCACCTCTCCCTGTTAATGCCCTACCTGGCCCCCCTGGCAAAACTTTGCTAGATCCGCACCTGCACAGTTACCAGCTGTCAGCTACCTAAAAAAGGATCCTGGGGTTATCTGTCTCTCAGAAACAGTTCATAACTTCCCTTCAACTCATTCATGTCACCTAAAAGGTAAACCTGTTTCTCCATCACTTGTTCAGCTCTGATGATTCAGTAAGGACATCTCCTGGTTTCATCTTCATGTTTCCCTCTCACCACATATCCAAACCATCATGACCAGCAGCTTTTTTGCAGCTGTGGCTCCAGCAAACATCAGCTGATACTAGAAATTAATATTAAATAAATTCTAACAACAGCTGATCAAGCTTAAACTGCTGCTGTTGTTTAACGCGACATCGGCTGGTTTCCTCTTTCTGGCGCAAAGTGGGCGATAAACAAACAAGAGAGAAAAGCCGATCCGCTGGTCAATGATCAGTTTTCATGATTGAAGTAGAAACGGGACAGGGAGGGGGGAGAATGAAAGAAGAAGAGGCAGCTGTGCAGCAAAGACACAGAATAACTCCAGCTTTGTGTCTTTTTCATTGTAGCTGAAGTCCGGGACAAACTGTTCCTGTTCACCTCAATAAGAAACGCGTAATATTTTCTCTGAATACCAGACGGGACGGTTGGCAACTCTAATAACTTATGAACAAAATAAAGTTCAACACCATTAACTTCATAGCACCCACCCAGCTGTATAGAAACTCCGTCATGCTAGCTAGTACGCAGTACGGAAAAAGTCAGAATAACGAAAATAAACTCCACCTAAACTTGGTTTATATCTGACCCAGATAGACTGCAGGTCATAACTTCTTACCTGAAGTTCAGTTCACACTTGGACCGGCGGCCGCCTCGGGTCTCTTTTCCTTCTACGTCCCCTTTCTCTCATCCACCTGCTGCCTCCACCACTTGCTAATGTTACAGAATCTGTGGAAGCTCCGCGATAGCCACCACACGAAGTAACGAGTAACGACCCTATCTAAATCCCAGTAACGACTAACGCGTTCCTGGTTTTGGCATAATAACTAGTTACCGTGCTCGTTACCACAATAGTAACGTAGTTACTGTAACGCGTTACTTAATAACGCGTTAGTCCCAACACTGATAAAGAGTAACTGAAGGTTAAATGCAGCTAATATGTCCTGTTTTAAGCCAGGCACTCACACCTCCGCTCCGCTGTGTCTCAGCCACCATCGCTCTGGCAGCAAGAGTGCTAGAGCCAGAGCAGGGGAGAGCTGGAACAAACCATTTTGGGAGGGGGGGTTATCTATACTTTTGTTGTTAAAATGTTACGTCTCAAACAAGTACAGTACTGTATGCTTTTTATATTTTTAGTAGTGTGTCACACAAACAGCAAATATTGTCAAAAAAAGTAAGAAATCTTTGGGGGTGCTTTGATTCATTGCTGAAGCACCTCCAAAAATGGGCTAAAATCGCCCCTGATTCAGGCTAGACGCCTTCGTTTGCTAACATCGATACACGAGCTGCCTCATGTTGCTTCCAGGTTGGGAAAGAATGAAAAGATAAACCATTTTCAAGCTTGTTCTCTTGCCGGTCGTGCGATGGAACATTGCAGCGGACCACACAGCAAGAACAAACCGTGGCTGTCGTGTGTGCCTTCGCTCCTTCGTCGCTTGCGCTTAGACCCCGAACATGGCGGATCAGGCCAAAATCCTTTCCACGCCCACCCCCGTGACATCACGCTCCAAAGCCCTACTGCGTTTGACGTCACACTAGCTGTCTGCTGTGATCTATCAAAGCGTTCTTCGGGGTGGGCGTGGCTTCTGACATGCGAGGCATTAAATATCCCTCCACAATTCCAGTAAAGCTCAGTTCACAAAGCATTTATGCATCAGAGCAGCGAGTGTAATTTAAGCGCATTTAGTTTACAAAGAGCACACATGTCTAGCACAACTCCAACTACACATCAAATGAATCCCACTTCTCCAATTCAGAGTTTAAATAGTACAGACTTTAACATGAATACTCCACTCACTTACACCTCAGTGGAAACTTGGGAGTTACTCATCAACCACTTTTTTGGTACAATTGTACCACAGTGGCAATCTCTGGTACCGTTCAAACCAGAGTACTGTGACTTTCATCTGCTTTCCACTTTGTTAACAGACATGCTTAAGTTTTGTGAAATGTTAATGAGATCAGCTAGGGAATCCAGAGAGAATGGAGATCCAACCTCCATGCAGACCTCTGAGGTCTGTCTTCAGTCCATGGGCGCAGACTGCCCCGAGAAAACAGAGGATACAGGAGCAAAGGACAGCATCCTGAATGAAAGCTCTGTAGATGACCACGGTGATAATGAAAACTTAGAAACTCCAGGATTGGAGGCTGAAGCAGCCCTAGACTGCATATCTGTGGGTAATTCAAACACACAACTCGAAACAACAGACACAGCAAAGCCAAAAAAGAGCTGTATGAAGAAAAACTTCACAGCTGATACAAAAGACTTTGACAAAACAAAATCTTGTCCCCTGGAAAAGCATGTGAAGCTAGTAGTACCTGAGCTGGACAGTGACACTGAGTCTTTAACTTTTTCTAGTATCAGTCCGCTGTCTGATTCTCTAGGTGAAAGCTCTGTAGAAGACCAGGGATTGGAGGCTCAACCCGTTGTAGGCTGCATATCTGTAGACAACTCAAGCTACAGAGATGAAACAGAAAGTCGAGGACTGAAAGATGAGGCAACCCCCAGATTTCAGGGATTCCTCAGTGACAGTGAGTCTTTAACTTCTTGTCAGATCAGTCCACTATCTGATTCTCTGAGCGAGGAAAAGTTGTGTGTCAACAAAGTTATTCAGATGGTGGTTTCAGAGGCCATAGACAACGTCGCCTCTAAACACAAGCTCTTCACAGAGCGCCTCACTCCTGACTGCATTGGTGATCGCCTGCTTGAGAAAATGTGGCCAGAAATTAATGACAAACATTTGGATCTATCTCCAAAAAGCCTAAAAAATATCCATAAGGCCATTTTAAAGGATCTTTGCAAAACACACAAATGCAAGGAAAAATATTTGATTTTTAGTCTGAGGGAGCAGCTTGATAACATTACTGTTCCAATCTTCACCAAACACCTGCTGGGGTTACCAAAAAGAGTACTCAGTGTATCTAAAAACCAGGACGAGTACTGGGAACTTGTGGTAAAATTCACTAGAGATCTGGTAATACACAGTATGGCCGAACTAAATAAGACGACGACATGTCATTCAGGAACAACTGACTTCATTGTACAGAGGCTTAGCCAAAAGATCTGGAACAAAATTTTGTCCAAAAAATATAAAATCTCCCTAGAGAACATTGAAGAACTCAGCTTGACAGTATACAATGATCTCTGTAAAAGGTGGCCTTTTCCAGGACAGTTCATGACGTTAAGAAGCCCAACGGTTGACGAAATAATTGTCAACACTTTCAAAAAACATGCCAAGCTGAAGAGACGAAGTGTCATCTCTAGGATTTTCTCATTTGCACACTAAATGAGTGCAAATGAGTGCAAATGAGAAAAATGTGTGCTATTTCAAGACAAGCACACGTGCTTGTTTTAAAATAGCTTAAAATATCAATTTAAATTGGTAAAAAAAAAAAAAGAAAAAAAAAAGAGTGGTTATAATAACCACTCTTTTTCTCCTGCCTTCCTTCCCTCATCCCCAACTGGCCAAGGCAGATGGCCACCCCATTCCTGAGCCTGGTTCTGCTGGAGGTTTCCCCCTTGTAAAAGGGGGTTTTTCCTTCCCACTGTCGCCAAAGTGCTTGCTCGTAGGGGTTGGAGTTTCTGTGTATTATTGCATGGTCTTGACCTTGCAATAATACACCATGAGGGAAGTGGAGGGGGGAGGGGGGGGGGTGGTTTGGCACCGTTTCTTAACTTAAAATGTCCAATTACAACAGGACATTTTAAGTTAAGAAACAGTGCCACACCAAAATAAATAAATAAATAACAAAATAAAAAATATAAAATGAAATAAAAATACATTTTGTGTTTCATTTCATTTGCTGAAAATGGGATATCAGCTTAGTTTAGTGTGTAAATAAAATGCCTTCCATCTGGTGTTGTACCTTGTCTTTCTGTAACGTAGATCACAAGCCAATATTTTCCCCATGACTCCACCGATCAGCTCGTGTCAATCTGGAGTTTACTTGCATACATCCTGTTCACTCTGTCAGAAGTTTCGCGCCTGCTAGTGATTTAGGAAACACCCCCAGATTGCCTGGTGATAGTCACAGTTTAGCGTGGGCAGTAGCCTGCTCAATAGAATAGAATAGAATAGAATAGAATTCAACTTTATTGTCATTGCACATGCACAGGTACAGGGCAACGAAATGCAGTTTGCATCCATCCAGAAGTGCTTTAGTGATATAGATATATTACAATATATATTAGCAATAATATAGATATGTAAGTATGTTACGGAAATGGGTCTATTATGGTATGTTATAATGTACACGGTATGAAGTATGTTATGAATATTCTATAACTATAAGTATGTACAGGCTGTAGTGAGTACAAGCTATGTACAGGCTATGAACAGGATATAAATATGAAATAAAAAAAAATAAAAAAAAAACTATACAGAAATCTGAGATATACAGTTATACAGAAATGTGAACTATGCAAGTTATAAACAGTTGTAGGATTAAAAATTATCGTATGATTATTTACACAGAACTATACAGTAGTGCAGTTAAGATAAGTGAGATATGTGGATACATATACACATACAATACACATACAATACAATGTATAATTACGTATATATCTATAACAACTCATTACGTTATAACTACATTAGTGTACTTTGTTTCCTTAGCTCAGGCCTGCTGGAGATTGCCTTTACTCTCAGAGGGACTTATCTGAATTAAAACAGGTCTCTAACATAGAGTATATAATAGAACTTTATTAATCCCTTTGGGGAGATCAATTTATTGTTTATTTTTAAGCACTCATGATGGATATCGGATTTAGGGATATCCGATTATAGGAAAAATTGTTAATTTCTGGAGGACGAAAACGTCCACGAGGTGCACTTGCTCAAAAGCCTAGCACAGTTAGCTTTACTGATTGGGGCGGACTATATTCAGTTCTGCTCTATAAAATGTAATTGTCGGAGATTCTTTTTTTTAACTGCTGTTCTTCATCTGCCAAGACCATAAAAACCACAAATAAGAGTTAGCACGAATCGACAACCTTACTGTAGCTTTAACTACAGTATTCGGCAACCGGTATCATAGTTACTATGGTTACTATGCTAGCTACGTTAGCCAAATAGCTAGACTCAAAACCATTCAAACCACCGGCAGTTTCCGCCAGCCTATTTTATTTAAAAAATCCGGGTGTGTTTCAGAATATCTTGAAATATAAGTTCTCTGATTTCTAAATAAATTTAAACGTGGCTTGATTTTTCAGGACTTTGCTCACCGTTAGTTAGAAAGGATCGCTCGCCTCTGTGCTTCTTCTTTGGTTGAGGTACCTTGGATTAGAAATCGCTGCTTCCACCTAGTGTATCCAGCCAAAAATGATCACAGCTACACGACATTTGTTGATCTCTTTCCAATGCTTTGCAGTTTAATATACATTTAGGAAATACTACCATATATTTTCATGTGAATTTGTGTTTGATGTTTCATTTAAAACCCCCAATTACAACTAGACATGTAGCACCCTCGAGGATTGACGTACGCACGATGTAGTATAGAACAGGGTTTATTCTGGTCTTGGCAACCCGTGAGAACTGCTCACGGACAAAACAATAAAACAAAAACATCACATCAAAATGCGCTCTTGTACGTAGTGTCAATCAATCAAAAATACTTAATTACAGAAAATAAAACATTTAAAATACACAAACCTCGTGAGCTGACATCCAGGAGGTGCTAAATAGTCCTTTATGGCCTTATTGCCTTATCTTCCATCTTCTTTGTCAATTATTTCCACTCTTTAAACAACATTTTCTCCATGTGTGGAGCTAACTGTGAGCTGCCGCATGCAGACACCGTGTGCGCTAGCAAAAGACAAGTGGCTGGGTGGAGACCCAAACAGCAAAGCTGTACTCTACATAGTTCACCACCAGAGGGCGCAAAGGAACAAAATCCAGACATACAGCTTAACAAATATCAAACGCAACAAACATCAAATGCAACAAACATCAAATGCAAAACATCAAATGCAAAAGACCGTTACACTCCCACCAATCACTTGTGATTAAAAAGAATAAAGTATTGCCTATGAGCTAATGAACGGCTTTTGAATGAACTATCATGAATTATCCTTTAAGCAGAGTGCGGTGGAGAATCTTCTTCCGCTTCCATCAGAATGACTGTCTTTTGAATGGGTCTTTCCAGGTGCACAGGTTTGGAGGTACGTTTTCCTGCTCTATCCAGGGTTGGATCACTCAGCAGCAATTTCACCTTCCTCACTTTTCCATCCTTTCCAGGATACACTTCAATGATCCTTGCCAACTTCCACTGGTTGCGTGGAGTTATCTCATCCTTCAGGAGGACAACATCATTGATCTTAGCATTTCTGTGCTCTTTGGTCCACTTCTGTCTGCCTTGAAGATTTAACAAATACTCCTTTTTCCACCTTGTCCAGAAAGTGTTGGCAAGTAGTTGAACACGACGCCACCTCTTACGGAGATAAAGATCTTCTTTCACAAACCTTCCTGGAGGTGGAGAGATGATTGTGGACTTCATGGTTAGTATGTGATTCGGTGTTAAAGGTTCTGGGTTTGATGGATCACATAGTTGGTCAGTAGTCAATGGTCTGCTATTAACCACTGCCATGACTTCATACAGGAATGTCCTCAGAGAGGAGCTGTCGAGTTGTTTGGCTGATTGTTCCAGAATGGACATGAGAACACTCCTTATGGTGCGAATTTGTCTTTCCCAGACACCACCCATATGACTAGATGCTGGGGTGTTCATGAGAAACTCACAGTCCAGTTTCCCTAGCTTGGCTTGATCCATTTCCTTAAATGCTACAATAAACTCATTTCTAGTGCCTACAAAATTCGTGCCTTGATCGCATCTTATCTGGCGAACTGTACCTCTGATGGCCATGAATGCACGTAAGGAGTTGATGAGGGAATCTGTAGAGAGATCGTCAAGCATTTCAAGATGCACTGCTCTGGAGCACATGCAAGTGATTAGCAAGCCATAACGCTTTAGCTCCTTGCGGCCTTCTTTGACATAAAAAGGACCAAAGCAGTCCATCCCACAGTAGGTGAATGGCGGTGTGGTCTCCATCCGATCCTCTGGGAGGTCTGCCATCTTCTGCTGCTCTGTGCGCCTTCTGAACCTTCTGCATTTTACACATTTATAGATGTAAGATGACACAATCTTGCTGCATCCAAGAATCCAGAATCCGTTAGCTCGAAGTTCATTCATGGTGATCCCTCGTCCTTGATGGTATGTCTTCTCGTGATAATGTTTGACCAGTAATGCCGACACGTGACTGTCTCTTGGCAGGATCGCAGGATGCTTGACATTGGGGTGCAAAGCTGCATGTGTTAAGCGTCCGCCTACCCGAAGAATGCCTTGGTCATCAAGAAATGGACATAACTTGTGTAACTTGTTAACCTTGTCTTTCATCCGCATCACATCATGGTGTTGCAAGGTTTTTATTTGCTGAGCAAAGGCTGTTTCTTGAACCATCTTTATGATTGTTAACTCTGCTTCCTTTCTCTCTTGTAGGCTACTGATGTCGTGTGATCTACTCTTGTGATCCTTTGTTTCTTTCACATAGCGCTTGAGTCTAGCAACTGCCTTGATCATCCTCGACCAGTCGGAAAATTTGTGTAAGCGATCTAACAGGGACCCTTGTTCCTCCACTTGTATCTTGTGGACTTGAACCTTCTTAACCTCCGGGTCACTGGCTGATAACTCTCCCACCTTAATTTCCCCACTGGGTATGACCTTCTGCCAAAGGAGGTCTGGGCCTTTGAACCAGTTTGATGCTACAAGTTGTTCTGCTGTGAGGCCTCTTGAGGCGTGGTCCGCCGGATTATCTTCGGAAGTTACATACCTCCATTGGGTTGAATCTGTGCTTTGTTTGATGCGTTCCACTCGGTTTGCAACAAACACATGAAATCTTCTGGCTTCATTGCTGAGGTATCCAAGTACCACCTTCGAGTCAGTCCAATACCTTTCTTCTGAAATTTCCATTTCCAATTCCTTTTTCAGCATGTCACCAGTGCGCACAGCAACAACGGCCGCTGACAACTCAAGCCGAGGTATAGTTGTGACTTTGGTTGGTGGGACTCTTGATCTTCCCATCACCAATGAGCAGTGAACTTCACCAGTTGTGCTTACTGCTCTGAGGTAAGTGCACATTCCATATCCGGACGCACTTGCATCAGAAAAATGATGAAGTTCGTAGTGCTGTGCCTTGAAGTTAGAAGGAATGTAGCATCTGTGAACCTTTACGTCTGCAAGGTTTCCCAGGTCACGCAACCAATACTCCCACTGAGGTCGAAGTCTGTCAGGTAAGTTATCATCCCAGCTGAGTTTATCTCGACACATTTGTTGCAAGATCTGCTTTCCCAGCAGAATGAAAGGTGACACAAACCCAAGTGGATCGAACACAGAGGCGACTGTGGCCAATACTCCTCTTCTGGTGAGTGGTTTTTCCTTAACAACTACTCTGAACTGAAATTGATCTGATGCCACACACCATTGTACGCCAAGTGCTCTTTCCATATGTACTTCACCGAGTGCCATATCTAGCTGTTTGGGAGCTGCAGCGCATTCTTCTTTCGGAAGCGAAGCTAGAACTTTGGTGCTGTTTGAGATGAACTTGTGCAACCGAAGTTTGCCCATGCTGCAGAGTTTGCGTGCTTCATTAACCAGCTGTATTGCCTGATCTTCAGTGTCAACACTTGCTAGTCCGTCATCAACATAGAAGTTGGTTTTGATGAACTTGACGGTTTCTTCATTAAAACTTCCTTCCCCTTCAGCTGCAAGATGCTTGAGGCCATAGTTGGCGCAACCTGGAGAAGATGCTGCTCCAAATAGGTGTACCTTCATCCTGTAGATAGTGAATGGAGTTTCAAGGTCACCGTTCTCCCACCACAAGAACCGTAGGTAATCTTGGTCACAAGCATGCACATGGAATTGGTGGAACATGCGTTCGATGTCACACATGAAAGCCACTGGGCCTCTTCGGAAGCGACACAAGACTCCGAGCAAGGTGTTTGTTAGCTCTGGACCAGTGAGGAGATGGTCATTTAAGGAAGCGCCTTGGAACTTGGCAGAGGCATCAAAGACGACACGAATCTTTCCGGGTTTTTGTGGATGATACACACCATGGTGTGGGATGTACCAAACTGGTGTCTTGTCAATGTCTTGCTCTGGGACCTTTTCAGCATCTCCATGGGCTAGGATCTCATCCATGAATTTCTTATAGTCCATGTAGTACTGCTTGTTACTCTTGAGCCTTTTTTCTAAACATTTGAGGCGATGAATAGCACATGCCTTGTTGTTCGGCAGGTTCGGCCTTTCACTCTTAAATGGGAGTGGCATTTCAAAATGACCATCCTCCTTGTGCCTAATGCCGGCCTTCATCTTTGTTAAAAATTTGAGATCTTCTTGAGAGACCTTCGTGTCTTCTGGTGCTTTCTCAACAAAGTCAGACTCCAACATCTTTAGGACCTCTGTGGGAGAGATCATTTCCTTTATTTGAGTTCTGTAGACATAGTGAACCTTGTTGGTGAGGTTTGAAGAGGGATGAATGTCAGGCACCACTTCCTTCACAATGACTTGGTGACTTATTCCGAAGGCGTCTCCATAATCGAGACATGGATTGCCATAACCCACAATACTCCATCCCAAATCAGTTCTTTGTGCAAACGGCTGATTTTCCTTTCCAGACACAACCTCACGAGGAACAAGTGCTTGGGGGCAGTTGTACCCAATCAGCAGACCAACATCACAGCTTTGTAGTGGAGCGATCTCATTTGCAATGCATTCAAGATGAGGCCATGCCTTAGCTGTTGCAGGCGATGGAATGTGATCTCGGTTTGCGGGAATAAAGTCTCTGGCATATGTTACTGGTAGGGAAATGGTCTTATTTGAGTAGAACGCTCTGACTTGTAAACCTGAAAGCTTGCGACAGGACACAACTGTGTTTCTTGAAGACATGGTAGTGAGCTTTAGCTGAGTCGATTCACCTTTGATATGCAGAGCTTGTGCTGTTTCTTCAAGAATAAAGGTCGTATCGCTCTGTGTATCAAGGAGCGCGTACACAAGAATTTCATGCTCTGGCTCACCTTTGGTTGACACCCATACTGGAATAATGGAAGATGTGTGAGTGTCGTCAACATTCTGCGTGACTCTGTTAGAAGTTGCTTCACTTGTTAATGGTGTGACACTGTTGTCTTGTGAGATGTTTGAGTTCGTTTGTCTTGTCCTGTCACTGTTCTTGTGTGGATTTCTCCTTGTTCTGTCTTCCTTCATGCGATTGTCATGAAGACATGTTGGATGTCTTTTATTACATGTGTCACAGGTTTCTCTCCTTTCACAATCCTTGGAGCGATGACCAGAGTTCAGACAGCCAAAACATAACTTCTTGTCTTGAACAAACTTTAGTCTCTCAACAATGCTCTCATTTATGAACCTTCTACACTTAAGTAGGCTGTGACCCGACCTTTCACAGTACACACAACTAGCACTAACAGTCCTTTCATTTGAGTTAGTTGCTAGCACCTTTACTCCATTGCCTCTGTTCCTTGTTGTTTTTGCCCCTTCAGTTTCACTTGGCTTCAGAGCAAAGAGAGATGTTATGGGATTACAGGCAATTTTGGCTTCCCGTGAGATGAAATCTACAAATTGGCTGAAGCTTGGAAAGGTGTGAGTCTCTTCTTGCACTTCTGTAACCTTTCTGTTCCACCTTGAAGTAAGCCAATCTGGAAGTTTTGCGAGCATTTTTTGGTTTTCATTGCAGTCATTGAGCACTTCAAGCCCCTTCATTTGCGACATGGCTGTCTTACAGCAGCAAAGGAAGTCAGCAAATGCTTGAAGTTCCATACTGCCTTTAGAGCTTATCTTAGGCCATGCGTCAAGTTTGTCTCTGAAGGCCTTTGCTACGAGGAAGGGATTGCCATACCTCTCTTCGAGAACTGTCCATGCTGCATAGTATGCAGACTCTGTGCCAAGCGGGAAGTAGCCTTCTATTGCCTTCCTTGCAGGTCCACTTACATATTTCCTCAGATAATAAGTCTTCTCTTCAGTTGGTATATTTTTCCTGTCAATCAGAGTCTGAAAGGAAATTTTCCAATCATTATATCTGATAGGGTCGCCACTGAATATGGTTGGCTCTGGTACCGGAAGACGACTTGCATTAAGAGACACTGCAAATGCTTTGACCAGATCTTCTGTGTTCACCTCTCGGTGTGGTGTCACATTTTGTGGCGAGGAACACCGTTTCATATGCTGGTCATTGTTTTCAGACTTGACTTCATTTTTCTTATCAGATCTGTGGTGAAGTAGGTTGTATATTTCTTCATCTGAACATTCACTTTGTTCATACACCCGCTGTCGAGCCTTTGCTGCATTCAGCTTTTTTACAGTCTCAAGTCGCTCTACTTCTCTGCGCTTAGCTTCTAGAGCCTTTTGTCTTTGTGCTATTTCTGCTTCTTGCCTTTCAATTTCCTTCATATGGATTTCTTGTTCAAGCAGAACTTGGAGAGCAGCCTCATTTGCTGCAACTTCAGCAGCTGCATCTTGTCTTTTAGCCGAGAGCCGGCTGGAGTGTCTAGAGGAAACTCTCGAATGAGAAGAGAGCTTAGTGTGGTGTGACTTAACACTCATCCTGTCTGAGGCTTCTAACTTAGGCATAGACTCAGTCTCCTTCCATTTTTCATCCCTTTGACTTTTCACATCTGAGGCTACGGATTTAGATGAAGACTCAGTGTCCTTCCAAAGTTCTTCATCTCTTTGAACCTCCGCACTACTTGGGCTTGGACACTTTCTTACAGATTCGATAATTGTCTTTGTTATGGCTTCACACGTATCCATCCTTCGTCTTGTGTCACTATCTGGAGATTCAATACGTCTCAAGTCATCATAGGCAGCATTCACATCCTTAGAAGCACTCAAAACCTTGGAAACATGTTCTTGTAGCAGATCCTTTGAGCATTGACCATCTATAGCTCCTTTGGCATCCTTAATGACAACCTTCCACTTCTCATAGCGCACACTGAAACGATGTGCAGCCTTCTTTACGTGCTCACCGTACAGTTCTTTGCCCTTTTCCGTCAACGTACGGACTCGTTGGCTCTGTCGTGCTCTTTGTGAGGTAGTAGAAACATCATCAGCTGTGCCTTCAACTGCTTGTAGTTGCTCATCTGCAGAAAGTTGTTCCACATCACCCTTTTCACTGACTTCTGGATTAGCCTCAAACTCTGCCATTGTTGGAGGGGTTTGGGTTGTTTTTTGTGTATCTTACTTAGCCTTAATGTAAAGGTGCAGCAGCTTAAATTTGATTTGGTAGTTGAGGAGCAATTGAATATTAATCTAAGTTTACTGTTACAACTTTAAAGCACAGTAATTACTGTTACTCCTTAAACATCACTTAACGTATATACTTAAGTCACATTACAAATCTTGTTCAAGCCAGTAATACTGTTTCTTACAGCAACTGCTTAAGCCCACCATATGCACAATGCACAGGTTACTCATCACAACATTAAGTTAACACTGTATGAATATCAGTCACTTAAACAGCAGAAATGTAAACAATGAGAAAGAAAGAAAAAAGAAATATTCCAGTCCTTTGTTCATTTATAAAAGGAAACTTATCTTAATTATTTTTGCTGTCCATTTTTTTTCTTTTTATTCCTCTTTCTTGAGGTTAATTATATTGAGTCCTGAAGAAACACTTATTTTCGGGGCACCTGACTTTCCTACGGTGGCTGCGTCCTTTCATCTACCCGTGCAGAGCAGAGGAGTTCTCACTATAGCACCCTCGAGGATTGACGTACGCACGATGTAGTATAGAACAGGGTTTATTCTGGTCTTGGCAACCCGTGAGAACTGCTCACGGACAAAACAATAAAACAAAAACATCACATCAAAATGCGCTCTTGTACGTAGTGTCAATCAATCAAAAATACTTAATTACAGAAAATAAAACATTTAAAATACACAAACCTCGTGAGCTGACATCCAGGAGGTGCTAAATAGTCCTTTATGGCCTTATTGCCTTATCTTCCATCTTCTTTGTCAATTATTTCCACTCTTTAAACAACATTTTCTCCATGTGTGGAGCTAACTGTGAGCTGCCGCATGCAGACACCGTGTGCGCTAGCAAAAGACAAGTGGCTGGGTGGAGACCCAAACAGCAAAGCTGTACTCTACATAGTTCACCACCAGAGGGCGCAAAGGAACAAAATCCAGACATACAGCTTAACAAATATCAAACGCAACAAACATCAAATGCAACAAACATCAAATGCAAAACATCAAATGCAAAAGACCGTTACAAGACATATTAACTTAAGAAACAGCGCCACACTAAAAAAAATAAAAATTGTGTTTCATTTCATTTGCTGAGAATAGAATATCAGATTAGAGTAATGTGTCCAAACCGGTGGTGACAAAACACGACAGATAAGTAAGTACAACCGGTGTTTGAGTTTAGATTTGTTTAGATATTCTACTTTCAATGTTCCAGATATTGCATCCCCAACTCAGATATTTTCACCGAATGCTCTTCTCTGTCTGCCAGTGTTTGGCAGTTTATATATTGAAAGGCAAAAGGAGCCGTCCTCAAAAAAGAAAAATCACACCTGCTACTGTGGAGGAGTTGTCACTGCTATAATGCCATAATGTTTTATCTAGGGGTCTAGATTTATGCCTGACGTGCACTGCTGTGTAAATAATTTGCATTTACTTTATATGTAATGACTGAGTCCCACTGTTCAAAATTGAATAAAGAAACAAACTGCCTTTTTTTATTATTAAAACCACTTTATACAACATCACATCCGTTACAGTGTAGAATCCATATCATTTATAGTTTACAAGTGACAAAATGTTTACATAAAATCATGACAGTGTTTACATGATATCACCCACTACTAATATTACCTTAATTACTGTATCTTTTGAAAAAATACCGCTATTTATACAGCAAAAGACTTAGGAATGTTTAACAGGAGCAGGTTTCATTTTTCCCTGGTTTTATTATCACACTGTTCACCAAATGCAGCAAACCTTCACCATCTTATCCTGAAGGGTCACCTCTTCACCCTCACATGGAAGAAGTAATCTGATTGGCATGGTGGTATGTTTGAAGCAGGTCCCTTGTGTAGCGCTGGAACTCAGTCATGATGTTTCATCCATTTCATAGGCTGGTTTGCTGCAATGATGCCAAATAATTAGCATCTCTATAAATAGAAGGTAGTTCTGCAAAATCACTCAGTAGGATGTTTGTTCTAATTTGCTATGAGCTCAGAGTGCATCGAAAATAAAACTAATAGGCTATAAAGAGTGATATGAACATATTTAGAACTTAGCGGAATGAAAATGTCTGGAGCACCAACAGATATTTGGAGATGGAAGAGAACTGGAGCTCATCTCACAGCTGCTATTCAGGCTAGACGCCTTCGTTTGCTAACATCGATACACGAGCTGCCTCATGTTGCTTCCAGGTTGGGAAAGAATGAAAAGATAAACCATTTTCAAGCTTATTCTCTTGCCGGTCGTGCGATGGAACATTGCAGCGGACCACACAGCAAGAACAAACCGTGGCTGTCGTGTGTGCCTTCGCTCCTTCGTCGCTTGCGCTTAGACCCCGAACATGGCGGATCAGGCCAAAATCCTTTCCACGCCCACCCCCGTGACATCACGCTCCAAAGCCCTACTGCGTTTGACGTCACACTAGCTGTCTGCTGTGATCTATCAAAGCGTTCTTCGGGGTGGGCGTGGCTTCTGACATGCGAGGCATTAAATATCCCTCCACAATTCCAGTAAAGCTCAGTTCACAAAGCATTTATGCATCAGAGCAGCGAGTGTAATTTAAGCGCATTTAGTTTACAAAGAGCACACATGTCTAGCACAACTCCAACTACACATCAAATGAATCCCACTTCTCCAATTCAGAGTTTAAATAGTACAGACTTTAACATGAATACTCCACTCACTTACACCTCAGTGGAAACTTGGGAGTTACTCATCAACCACTTTTTTGGTACAATTGTACCACAGTGGCAATCTCTGGTACCGTTCAAACCAGAGTACTGTGACTTTCATCTGCTTTCCACTTTGTTAACAGACATGCTTAAGTTTTGTGAAATGTTAATGAGATCAGCTAGGGAATCCAGAGAGAATGGAGATCCAACCTCCATGCAGACCTCTGAGGTTTGTCTTCAGTCCATGGGCGCAGACTGCCCCGAGAAAACAGAGGATACAGGAGCAAAGGACAGCATCCTGAATGAAAGCTCTGTAGATGACCACGGTGATAATGAAAACTTAGAAACTCCAGGATTGGAGGCTGAAGCAGCCCTAGACTGCATATCTGTGGGTAATTCAAACACACAACTCGAAACAACAGACACAGCAAAGCCAAAAAAGAGCTGTATGAAGAAAAACTTCACAGCTGATACAAAAGACTTTGACAAAACAAAATCTTGTCCCCTGGAAAAGCAATTGAAGCTAGTAGTACCTGAGCTGGACAGTGACACTGAGTCTTTAACTTTTTCTAGTATCAGTCCGCTGTCTGATTCTCTAGGTGAAAGCTCTGTAGAAGACCAGGGATTGGAGGCTCAACCCGTTGTAGGCTGCATATCTGTAGACAACTCAAGCTACAGAGATGAAACAGAAAGTCGAGGACTGAAAGATGAGGCAACCCCCAGATTTCAGGGATTCCTCAGTGACAGTGAGTCTTTAACTTCTTGTCAGATCAGTCCACTATCTGATTCTCTGAGCGAGGAAAAGTTGTGTGTCAACAAAGTTATTCAGATGGTGGTTTCAGAGGCCATAGACAACGTCGCCTCTAAACACAAGTTCTTCACAGAGCGCCTCACTCCTGACTGCATTGGTGATCGCCTGCTTGAGAAAATGTGGCCAGAAATTAATGACAAACATTTGGATCTATCTCCAAAAAGCCTAAAAAATATCCATAAGGCCATTTTAAAGGATCTTTGCAAAACACACAAATGCAAGGAAAAATATTTGATTTTTAGTCTGAGGGAGCAGCTTGATAACATTACTGTTCCAATCTTCACCAAACACCTGCTGGGGTTACCAAAAAGAGTACTCAGTGTATCTAAAAACCAGGACGAGTACCGGGAACTTGTGGTAAAATTCACTAGAGATCTGGTAATACACAGTATGGCCGAACTAAATAAGACGACGACATGTCATTCAGGAACAACTGACTTCATTGTACAGAGGCTTAGCCAAAAGATCTGGAACAAAATTTTGTCCAAAAAATATAAAATCTCCCTAGAGAACATTGAAGAACTCAGCTTGACAGTATACAATGATCTCTGTAAAAGGTGGCCTTTTCCAGGACAGTTCATGACGTTAAGCAGCCCAACGGTTGACGAAATAATTGTCAACACTTTCAAAAAACATGCCAAGCTGAAGAGACGAAGTGTCATCTCTAGGATTTTCTCATTTGCACACTAAATGAGTGCAAATGAGTGCAAATGAGAAAAATGTGTGCTATTTCAAGACAAGCACACGTGCTTGTTTTAAAATAGCTTAAAATATCAATTTAAATTGGTCCATCTCATCTAAACTTAGTTTTAAAACCAGAGTGGTTTACCACTCTGGTTTTAAAACTAAGTTTAGATGAGATGGACCAATTGAAATTGGTAAAAAAAAAAAAAAAAAAGAAAAAAAAAAAAAGAGTGGTTATAATAACCACTCTTTTTCTCCTGCCTTCCTTCCCTCATCCCCAACTGGCCAAGGCAGATGGCCACCCCATTCCTGAGCCTGGTTCTGCTGGAGGTTTCCCCCTTGTAAAAGGGGGTTTTTCCTTCCCACTGTCGCCAAAGTGCTTGCTCGTAGGGGGTTGGAGTTTCTGTGTATTATTGCATGGTCTTGACCTTGCAATAATACACCATGAGGGAAGTGGAGGGGAGGGGGGGGGGGGTGGTTTGGCACCGTTTCTTAACTTAAATGTCCAATTACAACAGGACATTTTAAGTTAAGAAACAGTGCCACACCAAAATAAATAAATAAATAAATAACAAAATAAAAAATATAAAATGAAATAAAAATACATTTTGTGTTTCATTTCATTTGCTGAAAATGGGATATCAGATTAGTTTAGTGTGTAAATAAAATGCCTTCCATCTGGTGTTGTACCTTGTCTTTCTGTAACGTAGATCACAAGCCAATATTTTCCCCATGACTCCACCGATCAGCTCGTGTCAATCTGGAGTTTACCTGCATACATCCTGTTCACTCTGAAAAATTGTTAATTTCTGGAGGACGAAAACGTCCACGAGGTGCACTTGCTCAAAAGCCTAGCACAGTTAGCTTTACTGATTGGGGCGGACTATATTCAGTTCTGCTCTATAAAATGTAATTGTCGGAGATTCTTTTTTTTTTAACTGCTGTTCTTCATCTGCCAAGACCATAAAAACCACAAATAAGAGTTAGCACGAATCGACAACCTTACTGTAGCTTTAACTACAGTATTCGGCAACCGGTATCATAGTTACTATGGTTACTATGCTAGCTACGTTAGCCAAATAGCTAGACTCAAAACCATTCAAACCACCGGCGGTTTCCGCCAGCCTATTTTATTTAAAAAATCCGGGTGTGTTTCAGAATATCTTGAAATATAAGTTCTCTGATTTCTAAAAAAATTTAAACGTGGCTTGATTTTTCAGGACTTTGCTCACCGTTAGTTAGAAAGGATCGCTCGCCTCTGTGCTTCTTCTTTGGTTGAGGTACCTTGGATTAGAAATCGCTGCTTCCACCTAGTGTATCCAGCCAAAAATGATCACAGCTACACGACATTTGTTGATCTCTTTCCAATGCTTTGCAGTTTAATATACATTTAGGAAATACTACCATATATTTTCATGTGAATTTGTGTTTGATGTTTCATTTAAAACCCCCAATTACAACTAGACATATTAACTTAAGAAACAGCGCCACACTAAAAAAAATAAAAATTGTGTTTCATTTCATTTGCTGAGAATAGAATATCAGATTAGAGTAATGTGTCCAAACCGGTGGTGACAAAACACGACAGATAAGTAAGTACAACCGGTGTTTGAGTTTAGATTTGTTTAGATATTCTACTTTCAATGTTCCAGATATTGCATCCCCAACTCAGATATTTTCACCGAATGCTCTTCTCTGTCTGCCAGTGTTTGGCAGTTTAACGACTCCGCCAATCAGCTCGTCTCACGTTCCCTTTTGCTAGTACATCTTAGTTAAAAGACCTGAGCTCTTTCCCCGCCACAAAATACAATAACGAAATAACAACAAACTACGGAGCCCCTCTGATGACATGGTCCAAAAAATAAATAAATTGTGGCCACAAAATACTACTTCGTGGGCACGAAATGGGTATAACGTGCCCACGAAATACTTATTTGTGCCCACGAAATACTATTTCGAGGCCACGAAATAGGTATAACGTGCGCACGAAATGCTAATTTGTGGGCACGAATTGGGTATAACGTGGCAACGAATTACGCATTTGTGGCAACGAAATAGATAACGTGGGCACATCATATTGATACAATTCCTGGACAGCTGCGTAGAGACATAAGCATAAGAGTAGGCTAAACCTATAGGCTAAACCATGGCCAGAGACAGTATGATTGAGTTTTATTTTTGTCATGGTCTGCGTGGCAGACCGTGGGTGTGTGGAAGGAGGACTCAAAATGCGGAACTCTGGGCGATTAATGCAGTGCGTTTATTTACAGTGAAGTAAACAATACACAATAATAAATCCCCCTGCGTTTCCAACTCCCGTGCCGTGTCTCCGCTCCCGTGAAAGTTGTGCTCGCTGCTCTCCCGTTCCCGCACTCCTGCTGGAAAATCCACAGAGGAAGCTGTTAACACACAACTACAAAGCGACAGACTCGCTTTTGCTGGGAACACTGACGGGTAGTCACTCAACGATCCAGCGTCGAGGAGCTCTCAGCCACACTGCTTTGTAGCTCCCCCGACGAGGCTTGATCGGCGCCAGGTGTGTGTGAGGATCCTTGGGTGTGACCGGTCAGCTGGCAGGGCCACACCCACCAGGCCTGAAGGTGCCTGTCACGACCGCACCCACCTACCCACCCATCCACACACACACACACACACTTGCCAATACACAAACATGGAACGCAGGAACAGCAGCAGTGCAGAACACACACACATAATATAATAAATCCACAACTGTTCAGGGACTCTAGGTCACTCAGATCCCTGACAATTTTAGGCTGGGAATGAGCTACAAATGCATTTTGAAAAGCCTGGCACTGCAAGGAACCATTATTACGGAGAAAATTTTAAACAGGATATTGAGAGCCCAGTTGCTTTGCAGACGTAAGTACGACCCGGACGCTGGGATAGATTTTATTGTCAGTCAAGGGCCTGGGAAGGATCACGGTTATTGGTCAAGTGTTTCGTGCCCACAAATTAGCATTTCGTGCGCACGTTATACCTATTTCGTGGCCTCAAAATAGTATTTCGTGGCCTCAAAATAGTATTTCGTGGGCACAAATAAGTATTTCGTGGGCACGTTATGCTATTTCGAGGGCACGAAGTAGTATTTTGTGGCCACAATTTATTTATTTTTTGGACCATGTCATCAGAGGGGCTCCGTAACAAACAGACTTTAGTTCATATCAAAGTTATATTTATTTTATCTTATCTTAAGGCTTTCCAGGTTGTTCTCGCTCCTGTCGTTAGCTGACGTTTGTACGAGACTTTATTAGCGAAAACCAAGCAGCATTCACAGCCTGTCTCTATTTCTTCACCTTGGAGTGCTTATGGATATATTATCGCTATTAACCTAAAAAAATGTTTAAGGTTCTTTGTTATTGATAAATGAGCCACGTGAGAGCTAATACTTACTTTAAACAGAATTTATTTTTTATTTTTTAACTTTAAACAGAGTTTTCTTCGGACCATCAAACTTTTGAGCGTTTGAGCCGCCATGTTTCCTGCCAGGTAAATGACGCTCCGCAATGTGGTGACGTCATTCGGGGCGACTGGAATCGATAAGGGAATCGTTTGCAAAAATGGCAAACAATTCCAAGGAATTGAAACAGTGGGAACCGGTTCTCAACAAGAACCGGTTTTCGATACCCATCCCTAGTGTTCAGAGATGCTCTTCTGCAGACCTTGGTTCCAGTGAGTTGTAATTTGAGCTGCTGAAAACTTTGTTTTCATAAATACATGACAGTCTGGGACTCTGGGCAATGAGCTACCAGAACATTTTATGTAATTTTACACAATTAACAGGTAGAAAAACTGAGACATGCTGCTGAAATTGCTCTTTAGATCTGTGTGGGAAAATCCTAGTTAATCAGCAGTTCTTCAAGTACTCAGACCAGCATGTCTGGCACCAACAATCATTCTGGTTTGAACCTCATCTTGACCAATTCTACAGGCACTTCTGTCAGGCAGAGACACCATGGTTAGCCTCATAGCAAGAACTTTTCTGGGTTTGAATCCACCATCTGGCCGATGCCTTTCTTTGCGGGGTTTGCATGTTCTCCCCGTGTCTGTGTCAGTTCTCTCTGGGTTCACTGTCTTCCTTCCACAGTGTAAAAAACATGCAGTTAGTGGGGTTAGGTTGACTGGTAATTCTAAATTGCCCATTGGTGTGAATGTGAGTGTGAATGGTTGTGTGTAAGCCCTGCGACAGACTGGGGACCCTGTCTAGGGTTTACTCTGCCTCTCGCCTTATGGTAGGTGGGATAGACTCAAGTCCCCCAACCCTGAATTGGCTAAGTGGAAAAGAACATATGGATGGATAAATGCACTGAGTTCCAGTGGTTCTCTACACTGACACGTCAAAACATCCTGTGCACAAAAACACCCTGTAAACATTTAAATATCCTACTTCAGTACTGCTTCAGTACTGAAGCTTCCCTTCACAATAAAAAGGCATTTCACTGATTGCTTGTGAAACTCCTCACTTGGCTGCAAAGTGCACATTCATCACAGTTCTGTGCTGCGGTTCCACAATGAATTGAATGAACAATAAACAGCATCCCTCTTTGTGCTTTACTGCAGAGAGAACACTACAGGTCTGCTTGTGGAAATAGAGGTCATTTATTCCTGACATATCTGCTGCCAATAAAGCACACTGCAAAAAAACAAAAAACCCCCCCCCAAAAAACCCACACACACACACAAAGAAAGAATGGAGCTCAGGCTGTAAAATCAATTCACTAATGTGATAGTTCGACATTTGTTCCTGTCAGAAAGAAAAGATTCATCATCATATGGTCTATGCCCCGGTCAGTTAGTGATGACTGCTCCCAGTACTGCAGATGAGGTCCTTTAGATTCCAAAGACTTGGCGGGATACACCAAACTTCTTAAAATACAGGTGCAAACAGAAAACTCGTCATTGTTCACTTTTTCATGTTGAGGGAGCTCACTGTGAGCAGCTCTCACACACCTGACCACCCTCCTACACACAGGTGCATCAGACAAAAAGCAGAACACACATTTCACCTCTGGCTTTACTTTGGGGATTTACCAAACTGCCAGTTGCCCTTTAAATACACAATACACCATTAATTTGTGCAGATCTGGCTGATCCTGAGCCAAATCACATCTCCATGACTTCCTGTGCTCATTCCCCTGTCACCTGGCAAATAAATCTTGCTTCCTGTGGACAGCCTGGTCAATATGAAGCCGGACAGCTTTGATTTGTATGTCCCGAGCCTCTGTCCTATTGGACTACTGGTCAATAGGCCTGTCTTCCCATTACCCTGGTGATTAATGTGGCACACGGCCAAATGCTACACAGGAGTAAATTATTCCAGCAACAAACAAAGATCCATGCAACAGCTTTTTATTTTAACAGTGAGCAAGTCTATGATACACTGTAACGAGTAACATTTTACATTTAAAATATGCATGGTGCATATGAAACATGTCCAAGGTGTCAAATAATGAGGTAAGTTTCAGATAGATTTTTAAACTGCTGTTTTAAAACTTCTATTTACGAAAGGCAGCCAATCAAAAGGGAAGAGAAGGCGTCATTAAAAGGAAGAATGCCAAACTTGTTTTCAGCTGGGGACAAACTGAGGAGGGGCTGTACCAAGCCCCTGTGGAAGATCGATCATTTTGAATTTTGAATCATGCAAAGCTAATCTAGTAAAGTCCAAAAATATTAAAACAATTGAGCTGTAAAGGTCAACTTAAGTTATTTCTTATAAAGCAGTTGCTAAAGTTCAGCAATTGTTAAATGCATGACACTCAAGATAAGGAGTGAGTTGTCATATTCCCTTTAGATTTATGTATTTATGTCTCCCTTGTGTTTCCAGCTGGGTTTTGTTGATAGCAAAAATGTGCACTCTCCACTGATTTGCTAAAGTTTCTGTGAGAAAGAAAAGAACTTTTTCTGGCAAATTCAGTTAGGCAAGGGAGTGAATGAGCCTATGTGCAACAGTGAAGCGGCCAAATCCCAACTTTCACTGGGATTTTAGTGAGACAGCCAGTGTGTTACAGCACAGGAAAACTAATTAGGAAGCTTAGAACTTAGAACTTAAAACATGGTATTGCAATCAGATTAGCTGCAATGATGATCAAAGGTATGCCATATTGTTCTACAACTTAAAACTTTTAGAGTTTCAATTCTTTAAATTAACATCACTTGGAAAAACAAAAGCCTTTGGGAGGGACGCTGAGATGTTATCATGTCCGCTTGTCTGGATTCCATCAGCAAATTGTTGATACTGGAGCTGCCAGCGGCACAAAGAGCAGCTTATCCAGATTGAGGTTTGCCTCGAGGTTGTGGTTCATCAGCATCAATCACATCTCGGGGGGTTTTTCTGGCACAGACGCGCCTCCTCTCCTCAGACCGGCAGCGGCAGTCTTCTCCTCTCATGAGACGCTTTGCCAGAGATCTCTCTAGAGGTTGTGTTCTTTCAATCCATCACAATCTCAGCGAACATGACACCTTTTCATTAGTGCAAAGTGTTCCAGAGCAGAGGAACGACCATTGCCCCGAATAAGCATGCATGGCTAAAATGGAAGTATTTACTCAGTCAGTGTAATGAGATGTGGATGGGTTTATTTACACAGGGCCGCGAGGGCTCAACGCAACACTTCTGAAAGATTGTCAAAAATTAGTAACAAATCTGCTTCCAGCTCAGTCTTTTTATTAAAGGAGAAATCACTTCTGGACTGTGTCCTAATAGAGCCAGGCGAAAGAAACCACACAGGACAGCTTCTTTAAATATCTCTATATCCTCCTTCCTATTAAAAAATTCTAATCTGAGAACATGCTGTATAAATTAATGTATTTCACCATATCTTGATGAAATGGCTTTTTATCCTATTTAATTACCTAAGTAGCATGAAAAAAAAACACTGTGCAGCAATTTCTGTGCAGCACTAAAAGTCATGTTTGCCCTAAAAATGATTCATATTGGCTCCATAAAAACCTCATTCTCCATGACTGATTTATGTAATTTCAGTTGCTGTCATTTTACATTATCAGGGGGAAGTGCTAAAATTGATCCTTAGCCACTCCTCTGGCCCCAATTGATATTTCCGCCTTTTTAATTTCTGGCGAGGGCTGGCTCATAAACGCAGCCTTTGCACTTTATGTGCCCCATTCGTTTTATCCTGCTAAACACACAACTCTAATCCTATCAAAGGCAAAGAATATTCCAGAAAGGCCAATAGTGGAGCCTTAAGAAGCGAGAGAGCCGAGCATTAGTATTCATGGAATTTCTTTGGCGAAAACCTAGTTTTTAGGGAAAATTATCTCATGAAGGTGATGGAGCTTACATAAACAAATGGTAGGAGCACCCCCCTCACAAAAAAAAAGTCTGGAGGTCAGCTAAACTCTATCCAGTGACTATTTTGTGGTGAAAATCTTAATACCAGTGTGGATATGTATGTAGGAGTTTTAGAGACGACCACCTGGACCACCAGATCATGCTGAAGGGTCCCTCCCAAATGCTGCGTAGAAATCAAATGGACGCGTAGAGTTCATCGCTGTCCTAACTGTGGGTTGTTTAATTTCATAGTGTAGTGGTTTACACGTTAACCTAACAAGCAAAAGATCGCCTGTTTGATCCCAGGAGGAGATACAAATCCCGTTTGGGATGCAACAGGAAAGGCGTGAAGAAGACAAATTAAATATGTGGACCTAACTGCTGTGGTGAATCCTTGCTAATAAGGGAACAGCTGAAAGTTCAATATTGTATTGAAATGCCACGCATTGTATTTACTGTTGCTGTCAAGTGAAGATGTGACTTTTTTTTTTTTTTTTACTTTTGTGCCTCATCAATAATTTATATTGACAAAACTGTTTTACCTGATTATGTAATAAACTTAGCCAACAAAGAAAAAGCCAAATATTTTCTTTACCCTTTGCCAAAAATAATCTAAACCCCCTTTATAATAAATTTAAGCTGAGTAAATGAGTTCAGAAAGCATGAGAGAAGTAGGTGGGCTGCAAAGTATTTTACTCTATATGTTAAGCATCCTAGTTTTTTTCATTCCAAACTCACAACAGAATACAAAGAAAAACCTCTGAGATTTGCTCATGGTACAAACTGTTGGAGCCTTACGGCAGTTAAAATATTCTCTAAATCTTGAGAAGTTACATGTGTTATGAGTGACACAACACAAGTGTTTAGCAAAGGTTTTCCTTTAGGGAGCTATAATAAGCTCAAAAAAGGTCTCAGAAATCACTGTGTCCCACTATATTCTGTAATGTATGACTAATATATGACTATATGATGGCTTTGGAAGACCAAAATCAATTGATGATCTTGTGCAGGCAGTGAATCCTCAGAGCAATGCTGCAGCAGTTTTGCCTTTCGTGAAACAAAGAATATAAATTAATTGGCTTAAGAATGACACTAAAACTCATGTAATGGGAAAGAGGTCCTTAGGGGACGTGTGAAATAGTTCAGTAAATGTCAGGCTTACTCCCATTTCACATTCACAGCTTTGTATAAATTTAGTCTTATGTGTGGCAGCAGAACAGAGGGCGATGGGGTCATAATGAGTAGCCATTTACATTTTGAGTATCAAGAACAAATTCAGGTATCCTATGATGATGACAGTTTGACCTGCTGCAGGGAACCACGCAGGGCAGGGATGTCAAACTCATTTCACATTGGCGCCACATAGGGATGGGTATCGAAAACCGGTTCTTGTTGAGAACCGGTTCCCAGTGTTTCAATTCCTTGGAATTGTTTGCCATTTTTGCAAACGATTCCCTTATCGATTCCAGTCGCCCCGAATGACATCACCACGTTGCGGAGCGTCATTTACCTGGCAGGAAACATGGCGCCTAAGCGGCTCAAACGCTCAAAAGTTTGGTTTTGCTTTACGAGAGCGGATGACAACAGGGCAACTTGCAATACTTGCAAAGTAGATATTTAATTTAAGGGAGGAAACACTACAAATATGCAAAAGCATTTGCTCACAAAACACACGATGACCTTAAATGAATGTCGTGTTTTTAATTCCGCTCCGGACTCGTGAATCTCAACCCAGCAGCAGCGGTAACGTTTGCACGTCCTCTCCCGTTAATGCGGCAGGTAAATAATCAACTAACAGTGCATATTATGTTAGCGCGATCTGCCTTATTACAAAACCTGCCATTACTGTGCATTTAGATGACCATGATGAGAGAGACAGACAGAGTCTGGCTCAGATGCTGGCAGTTCTCACTGCAGTCTACCGTTAGCGTCTCCTTTCAGGCTAGGATAGACGAATGTCACCGAGCAGTGACTAAGTTTGTGGTCAAAGGTTTGCACCCATTTGCCACAGCAGATGATTTTCGGTAAGTAAATGTGTTTAATTGTAGGCAGGGACATTACTGGATATTCTTGTGTAATTGCTACAGAATAATTTATGTTATACTTTGTTATTGCTACAGAAGAATATTTATTTTATTATTTTACATTTACAGTTTTTTTTTTCCCGGGGACCCTGTGACACCCCATTGAAGAGCCGTAGGCTGTGGATCTCTTAAGATCTCACTGTTGGGTTTGTAAGGCCATGTTACTCCTAAATTTCTATCTTGTTCAAAGAGAAGATATAAAACAAAGTTCTAAGCTATTAGACCTTAGTGTTCTCCTTTTTTAAAAAGAATCGATAAGAGAATCGATAAAGAATCGAATCGTTAAACAGAATTGAAAATGGAATCGGAATCGTGAAAATCTTATCAATACCCATCCCTAGCGCCACATTGCAGCACACTTTCATCTTAAGTTGGCTGAAACAGAAAAACTCTATTTTCTGTAAATGTGGGATTAAATGTAATGGAGGTAATAGAAAAGAAGAAGTTACATTTATACAGTACGTCTCTGTTTTTCTATGTGGTGAAAAAACACTGATGTAGTGAATGAAAAAAAATCTGTCAGCACAAATAAATAGAAAAGTGAAATTACAAAAAAAGTTCTGGTACCTCATTACCATCTCCTGCAATTACAGTTACAAGAGAGAAATTCATAGTTAACAAATTATAATTAAGAAATATTGGTGATATAGAAATGTCTATTATAGCTTATCTGTTACTTTGTTGCCATAGGAATGGCTTTGGAGGAGGTCTGCCCTCCTTGACATTTTCCAGAGGTGTCCAATGGACCGGACTGGAGTTATATTTGAATTGGAGCTGGGCCGAACCCGGTCCCCAAGCCTTATGTTTGATACCCCTAACATAGCATATTATTAGTACGCTTGTTTGCATTTTTCCTGGTAAAATTTGATACTTTTTTCTTATGTGGAAGGACAGGCAACAGCACAATGCATAAATGTACCCCAATACCAACACCCTGCAAAGAAAGCTCCCAATCAAGTATAAGGCCAACATCTTGGTTCACCACTTTGATGTAACAAGAACTTTGTGATTCAAATGCACGGGCATGCAATGCAAAGGTTGTTCTGGGTTATCACTAACTGTGATGGATGGTGACAGTGAATTAAACCTGATTACCCTCCCATTCATTGACTGGCGTGCAGGTAATGACTCTAAAAGCACGAGGACGTCTCTGAAAACAAAGGTGCGCTAGTTTGCGTGGGAGCTCCACCAACAATTACACAGACCGATATAATTCTGGGAGGCTATTTCGCTTTTTAATGGGAGTAATAAAGATACCGCGCGAAATGCATCAGCCTTGATTTAATTTTCCGCGTTCGATTAGTTGCACGGCTATTATTTCACAGCCACGAGTGACATTTTGACAGTGTCATTTCTACCATTGTTTAAAAAGTGCCTTAGCGGTGTCAAGAGCCATCCGAAGCTAATGAGCCCGCAAGATAATTTGGGTAATTAGTCACTCTATACTCTTTGAGTGCAGAGCCGCTAATTACTTTGAGGAACGATAATGTGCCCTCAGGGGAGCAGTCAGACATTCGTAAAGTCAATGGTATCAGTCAAAGAGCTAATTTAGATTCATTTCTGATATTTTCATCCAAATGCATAAAATGAGCTGTGGGTCTGTTTGTTTAAAATGTTACAGATATCCTCATTTAGAAAGTATGACACATTAGTTCACATTACACAGCAGTAACGTGAGTACACCAAAGAAGATCACCACCAATCTCCTGTCCGCTGACTATCTACCCCTTCTAATTAAATGGTGAGTGGTTGGCTGTGTTACAGTGATGACGAACTGCTGAGTCAGAGGATCATCCAGCAGCACTTGTGTGAGTCAGCTCATCTTAACTGGTTGTTTTTCAGATTTTCTTTTCATATCAAAGTGATACTTAAGCTCTGCTTGTATTATACATTCTGCTTTCTCTGCATACCAACAATTTTCACTTTAATACAGAATCAATACATGCCAAAATGAGTCCACATTACAGAAGTGTGTAGAACAATAAAAGAAGAGCAGGCGGTGCAGCAGATGGGATTGTTTCATACGCTGCTGATTCACTGTAATGGGAAGAGTGCACCTCCATGTCTTATAGCCTGATGCATGAGTCTCACAACTCAAACTGACAAGAGGACAGCGGGAAGAGAACATCTTATCATTATGGCTATTTCTTCCGAAAACCCGTTCCTATTTTTATTTAACCGAAGCTCCTGTTTGTTGTAGGTTTGCACTGCTCGCAATCCTGATTTTAAAAAACAGAGGAATTAAACATGTACAAAAGTAAGAGGAATGTATGTAAGAAGGATGAGAGAGACAAGGATGTGTTAGCCAAAAAAAAGTGCACGTCTGAGATGATGCCCCTGCTAATCATGAAACTGTCAGAAAATAAATTTAAAGTGCAGGCAGACAAACCGGTCCACTGCTCTTATGTTTTATTATACATCACCACTGAGAGGTGAGCTGCAGTGTGTATTTTTGATGAAATGGGGGGAGCTCCGCTGCACATTTGCTCTGAAAACACATAGAAGCTGCAGATTTTTTTTTTTGTGGATACTCAGTTACATAAACATATGTGTCACTCTGCAATCAATTTTAAAGCAGCACAAACTATGACGCGTGTTACTGTTTAAAAGCTGTCCACTTTGAATGAGAATCCACATCAGTGTCTTCTTGCACACGATCACAGAGTCACGGAGAACAACGAAAGACTTTTTGCACATTCTGGGCACCTCTTTGGCCTCAATGAACTATAAAACTGAGTTACAGCCAGCACTCTGATTGAGCCTCCTCTCTCTATGGCTGTTCACACTCACACATTTATCTGACGTGACATAAGCGCCAACCTTCAGCCGCTATGGCTGTGTTAGTGAGTGACTTTGTCAGTCATTTTGGCAGTCGCTATTGCTGATTCATGTCTCTGTCTTTCAGCAGAGCAGTTTGCACCCCTGACAAAATCAAGTTACACGACATCAGTTCAATGACAGCTACCACTGCCTTTGGGCTTCATTTTAAAATTGTTCTTAATTGCAGGTGATGATCCTAATCGACCTGATGCTGACACATAGTTAGTCACCTGTGATGAAGTGCATCCCAAGTGGAAGATAATGACATTATTATTATGCTGGAGAAAAATCACTTTTGGTTGGATATTAATCCAAAATTAAGAAAATTTAGACAGGTACTCTTTAATGCATATGCAACATTTCTTTTGACATGTGAAAACAATGACAGACTAAATTTAACAAATCAGCTCATCAGATGATGGCTGACGTTTCTTATTTTGATCTGGAGCAAATCAGCTGATTGACTGATCAAATCTGCCATTATAGCATGACTGGAAGGCTAAACATCCACCTCTGACTCTGATCACATTACTAAGCCTTGAAAATTAGGAAAGTATTAAACAGTTGAAGAAGTGAATATTAATCCCAGATTATCTGCAATGACTGTTGAGATACTAGTTAATGAACAGCAGGATTAAGCGCAGAAAAAACACAAAAAATACCTGAGTTGAACAGACATCATCCATTGAGGAGACACTTTATTAAGTATATTTTAAGTAAATCTTGCTAATACTGCACTGGAACCCCTTGGAGTTCAGGACTACCTTAAGTCATCAGGGCATTGATTCAACTAAGTGTGAATTGTAGCCTTGGTTTCCTGTTCTTAGCTGACAGGAGTGCCACCCAGTGTGGTCTTCTGCTGCTACAGCAGAAGATGCTCTGCTGGATACCTTAGTTGTAATGAGTGGTTACCTGAGTTACTGTTAGTTTCCTATCAGCCATTTACATTTTGAGTATCAAGAACAGATTCAGGTATCTTATGATGATGACAGTTTGACCTGCTGCAGGGAACCACACAGGGCAGGGATGTCAAACTCATTTCACATTGGGGCCACATTGCAGCACACTTTCATCTTAAGTTGGCTGAAACAGAAAAACTATATTTTCTGTCTATTTTCTATTTTCTAGGCTGTCTGACCAATCTCCTCTGACCTCTAGCATCAATAAGGCATTTTCGCCCCAAAAATGCTCACTGGATATTTTCTCTTTTTCATTCTCTGTAAAGCCAAGAGTTGGTTGTGTGGGAAAATCCCATCAGATTAACAATTTCTGAAAATCTCAAACCAGCTCGTCTGGTACAATCAACCATGCAACATTCAAAGACACTTAAATCCCTTTTCTTCCCCATTCTGATGCTCAGTTTGAACATCAAATGCGTTGGGTTGCTGTGATATGATTGGTTCATTAGACATCCACATTGATGAGCAGTGGCTGGTGGCCAGAGACTGTGAGGTCAGTGATGCAACTGTAGGCAGTGAATATATCCCACTGCCACACACTTACCCATCTGGCTGAATAAAATTTTAATCATCCTCAATTATTACAGTGAGAGCTGAACACAAAGAAGAAAACAATATGAAGACATGCTGAGCACAGTGCTGCATTTACCTATGATGACATCAGGTAAATCAGATGAATTTCTCCCGGTGAAATAAGCCTTGATGAGAAAAGAATATTGAAGTGGACTCTATATAATTAATTACAGACAAAGCTCATTATGATTCTTGAACGTGTTTCGATATTCTTAAGGGAGGAAGTAGTAATGATAGTAGTAATTTCAGGAGCTGATGGAGCTCTACATTATGGTTCTGGGTGATAACACAGGTGTGCCAATGCTGACGTGCTCTTCAGATCAGACAGTGACTAATTCCACATAGATGCAGTTTCTATATATCTTTGTACTAAAGTTGCAGGATCGTGTGCTTCTCGGAGAGCAAAGATGTGGAGGTGGGATGATAAATACAGCATAGTATGAGAAAGATGGATGATGCGTAAAAGGCTGTGAATTGTGTGACTGTGGAACAGGAACAGTGATTACAATCTTCAGACCTCACCCTGAACTCAGCTGTCCATCACGTCTGAAAACCATGGAAACGCTTCAGTGAGTGGGGCATCAGGTGGACCAAGGCTGTCTGTTCTTTTATCAAAAATCAGTTTAAGTTCATGTTATAGTTTCATTTGCCAAATACTTGGGAGGTTGAGCAAAATACAAATAGGCAAAAGACAAGAAAATGTCAATTGTTGAAGCTGATTTTGCTTTTTGAAAAATATAAGCTCATTGTGAATTTGATGCTTGCCCAAATATTTTCTGTAGTGTTGAGACAGAGGCACAGGTTTCCATTCCATCACCTCTTCTTTTCACTCTGTCTTTAAGGACCAATAGAACCAAATGCTTTTATTTTTTAAAATAAATTGTTTACCCATTTTTGCTTCATACAGGATTTTGGTTATGCTGCTTTGTTGTATTTTGTTTTATAATAAGTCAAATCAGAGTCAGGAAGTAAGTGTTTACCCAAAAGGCAGTTTTTCTGCATGATGGCATATGCTGCTTCAAAGTCTGTATACCATATCACTTCACTATCCACAGTGAAGTGAGTTTTACATCCACATGAACCTAGAAGGTTTTGACCAAGAAAAATCAGTAAATCAAGCTTGATTGAAATTTGCAGCATCCTGCATGGATAAGCTAAAGGCCTTCTGGAGAATTGTTTTATGACCAGATGAGACCAATATTGAGCTCTTAGGCCACAATGGAGGGTGAGGCTTTCAATCCCAAGAGCAATGTACCAGCTGTTAAACATCGTGGTGGTAGCATCATGCTCTGGGGTTGCTTTGTTGCCTATGGTACTGGCACATTACACGAAGAGGATAGAAAAATGAAGAAGACTAGCTCCAAATTCTTCAACTTCACCTTAAAACAGCTAGATAGTGGAATCTTAAACAAAGTTGGGTTTTCCACCAGGACAGTTGGGTTGGGTTGGGTTTATATATATTTCAGCCTGTGTGCATACTTCTGAATGTGTAAATGCACTCTCACACCATTACAGAAGCTGAGTTTTGAAAAGTGTGTTGACAGCTAGCTGTATGGCTTTCTCCTATCTAGCTTCTTGTTTATTTTCCTTCTTGCTGAGCTGATGCAGAGAATTATATCTGATCTTAGGGGCCAAAGATCACAGACATGCAGTATTGGTTTGTCTTTTTTTCTTGCATACAGAGATTTCTCTTGCATTCTTAAATTGCTGCACTGTTTGCCCAAACTGTCTTTCACAAACTGCTTAGCCCGTGCCCATGATTACCCCCCAGATATCTCTGTGAATTTGAAGAACTAAAAACGGTGGGTGAAACATCTCCAACAAGTCATATTCCTATGATTTGTTGGAGATACACTGCAGAATGTGTTTAAACTGGACCTCTAAACAGACCCTTTAAACTGATTTCATTTCTATTCCATATGCCATCTTGTATTTTAAAGTTTTATACTACAGAGAAACCCAAGCAGATAGTAGGAGTGTGAGCTATAAATTGGATTGTACTGCACTATGCCGAGTGCTGCAGACCTCTGATGAATAAGATTTATTTTCTGTTAGTTCTGATTTTCTGCTCTGTTTGAATAATGCCAATAGTTCCAGAGCAATATTCAGCAGAGGCAGAGACTAACCTTGAATTTACCTTCAGAGCCTGGGATTAGAATTTATTTATTTTTTTGCATTAGATCAAATGCTGTCAAAAAACTGCACTTGTAATTTGTCACCCTGCTCTCTAAAATGCCGTATTACGCGACTAACCCATAGATTCTCACATAAACCCAAGTGAGATTTGAGCAGATAGGCTATTTTCTTAAAAATCCTTTATTCACCAGCTCCTTTCCAGCACACTCAAATCTTTAACACTATTTTCTCAGACCACATGGTGGCAACAGTGTCTCATCTTATCACAGGCCAACTTTAATACAAAAAGAATTAAATTAAAGTAAAACAAAAATGAGACAACATGTGTTCTTCCTGCTGGCCAAAAAGGCATTGCTTCAGGTGTTACTACTGAGGATGACTCATAGAGAGAGAAGAAAAATAGTTTAAAGGTTCACATCATGGGCGGTTATGAAGTTAAAATGGAAACCACATACAGACAATAGACAGGGTAAATGTGAAGGGATCTTTTCTAAAGTTACTGATAAAGGCAGTATTGTTTACACTGGTGATTCATTAATTGTGTAGCTGAAGATACTATTGATTTCTGAATGCTTTTTTAAAGGTACGTTTAAGCTATAATAATTATTTTTTGATATTCAAATGTGATAGAGCTTGTGTTTTTTAAATGTTGGTTAGTACTGTCGCTTCATAGCAAGAAGACTGGGGCCATTCTGTGGCCATTCTTGAACGTTTTCTCTGCTGCTCTGTTTTCCTCCCACAGTCCAACGACATGCATGTGAGGTTAGCTGGTGATCCCAAATGGAATGGGTGAATGGGTGTCTGTCTGTGATAGCCCTGTGATAGATTGGTGACCTGTCTAGGGTAATCCCTGCCTCTTGCCACATGACAACTGGCTCCAGTCTGTTAGTGGATGGATGAATGGACAGATAGATGGATGGTAATGGAAGAAATCAGAAATCTGAACACTTATTGTACTTCATCTGATATTAAAGCAAAGAGGGAAATTATCATGAAAAGAAACAAGACAATAATATATAGAGGTCCTTACATGAGCAAATACACTCGCTCTCTTTTCTTCTTTTCTCTTTTTTTCTTTCTTTTTACACTAAGAAAAATCAGTCTGTGAATGAAGTTAATAAAAAGCAGTAGGCTTTCTAGAAGTGAGTGATTATTAGATTATAGAAGTAAACAACTGAATTATTGCTGGTTTTGATTCATGTTTAATTTGATTGCTTTAACATAATACTGTTTTACCAGTAACATCACTGCCAGCTCAAATATAACTTTATGACATTTATTTACATTCGAGTGTCAGGATCTGGTAACATAGTGATTTGCATTGTCAGAGGCTACATTCAGTGTCATGGTCTTAATTAATCAATCAATTAATTAATTAATCAATTATATTTAGTCCGCTTTCTTTCTTTTTTATCCATTAGTCACATTTTCTTCTTTTTCTTCTTGAAAAAAAAATCATTTTTCCTTTTCATTCTGCTGATCTTCACATCCTTTGCCATCTGACATTTAGATTTCCAATTATGCTTTGTCAAAATCCAAGACTCTTTAATGTTTGAGTTGCTCTGGCCTTATGATGTATTATGTGTGTCAGATTACGGTCATTGTTCTAAAAAAGCAACTTCTATAACCAACAACAAGCCTGTGCATTCACTCCATTTAAAATGCAGTACTGCAAACAGTAGTATGCATTTAAAGTAACAAAATACAGCAAATACAGTAACACACAGTGGTAGTAACAGAGTTCCAACAAGCTTGAAAGTCAGTATTTAGTATGACTATCCTTAGTATTCAACACAACCTGGATTTCTAGCTTTCTATGTATGCTTTCATTGCATTGGCAGTGTGTTTGGGATCATAGTCATGCTGCTAAATGAAGTCGTTGCCAATCAGATACTTTCCAGATGGTTTTGTCTGGTGAATCAAAATCTGATGGTAATTTTCTGTGTTTATAATTCCATTGATTTTGAGACAATCCCTAACACCGCTGGCTGAAACCACTACAGAGCCTCCAGTGCATATAACAGATGGCTGTAGACAATCACTTCATATATACTGACAGACTTTAACCCAAAAATTCAAATGTGGGTTCATAACTCCAAAAGTTCTGTTGCTGCTGATTTTCAGCTTAGTTCTGAAAACTAAAAAACAGCCATTTCTCCCTGTTTGCCCTCCTTAAGAATGGCTTCTTCACAGCCACGCTTCCACTGAGACCACTTCAGTAGATGGATCAACTGAAGGTCCAGGTGCAGCTCTTAGATCCTGTGTCAGATCTTCACTATGTTTTCCTCGTTTAGCAAGAACATAAACATTTATCTCCTTCCTCTTTTGTCATCCACTCGTCCAGTTTCCTTAGATTTTTTTTAAAGACACACTGCACACTATGCTGAAATATGTCAAAGTTTTGGTTAATAACTGTGAGAACAAACTCTTTGTTGGTAATGGGAACACATTGTAAATGACCTTTAAATCGTCAGACATATTTGGGTAATATTTTCACATATATATGTTTTGAAAATATTTTGGCTTTGGTTTGAAGTTCATGCTTTTAATTTGAAACAGGAAGTTGTAGCAAAAAACAGGGGGGAAAAGAATGCCCTAAGCAGAAAGAAATGTACCTGACTGACAGTGATGTTTTCTTTATTGTAATAAGTTATGTGTGATCAATATCAGAGTTCATGTGTAGCTGTAAGCTAGTGAGGTAATATAGTTAAACAGGTGAAATGTAGTAGTGTCTTAACAGTATTGTGATTTATTATGTAGGAGTTGAATATAAAAGATATTCTGCTTAAGATACATGATATAAAGCATAGACTTGATGTGTATGTTATAGTTTATGTGTGTGTAGGATAAACAAATGCTACCCTGATATTAAAATTTTAATATATTGCATTTTTTAAAATTTTTGTTGCTCAAGACCGCTTAAAAAACACCTCACAAGAAATTGTGGCTCCGTGTAAGCAAAACATAAAAAAACAAGGGACGGCTCAAGAATTTTGCACAGCACTAAATCTCCACCTTGAAGCTAAAACTTTAAAGCACCACATATAAAAACATCAAAGTTTAATAGTTTGAGGCTTACTTTAAATTGCCTTTGGCCCTCAGATTTTGAACACACCGTAAATCAGCAACAACCAAAATGTAGCTATTAAGGATGGATCCAGAGTTTAAGTACCATGCTTAAATTTGACTAAAAGAATAACTGAGGATTTTGAGAATTATGCATGCTTTCCAGATCAATATCATATTCATATTTTTCTGTTAAATAGCAGGCAAGGCAATCAGTAGAGACTCCAGGAACTCTTTGCCCCCAGCAAAGAAAAAGCCTGGCACAGTGACACCACTTCGATTTTTAGAGAATCAAGAAAATTAGACATACTGTGTTAATAAGTGAGCTTTATCGGTATGGATAAACCGCCTTTTTATTACCTTTGGACAGAGCCAGGCTGTCTGTTTCCCCTGTTCACAAATTTTATGGTGAGATAAGCTTCTCGGCTGTTTGTTGTTTCCTCTTATTTAAGTTTTATTGATCTTCTTATCTAATTCAGCTTAGTTTCTCTAAATGTCAAACTATTTAAGCACAATAATCGCAGGAACTCTGCTGCAGGACTAACAGGCACATGTGTTAAGTCTAATTTTTATTGCAAGGGTCAAAATAAAACTTTGCTTTGCTTGATAAAAAAATCATAATCAGATTTAAAAAACAAACAAACAAACAACAACGTCAGTGCCATTTAAGAAAGGGATGTGGAGAACTTTTAACTCACACAGGATTATTTTTCAGTTGTGTTAGATTTCCAGGCAACAGCATAAAAGTGTGAGGGTGTGGGAGAGTGGATGTTATATAGGAGTGGGTGATATGAGGTAATTCCGCAAACTTATTAAGCAACATCCAGATCTATATTACTTGGCATCAGTCTCAGCCATCTCATTTCTATAAACTATCTATCGAAGATGGTTTCTTGGCATTTATTAACGCAAATTCAGGAATATCCCTGTGCGCTTCTGTACTCTGTTTAAACTCTGTCTAAACTCCTGATAGAGCAGCAACTCCTCACTGGCTCTCTGAACCTTTCACAGCACTTCGTCTTTATCAGTATGGCCGATGGGAAGTGTGGGGTAGATGAGACTTGAAAAGAACAGCAGCTGATTACAAAAGCTCTTGGTGCTTGTTAACGTTCGTCTCACAAGAGATTAAAACTTCCTAAACCTTTGCTTGTGATTTGGAACTTGAGACGAGGGTTCGCCACTTGTTTATTCAAACCCTGTCGCAGGAGATTCTCTGTGTCAGTCTGCACTATTGATTAAAACTTAAATCAGGCTCCGGCACATCCAGATCATTTTGACTAGATATGTCCGGTGGGGCACGTATTCAAGCTGTCATAGTAATTCAGACTCAAGATGTACAAGCTGGCAGGAACTGATATGTTAAAGATTATTTAGTTAAGAAACATTATGTCATAAAATTGTTAAGCTAAAGTTAAAGCTGGATTTTGTTTTAACCAAAGTGCATAATTTTCTTTTTAGACATGAATGAGTGATTATCCATGAAAATTTGAGAAGTTCTGTTGGCAGCTTAGGTTTGGCCATATTCCCACATTAGCCTAAAATTTCAGCACCAGTGAATGCTGCTTGGTGCAAGATAAATGCTGGACCTCATTGGGAGAGAAACATATAATAAGGTTCTGATATAAAAATAAATATATTTTTAAAGAATCACGTCCCATCTGTGCTTTGAAATACGATAACTCCTACACACCTATCTAAATAAAATCATCTGTGAAAAGTAGATATAGTTTAGTAGATATTTGTTTATGCACTCTTAAGGCCCCACCACAGCATTTCAGTCAGGTTGAGGTCTGGATTTTGACTCTGCCGCTGAAACTGCTCGATTCTTTTCTTTTTCAGTTGTTCTGTTGTAGATTTGCTGCTGTGATTGGGATCATTGTCCTGTCGCGAGGCCCAACTGACTGTTACCTGTTGAAGTTATGCAGCGGCTGGCTTCACCGGAAATGACGGCTCACTTTATCACGTTGCTGGGCAGGGGTCAGCATTTACTCAGCTTTTACATCACTCTGGGTTCCTGGCTAGCGTAGCATTAGCATGCTGTGCTTGTAAAGAGCCAAAGTTGTGTTAACAGTACAATGCAGATGTTTCTGTTCTGGAGCAGTCTTTACCATTGCGCTCTCGTCCTTTTGTGTAATAAAAATAAAAGTAATGCCCATACACTGTGCCACTATTTTCCTCCTCTGACACACAAACTGAAATCAGCTGATCGTAGCAAGAGCGTAAGAACTGATAAGCGGGATTGACAGGCAGGCAGGCTAACAATTCCAAGGAATTGGACTACTGTGCATCCAGTGCTCTGCTTCTTCGATGGCTCACCCCTCTCTAGAAACCCTCTAAGAAATTCCAGCTCAATTTCCAGGTCCTCACTCTGGCTAAACACTACCCTGTTTTCTCTTCTCTGGCAGATTTATTACTCCTTTTGAGTCCCAAAAAATGACAGATGTAGCTTTTGTGATTTTTGCAGTTTCTCTGAGCATTGCATAGTTTGACCTTGAGGTGAATTTGCCAGATTTACCACTCTTGGGAAAAATGTTGCATTGTGTTAACACACACTTGAATCCTCCAGACCTACAAACTGCTAAAAATTCTGCTTTTATAGAGATGCTCACACTTGCTGGTGGACAATTAATCAAGTGCATTTGATTAGCAGCACCTGGCTCCTACTTACCCTTTTAATTCCCATGGAAGCCACGAAGAGGACCTTGGTTTTTCACAGGACTATAGTTACTCATTTTTATCCACCACTTTCTACAGTAAATATTTAAAAAGTTATCTGAAATGTAAACCCTTGTTGTTGTACTTCAGTTTCTTTTTCATCTTTTCTTGTGAAATAACAAAGTTTATGACTTTTGCATGGATTAAGTGCTGCACAGTCAATTGCTTATTCATTGCTGAAGCTCAGAGTTACTGCATTAAAACTGAATTGAATTGACGTGGGTTACCGAGCCTACTTTTGATGTCTTGAGATGGAGGCTGCAATCGTCTTCTCATCACATCGGCCAGGAATAACTTAGAGCTAATTAAAGAATTATAAAACACCACAGAAATGCTGTTAAACAGAGATCATGCAGATTTGGGACATTGTGGGAGGAATTTTAAAGCATTCTAATTTCTCCAGAGTGTAATAAATGTTTTATCTCTCCTTCAAGATCAGCAGATACCGTCTGATGTCAGACACGTTGCTCGCACGGTTTAATGAGGCTGCTTAAGATGACTGTGAAGATAATTCACTTTAACACCTCATCGCTATTGATTCTAATAGGGATGAATTGTGTTCCAGACTTCCTGCACTACTTTGTTTTTCTTTCTTCTTTTTTTGTCATGGATGTCAGGAGATGAAAACAACTAAGTAGCCTTTTCCTGCCTGTGCAAAAACAATAAAGACAGTAAAACAGCAGCGCTCACCTCATGACACAACTTCTGTGACTAAATGCATTCGTCACATCTAACCTGCGTGCAAAGGAAATAACATTGCTCACTTCTAAGGCCAATTAGGAAAGAAAATGTCATTTTTAGTTCTCATACATGCTGAAGAATTCTTATACTGCACTTTTTAATGGTCCTACATGAAAATAAATCTCAGATAGCCATAGCTTGAGTGGTTTTACCTCTAAATATCAAGCACTAAAGAACTGAATTTGAGGGAAATGTGTGGTTTTCTATCCTATTATCTATGAACCCAAGTTATATTTGACAGTCATCGCTGAACTGTGAACTCTAGGAAGAGTGATTCCCAGACAACTGTCTGCACATCAGACATAAAGCTCAGAATCTGCCGGTCCTTTCGGTGGAAAAAGCCATTCAAGATATAACACAGTACTTTAATTTAAGGAGATATATTTATACATCCAGTTAATCAGGACTTCCTTAAAGTTCTGTCAGGAGGTTGAGGTCTAAAAAATTTAGTCTAGGGTCAAGAATGATAGAAAACAAAGCAATGTGGGTAAGGTTAACATGTCTAATGTGATAGCATAATTAGGTTAAAGGCTCATTTCTTTCAAGCTCGCTGCTGCATTATTTTGCCATCGCACTCTCTCTCCTTGTCAGCTCTTACTTCTTTTAGTTGCTTTTTTCTGTGTGTAGAGTTTGTGCACACAAACATATCCAGCTGCAGACATTTTAAGCTATTTTTTTAAAAACATTTTTAAGCAGAAAATATGCACTTCTAACGAACATGGATGTGTTCTGAGAAGTTTTTTCAATTCCAGGATACGTATTTTAACATAAAGTTGGAGGATTCTTGTAATGTAGCGTCCTTCTTCAATATGAGGGAATAGGCAGTTGAAGATGCCATGCTCATGCATTGATTTATTGCATTTACGCATTTGTATCTGGTCATAGATTACAGTTTTTGTCATGGCACATTTCTCTCTGTCAGCGCTGTAATGAATAATGTTGCATATCGATGATGCTGCCAGTCTATCTGTGAATTATAAACTTATCAAAACCACATGATCCTGACAGTTGGATAGTTCAGTGTCAAACCCAACCTGCAAACCTAGAAGAATATGATTTATACAACGTGGCATATATCTTTGATCGTAGAGGAGTGTTTGCACCAAAGGGAAATGTGGCATATTAGAAATAGAATACACCGTCATGAGTCATAGCTCTGGGTGGAAGAACGTGGTTAAATGTATGTATGTCTGTAAAGAGAATTTTACATTTGAAAAGACGCGTGGTGCTCTTGTGCACTGACATAAAAAAAAGAGTAATATTGGTAACTATAGTCCGGAAAGCCCCACAAAGTAGCAGTTATAGAAGCTCAGTTCAAGGCGCTGAGCTTGGTGTCATGCAAGATGATTGGTTGATTCAAATTCTCTCAAAAAAGATCTTTGACAAAGAAAGGAAAACTATGCCATAGCTACCTAAATGCGTAAAGCTGTGATGATGGAAATTGCATTCGTTTTGCAAGTGCTTTGCCATAAATATAGTCACTATAACCACTTCTGAAAGATGCAGATTATAACAAAGTATTTTAATACTGTCATGTAAAACATAAAGATTTAATGTGATAATAACCTGTGATGAAAAGGATGCCTAGTGAGGTGTTTTGGCAATGTCTCACCAGGAGGGAACCCCAGGGCACTTTAAATGAAACATCTAACTTCTTGAGATACTCCAAGAGCCACTTTCAGCAGTCAAAGAATGGACATCCAGGTCCTCTAAGACTGAGCACTAAGGCCTTTGCATATTTCTATTTCTCTGGCTTGGGAACACCTGGGTATCTTTACTTGGATAGCTATGATGGATGACTGGATGGATGGGTGATCTCCAGATATATTATAACATGCCTTATTAAACTCTAATAATAAGACTTCATACTCTACATAACAAAATACATCTTCTTCTTCCTAGTGGTTTATATCGCACGATGCAGGGTCGACTATTTTGCATGCCTTCCTCCACTTCTTCCTACCCAGGGCGTCTTCTGGCGTAACATTCGCAGCCTTCATATCATCTTTGATTTCGTCCATCCAGCTCTTTTTTGGTCCTCCTCGTGGCCTGTTTCCACCCAGATCTAATTGCTGGGCTTTCTTTGCGATGGAGTTCTTATCGCTACGGACAACATGGCCGTGCCATCGGCGCCTCGCCTCTCGCATCTTGTCTGTGATCGGTGTCACTCCCCATCATTTCCTGACATCTTTGTTCCTCGCTCGGTCAAGTTGTGTGAGACCCAGAGGCCACCTCAGCATCTTCATCTCCATGGTGTGAGATGGTGTTTGGTCGTCGCTGGCCAGCACTCTGACCTGTAGAGTGCCACTGGGCGCACGATCGTCTTATAAACTTTCGCCTTAACCTCCTAGGACCTGCCGTCCACATATGTGGACCTCACATTTTGGGTTATTTAGACCAAAATACTCAATTTTGCTCTACAAGGGCCTGATATCCACTTACGAGGACATTATACTGCTACTGTTCTATTGAAACTTTAAACGAATATCCTCATATGTGGATCTTATTTTTCTTAGAAACAAAAATTAGGTAAAAAAAAAAAAATCTGGTAATTCTTTGTTTTTACATTCATCAGGACCCAATCAGCCCAAATATCAAAGAGAAATTAAAAATGTATGCAATGGAAGAGTTCGGGTCTTAGGAGGTTAAGATAGATTGGCATTCTCTTGTCGCATAAGACTCCACTGACCTGATGCCACTTCATCCACTCTGTGTTGACACGGAGTCTGGCGTCAGGTAGAGTTTTGCAGTCCGAGGTGACAAGGGACCCGAGGTACTTGAGTTGGGCAACTTTAGTCAGCGGCTCGCCGTCGATAGTGATGGTTCTGTTGGTCTGGGGGCCGCATTCAAGGTTACTCAGTCACTTAGCAAAATACATATTAGCTCCTTATTTTACCACCAGACTGACATCAGCATCATAAAGAAGTGAGTTCACCTTTGACTCATTGTGTGGACTAAAGAGGTTGTTTGCCAGCAAATCGCAGAAGATTGAAAACTTATAAAAACTGGGCCTTCAGATTTCATCTGAATGACTTAACTCAAGAGACTGTCAGCAAGTTAGTGCACCAAACTTTTCATTTCCCTTAACAATGACTTTTTACTTTTAGTTATCAAAGCATTTGATGATTAAATGTTGAAGAATGTATATATACATCTCTCAAAAATGCACACCTGACCTTTTGTAAGGATTGCAAGCTTTTCCACTGTACAATTTCCTTTTGTGGAAAAGTCAGATTGTGCAAAGGTCGCTGGGGTACTTCACTTTGGTACATGGGCTTTAAACGTCAAAAAAAATATATATTTGGATTAGCATTCAGTATGAATTATTAAATAAAAACTGTTCCTGATGTTTCACAGGTCAAAAAATAAACTTTGCAGAGGAATGGAGCTCTGTCTTTTCACTGCCTGGATAAAAGAAAAAAAAACTTGTTCATTGTGCAGCAGAAATATGTTGTGGTTATCTTGGGCATATTGTGTTTATGCTACAGTGGCTCTCAAGAGGCATCTGTATGCTTGCTTGGGCAAACACAAAGCTGTCTGTGGTGAAGAGCAGATTTCATACCAGAGAGCTCCTTTTTCACATTCCTTCCTGAGGATAGAAACCAGACTGATGAGTCCTAAAGATGAGACAAAATCTGACTTACTGAAATTGACTTATTAGCTACAGAGGAGGTAAAAAAGCACCTTAAGGAAATTAACTCATCTTGCAACTTTATGTGACCTTACTGAGCTGGGATGTCATTTTGTCTCCAGTGAGCTGTAGGAAGAAAAGTCAAGGCTGAGCATTACAGATCTGTAGATACAGGAAGATGGGGTTAAATATGGTTAAAAGCTGCCTTCTTGGACCTGTTGTGCTATCTACGAGCAACCAGTCTTTGAAATAGATATAAACGGTTAAAGAGAACATGAAGACAAGGATGTATTTATTTAATCCTTAACTGTTGTTGAAACTGGCTTTATTCCCTCGTTTTTTGGCAACAGTAGCGCTGGTCTTTACCACAAACTTGGCTAAAGAATTGGCCATTGAGTATAATATTTTGATAAAATGTCATTCACAGAAAAAGACACAGTTTCAGAAGTAAATTTAATTATTCCACATAAAAAAAAAAATCAATTGGAGCCTAAAAAGGTCTAATTCCCCATGTTGCTTATAAAATGCTGTGACTACAAGTCACCAGTGTTGGGTAAGTTACTTTAAATTAGTAACTTAGTTACATTACTAGTTACTTCTATCAAAAGTAACTCAGTTACTTCAAGTTACTCGTTACTTTCAGAGTAACTAGTTACTAGGGAAAGTAACTTTGGTTTTACTCAGAATTCTCTTGTTAATGTGTCGCTTCCGTAACTGGATACCCAGCAAGATTGCCAGTCTTCTAGCTTGCTTACTTGCCACAAGTGCACTGTGTCACCTACCAATAGAAAGGAAAAGATAATGTGGACATTTCCACGAGAGAAATCCCACACCTGATTCTATCCTAGCCTGCTTTTTACATCCAACACAAAAACTGCAGTCGTGGTGCTTTCGATTGTACTCAGAACTCTGAAATTCTGCCTTCTGAATAGGAAGATGTAGGTAACACCAGACTGCAGATGAGCTGCTTACAGGGCTGGACTGGGACAAAAAAATCGTCCCGGGCATTTTGACTAGAGACCGGCCCACCATTATAGGAAAAATCATAAAGCCTTTGAATGAAAATAAACACTGTTGTGACAGTGATGTACACTGTTCTGATGGTATATATGTATCAATCTATCAATTGTTTGTTGTAAGACTCAGATAATTATTTTTTTAAAAGTGAGACATTTTAAATGAGAATAAGAAAGTATTTCCTTGTGCCCCCCTTTCCCCCTTAATGCCCTACATGGAACCCTGGCAACACTTTGCTAGACCCGCCCCTGCACAGTTACCAGCTGTCAGCTACTTAGAAAAGGATCCTGGTGTTATTTGTCTCTCAGAAACAGTTCATAACTTCAACTCATTCATGTCACCTAAAAGGTAAACCTGTTTCTTCATCACAGCTCTGATGATTCAGTAAGGACGTCTCCTGGTTTCATCTTTATGTTTCCCTCTCACCAGATAACCAAACCGACATCATGACCAGCAGCTTTACAGCGGTGGCTCCAGCAAACATCAGCTGATACTAGAAATTAATATTAAATAAATTCTAACATCAGCTGATCAAGCTTAAACGTGCTGCCGTTGTTTAGCGCGACATCCGCTGGTTTCCTCTTTCTGGCGCAAAGTGGGCGATAAATAAACAAGAGAGAAAAACCGATCAGCTGATCATTGATCAGTTTCACGATTGAAGTAGAAACAGGAGACGGAGGGGAGATAATGAGAGAAGAAGAGGCAGCTGCAGCGTAAAGACAGAATAACTCCAGCTTTGTGTGTTTTTCCATTGTAGCTGAAGTCCGAGACAAACTGTGTTCCTTTTCACCTCAATAAGAAACGCGTAATATTTTCTCTGAATACGAGACGATTCCGTTTTTTAAGGGACGGTTGGAAACTCTAATAATTAACCTTATGAACAAAATAAAGTTCAACATCTTCATAGCACCCACCCAGCTGTATAGAAACTTCATGCTAGCTAGTACGCAGTACGAAAAAGTCAGCATAACGAAAATAAACTCCACCTAAACTTGGTTTATATCTGACTCAGATACACTGCAGGTCATAACTTCTTACCTGAAGTTCAGTTCACCTGACACTCTCGGACCAGCGGCCGCTTCGGGTCTCTCCTCTTGCCTCCCTTTTCCTTCATCCACCTGCTGCTTCCACCACTTGCTAATGTTATTGAATCTGTGGAAGCTCCGCGATAGCCACCACACGAAGTAACGAATAACGAGCCTATCTAAATCCCAGTAACGAGTAACGCGTTCCTGGTTTTGGCATAATAACTAGTTACCGTGCTCGTTACCGCAATAATAACGTAGTTACTGTAACGCGTTACTTAATAACGCGTTAGTCCCAACATTGCAAGTCACAGAGAGCATGTCAGAATCCATTTACCACTGAGTGAAATACCAGCACCAAATCGTAACTCATATTAAAGCCAAATGTTTCCTTTTAAATAAATAAATGAATGAACAAATAAATAGATTCACAAAGTTGTGAAAAAGTAAAAGTATCTGCAAAATGTCTGTTTGCCAAAATGCATTCAACAGGCTTACCTAATAAAGTGGCTGGAAAGTGTACATATCTGTTTCACCATCACAATGTACAGCAAGAAATGTGTGACTTTTATATGCGATAAGGGCTTTATCATTTATCCAAAAGATATTACCATCTTTGCACTGAAGGTTTTTTTTTTTGTACTGGACACCTACTGTCAAGCACCAGCCAGGAAAAAAGGCCCATACTTTGTCTTTAAACCTGGAAAGCGCTTGAGTGTGCATAAATAACTTCAGCTCAACTGTCTGGCTGCTTGGTGCGCTCCAAAGCCAAGAGTGGCCATTTTCAGTAATGAACAAAGGCGAGCTCGCTACTCGCTGTGCCAAGATGTGTCGGCACATTTGTGGCCATTCTAATGGCACTACTTAAACTAAATGCAGAGTCACTTTAGACAGTTGACTCTAATAATAGCTTATGGAGGCTACTGAAAGGGAAAAAAAAATGCTTAACTTTGCTGGTTCTGACAGCAAAGCAATAACCCTGAGCCCATGACCAAAAAATCCATTAAGTATCTGGCAGTAATTCAATTATCTGGATTTGATTCACTTACTAATGAGATGAAATGTTTCAATATTATTAACAAACTTTCCAAAACTCAAAGCCTCCTTCAAAAAAACTGATCTGAAAATAACCCTAGCCATATTAGGGGACATGCTAGTGCAATGGATGCCCGAACAGGCTAAAAATAGTAAGTGAATGAAGTGTAATGTCTCACAAAGCATCAAACAAAATACAAAACACATTTTAATGAACAGAGAATGAGCACCAATGTACCTATTACTAAAATAATAGCTAGGACATTCACTAAAGACATAGCTTTCATTAAAGACGTAGCTTTCATCTTTCTTAGCTGAGGGACCGATACTCAACCTCTAATCACACCTTCTTGCCCTCTGTTTCACTGAAATTGCCCATAAAATTCCTTTTCTTCTTTGCCATTTTTTCAAGGCACTTTTTCCCCTTTGATCACACTGATGTGAGCTTGAACATGCGGCTAGCAACTTGTAGGTTAGAATTTCTGAAGTCTCACATATTATTGTGGTCCTGTACATACAATGATCATGGGCATGAATGCCATGGTAATTGTGGGCTTTTAAGGATTTCTTTAAAGATTTTTTCCCCCCCCATTGGATCAATATATTGTACATATGTACCAGTTACTCTGACGTATGCTTAAAGAACACAAAAGACCTAAACATTTTTTTAATTCAAAATTTCTTAAATATATCTACTGTAACCGTCATAGACATCTACTATATACCACTTTGTGCTACAAGATGCTACAGTAAGTCTATGTAGCATTTAGCATTTTGCACTGAACAATTGATGTGACATGTTTGGGTCGTGTTGTTCTTTTGCCGTAAATAGCAGAAAACTGAAAGTGCATATTCATTGGCACATATTTGATAACATGTCACACACAATCTGTTACAAACAGTTCAGCCAATGCCTCCGACAGCAATCCTATCTATCTTAATGTTGCTGCTCACTATCGTTCTCACATACTATCCTTTTTGCCATTTCTGTTTTATCAAACAATAGAGATAGAAAGAAAGGGTCTTTTAATCAGGATCATTTGTCAAGTTTACAAGCTATTGCAGCACAGTGGTGCATCAGCTGGCCTTTTACTAACCTCTTGCTCTCTGTGATATCGCATTTAATGCAGCCACTTGCAGTATAAAAAATATAGAATGCTGTATAGAAAATCTGTATAGAAAATCTAAAATGCTGATGGGATGGTGAACAGAAGCATGTTGCATTCAATCAGGATAGTCCAGAACTCAAGGCCATTCTGGAGAGTGGTGAGTGAAACTACAGCAGAAACATATGACACTGTTACACCACTGTATTTTTCATGTTTAGCTCTTTCCATAAAGATGTGCCAGCCAAAACTAGCCATCCTAAACACATTAGACAAAATGCAGTCGCATGTCACCCCATCTCTCTTTCAGTGGTGCATGTAGAGAGCTTCAGCAGCTGCACATCTGACAGTACTGTATAATGTTGCCTCTTAGTGTTACCTGAGGTGACAGAATGTAAAAGGCACCTCCAGATTCAAGCTAGTGATAAGAGGGAGAGACGTGATTTGTAGCAGTAAATCACTCACAGTACTCCTCCTGTCGTACCTGATATAAATGTTATTCCTTTAGATTTTTTTTAAAGTGCAAGATAAACTCTGTAATATAATCCCATATGGGCAAAAATGGGAGAAGAGGGTTGTAGTCAGTGTGTTGCTTTGTTCTGGTAAGCTAGATACTGTATGAGCTTCAGAGTAAATACGTGTGTTATTATGTATTATAGAGCGAGGTATTTATAGTTAAGTTAAATAAAACTAAAAGCCAAAACAAGATGTGAGAAAACCTTTTAGTTCACTAAAACAAAGCTGCAAAAATAGACTTAAAAAAAAATCAAAACAAAATAAAATGATTTTGGGACATCTTGGAAAATTAATTAAAATAAAATAAAATGGTAGAGGAAATAACCCCAGCTTTAGTATCTAAGTTTGGTAAAAATGTCATTACTACTTGCCCTATTGAGATATTAATGGATGTGTTCATTGACACTCTGGATGTCTAAAATGCTGTGTCTAAAAGTTCAGTGTTTTCATCTTGCCTTTGACATCTCCATGCAATAATCTGAAAGCATAACTGTGACTAAATCATGTGCTGCAGACATGCAGGGGCGATTTTACATATACTGTTTTTTTGAAACTTCACTTACCACGTGTTTGTCACTTGTTTGTGCTACTGCGACTACACACTATGGCTAAGGATGAACACACCACGGTCTCGGCGTCTTTTACTTTTAACTAATGAGATCAGTTTTTGCGCAGTTGAAATTGTTTTGTTAGTATTTGTGATAACCTACACAATCAGTCAACCTTTACTGATGTATAGTGTTTCCTGTTTCATTCGGTGTTATGTAACACATAGAATGAAACAGTAGAGATGTACTATTTATCAATAAATAATTCAGAGTATTCATAACAAAAGATAATTAAAAACCTGAATTTAAAGGTGAATAATTTAACACGGTCTAATCTCTTTTTAAAATGCTCAAACTGTGTACACAGTGGATCGTGGCAAGCTAGTCCCTGATTAAAATCTATGGTTTTATTGTGATACTAATATAAACACCCCAGCATTTTAAAATTAGATTATATTGATGTGTTTTTTAATCTTACCTGCACTAAAATGACATCTGTGTTCAACAGCTGAGTTGAGGGTGTTGTAACAGGAATGTGTGTTGCATTTACAGGAAGACGCTTAATATTGATTTTGTGGGTCTTGTATGTAAGAATTTGCAGTTGCTCATGTTTTATATCCACAAATAGCTCATAATGGCTGCATAATTAACTTTTATAATCAAACGTGGTGGCTACAGGGTTTGACCGTCACGCCGAAGGTTGAAATGGATCCATCACAGGTTTTAGTTCTTTTCCATGGTCTCAAATGCAGATATTTAGGAGTTGTGCTTCCTGCACTAGTGTGTGAAATCTTCATATACACATCATATATAAATTATTATCCATGGTTTAAAAAGTTGACCTTTTCATAATAGTTAATTGACAATAAGCCTAATATCCAGGGTTTCTACTCGTAATTAAAAGTATTGCGGTTTTAAATGAGTCATATTCAAACATATTCCTATTTTTGGTAAACCGTTGCATGGATCCTCTGATTTGTCACAAAGGTTTGAGTGCTTTCATAAAACATAAAATAGCAATGCATTGCAGACGATTTAACAGAAGTAGCTCCATCTATATTCTTTTCAAAATGCGAAAACCTGGAAATAAATAGAAAGAAAAATTCAGAATGGAACAAGCAGGGTTTTGGTCAATCAGGAAAACACAGACTCCTTAAGTGCAGAGGAAACGGACATTTACATGTGCATTACCATAAATTGAATCTGTCTCTTGTGTCTGTTGACAGATATTTTGAATGTCTTTAAAAGTGGGCCCGACAATACCCTTTCTCTGTAAAGATGAATGCGAACACTAAAAGGGAAGTGCTTCTGACACTGGTTTTAAGTGGTATACTCAATGTGTAAAAACATGTCATCCATGAGTGTTGATTTCATTACATACAGGATACAGAAGCACATGTTTAAGACAAAACGCAATACATAAGGTTGTAAAATGAGAGATTTACTTTTTTAAAACTGTAATATAAAACAGTGTATACCATATTTAAGGAATAGATTCAACTGCAAACAACCTCTAGCAGTTACTCACCAAATAGCAACACCTTAACAGTTACTAAAACATCTCAATCACTTCTAAGTTAAACCTAAGCAGAACACACCATCTCAGGGATACATCACACAGTCTTACATATTGCACCCACCCCCACAACATCAACAATGTATGTTACTCCACTTTTTATCACACCATAATCCCTATTGTGGAGAGGAGAACTTGTTTCAATGCTGCTGCTGATTTTACTTTTTTTTGCCCACAAAGCTTTAACTCCCAGAAACAGGCGGGTTTCATTTCTGAGAAAAAGAATGACATCTAATTCCCCTCGATTGCCCAGTGGGGGCAAACTAAAGCTGCTTTGAAAGGGCACTGATCTAAAGAGCCTCTCTGTTCAGGCTTATTTTCTGGTTTTGATCTATCTTTTGGTCACAGTGGGTCTCCATGAAGGATTTTATACATTGTTTGAGTTGACTGACCGAGCGCTGTATCCTCTGGGTTTTACTGCATGCTGCTCTAGTGAAAGAAATGCAGCCATTTTCTCCTTGACTTCTCTGAAATAAAGCTATATAAATTCATATATTTGCATAATAATGTGTCTAAGGTAAAACAAACACTGTTATTTTAGTCTCTTTTCATACTAAGAAACTTTGTTTTCTGCTCTTAAAGCAAGAGGAGTTCCCACAAGGTATCTATGCAGTCTCTGTGAGTGAGGGCTATGTGTCTCATGCTGAATTCGGGTAAACTTGAGACCAGATCTTATTAGCACTGCCAGCAGGTGCAGGAGAATTTGTTAAAAAAATTCTTCAATGATCCACCATGTTGTTAATTAACAATAATCTCCCACTTATTTTACAATTTCAAAGCGCACTATCCGGAGGGACATTGGTGCTTTGCACCCTTCTGCTGCAGTCAGTAGTTTGACTTCTTGAGTTGGATCTTAAGTTGTGGGAAGCGTCAGCTAAACATCAAAGGGCCTTTTTTTTTTAACTCCTCAAGTTGTAGTTTGAACTGAAGGAAAAACTGCTTGAGAAATATAATTGCATCCACATTGGGGAGAATGTTACACAAGGCATAGAGATTAAGGCTTCATGTCCAGTGGCATTTCCTGAATGGTTCCTTCAACTCTGAATTTTTGCATGAGGTGTTTAATGTTTGACTATTTAACAAGCTTAAAATCAAGTCTATGTAAAGTTCACTTTTTCCCCAACAACTTTGGTAATTAATTAATTAAGTAATTATATTTCACTGCTCAGAAGTTTAGTTTAAGTCAAATTTGCAAGTGATTGGTTGCATCACAGCCTTTGAACCCTTTCACTGTCCCTTTTATATTATTTACACAAGCCTCTGTTGGGTTTTATTTGAATGTTCTTTTTACTGGATAGTTCTTATCATTGGTTAATGTCTCAGAACTCTACCTGTGCACCTGATATTTATTGGTTAACACGCTTGAGGCAGAACTGCTCTTTTCAGATTCCAACTTTAAACTATTTTACTCAATCGGTAAAGCAGTGAAGGTGGGTCAACTGGTGCTTGATAGATGATCTTCATATATACATATTTTTATCAGTCACATTTTTGCATTTGTTTTAAGGAACGTGTCATGGTCCTGGGTCGGTGACCCAGCGCTTTGAGTTTGTTATTAGTGTTTTCTAGTTTATTTCTGATCTTGTATTGGTTGTTGGTGTTTGGTTGTGTTTATCTTCCCTACCTGCGTCTCCCTCGGTGCTCTGTTCATGTCCTCGTGTTATGTAAAACAGTCTGTGTGTTTCCTGTTTTACTTTGTAGGGTTGTGTCTCGTTATGTCCATTAGTTCCAGCTGTGTCCCCTCCTGTGTGCCATTTCCTGATTACCTGGTGTGTGTATTTATAGTGGGTGTCGGTCTGTGTTCGTTGTCGGCTCGCCTGTGTTTCATGGTGTCTGTTCCTCGTCTGTGTCCCTCTGCATCCCACCGCATCCCACCGCATTCGTATGATCTCAGGTTTGTTATTTAGCTCACCCAGTTTAGGTTATGTTCTGTCCTGCCCTCAGTTGTGTTATTTGTGCACTGTAAATAAACCCTCACTCATATCACCATATCGGCTGTCTGCATTTTGGGTCCTCCTTTTCCTCCACACCACACGGCTCACCCCGCCAGCCGTGACAGTACGTCTGTGTTAGCATGTCTGTTTCACATTGTATTCATCAACCATAGTATTCAGAATCACCCTGTGGTGCAGTCACAGTTTTACCTCATCAACTGCCTCATGAGATGTGGGGTCCCACAGGGCTCAGTCCTTGGACCTATTGTCCTTTTGTTACATCTTCGTCCATACGTCCATCCGCCCATCTATCCATACAGGTTGCTGGACCCTATAATGGTTGAGATAGGCTATATAGGACAAGAGGCAGGGTACACCCTGGGCATGTAACCAGTTTGCATTCAGTTCTTTTTCTCATTTAGTCCTGACAAACTCACAAAAATTGACTGGATTACTTTTGATTTCTTACAACCGAGTGCTGATAAATCTGAAGTGCCACTACCCACCTTGGACGACTAATAACGACCCAAAGCAATCTGCTAGAAACATGGGCATAATTTTCAATCAGTGTCTCAATTTCAACCAGAATGTCAAAAGCCCTGTCCAGTCTTGCTTTGTACAGATTAGAAATACTGCAAAGGTCAGTCCAAGTCGCCGATTTCCTCCCTGCAACTCACTGTAAACATACAAAACACAGCGGCAAAACTCACAAACACTTCGTGCAGGTAACACATTACTCCAGTGCTCACACAGCTGCACTGGCTTCCAATTTCCTTCACAGTCCAAATTAAGATTTTACTGCCTCCTTTTAAATCACTGCTATAATAGGGAAGGGGGAGATACTATAGTATACTATTTAATTTACAATTATTGGAGATGATGTAAGCATAACATTTTTCTCCAGATTGACTTTGATGATACACAGATGCACAACATCAGTAAACTCGGTATCCACATACCAAATGGTATATAAAAAATACTAATAAAAGTATAATAAATTTAGGTACAGTGTATTTTATTCACAAGTTACTTCTACTGTTTGCTAGATGCATTTCACCACAGGACCTTGCTCTTTATTGCAGAAGATAAATTTCACACTTACCGCTGTGATTTATATTGAAATGTTGGCTGATTTTCAAGAGCAACAAAGGAAAAAGTTTCTCTTTACAGCTTTATAAAGGTACCAGTATATGCTGTACTGTTTCATTGCACTTTTAAAACACTTTTTTCCCACCAAAACGCTGCACTGCTTAGCTTCAGTCACCACATAAAGAATTCTGCGCTCACCAATGCTATTTGCTCATATGAACCTTATTGTTACACATTATACTTGCCTGTCTACTTAATCACTGATGTTTTTTCCTCTATGCACTTGTCAAACTGCCCACATTGATTTGTCTTCTATATGTTTTGTGTTGCTTTTTGTTGAGATTTAGTAGCTCTCTACTTGGTATACCTCTCCAAAACAGAAGGGCCTGCGTTCCAACAGCTCATTGCTACTTCAAACTACTAGTGGAAGAAGGACTCACAAGTGTTTCTGTCCTCCTGTAAACCTTTATGAGCTGCTTCATGACAATGTATTGCAAAAGTAGTTCTGATAAAGCTGTAATAATTTTGGGCCAAAGTGGGGAGCTTTCCCAAACTGAAAAAAACAACTCTTTTTCAGGTGGTGCTTTAGGCGCATCAGTTTCTCAAGTACCCTCCACAATCAGCAATCATTCCCCAGGAAGGAAGATGTATGACTTCCCTTAACCCAGAGTTCCAAACTCAGTTCGATCAAGGGAGGAAACCACAGCATGTAGTGTACCAGTTTTGTTTGGCTTTTTTTCTCTCAATAAAAATTATTACAATCAACCAAAAGGTTGATCTATATGAAAACTATAACACTAATGAGGTTTGTTATAGAAACTCTTTATATGGAGTGCTGTGGAGCTTCTGTGCCTGCAGGACATGATCAAAGATGAATCCTATAAAGGAGCAATTAGAGTTTCCAGTGAAAAAACTGAATAGAGATCAAAGCGAGAGGGGTGGGGAGGGGGGCATAACGTGACAGCCCTGGGATTAAAAAAAACCCAACTCTCTCCCATTATTATTGTGAGCACATCTGCTAATGGGGCTTTTCAGAAAGGGAGCCATTATGGTTGCAGAATGATTTAGGTGTGTGCTGAGGTGCCGTTTGTAATCAGTGAAGCAACTGGGGTGTATTTCGTCAGGTTTTCAACATCACTGTGAAATAGACAACCTGTGGGTAGTGGCTTGAATTAGAAGAGATTTAATTCAGTTCAATTCAGGTTTATATATATGTATACATATCGTCAAATCACAACAACAGGTGCCTCAAGGTGCTTTATATTGTATTATTATTGAACACTCTCTCTGACTTTTCTACTTTTAAATTCCCTATGAACCACAAGCAAGACAGTAGTCTGAAGTGCTCTGTTGGGTTATTGGGTTGATATGCTACTATGAGGTCTTTACGACAAGATGAGCCCCAATGCTTCAAGATGAAGTTAATATGGCTCCAACATTGTGAACTGTCATGTTATATTTAAAGTTATTCTAGATACAGCAGGAGAGCCTTTGTTATTGATGTAAGGCCATCTCCCCATTTGAGGAACAGGTGAACATTATAAGACTCATGAAGCAAATCTAGTAAAAAACAATCAAACAACTGTTGCTTACAAGCATGATGGAAGACAGACGAACAAGAACATAGGATGTGAATAGTGGATTACATGCCGTCGTGTGCCCTTACGTCACAAAATCCTATAAAGCAATATAAAAAAGTGGAATATTCAATTTGATGCAGTATTGTCTTCATTGTTCCTGTGACGATGGGTGTGGAGGTAAGATTTCAGCAAGGTCACACAAGCTGAAAATCTATGACACAAAAAGAATTTGGCTGAAAACGCAGTCTTGAACTTTATTTGAAGTTCACAACAACAAATAACTCAAGGCACTTTATGTTGTAAAATCCTCAAACATCATATATCCTCCTCAAATACCCTCCAAGCAAAGCCTGAGTGATGGTTTTAACAGTAGGAGACCTTTGGCAGAACAAGTCTCAGGAACAAGTCTGGTTACAGGAGGGGAAAGAGAAGACAGAAACAGGAGCATCGAGAGACGCTCAATAAAAAATATGAAAAAAGCACAGAAGAGAGCAGACTAAAGTACTCATAATGCTTCACTTATTCCACACTTTGTCATGTTACAGATTTATCCCAAAATTGATTAAATCTATTTTCACCTAAAATTCTACACACAATCTCCCAAAACAATGAAGTGAAAAACGTTTGCTTGAAATTCTTGGAAACTGATTCAGCCCTACCTGCACGTTTGATCAAAAAGTTGGTATGAAGTTGGAATTCAGTGAATTAATCAAACATCATGATTTAAAATGCATCTTAATCTATTACAGTTGATATAAACCAACACTGACCATGCGCACCACAGCCACTCTGCACCAGTCCAGCACACTGCTTTACAAGAAATTCACCACGTATGACAAGCTAACCTCTTTATTAACTACACAGGTTTTTCATGACATTTGAATAACACAAAAATAGAATAGCTTAGTTTATTTTGCAGGAATATCCAATATGTGATTAAAATTACAACATTAAGCTTTAAATCTGCAGTTTATCAAGCATCACTGAGCAGTCCTTACCTTTAAACCTAACCTGTCATCTTCCTCTCCTGTCCTGTCTTTTCTCACATCATTCTCCAACTCAGAGATTTTTCCTTTTTGTGCTTGTTGTGGTTTGCAGGACTAAGAATTAATCTTAATTACAGAGTCATAACGCCAAACATAACAATAAAATCCATAGACTCTAACCATGCCACTGAGATTTTCACATTCATTCGCCCTGGTATTTCTTGCTGTTGTCCAAGTGGTTGGCCAATTTTGATATGGCTCAACCTAGTTTGTTTTGGAAACACCATATGGATTTTTCTAAAAGATTAACATGCTGGCACAATCCTAACAGATGGTAATCACCAGTGATGTGTCGATCGCGAACGAAATGGCTCTTAGAGCCGGCTCCTTGACGTGAACAATGCAAGCCGTGGGGTTTTTTTCTTTCTCTCGCCCTCTCTCTCTCTCGCCCTTTTTTTCGCTTCACTCTGCTAGCGAGCCTTGTGCTTTGCGCCGGGAAGAAGGGGGGAGGGGGGGTAGTTACACATGCTAGGCAACTACGGGAGGGAGAGATAGAGAAAGAGAGCCAGGGACAACAACGTCACATTAGAAAGGTATAGTAATCATCCACAACTATTTTCAGTTGCGGATGACAAAGGATTCAGAAAGTTTTTTCATGCAGGTGCTTATGACAGAGAATGTGCATCTTCTTTTTGTTTTCATATTTTAATTTATATTTAATTGTATTGTGGTTTGCAGTGTTTTGTGTTGTTTCACTTTAAATTTGTTAAAGAAAAAAAGCTGAAAATTTAAATAGTTAAAAGTTGAAATGTGAATAGTTGGTTTTTGTATTATATGATTTATTTATTACATTTTATGTGGAGTGAATAAATATGGACCTGGTCATATGGACCTGCATGAATAAACTTTGCAACTGAAAAATAGTTGTGGATGATTACTATACCTTTCTAATGTGACGTTGTTGTCCCTGGCTCTCTTTCTCTGTCTTTCCCTCCTGCTCTGTTCCTGTGCTACTGAGTGTAACTACTGCCCCTCCCCCTCTTCCCAGTTTAAAGCACAAGGCTCGCATGCTGAGTGAAGCGGAAAAAAAGTGCGAGAGAGGGTGAGAGAAAGAAAAAAAAACAAAAACGACGACTCGCGTTAAGGAGCCGGCTGGCGTCGTTCACGTCAAAGACCCGGCTCTAAGAGCCATTTCGTTCGTGACCGACCCATCACTAGTGTTTTGGAGTTTGTACATGTTTTGGAGTTTGTACGTGCTTTGTCTCTAGGGGCCACCGCATATATTTATATATAAACATATATAAATAAAACAACTTCTTATTTTTTAACATTAGTCATTCATTTATATTATTGTTAATAATAAATTAATTAAAGCAACAAAACAACCTGAAGAGCCAGTTCAGAGCCGAAAGAGACGGCTCTTTTTAGTGAGCCGAGCCGAAAGAGCCGGAAACCCCATCACTAGTAATCACCACTGTAGCTGCTGTTTTGCCATACAACTCAGTGGCACTTTCAAATTGACATCTGGCTCCATCATTAAGTTCTATGCACAAGTGGCAGAGAAGGAAAAAAACAAGTCAGTGGTCACTTTTAAGGTCTATGTTGACCATGTCAAAGGCAAAGTGTCCACTTAATCAAACACTTTCCCCTCCAAAAGCCTCTCTCCCCTCATCTTCTTAAGGTGCATTTAAGGAATTAGAATATCCTTCATGATGGCGGAGGGGGAACAGTTTCTTGATCGCACGATGCGAAGCAGTACAAGTTAGCATAATGAAAAGTGCCCAGTATATTTCTTTGCCTCACTTTTCTCCACTGTTCCTGTTTTCCCTGCTTGTGCTCTGTTAAGAAGGTATAGCGGGTCATCTACCAATTGGATGGTTAGTGATTCAGTCCCCGGCTCCTTTAGTCTACATGCCAAAGTACCCTTGTGCAAGATACTGACCCTCCAAATAGCCCAAAATGCATTCATCATTCAGTGTGAGTGTGTGAAGTTTAAAAAGGCAACAGCACAGAAAAAGGCACATGTGGGACAGAGGCGTGTAGTAAGAAGGCACTCAAATAGAGTCGATAAGCACTTAACCAATTTGAAGTTTTCAGTCCTTGCATTTTGGACTAATAATTTCACATGATTCATTAATTTATTTTTTGGCTCCAGCTTTTGTTAGTAAAGCTCCCTTTTCACTGTGCTTGGATTAAATTAAGACAGTACTGATGATTTATGTGCATAGTGTCTGTACTCAGGACTATACAGCCACTAAATGGCCTAAAGAGCATGAACATGGGCACCTTACACTATAATGAAATCGTTATCTCTGTATCAAGTCTATTTTTTCTGCCCGGTAACAAATTAATAAAGGTGAAATTAATAAATTTTCTATTACCGTTAAAACTTTTCAAATTACTGCTTTCATTTTCAGACTGAAAGTGTCCCTCTCTAGATTATATCAAAATGAGCTGCTCAGATACAATTAGTCATAATTAGATTATCTGCAGAAAAGATTATGCTCATTTGCTAGAGAGCCAGAGCGTGATGAGATCACTTTTGAATTAACTTTTGAGTAATTGGGTCCATATTACCATAAATGCACATATAAATGCATATAAGCTTCAATATGTTGCTGTTTATTTGTTACATGTGACGCAGAATAGAGGCAATAGAGGATGCTGTGAAACTGAGTGTGACTGTAAGAGAGAGACAGCTAGGAATAATGGTTGTTCAGTGTGTCGGCAGAGGTGAAGTGCCCTGTCAGTGCCCGTGACGAGTCCTTATTCTGTGCACAACAACTGGGATGAAGCACGCCGGCCGTGCTTAACACACCGCAACAGCCGCTGTCAGGCCGCCGCCAGTCAGCCTGCTGGGTCAGTGGAGTCTGTGAAATCCAAACTCGGCCAGGTTTCCCAGACAGCCGATAATTAATAATTAGATCCCAAAACAAATGATTTCTTCAGTCAGCATCCATTATTGTGGAGGGTTTGTGAGTGTTTGGACGTCAGCAGAGTGTGTCTGATCATGCATGGAGCATAATTACCATCGAGGGAAAACAACTGCTTGTTTTCATTTTGTCCACCTTCTAACCTTCAAAACCCAGAAGACAAGCACCTACAAGTATGAGCATATTTATATTATGAATCTTAATTTTCCAATAATAAAGAGGTTTAAGTGAGTCTATTTTTTTTTATATGGTGGCACAGCAGTTTTTGCCCGATTTACAAATTCACATTATATTATTAGTACGTAATTAATAATTCAGTCATGAATATATCACTTTTTCCATGTTGCTGAGAAGCCTAAACTTTTGTAAAAATTCATACTTTATATTAGTGGTCTAAATATGCATAATAAATACAAACTTAAGCTTTAAAATACATGTAATCAAGCACGAATAGCAGTAACTGAACACTGAGTAGAGTGAGATTGGGACCGCCACCTTATATCTCCCTTTTAAGACACCCTAGTTTTTTTTAAACTCACTTCCGAAGTTCTGAAAACAAGCTTGCCAACCGGCAGCCATCTTGTAACGCCACTGGTCAATTATTTAGAAGCGTCCTTCTAAGAGAGTGGAGAAAGATAATTTCAGTGATCACTGGAACATGAAAAACAACATTTCTAGAATCACTGATTAAATCCGATTTAAAAGATTGCTTTAAATGTTTGGCATCTTTGCCATCTTTTCCCCTCGAACGTTAGTCCTACTGTCCAAGCACAAGGTTCACAGCCTCGCACCTTCATTGACAGCTCACAAAGCAATCGACTTAACAGATTCTGGAGAAATCCGTGTTAGTTTGAATCGTGGAAACAGTGGGATGAGAATTTCCCTTGCCTACATCTTTGTTATGCTACATCTTTGTTATGCTAACAAGTAGAGCAGACATGTCCGGGATCGCACAGTTGAAGCTGTTATATAGCATATACAGGTTGTCCTGGCTGATTGACCCTAACCCTGATTGACTCTTTGGAGGAAGGTGGGGGACAATGCTGTCTCTGACTGTGTTTGGCTGCCTTATGCTTGGCCGTGGTTAGTAGGCTTGCAGTATTACAGTAAGTATGTAGATTTGAATGTAGTAGGGTGAGCCTTGGGTCACTGGTTTTTCTTCTTCTTCATATATACATTTACCCCACAAATGTTCAGTTTTTGAACTTACTGATTTGCCATGTTTGTTTGTTTTTTGCTTTGGTTGTTTTAAGTAGTTCGTTTAAAGTTATTGACGTTGCTGGAGAGCCATCTTGCTGAGGGGCTAGGCACCTTTGGTGAGCTCCAATATTAGTTTGTTCATTTGGCAGGGCTGCTGTTAACTACTACTACATTTTGCTGAAATTCCACTTTTGGTGGCTTTAACTTGTTCTCTTTTGTTGCAGCTTCAGTCCTATTTTTGATTTAATGATTTGTTAAATAAACTATTGAAATTAACCTGTTAGTTTAATATTCCTACATTTCCTGGGGTACAGTTCCCCAGGTGACACTGTATGTGTCTTTTTATGTGGTTGTGGCAGTATGTGTGTACTGCCACAACCACATGTAAACATGTGGTGTGAGAGGGTTAAAACTCAGTCATTTTTATAACTAAATAGAGTAATATATTGCACTGCAGTACTATAACGCTGTTTATATTACAGAACAACTATAATGTACAGCTTAGATCACTGCTGATATTGTTTTGAGGCATTTGAATGTCTAAATAAAAAATTAGACATTTTGTGCCTATCACTGTATCAGTGATTAAATAAAGTGATTAAATAAAAACTACTCAGATTAGAACATGCATCAGCGTGACAGCACTGTTGCCACAAGAAGAACGCAGCTCTAGTGACCTTATTCCCTAAAAATAGCTGCGAAATTAATATAAGAGTGATGTCATACTTCAGGTAATCATTTTGCCACACTGATAACCACAGAGGAAGGGTGGCTCAGCTGTGCAATGAAAGTGCTGAATTTGGTTAATCTATTCTTCACTGTTTTTGTATTGAGCAGAGTTTGAAGCAGTCACCTCTCATAAACACCTTGCCTATCAAGGGGGTGGAGAAGGTAAGTCGTGCTTCACTGTCCAGACTTTCCTCTGCCCTCAAATCAGGATGTTGCAGTTAATAAACATGCTGTTTCCCTAACAACGTTTCTGTAATAGGGGGTGCATTGCTGTAGTACAGAGCCTGAGCGCATTAAAGGCACAGGAATCAGGATCAAACTAACTTTGTTGTTCATTATCTTTGCTAACCAGATGCCCCCTACAGCAAGCAGCTTTGATACTATGTCAGCTAATTATAATCATATAATCAATCATGTGAATCACGTTTTCAGAATACCGTTTATTTCTCAAATTTTCCTACATTAATTTACACACATGAAGTCAAGATAAAAAATGTTAAAGTAACAAAAGTCTTACATTCTAATTAATGCACACAATATAGCAAATTGCTCATTTAATATATTTTGTCTTCTGTCTGTGAGCAGCCTGATCACATTCATTTCCTTAACATTGCAGTACTTGTGATTATTTATAGCTCAGTGGGCTTTGGTTTTTGACAAAAGTAAAAGCTATAACATCCTCTTGGTGGCAATCTACTTCAGTTTGGGTAATTTAATTCAGATTGTGTTATTAACCTCTTAACATCTTAACATCTTGGTATCAAAATAAAGCTGACACTTGTGAGATTTCATCAGAGGTGTAAGTATTGAAGCAGATATTACTGTGTCAAAGTTACTGAGACTGGAACACAGAAAAAGTAAGTAGATTTTATCCTCGCTTAATTTTTTATTTTTATTTTTTAGCATATAACCCTTTTAAAAATGTGCCTCAGTTCACATTTGATTCCAGAAATTCAGTAACCAACATATAAACCTCATCTGTGAAAAGAGTTATGTTTCTAAAGTGAAACAGTGAAAAATTACAGGCCTGTCAATACATGAATATCCTGACGTTGTACAAAAATGTCCAATTTTGGCACACAATTGGACACCATGCCAGTTAAAAAATTTTTAGGTATTAAAGAGAATCAGAATCAGAATACTTTATTGATCCCTAGGGGAAATTATTTTTCGTTACAGTGCTCATTAACAAAGACAGATAATACACTAACTAAGAATAGCACAATATATACAGGCATATATATACATAAAAGTTACTTTTTTTTTAAGTTAACTTTTTGAGTTACTAATTCTCAAATGCACAGGCAACCTGCCATGAATCATTTCGACAAATATATTATTGCAGATTTTAAGTTGAGAGTAAATTATAGCACGAGCTTAGAAAATAATGTTGTGGAAAATAAATCAAATATAATATTGATCACAAACCGTCCCAAGAGAAAATCCAAGCATACTCTGCATTGTCTTGTTAGGATTTATTGACCTTGTTCAGTTAAACGCTACATAAAAAACTGGTTTTGTGACTCATGTCACTAATTCAGTTATTTAGTTTTGACTCTGTAAAGCACCACACTGGATTTTAAATCAAACAAACACTAAATGATTAAAAAGCATGCTTGGACCTTTAATTCAAGGTATTTCACAGGTAATCTGTCATGAGTCATTTGGACAAATGTGTTGTTCTAGATTGCAACAGGAGAAAGTATATTATGGCATGAACTTACAAAAATACTTTTGTGGCAATTAACTAACATCTGATTCTCCAAGAGGCAATCGAAACAAAATCCACAACGCCTTCATACAATTTATTGACCTTGTTAAGATAAGCTATACATAAAACCTGGTTTTGTGATTCCTATCAGTCTACAGTGCAGGCCACTGAAACAGTTATGGCCTGTCTTTGTAGCCTGACCAAATGATTCTGAAGGCAGGTGAAAGATTAAATAGTCATTTAGTCAAATGTCATTACTGACCTTCAACACCCACATATAGATTTACAATGTTCATCAAGTAGAAGAGGGATCAATAGATAGATTCTCTCCAGAAACACTAAACTGAGTGACAAATTTCAAGGTCACGCTATTTTTATTGTATGTTACAGAGGACATACGAAGGACAAAACGAAAATTATTCTTAATGATGCTTCTCATCACACATGCTTTGTAATCATCACTTCATTTTATTTTTTTTAATAGAAAAATAGGACGAAGGTAGGTGAGGTGAACTGATTCTTTGTTGTATTGAGCTGAGAGGTAAAGAAACAGCTTCAGAAAGGATGGGGGAAAAGGCTTAATTCCATCTGTCGTCCAATCAGGCGCCTCTGCTGTTTGCGCGCCGGTCTCATTTTCCGGTCACCAATTCAATCCAACCAGAGCCTCTGCCTCTATCAGACACAGGCAGCTAGGTTGTCACTTTGAATATGTGTATTTTTTTCCTCATTTTAAGGAAGTCAGCAGGTACATGAAGACAACTGGTTCAAATTGATTCTCTGATACAAATACTTTGGAAAACAGACGGGGAATGAACCATCAACAAGTATGGTGGCTGGAGGTACTGTGCTTTTTTTCGGTTGATTTTTTCCTGCTTCTCACAGAACGCAGTACTATATGCAAAATAGTGTTTTAGGTTTATTGAAAGCTTTACTCCTACTTTTGTCTACAAAGTGTACAAGAAAACAAAATACACTGATGCTGACTTTATAAGGTGATAATAAAGTTATTGTAAAAAAAAAGGTTACCAGGTCTGCAATCAGCAATTATGTACCAAGTCAAATAAATATTTTTTAAAATGTAGTTTAATCACATGAAACAGCAATAAATTCATATCCAGTCATTATTTCTGACCCAGTTCTCACTCAGGCACAAACAAAACAAGGTAGTTTCATTCTTTTTTAAATGTTTCTTATATAGTAAGTATTTATAGTCACTCATCAAATACCCTCAGATAATTGTATCCAAATATTCTGCGCTGACAGTGTATTCCTTACTCAAAACTGAGTCTTAAATCATCAGCATGTTAAAAAACACTTCACTTTGTAGAAATTAATAATGTTAAATCCTAGCAGGATGGTGCTACGATGCTGAAGGATTGTGATTGGGTATTAAGCTTTCAGAGGAAAGTGGAGGTCAAGTCTGCCTACTCTCCACTGTTGCTTAATGAGCTAGTATTGAGCAGCTTTCAACACCGACAACTGAAAGATTCCTTTTCCATTTTCTTATTAGATCTATGATATCATTAAATGCATATACTGACAATATTTCAAATTATACTAGATACTACATATTTATAAAATAAAATTATGATTTAATCTATTAGTATTTTGTATTCATATTGCAAAATACATTTTTGTATCTATTTCTGCCCCATTTGAGGTGCTGTAGTAAAGACTGTAAACTTGGAGGAAAAATAATAGTCACCGGGAAAACAAAGCCCTTTATCTAGCTTTCCTTTTCCACTGGAAAACAGAACTGTTTAATAAAAGTAAGGCTTAAAGGGAACCAGTCTAATCATCAATTGTACTGTTCTTTGGCCACTATGATAGCTGATGGTTAGCATTTCCTGCACATCATAAGCTCTAAACTAAAAAACTTGTCTTTTTACAGTGAGAACAGTGACATTCTGTCATGAAATCCAGGAGATGAGAAGCAGACTGGGTTAACAAAAGGCCAGACATTTATTAAGGCGATGCAAAAGTCCAAACCACAATCAAAACTGTCACAGGGGTACATGGAGGAGAAACAATCTGGGAAGAATAACAGATGCTGTGACAAAGAGTGAGGGGAAGGCAGGACTATTTATGCCCATGGGGTAATCAGGGAAGTGGAGACAGCTGTGGAGAGCAAGACATGAATGCAAAGAATCAAGACATTCACAGGAAAGGAAGGAAGACTGACTACCATAATAAAACAAGAACCAGCTTAAAGGATAACTCGTAAGCACAGAGACAAACTACACTGGCCCGAAGGAATACGGAGGAATCTAAACACCAATAAACCGCAGAAACCTTAAGCGACACTCAATTACAAATCAACTGCATAATGGCACCAATACTAGTTACATACAAATGAACCATCAAGTAATAAAGAATGAAGAAAAACTACGAATACAGAATCATACCCAATCACAAACTAGAACGCAAAACTCAAAGGAACTCACACATGCAACATGATGCAGAACGAACCTGGGAGAAGTTTGATTAATAAACCTAAGACTGATCTGCTCTGAAATACAGAAACCAAAGCTCTAAAAATATAATAAAGGAATCAAATTCACTGTGGAATAAAATGAAACACCTTCACTCAAACATCTAAACTATAATCAAAATACAGGAGGAACCTAAACCAGAGATGGAGGGCCACATATGCAACCCACTTTGATCTTAAGTTGACCGGACTCGTGAAACTACATGAAAAATGTGCAAAATTACAGAAAAATTATATGAATGATAGTTCATCGACTTTGCATAGACTTTCCTGTAATTATAAATTATACAGTTTTTGGACTTTTTTATTTACTGTGGAATAATAATAATTAAAAAAACAGGAACTTAACTGTTTTCGAGTCTTCTTAACTGGACTCAAATCCTGCCCACGGGCCTTCTCTTTGTCACCCTTGCCCTAAAAAGCAACTCTGTCTTCTAAATTCAAATGTGGCAAAACCCAAATACTGAAAGTTGCAAATTTAAATCCAAAAAGCCCTAAAAGGATATATTATACAAATAAATAATAATCAGTGATCAGTTCTAGGCACTGATTCTTAATGACGAGTTCTAGGATTAATAATTAAAGGATTTTTTTCCTCTATTATACTTTGTTCAGACTGTGTTCTTAAGCTGATGGCACCATGACCCATAACGGTGAACTTGTGTTATCTTTTTAAAGGTTGTTTCTCATAATCTAAAAAGGTTTTGTCATTTGTTGAATTCTCCCAATTCTTTCATCTTTGGGCTGAAGGAAGAACAACACTCGGTGTATAAATGCTCAATCAACAATCATTTTATTCCATACAATTCTCATTATTCCATACAACACTTTTGTGCATTAACCATCTGGAGGGGAGATGAGCACGGGAGGGTGTCCGCCTGATCTCGACGTGTCTGAGCGTTGCTCACATTCTTATACCCTCAGCCCCCCCTCCAAAGTCATAAAACCTAAACATCCACATTCTTTCTCTCGCTCGGTGAGCCTAAGTTATGACCTTGGCTTCCTGTGCAGTATGTTCTATTCTTTTCTAATCAGACAAATAAGGACATGATTCTCTGAAAACAATATTTCTTATAACGGCAGTAACATGCATCATAAAACAATATCATTCATTCACAATAAATCAACAGTCTAATGTAATACAAATCAGTTTAATAAATGTAATAGTTATCACCTTCTTGTAGGTCAAGAGAATAATGCAAACAAACAACATAATGATTTCACAATCTTTAATTAGGGGTATAACGTGGCATAAGATAATATAATAATCTCACACATTGTAAATTCAGTAAAAACTTCTTTGTTTCATCCAGAAATGTTAATCAAATATGCACTTTCGTTTTTTTACCAGACAGTAAAGAAAATAAATAAATAAATAAATAATAAATAATTTAATTTGAAAAAGCACATATTCTGCAGCAACAAGCGTAAATAGAAAATAGAAAAATGTGAAACTGTTAAATGATTGAATGAGTGGAACAGACTTCCCCAATATGACATTGTCTGCTTGGCAGTCCTGATATACTTCAGGAAAGATTGCCGTGTCAAATGACTCAGCATGGTGTCTCCTGCTTAAGTAAGAGAGTGTATGGATGTCTGTGGGAGGGTGGAGGGAATCCATAAAGTAAGAGGGACAACAAGATCAGCTATTGATGTGGAACCTTGCCTTCCAGTTTTATTCAGGTGCACTCAGTCTGTTAGAAGCTACTGAGCTGGGGGCAATTATTGATCACACTCAGTAATCAGTGACTGGAAATGATAAATTTAGGACTGTGAATGCAGAGATAGCTGTCATTAAATGTGACTTTATTACACCCAGGAAAAAAGGAGATTATGTTTGCCTCCTGCAAATGATTTGCAGTCTTTTTTAAGTTTTGGGGGGTTTTTTTTGTAAGTTTTTAAAATGTAATAATCGGTTTTATTATCACCGGCTTGTCAGCTCCATGCAGTGAGCTCAGTATGAATATGAATTGGGTGCAATTGGGTCTAGTACCAGTTGTCCTGTCCATCAGAACTGGATGCCCCAAACTTGTCAGTTCTTGTTTTTACCACTGTTGGCATGTTTTTCCTGTTGCTGCACATTACATAACAATGAACTCAAACTACCAGTGGAGCTTTTGCACACTTGTCAAATCCAAGTATTTAAATGATAATAAAACAATCCTGTTAGAAACCTGAAAACTTGGGTTTCTATCCATCCATTCTCTTCTGCTTATCCTTTTCAGGGTTGCGGGGGGTTGGAGCCTACCCCAGCTGTTTTAGGGCGAGAGGCAGGGTACACCCTGGACAGGTCGCCAGCCTGTTGCAGGGCTAACACATAGACACAGACAACCATTCACACTCAGATTCACACCAATGGGCAATTTAGAGTTACCAATTAACCTATCCCCACTAATTGCATGTCTTTGGACTGTGGGAGGAAGCCAGAGTACCTGGAAAGAACCCAAGCAAACACGAGGAGAACATGCAAACTCCACACTGAAAGACCCCGGCCTGATGGTGGAATTAAACTCTTGCTGTGAGGCAACAGTGCTAACCACCATGCCGCCGTGCATAATGTTTGCCATTCTCATCAACCTCACTCCAAATCCCAGTTCTGCTGCTTGGACTGCATGCTACTTGACCAGAACAAACAACAAGCAGACAAAGTTAGCAGACAGTGAAAGAGCGAAAAGTTAAATCTGAAAGACTAGAAAGAAAGGCTAACACGTATTAAGGTTCAATAAGTTCATTTAAATGAATCTTTCATTATTTCATTATTTTCCCTCCCCTATTCTTCTCATCTCTGTAATTCATTCAAGGTGTAGATGTAAAAAAAAAGTTGCAGTTAGCTAGCTACTTCAGCATCTAGCTAGCGTTACAGAACTGAAGTAAACATAAACTCAGTAAGGTAGGGTTTTGTTTTTTTAGTTTTTTAGGGTCATGTAATTTCAGTAATAACTTTTTAAGCGGTTTAACAAACAGAAAAACAGTTTCTGTGCAGCTTATTACAAAATGTGTCTGCTAGCTAAATGTACAGTATGCTAATGTGCCTCACTCAGAGATGGAGAAAGACTTAAGAAAGTGAGGAGAGTTTATTTTCAAAGGTAAGGACTGTTCAGCATGTGAAACGTCATGAAATGAAGGAGACGGGAAACTGGAAATTTAAGTCCTACTTAGTCTAACTCATTGTAGGTTTTTAAATACAATGTTGGGTCCACATATTGTGTGTTGTTATGTTTTTGTGAAATGTGTTGTAAAACAAATTCAAGGATACTAATTTTGTGGTATTTAGAGGTTGCATGAAAATACTGCAGAAGAAAGCGTGTTACAGCTTAATGCGGGCTAAAACAGTTAGCTTGCCGTGCTGTGGTGAAGTTTGCCTTAATGCGCTCTGTTGGATCGGATGTGGTCTTCATGCTCGATGTTAGGTCACATTAAGCATAGCAGGCGATGGTGCTGATTAAATTAACTACCTGAATTTCATTCTACATTTGTTTATATTTCTGCTGTTTTTCCACTTTCTTTTCTCTAACATATTATATGAAACTAAATCTAATATTCACCAACACTGACATAAGAGCTTGAACCTTAATTTCATATAACAAACCTCAAAATAAGCATGTATAAGGGAAGAAGGGATCTTATACCTCGATAATGAAAGCACTGTTGTATGTATGTAGGCATACATGTTTTTATTGGTTTGCCTCTGTACACGACCACACCTCAGCTATAAATTTAACAAAAGCATTAACTGCTGTGGAATTACATCCATTTTCATACACAGTCCCCCATTTTTTTTTAACTCACCGAATTCTACCTTTTACACTTGCTTTATAGTGTCTAGGCTTTATACATCAGCCATGTAGCTTCTAACAAATTAATATGTGACTTTTTTCTAAGTAAATTTTTTCCCCCACACTGCGCTGTTACATGTTCTGGTTCCCCCATGTGCCACATCCCACTTTAACCTCTGATAACAAGCCAAATTTAATACCAAATGAATCATGGAAGAAAAAACTTAAAGAAAACAAACAGAAACATAGATAGATATGGGGATAAATGCAGGGGAGGGGACGTTTTTCTAACCACAATTCTTGAAGTAAGTGGCTGATGTTCAGAGGGTCCCTGAAGAGACGATGTGATTTAATCAGTGAATGTGGGATCAACGACACTAACAAATGTTGACTGACTGATGTCAGGGTTACGCGGTTGTTCATTTGTCTTCCTAGATGTTCTCAGACATGCAGGTCACAGGACTTAAGTGGTGACCCCATGTTCTTTGAAAAGTAACCATGCACACCGAGGAAAGAAAAAGCAAGCATGCCTGTTCAGCTTCCGACATGCCGTTTTCAGCATCATTGTCTCAGTGCATTTCTTGTAGAACAGAAAGAAAACATTTCCTCAGAATAATTAATGCAGTTGCATATACAGAAAATCCTGTTTTTCCTTCAATTTAGTAAAAATTCAATATTTTCTAAACCCACAGTATGGACAGTCCCAAGATTACAGACAGTGGGTCACCATCATCTGTGGTCATAACTGTTTCTGGCACTTTCCTGAATTGTGGGTTGGAGTAAAATGCGGTGACAGTTTGGTCTCCAATCAGGGTTCATGGCAGAAGAATTAAAGTCGATAGTTGGGGGGTGAGGCAGGTGAGGTGACTCAAGGCTAAGGCCTGACCTTGGGGCTAAGCAGCGATCTTCTGTACGTGTCATCCTGGCATTACTGATATGACGTGTTGTTTGTGTGCTGTGTGCAAAACAGGTCATGGCACCTATTTTTCAACCTAGAAATCTCTTACTTGTCCAACTAATTCTCCAAAGTATTCAAAGTTTTTTTTTATATATATATATACTATTACTATCAGATGAAAGAGCAACAAATACAAACGTAATGGATAATGCAGTAATATTCAAACTCTCCAAAAAGAGACAGAGGATGTCTTAAAAGTTAATAGGATTATTTATCTCTTTTCTACTCTGCGTAAATGTGCTCCCATATCCTGCAATTACATTTGACAGACTTCAGAAAGCCTCTTATCAAACTTTACGACATATTTGTATCCCAGTGACAAGGTTATAGGTGCTCCAGTGTCTTGGTATTAAATTTCACTCTCGTAAAAGCATTTGGGAATACAGATGACTTCTTTCTCTGTCAACCTGGGCCTGTGACTAATGCTGACTATAGCTTGACTATGCCTGGGTGTTTAGCTGTGCATCCGTTAAATGAATGACAGGTTAGGAAATGGTATTTCCTGGATCATGTAATAAAAAGAAACATCGAGAAAATATGCAGTCCAATGGTATCTGCTTGTGAATCCATCTCTTGACATCTGATAGTGACTGAATCAGGATATCGATTGCCCTATAATATATGACGCCTCTGCCTAAGCCATTGATTACTGTCTCAACTGTAACGTACATCCATGGATGAAATATACGATCATCCACATATTAATTATACTTCCTCTTCTACCTCCTCCTCCTAGCAGTAAGTCATGTCACAGCCACAGGACATCACACAATGTCAATCAATAATATCAAACAGCTGCTTCTGAGGTCATTAATATTAAATAGACATTCTTTTACCAGACATAAAGTGAAGATTTACTCTTCCTAATATTCTTTTTTTCTTACCTCTAACAAGAACTCTTTGTTGGAAGTGACACATCACAAATAGGTGCCAAATTCCACTTCTCTTAAACAGGTTGGGTGGTGCCGCTCATAAACTGCACCAGAAATGAACACCACGAGTTTTGTTTGGCAAAGCTGAGCAGGTAAAGTATTAAGTCACTAAATTTCCCCTTGGTGAATTTCATTTCCCTTGTCAGCATTGCAAACAAAATGACAGCTAAGCATCTCATATACCAACAGCAAACTGCAAACGGCAGCAATTTTTTTAAAAACATCCTTTAGACGGGTGCAGTTTTGATGCGGTGGCGTGTTGCGATGCCTTGCTGACCGACCGTGATGCTGCCTTCATGGTCATTATAAACGTGTCTGGCCTCTATGCGTGTTAAAACAAACTGTGAATGTTTAAAAATTACCTTTAATTGAACACGGCCGTCTGTAAGTTGAGGAAAAGCAAGTGGCAGGCGGCTCCCAGGTTTACCAATTTAACAGAATATCCAGCTTCAACACTAAAGTGATGAATATTACAAACAGATTGGCTATATCATTCACATGAAGAGTGATCCTGTCCCAGGTGATGAGGAGGGGTGGACTGTACATCAATCATGTCTCCGCCTGCTGCTGAAAAAGGATTTAGTCGCAGACTCAAGATGTCTGAGATAGGAGCTGGTCGGCAGTGTTTATGACTAGTGGCCACATATAAAACAGGTGGAGGTGGGAGGGTGGGATAATTGACATGTCACTCATGAGATAGTGCCTCATCTTCTTTCGCTCCTGTGAAGTTCAGAGATTTATGATGGAGTGATTCACAGGCATTTACAGGCCTGTCCGTCATGCCCCTACTTTACGGGAGATAGCCTCTCAGTAGTTTGCAGTCCTGAGAGATTGGAAGACGGGCATTACTCTGCACATGCAACAACAGGCAACATGCCCTTCTGTCCCTGAGACAGTGCCAGTCCTCAAAGAAGGTGCAAGGCTTTTCAGAAAGACACTCACCTCTATCTAAAATGCCATTTCAGTCTACCTTGTTAATGGCAATAAGACGACCCTCCAGTAGATGGGAAACTTTCCAAGCATGTACTCTGCCCTTTGACCTTTTGCTCTCGCTCTCTCTCACTAACAGTGTTTCATTAAGTAAGCATAAACAAGCGTCCTTTGCAATCACAACAGCGCAGTTGTTTTAATGTGACGAGTAGTTTTTGGCAAGTGAGCGTCTGCTGACATTCTGTCCTTGTTTGAAATGCAAAATAAATCCATTATTGATTAATGGCAAGATTTATGGTTGCAAGCAACATTCTGCAGTCTGTTTAAGTGAGAAGTCCACTTGATCAGAGCTGTTATAACCTCCATGCCCGACAAATGTGGCATTCAGAATAATGGCTAGTCCTCAGTGTTGACTGCAGTCATAAAACCAATTGGGAAATGCCATTTAGCCATATGACTGGAAAATATGGCCTTTTTAATTGCCTTGAATATTACTCGGCACACACATCACAAATTTGAACTGTACTCTGCCAAACAACTTTGGTTATTTAACTGCTGATTTGCTTGAAGTAGATAATATTCATCAAAGCCTTCCTTGTTGCCTCTGTTTTCATACATGGAAACAGGATATAAAGGTCACTGTTTACCCCTTAATGTATCTTCTTTGCGGGCTTAAACTTAAAATCTGTTTCCACTGACTGCCACAGGATCAGAAGACCCAGGCACAGGTATCATCTCCTGGCGGCAATTAAAAAGAATGCAGATTCAAGGGCTTCATATTGGCTTCACTTTTTAGACCTGGAAGCTACGTCCATCTTTTATACTGTTTATGGCTGATGGTTTTGACCTATTCTGTCACCATAACTGAGCCATGGGCTATTAGGATTTCTTCTCAGGTTTTCATTTGACCCAGCTGTCATCCATGTACCTGATCCATTGGCTATGCTGGGCCAAGATCAAAACCCAAGAAGTAGAGGCTTTCCACTAACACATCTACTCTGTGGACAAACGCATCAAGTTCACCAGGGACAATACGAAGGAAGCTGGACTGCTATTCCTGGATGGTGCTGTGCTCATTGAGGAGAACGGAACATTGCAATTTACTGGAAATCCACAAACACACAGGCCAGTGCTTACTCTTTGACCCCTAACACTCACTTGGGGTTATCAGGACACGATTTAGATACTTCTTACGTGCTGTTAAGTTATTTACATTAAATCCTCCACAGCATTTATTCATGCTTTTCCCATATTTAATATGCTGGACTTCCCCTAAAGGCTCAGCGTTTTATATGGCACAGATCCCAACACTATACCCATAACACCTTGCTTAATTTATCCTTTACCAGACCTCAGAAACCAATTATTATCAATTTTAGTCAACATATCATTTCTTGGCTTATGGGGTATGCTGCTATTTCTTCTATTGACGATCCTTATTGATCAGTCAAGAACAACTGACCTTGTTTTAGAAGGAATACATAGGCTGCACAAATCAGATCCACTAATCAAAGGAAAAGAAGCGTGCAGGTTTGAAAGAGGCTCTTGATCAGCAGCTTGTATTGATTTAAAGATGGTAGAATATTTGAAAAAATCATTTTGATAATTATGTATACAAGTAACTAGTCACTGTTTTTTTCTTGAATCTATATCCCCAAATGTATGTGAATATTCACTAGAAAAATAACACATAGTTGCAGAAAAAACTGGACCTAACTTTAAAAGCTACAGCTGGTGAGACTGTGACCTGCCGTTGCATGTTTTCAATTACAGCCTGCAGTATTACGCTATAACAAACAGTGACACAGCACTGAGAAAACAATTTCTGTTGCTCCCTCTGATTATTATCATTTTATTTTCATTTTAACACTCTTCCTCCACGCCGCTCCTTATTTACATATCCATTAAGTACGGAAAGGACACCTTGCTAATGAGAAACTGAGCTTGCCATTTTCCATTTCACTGCTTGAGGTTAGATTTTAACTGGCTGAGTTTCACTAGAAATATATATATACAGTGAATACATTTTTCTTGTGTTAAATTTTTTTTTTAAGTCACAGTCTCATGACTAAAATTCATTTTTTTTATTTGACTGTGAAAAATCTGCTCGTAGTTTACCTTACTCTAACACTGGTCTGTGTGAGTTTACTTTGCTGTCTCATATCTGTTGTTGGCAGGTCAGTGTTTTACAACCGTTAATTTCATTGATCTTGTTTTTGCATCTGCTGATTTGTACAGGATATAAAAGCAGAACACAAATAAAACTGCAGTCAACAGAACATTTACCTTTATCTCGGTACCAGTAAAGCACTGCTGTGCTCTGCAAAGCCTTCATATTGTTGTATGTGTGAGAGGCAATATAAATAATTCAATTTATATTAAATTAAATTCCCCATTAAGGGCAAATTGGTGACTCCTCTGTGGCACAGATGGTTGGTGTTCAGAGCACACTCTACTTTATGCCACACCTGGGTACAATCAGAAATAAATACAGGAAAAGTGCAACAAATCCACAAAGAAGACTTTCTTTGGATGAGATGGGGAGGGGCTTGAGTGGGATTGATTGAGTTCATCTAACATGACAGTACGGTTGACATGATGTTTAGGTTACCATTTAAGGAAAACTGTGAGTGTCTCTGCTGTGAAATCCATTTTATGGACAGCCAAAAAAAGCAAGAACCACATTTCCCGTTTCCACAGGGATGCAGTCCATCACGTAGATAAAGTATAATAAGCTTTACTTGTAGCTTACTTTTAGTGACTGTTGCTGTGCACAAGGCCATTAATGAAAAAGACTGAATGGTAGTGCAGGTTGCTCCAAAACCTAAATATATCATTCAGTGTTACAGGGGCCTTGGCATGTAATAAGTACTGATGCAGCCACATCCTGGATGCTAGGGTCTTACCTGATAAAAAGGCAGATAATCATTGTCCTGCTTAGCTGAGATCATGTGCCATCCATGATTTCCAAGTAAAATTCAAATTTTGATTTCCCAGATGACAGGCAAGGGTTTACCACGTTGGCCCAGTCCAGAAATGTGCCTCATATCCACAATATAGCAACAAACTGTAAATACTGAAAAGTGCTGCTGAGCCAATGGTCTTCTCTACAGAACTGTGTCTGTTTTTGATGAATGCTGCCTCAGGGCCTGAAGATCACAGCCATTGAGTATTGTTTTTCAGCGTCATCCCTTGTGTACAGTGATATTTCCCATTCCCCCAGTCTTATAATGATAATTATGTATCCTGGATGATCAATTTCCCAAATTATTTCCAATTTTACATTAGGAAATGCTATTGTTTCCCCTCATGACTCTCTGGGTGCTCTTTTTGTTACCCAGTCATGTAACAAAGTCACAATCTGTAACAAAACACAACACAATAAAAATGCAAACTAAAATACAGTAAAAGTAGATGTAACTATGTAAAGTCAGGCTTAGTAAAATTAAATAAAGATTATTATACTGACTTAAAAGGAAGAGTCACAATGCTTCTGTCATATGGTTTCATTGTGATGGATGTTAAGGCGAATGCTATTCTGTGTTTTTTGATTTTGTGAAAAGCAACATCTGAATGCCTCAAAAGTCTTCCACTGCTTTCACCCAAAGTTTATAATGAATACATACTACCAACCAAGTACCCCAAAAATATATCTATATTTGAAAATAAAATAAAGGTTCAGGTAACGATCTACGGCAGATTTAAGCTATTTTTAAGTGCTCTACATCTGGGTAACTCTTCACAACCCAGTGCTCTGAGTTTCTGTTTCTTTTACATCAGTACACGCACAAAGTGTTAAAAGAGCGTCCTTTCTGGTTAGCGTCCAGTGACCCCAGTTAGATGGTTCGAGTGCTGAGAAATGAGATCAATATGGCTCAGACCACTCCACATGTTTTCCAGATGCCTGTTGGAACTGCAGCATGAGATTATAAATTAAAGGTGATTGTAATACCTTCAACAACACGTCTTACTGTGTTTGCAAGTTTGTGATCTTAATTCTTTATAAAGCCAGAGAGCCAACAGTAAAGTGGTTGGTGTAACAAGGTTGTGGTCTGAGTTACAGTTAAAAAGTGAAGATTGATTACTGCGGTGGACTTCAGCTCCTCGTCTAATCAGATGGCTATCAACACTGGCTCATTTCAGATGTACGGACAGTTGGACAGACCTTGCCAATGTGCTCTTCCACTGCAGAGGGGTAACACAAAGTGGCATCTTCACAGGGCACAGGAGAAATGTGAAATTACCCATACCACCTGCCCATGGTCTTTGCCACGCTAGCTTTCAAGATAATGAATTCCTGCAGGCAGTCTCATTGAAGGCAACGCCACTTTACCACACTGCACAGCTGCACCACTTCAGCAGCAGAAACATTTCTAAATAGTCTCATTTGGCATAGGTACTGCAATAGAAAAGATCATTTTTCCACACTTCAAAAGTGTTCCGAATCATCCTGTCAGGGTAAAACCAAATTAGAAGTAAAAACATCAGTTGTATATTCCAGAAAAACTCTTCTATGCTTTCATTAAATAACTTTAGTCTAAACAAATAATCTTAATTGTCAGCACTACTTTTTTCCTTGAGTTAAAAAAAAAAAAGGGATGTAGGACATGTGGGGATTTACATTTTTAAAAAAGAGTTAGCCATGAATTCAAAGAGCAAGTAAGGTAAATAACAATTTTATTTATTTATTTGCTTTTTATGTTCCCTAACATTTTAAAGCTTCTAGATTTAAGTGCAAAAACCACCTTTCTAGTATGAAATTGGTTTACAATTTCTCCATTACCAAATGAATAGGTGTAAATTCCAGTGACAACGCCATGCACAGTTTGTGCCTCTGTAACTTTACAGCTGGGCTTTATTCATCTTGTAGTCGGCTTAACTACTTACAAATATAAAACAGATTTGCCCTCTGCATAATCTATAGGATTATTTCACTTAAAGCACACTGTAAATAAAAGTGAGTGAAAGCACGATGCTCTAGATGATTTTAAGCTGAAACTCTGATCATTACTTTGCTAATGACCAGGTTTTGTGTTCAGCATAAGTTACCATATTGATTTACATAAAAAAGAGTCACTTTCACTACTTAAAAAACTGCTATTTCAAGCTCAACGTAGCCCACTAACCCATTAATCTTGCTTCATAGTACACCCTTCACACGTCTGCGTAGTTATTCAACTTGTGAAATGAACAAGGTTCAACTAAGGCACAGAAAAACATATCAGTGATTGTGGTGGAGCTTAGTGTTATCATGTGACCTCCCTGGTATGTTTGGAAACATTTGTATTCATGATGGACATAAAACAAGAACAGAGGCCCGAAAATATACATATACATACATAACTAGTTATGCACCTTGTTTCTTCTCACAGTAGAAGTGCAACCATCACTCTGTCACAACTTCCCTTTGACTTAATCTAAGCCTAATTAGTGCCTAATAGGTCCATTTGTCACCCTACTCGAGCATGGAGGCCTTTAATGGACTGCAATTAATCTGCTTCCAAATAACAGTTGTTGCTTTTTGTCATTTACATTTTTTTGCTGTGATTTAGTAGAATGATGAATTATCAATAGCAAAGTAGCTATTTAAAACAACATTATGGCATGGGTGTGCGTTTGTGCAGGCTATATATTACATAAAAAAGCATAACAAGTAGTTGACAAATTGTGGCCTAATCATGCCTGCCACCAAAAAGGAAAGTTTTCTTTGTGAGCTTGTGCTTCTGCACTAATTAATGCCATTGTGACATTGAAGGAGGACACACCAGCAGTGGTGAGACTGTAGATGGATACATCGACCGGTCTGATGGCTTAGCCTCTGGGGACAGTGACCAGCATTTTTATGTTTCTGATGTAACCAGTGAATATCTCCAGTTAATGTTTTTAATGCAGATACATTTAAAAAAAGAAAAAAAGAAATGCAAAATACTCATCAGACAATAGCCAAAGGTTCTGAAACTGCATTTTGGCTAAAGCTCTCCACGTGAAATGTTTACCTGCATGCAAGCAAAGTCTGCTTAAATATGATTGGTCGAAAAGCCTTAGAGGATGAACGGACGTCAGAAGGCGCTACTAAAAATCTTGTACTTTGAAAAGTGATGCTGTGTATTTATATTTTGATATTGATTTACTGAAATTTTCCAAAGACCGATGGGGCAAACGCAAGAAAGTACATAAGTGGCCATAAACCAAACATCTATTTCGGTATAAACTTACTACAACTTACTTAACTATTTTTTTTATTGTTTCAACTATGAACAATAGTAGCAAACATTTAGAACATTTACCACAAGAGCAGCAATTATCTAACCCACTTTAGGCAAGTGTCGCACTTTGTGTATTTTGATTTGATTCAGTTCTTTACTTTGCCTGAGATTATCAGATTATGCTTTATGAAAAAGAATTACAAATTTATATTTTTAAATTTGATGTTAAACCCTATAGACGTAATTGAGGAAGCTGTACCACTGATGTCAATTGTAAAATAATAATTAAAAAAAAGATTTTGTAGTAAACAATAAACCATCAAGAATGATTTAATTGGTGTCCCCTTTAAGGGACTCAAATGTCTTCTCAGGTTCACTTACTGAGATGAAAGTAAATTAAGGAACTCCACAGAGTGCTACCCGAAGGTCTTCTTTGAAAGACTACCAAATAAACAACAACAACAAAAAAGTAAACTGAGACACAAACCTTATTTCATTTGATTTGTGAGCCACTGTCAAGGCAATATACCTGCAGATGGATGCTTTTGATATGGCTGTGATAGTTATGGTTCTAGTTTTAACTTAGGCGCAGTGAAATGTGTAAAATAATAACTCTTACCAGTTCATTTCTTCTGCCTTTTCTTAAATTCATCCGTCGATTTTCTTCCACTTATCAAATTCAGGATCATAGAGGTACTGGAGCTTATCCCAGCTGTCATGCAGTGAGAGACGCGGTATACACAGGACAGGCTACCAGTCTGAATAGGACTGACACAGAGATAGACAACCATTCATGCTCACATTGAAACCGACAGCCAATTTAGAGTCACTAATTAGTCTAAAATGCATGTCTGTAGACTGTTATTACATTATGATATCATATTGGTCCCTCTTTTGCTGCCAAAAGAGCCCTGGCCTGTCAAGGCATGGACTCCAAGTTTTCCAGTAGAACATTGCCCAAACTGTGTCTCCACCGGCTTGCCTTCTTCCCATAGTGCATCATGGTTCCCGATGTAAGCAACGCACATGCACTCGGCCATCCACATGATGTAAAACAAAACATCATTCATCAGTCCAGCTTCTTCCTTTGCGCTGTAGTCCACTTCTGATGTACACTTAGCTACTGTTGGTGCTTTGGGCAGTGGACAGGGGTCAGCATGACCATCCTGACTGGCCTGCAGCTTTGCATCCCCAAACTGCAATGACCTTTGTATTCTGACACCTTTCTATCAGAACCAGCATGAACTTTTTTGGCAGTTCGAGCTATAGCTCGTGTGTTGTATCTGGCCACGCAGACCTGTCTTTGTTCCCCATGTGTATCAGTGAGCCTTGGCCACCCATGATCCTGTCCCTGGGTCACTACTGTCCCTTCATAGGATCACCTTTAGATAGATACTGACCACTGCAGACTTGGGAACACCCCACAAGAGCTGCAGTTTTGAAGACGCCCCGACCCAGTCTTCTAGCCATTAAAATTTAGCCCCTGGCAAATTTGTTTAAATCCTAACAGCTACTCATATTTCCTGCTTCTAATACATACGACTTTGAGGACAACATTTCTCTTGCTCCCTAATATATCCCACCCCCTCACCACGATGAAGCAATAATCAGTGCTATTAACTTTACCTGTTATGTCTGTTCGGAGTATTTAAGGTACACAAAGTACACATGCTCGTTATGTAGAATGACATTTGTTCAAATACATGATCATAATTATGGCTTCACTAATGTTGCAGCTGCAGTTGATTTTAATTATGTGTTGCTGAGTAGCTTAGTCTATAACAATACAATTTATATGTGAATTAATAAGTAACTAAGGCTTTAAAATATGGACTAGAATGGTAGGGAATAGAAAGTATGATCATTGGATACAAAATCTAAATGTTATATTTTGCTGTCTAACTAATGCAACAGTTAGACTCAAAAATCAGCTTTTTAAGCTTAGTTAAAAGATATGAAGTCCAAAGAATTTCCAGACATTTACAGAACAGAGTCAGGGAATCCAAATACCAGAAATCTCAGGGAACACACAGAAATGCTGACAACACAACAAAAGACAAAGGGAGACTCAGGTGATGTATACACAAGATAATAAGAAGAGAGGTAACAGGGGGCAACACAGACGGGGGGATGTCCCGGAGTATCTCACGATGCCCTGCTTTTTTTAAAATTTTGTTTCTCTTTGTTGTTTTCTCTCTTTCTGTTAGTGTGTGTGCATGTGTGGGTCTTTTCTCTGTCTTCCTCTAGGCACTCGCCTATTCTTGTGCCTATGTGTGCCCTAGTCAAACATCTTCAAGCAACTTAAAGAAGTCCAGACGCTTTTCTTTGCAAGCTCCTTTGACTACGATGACCTGGATGACTGAGAACCTTCACAGACATATGTGTGCCCTAGGAAGCCACGCAATACCTGACTGAACAGTGGGATGAAATTGGCTTGGCACAGGGGAGCAAAGAAAGGCAAAGGATAAATGCACACAAGACTAGAACAGAAAGGAACACAAATAAGGAATTAAGTAAAAGCATAATAATAAAAATAATAACAATAGCAAATAGCAATACAACAAAGCAAAAACCATAAAGGGCCACAGAAAAAGGACATATAGACAAGGAATTAAACTAAACCAATGATTAAACAAATAGATTAAGAAATATTACAAAAGAAATAAAATCAAACATAAATCATTCTCAAAACCAGACATGAACTCATAAAAGTATATGGACTGGGTAGGTAGAAACTATAATGATAAGATTTATTCAACCCTTAAAAGGGATCGCCCATTTTCATTTTTAAAGTATAACTAATTGTCGACAAACCTCTGGTCCTCTTAAAACAACACTGTCTGAGCATTTGACATTATACAAAACAAACCCAGTTCATACCCTTCAAAACTAATAAGCTTGTGCCTTCTTTGCATAATTGGAACATTTTCTGAGGCTCCAACTCAGGGATCATAGCAATGAAAAAAAATTTTTTAAACAGAAATGACATTGGAGCAAAGTAGAGTAACCTTGGCAATGTTAACACCAATCAGCCAAATATCTAAACATAAACTGCGATGGAGTCATTTGCAAACACTGCTTGTTTTGCAGTGGTGCATTTATATTGACTGGTTTCTAACAACTGGGTTCATTAAATTTCCTGTCTGTGCTCACGTTGAACAGTTGTGAGTTCATTTTTCTACTTGACCTATTTTTAGTAGAATGGATTCTAAAAGTAGAAGAGCTTTCATATTGAGTTTCTTGGTCATCTGATGTAACAGTATTGCATCATATGACCAAGAAACTCAATATGAAAGCTCTTCTACTTTTAGAATAGAGAACAATTTGTAAAGGGACCAATATAACAAATCAGAATTGATTCAGAACTACCAAAAAGCAAAGCCTTTCAGTACACCAGGGCACAATAATTGCTCTAATAGAGGGTGTGTCTCAGGGATTGTCCAGGAGGACCCATTACTGGTTATAATCTGCTAGTATGGGGAATGTAAATGGAAAGCTCTCACGGTTATCAAAACATTGCTCATTAACTCTTACCATACCAACAAGCATTTCCATGCAAATGTAATAACTACAGCCTGACTCTGATACATTGATTTACTCTTTCATTGTCATTATCTGTCATATGTGAACTTATTTGTCACGCCATAGCTGTGCTTCTGATAATGGAAGTGGGGCAGGAACCCAGAAAAAAGCACATGATGGCAGAAATTCAAAGCCATAAACTGACGGTCACTGACTGTTAAGCATTTTTGGGAAAGTGCCTTGTACTGTACATGCATCCCCCACCAGCACAGAGCTATTATGAGAGCTAAATCATAGTTCTCTGCTGCCAACATGGAATTTGATATATAGAGATGGACAACAGTGTTTGACCCTGACTAAAGCCATGCCATCAGCTTGTTTTGTAACTAAGCACAGTAATGTGAGAGGAACAAGGCAGCACTGTCCTGAACTGAGCCCTTGCCCCAGGACAGCATACGCGGACAGACCACGCTGTTTGCATTGTGCAACTGTCATTGGAGAGACGCATGAGGAGAAACAGAAAACAATGAGTCTGAATAGGAATAGGAAACATAGTCATTGATTTAGAAAACATACATTTGCACAAACCTTCTTTTGACACTTACTTTTGTTGCTTTGCTATGACAGCTATAGAAAAATATCTAGTCTGTACGAATCAAGTCAAAGTTCAAGAAAGAGTACCCTGTCAACTACACGTCTTTGTCAGCTTTGATGAGATATTGACCGATGTGATATTACACATGGGTAAATCCCATTCAATCTTAAAAACCTTCACATTGAAAAGACTAACCGTGACAAGGCTGACCTGTCAGGTTTCTACAATGTGGTTCACCTTTTGAGGCACACCATGTGTCTTTACACTTTTATACTAAATCACGAGTTCAATTAACTGTGCAGCTTCACTGCTTCAACTTAGTAATTATATATACCATAAAACGGGTTCAGTGTTCAAGGTTGGTTTTACACAAGGCCAAAGAAAGGCAGTTAACCTTGGGAGAAAGAGTGGCAGAGGCAGATGGAAACTGTTTCATACCATACACTGCTTCTACGTGGTAGATGTCAAGGCAGCCAATGCATGTTGTGATTTTAACAACACCCAATACAAAAGTCCTGAACAAAGCAAACAACTGTTTCAAGTCACATTAAAATATTCTTCTTTGATCTTGGATAGAAAAAAAGTAACTCGCAGAACCCAGAACACTCAGCCGTTTTAGTTTTGCAGGTGTTCAAACATAAATCAAACTACTGGATGAATCAAAATTCTGACCTGATGATGGTGCCAGATGAAAAGTCTTCATCTACCATATATATATATTCTTTAGACATTTCACCAAAAGCCAAAACGATCAATTTGGGATGAGAAAAAGAATAGTTAGGATTTATCCCCTGGACAAGCTGGAGGAGGTGACTGGGGAGAAGGAGGTCTGGGCTTCTCTGCTGCCCCCATGACCCGGCCCCAGATAAGTGGAAGAAGATGGATGGATGGATTTATCAATGAATGTGCCTGTTTTTTAATGGAAAATCGAATCCAAAGTTGTTCATATAGTCGAGTTCAGGCCGATGTGGCAAACCTATTGTGAGACTTTCAAGGAAGGAAAAAACAAGGAAGTTAGATCATGTATATATATATATATATATATATATATATATATATAATCATTATTTTATTTTTTTTCAACTTATAATCAGAATTAGACCTAAAAGTATTAAAGATGAACGAAAGTGATTCCGAATATGGTGGTAGAACTAAAGCTGTGTACACACCGCAAGTGATTTTCAGCAATTCGGTGACCAGAAACTATAGAAAGTTAATCACTTTCAATGGCTTCCAGTGACTACGGGTGAAATAACCATGGGGGACAGAAAGTGTGAGGGACCCAATCTGAAAGTTTTCTCAACTTCCAGGTGAGTAATTGAAGTGACTACCAATGAGTTTGAAAAAAACCCATAATTAACATATGACCTGGTAGAAGATGAGATAGATGGCTACATGCTGGGGAAGTCCATAAGTGACAAGCTTCAATCTAGCCGCTGGGTTTTCACTGGTTTACAACAAAACAGTTTTAAACAACAAATGAACAGATGCACAATTTATCGTGCTTTTAAAAAAAGTTTTTAGTCCAGTGTTGGTGGTGATGAATGCACTTTCTCACAGTAAGGCTACTACTCTAAGTGCCATTAAATGTTGCAATAGTTTCCTGTTTTATCTACCTCAAAATGTTCTAAACCAGGGGTGGGCAACTCCAGGCCTCGAGGGCCAGTGTCCCTGAAGGTTTTAGATATGTCCTTGAGCAACCTTAGAGGTTGTTCTCGTGGCTGTGTGCAGCGGGGCTGGAGGATGGTCTGTGCTGGCAGACGTAGGTTACTGGCCTGGTGGCCTGGCTGCCCCTGAGTGGATCCGGGGCAGGCGTGGGGGTTTGGGGTTCGGGGGTGCTTCGCCTCCGTGCTGGGGCTCTGGCTGGGCCTTGGGGGCTTCGGTCCTCGTCGGTGTGTTGCCGAGGTTGTGGGCGGGTGGGTGCACGGGGGCTCAGCCCTGGCGCAGGGGGCCTCCTGTGCATCGGCCTAACTGGGGGGCTCTTCAACTGGCAGGGAGGTTGTTCCATTCTTGCAGGAGTCCACTCTGCAGGTGGGGGAGAGACATAGGAGAAGTGGAGAATAAACTTAACCTGGGTGTCTGTTGTCTTGTGTAGTCTGGGAGATGATTGAATGTTGGGATGGGTACAGTTTCCTCTGCGGTGGGGTAGGGTGGGCTGCCCCGGGTCCTGTGGGGCTTGGCGGTGCTGCTGCCGTAGGCCCCGGTCTGGATGGGCCTGGGCTCCCTTGCCTTGGTGGGTACCAGAGGACGGGGGTGCCTACTGGGGTCAGCGGGGGAACTGGCCCTAGGGAGGGGCATCCTCCCCTCCCTTCTTTTCCTCCCCATCCCCGGCTACCTCCCTCTTCCCGTTCCACCACACCCACCCACACAGGTAGGGCCTTGGGGTGCGGGTGTGTCACCAGGGTGTAGGGGAGACAGGAGATGTTGGCTGTCCGATTGGCCTCCCTGCTGCTGCGGAGCCTGGGACGGTCTGCTTGCCTCCACCCCGGAGGGAAGGGTAACATCTCTTGGGTCTGGGTGCCTTTTCCCCCTCTGGGGGCGAGGGTACCTGGACCCGGGGTATAGAGTATGTTTGGGGAGTGTGATGCCCTAACTAAAGCATATAGTTAGGGCTGGACCAGGTGACCCTGAATCCTCCCTTAGTTATGCTGCAATAGATGTTGGCTGCCGGGGGATTCCCATGATGCATTGAGTTTTTCCTTTCCAGTCACCTTTCTCACTCACTATGTGTTAATAGACCTCTCTGTATTGAATCATATCTGTTATTAATCTCTGTCTCTCTTCCACAGCATGTCTTTTATCCTGTCTTCCTTCTCTCACCCCAACCGGTCGCAGCAGATGGCCGCCCCTCCCTGAGCCTGGTTCTGCCGGAGGTTTCTTCCTGTTAAAAGGGAGTTTTTCCTTCCCACTGTCGCAGAAAGTGCTTGCTCATAGGGGGTCATATGATTGTTGGGCTTTTCTCTGTATCTATGAAGCGCCTTGAGGTGACATTTGTTGTGATTTGGCGCTATATAAATAAAATTGAATTGAATTGAATTGAATTGAATTGAATTGAATTGAATTGATTGTGTGTACATGTCCATTTATGTCTATCCCTACGTGGGTGAGTGCTGAGTGTTTGTATATGTGTGCATGAGGGTGGGAATCCTCTCTGGGAACTCCCAGGCCCTCCAAAGTGTGGAGGCCTATCTCCCCTCACCACACTCCCTGCCGGTGACTGATGCCCTCAGGGGTCGGTGCATTGGTGGTTCTTGGTGTCTGGGGCTGGGCGCTCAGGTATGTACCAGCTCACTACCGGTGGCTACTTGGTGGGACCTGGCGCCTGTTGCTCGGTCAGGCCTCTTCCAGGGCCATGGGGGCCCTCGGGCCTCTGGGCCTGCGGCTCGGTTCACTCTGGCACAGCTGGCTGCCGGCAGAGCCGGCGGGCACGCCGGTGCAGGCCGGTGCAGGCCGGTGCAGGCCGGTGCAGGCCGGTGCAGCCCCCTCTAGCTTCTGCTCGGTGGCTACTGGGTGACCCCTCGTCTGGGGATCCTCAGCCCTTCCCATGAGGGTGGCACGGATGCCCCTCCGGTGGTCCTTTAGGCGCACTCTGGTCCTTTAGGTCCTTTGGGCTCTCACACTCTGGGGCCTCTGGATGTCTGGGGCCTGGATCTCCTCCATGCCTGCTTCATGCCCTGGGGGACAGGGCTATGGCTCCCTACATCCTCTTGCAGACCATTACATGGGGAAACCATTTGAATACAAGCGCGCTGATCCACACAGGTGTGCACATGGGTGTTCACTGTTCGTAGACTTAAATCACACCTTTCTTGGCTGCTACTTCAAAGCACATTGTGCGCTGTCTGTCCTGCGTGCTGCACAACAACATTCAATATTTAGTATTTACTGCTGTTTACACTTAGCTAGATTAATGTGATGGTGTTGTGTTTAGTATGTTGCTTTGTTTTTTTGTTTTTGCTTGTTTTCTCTTCTTTTTCTCTCAACAGGTGATCCAGGAGATTCCCCCCCCCCCCCCCTTTCTCACTGTCCCTCTCCCCTTCTGTTTTTCTTTTCCTTCCTCTTTCTTTCTCCCTTTCCTATCCCTCACTCATGTCTGTCCTGTCTGTAACAACTGAAAATAAAATAAAATAAATAATAAAAACAAAGGTCGATCAAATGGATCAATACGGCAATGCCATGATGATCCATTTGGCAAAATAAATCCATTGGGTATCCTTGTTGGTCTTCAGACAACAATTCTGACGGCTAAAGAACCAAATGGGACAGGCAAAAAAAAAAAAAGAAAGAAAAAAAAAGATGTGTCCTTGAACCAATGGCTAAATTAGCTCCTCAACATGTCCTGAAGTTCTGCAGAGGCCTGGTAACGAACTAATCATGTGATTCAGGTGTGTTGACCCAAGGTGAGATCTAAAACATGCAGGACCCTCGAGGCCTGGAATTGCCCACCCCTGTTCTAAACTGTTTCTAAAATGTGCTACCAGAGTACTCAGAATGACTTATGTGTTTATTTAAAGCATTTAAATACACATAGTCTATGTGTATTTAAATGCACACAGTCTATGATCTTACATCACTCTCTTCTCTGCTTCCAATCTAGAAAGCAGGATGGTCCTCGTCCGAATTTGAATCTGTCCAACCCACCACATTGACTGATTCATCTGGCATACTGAATGAAACAGCAGTTTCTCTGTTGAATAAGCAATCGATCCAATTACTGCCTTGTGAGGGGGTAATGACTAACCAATCAGTGCCATGGGTGTGAGTCAGGCCATTGTCATCACTGTCAAGCTGTGTGCCATGACAAGGATATCTTGCGCCACCAGTACTTGCTTTGTTTTGGCATGCCTGAGCCACGAAATGTCAAATGGAAGAGCATGATGAATTGTTTTTCTTTTGCTCTGACTTATTCTGAAACCACAACAAAATACTAAAAAGGAAAATATGTGTAGTGCTGACATTTCTGGTTGCTATGCTTGTAGGATGGTATTATAGTCCCACTGTGAGAAATTTTATTCCTCACAATGATTTTATTACGTTTTATTACATTTTTTAAATTTATATAACTACTCTGTTGAAGAAGACAGTTTAAAAAATAGACAAATTGAATTTAGAATTTAAAAAAAATATACCAAACAAAATCAAACTGATTTGAAAAAAAAAAGCCTGAAACATTTATAAAGGTTTCTGTGCTTTAGTTTTATTTCATTTTGTTCAAACTGTGACGATATAAAGGTCAAACCAGGACTGCTCCATATATTATATATATTATGTTATAAATTATACTTAGATCTTTCTCTGGGTTTTTGATCTCCAACTTCTTGTTGATACTAAGTTTCTGACTTTCAATGCCAATAAGTGATGATTTAGTCAGTATTATAAATATGAATATACTTCCAGACATATCCTGGAGCAAGGTGAATATTGACATGTTGAATGATAAACATTTGATGCAACTCCAATGTTTTACATTTGGTCTTCCATCTCAGTTTCTGTGGCTATATAAACTATGTATCAAGAGCCCAAGATATGCTAGCACCAAGTAAAAGGCAGCTGTTAAATCAGAAGGAACAAACACCTGCATGAATTCAATTCAATTCAATTCAATTCAATTTTATTTATATAGCGCCAAATCACAACAAATGTCGCCTCAAGGCGCTTCATAGATACAGAGAAAAGCCCAACAATCATATGACCCCCTATGAGCAAGCACTTTGGCGACAGTGGGAAGGAAAAACTCCCTTTTAACAGGAAGAAACCTCCGGCAGAACCAGGCTCAGGGAGGGGCGGCCATCTGCTGCGACCGGTTGGGGTGAGAGAAGGAAGACAGGATAAAGACATGCTGTGGAAGAGAGACAGAGATTAATAACAGATACGATTCAATACAGAGAGGTCTGTTAATACATAGTGAGTGAGAAAGGTGACTGGAAAGGAAAAACTCAATGCATCATGGGAATCCCCCGGCAGCCTACATCTATTGCAGCATAACTAAGGGAGGATTCAGGGTCACCTGGTCCAGCCCTAACTATATGCTTTAGCAAAAAGGAAGGTTTTAAGCCTAATCTTAAAAGTAGAGATAGTGTCTGTCTCCTGAATCCAAACTGGAAGCTGGTTCCACAGAAGAGGGGCCTGAAAACTGAAGGCTCTCCCTCCCATTCTACTTTTAAATACTCTAGGAACAACAAGTAGGCCTGCAGAGCGAGAGCGAAGTGCTCTAATAGGGTAATATGGTACTACAAGGTCATTAAGATAAGATGGGGCCTGATTATTTAAGACCTTGTATGTGAGGAGCAGGATTTTGAATTCAATTCTGGATTTAACAGGAAGCCAATGAAGGGAAGCCAAAACAGGAGAAATATGCTCTCTCTTTCTAGTCCCTGTCAATACTCTTGCTGCAGCATTTTGGATTAACTGAAGGCTTTTCAGTGAGTTTTTTGGACATCCTGATAATAATGAATTGCAGTAGTCTAGCCTGGAAGTAATAAATGCATGAACTAGTTTTTCAGCGTCACTCTGAGACAGGATATTTCTAATTTTAGAGATGTTGCGCAAATGGAAGAACGCAGTCTTACATATTTGTTTAATATGTGCGTTGAAGGACATATCCTGGTCAAAAATGACTCCAAGGTTCCTCACAGTGTTACTGGAGGCCAAGGTAATGCCATCCAGAGTAAGAATCTGGTTAGATACCATATTTCTAAGCTTTTCAGCGCCGAGTACAATGACCTCAGTTTTATCTGAGTTAAGAAGCAGAAAGTTAGTGGCCATCCAAGTCTTTATGTCTTTAAGACATTCCTGCAGTTTAACTAATTGGTGTGTGTTATCTGGCTTCATGGACAGATAGAGCTGGGTGTCATCTGCATAGCAGTGAAAATGTATGCTATGTCTTCTAATGATGCTGCCTAGGGGAAGCATGTATAATGTAAACAGAATTGGTCCTAGCACCGAACCCTGTGGAACTCCATAATTAACCTCAGTGTGTGAAGAGGACTCTCCATTTACATGCACAAATTGGAGTCTATTAGATAGATATGATACAAACCACTGCAGTGCAATACCTGTAATACCTACAGCATGTTCTAATCGCTCTAATAGAATATTATGGTCAACTGTATCGAATGCTGCACTAAGGTCAAGAAGGACAAGCACAGAGATGAGTCCACTGTCAGAGGCCATAAGAAGATCATTTGTAACCTTCAATAAAGCTGTTTCTGTGCTGTGATGAACTCTGAAACCTGACTGAAACTCTTCAAATAAACCATTCCTCTGCAGATGATCTGTTAGCTGTTTGACAACTACTCTTTCAAGGATTTTTGATATGAAAGGAAGGTTGGAGATTGGCCTATAATTAGCTAAGACTGCTGGGTCTAGAGATGGCTTTTTGAGTAAAGGTTTAACTGCAGCCACCTTGAAGGCCTGTGGTACATAGCCGATTATTAGAGATAGGTTGATCATATATAAGATCGAAGAATTAATCAATGGCAGGACTTCTTTGAGCAGTTTTGTAGGAATGGGGTCTAAAAGACACGTTGATGGTTTGGAGGAAGTAATTATTGAAGTTAACTCAGAAAGATCGATTGGAAAAAAAGAGTCTAACTTAACATCAATGGAACTAAGAGTAGCTGTAGATAATATTAGATCTGTGGGATGATTATTGGTAATTTTTTCTCTAATGATAAAAATTTTATTTGTGAAGAAGTTCATGAAGTCATCACTAGTTAACGTTAAAGGGATGGTTGGCTCAACAGAGCTCTGACTTTTTGTCAGCCTGGCTACAGTGCTGAAGAGAAACCTGGGGTTGTTCTTATTTTCTTCAATCAGTGATGAGTGGTAAGCTGTTCTGGCTTTGCGGAGGGCTTTCTTATAAAGCAACAAACTATTTCTCCAGGCTAAATGATGATCCTCTAAATTTGTGACACACCATTTCCTCTCCAGATTACGAGTCATCTGCTTTAGGGTACGTGTTTGAGAATTATACCACGGGGTCAGGTACTTCTGATTAGAGACCTTAGTTTTCACTGGAGCTACAGTATCCAGAGTCGTACGTAGTGAGGAGGTGAAATTATTAACAAGATAATCGACCTCTGTTGGGGTAGCGTTCAGATAGCTGCTCTGCTCTGTGTTGGTACAGGGCATTGACGATGATAACAGTGGCTGGATTATATTCTTAAACTTAGTTACAGCGCTTTCAGAAAGACATCTACTTTGATAAAGTCCACTCTCCACTGCTGCGTAATCAATTATTGTAAATGTAAATGTTATCAAGAAATGATCAAACAGGAGAGGGTTTTCAGGAAACACTGTTAAATGTTCAGTTTCTATGCCATATGTTAAAACAAGATCTAGAGTGTGATTAAAGTGGTGGGTGGGTTCTTTTACATTTTGAGAGAAACCAATTGAGTCTAACAACAGATTAAATGCCATGTTGAGGCTGTCATTTTTAGCATCTACATGGATGTTAAAATCACCCACAATAATTATTTTATCTGAGCTCAGAACTAAATTAGATATAAAGTCTGAGAAATCAGACAGAAACTCTGTGTAAGGCCCAGGTGGACGATAGATGATAACAAGTAAGACTGGTTTCTGAGTTTCACAGCTGGGGTGGACAATGTTAAGCATCAGGCTTTCAAATGAATTAAAAGTCTGTCTTGGTCTTTCATTAATTAATAGACTGGTGTGAAAAATTGCTGCCACACCGCCCCCTCGACCTGTGCTTCGAGATTTCTGGTAGTTAGAATGACTCGGGGGTGTTGATTCATTTAAACTAACATAATCATCCTGCTGCAACCAGGTTTCTGTAAGGCAGAGTAAATCAATTTGTTGATCAATTATTAAGTCATGTACTAACAGAGACTTGGAGGAGAGAGACCTAATATTTAATAATCCACATTTCACTGTTTTACTCTTTGGTTCAGATGTGGATACTGTATTGTTCTTTCTTTGTGATTGTTTAAGTTGTTTGTTGCTGGTTTTTAGTTTGTTTTTTGTCTTTTTGGAAGCAGACACAGTCTCTATGGAGATGGGTTTTTGGGGGGGTAGCAGGAGGAGAGAAGCTGCAGAGAGGCGTGTAAGACTGCAACTCTGCTTCCTGGTCCCAACTCTGGATAGTCATGTTTTGAGGGGTTTAATAAATTTGTCGATATTTCTAGAAATGAGAGCTGCTCCATCCAAAGTGGGATGGATGCCATCTCTCCTAACAAGACCAGGTTTCCTCCAGAAGGTTTGCCAATTATCTATGAAGCCCACATCGTTTCTGGGACACCACTCAGACAGCCAGCAATTTAAGGAGAACATGCGGCTAAACATGTCACTCCTGGTCTGATTGGGGAGGGGACCAGAGAAAACTACAGAGTCCGACATTGTTTTGGCAAAGTTACACACCGATTCAATATTGATTTTAGTGACCTCCGATTGGCGTAACCCGGTGTCATTACTGCCGACGTGAATTATGATTTTATTGAATTTACGTTTACCCTTAGCCAGCAGTTTTAAATTTCCTTCAATGTCGCCTGCTCTGGCCCCTGGAAGACAATTGACTATGGTTGCCGGTGTCTCTACCTTCACATGTCTGAGAACAGAATCACCAATTACCAGAGTTTGACCCCCGGCGGGTGTGTCACCGAGTGGGGAAAAACGGTTAGACACATGAACGGGTTGGTGGTGTACCTGGGGCTTCTGTTTAGGACTACGCTTCCTCCTCACCGTTACCCAGCCTTTCCCCAGCTGCTTGGGGTCTGCCGGGGAACAGCTAGCGGGGCCTACGCTATCTTCGGGTGCACCAGCTACAGGGGCCTGGCTAGCTAAGGGTGAGAGCAGGGTGCAAAGCCGAGTCTCCAATTCAGTAATCCTGGCCTCCAGAGCTGCAAATATGCTACATTTGTTACAGATATCATTACTGCTAAAGGAGGCCGAGGAGTAACTAAACATCTAACACAATGAGCAAGAAAGTGCAGAAGGGACAGGTGAAGTAGCCATGGTGCTAACGGGTCGGCTACGAGCTAAGCTAGCGAAACAGTACAGAGACAGTGAGTGAATACTATAAATTAGGTAGTGAGTACACAGAAAGTGTGCTTCGGATGAAGCACGTGAAGATTATACTGTGAAAAAAGAATGTATTTAAAAGTTGTTAATTAAACTGCTAAGCAAATAAGCTACTCAGAAACACCACTGTGTTTGAGCAGGAACAGGAAGCGATACTATACCACAGAGCGAGCGAGCGAACACCAAGTGACAGCGCCACCGACAGGAAATTTTTGAAACACAAAATGTTTTCTACAAAAGAAGAAATCACACATTAGTCACGAAGGCTTTATGCAAGCTGAGCTGTGATTCCACCACCTTAAAGTAGCAACTGATCATCTTCAACGTTAAACTACTGACAAGTGTTGTGACTAAGTTTTATTATCTCGTTACATTTAAATCTTCTGCTAGGAAACTTTAGGTTCTGTAGATGTAATTTTGATACATACAGGACTGTCTGATTTTATCTAACCTATCGCTACTGTCTTGTAATGTGATCTGAACCTTATTCATAAGAAAAGATAGTAAAGTAAAACTTACATCAGAGGTGTTGTTACATTGTATCTTTTCAACAACTGCCCTTTCGGGCTAGTTATGTACACATTGGCAGTTTATTCAAGCCTGGTTTTAGTTAACCGGGAATGACTAAACTGGCTAAAAAAAAAAGTTTAATCCTGAAAGAAAACTGTGCTGGAATTCACAAGTACTGAGTGAGCGAGTGACACTGTCCATAATCATAAAACAATGGAGCAAAAATAAAAAAACTGCTTCAAGAAATTGCTGCTGAATATTTTTTTTAGGACAAAGGGCAGATGCTTTATGATTTGGATTAAGCAATATGCATGCTGATTCATTTCACAGTCATCAATACTGGAAGTAGCTTCCTTTCAGGGCGTCTCATTAAAATGCGACACATTTGATGCTTCAGACAGCTTTGTGGACAGGTAATGTCCATGTGTTAATGTGATCATTAAGCAAATTCAGCCACTGTCAAACTTAATCTAATAATGTGTCTGACTGCGTGAGAGTCTGTGTAGCTGTGCATATTTGTGTAAAGGCGAGAGAAGAGAACGGACGGAGGAAATGAGGAGCAAGCAGTCAAAACAAAAGAAATTCCAGACCCAGCGTGTTTCTGGATATTAGTACTATAAGGGTTCAACTACAACCCATTTACAGTAAGCAGATCTGCTGAAATCAGTGTTAACGTCTGAACTGTACTAAGACTGCCCCAGTGTGTGGCAAATCCAGAGCAGCACCCATCATTTAATCCTCTGCCCGGTGTTTGGCTGCTCAGTGGAGCAAAGTATTATTTCCTGGGCATTACATGTGCCAGAGCTCCTTTTTAAAGCCAATGAAATGTTTTAAATTCAATTTGGGTCTGAAGTGCACCCTTTCCTGGAAATATTATTCTCCCACATTAGAGGCCAGTGAATTTGTATGTAATGTGTGGAAATCCCATTATTAAAGCAGACTTTGACGAGAGCCTGAAGGACAGACAGCCTGATTCCTTCAGAGAGCTATCTCGAGTGCATTTGGCACAGGTGTGATCTGAATGCCAATGGCAGGCAGTAGCTCAGTGTGCTTAGTAAGAAAGCAGCATCAAAAAAGGATGAAGGAAGCTTTGAGTTGCGTGTAATTTTATTTTATTTCATTTTTTTTATTGCCTTTGTGTCTGCGTTTGACTTTAGTTGCATCAGGAGACAGTAAAAGATAAAAACTTTGATAACTTCTTTCTGCTGAAAAGTCAAATCAAATCATAGCAGGGGAGATGCGGGGTAGAAATAAAATAAATTCTTTCTATTCTTCGTCATCACTCACATAGGTCAGTGCCCTAACACCCTCTGCACCCCTGGAATCCCAGTGTTCAATTTGGCACACAAGACCGGCTAGATATTTGTGACCCTGACCCTAACTATTCTCAGCATGCCTTTTTTGGCTGCTTGGTATTGATTAAGAGTTCCTGCTTGGATGGGAACACAGCTGGGGTCTTGATTCTCACTATGCTCATGCTGACCTTCTTCCGTTATCCACCGGAGACGCACAAAGGGACAGACAATGCAGCGGCAAACGATTGTCTTCTTCCTCCTTTGAACGCATGGCAAATAATTTCAAAGGAATTCTTGAAGTTACTGCTTTTTATACCTGTGGAAATAAATTCTAGGTTTCAAGTGGTACAGTGTTGTGAAAAAGTATTTGACCCTACCCTATTTCTAATTTCTAAATTGGAGAAAGATAACCAAAGTAAATTTTAAAAATGCAGTTTAAAATGATTATTTATTAAGGGAGAAAGTTATCCAAACCTGGCCCTGTGTGAAAAATTAATTGCCAACCCTTAATAATTTATGAATGAACTGGATTAACCACATTTTTCAGAAAACTGAGTAAAGTTTTACTAACCACGCCCAGGCTTGTCAAACCTGCTGAATCAAGAAATCACTTAAACAGAACCTGTCTGACAAAGTTTCATAGGCTAAAAGATCTCAACCCCCCCCCTCTCCCCCCAAATAAACATCATGCCAAAGAAACATCTGAGAAACAAGTCGCGTAATCTAACAGTCTAGAAAGGGTTAGAGATCCATTTCTAAGGCTTTGAGACTCCAGTAAACCACAGCGAGATCCATTATCCACAAACGGACAAAAAGGTGGAACAGTGGAGATTCATGCAGGAAGTCAAAAAAGAACCCAGAAGAACATCTAAAGAACTGCAGGGTTCACTTGGTTGTTAGCTTTTAACTGTTGCAAATCTGCAACGCCTGCCTTGAGAGGGTTAAAACAATTCTGCAAAGAAGAGTGGGCCAAAATTCTTCCACAGTGCTGTGAAAAACTCACTGCCAGTTATCACCAATTCTTGATTGCAGTTCTTGCTACCAGGGGTGGAATAGCCAGTTATCAGGTTTAGGTAGAATTACTTTTTCAGACAGGGCCTGGTAGGTTTGGATAGCTTTTTTCCCCCTTAATAAATCACCATTTAAAAACTGCATTCTGTTTTTACTCGGTTTGTCAAATTTTTACATTGTACGTGTGACAAATATATGTAAAAATAAGAACTCAGGAAGGGTCAAATACTTTGTCATTGCAGTGTGTATTCATACAATTGCAGTTACACAATAACAATACATTTTGATAACAAATAAAAATCCAAACTCATCTGGCCTCAAAGATCCTTCTGAGAGGTAAACCCACACACGAGTTATGTCCACACCAAACCCAGAACCTGTGATAAACGGCCAAAAACACATATTGCATTAAGGGGTCAAAAGCCAGAAAGGCTGAGAACCAGCGGAAAGAGTTCACTCTTCATCTCCCGCTGATAAACCTTTCAATCATAAATTAAGAATTATATTATTTTTTACAGAGTAAATCAAAGACATCTATATTGTACTGTCTCTCACAGTAAGGGTCCTCTACGACTGCTATTCTATTCTATTCATGCACTATAGCACTATGGAAATTATGTAAAATAACACAATCTTAAAAAATTATCAGTGTGTCGAGCCTTAATCAGACTCTCCAGCTGTGGCTTGTAAGGCATAACAGAGTAAGTTTTTTCACACAGCATACTGAGTAAATCTTTGCCTGAAGGTCTCTTATAACTTTTCCAACAATATTCTTAACTTCATGGATATTTGCTAAGAAAAGATTGAACAGAAAACAAAATACTTAAAAGGGTGAAAAAATTGGGACTAAAGTGCAGTGGAAAAACCGAGAAAGAAAAATGTGTGTGTGTCCACTTGACATGTGAACACTGAACTTGCTGCTGCTGAACAGTTTAAGAATTGACAGTTGTGAACCGCCACTTAAAGGTTGCTTACCTCAGAGTTACTTCCTATGTTACTCTGATTACTCCCACTTACTTCAAAAGCCACAGAAAACTAAGTGGCCAAGGGCCTGTGCTACTGACACTGTTACATTAGACAACAAATGATCTCGTCAAGAGGTCAGACAATAGCAGCGTGCACTAAAGCTGCCAGTGGGTGGGACACAGAGTGTGCACAACGACTCCATACAAGATATTCAGTAAAATAGAAGGACTTTCACTGTGAAGGAGACCTTTAGCAAAACTAGTTCATATTTAGGGAACAGCAAAACTGTTGTATTGAGTTCATTTGTGCTTTATTTGGATTCACTGTCTGAACAGTTAATAGCTAATTTTTTTTTTCTTCTATTCAAATTTTAGCACCTTTCTTGTCTTAGGTTATGTATTTGTTAACTCTTTACTTCTTTACTTTTACACCAACACTTCTGTGCTAAACGCCTGGTGTTTGGATATGACTCAGTGATGATGCAGCAGTTTGAGAGGAAGAGGCTGCTGTGTTCTAGCCATGATGCGTTTGGTTACTGTTCACTGAAAGGCAGAATTTTCAGTCACATTAACACAATCTTTGCACAAAACTTGTCCTTATTGTCCTTTGCCCTCTTCTTTTTTGTCTACTTCCAGCATGTAAGGCAAATGTACACGTGCAACTAGTTAGAACGGGGCTTTCAAGGACAAACTGAAATATAGAGTCGAAAGAGTGATGCGGCTTTAGAGGCCAACTTTATGTCAGCTATGGTTTTTTTTCTTTCAAAGAAGAAGACATTGAACTTTTCGATTGAAAAAGCACAAAAATATGAATATGAAAGGAACAAGTGCTCTGCAAAGAATTTCTTTTTACAATGCATTTATTGCCAGACAGGGAAAAGCAGATTCCTGATTTTCGGCCTTTTATAGAATGCACTTTTACAAGCAATATATTAGAGATATTGACTCATCATAGCTCATGTTATTGGTTCATGGAGTCTAAGACGAGATGAGTCTATGGCTACGTTCACACTGCAGGTCTTAGTGCTGAATTCCGACTTTTTGATCAAATCCAATTTTTTTTGTGTGGTTGTTCACACTACAAATAAAATGTGACAGCAAACGCGTGCTAGTGTGAACGGTTCACGGCCCTCAAAGCGGCCACATGTGCAAAAGATTAATTTTGACAAATTAATTAGAGAAAAAATGACACTGAGAAAAAAAGAGAGCCCATGCTTTAACGATGGCTGCCATGCTTTCTTGTTTGTCTTCTCCGGCGCTGATAATTAGCGTCTTTCTTGTCTCAGTGACGTAAAAGACGGATTTAATGCGACATGACCATTCAAACAGCAGTCGCTTTCTAAAACATCAGATATGAACCAGATTCAGTACCACATACAAAAGTGACCCAGGTCGGATTTGAAAATATTGAATTTTTGCTGTTCAAACTGTCATCCCATGACCGTATATGTGTCGAATAGGGTCAAAAAAGTCTGATTTGATGCGCTTTCGCCTGCAGTGTGAACGTAGCCTACGTAAAATCAAACGTATTCTGTTACTGAGCTAGTCACCACAGTGGATCATCTGCCTCTGTCCCACCTATCCCCAGCATCTTCCCCTGTCACACCAACCCTTCGTTCTTCACTTTGTCCACTACAAATATATACTCATTTTTAATCATGTACCTTCTGGTCACCCTCAGATACAATTTTAGGATCTTCATTTATCTGGGCTAGGGACAGGCAGTAGGAGTACACTGGCATATGACACCCCGGTGTATGGGTTTGGCAATTATCATCAGGAGGCTCGAGACTTCGCTTTAATGCAGCAGATGCTGTCTTTGTCTGACAGTGCTAAATCATAACCGAGCCCAGTGACTGGTTCTTCAGAGATGGCTGGCATATTTAAGTTTATGTGCACTTTCTTTTTTTTTTTATGACTTTTTTATGACTTATTGCATATTGTTTAGGTCATATTGCATGGTGCACATTTTTTTATTGGATTGCATTATGTTGTTACAGTGCTGCAATATTTGTAATTTTCGTTGGTTCATGCACGCATCTTGCTTCCGGCAGTAGTGGCAGAAAAAGAATGAATATGCAATGAATGAATGAAAGTCTTTGCAAGAAATTATTCACAATGTACATGTAATGTTTTTTTGTTTCAAAGGTAATTTATTTTTCTCTAAAAGCAGATTGCAAGGTGGGCAGGAAGTCTCTTTCCTTGTAAAAGTTCTTTTTTCAAATCTAATGAGCTAGATTTGGGCGATCGTGGCTCAAGAGTTGGGAGTTCGCCTTGTAATCGGAAGGTTGCCGGTTCGAGCCTCGGCTTGGACAGTCTCGGTCGTTGTGTCCTTGGGCAAGACACTTTACCCGTTGCCTACTGGTGGTGGTCAGAGGGCCCGGTGGCGCCAGTGTCCGGCAGCCTCGCCTCTGTCAGTGCGCCCCAGGGTGGCTGTGGCTACACAGCAAATCCAGCATGTCCAAATTAACACTGTCAGATTTGATTTCAACACTTTTAAAGTGTCTATATGGGTCCACACCAGAAAGTGTTAATTTAACTCTTTTTGGAGAGTTGGTACGTTAACTCTGATTTAGTGTTAAACACCAAATCTGTCTGGAGTTGATAATTTAACACTTGGTGTTAAGAGTTTATATATTAACTCTCAAAGAGTATTTTAGTTTAACTACGTAAGAGTTATCTTCGAATTAATTCTAAAAAGCGGGAATTTTACTGTCTAGAAATTTCTCTTGGAAATAAACATTTACTAAAAAGACGCAATGGTTTTTGAAAAACATTTATTCTGAACTGTGCACCACAATTTCAAAACATTTTCTGAAAGATGTAACAGTGTACATGTTCTCACTTTCATTAGAATTTTGTTTATCAAAAGGTCTGACATAGGTGAGCTGGTAAATGCAAATAACAGCATTCTCATCACTTATTTCAATAAATACAAAATACAATATGCATGTCCTTCATTCATCACTTTGTGGAACTGCCACGCACTTCTGCTCTCCCCCATATTCCATCTTCACAAGCAGATCCTATGTGGAGATTGAATAAAATTAGTTGACACTAATTAATGGCACAAATCAATTGCAGCACAGTAAAAAAAAAGGAATCCTTTTTGAGCCATTAGTTGTGTAAAGTATTTTCCCAAAAGACAAGGACACAGGCAACAGGTAATACTGAACTAAATGTAAAACCTCAACCTTTTTCATTTTTACCTAAACCGTGTGCACAAAACTCTGGAGGGATCTAAATGCTAATGTAGAACCCAGTCAGGATGTCTGCTACTGCTGTTTGCTCGTTTTTTTTATTTTATGGGAGATCGTTTTCAGGCTTCAAGTAGCACCATTATACCAACATTTCACATTCTAGACATTGTTTTAGGTGTATTTGACCAAAGGTTTGACTGAAAATTCACATGCAAGCTTTTTTTCAAGGCTGTGGTATTTGCCCGCAAACAATACCTTTCAGCTAGCTAAAACAGAATATTATGCTATCAGCGAGCAACATGGCTAATGCCTTTCACACAGCTTTGTCTCAACTCCAAAGAGCCACAGAAGTAAAAGCTAATAATAATAATTGAAACAATCTTGAAAAAATGACTTACCAAGCATGGCAAACAACTCAAATATGTAGAGCAAAATGTTCTGAAACGGCTTCACTTCAGCTTCGATTGGAGCCGTGCTGGGGGCGGAGTCTGTGAATTTACTCTATTGGTGTCATAGCCCCTGTAGGAGTTCAGAGTTAAGAGGTCAAGAGTTAATGTTTCCATTGTAACACCTCCAGATTTGAAATAGAAACACTCATTTTTAACACTCGATTTTAACTACTATCATTTTACACCTCAGAGTTACATTAAAAGAATGTGACTCTACTTAGAGTAAAATTAACTCTAAGACTACTAACACCAAAACATTTAACACTTTTGAATTTGCTGTGAGCTTGCCATCACCAGTGTGTGAATGTGTGTGTGAATGGGTGGATGACTGGATATGTAAAGCGCTTTGGGGTCCGTAGGGACTAGTAAAGCGCTATATAAATACAGGCCATTTACCATTTAATCTCAAATTCATGGATATATTTTTTAAATGGGTCAGACTTTTAATTAATGCTGGACTAAACAAAAATGTGAGAAAAAAAATTTAGTGAACACCTTCCCATCTGTTGATCCTGAGGTGGATCAGCAAGCTTAAGCACTTAAGGATTCAGTGACATAAAAAAAAAAACAAGTTGCTTTAAAATTTGTTATCAGTAACATCTGACACCCCGTTTACTTAACACCTCTCAGTCTCGTGGAGGTGATCAAAGTGTCTTCTGGTTTCTCTCCAGCAGTGTACACCCCTCTGCTGGAACAACACATCTCGCCTAAGTCACACAAATCAATAAAACGAACCACAGGAATATTGTGAGAGCAAGGAGTCAACAGTGCATTATCTCCCTTGAATTTAATTATCGTGAGCAACACTGTGGAAGATGCCCAAGCTCTTAAAGATACTGCAGTTAAACAGTCAACAGCACGTTAGAAAAAAGTTGTGCAAAGTTGTCCAGAATGAATGTTTCACAAGACATTAGTCTGAAAATGTTTGTGTGTGCAAATGTGAACTTTGCCTAATAGTAATAATAAGAATGGTAATAACAGTAAAGTAAAACAGATTTAATACAAAGACAATATTTGTATAAATGTATGTATTGGTTATAACTTACTTTAATATGCTATTTATAGTATCATTTAATTTCCATGTAATTTTGTTTCACAAGCTTTCCTGTAAATGGCAGCATAGCTGTAAGAGGATGGCATCAGCCAATGATTTCCATTATGCAGCCTATTGTGTCCTCTCAGTCTCCAGGAAGCATACAAACTGGCTAATTACGTTTGTTTTATTGCATTTTGGCTTTCCTTCTAACCATTTGTCATATATTTATGTGGGGACATTTAATTACATTAAATATAAGCTAAGAGAAAATGGGATGTTAAGCACACTGCCTCTGACATGTGCAGACACTTCCATTTCCATTGGTCCAAATCACTGTCAGCCTGATTGATCAGGATTCACAATATCCTTAGGCTGCCTCATTTCCTGCTGGTTGACTTTTATAATGAGGTCTGGATGAAGGTCTGGGTTTTCTTTTTCAAGGGTGGCATCTGTTGTGAAACACATAATGTAGCAAAGACAGCTTGTGCATAGTCAAGTGTCTTTTCAGTGCACACCGCTGCAACTTACACCCTCTTAGTATCCACTTAAACGCGGCTGAGGGTGTAGATTTCTGTTTTTGTGAAATGAGGTGCAGCTTTAAGAAGCTATGATGGCACTTTGGATATTCTCGACCTGTGACCCTGTGGCATTAGGGACTTTGTCAATAACAGCTAAAATGTTTCTGTAATGCAATGTCTGTGTCCTGGATATCCTTTGAAAACTATAAGTCTGTATAGTGTAATAAGACAACAGGTCAAATATAATGCATAATATATGAATTGCAACAAACACGATCTAGTATTTCCTTAATTAAAATTCTCTTTTTCCAACCTTATTCCCAAATATGCGCAATAAGCCTACTGACTGATGGTTTTATCCATTACCGGGACTGTTACCATTGCCAACACGTGTGACCCTGCATAAACTGAGAACCTGTGTGAACTGCAAAAAGCTCATTTTGGGTTGTTGTTTTAAAATATCCAGGCATTGCCTGTGTGAGATTAATTGAAGGACAGGGAGCGGACTCGGTGAAAATAATCTCATTTAAAAAAGAAACGTGTCGCACTCTAATAGGGGTCTTTGTTCAATGCCTGCAAGGAGGCAGGCTTCTGAATACCTTCATAAAGCCTACAAGCTGTAGTAGACCAAGGCCAACAACACAACAACAAGGCCAACAACATGTACTTATAAACATGTACATTCAATAAATGGATAAATCCAGTTCCCCCTTTCCCCTTCAGTTTGGAGTTAATAAGAAACATTCTATATATATATATATATATATTTTTTTTTTTTTTTTTTTTTTTTTTTTTTTTCTGGTGCCAAAAATAAACATCTTTCCTCAGTTATATCTGGACTCATCTATTCCTCATGCATTGCCTTTTATGGAGGAACACAGATATTGCATGACATGCCAGTATGTGAAAGCATATGTGAATGTCACTCACTAATGAGCCTTCATTGCTGTTATTTAAGGTAAGCGTTGTGTCAGGGACCTCAAAAAGTGCAACTGTTACAGAAAACAGCGTTCATAAAATGAAAAATTGAACATTATCACGAATCCCCGCCTGGTACTTCCAAAGCTTCCAAATCTGTGCTGTAAAAGGAAACATGGACAAAGTGGCAGAGCATGCTGGGCTTGAGCACTAAGAAAAGCTTGAACTGCATCTGGGTCCCAGAGTGGATTAGCAGAGTTTATCAGCACCAGCACACAGTGGCACTCATTGGTTGCAAACTGCTGTGGATAAGTGACTGCAGAGAGCACCGAGTCCTTGGCCTTGGTCAATAACAGCCCTTGGGGCACACGGGGTGCTGGTCAATTAGGAAATGCTGAAACAGTTTCTTGGTCGATGTATTCACGGTCACAGTCTAATCTACTATGTATTTTGCAAACACTCCAGTGGATTCATGTTGTACTTTCACTTGAAATTAAATTCTTATTAGATGATCTTAACGTGTGGGTTAAACTGGAGAGGGAGAAAAGCAAAAGGAGAATGAAGAGTGATTAAAAAAAGGACCTATTTGTTTTTGTTAATGGGAATAATATTACAGCCCATGTTATTGTGTATCTGCTTACAGAGAAAAAGAAAGAATATTAAAAGACAGTGTGTAAAATTCTACTTTCTCCCCTAAAAATCCCAGTTATGGATGACTGGATTTTCTGCCTGTCATACAAATTTTAAAAAGCTATCTCTAAAACATTTCCCCGTGTAAGGGAAGCTGCTTCACCTCACTGCCACACCATGTAACATTCATTGGAGGTGTCAAGGATTTAGACATAGTTTACATTTAAGAAGAAGAACACCTTCCATATGTTTCCTGCCTGACCTTTGTAGAAAATACAGATCATCCCTGACATGCTGCATGCATGTTTAAACATGGCTAAAGGCTTTTACGTTTGACAAAGACCATCTGCATTTGTGCAGTATCAGGGCTAACACGTGTGCTGTTGTTTTTCCAAACCTCTTCAAGGTTCTTGAAAGTGTTGTAAGGAGTAGGCAGATAAAAAAGTAAAAAAAACTATAATTTTTATGAAAGATTGTAGATTGTTCATTTTAGTGATGAGTGTACAGCTATATGAATTTGTGATTTTAGAATACTTCTGCAGCATTATATATGATTTTGGTTTGTTTAAAATACTTGTTGGTTGGCTGATTCAACCAAATATGCATATGGACAAAAGAAAAAACAGCATCTGAAAAGCACAGTAGTGTGACACTACAGATATAATTTAAGCACTGAAAGCCAAATGTTTAATTTCTTCTTTTGCCCAAATCCAAGGATCAGCAAACACTAAGGAGGTTGGGGTTATAATTTTGTGCCAAAACCCTTGAAATACAAGTTTCTCAATATCAGAACATAATTAAAATAATATATTACAACTTCAAATGAACAACAAGACCTGAAAAATTACACTGTGTCCTTATTTCTTTTCAAACAAAAATGAAACTGAAATGAAAATGCTTTGTTATAAAACAAAGAAAGAAACAAAGAAACTCAGGGTGAGTACCAGTGGAGTGGAAAATATTCAAGATGGTTGTGAATCTTCCCATGAATGGACATGCCAGCAAATTCAACCCAAGGTCAGACTATGCAGAGAAACTGCAAAGTCCAGTCGTCAGTTAGCATGGTAAATGTTACTGTTCATGACAGTACGGTTAGAAAAGATGGAAGAAATGTGGCATTTTTGAAAAGGTTGCCAGGTGAAACTCTCTTTCTAACCCCCCACCCCAACAAAAACAAACAAACATGAAAAGATTTGGTTTGCAAAGTTTTGTCCGAATGAGCCACAAGATTTCTCAAACGTCCTTTGTCTATATGCACAGCCCCATGCTTGGTGAGAACTGAACACAGCATATCAGCACAATCACGCCACGCCATACCAACTGTCAAGCACAGAGGTGGAGGAGTGGTGATTTGTTTTTTTTTGTTTGTTTGTTTTTACAGCCACAGGACCTGAGCACCTTGTGGTCGCTGAATTCCTCTGTATGCAGACAGTGACAACAGGATGGCTGAAAAAGAAAAGAATCAAGGTGTGGCAATGGCCCAGTCAAAGTCCACACCTCAAACTGATGCACTGAAATAAACACGAGGTGTTGTAATATACAGAATAAAGTTTGTCATCATGGCATCAGTGTGCAGTGTGCAACATTGTGTCCTGAAATAAAATGAAATACATACTGAAATACAGGAAGAAATACATCCAAAAAATACAGTTTAATATCACAGTACTGAAAAAGCACCATTAAATATGTGTGTTTATGTATGTTTATGTATATGTATGTGTGTTTTATGTTATTAAAAAGGTCAAACATAATTACGTCCTTTCATCAAAACTGTGTTGAAACTGTGACATGACACAAACCAGAAGTAAATATCTGATTATCTTTGACTAAAAATGTGTTTATCTTTTCCTAGAGGTGAGTTAAGATGTTAAGATCAGGGAGCTGTCAATGTAGTTACATCATGGTTGGAGTTTAGATGCAGATAAAAATCATAGATCTCTTTCTTGCCCTTTTAAATTTTGCCCTTGAGTCAAAAACTGTGCTGCAGTAGTAATCATGAATCACAGAAACCATAACGGATTCGGATTATTTGTTGCCATCAGCGGCTGTCACAGATTTAGTTGTACTTCCAAGATTGATATTTCTGTCAGTGAATCCACCTGCTCTTATTCACTTTGTAATCATTCCAGAAAGGTTTTTCTTTTCTTTTTTAAAAAATGTGTTGCCTAATCTGCATTTAAGACACAAGAAGTTTGGTAAAAGTAGGGCGAGAGCACATAATCATTGATACCTGGTGTTAAAATGCACTCTGTCAGCATTGCCAGCATCAGCAACCTGACACAAATGGTTTGATCACTAACTGCATCATTTTCAACTTGTGTTACTTTAAGAAGTAAAAATCTTTTATGACTCTTTTTGTGAGAGTGACCAAAAACTATTAGTTTTTCCAGCTGTGCTGTGCTATGAAACCCCTCAAACAAGGTCCGCAGACAATGGAAAGTTCATCAGCAGCAGGAACACAGGATCAGCAGCCCTGAGGGAGCAAGAGTAAGATGAGCTGACTGAACTAACACCAGCAGTCCAGAAGCTGTTGAAAGGTACGGCGGGGGTGGGGAGGCTGGAGGTTCAGTGTTTTGATGCTTATCCTTTGACAAGTGAAAGAAGTCAAGTACTATGACCAGAATCCAACATTGTTCACATATTTGGCTTCAATCCGGTCGTTAAGTGATGACGTGACGAATCCTACTTCCGGGCCTAAAGTAGTCTGCGTTTAATATGGCTTTTGTGTTGTTAACATGTTTACTGTTTTGTATTTTCTTCTATTTTATCTCAAAAAGCTCCTAAAACAGTCAGTGATCACTGTTGACCTCCCTCGGCTTTTATTACCGCTAATCAAGCTCAGTTTTTAAAACCTTAGGATGTAACTACAGCCCAGCCCATGCAGCAGTATATGAATGACTAACCTCGTATTGTGGATGGATTATCTCAGTTGTTCTCCTGGCTGAAGTTTGGTCCTTTTACAGCATCCTGCCATGCGATTACATTTGTTCCTGACCACCGAGAACACTCACGTTAACTTTTATCGAGTGGGAAAAAAGTTAGCTTGTTTATATCATGCTAACATAGCTGTGTCGCTAGCGGTCACGTAGCACATCATTATATACCAGCTAGCCAAACTTCAGTAACCCTACAAACGTCACTGCTGTTTAGTTTTCTGTCTTCATTTATGTTGGAAGTGATAACAGAGCTGTACGTTTTAATTTGTTTCCAAAACCCCGCAGTCAGGACATGCTATATTGTATTTAGATAGAAGCTAGCGAGCTAACTTCCTGCAAACTTTTAACTCTGTTAAATGTCATAAATTCCGTTTTCATGGATGCCTGGATGTTAAACTCAATTGTTACACCTGGTAGAGCAGAACGCTGATCATTTTATTAAAGATGAAAGACTTTAGACAGTTTTTCAACTCTCAGTAATGCCATAGTGATCGTTTGATATATGGACCTGCAGCGGAGTTTAGGCTTAACGACCGGATATCTGTTGATTGTCCTATTCATTCGCTACATAATAGATTCTTTACACTAGTTTTTACCAGATATAAATTCCCTTAAACCACAAAGTGACTAATTAAAAATTTCCCAGGAACCAACATTGTCACATGAAAGAGCATCAAACGCTGATACTGGTGTAGCAGAGGCACGCAGAGATATCCCTTGGAAAAGGTTCATTGATGCAACTGCCAAGGCACTATTGAATGCCAAGGGATCTTCTTTTAAAGAGTGATAAAGTCTGCATTTGGAGGTTCAGGAGTTGTCTGTTGATTGTAACACAAATTTGTAGAGCGGGGGACCTCTGTTTGTGACCTTACTTTGGCAGTTTTCTGTTTTTCACTTTGTTCCAGTTGTTCACTCACTCACTAGATCTGGACATTAAAAATTACTTGGTTAAGTTTAGGAAATGATGCGTTTGATACATCTACTCACAATATTTACCCTGCAATTTATCCTTAGCCAGTGTATTTTATAGCGACCCTTTACAGGCATCCATGAGTGGCAAGCTGGGAGTGAGTACCCATTTCATTATTGCAGTAACCTTGTAACAAACCCAGGAGACGAAGGTAACTTTACAAGAAGTCAGTGACTTTTATTCATGCAACTCTCTGAACCTTCATACTAATTAGCTGAATGCATCCCCTGGTTTAAATAAGGGAAAGATCACAGTCACACCAAATCTCCTCGGGTGTCTAAAAATGAACGTCCATCTTTGCTCCAGCTCATCTGAAGCCACATTTCAATATCCAGGGTAAGGATCAATATTGTCTGTGATGTAGCAAGAGCACAAAAAGGGGGAAAAGCTGACTTCCTGAAACGTGACTTTACTCAAAATCACCAAACAGGGCCTTGAAAGAGGATGACTGTTTATAATTTTATGACATATCAGATTCACATTTAGTTGATTTAGGTGCTGTGCTGAAATGTGGCAACCCCTTGTAACTCTCTGTTATCACTTTTTTAATCGCATTATAGATAGCTGGACACTTTAGATTGTGTTACAGCTGCTGCAACTGATGTTACACTCACAATTAACACTACCTCTCACTTTTAACAACATAAAAACTAAATATGCAAATCCTAATAGTCCTGTTTACTGAATACCCTTTCATGAGGTCATATAAACTGATTTCTTTAGTAACTTGTCACTTTTACCTGTGGTACAAAGAAGTTTTTACATTTAATTTAAATAACAGTGACAATAAAACTACAGTTTTATTCAATTAAAGATTTCATAACCTTTGTTTGGATACATTTAATTTTGCTTCTTCGGGGACAGATCATTCCCATCTAAAACATCCAAACTAGCCTGTGCTTCAGTCTTGTAACCACACTGTTCTAATTAAAATAATCATAGACTTTCTTTGAACTAATGGGCTGCATAACCATAAAATATTCATGTCTGTCTGGAATTCATTTGTTTGTCGTTTATAAAGCAGAAAGCTTGCAATATGAGTTAAATATTTGCCTTTTGAATGCATATCTAATGTTTCATTTACCAGCCGGTATATTTCTTTCATGATTAATTAAAATGTTTGGGTTTTTTTGCTCTGTTATTTGATGCTAGGGACTCCTTGGGGCAGAGCTTCTATGCTGAAGATATCATTTTAAAGTAAATGCTATTTATCATATTCTGATTTTAATTGTTTTCCCCTAAAAATACAACAAACTTGTCTCCATGTTTTCAACCCTCCATCCTTCGCTGCTGCTTCTTTTGCATTGTAAGCTACAATAACGTCACAGCAGTGCAAGACCTGACTTTATTACATATTAAAAGTATAGTCCGTACTATGTACTTTAATAAATAGGAAATGTGCATCTTGCATGGTCGTAAAAGACATTTCCCCCACACTGAGGAACCCTCATGCAGAGCCCCCAGATGTGAAGTAGATCACACTCCCTTAACTTCCTCTCCTTCTGCCAGCCCCTCTTTCCACCGCAAAGAAAGAAATCATTCAGTTTTGGCCTTTTTTGAAAACATACACCCCCCCCCCCCCCAGCCCCCCTACCCCTCTTCCCTTTCCCTACCAACCCCTCCCAACAGCAGGCAGGGGCACACAGACGACCACACTCTCTAGCCAAACCCTAATTGTGTGTGCGTGTGTCTGCATTTTTTCCCCCTGACATGAAGAAGGGGAGCAGAGCAAGTATTTATGCGCTCCACTTGGAAATCGTAGTCCTGGAGCTTTTGAGTTGATTTGCGTAACTGAAAGAGTGGAAGTGGCAGAATCTAGCATTTTTCTATCCGAATAAATTCCCAGACGCAGGTAAGTTTGGTGATTGAATTTATGAAAATCTGAGTTTAGTGTACAGTATTAATGGGAATGTGGCTGCTTTCTCACTGTGTACTCCACCTGGTAGAAGTAGATAAATTTGAATTCATGGCACTTGTATAAAGTTTTGTGTGAAAGAGCTGCTGTTTGTGTGGACGGCTGATTTTGAGTTGAACGGAAATTTAAAGGGATGTTTTTTGTTAGTTTGTTTCACTGTCAGGAAAAAAAGCATATGCATATAAAAAGGTCACATCATAGTGTTCATGTATTGCGTAGTTGTGTGCATGCAAAAATGTCTCCACGTTTTATGACTGTACTAACAAAAACGTCTCTAACTTCCAGGCTTTAACACTACAGTCTCTGCTCTGCTACCCCACTGTTACGACTCCTTGTCCCACTAACACTGTAGCAAGTCTGTGTGTTGTGACATTTGTGAAGCCCACCTGTTCAGGCTTTGAGAAGAGGGGCGGGGGGCAACGAGACTGAATTATAGGGACACCAAAAACACTCAGGTTCGCTTTAACCCACAGACATGGAAGAGAGCACGGCCACATTTAGAGAGTTGATTGGAAATGCATTTCTGCAAGTTACATCATTTTCACGTTGATTCCAGCAATTCAAATTTCAATAATCTGTTTGTCCTTTTTTCTCTGCTATTTCATGTAGATTTGCTACATTTTATTCTATAAAAAGACAATTTAAAGATGCCGACATGCACTTCAGAAAAGAGTGATGACCAGTTGATTATGAGGGTAACTGAAAGGGTTTACTGAATTAAAATCAGTTTTTAAATCAGCAGAATAGCATAACAAAAACTCTGCTTAATGCATAGAACAAACGGCTAAAGTGTCCTAATGCTGGTGTTTGAGCTTATTGCTGCTTTCCCTCTGCAGACAAGCTTCTTCTATTTTGAGCCAAAAGAAAAGTCAGCCTATAAAAACAGAGCCTTCCACTGAAGCCAAAAAAAGGTCACTATGGGCCAGGGAGAGTCGAACACAAACCCTGTTTCAAAACCATAAGACGCCAGCGTGGAAACTGTTCAGACATTTTCCAAAGACAAAGGCAACTGCTGCCGCCACTCTGTGATGTAGACGGGAGCACATGTGCCTCTGGTCAGGGGGGGTTTTAATAGAATGAAATAATGCCACTAAACGTCCTTTGAGTCGCGTCCGTGACTGCTGCGGCGGGAACTGAACGCAGAGACAATAACATTTTTCAAGATTAATTGCATTTCCATTTGGCTGTATAATGTCATTAGGCTGAAAGTTGTCACTCTTGGCCATAAGGTTTGGATTTATTAACATCCAAACGAGTGCAGTGGAAGTTCACGGTGATAAAAAGTTTTGGATATGCTGCATCTCCACACTTGCAGGGCATTAAATGTCTTTGAACGAGTGCTCTCCGCTTATCACAGGTTTCACATTGAATTCACCCACTAGTTTCTCTGGCTTGTTAATCTAATCGGCTGGAGTGAGTCAGCTTACACAGAAGTTAAACACAAAGTGTGGACGTATGCAGGGCTTTAACTAATATACAACCAATTAGTTTGAGGACAACACTGGAGGATATCTACATTATCGCACAGCTGTTTGCAAGGACTCAAATAGTCAAAATAATAAACCCCATTTGTACAGCATGAGATTTTTACTGATCAAAATTCTGTTACAATGCGCTTGTCAGTCAAAAGAAAGCATTCTCCTTACTCTAACATAATGACGTCAGGCTCTGTGTCTGTGCCTCAAGGTTTCTGTTGGCTACTTGTCTTACAGAAACCACAGCAAGCAGTGTGTGAGGTCACCATTTAAACTAATCACAAACAGAAGGAGACAACAGTTGGTCGTTTGATGGGCTTTTGCCCTGCAACAGCTCATCTTTTAAAAAAAGAGAGAGAGAAAAAAGGAGACCGTGTTTACAGTGTGCAGCTGGCAGGAGTGGACATTTGTATTTCTCAGCAAGACAGAGTAATAGGTGGAAGTCAAGCAACTCTGATTTCTAGTTCAGCTGTTGGGAGCTAAAATACTTTCAAGGCTGCTGTGAAAGTAAACCAAATGTGCTCTGACAGCAGAAAAAGGTCTGCAATGCCTCAACCTCAGACCAGACTCAGTTTGAAAAAACCAACAACCATATATATATATTTCCAGATGGAGAAGACAGAACCTTAAATGGGACATGATAAAGTGACAATGCAGCTGTTTCACTGAAAACTGCAACACATGGGAAGGAAGAGCTTCTCATGTGTTGAGCTTGGGATAACAAGCCCTTACTCTTGTGTTTACAAGGTGAATAGATGTCATGAAAGATCCCAAGACAACCGCTGGTTACCAGAAACCACACACACCCTGCTGCAAGGGTACAATTGTCAGCTCTTACAACTCTAGCATGACAAAACTCCATGCCATGGCTCAACCACAGAATGTAAAGCACGCTCTAGTAAATAACCACAACCCAAGCCACATAAAATGTTCCCCTATTTATAGTTTTTTACAGCATTTACAGAGCATGGAAAGGGTTTGTTTGGTTTAATCCATCACATTTGAATTGAACATTTTCCCTTTAAAGGCACAGGCAAAGCTGAAATAATCAAAAAACATTTGAGGGACTAAAAGTATTTATTATTTATTTTAAAAAAAAGTACACAAACAACAAAAAAATGTTGTGCAATCTGAGCATTAAAATTAAAAACTTGAACATCTGAGAGGATGCATCTAGTTTCCACCACTGAATTTGACAGACTTTGTCAGACTGAGTGTGACAGAAGGAATCACGACAAATGTCGGCCGCACATAACAACACGATGAATGAGGGCACACACGCCTTTGCTCAAAAAAAAAAAAAAAAAATGGATGTACAGTTAAAGGAGCATCCAAAGAAGCAGAGTCTTCCAGATGGAATGATGAGGATGGCTTTCCCATTCTGTGAAAAACCGTGTGGGCAAATAGATGATCAGTATCAGAAATGGTGGGATCATCTACAGCTAATCTCTATATGTAAGAGACGAGGCTGTAAACCAATAGCTGGAGACACTGCTGGAGTAGAATCACTGCATGAGCTCGGGAACACGTCCCCAAACCATCGTCATCACTGCATCCACAAGTCAAAACTATGCCATGCAAAGCACACTCATACATGGCCAAGATCCACAAACTCTGCTTGTTTAAGGACTGAGGTAACATGAAAAACTGTTCAAGCTGTTTCTGGGGTCTGAAAGCAAAATTTTCAATTCTGTTTGGAAATCATCCTCTGGGCTACAGATAAAAGGGATTATCCCGTTCGATCAGCATCAGTAATCGGGGGACATGAGTGCACATGGCATGACGCAGCAAACATTTCAATGTTGAATAACCACCTGGCTTTTCTTGCTGTTAACTCGTAGTTAGAAAAACAGTTCCAACTTGTTAAACTCGTTATCTGCTGGAGATCATTTTTCAGCATCACCTGGATGTCCTTGTTTAGCTTTCTGGCAAAGGAAGACATCATTTTTTATTGACTAGAACAAAACGAAACAAAACATTCTCACTTCAGACGAGGGTGAGAACGCAGCGACCCTGAGCTGTTGACCTGCAGCTTAACCGAGTTAGCTGCTGACGTGTCAAGTTACAGAGTGTAAAACATCGTGGGGCAGAGGCGTTGCATCTGAGACAGCCCAGGCACGTTAAGTTCAACAGCAACAACAAATGAAACTAAATTTACATTTAGAAAAAATACTTAACAGTGCTGTTTTATTTATTTATTCAAAAAAAAAAAAAAGAAAGAAAAAAAACAGCCTTCAGTTATACTAGTCCACGTATGTGGTGTGGCTGCCTGTTCACAACGGTTGATTGACCAAATTAGTGCAGTCTTTCACACAATGAAAACATCTGGCACACTGTGAAATTAAAAATTCAACAGAGCAGGCGCAGCACGTTTAAAATGAAGTCTTCAGTTTCCATATTCCTGCAGATTGTTGCTTAAGAACTCTTTTTTGCGTATCGCAGCTGCATATTTAGAAATGTTTCCGCCAAACGTGAGACCATAAAAATATCTTAAATGTAAATAGGATGTAAATAAGCTCAGCTTCAGCACTGAATACATGCCGTTTGTGCCATTGATTCAAATTACATGCATGCATTGTATGTTATGAATTCTAATTTACAACATGAAGAGTACCCCAGCTTTTTTATTAATTAAGTATGTAAGTGAAGTAAACCAGCCCACTTGCATATTTATCTCACTCAGTTTTATTATCTTCACCAGTTGGCCAAGTTCACAGTCACTCACTTCTACCTCTTTTCAGGTTACCATGCGATATTGTTGGACAAACGTCATCTTGGCTTTGGTATCCATGGCAACCCTAGCACTGTGCCAAAGTGGAGATGGGGACTGGGGTTCAGGCTTTGACATCTACTCTGTGATAATGGCCACCAATAACACATTGCAGGCTGCTGGTGATGAGCCAGCAGCTCATCACCAACCGAAGGTCAAAAACAGCCACGACTGGACCACATCGGCAGCATCCTCACCGTCACCTACACCTGTGCTCCACCACGAGCCCCAGCCAGACAGGTGCTCGGTCCACTTCAGCACCAACACTGCTTCAGCTCGAAGGCTGAAGGCCCAGAGAGAGGAGCTGGCCTACCTGCAGGCCATACAGCATGGGAACAAGGCAGTGATGGAAAACTTGGTGCAATTTGTAGGGAATGAGCTGGGAGATCAGTGCTATGAAGATGTGATCAAGGAAAATGTCATTGGCATTCAAGAGGACCAAAAGAGCTGGCACGAGGTGGTAGAAAAAGCAGAAGAGGATCTTAAAAAGCAGCTGGAGGGAGACGTACCGGACTCCTTGTCTGGGATCCACAAGTAAGTGCAGTAAATTAAATTTGTTTGTGCCGAACGTCATAAAGTTAACAGCTGAAATGTCAAGACGACAGTTAAAAAGAAAAAGAAAAAAAAGGCCGTTTGTTTCTGTTGCTAAGATTAATTAACTGTGGTAGCACATACACAGAAGATAGTGAGGGGAAAGATGACGTAAAAAAAGAAAAGATGTAGGTTGACTTCAGTCTATCACCAGGCAGTTGCTGGTTACTGAAATGTGAAATTCTGAATATTTACCAATATTTTTCCTTTCTTAGATTTATGATTTATGTTAAATTGGCTTTTTTTGAGGTTTGGAATTTTTAATTGATAAACACAAGCATTGGAAAAATTTGATAACCATTTTTCACCATTTCCATCAATCATAAATTAAAACACTGCCCATATAAACAAAAAGCAAAACTAGATTAAACTACATTAATCATTATTAATAAAATAGTAATTGTTTACCAAACTGAGACTCATTTTAGGTATCTGAACCTGACGCCCTGTGTAAAGAAAAACTACTTCTAATATAAAAGAGAAACAGACTAACAGGTGGGTTTTGTTGGAAGTAACTAAACACCCTGCAATTAGAAGAAATAAATCTCTGGATAATCAGCAGGTGACACAGGGAAAAAGGCACTGAAATGAAAAAGATTGAGGACTAAATACACACAAGGGAACTATGGTAACAAGGCGAAGATGAACTCAATCAGACAATAACAAGGGCAGGAGAAGAACAAAGATAGGCAACAAAAAGTATCACAAAGAGACCCGGTGGCATATAAGTGATAGTTTCTTGAGCGCATGTGATCCCCCCGTTATATTATCATGTCCTCACATTTTCTTTTTCTTACCCTCTGCTGTTGTTTCTTCTTGTGTCCGGTGCTTTCTCCTTGTCATCACTCACTCGGCCGGCCACCTGTACTGTTGGTCCTTCGGAGCAGAATCAGAGAGGAGTCCTTGGCCTTTGAAGACATGCTTCGTGCTGCAGCGGACATCGCCAGCAGGCTGGAGAGCTCAGCACAGGCCCTGCACGCTTCATTCACCAAGCAAATGAAAGACATTGTGAAAATCCATCGCTGAGAAAGCATTGAAAAGTGTTTTGAAAAGTGTTTACGCATCATCCTTGAACTTGTGAATGATGTTTGGCATTCCGTGAGGTCCCAAATTCAGGAAATATACCCTCTCGCCATTTTATAATTGTATTTTTACGTACATGTGCTGAGCAGTGCTGGGATGCAACAGTGTGTTAAGGTGAGACTTCACATCAACTGAAGCAGTCAACGAAGATGAATATCCCCAGGACGGATGACATATGATTTTCCATCCACGCATTATTCGTGGAGTTTTTGTGAGGTTAAATATGGGAACAGCATGCAGTGCAGCTTTGAGCTAAGCTCCGTGTTTATGGATCAAAATAGATGGGCCTTCGGAGAACAAAACATAATGACTCTGTTACTCTTCTCCAGGGGAAGCTATGGGTTGGCCATCTGGTTCCAGGGTAAGGGTGGAGTCTGGGATATACTTATAATGACTATGTGGTAATAGAGATTTTGTTTCTGCAACAATAAGTGAGGGAGGGGACTGGAACAACTAATAAAGGGTTTGTTTTCTTAAGAGAAATATCCATGGGGATAAGTTTCCATATAAATATTAAGACAGATCCTATGATTAGAGGGGGAAAAGAGGATAAACTGTCTATGCAAGATATGTTTGCACAGTTTCCCGGCTTAGGCAACTTATTTAAACAAGGTTTCTCTTTAATCCCGGTAGGACTTCCTGAAGGGGGATGCCTTTTCATTTTTTTAAATAAAATATGTAGCATTATATTATTACGAGTTTAGAAAATAGATTTATGTTCAATCTTATAAACGGCAAAAATAAATAAATAGCAATAAATAAAGCACCTTGTTGTTTGATGTTTTTTACACTTACATTTTTTTTAACAAAAATATTCATTATGGTGTTTTCACAGCTCCTGTGCTCATCAGTAGTTTGGGGTACAAACTTCACTCACCCGGTCTGCCCTCTAGCTGTTTTCCAAATATATGTCGCACCATGTTGTGCCGTGTTCAGCTTCACGTCACTCGTCACTCATTCTTTGGATCTTTAAAGAATAATTTTTGTATTAAAGTCGAGGCTCATAACTTTTTAAAATGCATTTTTAACTTGGTTTCTTGAATAGCTGGTCAGCATTTAGACACACTGGTTCTGTGTATGTGTGTCTCTTAAACACACACACACACACAAACACACACACACACGGAGAGAGGGAGAGGGAGAGAGAGCGAGAGAGCGAGTCGCTTTAGGTGCCAGATAAAGAGGCAAATGCTCAGACGTGCCCTGCATCTCCTCCTGTTATTTCGGCAACCTTACATATTACACTTATTACACTGTCCAGCTGCCAGTCATGGAAAACTACTACTTTGAATTTTAAAACAGAACACACTCACAGGACTCATCGCATTGGACGCAACATTCTTGGCACCCTGCGTAACAGGCGCATTTGTTTGGATTCTCTCTGCACAGAAGAAAATCCGACTACTTTCCGTGAATTGATTTCCTGAAAACAGATTTATAGAGCTACTTTTATGAGCTGGTATGAGCAATTACAGCAAAGCTGGGACACACAGTGTTATAGTGCCGCTCCCTGATTCAGCACCCAGTGATGGATAGCGCTCATTGCGCGGAAACTGATGGCACGGTACTCGCTCTCCTCCGGTCCAAACAGCGCTGACAGTGAGCAGAGACGGAGACTTATCTATGCTGAGATCTAAAGTAAGTCAGTCAGAACGCTGTCGCTGTCATTCCCCGCCCACAGACTTGAAAGCGGTTATCGTGACAGTAGCTGTGATGTGGTCCTAACGTGCTTCTCAGCTGCGAAGATGACAGATGTTGCTCACACTTTTCCACATAGCGTTTCGACAGTGGACGGAAGCTGCTCCGTGCTTTCTTGTGAAGTTTTCTTTGCTGTCAAGAGGACGAAATGGGATCCAACCACCTGTTCTCCGCCGGGACGGCTTTTATTTGGGCGCTACTCTTGAGTCCGGCCGGTAAGTACTTTTACAACTATGTTTTCTAGTGGGCTAATGTTAATGACAGCAATAATAGCAGGTGTGTTTGAACCATGGGGGTTCTGAAAGATGAGCAACTGAGCAAGTGCAAAGAAGTAAGTCACACACTGGAAAAATATATTCTAACCTTACTGTTCAGTTATGCTCGGCACTTTTCAAAATTAAAGGTGATCCATCGATCCAAACAGGGATAGTATTGATGCCATTGCTAGTATCGGTATTGGATCGATACTAGCGCGATACGTTCGATAGTTTGTTTCCTTCCTTTAAGTTTAGTGTGTAGCCCACTGAATTGTGTTAAATAAATTATTTATCTGTTTTTTATGGAAAAATATACCTCAAACATGCATTATAAAAAAGGAGAAAAAAGGCCATTTATAAATAAATACCTTTCTATGTTAAAAGTATTTGTATCAGTATCTGCAATATTAACCCAGTATTTGCTTGGTATCAGAAATTTGCAGTCTCGGGCATGACTACTTAAAAGGCTCATGATCCTATTTTCACATTTAGCTGGATGTCTGTTTCATGCATTGGGAACTACCTCTTCATTTAACACGTTCACGTCCAGAGAAGCAGCCATTTAGCTTATGAGAAAATAAGTTGTTGTCAGAAAGATAAATAGAAGAAATGTAAGAGATAAATGAAGGCATTTGCTTCTTTCTGTACAAAAGCAGGACAGCGGACAACATAACAGTGCGAAAAATGAGCCACACAAATTGGTGCAACAGCTGATAGTCATGCTGCTACATTTTCAGAGGAAGTTAATCTTGTTTCAAAAAAGCTACAAAGGGACCAGAGAAGGAAACATCTTTAAAGGAAGAAACTGAGAGACGACTGGAGCAGTCGATGCCAGATTGTGCCTCAATTTGTTGCTTTTGTTGTGAAACGATTTATGCTACAATTTCTTACGGTCTAGTGCATACTTCTGTGGAAACAGTGTTTGATTCATTCAAGCTTGACACTGAAGCCGAGTTAGCTACTCTGGAAGTCCAGTTTTACATGGATGTCAGAATTTGCAATCACAAATTATCAGTTGCAGTCACAACTTATGTGCAGACAAAAAGCATTCCCATACAGAGATCGAGGATAAAATGAGTTCTTGTTGAAAAGGGTTTCAAAGCACCAAATTTACTCTGTCTCTGTATGCTTCAGTTATCAAATGTGTAGGTAGACTACATAATCATATGCTTATTGGTATGACATAGATAGATTTCAGCTTTCTGACTTAAACCCTGTAGTTTTTCACACACACACAAAGAAAAGATCTGCGGCATTCTTTTAGTAAACTTTTTACTGTAATTATTTGACAGCCCAATTTCATGAAAAGCACCTCTGGCCAGAGAAGCTGCTGACTCGATGATCCAAACTGGTCAGTGTTTTAAACACCTTGCCAAGTGACTTGGCTAAGGTCCAAATATACTGGGCCCAGTGTGCCGGATGTTGAAGGTGTCACCTCATTTCAACTCTCCCCTGGCACGAGGTTTGATATGTGGCACCAAAGAGGCTTTTTTCCAGCGCCACATCTGGTCTTTCCCAGATGCACGGACAGATGAATAAGCACTGCCCCGACTGTCAAGATAGCAGATAGGAATTCTCTAGTGCCTGCTTGTTTGCCAGATTGAAATTAGTTGATGATAACAAGACATGAGCCCAGGTGTACCTTAGGCAAATTGAAAGTGAATTCACATATTGATTACCACCTCTAATGTATATTTTCTACAAACTACTGCATCAACAAGAGAAGAAGGACCTTGCCAAATTTTGCATCCTTTGCAGCCTTTTGTTGGTAAAACCAAACCAAACCAAGCCATTCAGTTAGCACAGGCAATAAATCTCACTGAAGCAGTTTTGCATGCTTTGCTTGGATTAGCTCTGTGCAACATGTAAGTCCATCAAGTGGTCATCGTCTAGTGGCCTGTCCTACAGTTACAGGTTGTAAATACATGCTAATGCTGTCAACAGAGCCACAACTCACCCATAGACAGATAGTGATGTGTCCTTGGTTAAGCAATCATGACTGATGCCAGATGAAGGTGGTCCAAGGTTTCATTTGAAGGTCCCTTGATGGTAGCACACTTGAGTGGACCCTATTATAACCTATGCTAACAAACAGAGCTCCAGAAACATTGGTGTATTAGTGACATGTAGATGTAATCACATCTTAATTGAGTTTTTTTATTTTTTTATTTTGATACAATAATTTTTTTTCCTGCTTTGACTAATTGAACAATAAGGCAATATATTGTCAAAGGAGCTTGCAAAGAAAAGCGTCTGGACTTCTTTAAGTTGCTTGAAGACGTTTCACCTCTCATCCGAGAAGCTCCTTAAATATTTTGACATTATTGAACACACACGTATTTTCGTTGTTACTGAATTCTAAATGAGAACCATACGAAAACCATCTAAAAGTTATAATCTGCCATTCTGTAAAGACTTTATAGTGGGTAGTTTAGCATGAACAAAACAATATATTTTTAAGCCGTTAGTTGGCATTACAATTGGACCGAAGGAGTGCAGCTACATCACAAACAATAAAGTGACAGTTTAAGAGGTGCATTGTGCCAGTACCTAGGCAGGTAGATGTACAGTAATAGCAAATATAAAACACTATTTGCAGATTTTGCAGATTTATTGTTTTACACGGGCTGATAAGTTTAATTTTAAAAAGTAGAGTCGAACTATATTGTGAGTGTTGATGTTGAATACTTTGTCCACCGGAGGGCGCTCTACAACTTCCCTGTTAGCAACACATTTGGCATGCCATAAACACAACAACCAGCTGATCCGAGCGCAGTCACGTGAATCGTGAATGACTAAATATACAACCACACATAATAAATATAAGGGAACTTTAACTGCATGGTGGTGCGGTGGTTAGCAATGTTACCTCAAAGCAGAAAGGGCCTAAGTTCAAATCAACCAACTGACCCTGATTCAAGGGGTTGTGTCTGTGCAGGTTCTCTCCAGTTTTGTCACACAGTCCAAAGACATGCAATTAGTGTAGATTGATGATTCTAAATTACCCATAGGTGTGAATGTAAGTGAGACTGGTTGTCTGTCTGTCTCTCTGTATTAGCCCTGCAATAGACTGGGGACCTGTCCAGGATGCCTCTCGCACTATGACAGCTGGGATAGGCTCCAGCCACTGCTACCTTTCTGAAAGAAATTTGTGTTTTTCAAAAATAACCAATTATTGGTGTCAATGTCAGTCTTAGGCTACGTTCACACTGCAGGCAAAAGCGCATAAAATCCAACTTTTTTGACCCTATGCGATCATGGTATGACAGTTTGAACAGCACAAATCCGATATTTTCAAATCCGACCTTGGTCACTTTCGTATGTGGTACTGAATCCGATGTTTTAGAAAGCGACTGCTGTATGAATGGTCATGTCATTGTGTCAGTGATGTAAATCCGTCTTTTACATCACTGACACAAGACAGACGCCAATTATCAGCGCCGGAGAAGACAAATGAGAAAGCATGGCGGCCATCGTTAAAGCACGGGCTCTCTTTTTTCTCAGTGTCATTTTTTTCTCTAATTAATTTGTCAAAATTCTGTCAGTTACGACTGCGCAGAAATTGATAGACTGCTGCAACAACACCTACTAGTTCTGTAGCCGCCGTTTTTACTTCCGTAAACAGAGCACGTTGTGTGTGATGTCTTCTTTTGTGCATGCGGGCCGCTTTGAGGGCCGTGAACTCTTCACACTAGCGCATTTGCGGTCACATTTTATTTGTAGAGTGAACAACCAGACAAAAAAAAATCAGACTTGATCCAATAATCGGAATTGAGCATTAAGACCTGCAGTGTGAATGTGAACGTAGCCTTAAATGCCATAATATAATCATCAATATATATATATATATATATATATATATATATATATATATATATATATGCCTAATCTCCCAGCATCAGTATGTGAAAAAAAAAAAATTAGACAAATACACCCAACCGTTAGCCTCCACTCCAAATCAGAAGCATCAGTTAATTGTTTCATGCATCAGACGTAACACAGAGTGACAGACAGCTCAACAATAAACACCCTTCACTGGTGAGAAATTAGCTCACCTCCACTTAACAGTAGCGAGTAATGATGTGTGTAATTGACTCTGACTACACTGATGAAGGTGGAAGCAGTAATCCCCAAGGGACGGGATTCCTGTCTATTTTCATGCTTTTCATTCTGCAGAAACACAATACGGTGACTCAGTCCCAGCTTGTACACAAATCTGTCTAGAGTGCATATTCAGAATCAATTTAATCAAGCTGCCTCTCACTGCGAGGCCTTACATACATAATAATAAGACTTTAGAGATTGTATAGCTGAAATGGTATTACTGTCGAGGGGAGGAGAGACGCTTCCTTTGTCTCCACCTTCTCAGCTTGAGAGATTCTAGCAGGCAGCCTTCAAGGGGAGCCGAGATCAAGAGATCAAAAGATTTGATAAGATGTGAAAAGTCGATAAGACTTTACAAAGAAAAGTCTTAGATGTTTAGAGTAGGCTTCTGTGATGAAGCACGACATGTTCGCAGTTCTCTCTTGCTCCCAAAAGCAACCCAGATGCCAGCCAGATTTACTAGTATTTGTTAAGTGAAGATTAGGAGAGACACAGATGACAGAACATGGATGTGATCTCAACATATACCATTCAGCTTCCTCTTCCTTCATCCCGTTTCTGTCTTAGAATGCCATACCATTAAATATTAACCAATAATATTAATGCATTAAAAAAGTGAAAATGCATTTAGTGTCAAGATACAGGCGAGGTTTTTATCACATACACCTGTAGTTTTAACAGCCCCATGTTAGCTTATTTAAATGTTAACAAACTCTATGATGCAGATCCAAGAGAGATGAATAAATATATTAACCGACAAGAGAATAGAAATATTACAAATTCCTAAATTACCCACTTCACTTATTGCATTTGTCTTCTATAAATGGCTAACTACACCAGTAATGTATCCACAGCCCTCTGTGACGAGAAGACCCACTCACATGCTGAAGATGACCTTTTCAAGACCCTGTTCGCTGGATACAACAAGTGGTCGAGACCTGTGCCAAATATCTCCGACGTCGTCATTGTCAAGTTTGGACTCTCCATAGCCCAGCTTATTGATGTGGTGAGTGTTTGCCAACAACTCCAGGGCTCAAGTGCCAGTGTCCTGCAGGTTTTGGATCTCACCCTGATTAAACACATCTGAATCAAATGATTAGTTCATTACCAGGCTTCTGGAGAACTTCAAGACATGTTGAGGAGTTAGCCATTTAAATCAGCTGTGTTGGATCAAGGACACATCTAAAACCTGCAGGACACTGGCAATCGAGGCCTGGAGTTGCCTACCCCTGCTCTAGTGTCATTCAGAAAAAATAAATGATTGTTCAATTCGATTCAATTCAATTTTAATTATACAGCACCAAATCACAACAACAGTTGCCTCAAGGCGCTTTGTATTGTAAGGTAGACCCTACAATAATACATACATAGAAAAACCCAACAGTCATATGACCCCCTATGAGCAACAAATTTGGCGACAGTGGGAAGGAAAAACTCCCTTTTAACAGGAAGAAACTTCCGGCAGAACCAGGCTCAGGGAGGGGCGGCCAAAGACATGCTGTGTAAGAGAGAGTTAGAGATTAATAACACGTATGATTCAGTGCAGAGAGGTCTATTAACACAGTGATTGAGAAAGGTGACTGAAGAAATAACACTCAGTGCATCATGGGAATCCCCCAGCAGCCTACGCCTATTGCAGCATAACTAAGGGAGGATTCAGGCTCAACTGATTCAGCCCCAACTATATGCTTTAGCAAAAAGGAAAGTTTGAAGCCTTATCTTAAAAGTAGAGATAGTGTCTGTCTCTCGAATCCAAACTGGAAGCTGGTTCCACAGAAGAGGGGCCTGAAAACTGAAGGCTCTGCCTCCCATGCTACTTTTAAATACTCTAGGAACAACAACAACAATGTTCAGATGTCTTCATCACTAAAACCCTCATGATCGGTGATGATAGGGTTATGATATTTTTGTGCATTGACTAAATACAGTGATGCCAGTACAGTATATACTCAAACTTTGGTTTGGTTTCAGTATAGGCCTGTTCACGGGTACACTACATCCCACAGCTATGAAGGAAGCTGTGTATAGGATTTCCATAAAGTCATTAAAGTAGCAGAAAGTTATATTTGAGTTTCCTTTTTACAAAATACCAAGAAACACAGACATATTTCTCTGGTCTGAACCCCCGGTTGACAACTTTAACAATATTTCCATCATTCTCGCTCTCTATCTGTCTGTCTTTCAGGATGAAAAGAACCAAATGATGACAACCAACGTGTGGCTTAAACAGGTTAGGAAATCTAGTGTCAGTGTTGATTTATTATTAAGACTTTATTTTATTTATTTTTTTATATTCAGGAGGGGATATGCTGACATGAAATGTTAGGAATGCAAAAAGGCATTTGCATTGTTGAAGTGAATGACTCATATGATGAATACAAATGGGGCCACGGCCCTCCAGACTGATTCGTGTTGTTGTGTCTCGCAGGAGTGGAATGACTACAAGCTTCGCTGGAGACCGTCTGACTATGACAACGTGACATCCATAAGAGTGCCGTCAGAGCTCATATGGGTACCAGATATCGTCCTCTATAACAAGTGAGTCTGAGATAAAATGTAATGGTTACTGCATTTCTTTTCTTGATTATCTAATTAACTCTTTATTAAACACCCAGACCTACAGTAAAGCTCAGTTGTGCAAATGAGCGTATGAGAGTAAAATAACTATAATTGTTCAAGAAACGAGTATCTGATATTCAGTTAAACAGCTTTACTCTGATATTTGTTGCATTTTTTTTTTTAGCAAACTCACTAAACTCATTAATCTTTTATTCTGATTAATATACTGTCAAACAATTGATTCTGAGTCTATTCAGTTCTGAACTACATAACCAATCACAGTTATTTCTCTCTACCGTACTGAGACGCTGCTGAACACTTTAAAGTTTGCCATAATGCTTCAGAGGATTGTAATGGCAGATTTAGGGCTGTCTAACAGCTCAGCTATGCTCTTATTGTAGCATGACAAAGGAGTCCAAACTCACGCCCGTTGCCTTAATGGTATGTGTAAGAAGATGGCACCATCTAGTGGTCTGTGAAAACAATGGTTTGCTCCTCTTTCTCATGTTTCTTCCAGTCCTGATTGGGTGGCTGGTTTTATTTGTACCTTCTGAGATATGTGCGGTATAGTTTACACGCTGATGTAAACACAGCTCTTTATTATCTGTTTCATTGAGCAAAATGAAAAAAGATACCCCATTTTAAATTTTGCACGTCTGTTAGTAAAAATTGGCGGAGTGCATTTCATTTCGTCAAACTGAAGGCAGCCTTTACATGTCTCTCGCTCCAGTGGGAAACTGATTGCAAAAACCACTTTTGAGAAACCTCTCCCGTCACCTAAATTCACCTCCTGGAGATTAAACTGAGCACGCTGATGATAGGTTTCTGCTCCGGCGCGCTCGTGTAATCACAGTCTGTATGTGAAATTAAAAGAGGTGAGACTGATTAAATGATAAGGACGTATGATTACGTCTTCTGCTGAAGCTTGTGTTGCCATTAAAGTGGTGAATGGAGGGGAGATTACAGACAGTTTTTCACTACATAGTTTCCAAAATGAAAAAACAAGGGGGAAAAGGAAATAAAATCTCAGGAAAGAAGAAGGGGAATAGAACTGATCACAGTGAAGGTTATGATTTCTTATCTGATGTAGCCTTCACTCTAAGATGAGGTCTATTGTGTGTTTCCATGACTTATATGACAAACTTCTCCTTCTGCAGTGCTGATGGCGAATTTGCTGTGACCCACATGACAAAAGCTCACCTATTCTACACGGGCAAAATTCGCTGGGTGCCTCCTGCTATTTACAAGAGCTCTTGCAGCATTGATGTCACCTTCTTCCCCTTCGATCAACAAAACTGTAAAATGAAATTTGGCTCCTGGACTTACGACAAAGCCAAAATTGACTTGGAGCAGATTGAAAATACTGTGGATCTCAGCAACTACTGGGAGAGCGGCGAATGGGCCATCATCAATGCAGTGGGAACGTATAATACAAAGAAATATGACTGCTGCCATGAGATTTACCCAGACATCACCTACTTCTTCATCATCCGACGTCTTCCCTTATTTTACACAATCAACCTCATCATCCCCTGTCTGCTGATCTCATGCCTCACGGTTTTGGTTTTCTATCTACCGTCAGACTGCGGTGAGAAGATCACCCTGTGTATCTCCGTGTTGTTATCCCTCACTGTCTTCCTGCTACTCATCACGGAGATCATACCGTCCACATCCCTCGTTATCCCTCTCATCGGCGAGTATCTCCTCTTCACCATGATTTTTGTCACCCTGTCCATCGTTATCACCGTCTTTGTCCTCAACGTCCACCACCGCTCTCCCAGCACTCACAAGATGCCCCACTGGGTCCACTCTGTGTTCCTGGACTTGATTCCACGTTGGTTGTTCATGAGACGGCCCGCACCGGATGGCCGCCGTCGCAGGCTGCTGCTCCTTCAACAGGAAGCGGTGGCAGAGCGGCGCCAGCTCCGAATAGCCGGGTATAAATCGGGCAACTGTATTAGAACCTCAGCTAACTGGCTAAGAGATGGGACCACATTGGAAGACCCAGAGAGAAGCTGTTATGAGGACTTGGAGCTGGGAACACTGACATCCTATTTCTCCTTCCGTCCTCCTTCTCCCAGACCTCCAGGGTCAACTCCTCCGCCACAACAAAAAACCCCACAGAACATCCAGAGCCGACAAGAGGTGGTGGCAGGGGGGAACAGGCACTTAACTGGAACCAGAGGTAATTCCACTCCTCGGCCGGCTAAAGTTGACAATAAAGTGTCACAGTCAGCTTTCCTGCTTTCACCAAGTGTCATGCGTGCATTAGAAGGGGTGCACTACATTGCAGACCACCTGAGGGCTGAGGATGCTGACTTCAGTGTGAGTATCAAGGAAATAATGCATCTTATATAAAAGCAGAATGGCATTTTGTTCATTTGTATTACTGATGGTATTCCAATTTACATTTATCTCAGTTTTGATACAAAATCATACTCTGGGCATGTTGATTAGATAATACCTGTGCAAGGCGCAATCAAAATTCCTACTACTCTATATAAATTAAAAATCATACGCGAGTTAAATTTGGCTGCCATACACATAAAGATTGTCTTCAAGCCACCGACGACTCTCAGTGTTCCTCCTATGTTTGAAATGCACCCTGGAAATTTTGTCCTGACCGCCTGCTGTTCAGTGAGTGCTGAATATTGTCCGCGTGTAAAAATAGGCCCCATCTTGAATTTCATTTTAGGAAAGAGAAAGAAGTTGCATGGAACTGAGTTTAGTAAGCAGGGTGATTAGTGAGCAGTGTTTGGGCATGGCCTGTCGATGGTACATGCAACAATTCACAATGTGAATGTTGAAAAATGGCAAACCAGGATTTAGAGTGCACCCATGACCTTATGGACTTTATGGCCATCCTTCAGGATTCTTTCACTGAACAATGCTGCTTAGTTTCCGGGCCATAGCTGGAGACCCAGCTCTTAATATCAGTGATAGTCCTTTGCATGTTTGTTAAATACAAACATGCAAAGGACTATTCCCATGCAAAATAAATACGTAACTGTACGTAGTTCTATTTCAAACGCAATTTCTTTTAATACTAAGGCCTGCAATACCTTCACAGGCCACAGGGGGACCCATCCTACACTTTTGGAGTCACTGCAGTAGAGCCCGTAGCTGAAGATAAAGCTGAATGACTCACAAACAAGCAGCTACTGAAGGTGGCTGCAGTAGAGGCCTAACAGAGAGTCTCCAGATGAGAATCATCCAAGAATTAAAATAATCTTTATATTTTTAATTATAAGAGCAAATGGGGTACTGTGAATAAAAATGTAGATAATTCCTAAAACGTTAGGGCAATACTTTTGTAAAACCCCATGAGTTAAAGTGTGCACCTTAATCTCATGTTGATTCTTTGATTTAAAATCCACTGAGATCAGTGGCGGTCCTAGCCTTTTTGGCGCCCCGGGCGAACACTCTCTGGCGCCCCCCCCCCCCCCCCCCCCCACACACACACACACATAAAACATATTAAGGATTATACATTAACATAAAACTGTTGTCGGAACCATACTGAATTTCGCACATATGAAGAGAGAGAGAGTATGCATTGTATGCAAACGGCTACCAAACAGCCATGATAATTCGTCATACAATGAGAACAGGACAAATCAACAACTGACAATGACTCATTAATAGTAAAATCTGTAACATAATGTATTGTTTGGAGTTTAGTCTGTTACTGTTGCTATTTTTACCATTTCTTCTTGGAGCAACTATAACCCACATTATTTCCTTAGGGGCCGATGGCGCGATATGGCAGCCTTGCTTCTGTCAGTCTGCCCCAGGGCAGCTGTGGCCACAACCGTAGCTGCCTCCACCAGTGTGTGAATGCGAGAGTGAATGAATAGTGGCATTGTAAAGCACTTTGGGTGCCTTGAAAAGCGCTATATAAATCCAATCTATTATTATTATTATTATTATTCATTATTAATAAATTATTCTGATTCTGATCCTGATTGGTTCAGGATGAGCTGCCATTATCCAATCACACATCTGCTTACGTGCATCTTTTGCTCGTTTCTCCTCCTCTTCTTTTCTCTTTTTTCTAAACTGAGCACCTGATGGCTTTGAACTTTTCTTGTCCATCTTCCATTGGTTTTAATTTTGCACTCCAGTATGAACACCCATCCCCCAACTCGACCATCACCACAATATAACCTAACACACCTACACCTTAGTTCACAGATTCACTTTGTCAAAGGTGTATTTCTGGGATTTCACACAACCCAGGATTCAAATCATGAATACATAATAGGCTTGGATTTACAACATTATGAATGAAATGTGCTCTGTTTGGAAGCAGCAGGCCCCTCCCCTTTCGACGGGTTGTGTGAGACTTTAAATCATCAAACTGTAAATTTTAAATTGTTATTGATCCCTTTACCCCGAGTCCTAAAGTGCATATTTATTTTCTTACTCTTCTTATATATATTGTTTGTTTACTTGCACTGCTGTAACTGGAGCCTCGTCGTCTCGTCTATCTATATACTGGACTGTATGTAGCGGAGATGACAATAAAGTTTACTTTGACTTCAGCAGCGAGCAGGCGCACCGAGGGCTCGCGCTCACTTTTCGTATAGAATTTCGAAAAAACATCGGTGCAAATTATAAGTCTGTATCATAATATCTGTTTGTTGTTTTGTTTTTATTTTGTTTTATTTTGCGAGTTGGTTATTAGACGCTGCTCCAGCCGGTCAGAGAATCCCCCACCGCCCCGCCCTCTCCTCCCTGTGCCGCAAGCAGCAGGCGCACCTCACAAACGGAGGGCGCCCTTACTCCCAGCAAATGAGCAATAGAAAACCGATCAGTGCCTGTGCCATTCCCAATATGCGCTGGCTGATGTCGGGGCAGCATGAATACGAGCAATTTTTCTTTTTTTTTGCCGATGCCCGTGGTGCCGCCCCCCACCACGATGCCGCCCCGGGCAACCGCCCGTGTCGCCCGTATCAAAAACCGCTACTGACTGAGATGGTTTGCAAAAGCAAAGCTGCATTTGTGTCGTCTGACCTAACTGTATACTGATACCCAGAGCATGTAAAAAAAATAAATAAATCTTAAGCTCTCAGTTTACCATGACACCTGACAATAAGAACCAAAATAAGCAGTATATACTGAAGTTTGATAACTCAGTCTTTTAGTGTTTCAGTCCTTAGTCTCTCAGTAAGACTTTGTCCTGCCAAAACAACTTGAACATCTTCCCTTTGGTTGTTAAAAAATATTATTTCAATTTTTATCAATATTGCGCCTCTTACTGCATTTGAAAAACCAGACAGGAAGGCAGAAAGCCTGCAGAGTATTCATGGACAAAATAGTAAGCATAAGAAATTTAGCATACTCTTTCTTATCCTTAAAACCTATCCCAGCTAGTATAGTGCAAGAGGCGGGGCACACCTTGGATATGTCACCATCTGACACAGGGATAAGATCGCACTTCTGGGCAAATTTGAATAACAGAGTGAACATAATCCCACTTACTGCATATCTTTGGACTGTGGGGGGCAACTGGAGTACCCGGAGAGAACCCACACAAACACAGCAGAGCATGCAAACTCCACACAGAAGGCCCTCAGCCTCAATCAGAATCTTCTTGCTGTGAGGCACCATTCTGCCCTAGAAAAGTAACTTTTACATAAAAAAAAAAAACTTTTTTTGTCATATATAGGAAGTTACTGAAGAGGTATAAAAACTGGCTTTGGCAGCTGAGTGACTGAAGAGAGCTTTTCTGGAGACAGATATTAAACTTCAAGGGCAGATACATGGAGCAGTAATGCATGGAGCTAAATCCCATTATATGCCTAACATCACACTGAAATTACTGTTGGGAGCAGCTAAGAAAGAACTGTTTAACAGTTGACAGGTTGTAGCAAATCGCATTGACTGAAGAAAATAGAAGGAACGGGTCAGCAAAAGTGTGCAGAAATGTGCATGAATATATGACATAGCTTGTGTGATGAGTAGTTTTTCTTATGAACCATATTCTTCATAGCAAACAATACAATTATTATTTAAATTCATGATATTTTTTCTGTTCTTGTTCTCCCCCCCTTCTCTGTTACTTCTTTCTGCACAGGTGAAAGAGGACTGGAAGTATGTTGCCATGGTGATTGACCGTATCTTCCTGTGGATGTTCATTATTGTCTGCCTGCTTGGGACAATTGGTCTGTTCTTGCCACCGTGGCTAGCCGGCATGATTTAAGGCTTCTGGGAAAGGGTTGAATTCACAGTCACCTCCTCTTGAAAGATACTTTAAAGTGTAGCTGAACTCTTCTTCAAGTCGGGTAATCTGACTCAACTTTGTGTAACTCGGCGCAACCCAGGTGTCCTCAAAAGGCCGTTGTGCTCTTTACACGTCACCAAATATAACTTATGAATAGTGGAGACAACTCTGCTATTTTCAGATTCTTATTCCCAGTTGGGTAAAAATCAACTACAATCTACATTTTTAAGGGAAGATCAGACTCAGTAACTTACTGTTAGCTATAAAGTCTTGGCTCAAGTTTCATCTCAGATGCACTTTGTCAGCCTCAGGTTTACTCCTTCAGCATCATCTGTAACATTTCTCAGGTTGTTTTTGACCTGAATGCAAACATTTGCATGTTAACATTCACTAAAGTTAACATGGCTGTTGAAAACTGTGCTAATGTTGGTATTTTAATGTGCAAATGTTAATCACTTCTTAGCATGTTAGCATATCATGCTAGTTAAATATGTAGTGCCAACGGCTGTGTTAGCAGGGTGTCACAGTGATCACATTTTTCTTTCCTATAGTTTAAGGGATTGCAGCTTAAAACTCAACAACTTAATACATTTGCATTCACTGATAGCAGGGGGATCAGTGAAAGCTGTTTGTCATCTTACTGTCTTAGCAGAAGTCGAACTCTGAATCAAACTCAGTTTATCATCCCAATGTTAGCTTGTTGTAAAAGGCTCAAGGATGGAGATTAAAACATTAAGAAAACAAGCTTGTTTTAAATTCGTCTTATTGTCATGCTCTTTGCTTCATGGTTATCTGTCTGTCTTTTTGTCTGACCATTGATATGTCCAGAAAATGCATCAGCAAACATTAGCAATCCAAGAGTGTGGACTGCTAAACCACATGTACAAATTCACCTTCCTGAATCCTGACCTTAACGCCACTGAAGGCTGTCACCTGTAAACTAAGTACCAGAGCCTATTCTACATTTGAGTTGTATTTTAACAATATTTGTCATGAATCTGTTCTCTTTGATTCTAAGCAAAGTTTTCTTTCACCACATATTCTGGATGGTGGTGAATAATCCTTCAAGAAATGGACATTCAAATGTGATATAGTCCTCAGTGCATCCCTAGTCTGATTTTAGCAGGGGTAACTGGACTGGCTGCTCCGAAGGGGATCTTGGACAAATGACTAAATATAATCATTTTCCATTTAATTTGCCACCATTGGTCAGTGGTGATGCTCAAAACTGCTTCATGAAGTTTTGAATTCGTTTGCTACTTTTAAAGGTTTCCAGTCATGAACTGAAAAATGAAGCGCTTAGTCTGCGTTGCAAGATTTATTATCATCCACTGGAGCCAACAAATGCATGTAAATTTATCACAATCCGTTCAAGGTGCCATGATACTGGTAAACCAGTGAACGTTTAAAAAATAGGGAGAATTAAATATGTAAACAATGCCATCCGGGTTGCTTTTTATCAGATTAATTATCAGATTATCAGACACTGTTCTCTTTGTGTATGGTGGGATGAACACTCATTATTATAGACTATGTTGGATACACGTTGGGGTGATTTGGTTTAGACAAAAAATGCATCAGCACAGGTTTTTTCCTTCTGGCGATGCTGCAACAATTGTAGTATTTTTGATTGAGCATACTATACAATAAAAACCCATGAAACAAATTTGAAAATATGTCTGCACACTGTTTACTGACCTTTGAAAAAAATAATTCTTATACAGTATTTTTTGTATTCTTTTATAAAAGAACTGACTCTGAAACTACACTTAATGATCATTAGTAAAGACTTGAAATATATGTAAATGGTTCTATCTCCTTGTGCTTTAAGATGACCTCATTATGTAGATAATTATACAGTGGTATTAAGAAGTTTACATGCAGTCATCATGGGCATGAATTTCAAGGTAATGCTGGCTTCTAATGATTTTTTTTTTTTAAAAATTGTTCTTCTTCCGGGATGGGTGGGGGGTTATACAGCATACATCTTTCATGACTTTAAAAAACAAGAATTGGGTGCAGATCTTTGAATTTATTTCATGTTTTCTCTAATCCACAGTCAAAAATATACATACAGGTTTAAATATATATGCACTTCCACTAATAATTGGTGAAATGTCCCTTAGAGAGTTGCACCTCAAACAGACACTTTTGATAGCCATTAACAAGTTTCTGGCATAATTGGGACTGAATACTTGGACACTCTTCTTTGCAGAACCGACAGAAGCCATTTGAATTGGTTGGTTTCCTTGCATAGACGTGGCTTCTAAGCATAATCCACAAATTTTCAGTTGATGAGGTTGGGGCTTTGGGAAAGCTGTTCCAGAAGCTCAGTGTTAGCCTGCATTACCTATTCCACAACCATTGTCTAGCTGAAACACTCAACTGTGTCCAAGTTTAACCATCTAGCGGATTAATGAATTTTGAGGTAGTCCCCCTTCATTAGGCTATCCATTTTGTGCAACACACCAGTACCACTGGCAACAAAACAGCTACAGAGCATGATTCTACCACCACCATGCTTGACAGTTGATGCAGTGTTGTTAGGTTTGAAAAGCCTCACCTTGATGCCTCCAAAAATACCTCTTGCTTTTGTGGCCAAATATTTTAATCTTTGTCTTGAAATGTTTCTGTTGATTCTTCCTTGGTCGGCAACCTCAGTCTGTGGCGATGTAAAACTGGACAGTGACGCTTCTCGAATGCTGGTAGGTTCTTTGAACTTTCACCTTTCTGCTTTAATACCTGGCCCTCCTACACTTCATCCCCAGACAGCTATGAGTCTGAGAACCTGTCTACAATTCTGGGTAAAATTCTCCTCGTCTCACTTACAAATGGAAGTTGGTAAGTCCTGCTGTCCACTACAAAGGACTGGGAATGAAAGTTCTGTTTTGAAAGTGTTAAAATTATGAAATCCAACTAAATCAAAGAATTATATTTGTGTATATATCATATCATTTAATCTCCCTTAAATAAATCTGGAGCTGCAATGCCCATCATTTTGAAAAGAAAGTCCATGCGCTCTGTTAACCCAACCCCGACATATGTGCCATCAATAGAAATCCCAGTATGTCCTCTTGACACTACAGTATGACTCAGGTACATTGCATAAATTGTGGTTGATGCAGAGGTAGGGATGAGTATTGAAAACCGGTTCTTGTTGAGAACCGGTTCCCACTGTTTCAATTCCTTGGAATTGTTTGCCATTTTTGCAAACGATTCTCTTATCGATTCCAGTCGCCCCGAATGACGTCGCCACGTTGCGGAGCGTCATTTACCTGGCAGGAAACACGGCGGCTGTTTGATTATACTTTACCAGAACGGATGACAACAGGGCAACTTGCAATACTTGCAAAGTAGATATTTCACTTAAGGGAGGAAACACTACGAATATGCAAAAGCATTTGCTCACAAAACACACGATGACCTTAAATGAATGTCGTGTTTTTAATTCCGCTCCGGACTCGTGAATCTCAACCCAGCAGCAGCGGTAACGTTTGCACGTCCTCTCCCGTTAATGCGGCAGGTAAATAATCAACTAACAGTGCATATTATGTTAGCGCAATCTGCCTTATTACAAAACCTGCCATTACTGTGCATTTAGGTGACCATGATGAGACAGAGAGAGTCTGGCTGGCTCAGACGCTGGCAGTTCTCGCTGCAGTCTACTGGTAGCGTCTCCTTTCAGGCCAGGATAGACGAATGTCACCAAGCAGTGACTAAGTTTGTGGTAAAAGGCTTGCACCCATTTGCCACAGCAGATGCCCCCGATTTTCAGTAAGTGAATGTGTTTAATTGTAGGCAGGGACATTACTGGATATTCTTGTGTAATTGCTACAGAATAATTTATGTTATACTTTGTTATTTACAGAAGAATATTTATTTTATTATTTTACATTTACTTTTTTTTTTCCTGGGGACCCTGGGGCCGTAGGCTGTGGATCTCTTAAGATCTCACTGTTGGGTTTGTAAGGTCATGTTACTCCTAAATTTCTATCTTGTTCAACGAGAAGATATAAAACAAAGTTCTAAGCTATTCGACCTTAGTGTTCTCCTTTTTTAAAAAGAATCGATAAGAGAATCGATAAAGAATCGAATCGTTAAACAGAATCGAAAATGGAATCAGAATCGTGAAAATCTTATCAATACCCATCCCTATGCAGAGGTCTCAGACTCATGTCCCTAACAGAGGACAACAATGAATTGCTGGGTCTTTGCGAGGATAATACTGTGCTCTTTAGTTTATTGTTTTAGTGTGAGTCATGCCACTTAAATGGCCAACTAACCTTTTTATATGGTCATTTTTATCTCATCCAGCCAGACGAGTGAGCTCATGCCATGGCAAGGCACACATCCACCCCTCCCTCTACAGTTCACTAGAATCACTCATCCTTCTAGAGTATGGCTCAGAATTTGCAGTAATTTGATCACCTAATGACTCTTCAGCCAAACTGTGCTTAAGCTCCACGTCGTGTTTGTCATTTTAAAGGCAGTTTTCAGCGTTCACAAAATTCTCTATTTATCCTGCAATGTTGGTTGGATTTAAGTGAAACCAGGTTAATCTGTCGTGGATATGATTTTTGGGAGCTTCCTTCACTGGTCGGTGGATTTTAATTCCCATAACTTTTTGCGATACAGCCAACCAAAGACGACAACAAAACGCCATTGATGCTATATTTACATTTCACTACTGACAAAAGTAAACTGTTCGCATGTGTTTTCATTTTTGCATGAAACATTTCCCATGCAACACATTTTATATTTACAAATACAACTTTTAAAGTAAATATCTGAGTCAACACTTCACCAATCACACACAGGTACAGTTGTCATTTAAAATTTAGCATAACTGACATCCTAAACATGATGCAAGGGGACCGCAAAAGGAAAATGACACATTTCTGTATTATCGCATTACCTAAAAATACACATGCATCCATATGTAGCATCACATTTAAACTAAACTCTCATTAACGTGACAGTGGCTATCCAAAGTACCGGTGATGCTGCAGGATTCATTTCACTGATTGATCGATGTGTTCCAACTAAAAATGCATGCTTTACAATGCACAAATGTTATTTTTGACTTTCACATATTAAGAAAAAAAAGAAGTCCCTATTTAGTTTGATGTGAAACTGAAAAAAAAACAACTAATGTCTTTTAGGGGGGAGCAGGCTTTGCTAAATTGGCCCTGACTCTTGCTTGATCCACAGCGTCCAACATGTTCTTGCTGTCCATAGCCAGAGTGTGTGCGGCAGCCAGCATCTGTTTCTTACACTCCTCCTTTAGAGAGGTTATGGCATTCTGCTGAGCCAACCGCATTTTGCTGATCAGCTCCCCCATGTCGTGGTTCAGCAGCTTCTGGGTGCCTTCGATCTGCGATATTACAGAAGACCAATGGATCAGTCGTTTAGATTGGCGCTTTGATGACTGAGTTTTACGTTTCGCCAGCTCTTCGGCTGAGGAAATCTGCTGTTGCATCAGTACTTTTATGATGCAAAAATATGGATTCTGGGTGTCCCCCTCCAAAAATGTGAACTTTAAAGGCAAGTGTATCATATTTGATGAGTTTTTGTGACTTCTACATCAGTGCGATTTTTTTTTTAAAGTAAAAAGTTTCAAGAAATAAACTGGAAAAAATGTTTTGTAGCAAATATTATATAAATTAAAATGCATATATTCAAAATCATATTTAATGTTCTTTATTATGTCAGGAGGTTCACCGAACACTATTTTTAAAAAGAAAATGGAATTTTCTGGCAATTTTTTCATGGTTCCTGATTTAAAGGGATAAAATAGTTGTATAGTTTTTGCTTTGTTTGTGTTTAAAGGGATAAAAATGCACAGAAAGGTAATGAAATAATAAAATAATGCTGTCATACTGTACCTCAGTCCTCACAGACCCGTGTAAGGTGGGCAGTATCTCATCCACACTGGTAATTAAATCTCTTAATGCCATCCCAACAGACTGTGGGCAGAAATCAATACAGAAATGACTCAGGAGCTTTGTCTTTGCATTTCAAAATTTGGCATTAAAGCAGCAACAAACTGTAACACTGAAGTGCAAAGCAGATCATTTGTCTCAGTGTACCTTGATATGGGTAATGCATTGCTCTGGCTGCAGCCCAGCAATGTCATTCTTGAGCTGGACGACTACTTTGACCAAGTTCATGACGCAGTGATATACTTTGTCATCTGTGCGGTCAAGCTCAGCTGTGGGCGCAGGCTGAAAAAGGAGTAAATAGGTTTTAAGAACTGAAATACTAAATAACATCACAAGACACTTACTTAGATAAAACAGTGGCATCGATGCCCTTTCAAAAAAAAAGGACAAATTATGAATAATTTTTCATCCAAAAATCAAAGCTATTAAATTAAATGATCTTTTTCTATGGCCTAAAAATAATTTTAAGAAAACTAAATCTGCTTACCTTTGCTGTGAGTCGTGGCGGCTTCTCAGGCACTGCTGTATGGCAGAAAGATGAAAAATATGACAGATGAGGAGAAATAGCAGATCAAATACAAAAGGAGCGAAGGAACATCTTTAGATCATTTTAGATGTGAATCTGTGAATTGCTTTGAGTGCTTACCAATCTCGATGTCAGCCGGCTAAAAGAACAAAAGGATCTCATGAGGACGAGATGAGGAATTTTTACAATTCTACACTTTCTAATCAACAGCTCGCATTATATATTGACAACAACGCACAAAAGTAATCATAATAATTGATGCTGCTGATAGTTATATGAGACCAATCAGCTGGTCAGTTTAAGTAGAGAAAAGCGCTTAAAAAAACCCAGTATTACGTTTATGCCCCTGCAGCCCTAAATTAACAGTATTGGTAATTACCAAAATCATTTTTTGTGTTTCTGTATTGATTATTACACCAGTGTGAACAAGGTGTTTAATCAAATTGATATTTTTAATGCTAAAATTAAATGATTCTTGTTATCCATTAATTGTTAAATGTACTGTTTCATAAAAAGCAGGGAGGTGCTCGTTTCTAACGGGACATTATTATTCTTTGATTAAGATGTCAGTTATTCATGAACAGGAAAATTCATTTTAGTGGTTGAATGTTATGTCTGATTAATTTCTGACTCCTCAGGGGAGTCCAGTATGCTGCCTCAAACTTGCACATAGAATGTCACTTTCGGCTTTAAACAAGTTTTTGACAGATTTCTAAAATATTTGCATGTTTTCTTTATGACAGGTCATCTAATTCATTTGTTAAACACTGCTCATCATCTAGACTTGATAAATTAGCCTTTTAATACTTTTTTAAACTTAAAATGCTCAATTAAAGTGACAATACTCTTAAATAACACACTTCCTGTCATAAATGTATATTTCAAATTAAGAAAAAGGGGAAAGGCTTTGCAGGATATATCATGTGGATGCCTCATCAAAGAAAATGACAGTCAAATGACACAAACATACATTATTTTCTAGGGTTATAATAACACTTTATATATAAATATTTTATTAATATTAAATATATAATAATTAAAAATGTAATAACGTATATCATGTGTTTATTTTATGCAGCTCTGGACCGTTATAGTAGTTTTGGTGATACAAATATGTAGTAAAGCTTTAGTTGTATGTAGTATAGTAGTTTAGTACGGTGGCCCTGTGAGGCCAAATGGACTGCAACTTAAGAAAACACCAGCAATAAAAAAAACGCTGTAAAAGTACACAAAACACAATAACCCGACGGACCAGTTGCAGGAACCAAACTATGCTAAGAATTGCGCTGGGAGACTCTTAAAAGAAGTGAAGGATCTATCGCAAAGAAAAGATGAGCGGTAAGTGTGTTAGCCTAACTATTAGCCTAAAAATCCATCATCAGTATTACATGAATCATGAGATTAAAACACACTAGCATATTTTGGTTTCTGCAACTGGTCCGTCGGGTTATTGTCTCCCCAGAAATACTTCCCTTGTGCTTTTGGAAATCTGTTTTTTCGTTTCTTTTTTTCTATTTCCGTGGGTGTTTTGTGTGCTTTTGCAGCACTTTTCTTATTGATGGTGTTTTCTTACAGTCTGTTTGGCCTCACAGGGCCACCGTACATCAGACAATGGCAATTATAATAATTTTATCATGATAGATAGACTTCAGGTGCACAAGTTTCTATTTAATAAAATATCTAATAAAAGATTTAAACTAAGTTGACTAATAGTGGTCTATACTGATCCCTGCAGGAAATGTGACCTATGACGAAGCTCATTTTTCAGTGATCACAAACAGTCACAACTGGACTGACAACAATGTTTAAAAAAAAAAAAAACATTTACTTTGTTTATATTTTAGGTATCTGAAAAAAATGTATGTCTCCATTGTAACTAAATTGATTCACTAAACTGCCTGTAATTAAAATTACACTCTGTACAGGAGCACACCTACCTCTGGATTGGCAGTATCTTCTACTCCCATGGGGTCCTGCAAAGAAACAGGCAAGTTCATTTTATACAACAGAGATATAGACCCTCTCTTTGGAACTGTTATCAGGGGCACATTCCATTTAAGACTAGTGGGCCTTTTTGGATGGACAAGTAGGTTGATATTATTTAATGGTGCCTCGTTCCATGTAGCCTTCACAGCTACACTGCATTCGGAACCAGAGGAGGACAGAGACACAGAGAGGGGTTTGACAAAAGTAAAGGATGCTCTGTTCCCCACCAGCAGTCTCTCCTCCTTTTTCAGCCACTTTTTATCCTCCATCATCTGCTCTTTCTGCTTGCGGAGCGTTTCATGTATCTGGTGTTTCTCCTTCTGCCACAGGAGCTGGGCATCTTCCCCGGTGTTCCGTTCCACTCTGAAAAACTCGTTCTCCTACAAGTACAACGATGGAGAAGTGTAATTACAATGTTACTAAAACAAAGAATCGCATGAGTATCCTGATTCGACACAGTATAATACAGTGCTTTAGTAGGTTGTGCAGCTAAACCTTTAAAGGAAGTGCTTAGTGTCTCTTACCCCCATGCTGCGACGCCGGGGCGACTTGGCAGGTAGTGAGAGAGTGTTGCTGGAGTCGACAGGAGACTGATAGTCACATGGGCTGGCTAGGTCAGGTGAGCTGGCACACAGAGCCTCATTGAGCTGCACAGATACAAACAGACACACACTTATATATGGAAAAAATTAAAGCTACCTCAAAGGATGTGTCTAGAAGTTGCTTAAAAGTACCTGAATGTGCAGACCAATACTGAGTGTGTTCCCAAACCGGGCTGGTTTCATTCTTGAAGGCTTCAGGAAATGTAAAAGATTATAAAAATGTAATTTGTTACATCCAAATTTTAAGACTGAGCAGTAGGTAAACTTAAAAATTATTTATACCTTAGGCGGGGGGTCAATGTTGAACTTGGACTCGAAAAATTTGGTGGAACGCACTCTGTCTCTCTCTCTCTCCGCTTCCTGCTCCTTCTCCATCTTGTGGACATCACTGTTAAAGATAATGCTTTTAAGGGCTGTGTAAAAATCCTTTGCAGTCAGTGCCTGAAGTTTAGAACCCATGGACATCAAAAAATGCTGTTTAACCTACGTTGAGATGACATCACTTTTATCTCCAGTAACTGAAAATATGCTCTTTTGACTGACTTGGCCACAGACAAAATATATCCAATCTTTTTGTTTTGAGAAATTCTTGGGTTGCTTTTGCAGTATGCTGTTAAGTCAAATTGTTGAATGTTGTCATTGTGTTTCTTAAATTTGTAAAGTCTTAGTTCAAGCAGTAGGATCAAAGAGATTCCTCTGATCCTGACCACCTCTCCAGCCACTCTGTGAGGTTTTATTGTAGATACATTCTATCTGGAAGATCTGTTTCTTGTGTTGTAAGCTTCCTGCTTTTATGATCCTTTTGGTGAGCAGGAGGTCTCTCACACACACACACACACACACACACACACACACACACACACACACACACACACACACACACACAGACACACTGCCTTATCTTAGAACCATTGGGGGTTTTTACGGTGGGAGGTGCTTGTGTTGTGTTGTATTGTGTAAACTGTAACTATCATGGGAATAAATAGCTGCGAGTGAAGCTTTGACAGACTTGGGCTAGAGATAGGTGAGGAGCATTAAGCTCCATAGCCTGGTTCTGACCAAAGCCTTTCCTCGTTAGCGAGTTAAAGACCGGTTGAAGATGTTCTGTTTTGTCTTGTGTTCTTCATGAGGAATAAGTCTCTAAACTAGCGGGGCCTGTGGAAACACAGACCCAACATATGCTTTGGGTCATAATCCGTTTGCCTACTGATTAGTTTTGCAGCATTTGGCTGAATCTGAGGTCTGTACACTTCACAATTCATCCTGCTTCTTCTATCGCCAGTCATATCATTAATAAACACTAGTGACTGAGCTCCACTGGCCACCATAGATAGTGACTGAGCTCCACTGGCCACCATAGATGCCCAAGCCAGAACATTGTCTCCACCATGTTTGACAGCTGTTGTGAGGCTTTGGATTATGATGTGGTTCTAATCGTGGAAACAGATGTGTGTAACCAGTGGTTTGCACCTTGTCTGTTTCCACTGAGGTCTACGTCTCTTGACTGGGACAGTGATACACCGACGTCTCTAACAGTGTTCTTGATGATGATGATGTAAAGTTGTTTTTTTACCCATGGAAATAATTATGTCTGATTTAAAATCCAACAACTTTGGATTTTACCAGTTTTACTGTTGTTGAAAATTCAGAAGTATGATGCCGTCTTTGTCTAACAGATTATGAACCTAACTACACAGTAAAAGGTTGATGGCTTTCCTTATTTTCCGTCACATGTATATAGACAGGATATATTCTCATATTAATCATGATTTAATCATCATGTAATCCCTATGAGCCAATTGCTCAAGATTCAGACTACTACAAACTTGTAGCCAATCAGAAGCCAATCATTGTTTCAGTCAATGGCTAAAGTGATGGGCTACAAGAAGATAAAAAAAAAAAAAAACTTCTCTAGTGGAGTCAAGAATAGAAATATGAAACTAGAAATGAGTAAAATAAACCTTTTTTTTTAAACATAGCACTATGAGGCCAATATCTGCTTATGCAGATAATCACAAACTTCAACTGAAAAAGATTGGGCCCACTGACCAAGCCTTAATTAAAGGATCTCAATCCATTTGTATTCTTCATAATCACTTCTTTTAATAATGCATAAAGAATTACCTGATCTTCATAACCAACTCAGTGAAACTGGGTCTTTCACTGGGGTCGTAGGACCAGCAGCGGGTCATGAGTGAGTAGAGGGCAGGAGGGCAGTTATCTGGTTTGGGCAGTCTGATGCCTTGCTCCAGCTGGTTGATCACAGCTCTGTTCTCAAGCCAGAAAAACGGCTGCTGTCCACCACTCATTATCTCCCACATACACACAGCTAGAAATCAACACAGAAACAAAAATAAGCTTGGGAATGTTCACTCTCCAGTTAATTATTCATTTTCAGATTGTGTAATAGACTACAAATAGAAAATATCAGGCAATAAGGATGAAATTCAATGCATTAAGAATAGCAAACAAAGACAAACAAATGCCACCTGAAGCAGTCATTGTGGTGCTTGGTAATGGAGCTAGTAATAATTATAACTATTCATTATTCATGTATTTTTCATTATTTTCATTAATTGCAGTTTTCAAAAAAGTTATTTTTCCACCAGATGAAGCTCCATCCATTCGCTTCCGCTTCTCCTTTTCAGGAGAAAAGCTGGCTCCAGCTATGACAGCTGGAGCCTATCCCAGCTGTCATAGGGCAAGAGGCGGGGTACACCCTGGACAGGTCGCCAGTCTGTCGCAGGGCCAACACACAGGGACAGACATCAATTTGCGCTCACATTCGCTCGCACATTCACACCTAATGGCAATTTGGATTTTCCAATTAACCTATCCCCACAAGCTGCATGTCTTTGGACGGTGGGAGGAAGCCAGAGTACCCGGAGGGAACCCACGCAAACACGGGGAGAACATGCAAACTCCACACAGAAAGACCCCGGCCTGATGTTGGAATTGAACTCAGGACCTTCTTGCTGTGCGGCAACAGTGCTAACCACCATGCCACCGTGCTGCCCAGATCAAATAGAATATTTCATTCTTGTACTTAAAAACAAACCATGGCTCTCCGACAGGAAGCAGCTGTTGGGTCAGAATCTACCTAATATAGTGCTATAATAAAGTGATATATAAATAAATTATGGTATGGTAATATATCTCATGTTTTTAATGTATATCCTATAGCTTTATTTTAGCTATATCAGCCTTCAGTCCACTTTATGTCCACAGTTGTATCAGTCACTGTTGCAAAAAGAAATACATGAACTAAATAAGATGTATTTTGTGAGAAAATATTACAGATCTGGGTCAATAATAGTGTTTAGTTCATGCTTAAAAATTCATAATGGAAATCATAAGTATGGTTGAATTCAGTGCATGAAAACACACAGTGCAGAACAAATTCATTTTACATTGTTGGCCACATACAGCCCAGTTTGATCTTAAGTGGGCCGGATGAGAGAAACTCCCTTTTCTGTCAGTGTAAAGATATTTAACTACACATTTAATCTCTAAAATATTTAATCATGAAAAAGAAGTGCAATTTCAACAGTATCTATCAGTTTTTAGTCATTATATGGCTGCTTTGGGCTTAAATTGTAAGAAATAAATGTGAAAATTACAGAAAACTGCACAGACTGACTTGGAATTGGAAAATGTAACTTTTTTTTAATCAGTTAACAGAATATATCTTTTTTTTTTCCGGGGACGAGCTGTAAAAATCATAAATTTTATAGCATATAATGAAAAAGCAGGAACTCTATTACTTATTTGCATTGGTTTAGTGTGAATGGCCATGGTCTTTATCAGTAGGAAGGAAAAGGCTAAAATTTATGCCCTGCTTCACATTTTCCAAAGTCGTCCAGTGGGCCAGATTGGAGTCTTTGTCAGGCTAGTTCAGGGTCCTAGGCCTTGTGTTTGTTTATGTTTTAGAAAAGCTGATTTACATTAGGGGAGGATATCAAATAGTCAGGCATCATAAAGGTAATTCCTCACTCTCTTAGGCCTCAAAGGTCAGAGGATGCCAGTGTTTCAGTACTTTTGTAAAAGCACTAGGAGTAAATACACATGAAAGGCTGTTAGGTTGGGATTCTGAGCCTTCTGTGGCTTAAAATTCCCCCATGTAAACCATCAGTGTTTGAGCTAAAAAAGCAAAACAAAGAAAAGAAGAATAACAGAGTCCACTGTTATGTGTGTGTGTGCACGCTATCTGTAATGTAGAGCCATATCAGCTTAAATAATCCCTGCCTCGTCATAAAACTGTGTAGCCCTTGTTTCGGTTGATTATTAACCAGTAACCTGACCCTTTTCTATGTGCGAGTGTTTCTTAGTCTCTTGTGCACCAAACCCTCAAAATGTCACCGTGCTGTTGTAGGTAAATGCGTAACAAGCTCACCAAACATCCACACATCACTAGCTGAGGTAAAACGCCTGAAATTAATGGATTCTGGGGCCATCCACTTGATTGGTAATCGGGTCACAGATGCTGCAAAGAAATTAGCACACTGTATTATAGTCAAGATAGTCAAAGTCATGGTTTTTAAAGATTTTTCCAAATAAGTTGATTAATTTGTGTATTTGTTTTAAATATTCTTTTATTTTTCTATTGACAAGGAGACATAACAGACTGTGGTTTAACTGTATAGATGCTTTAATCTAAAATTCTGATCAAAATTATTACATGACTTAAAACAGTAATGTGAACAAGATCAAAATATAGGAAAAACATAACAGAAGCGTTTACAGTTAAAGTATTTTATAAATCTAGCTGATATTGTATGTTTATTGCATGAAACATTTGTGTTAGTTCATGAGTGTCTCTTTTACCTTTGTAGTATTCTTCGTCCTCTATGTACCTCGATAGACCAAAGTCTCCAAGCTTCACACAGTCCGGACTGGCGACTAATATATTCCGAACTGCTATGTCTCTGTGAGCGGACAGGATTGGAGGAAAGGTTGATGTTTATGTGGGTACAGGTGGATAATGTAGGTAAGATTCAGGGGAAATGTAAATAATGCATGCTAAAACCTGAAATTGTGCACTCAAACAGTCTGCAGACAACTCAATGGAACATGTTGTTCTGCTGTTTCAGTACAACTTTCCTCTTTTAATTACATGTTTCAAGATTAAATAAAACAACGTTTTTCCAAAATGTGACGACTTCATCACTCAGTCACACTAGAGTTAAAATACGATGGTAGGCTCCTCTCCTTGCAACTAGGAAAAAAGGCTGCATTCAATTTTTTAGCTGGTGGACCGATTGCAAATAGTTGCAGACCAACTGTGTTACCTGCGTGGCGCCCACTTTCAATCAAAAGGCGACTGAGCAGGGTGCATTGTGGGAGAAAACCCAACAATACAAATCCAACTCTTTGAATCAACTTGAGATATTATGTCCGCTTTGTTTGTCATGAATTAACAAAGAAGCATGCCTCATCTGGCCATCAAACTGCTTGTCACTACTTGAACCTCTGGAAATGGAGGAGTGTGTGTAAAAATGGCTGTAATTCTTAAGCTGAAAGTGTGGATTACATTTGAGAAGCAGACCCTCGGGTAGACCCAGAAGACACAGTACGGATTATATATCTCGACTGTCGAGAGTCGAGATATATAATCCCTCCTGGACTGGAAACTCCTCGGGATTCCCCAGGAGGAACTGGAAAGTGATGCTGGGGACAAGGATATCTGAAATACCCGCCTAAGCTGGTGTTACTTTTATGTCAGACCATGATCATTTATGCTCAAAGGAGGCAGAGCTTATAACACTGTAACCTTTCTTTTGAATAAAAGCATTCATTTTTTAATTAAGAAGAGATGTAAAAAAAAAAAAGGATAAAAAAATGTACCTGTGTACCATGTTAACCCCTCCGAGGTAGACGAGAGCTTTGCAGATCTGCAGGCTGAACAGCACTAAGGTAGTATTTGTCAGCTTTTCTTTGTTTTGAACCAGGTAGTGTCCCAGCTGCAAGAAAATCAATAATGCGTTTAATCAGTCAGGAATTCACATGTGCAACATCTGCTGTGGCATCCAGAAGCTACACTAGTTTAAAAAGAAAAAAGAACATATATTAAATGCATATTTTCTATAACCAATCAGGAAATGAGGACTAACCTCCCCATACTGATAAAGCTCCATGACAATCCACACGGGATTCTCCTCTATGATTCCAATCAGTCTGACGATGTGGGGATGGTCGAGGTTCTTCATGATTACTGACAAACACAAACATCACAACTTATCAGGACAACTCTGTCAGTTACTGCTGGCACAGTTGTGGTGAACGAAGCAGCTGTTTTAGAAATCTTTTTCTCTGCGTACCTGCTTCACTCATGAATTTTTCCATCACGTCAGGTGAACAGTCTTTGCAGGTTTTCACTGCCACATTAACTCTTTCACCATGCTGTCCAATTAAACACATGTTACTGCACATTCACTTTGCGTGCTGCCATTTATTTCTAATGCAATCGTGTATTTTACAGATGCTCTGTAACACACCGCGCTTAAACCCTGTAAACTTACAGCTTTTTTGTATACTCCGTCGTAGACTTCCCCAAAAAAACCCTCGCCGAGGATTCGGCCGAGAACGATGTCATTTCGCTCGATGCCGTATTTCACAACTGCAGAGCAACAGTAACATTTGTGAACATTAAAAAGTGAGTTTTCACAGGTATGATCCTGCAACAGAATTGAATAAAGACTTTTCCGAACCTGATTTTGGCCTTTCATCAATCTCACAGTAGATATCTGAACCTAAAAATGCAAAAGATCTCATTTTTATTGTCTTCATAATAACGTCACTATTAAAAGGAATTTGGTTTTTAACTATTAAAAAGTGTACAGCATAGGTTGTTAAAATTCTGAGCTCACCCATACTGTGTCTGAGCGAGCTCGTCTCTCTGCTGCTCCAAGGAAAAGACAAAATGGGGGAAAGCCTAAGTCAGAAATGTTCAAATTAGAGCACTGACTGCATGAGTCAGTAAAACAGCCACTTACCCAGTAGGAATTTCAGGTAGGGAGGTTCTTGCATTGGCATCTAGGATAGGAAGTAGTAATGAGAATCCAGATTTACTTTTAAGAATATATTTCAAACAGCTTTTAAGACAATAGTCAATTCTTAAAAACAATATGTTGCCCTTTATTGCAAGTTTTAACTCCAGTGATTGTCAAGAAAACAATAGATGAATCTTACACACCTTTATTTGGTCGGTGGATAACACTTTCATCTGTGTTGTTTTCCAAGCGGCAGTACCCGTCAATAAGATCAATCATGTTCTCAGCCGTAGCGACCGTGGCCACATTGATGGTCAGACGCTATCAATGAAGACACAATGGCATGTCACAAAAATACATAGACTGAATGGCCAGTTTAGAAAATACCAATATCTCATCAGCCAACCACATGGCAGCAATGCATTTAGTCATGTAGACCGGCAAAAGCTCAAACATTAAAATAAGGTGAGCTAGGTAAGAAAATAGAGTTAAGTGACTGTGAATGTGGCATGGCTGTTGGTGCTCAGCGTGCTGGTCTGAGTATTTCACACACTGAACTTTACAGTGAGTGGTCCAAACAGAGAAAGTATCCAATGAGCAGCAGTTCTCTGGATGAAAATGCCTGGTTGACGCTAGAGGTCAGAAGGAAATCACCTGAGTTCGAGTTGATAGAACGGCACAAGTAGGTGTTGAATGCACAAGACATCAAACCTTAAAGCAAATCGGGCGATCGTAGCTCAAGAGTTGGGAGTTCGCCTTGTAATCGGAAGGTTGCCGGTTCGAGCCCCGGCTCGGACAGTCTCGGTTGTTGTGTCCTTGGGCAAGACACTTCACCTACCGCCTACTGGTTTTGGCCGATAGCGCGATATGGCAGCCTCGCTTCTGTCAGTCTGCCCCAGGGCAGCTGTGGCTACAACTGTACCTTGCCTCCACCAGTGTGTGACTGGGTGTGTAAAGCGCTTTGGGGTCCCTAAGGGGGACTAGTAAAAGCGCTATACAAATACAGGCCATTTACCATTTACCATGGGCTACAACAGCAGGAGGCCACACCGGTCAGCTAAGACCTAGGGACTGAGGCTACAATTCACACAAGCTCACCGAAACTGGACAACATAAGATAGGAAAAAATGCTTGTTTAATGAATCTTTAATATTGCTGCAACATTTGCTTAGTGGGGGTCAGAATTGGGTCTAAAACACATAAAAGCATAAATGTATCCTGCCTTGTTCATGCTGCTGGTGATGCTGTAATTGTGTGGGGGAAACTTTTCTTGGTACATGTTGACCTAGCACCAACTGAACATAGTTTCAACACCCAACACATTTGCTAACCATGCCCATGCCTTTCTGACCACAGTGTACCCATCTTCTGATGAAACACAACATGTCACAAAGCTCACTGCTTTCTTAAACATAGCAATGAGTTCACTGTACTAAATGGCCTCAGATCTTAATCCACTAGAGCGGTGAAATGCGAGATTCACATCATGAATGTGCACCCGACGAATCTGCATTAACTTTGTGATGTTAATATGGATCAAAATCTCTGAGCAATGTTTCCAGCACCTTCACAAATCTGTGCCACAAATAATCGAGGGAGTGCTGAAGAGAAAAGACAGTCCAATCAAATCCCAACGAGGTGTACCTAACAAAGGAAGCTATTGAGTGACATTCCCTAAGATTTCAAACTATAGGGAGGAATATTACACTTACTTGCTTCGCGCCCTCTATGTCAAGATTTAGGAGAGCCTTGCCATCGTTCTGCGATATGCATTGTACTTTCTTAATTTGTTTGAAGTCAGCTAAAAACACAGCCTGCCACACAAAAGGAATGAATGCAATGATTAAATTATGAAGTTAAACCTGTGTGCAAGATTAACAAAATCGTAATCACGCTTACAGCTGAATCCTTCTGTGTGCGTTGGCGAATTCCTCTCCCACCGACGACCAGCTCCACCGACAGACTCCAGCCTTGCTATTCACAAATAAAAACATTTGAAACATTAATACCTCAAACAGTAAATCTACAGATCTTGGAGTTCTGGACAAGCTTAACGAGGTCTATTTTGTTATTTATGAATAAGACATGATTCATTGCTCCAGATGAACATCGTGTTCCTGCTCACCACTAGTTCACAGGGGAAGGCCTCTTCATCGTAGCTGACGAACTCCTTAAGCGTCTCAAAAAACTTGATCATGCAGTCATCCTCCTTGAGTGTTGCAAATTGCTGAAATGTTTGTTGAATCATCTTCCGCAGGGGCCTAGGCTGGATCACAGCCACGGAGATTTGAAAATGGTAAAACTTGCACTTTTGCACAATAGTGACTCAATATTAATTTGCAAAGGAAGTATCATAATTTGTGGGTGCCTGTTTAGGTAGGACACACTAAGTCACGTTTAGAGAAATTTACCTTCATGCTGTTAATCAGTTGCTGTGGAAAGAAAAGGACAAGGCCAACTTCTTTTCTAAATTGGTAAAACAAACAAAAAACCTTAGAAGAATATTCAGAATTAAAAACATACTCTAGAGCTTGAAAGGCAATCTATTGCCGATGTTAGCTGTTTGTCAAACTGTTGGTACTGGCATTTATAATGGCCAATAAATATAAATAAAAATTTCAGTCAAAGTTTTTTGGTAAGGAACAATAAATAGCTACACATATTTAGGGTGTCTCAAAGAAATAAATAAGTATAATATATAATAATGTATCGGCTTTTTAAATCATCATCAAGTCATTTAAATTTTATATTGAGCTTGCATCAACCGGTATTCAGCCTGTTTGAATTGGTCCTGATTTTCCTCCATGTTGTGACTTGTCTTACTTTTTTTCTTTGTCTTTTACTTAGTATTACATAATTTCCCTAGGGATTAATGAGGTATTCTGATTCTGATTTAATATTTAAAAAATGGTCTTTTAGTTTAATTCAAGGCATTTTTAATCATTTTTTGAAGCTGAGGGCTCAAAACCCATGAAGTGTCACTTTTAGGGTAACATAATTAAACAACACCAGTTAAACTGGATTTATAAGCCTTTAATGTAATATTAGAGCGATAACTCTTTGTACTGTACAGAAAGTAAAAACTTACTCTAGCAGCTCAAAGTTAGATTTCTTTTCAAGACCTTTTGCATTCATGTCTTTGTAGAACCGCCTGTGAAAACAGAGTGAGAATAAAGGTACAAAATGATTAATAAAAATAGAGGCAAATGTGAGCAATTTAACTATTCTATAGCTTTTGATCATTCTATTAAATACAAAGCACAGCAACACGGGTTAAGTTATGAAAGAGCCTGCAAGAGCGAGACAATTGGAAAGTGTACAGTAAATACACCCAGTTCAGTCACCTCACACTCACAGCGAGGTAAGGAATGCAGTGACTCACCTGATCTCCAAACAGCCAAGCTGCAATGCCATCCCGTCACTGACTTTACTGGCATGATACTGCATGTAATCACTACGCACCTATAATAACATACACAAATTTGAGTTTTATGCGAATACCAACAAAGCAATTCTAAATAGAACTTCAAACAAAGTCAGTCAGGACTCTTTAAATTAAAAGAAAACCATTTCCACCATTTCCATTTCCATAACAAATACAGTTACCTGTTGGTAAAAATACACAAAGGTCGATCTGTCATCTTTGAATTTTTCCACAAAATTCACAGGAATGTATCTGATACGAAGGTCATATCTGTGCTCGAAAGGAAAATATAGATATCAGCTTACAAATAAAACTCAATACAATAAAGCTTACAAAAAGTACATATGTTAATTACAAATTAATATCCTAATAGTCCATCAGTACCTCCACTCAGCTTCCAGATGATTGCTCTCATAGCGCTTCTCCACTTCTCCGACAGTCAGGTCTGGATGGAGCCAGTGAAGTTCTTCTGACTTCAGGTGCTTTAGCATGAGGCCATAGCATCCTGGGTGTTGAACGTTTGGCCCTAAACGCCCGCTGACCAGAATCGAACGAATGATAGCCTGAAGGAGAAAAAAAGAAGTTTAAAAAATTACTTTTTGAAAAGATTTTTGGTCATCCTTCAGTTTATTGAAATTTCTGGTTTAAACTCGTTTAAATATGTAATAGCGATAAAATTATAACATTAAGTGGTGGAAACACGATTTGGCACTTCCCTTTTCGTCTTTTTTGACAATGAAATTCTCTTCCCCATATTTTCTGGGCTACACTCTCACCCTAATTTGCCAGGAGTTGTCACATTTCACCAGCTTGAAATTCTTGCCCAGGTTGTTGTTGGTGCAGAAGCACACTTTAAGGATTTTGACAGGTCCACCATCCCCAGAGAATTGTGCTTCAGGGCCAGCCTCCGTTTCATTTTGTCGTGGACTGGGCACCTTCCAGGACAGGGTGTCACCGGACATCACCTCATACATTGTCAAAGCTGGGCTGGCATCATCATATCAAAATCATCCTTTAAACAGAGAAAAGAAAAACGATACTTTATATACACGGTGCTTTTTTTTTTTTAGATGGACATCTGGGTAAACAAAGGTTTAACTGGAAGAACTGAGTGATAATAATTTCTTCAAAAGAAAAGGACACACTGTTCTGTGAGTTGCTTCATTATACTACTACAGTCATGCGATGCTTCACTTTGAAGTTGTGATCTTTTGCCATGTGGCTGCTATGATTCATATCATTTTTTCTGAGATATCCAGATTACATTCTTTCTCAACCAGATTTCAAGTGAGGACCTGCAAGGTTTTGGAGTAAAACTAATGGCTGCTCTCAAACCGGTTTGAGAGCAGCCATTCACAAACATGCAAGTACAATGAAATATTGAATTCTTTGCATTTTCATCTCCATAATATTTCGCTACTAAACGCTGTTTCTCTATTAACAACATTCCTTTTGCCACCTGTTAACTACCAGTTCATTTTCACTCTTTCCCTGCAAATGATTTGTTATAAAATGTGTTGTCTAAATAGCTTGGGAAGAAAGTGATTGGACTTCTTCGACTTTGTGGAGACATTTGACCTTTCATCCAAGAGGCTGCCTCAGTTCAATTCAATTCAATTCAGTTAAATTCAATTTATACAGCACCAAATCACAACAACAGTCGCCTCAATGTGCTTTATATTCTAAAGTAGACCTTACAATAACACATACAGAGAAAAATCCAACAATCATATGACCCCCTATGAGCAAGCACTTTGGCAAAAGTGGGAAGGAAAAACTCCCTTTTAACAGGAAGAAACCTCCAGCAGAACCAGGCTCAGGGAGGAGTGGCCATCTGGCATGACCGGTTGGGGTGAGAGAAGGAAGACAGGATAAAAGACATGCTGTGGAAGTTCTAAAACCAAAATAGTGGAGAGTCCCTTAAGAGGACATATTTAGAAGTATACAGTTAGTTAGCAGTATAAACTCAACCACCTACAACATTTCCAAGCTCCTTGCCAACCTCCTAGCTCACACCACAACCCACCATGAACGACCATGACTGAAAAGAGGAGGTTGCTTACGACACCTCTCAGCCTCCTACAATGCAGTTTTAAAATGACTTCCCAGAAGCTTAAAACCCCAGGTCACCTGACACATCTTGTGTCAGGTTACCTCAATAGGTCGATAGAGTAAGGCGAGGTCTCAGAGCGATTGCATGTGAAACCTCTGGTGGTAATAACCCACATGTTTTTTCATACATTGCCTCATGTGATGACGCACATGATTCATAGTGGGTCAACAACCCTCTTACGGAGCTTGGACCCTCTTAAGGGTTTAAATACCTGGAACTCCTGACCATTTGGTTTCACAGCTGAATGAGCCGTCTTTTGGATGACAGTTCAAAGAGTATACCAAAGACAGGTGAAACACTGTCACAAAAGTTAGAGGTCCAGTTGCTTTCTTTCCAAGGTCCTTAGGCTAACCATGATCTGGATCACTGAGAAGCTACACAGAAAATCTGTCAGGCAAAAGAATAACATATAATTCATGTTGCTTTGTTCAAACATACATTTTAATCACGTGTTTATGGTCATTTTAAACTTTCTATTAATTTGGTGTTAAATGCCATTTGCGGTCCAACTGCAGAGACTACTAGCCCACCGGGGGAATGTAGCAATGTTTTTAACACAACTGTTGATATAAATACCAAGGTTATGCATAAGCTTGGTATGCATGCTCATTAAATTAAAAAAAACCCTTGAATGTTAAAACTCCTGACAGCACACTGAGACTACAACTTCCACAGGCTCACCAAAACTGGACAATAGAAAATTGGAAAAATATTATCTGGTCTAATGAGTTGCATGTAGCTGCTGTGTGATGCTATTCTGTCAACATGGACCAAAATCTCTGAAGAACATTTCCAGAAGTTTGCTGAATCTATACCATGAAGAATTAAGGCAATTCTGAAGGCAAAAGGAGGTCTGACATAGTACTTCATTAATGGAGTGACTGGAGTTTAAGTTTCCTTAAATCCATAAGTAATTGCACTTACAGTATGCAGTATGAAAGTGACGGCCTAACCTCCATGTGTAAAGATTGGAAAAGGACAGTAAAAGTGTGCAACCAACCAATACCAACAATATAACCAACACAACAATACTGAAATCCACTGGGAACCAAAAATCATTGAGTTACTGACTAGCAACAATAACATCATTGTGTTGGGCATTTTCCATCCTGTTTTTAAGTATAAGAAATTGGCTTCTTTGAGTTTTATTAAAGGATAACTTAATCATTTGAAATTCTAGGAATTCTGTTTCTTCTCATTCATGTACAGTATGCTATAGCTAGCAGGCAGTTAGCTTAGCTTTAGAGCTATATATTGGCCTGTCACAAAACTATCAGTTTTTAATAATTTGTCTTTTGATTTCAGATGTAAAAACCTTTTACATCAGAAATACTTGTAGTAATTTGGAAATATTGCAGTTGTCTGACACAGCAGGCCAGACTATAATGTGGATTTTCTGCAGCACATTTAGCATAGTACACATCTCAGCTGAATAGATGGTGGCACAGACTCACAGGTTTCAGATTCAGACCCAAAAATCCAGCACCAGTGATGCTCTGTTTAGTACAATGACTGGAATAACTATCTAAGCCTGAAGGTGTCAAAATCTGCCTACCACCAAAACTGATAAGATATGCTAACTGGTTCAGCATTACATTGAGCATACAGACCTGACATTCTAAATCCAAAATACTAAAAAGCAATAAAGACCCCTCCTTCTATAATAATTGTTAATGTTTTATATATGTTTTTTTTTAAATCTAGTAAGGTTTTTAGGTCTTGTACTATGATTTGCTCATGAGATTGGCATAGACTATATACATAACATTTAACTAAATCTTAATTCATTTTTGGTTTTGAAGCCAGTGGAGCTTTTTTCAGCTGTCACATGACTAACACACCAAGACAGACAACCAGTCATGCTCATATTCCCCCCCTAATCTAGGATCGCCAATTGACCTAACAAGCATTTTGGGACTGGAAGAAATCCACAGTGTACCTTGAGAGAGCAAGAGGAACAGGTCAACTGCACACAGAAAAGTACCAGCCGGTCGGTGGATTCAAATCTGAGACCTTCTTGGTGTGAGGAATCAGTCCCAAACACTGCACCGCTGTGCTGTCCTGAATTAAAATTATGGCTTGTTAAAACAACATGCAATGATAAAAAAAAAAAAATCCTTTCTTTTTCATGTAGAAATATTTATCTATCCTACAAGAGCAGATAGGAATATTTTTAAACGCATTCAAGCAACAGGAGATTTTGCACCATTTGGTGATCTGAGATTTTAACAGTTCTTATGGCTGTGATAAAATAACAGCTATAAAAACACTTTTGGAATTAGACGATAATTTGTTCGCTGTTCTGAAAAGCAAGGGTGCTGTACACCCTGTGACCAACGAAGTTACGTGACACAGATAAAGGCAGGAATTACCGTGTGAACAAAAACTAAATAAATAAATGCACAGAAGCTCTTACCTTCTTATGACCAATCAGAAACTGAAGGCTCAGCAAACAGAGCAAAAGAAACTAGCTGCAACACGCGTACCTCAAAATACTGTCGATTGGAAAAGTGTCTTCTGTCTGTCATGAGGTGTTTCCGTACAACTGAAACTCCACGCTGTTAGTCCGTGAGGGAGCCGAGCAGCGTTAATTCTTTCAGGGCTTTCTGCTGCTTTTCGACTGTGTTTGTTAGCCTGAGGCCATGAATTCCCCAGCAGGGCTGAGTGGGTGTGTTTGTGTGTAAGTGTGTAAGTGTGTGTGTGTGTGTGTGTGTGTGTGTGTGTGTGTGTGTGTGTGTGTGTGTGTGTGTGTATGTGTAGAAAAGAAAAAGAGAAGATGAGTGTGAAGCAAAGGCGGCATGTTACACCATCACCTGGGTGTGGGCAGCCTGAAAGAGGGGTTCCAAGAGACAGAGTGAAGTTTAAAATTACTTCCAAGAAAAAGCATCCATGGACTGAACATGTGGATTCCACTGGTTGCTGTCAGTAAATCTAAACATTACATACTGCTACAAATGGCCAAACACCATTGCAAAATCCTTTGTGACAAAATATTTGCATAAGGCTTATTACACAGTATACCATGAAGGGTTTGACGTCATAGGGTCAACAACAACCACAACAACAGCAACAACAAGACAGAAAAAAAAAATCATTGAAACAAGACCACTGGTTGTCGTAAGATCTTAAACACGCTGTTGGGCAAGCGTGTGAGACTAGATTTAGTTTTTAACACTTCAACACACAAATCAGGAACAACGAGGCACAGACATGGACAGGTCCCTGTTTAAACTGGGCTTCTTACCAAGTATAAAGACTGGCTTTAAAAGCCAAGCAAAGTATTTCTGGAAAGAGGCGAGCGTTAACAAAAACCTTTTGTTTGTTGGCGGTGAGTCACAATTAATAAAAAGAAACAAAACCTGACAACACACAAATATAGTCAACTGAGCACTTGTGTCACTCAGATAGACCAATTTATTGCTTTTTAATGATTTCAGTTCCTCTTATGTAACTGCAGATTACTTCCTTCTGACTTTCAGACTGATGGTAAAAAAAAAACCTATGCTTTTTTTTTTAGGTTTTTGAATTATCGTGATGAAAGGAATGAAGAAAGCAAGTCTCAATTCAATCATTAACAAAAATAATTTCCCACAAAATGGCAGGTTAGATTTGTTGCCTTTCTTTGCTCATTTTACAATCAGATAGATTAGATTAATATATCAATGATGAATTAATACATTTAGAAATAATGTTCAGATACCTCAAAGTAAGTTCCTGTGTTTTAATGGCAGTGAGCTCTCTTGATTATAGGAAAAGAGCCATCCAATTCTAGAGAAGGACAGTAATGTCAGGCAGAATGAGCTCTCAAAAAAAGTCAACACGCACACACAAACACACACTTTTTAAAAGTCCCCAAGTAATCACAGACAACCATGAAGTCTTTTCTTCTGATTGTCTGTAAAAACACTCTGTTTTCTTTTTAGTTTTTTGGTTCATAAGTGAACAAAAGTGACACTTGCCAGGCACACGCGTTGTTGCCGCTCACACACTGTCATGCTGGCACTTGAGTTGTTATGGTAACGACTGTTCTCTCCAGGGAGGCTTTTTTTTTTTTTTACACAAACTGAGAGCGAGGTGGAGTGAACTAACTCTTTCAACACTCATCCACAACAGAGGCCTCAGCGGGACAATAAGTGGAAATATTCATTACCGCAGACAATTATCTAGAGGAGTTACTGCTGTATGTCTCCGCTATTATTCCGCTGGGATCTAATGAAAACAGCATCAACTGAGGAGGGCGTATGGACGCTGATAAATGAGAAGGAAATTCCACAAGAAAATGAGTGGCAAGGCAGAAACTTTAAACAAGGCTGCACTTAGAGGACAGTGGAGGGTATACAGAAACGCTAAACTGATTCTGCAATGCAGTAGGTCTCAGAGAAATAATGGCCACCAACACGCAGCTGGGGAATGTTTAACACACTGTAAGGTTCTTTTGATTACTTTTATCCTTTTTTTATTATGTAAAAACTTGCTTTTTTCCACGACCTGGCTTTTTGCTAAGTTTAAGCTTGCATATAAAACTTTACTCCTGTTTACATTCAGTCTATTTGGAAAGCTCCCATCAGAGTGAGACCAGTAACACTTAAGCTGCAACTCCAAGTTCATTAATCAGTTAGTTGCTTGAAATAAAAACAGTCTCTCTTCATTGTTTTATGGATTAAATATCTTTGTTCAAGCTTGTGAAGTGATCTCTTTTATATAATTGTGAAAAAATAATGGTAGGTTTTTAGTCCTTAATTAATTGTTCATTAGTAAGTATTATATCAGTAGTTGCTGTTCGGTTCAGTGTTATTTATTTTGCACCAGTCACAGGGACAGTTAACTCAAGGCACGTTATACTGCAAAGTAAAGACCCTGAAAAAAACGGGGGGAAAACAGCAATCAAAAAAGCCTCTCTGAGCGAGCAGTTAGTGACAGTGGGAAGGAAAAACTCCCTTTTAACAGGAAGAACCGTCCAGCAGAACCAGGCTCAGGGAGCAGCACCCAGATACCAATCCTCATATGAAATATTTGATGCTTTTATTTCACAATCTTGAGTTTAGGCACTGCCTTTCTTGAACAAAGTTCAAGTTTTTAAGTTTATAATTTGCAGTAATTTAAAGTTTGTTCACTACATTCAACCTCTCCTTTTAGCTGTAAACTTTCCTATTCAGCATCTAAATGACTCCTGCATTAAAGCAAACATGTATCTAAAGATATGACCATGCGTTTTAAATTACTGCTGAGAGATGCTTGTCATCTTTTCTTTTAATAAACGAAAAGCATGCTCGGTTGACTGACTTGCCCGTTGCAGAATATCCCATTTCACTGCCTTGAATAACTTGTCGGTTTGCACCTTGTTGCAAACTCTCTATATTTACATTCATGCAGACGCCTCCATGGTAGATACTGACAATGATACACCTATCTCCCTGAGTCTTGTCTTCTTTAGATGTTGTGAAGTTGTTTGTCTTAACCATGGAAATAATCCTGTCATCACACACATTAGTCATCTTCTGTGGACTTGCAGGCCTTTTGGTATTGCTGAGGTGGCCAGTGCATTCATTGTTTTTTAAGAATGTACCAGGCTGTTGATTTGCCCGCTCCTGAAATTTCTGCAACTCTCTGATAGGGTTATTTTGTTTTTCAGTCAAATGACTGAATCCTTCACTTTTACTGACATTTATTTGGGCCTAAGTGAAAAGTTATAAAATAAAATAAAAATCTAGTATTGATATTAGTTAGGCTTTCTATTTTGCACATCCTCTGACAGCCTCTCGGGTTTCTTTCTAAAGCAGCAGCCAGACAGCTGTGTATATGGAAGACACTGTGTTTCCCAAAATCTGTCATGACATGCACACCTGACAGTAACATCCATTCCTTGAACAAGTCTCATCACATGGTGTTTCTGGGAATTGGTATCGGAAAACTCTCACCAGTCATTATCTTACCTATCTTACCTACCTTTTTTACTATGTGTGTGTATATATATTAGAAACAAATCTTACTCTTGATATCTGAGAGTAAAAAAAAGTTAATTCCTCTCCTGTAGAGATGATAAAACTACAGCAGTTATTGTGTAACCTCTGTTCCTGCTGGAAACGCAGCGCAGGCAGGCAGGCTTACTCTCTAAACACATTTGTGCTGAGGGTCTGCATATTGCAACGTCATGACCCCAGGCACTGGAATGCAGCGGGCTGCCTCCTCACCTGCACAGACATGCTTTGATAATGAACAAAGTTTTCTTTCTATGTGAAAAAACAGCAGCTAGGACTCCACAATCTGCCGTGACACTCAGCTGCTTATCCTGAAAACACACTTGCACAAGCCTCACATATTTTTCTCTTTCCTATCAGTCATAGAAAATATTTTAAAACTCACGTTTGTGGATAGTTTAAAGAATGAAAATGAATAAAACAAATTCTGGATTTGCATGCTTGTGCGATCGTATAAATGTTGGCCAATCAGTCTTTTATTAACTTGTACAGTACATTTGGGCCTATGGCAAACACTCGGATTAATCATAATGGTTTGTTCAGCAGTATCTGGAAACCCCTGTGCTCACAGAAACATAAACACGAGTTAATCTTTGAGTCTTACCTGATTCTGATTGAACTTCCCTGAGAATAAAAGCTTTATGGAAAGTACAATTCCTCCCGGAGAGCCCTGTGCACGTCAGTTCGCCTCTCTCGCACTGTTAGTCGAGCAGAAGGGGCAGGTAGCCACTCCCTCACCTCTGGCGTGCTGATCTAAGGTGAGTCCACTTCCTTATTTCAGGAGTCTTTCATGATCCGGGATAAATAAACTGTCTCCCCAACAGTTTTGAACTGTTTACGACCCAGGAATGATTTTTGAAATATAATACAAAAAAGCAAAGAGAAACCGAGTTCTTTAAAATCAAATCTGCACAAACCCTGTCCTGAAATATTCTTATATTTATTCTCTCCCGTCTAACAAACTTTTTCCTCTACGTTAAGTCACCTTCACTGGTGTTATGTTGTAGCTAAATCTTCTGAACACCAGAGGGTGCTGTACGCTCAAAAATATCGGGCTGACGTTAAGCGCCAACCTGCAAACTCCAACTATTTGTATAGCAGATATAACTCAAGTCCTGAATGCAGTTGTCTCACGCGACCTTAGATCAGCTATTATTTTTTCCTTATATAGCTCATGTTATAAAAAAGTGGACTCATCTACACTGAACTTTCCTGTTGAGGTTTTTGATTTCGTTGATTATAAGCAGAAGGACAGTCTTTAGGATAATACAGGTTTGAAGGACGTTTATCTCCTTTTAACCCTTTATTTAGTTAACGCATACATACAGTCCAAAGCATCACTTTTCTTAGCAGGATAGCGGTGGGTTTGGAGCCTATCCCAGCCCCTGTCCAGGGTACACAGGGCTAATTTAGAATCACCACTTAACTAATTTCCTCCCAGTTGGACTGCTGGAGGAAACCAGAGCACGTGCAAGCTCCACATAGAGGTCCCAGCCAACCAGCCGCAATGAGGCAAATGAGCCAACAGTGTTTACCACTTACCTATAATTTTCTTTAGATAGGTAATTCGATCTAGGGACGGGCGTTATAAGGTTGCTCGATCTATAAATGGTTACATTGTTCCATCCTCGTACAAATTGGTGCAAATACAATTTATATTTAAACAAATATACTCACCGGCCATTTTACTTTTGCACTTGGGTACACTGTGGTCATAAAGGGGTGGGCATACAATTATATTCAGGTAGGGTGTGGTTAAATATGCCCCACACTATTACACAAGCAGCACACTGTACCGTAGAAAAAAGTCAGTTTTTAAATCTGTGCTTTCATCTTTTTTATGCCACTTTCTGACCCTTCTATCTGAGTGTTAACACAGAAATAAAGACTCTTCAGACCAGGCAATGTTTTTCCGTCTTTGTCCAGATATGATGTAGCCTCAGTTTGCTGTTCTTAGCTGACAGGAGTCCCACCTGATGTGGTCTTTTGCTGCTGTAGCGCATCCCCTTCAAAGTTCAATGCTTTGTGTGTCTTCTGCATGGCTTGGCTAGTGATCACACCATTGTTGTAGCTAAAGGCAATTGCACTAAACTTCTGTAGAAGCAGTCTGGCCATTCTCCTCTGGCCTTTTGACATCAGCAAGGCATTTTCTCTCAGGGAACTTCCTCTCACTGGATATTTTCCCTTGTTCAGACCATCCTCTGTAAACTCTAGAGATGGTTGTGTGGAAAATCCCAGCAGATCAGCAGTTTCTGAAATACTCAGACCAGCCCACCTGGCACCAACAACTACTCCACCTTCAAAATCACTTAAATCTCCTTTCTTCCTCATTGTGATGCTCCATTTGAACTTCAGCAAGTTGCCTCAATCGTTTCTACATGCCTAAAGACATTGATTTGCTTTAAATATAATTGGCTGAGTGGATATTTGAGTTAATGAACAGTTGATCAGTTATGTCTAATGAAATGGCCAGTTAGCTTAGATACATGAGTGATGTGTTTTTGAAAGTAACTTCCTGCTTGTTGACACTGCATAAAAAATATGTACGCATACATGTCATACATATATAATGAAGGTTAACTTCCTATTCAGTTGTCATTACGGTATAACAAAATACAGCTTTTTAATACGTGATAAAAAATAGCAGAAGGTTTGTAATTCTAATATCACATTACATGCTTACAGAGAAACACTGACTAGGACAGGGAATCATATTATTAGCTCCTTTGCTGTGCACTGTCAAAACATATATGATACTCTCCCTCGCACACCTCTGACTCCCAAGGGAGTTGTGCAAAAGCTATTCTGCATGTCAGAAAGCCAGCTGTGTGCTCTCTGTTTCCAAATACTGGCACAGCTCCATGCAGAGAGGTGGCAACCCAGCAAGGGCACAAATAAAGGAAGCGGGAGCTTTGATGGTAATGATTTCATGGCAGGAGTCGGGGGATCTTTAAAATCAGAGTTAATGATCGCAAACCATTGTAACTGCTGACTCTTACCACTGCCTGTCTGCCCACCGGTGGCTGCTACTGTCTGAATGCATACAAATCTGAGCTTAACGGGCACCTGTTGGAGATTCTTGCCCTTGACTCTGCTCCAGTCTGCTGGATAGTGGGTGTGGTTTGGTCCCGTTCTGCCCCAGACTTGAACTCCCTTACAGCTGTCACTGTTCCACATAGCTATTCCAAACCCTCAGGCACAGAAAAACAGGACTGGATGCTACAGCAAAGAATAAAAAAAAGGGGGAGGGCTTGGTGAATAATAGATGTCACTGGCAAGTGATAAAATGTATACGTTTGATAAATATGCAGCAGTGAGGATGAGCGTTGTGTCAAATATAATGAAACCTAAAGAAAGTGCATTCAGAGTTCACGCTGGTGACAATGTTAATATTTAAAAATGTGTTTGAGAAGCAACTTTTTGAGCCAGTTTTACTCACAGCCAGCTTTCAAAATACCGTATAGGGAACAAAAGCATTGCCAAAAGAGGGGACATCAGCAATGCTCGCTGAAATGTTTTATAGGGTTTTTGGACGACACTGGAGGTCTACACAAGGAAAGCACAGCAGTCTCGGTTGTGTTAGTTTTTACTTACAGTTCCTTTTCCATCCACACGGGGTTTCATAACACACATTACAGGATTCCTGAAGTACAGGCAGTTATATTTAAAAGCGTTCACACTTTTGCCCAGAACATCTGACTGCCCGGAGAGCAAATATTTCTCCACAGGCTGAACTTGTTTGACTTGCCCCTATTTTTAGAGTCTGCTCTTTTATGAGAGATGAACTGTTATAAATGCTCTAATGACTCCCACTCCCGTTCAAGCATCCCACTCTAATGACCACAGACCCCACCCTGAACGCTTGCTGTGCATATGGTTAAGAAAGAATGCTTTGATGTTACAGGTCTCCCCCTTTCTGGCCCTTTGCAGAAACACTAAATCTACCTTCTGTCTGCTTAATAACGTCTGAGATATTTATCTTTCCCTTGATGGTCATCAAGCCCATATTCCACCACTTGTGACCCCTGAGGTCACCGCTCTGAGTAATGGTCAGCTTTGGCTTCTCCCTATTTCTCTATTTGCTCACCTTTTGACTCATGGAGTGAACATCTGCAAGACAAAGAGAACAGCAGAGGAGAAAAAGAAAAAGGGGGGTGTTGTTTGATTTGGGTAGCAGGTGTGTAGGTCCTGGGTGTTTATGTGTGTGTGGGAGTATGTGTGCCCTGTACAAAACTGGTCATTGAATCCCATCCAAACTCAGCATGGGGTCACAGTTCTCACTGAGGTGTGAAGTGGCCTGGGCCAGGATTGGATTATAAAGCTGGCCCCGCATTACAATAAAGGTGAGAAGCAGTGGGGGGGCCCCCTCCATAACAGCTTTAGCAAACAAGTTAAAATGCACAAGAACTCCCCATGCATGTCCTTAAAGTAGTGTGCTGAATGGAGACCTGTTGTTTAAAAATAATATACAATTAAGAGCCTACAGGGGAGGAGAGTAAGGGTCATAGTGGTGATTAAATAGGTTAAATAGGTATAGGTTCCCCATAATAAAAACATCCAAAAACAGCAGGGTGTTAAAGATAGGCTAGGCTAGGAAGAAATATGGCTTAGAATGGGCTGATAACACACAAAAAATACTATTTTTATTTTCACATAGACTCATAAATAAGGATTAGTTGGATTTTATGTGGTTTGTTCTACAAAAAAATAATTTTAAAAAAAGTATTTCAAGGGAACGAGCCACAAACGTAAGTGTTTTTGGTAAGTCTGGCAGTGTGACCAAGAAGTCGTGCTTAAATGCGAAAGTGTTGCACTTTACTCTGAAAAGAAAAAACACCCATTGACACATTAATGCCGTTAACACATCCAGCAGATAGGGAGCAACGTTAGCATTCATTTGGAAGTCATGTTTCAGTCCATCTGATGAATGCAATTAGCCGCTCTCTTTTTTATTCAGTTTTTAACCCCTGACCAACTGGCTTAGCTGCCCTACTGCAGAGCGTTTAAGGAGTCATTGGTTCCATTATTAATGTAAATCCGTGCATTAGCACAAAGTTTCCAACACGTGTATATTAATCACTGCTTTCATTGAGCTATAAAACCCGAACTGCTCCGAGTCCAGCCAGAGTGAATGGGGCACTGATTTTGTGACTCATAATATGTTAGTGGGATGACTCACTGCTATAATTCCAGGTCACACACGTGTTAGAAGTGATTAAATATTAAATTATTCGGGGTGTAAAAAAACCCTTTGGTTGCATGTAAAATCACCACCCTCCTCCACCTTTCTTCGGTGCCAAATAACAGGGCTGTAAAGAGCAATGAAAAAGTTGGATTCAACTGCACACGAGAACCGACTTGACATATTTACCTGTCACCTCGCTGCAGCTTTGACGAGGTCTAAAGGCATTTGTGGGATGTCATCCAGAGGGGGCATATTCAGGGAGTGTTGGGACATGTATAAAGGGGAGTGATGGCATGACTGGCATGCTGTGGTGTGTTTTAGTAGCGGCAGCTGCCGAGGGCATCGAATGGTGTAATACCATGACAGAGGTCAATCCTTGCACTGGTAAACCAAGAGATATGACCAAGGCAGGTCCCGCATCCTAATGGGTGAGAGTAATATAGTTATGGAGTTAAATATATAAATTTAATTCAATTTCGATTCAACTGTATTTATTTAGCACCAAATCACAACAACAGTTGCCTCAAGGCCCTTTATATGGGAAGGAGGTGGGAAAGAAAAACTCCCTTTTAACAGAAGAAAAACCTCCAGGTGAACCAGCCTCAAGTTGGGGTGAGGGGAGGGAGACAGATTCCAATGAATCTCAATAGTCTTTAGGAGTCTTGTCAGTTAACACTCAGCTAATCTTTTCTCAACTTAACAATGAATATACTCTTTCGGCCAAGTCGGTGTATTTAGGCAGACTCTCTTGTCAAGAGAACTCTTTAGTTCAAACTGAACACGACAATGGAGAGAAAAGGTAGCTCTGAATGTTTTTGGTTGTTGGTGTCAGATGGACTGGTCTGACTATTTTAGAAACTGATCATCTGATGGGATTTTCCCACACAACCATCTCTAGGGTTTACAGACAATGGTCTCTGAGTGAGCTTGGTACCAACTGATGCCACAGCCTACCTGAGTATCATTGGTGTCCATGCCTATCTCTTTATGTGTAATCATCTTCTGATGGCTGCTTCTAGCAGGATAACACACCATGTCATAAAGCTCAGATCATCAGTGTTTGCCACTGTACTCAAATGGCCTCCACAGTCACCAGATTTCACTGAGCGCCTATGAGATGTGGTGGAAGAGGAGTTTCACATCATGGACGTGCAGCTGACAAATCTGCAGTAACTGTACGATGCTATCGTGCCAATGTGGACCAAAATCTCTGGGGAATGTTTCCAGTACCTTGTTGAATCTGTGCCATGAAGAACTGAGGAAGTTCTGAAGGCAAAAGGGTTCCAACCCACTTTCAGCAAGGTGTACCCAATAAAGTGTCTGGTGAGTGCAAAGTCAAGGTGATGCAATTTCAAAAATATAAAAACAGATTTTTCAGACCACCCTTGCACTTAAATTCTTTCCACTTGATAACCTTCTGACTGCTTGAACTCAACATGTTAAATTAAATTTCTTAAAATCATCCTTCCCTGCAAAACTACCAGAGGTAGTTTGAAGAAAATACTCATTAACTTCCTGGAATATGCACGGGTAAGGTTGTTTCTTCTCTTAGCAATAAAATCAAAGCAAACCACAATGATGGCTAAGTCACTGTCCTTGTGCATTTGATGCTAAATTCAGTCACTCCTCTTGTTCTTGTACACTCTAGTATGTACTGAGTAACTGAGTCCCTTCGCATGTTGTCTCTGTACTGATCTGGTCCTCTAGGAGGTGTAAGCATGCCGAATCAAGAAAAAAAGGACTTTATACAAAGGAAACCATCCCTGTAATTTTTTAATTTCCCTTCTCAAGTTTTTAAATCAGTATTTCTATTGTGCTGCAACTGCAGTCCAAGTAAACAGCTTGGTAAACACCAGCACATTTAATCAGCTATTTAAAAAAAATGTCCACTTTAAATGTCAACTACTGTGTTTCAAAATGACCCAAAACAACTAACAAAGCTTTAAAACTGTGTCTTTCACTTTTTTTTCCAGCATTATTTTATTATATTGTTTTCGCATTGTATGTACAATAAAAGCAACATATCTCCTGAAACTGAACTCTTTTTTTTCAAGCATAAGTAAGTGTGATATTATCAACAGCAGACAAGGAAAAGAGTCATTAAATTGTCAGCAATGAGGGTTTTTACTTTTTTGTCGGTATGAAGCGTGAAAGAAGGAGCGCAGACAAACATCCTCTCATGTTTTCCTCTCTCTCTCTCTCTCTCTCGACAATGCTTTCCTGCACACCCTCACTCACGCCTTCTTGGACATGCACGCAAATGAGCACACTCCCTCCCCACACAGCTATGGAGAGAACAGAGGGGGGAGGGGCACCAATAGGATGATGTCACCTCTGTAGACAGCTAAAGCTAAGGCTTGAGATAATGGTGACATTTCAGGAAAGGTGATGTCATTCTTCCACTGCCGCCTCCTCCTCCTCCTCCTGCTTTCCTTCCACTCCTGGCCTCCTCCCTCCCCTCCCCTCCCCATCCTCGGTGCAGGTGGCTGGCCAGGCTCTTTGAATCCCAGTGCAGGAGAATTAGCTTTTGAATAGGCACAGAGCAAAAGAGGCAATGTGAACCCACCCCCCATGCTGTGCTTGTAGCTGTGATGTGTGAGACTCTTAATGTGTGTGGGTGTCATGTGTTTGAACGTGGGTGTGATGTGTTTTAATATGTGGGAGTGTGTGTGTGTGTGTGGATTTTGATATGGACATGCCTGTCTTTTTTTTCTTTCCCCACTCTTTGGGATTTTTTTTAGGATGCCAGATTGTATATGAGTGGTGGTTTATGTTGTTAAAGCCTACACATCACTTTTAATGTGTGCATCTGCCAGCATGGGTACAGACTCGCATGTCTATGCTGACTGTGTGCATGCACGTGCATGAAGATGGGATTTCTGCCCTCGTTTTATTCCGGTTTCCCACCGAGACCAATCAAGCACAGAGCTGCCAGGCTGCAGGGCTGGTTGGCAATGGGTCCTTCACTGAGCTCCTCACCCTTAGGATCTGCTCATTTAAGGTTTCCCTGGCTTCACACAACCCTCATTTCTCTCCAGAAATGTAATATACTGTGTATTATAGTGAGCAGCTATGGCTTAAGTGGTTTTATCCTCTCCAAAGCCTTGTGCTGGTTGCAAAAAAAAAAGAAAGAAAAAAAGAAGAAAAATAAAGTGCACTGTGGGAGAGTTTTATTCTAAAACAAGATGCCTGTGAAAAACAAAACATCAATATCTATCATCCGGTGTAACACGTGATCGCTGTATTCAGTGCTATAAAAAAGCAAAACAAAACAAAAAACCCCTCAACTTTACTTCCAGAAAGTTTAATCTGAAGATTTACAGGCAATTTGCATTTTTATGGAGATTTGGTGAACCTGCCTGAGCACACTGGGCCGATTGCCATAGATAAGTGATGCTTCAAAGCCCAGAGGCTGCTGCTCCTCTAGTCTTACCGCTGAGCTCGAGGCTGCTCACCAGCAGTATTTTTATCCCTGAAAACTCACCGCTAGTGCACTGCACTTTCACTCTGCCAAGTTCTGCTACGCCGTCTTTCTTCCCCTGTCGAGAGGACTCTAAGCAGCGTGTGTGAGCTGTAAACAAGTTCCCACCCCCCACCTACACTGCCACACACACACACACACACACACACACACACACACACACACACACACACACACACACACACACACACAGGCTGTATCTGGGCAAAAAGAGCTTTCTGAAACCATAAGCGTCTGTCTTATCATATGATTGCTTTTTGTATGTCACACACTTGAATCACGGGGCACAGAAGGCTTCCCTTAACACCTAGAGGAAGTCGACCAGAAACAGGAGCACATGTTACAAACTGCAGAAAGACAAAAACTGTCCGCGGATGAGAGTGGAATATGAACATGAGCGATAACAAGGCAGCATGGCAGCTAAACACTGCTGAAGTCTAACACACGCCACTTTGTTTCTCACACTGTATAGCTGTGGAAATTCACGATGTGTTTCTCAATTCTGACGCTTTTAGTCCCACTTCCTTTTTAGATGTTCACATTTAAGGCTGTGTACTCTAAATGCCATGTGAGCGAGTTTTTGTGTGTAAATAACAACACAATAAGGATGACTTACCTTATAGCTGCATGACCATTACAGCTGTGACTTTTTATGTAACATTTATTATAAAATTTGTTACATCATCAACACTGACATCGTCATATGACATGATAATGACATGGTAATTAATGTGTAATAGCAGGTTTGCAGGCTTCACTTCCTATGCAGCAAAAAGTTGATGATTATGTTTTCAAAGAGCTTAAGCGTGCTTCGTTAAATCCAGTTTGCCAAATCAAACACAACCACCCACTCTTGCACATACTCTTTCTCACCTCTTTTGACCTCATTTTGCTTTTTTTTCACCTCCAGTAAGAGAAGTGCACCTGTACGTAGTGGGAGATAAAAGTAAATTACCGAACGGCGATGTGCAAAGCGTTCTTTATGTGGCTGCCGTTGTCTCAGCTGATGAAAAGCTTTCCATCTTCAGACTTGAGGTGGGGATTCATAGCAAAGGAGACACAGTGAAAATATTTACCGTATTCAGAGCGAAAGGAAATTGCTTTTTCCGAGTGTTGACGGAATCTAAAGTGCTAAAACCTTTCAGCATTAAGTGAAATGAAGAGGTTTTTGATGTGTGGTGTGCAACAGCCTTTTATATTATATGAGTGGTTCCACATCACCGTGTCTCCCCAGGGATCCTGTTTCAATTCTGACATATACATCATTTTCAGTATGATTGCCTCATGCTATGTGTGAAAATTGTGCTGATGACTAACAGCATGCAAATCCTTTTTTTTTTTTCAAACTAATGTACAGCATGTGCTCCTGAGGTAAAACTGGTTAATCATTCATAGTCTGGTGGCTTGTGACATTTATGCACTCCTTTGGGTCTATAAAATTACAGCATTTGACTTTTGGAGAATATAGAGGAAATGAGAGTGGTGCGACATGTGACGAGAGGTTGTTTTAATTTGCCAAAACAACAAACAGGTGCACTTGCACATGAATTACCTCGCGCCCCTGTTTGGTAAACATAGTCAGATGTAATGACAGATGGCATTTTCAATCTAGGAACATTGGTATGTGACACAGTGGTAATCATGAACGGAGGGTCCCCTGGGATGCAGCACTGTCAGGCTGATGGACTCATTAGACACGCATCAATGTCTGTAAGGAGTGGGCTTGTTTCTATCACCCCTGAGCTGTTTTCAGCAGAGTTTCCCCGCGCTGGATGGATAGCAGGAGCGCTGATTAAGATGCATAGATATTCTGGAGCACCTGAGGAGTCACATAAGCACTCTCAGGTTTCCTGTACTTTATGCTAATAAGTCACAGCACAGGTACAGCGCTTCTGGGGGAACTTTCTAGGTAATCAGTTCAAGTGAAGACAGAAAATTTGTGCCACTGTCTAATAAGGCTACTGGCTTTAGTTAATCAGTTACTGATGTGCACAGCTTCAAACAGTGTAGCTTTTAAATTCTCTTCCTCTTTTGTTCTTCTTCTTTTTTGGCTTTTTGATTCCCCTTGATGATTCTTTAGAAACTAAGCAACATACTATTACTTTTTTATTATCTCAGAACATTGCTGACTGGACACATGACGTAATCATATCATCAGTTGGAAATACATATACTTCTAATAAATAAATATAGAGTTAACTTGAAGACATATGAAAACAGAGATCAAAGATGGCAGAAACTTGGATGGTACTGGAGGAAGTACACATGCCTATTGATTTTCCAATAAATTCTTCCCAGTCAGTTTTGGTTGTACTTCCAGGTATTTTTTTTTTAATTTGTAACTTTAACAATATGACAGGATTCAGGGAAAACTGAGGAACATGGAGCAAAGGCTTCAGGGACGTTTTGAATACATAACCAGTCTCTTGCATATCCCTATAGCAGCTATGGTTTTGTAAAGTGTTTGTTACTCGTCTAAAAACTAATATATGGTTAAAAACCAAAGAATTAAGACATATATGCCTATTATGGTAAAAAAAAAAAACCTACACACATCACCTTTAAAGTGATGCGGCAGTGTTCAGGGCTAAAAAATACACCCAGCACCCAAGTACCAAAAACAGCTTTTCCGAATGTCATCTTAGCTAATTTACATGAACTGGATCCCTTTTCTATGGATCCATAACTTATTTCCACCACAGATTTATTTATTTATTACTCAAGATTTTGGGTTACTATCCTAAAACATTAAATTATGACTTAGTCAGACATTTCTGCAAAACAGTTAACATTTTGAGATAATAACTCTAAATTTTGTCTTTGTTCTGATGGGGTCTTTCTCCGGTGGCAGAAACAAGCTTCCATATCTGATGTTGTTTGTGGTGTTATAGTTCATGTTCCTACAGCCTTGCATGAAGTCTGTGCCTCGGTTTTGGTAAGTTCTAGTAAATTTTAGCATTTTATTTGTATTAACTTAGGACTAATTAGCAAGTATCTGTCATTATGCTGAGTTGCAATATGCTAGCTAGCTAGTTTGACTTAGCACTTTTCCCACTTGTCCCTAAATACCACTTTCTGGTTTCATAAAGGTATAATAAAAACTTTAAAAGTTGCAAACCAGTGGGTGATGTCCATCTCTTACCCCTGTGAAATAAAAAGCCAAGCTGTCATGTTGTGTTGTCTAAAACTTATAACTACTCAATTAGCAACTTTAGCATGTGCTAAAGGAGAAATTATAAATGCTTTAAATGTTTTCCTACCTAATAAAATTTTTAAAGAAAGTTCTCAAAAAGGAACTTTGAGTGATGTAAGTGTACACTGATAAGAATAAGAGGAAAACAAAAACAGAACAAAAAAAGGAACCAGAATAAAAAAAATAGGAAATACTTTATTTATCCCCAAAGTTGATAAATGACTGTGTTGCAGTCATTTTAAAAGTTACACTAAAGAAGAAACTCAGTGAAATAGCAAACATATAAAGGTGGGGGAAAAAAGAATGTATAAATCTGAATCTAAAATGAATGTAGGTATTGTAACACGAGGTGGTGAAAAACAGTCATAACAGAGATTTGAAAAAGACTTTAGTCATGTAAACTGTAGATAGCTCTGAAATGGACTAAAACATGGGCATCTGAAGTTCAAGCTTTATTGAAAACAGCAAAGCAAAATGATTTTAAAAACAAGCAATTATCTACACACAAGGAAGCAATGTAGAGAGAAAATGATGAGGCTTAAATAGGAATACAAGAAAGTAAAAGACCAAAACAACCAAAGCGAATATGCAGGCAGCTACAAAGGATTTGTTCTTCGGGGTTCTGGAGGTTTTCATCAGTAGTGCTGTGAGCTGTAGTCTGCCAGAGGAAGCCTGTGTCTAAGCTTAGTGTGCCTTTGTATAAAAAGAGCACATAAATGGGTGCTTTCAACCTCATAGCCTGAAGTCATACATCTCCTTTCCAGCTCTGTTGTTATCATGCAACCTATGACACAGCAGAAACTCAGGTCTAATCACAATGTCCTCAGACTTATTGTAGTGTTTCTGCCGGCAAAGTAAAAAACAGCCCCAAATGTCCCATGGGGTTATCAGAGAGAACCAGTCTTTCCATGAAACTCCTGGCAAGAAAGCAAAGAAGTGAGTTTCCTAACATGCCCTTTGTGTGTTTGTATGTATAAGTACAGATTTTGGTCCTTATTTTATAAGTTATAAAATATGAGGTTATTAATAGCAGTTCAAAACAGTATCAGTTTGAGCAAAAACAATTGTAAGGCTGTCATCATGTCAAAAGGTCTCAAACTCATTGACAAAGTTTTTTTTTAGCCACTAAGGTCACTGACATTCCTGAAGTGGAGTTCCCCTGAAAACTCTGACTAAATGTAAAAGGAATGCTGTGATGCACTGGTCTGGGCCCTTTCCATTCATGATGCCACCCAACATTAACATCTGAGTTGTGGCCTTTTCTGTGAAACTTCCCCTTGATATATGTGTGGGTGTTTATGAACCACAGGTGCAGGTGCTCCTGGAGAGTCCCAGAGGGGTCCCAGAGGGACACAACGAAAGAGCGGCTTAGGGGGTGACATCATTTTAGGTGGCCATGTCCCATTCATCACAGAAGCCGAGGCTGACCGCTGCGAAGTGTGTGGGTGGTGGTGGTGATGGTGGGGGAGGTGTGGGGTGTTATCCTGATGTCATTGTTTTTCTTTGCGGTGACCCCAAAGTCTCATCCACCCACCTAAAAATGGGTGAAAGTGTTTGAAGCTATTTCTGCCAACCCACATGCCTCTCCCTTCACTTAATCCCGAGCAAACATGAACTTCCTCATCTAAAACAGGTGAGAACTTCAAAGCGATGGCTCTAAAAACATCCACGACCCGTAGGGTTTCTCAAGAAAATGAAGTCAGCATGTGAATGTTATGGCAGTAATTTAGTCTGGAAAGAAAACAAGGTACACTTCTGGAAAAAGAAACCCTAAAATCTCAAGGACTGAAAACATTCAAGCATTAATGAAAAAAAGTGCTATGAATGAAAAACAGCAGAAATAATGTCAAAGGTCATGCATTACATGGGACCTACTGCTCCCATCCAGATTTTTTTCATATATTTTTTTTTATATATTTGTAGCACGTACATGTTTCAAATCTTCAAACAAATATTAGACCAAAAATAAACTGATTAAATACAGAATTCAGTATGTTTTTTTTTTTTTTTTATCATATTATAACAAAAAAGGAGGCAAATACTTTATAGGCTCACAATTTTTAAGTTTGAGCCACTCATGTGACACAAGTTAAATGGCTTATGAGTAGTGAGGGACACTAGCTGGATGTGAGAACTGGCAGCAGATGGCCCCGCCCCTCCCTGAGCCTGGTTCTGCCGGAGGTTTCTTCCTGTTAAAAGGGAGATTTTCCTTCCCACTGTTGCCAAAGTGCTTGCTCATAGGGGGTCATTTGATTGTTGGTTTTTTTTCTCTGTGTTTTATTGTAGGGTCTACCTTACAATATAAAGCACCTGGAGGCGACTATTGTTGTGATTTGGCGCTATATAAATAAAATTGAATTGAACTGAATTATAATCAGGCAGAGTAATACATTTACAAAAATACAAACAGCACCTTACTACATGGGTAAAACTGCTTTTTTTCAACAGTGTTATTGGGTTCACTGTTAAATAAACTGGATCCCAGTAAAAGCAGGTATCATCTGGAGCCATGGTTGTATATCGAAGGAAGTTACAAGCAAGATCTGCTTTGTGTAAAAGACACTGTAATTAAGTGATGGTGTCATCCGTAACATAACCCTTTTCATGGGTTGTTTACATGAGTCTTTTGATCCTGCACCAGTTGTGCTACCAGGGTGGGGCACGCGCTTATTCATAGACAATAACAAGAATCATTCAAGGAAAATTTCAGTGTGAATGCTTCTGTGGAAAATTGCTGTTAACTGTGCAACTGAGTGTTTGAGTGTGCGCTTATCGAACAAAAAGGCTTTTAGGCAAATGTATTTGTAACATGTATCGATGTCACAGCTTTGATGCACCCATATGTGTAATTTTCAGACCTTTTATATGCTGAAATCGAGTCTGCTTTAAAGAAACATTCAATCTCATAGAAAACGAACATAAATCTTGCTGTTTTGGGATCTAATTTTAATCTTAATAACAACTTTAAGGCAGAAAGGAAAAAGTCCCCAAAAGTCCCTTTTTACTGCAGCCACACAGGAAATGAGGTCATCTCCTCTGCCGAGTCATTTTAGCAATGGCCGAGCACATGACATCACTGAAGGGTCCTTCACGCTTGGTTCCCCCCCTCGTGTGTGTTATTATCACTAAAGTCAAAGATGAACTTATACTTCACTACTTATACAGCTACTGTACTCAAATATTAGCATTTATAATGTGACTCCTTAAAAATATTTTAAATATATTCCTGCTTATTGCATCTACTCTGATAGTTCAGTGTAAAACATCAGCAGTCACAGTCGCAATTTTGTTTTTCTTGTTATGTTTCTGGGGGGAAAAAAACTGCACATTCCTTAACAGCTTTTTGCCTTAGTGACAGCCCGACCTATCCCTTTTTTTACATTCTGCATAGAGATGTATTTCCACAGCTGTACACTCTGTCCTCATCCCACCCAGATCTGCACTTCCTTTCTGCACTGCTACAAAGCAGAAGCAATTATGCTGACAGTTGCCTCTCTTCAAAGTCTCTTTAACGGCACGTCAGTTCCTGCTTCCCTTGGGACGATTACTGGGGGAAGATGAGGAGACTGACTGTGACTGCCGGCTATGTATGGACCAGCGAGCTGCAGCTCATATTCACTATGCCAAAATCTGCACATCCTCTCTCAAGTCAGCAGAGACACATTCGCCTTTGTGAACTCCTCAGTTTAATGCATGACTGTCACAGCTCTGGATGGTGGCTGTATGATCCGTATGAAAATGCTCCAAGCAGAAAGACATTATCTCCAGCCGTCGCTGCTATTCACATGCCTACCTAGTAACTCTATTATTAACTAGACAGAACAGAATTCTCTCACAATTAAAAACCCCTGCCATGGAAACATCTTTAAATATTTCATATGGCTTGCTGCTCTGCTCATTAAGTTGTCATATTTTATGCTCCCAGCATTACATCTTCTCTTAATTTTTAGGCACTGATCTTAAACTTTTATAAGTGTGTACCAAGGGTGGATTGCTGTGAAATTTCTCAGGGGAGAAATCCAGTTGGATAACTGTATATTTTCTCTGGTGCCACTATTTGAGGCACGATTTCTTGAAAGCAACACATACCCTGAATCCATCCATCTTCTTCAGCTCAGGGAGGAACGTGCTGCAACTTACCCAAGGTGTCATAGAGTGAGAAGGTCACTAATTTGTTCACACATAGTGACAGATAAGTGTTCACACCTTTACACAGTTTTGCATGTGCAGCTAACCTAACACTGTTCATTTTTTTTTTACTAAGCTAACTACTTTTACACTCAAGAGGTGACATCCCCAGGCTTATGACAGAGGCGATTCTTATAACAGTTTAAAATGTTAAGTTCACCATGCAACAAATGACACTGAATTTAGGTGTCGATATGGCTCTAATGGCTCTAAAGTGATTTCAAAGTGCTTTAATAAGGGCGATCGTGGCTCAAGAGTTGGGAGGTTGCCTTGTAATCAGAAGGCTGCCAGTTTGAGCCCCGGCTTGGACAGTCTTGGTCGTTGTGTCCTTGGGCAAGACACTTCACCCGTTGCCTACTCAGAGGGCCCGGTGGCGCCAGTGTCCGGCAGCCTCGCCTCTGTCAGTGCGCCCCAGGGTGGCTGTGGCTACAATGTAGCTTGCTAGCATCACCAGTGTGTGAATGTGTGGGTGGATGACTGGATGTGTAAAGCACTTTGGGGTCTTTAGGGACTAGTAAAGCACTATACAGGCCAGGCCATTTAATTCGTCTGCCATTCACCGGTAATGATTGGATTGCGTACTGTTAGAAAGAGGGAATTAAAGAGTTTTACATGGTTGCTGATCGGTAGCATAACAACAGCAGTGGCTGCAGTAACTCCAGACATGCTCACAAAAGTATTGGACGAGTCTAACTATCGTATAGAGATATGACGTGCATTTTTTTTTTTGGTACAACCTGTACCATTATATGCATGTGGAGAGGAGAACTGTGGTCTAATTAGATCTTTATTCCAAGTAGAAACGTCAACATAACTCCATCACATTGTGCGGTTCTATTGCATCCAGTTTTGACCAGGGAGATGACGTCAGGTCAACCATGTTTGCTAGGTAGTCTTGCGAATTATTGCCTTTATCTCATCCCGCCCCCATTCCCCGACACATGTGGATGCACTCAGTGAATTAACAACAGCCCCATTATTCTTCACTGGTTCCGAGCAACAGGAATGTGGTGGCCGTCGAATACATATGGTCCTTGGCCACAGGTGCGTTCCCAACACTGTCTGTCTGAAATAGAGCCTCGTGTGCTGGCATGACGCAAGTGCTATAATGATAGCAATACAAACCTGGTACAAATGTAACATCTGCTGCCCATGTGCTGTGTGTAGCAGGTTCAGTCACCCAAAGCCTTTGGGAAATGAGGAAGGAAGCCAGTGCAAAGACAGTAAAATTAATTCGCACCTCAGTCATGCAGCCTCCTCCTAAATTGACCAGAAAATAGAATTTTGCGAGCATAAAATTCCTGCGTGGTAACTGGATCATTTCTTAACACTGACTGACAAATTTCAGCAAAGCTGCTGCTGAGGGGTACAAAATGGCATTCAGTGTATTCTAACATTTGAGGTGTGAAGCATGGTGGGTGTTAGTTAAAATGTTTTGCGCTGAGGCTCTACTGTGCACCGACTGAGCCATTGGATAATGAATGTCTAATTAAGACAAGCTTAAAATTATTCAAAACATGCTTGGGACTGCCTCATTTCCTTTGGAGGTATTCCCTAGCTCTTTATTTTCAGGAAGATGGTGGAAATCGCTGGCATGCTGTGTGTCTGTGTGTCTGTGTGGCTTGTTTAAGTGCTGCAACTTAATGTGAGGGGCGCAAAGACTGTCGTTAGATCTTCAGAGGCGCTGACAGATCAGAGGGCGGCTGTCACACCTCCAGGCAGTCTTTAGCAGCACAGTGGAGATCCTTCAGTGCTGCTGACCCCCTGAGATACACCACGGCTGCCCAGGACGCTGCACAAGTGTGATAGATTTCAAAGTAAGGAGCGGCTGCTTCATTGATTTCACTTGCTGTAACTCTGAAAGTCTAGCGGGTCTTTTATGTCTCCTGATCCAAGACGTGATAATTGATTTGGTTGATAAATGATCTTTGGGAAAGTTTCTATGTAGGTCAGAGCTGAATAAATAAATGAGAACCAATTAAAGTTACAAAGTTCCCAACATTTGTATAATTAAAAATTCTCTTCCAGCATGCTCAGCTTTTAATTATACCATAATAATAACTGTGCAGTTAGAGTCTCAAGATGATAGGAAGAAGTACTAACAGTGTTTGAAAGAATTATATGGCCAAACATCACAAAATTATTTTAATATGAATAGACATATTTATCCCTTACTTTGCATTTCCTCCAAAAGTAATTATTTGCATGAAAATACTACATCCTGTGGAATTCAGTGCAATTGTGTGGCTGTGTTTGGAAGAAAAAAGACCGAATTTCACTGTCTATTCACAGACCTGTCCGACATCTTTCATTTTTTCCGGCTCTCTCTGCCAGTCCTTTCCGGAGACAGTGATGCGCTTAAAATGCTGAATGCACACTGCTTTCAAGGAGACAATACCTTTATGTTTTATTTCCTGGACTGATTCCCCCTGGCTGTGAAACATGGCTTGGTGCTCTGCTGTATCCAATTAGCTTCACAGAGACAGCAGAGAAGATCCTCTACAGGCCAAACAAAAAAGTTGAATAGGTCATTTCACGGATGAGCATGGCGTACCGCTGATCCCTGGCAGAAACTGAAGGATATGTAAATCCCTGTAGCTTTGAGGGGTGACGTAATGCCAAACATAAAATCTAAAAATTATGACACCTATTTGCCTATAAGGAGTGCCTGAGTTGAAGATGGAGCTTATTATTGACAGGGAGGATTTATGGTTCTTTAAAATGAAAGCTTTTAAACTGGGTGAGTCATCAATGAGCAAGACCATTTGGAAAGACCCTTAAGCATTATTTGTTTTGAAGTCATTCCCTCTGACATTAACAAGGCCTTCGTAAAAACTGAGAAAACTAAGATTGCCAACTTTTAGCAACTTAAAATTTACAATTCTCGGCAGGAAGTAATGACTTTAACAACTGGTTTGTTTTGCTAGGTTTCCTTTAATCTCAATTTTTACACTTCTTAAAGACTCAGCTAAGCTTTCAGGTACGGGCATGACCTCACATTTAAGATTTCACAAAGGAATATTCCCCTATGAAAAACTCTCTGATTGCTAAGCACCATAAGATCTTATATTTCCTCGGAATAGCAAGAACTCTGGGGACTCACATTAGCAATTCATTTGGGGAACATAGTCAGCTTATATCATACAGGACACAAAGTATGCTAGCTTAAATGAATTTGTAAAAACTATGCAAAGAGCAGGAGAGGTGGTTCAACATAATCCTAGTTTATCAGGAAACTCTTCAAACTTTTCTCTGACTAAATATCATGCAATTTAATTCAGTTCAATTATTTATATAGCACAGTAACAATCACAATAGTGGCCACCTCAAGGTGCTTTATATTGGAAGTGAAGCCCAACAATCACATAAGGCCCTGTGAGCAAGCACTTGGCAATATTGGGACAGAAAAATTCCCTTTTAATAGGAAGAAACCTTTAGCAGAACCAGGCTGGGGGAGGGGTAGCCCTCTGCTGTGACTGGTTGGGGGTGAGGGCAGTGAGATAAGGGCAGAGAGAGACAGGACAAAAGACACGCTATTGGAGAGCGCCAGAATCCGTCAAATCTGTCTTTGCAATCCAAACTGGGAACTGGTTAGCAGAAGGGCCTGTTAGCTGAAAGCTCTGCTCCCATTTGAAAACTAGAAACCACAAGTTAGCCAGCAGTCTGAGAGTGATGATCTCTTTTAGGATAATAAGGTACTCTGAGAATTTTAAGATGATTTTAAATTCAATTTTGAATTAACCAGGAGCCAATAAAGAGAAGCTAATATGGGATAAACTAGTCTTTCTTCTACCTGTCTGTACTCTACCCTTTTAGAGGAACCTGATATTTATGAATTACCATAGTCCAGCCTAGAAGTACTAAATGCATTTACTACTTTTCAGTGCCACTCTAAATTTAGAGATATTGCACAAATGCTAGACTGCAATCCTATACATTTGTTCAATATTCACACTGAAGGACAACTCCTGATCAAAAATGACTCCAAAGTTACTCATGGTGTTACTGGAGGTAAGAGTAATGTCATCTAACGTAAATATCTGGTTAGACACTGTGTTTCAATTACAATTATCTATTTTTTTTCTGAATTTAGAAGTGTCTTTAGAAATTCCTGTAATTTAACTAATTAGTGTGTGTCATCTGGTTAGATAATACTGGCTTCATCTGTATCACATTGAATATATATGCAATGTTTTTAATAGTATTGCCTGAGGGAAGCATGTATAATGTAAAAATGATTGGTCCCTGAACATAACCCTGTGGAACTCAGAGACTTACTTTTGTGTGTGAGGAAGAATCCATATTTATATACATAGACTGGAATCTATCTGACAGTGCCAGTTCATTTAATACCAACAGTGTGTTCTAATATGTGTAGTAAAATACTGTGGTTAGCAATATCAAATGCTGTGCTAAGATCTGACAGGTACAGGACACAAGTACAGAGATGAGTCCACTTTCAGTAGCCATAAGAGGATCATTAGTAACCTTTAGTAGTGCTGTTTTGGGCTATGATACACTGTATCCTGATTGAAACTCTTCTAATAAAACATTCATTTGCAAATTATCATTTAACTGTTTGAAACTACTCTTTAAAGAATTTTTGAAATAAATGGAAGGTTTAGATATCGGTCTATAATTAGCTAAGACAGCTGGAGGTAGGAAGGATTTTTAAAGTAATGGTTTATTGGTCTAAAAGAAACCAAATCCATTTCTAAAGCTCGCTAATCAAAATGTTGTATATAGGGGAAACTTTACTAGGGAGGATGGAGGGATTTTCCTCCTGGGATCTACATCTTTCCACCTCTGCAAAATTGGTCGGCTGGTGGTAGGCTTGTAACAGTCTACAGTGGAAACAACAATAAAATAAGAAGCTGATTTGATTCCAATAGAGGTAGAGATACAATAATGATGAAACTGCGCAGAGGGGACCTGCTTTTCATTAAAATTGAATTCATTAAGCCGAAAGACACAGTTGTTTCATAGTGAAAACTACTGCTAACTAAATAAAAGAGAAATGGAAAGGATTCAGAATGTCATATTCTACCGGAGTCTCACCAAAAACACTAGAAATACTCATGCATGTTGTCAACAACATGCCTGATTGTGTACATCAGAATTTCCCACAGTGGCAAGTTCGGCAACTCATCGCTTCTTGTTGAAAAGTAGTTGCACTGGGACTGCCCCGACCCCCAGTCCCAGCCTTTGTTTTTATCACAAATCACACCCTAGTTATATCTATTGGTTTTATCTGTACAAAAGCCCAGTTGTTTCCAAAATCACTTCCTATTTTCTACACAGCGCATTACATTTCTGCCACCATTTCATTTAGCGCTAGAATTTTCAGCATGTGATTTTATTCACTATACATGACCTTCAAAAAAAAAATTAATTAATAAATAAATGAATGAATGAACACATAACTTTATAGCCATAGCCACAGCAAGAGTTGCTATTAGACAAACAACAAACAAGATGAAACATCTTTTTTAATCTGCTTTATGGCAGATTAAAAAAGATGCACAAAACTTGTGTCCAATTAAAATGTAACCATGTTAGATTACATGACTGTAGAGGTACATAAGCTTACTAATATGTATATTTAAGTGCAACTTGCTATGGGTTGGAACCCATTTTGCATTTGGAGCTTAATGGCATTAATTCAACAAGGTGCTCAAAACATCCTCACAGATTTTTGTTCATATTGACATCATAGCATCACACAGCTGCTGCACATGGGTCAGCTGCACATCCATGATGTGAGTCCACTCTTCCACTACATCCCAAAGATGTTCTTGGACTAAGATCTGGTGACTATGGAGGCCATTTGAATACAATGAGCTCACTGTCATGTTCAAAAACACAGTTTGAGATTATCTAAGCTTTGTGACATTATTCGTTATCTTACTGAAAGCAGCCATCAGAAAATGTGTAAACTGTCGACACACAAGGATTTACTTTTGACAATACTCAGGTAGGCTGCGGTGCTTAAACGATGCTCATTAGGTGCTAAGGAGCCCAAAGTGTGCCAAGAAAATATCTCCCACACCAATGCGCCACCGCCTCCAGCCTGAACCTTTGATACAAGGCAGGATAGATCCATGTTTTTATGTTGATGAAGCCAGAATCTGACCCTACCATCCAAAGGTTTTAACAGGAATTGAAGCTAATCAGAGCAGGCAACATTTTTTCAATCTTGTCCATTTTTGGTGAGACCATGAGAACTGTAGTCTCGATTTCTCGTTCTTAGACATAGACATAGACTTTATTTAATCCCACTCTGACGAAATTTACTTGACAGGGAGAAAATGCGAATCAGAGACATATTAGCAACATAAAAATATTAAAAAAAGAACAACAGTGTGCAAAAAAGCCAAAAAACTATACTATGTACAGATGGTTACTATATAAAGTAAAATACACCAGGATTTTTTCTTTTTTATATCCACACATGGTGCAGTGGGAGTGATACTAATAAACATTTTTTTAAAAACTATTTATCCTGTGTAGGTATTATACTGTCTGACTGTTGTTGGGATGATGGACCCGTGATAGCGCTCAGTCGTACACCGTGGCTCTAACAGTCTACTGCTGAGGGAGATGTTCAGGGCCTCCACCGTCTCATGCGGGGGGTGACAAGTTTGTTATCCTTAATAGACATTAGCTTGGCTAACATCCTTCTCTCACTGACCTTCTATGTTGCTGACAGACGTGGAGCCTGGTGTGATCTTCTGCTGCTGTAGCCCAACTGCTTCAAGGTTTCATATGTTGTGCACTGAGAGATGCTCTTCTGCATACAATGATTTTCTGGCTATTCTTCTCTGACCTCTGATATCAACAAGGCATTTCTGCAAGAGAACGAAGGTTATTTGGTATTTTCTCTTTTGTGACCAATCTGCTCTTCCTCTTTTTCTCCTAGTTGATCAGCAGTTTATGATGTTCTGCTGGCTCATCTGTCACCAACAACCATGTCACTTAAGTCAGGTTTCTTTTCCATTCTGATGCTTGGTTTGAACTTCAGCACACACTTGACACACTTCATCGGGATGCCATAAAAAACTTCCAAATTGTCGCAAGTTGCAGTAAACTACTTTAAACTCATGAAACAGAACTTACAACTCAATCCTGACAACCTGGTGTTCTCTTGCAGGGTTCAGTTCATATCACAGTGCCACACGAATAATGCTTCGTCTTTCTCGCCTTACTTTCTGCAAGTTAAAAAATACTGATATTGCCACCACTGCTTTCCAATCCTATTTATACCCATTCTTTTCAATGTCTCCAAACTGTTAACACTGTGCACCAGCTGCACAGTGACACGTGTAAGATGTAAGCTCCTGCATTTCTTGCAGGAGTTTGTCTTTGTGATAAGCTTAGCTTTTCGCTAATCTCAGAATGTTTATTTCCCCTAAGTGCGAAGAAAGCTTTTATAGCAGGGCTTTTGTGTTGACACAGTTTAAGCTATAGCTTCACAAAACATTTAGTTGCGCTAAAAATTTGACCTTCACCTCTAAGTAGAGACGCAGGCTGGTGACCTGTAGCGGTTTACCGCACCTCTTACCCCGTGATAGCTAGGATAGGTTTTATCCCCACAACTGTGAATTTATAAGCGATGGATGGGTGGATGGATCTTGACTTCTAAAACTTATGTAGGCAGTGATACTTTACATTGTTATGAACTGAAAACCTTTCTGGTAGGTTCAGTGCATTGTGCCATTGGTAAAGAACATTTTAGCTCTGAACAGCAATTTAAGTGAAACATTCACTGTAGAATAAGTAACACAGTGACGCATTTATTGTTGCAAGCAAAGAACAATTTTTCAATTATATATTTAGTTTATCTTCCAACCCCAGTCAACTAATTTGTTATGGAGCTATGAGCTATTTCGAAGCTGGATGGTAATGTTGTTTTTACTAATCATGGTGGTATAATGTTGCTGCCTGAGTGAATTTTTGCCTGCAGTTATGTTAAATTAGGCTGTATGCATGGCATGCTCAATTCGCAGAACTATTTGAATCGTGCTCTCCCCCAACTCATTAACTATTCAATGTGAACTCCTGATCCTGCAGGGTATTGACATTAATTCCCCACACCATTGGAACAAGCAGTTTGGAATGTTTAAAAAGATTTTCGCAGTCCTCGTCCAGAATGCCTTCAAAAGCTTCGTTTTTCAAAACAAACTAACCACTTGCTAATTTGTGTCTTGCTACTTGCCTGGAGAACAGCCCTGTCAAATTCTGCATTATTAAGTGAAAAGCTAATTATGCCTTTCACTGGCCCATGTCCATTACAAGCAAGACAATAACAAGCTCATCAGCGGCGGCAACAGCAAGAGCACTTGTGTTGTTTAACAAGTTGTTGATCACAAGCTTTAATCTGGCACTGACATGATGAGGTAGACTTGTTACTAGGATGTCATTCTGCTCCTGCCTGTCTGAACCAATCCCATTTGAGCAGCACAGTCTTTGCATTGACCTTCGACAGTGGATTTCCTTGAGGGCAGGGTGGCCACTCTGGAAGTTGAACGAACTGGCTGAGGGCGGAGGGAAAAGGGGCGCTAATGCTGAGGCAGGCAGAGAAAATGTATGAATGACTGCAAAGAGGAGAGCAGCAAACCAATCGGAGCAGAGAGGAAATCTATGAGCCAATCGCAGAGAGCTTTTCTTCTCTCCCTCCAGCGTCTCCCTGACTTCTTCTCCTGACTGTTACCAGGTCACTGTGCCTGCCCCGCGCCTCTGAATAATCTGTTTCATTGGGTCAGTGTGCCTCTCACAATGCGCCTGACTGGCTGGTTAGACATACGCGGTTGCTAGGGAGCTCAGCCAATCAGGGCAAGGCGGAAGTTTCCCCTCGGTTTCTAGGCAGGTTTCACGTGCTGTAGATGTTTTGGCGGGAGAGTGGGAGAGAAGTAGCGGGAGGGGCAGCTGCAGGGTGAAGTGGAGCATGTGATTATGTGTGAGAGCAAAGTGTGTGTGTGCGTGTACAAGTTGAGCGCGCATGTTTGCGAGCGCGTGTTCATTTTTTTGCCCTGCCTCTTGCTTTTCTGATGCAACATCGAACTGTGTCTCCTGGGCTACTAGGGGACCTTGTTATGTTTTTTTTCTTCCTGTCCTCGCAGGAAACGCGAACCAATTGCTGTGCTGTTGCCATCGGAGCGGGGAGGTTTGTTTTCTCTCCACTTTCATCCCTGGTACCTCCCCGTCGACAGTTACCGTAGAAACAAGACCAACTCCAACTCTATTTCCATCCATGTCTCCTTCCTTCAATGATTTATCATTGCTTTCTTTTTTTAATCCGCTGCACAGCACCTACCTACCAGCACTTTAGCAGCCAGTGAAGCATTTAGAAAACTGTGGGACATCTCTGAAGAGGATCCATATAAAGGCAGGGACGAAGAGCTGCAGAAGCAAATACTGCTGTACAGCTTATACAGCTTGTACAGTGACACCTGAACTTTTGTCAAACATGCCAATGAGGTAACAAGATTAATGCCTTGCAGAAAAGCTCGGAGTGCCCCACCTTATAAAAAAACAGCTCACACATCTCTTTCACCACTTTGTTATCTCCCCCACCCCCTGAACTCCTCTGCGCAGGGGGCTGCGGGAAGCAGCTCATCACATCTGACATGGACTTCCCAAAATCCCATTATTGCCTCTTGAGTGTGCACAGAGTTCCAAGAATTAAAGCGGAGAGCAGCAAGCGAATGCACTTCATTCTCCTGCAAAATACAACAAGTTATCTTTTCAAGGTCCAAAAATAGGTTACACACTTCCTACATTTCTATACATGACACTTTAAAGTTGCATGTAAATCAAAACTCAGCAGCTTTTTACTGCTAAAGAAACCTCACACCCCAGCAGGTGTAGTTTTATAAGAGTTTTGTGGGTCATGTGGATGGAAAGATGATGTCTATATCTAGACATCTAGTTCACAGCTAGACCTCCACTTGATTGGTCAAGACATAATAAGTCCAGTTTCTTTTGACTTCTTACATCTAATGTCTTGATGCATGCTCTATCATAGAAGTAAGGAAATCAGAAAACTTTAATTCTGTTCATCTGGATGTGGCGTTTTCAGTGGGAGAAACATTGAGGTTTCTGACATCACAGAAACTAACCTCACAGCCCATTGTTTGTCAATTTCAGTCAATAGGCAAATGTGTGGTTTATAAGGTTGGCGAAACCTGCAGTCAGCTGAGAATGAAGATGTCACTTGGATGAGTGACGAAATGTTTCTCTCACTGAAAACGCTACGTCCAGTGAACAGAATCAACTTTTTGGGGGTACCTACTTCTAGGTGTTTTGACGAGTGTCATAGTTTGTTCACCATTGAATTAAAACATTTAAAAAATTGTGGGTAGCAATAAGTACACCACACCACAATAGCGTGACAGCAATAATCTGCTACCGAGCACTAGTGCAGGGACACCTGCAAATTGGATGCAAGAATTGTCTTGGATGTTGCACAGGTGTCATCGCTCTGCCACTCTGCCTGACAAATGGTTTGTTTACCACCTGAGCTGCGACTGCTGCCGCTGCTGCCACTCAGTAATCATTAAGTGTTCATTAACCACAAACTTGCCATTGCAGCTGGAGTACGGGACGACAAATTGAAAGACACAATGCAACAGTTCATTTTTACCCTCAAGCCTTTCCAGGTATTCCTTATGTATAGGATTACATTTACTCCAGTACATGAAAGTCGTGTCAAAATCCACATAATCGTCAGGGAAGTGTTTTTCCCTCGGGCGGTTCTGGGCTTCAAATGTGTTACCTTTGGATGAACCCTGAGAGAGCAGCATTCATTCGCTGGGCCCCTGCTGTACCTGCGGTTAAAATCAAGAGGTGTTGACAGAATAGGCGGAGGGAATATGAGGGCGGAGTGTGGGGGGGTGAAGCTTTCCAATAACATGCAAAAAAAAGCTTGGCATCTCTTTCGCTTGTTTCACAATCAATTTATGTGAAAAACAGTCTCTTAAAACAGGGGTTTAAGCAGATAATTGAATAGCAAGGGGATCGAAAGCGTGAAATTGGGATGTGAAAGTGCATACTGGTACAAGCACAAACAATGATGGAGTTGTTTGGGCGCAGAAAGGATTGAAGATCGAAGACAAAGTGTCTGGATGCCAGGTACCATTAGCGAAAAAGCCACAAAGCAAATTGTATCATTATGCAGCGGACTTTGAAAAATTTCAACATTCAGCGGTCTTATCACCTCGGCTGGCAGCACGTAGTCAGAAATAACTCACTGTGGAGAATTTTTGACTGCCTCGCAGGGAGAAATTGCTCCGACAAAAATGGGCTGGGACACGTCGTCTGCCACCGCAGCTGACACATTAGAGGCAGTGGAAGTTTGAGTTTAGATGACAAGTTCTGAGTTCAGCTCAGACACAAAGGCTGTTTTCCCTCTTCAAAAGGGTCTGATGCGGAGCACTTGAAAGCAAAAGAGAAGCAAATGACTTAAAACAGTAGATGAGATTGCACAATACACAAGGTTTGTGTTTCTGAATCTGTCGCACTGACGGCGCGTCATGTTACGTTCTCTGCCAAAACAGAGGGAGAGAGAAAAAAAAATCTGATTTGCAAAACAAATGTGGTTAACAGCTCTGTGTTCAAAAGAACAACAAGACTCCTACCAAACCACAGTTTAACTGATGAAGAGCTGTCGTATACCCAAGAGTCCTCTGGCAGAAAGATTTGACTGTGACTGAAATGCACAGATCTTGGAGCTATTGTTTGGAAACACTAATTAGTTGTTGATAACGTGAGGGTAAATTTTTTATTTATTTTTTTTGAGTGATGAAGTGCTTATGGCCGATTGGATTTCTTTGTTTTTCAAATACAGCATTCTGTGGACTAAATTTTTACACCCACATCAAACTGTAAAAAGAGAGAGATGTGACTTTTTTACTTTTCAGTGAAATAATTAAGCATTCATAAGTAATTATTTTCATACATGACCTTGTTGGGTCATTGAATTCATAAAGACTATTCTGTGCCGCTGAAATAAACTTTAATGCAATTTCAATTGTACAACTCAATGTGGTTGGTATTGTAAGACCTTGTACAGATTTAATTCACAACTGTCAGGAGGTGGGATTTGGAGAGAAATGGTTCAGATGTCATCATCATCTATGCCATTGCAGTCTGCTTGAATGTTCACTGATTGACAACTGATGGGATTTACTGGGGTTAAAAAACATGAACTCATAGAGACAGGGAGAGAGAGAGAGAGAGAGAGAGAGAGAGCAAAAACAACCACCATCTGATCTCGCTCTTTTTTTTTTTGTTTAAATTTTGGGTGGGGTCCCTTTCACTGCAAGGATTTGTGAAAGGGAGTTGGTGTGGGTGGGGGGTTGGGGGTTGTCAAACTGCAGCTTAAACAAGGCGGAGGCGCGGTTGTTTGCTAGTTCTGCTCAGCAAGTCTGCATGGGAATTTTGTGAATAGTTGAGAAATTCACACGTTAGCAGCTGCACAACAAAGGGGCAGGACAGTGTGAAAACATAACATTGTGCACAGGCTGACCAGGACTGTACGCAAAAGCCACAGCATCTGTTGTCATCCAGAAATGGTCTCTTGGGGGGAAATCTGACTCACAAGATGACCAAAAAGTCTCAGTTTTCTTGCTTAGCTGTTTTGCACTCAGTAACCCCTTTTAGAAGACTGGATTTCACTGTACTTTTTTTTCTCTCCCCTCTTCATCTTTTGAGTGATGCCATGCGTAGGCATGCCCCCACCCTGCAATGGGGGTCAACAGTCCTTGTTGCTGTTTATACCAGTGTCACTTTGCATTTATCAGTGGAGGACACTACGGGTGCCTTCAGGGGATGGACTGAAAAGGGCTCTATGGTTATTTCAATGCATTGTTGTCAAGCAAGGAAGGCATTAGAGACATTTGAATCCTGTTGTGAAAAGTACAAAAGAAGTCATCATGCAGACTATTCTGTAAAATCAACATGTTACAAGTAACTATGATATATGCAGAAGGTATAAAGCAGACAGTTGTGTCTCTTTAAAAATGACACATTTCAATACAAAACTACTCCAATGTGATAGATCATAAGAGGCTGACATACATTTGATACTACTGTATTTTTGTATTTCACTGAGATCCATACGTGCAATCTGCGAGTCTGTTTGTTGCCTTGACAGTACACAGCTCATCGTCATATGGACCCCAGCAATTGGGTGGGTACATCCACTCTATAGCAGCAGCTCCCAATCAGCTGAGCAGAGCGCTGAAAGCAGTCACATGTCGGATTTCGGTTTGCGGTTTTTTTTTTTTTTTTTTTTGCCCTCCACGTGTCAAGATAAACGGAGGAGAAGGCGGGACCAAAACAAACCCGCTGATTGGTTTGCAGCTAGTCACCAGCTTGTGTTCAGCAAGAGGGCTGTTCTCTTAAAGGGCAAGTCACCTTTTATTGTGGTTATTATTATGTTATTATTATTATTATTCATTTCGACAAATCATGCAACAAAAGAAAATAAAAGAACTAAATGTAAATTAGCTTTGCACCTAAATTGCTTTTTTATAATTACTGAAGTAACTCGAAAGGCTTCATTCAGGTGCCTTTTTCTCCTGAGATTTTGCGCATATCTTATAATATGAGTTTATGTCAGAAATGCACTAATCCGTATCAGGTATAACATCGAAAACCAAACAACAAAAAATAAATAAATAATTTACTTGAATATTTTAAAAGGCTGCCGTTACTACTTGGACTTGATTAAAATGTAATGCTTCTTTACCACTACTCACACGCCAAAAAGTGATATCTAAAGCATATCCTCTCGATGTATTATGTTTGCATAAACAGGCTGACTCTGGTCCTTTCACATTATTAAGAAGGGGCGGGTCCGGGGGGCGGATCCGCCCCTTCTCTCCGTCTTTTTTTTTTTTTTTTTTTGACACAGAAAAAAACAACCCCTCACTCTAGTCAGCAAACATTCATGAGTAGTTGTAATGCGAGGAAGGTACCAAGGCTCATCACCGCAATCTGTAGGAAACAAGATAACTGCAAGTTGTCAAGATACCACCGATCACAACGGAAAACGCGTATATTGGCGGTGAGTGTAACGCCCGGTTGTTCTGATTTGGAGAACGAGTCTATCTGCGCGCGCTGAGCTGTCGCGTGCCGCCAGTTTGTGGGAGTTTATCAACAAATGTGCGGGCAGCTCGGGCATGCCCGTGCAGGGACGGGAGGAGCGGACCTGTCAGGTGGCTGGCGTGTGGCAGAGAGCGCTTCTACATGTGTTTCTGTCTCTCTATGCTAGCCAGACTTCCTTGTCTTGTTTTCTTTAACGGACTCGGTGAAGAGGGGACAGTAACGGGTTGAATTCGTCACCTCTCGCGTGTGCTTTCCCCACGTCTCGGGCTCCTGGTTGCTCCCGGTGTTTGACAAGCGACAGGCGTTATTGTTCGCATATTACAGGTAATTTAGCGAAGGTTTATCACCGGCTAATGACTGCGGACGCTAAAAGTAAGTGGTTTTGTGTGTAAGGCACCGTGACTGGTGTCTTTTTAGACGCTTTTCAAGTTTGTTTAAAGGTTTTATTTCTTGGGAGGACGTGTCAGCGCCGGATAATTGGAGCAATAGTAGGAATACAAATAAACGCGGTCCTGGTTTATTCTTTAATACAACTAGTTAGCTGTCATGCGTTTTCGGTTTTCTTTTCTTTTTCTTTTTTTAAGACTAAAGTAAAGTAAGACTAAAGACTAAAGTAAGTTGTCGCTAACTGATTTACATAACAAAAATGCATTGATTTAAAGTCAACTTTATCTGCGTTTGTCAATGGTCGTTTTGTGCGTGATGTTTTGACAAGCTTCTTAAGGCAGGAGATGAGATGGTTGCGAGTTTCTAGATGCGTAAACACGCAAGCGCTCGAGCTCGGCGTGTTTACGCTCTGAGCTGCCCGGAATATGGTCCTTCTGCTGTGGATAAATCGCAGTAGATTGCCGGCGGTCCTCTGTCGAGTCCTTGCGGTCGATCTGAACCTCCTTGACGTAAATGTCGGTTAAAGTCGATTATTTTTGTGCAGTTTTATCGCACTTGCACCCCAGGTGTTAACTTCCACATGACAAAACCAAACGTAGATCACCAGAAAAACTGCAAAAAATGAAAAAAGTAGGTCATTAAATAAATAAAAAATAAACACCAGACTACTCTCTTCCTATTTTTTTTTTCATTTAATAGGTTTTATTTTAACCAGACCATGCATCCAGCACTCCTAGTTGCATGAAAGCAGCAGGTCGCATAGCAGTCGAGTTCAGTGTGCGTGCTCCCCAAGTCCCAGCTTTGCATTGAACAGAGCCCGTGCACAGATGGTGCAGCAGAGGGAGCCACTTTCTACTGGAGCTTTGAGACTTTTGACCAGCACTGTGGTGGCTGTCAGGCCTCCCTGCAGCCCCCAGGCAGTGTGTGTTTGTGTGTGTGTTTGTGTGGGTCTGCCTGTAGTCTGTGTATTTCCCTGTCTGTGTTTGGGGTTTTGTTTTTATTTTTTTTTTATGTGTCTGACAGTATGGTAATGCTGCCAGCCCTCATGATGACTGCCAGTGGAAATTCAAGACAGGGCTTGCAATGCAGTTGACAGACAAGCGCACATTTGAGCTCAGTGAAACTTGCTGCTTGCATAACATTAATTAATGTACTGCTTAACTGGTCAGTAGGAGATGTTGGCACAGATTTGAGCAGTTTGTAACTGTATTAAAGCACAAGTGCATTGACTAATATCCCTGTTAAATGTTTTTTTTTCTTCTTCTTTTGGGGGGGGGGGGGGGGGGGTTGTTGGTCAATAATTCTGTTTTCCTCTGCCAGTAAACAATCGGATGAGACAAAGTGATGCTGTTTTTCCACAGCAGTTAAAGATGCAGTTTCCTTGTTTGACTCCATGTGATATGACATCATGCAAAGAGAGATATATGACTGCGGCCGCCTCGCTCCGTAAACACAATACCAGTGTATCCAGTTTCAACTTTTTGCATACGACAACTCAGCCTGTTTGTCTCCACTTACACAACAAAGGGAAAAGACAGCCACCCTTGACAAAATGATATAACAGTAGTTCAGACTGGCGTGTGGCCAACAAGGAAGAGAGCGCAAGCGTATGTGTTCAGGAGGCATATTTGAGGATGGAGTGAAACTCGTTATCTCACTCACTGTATGTGGCGCAAAACAGTCTACCCTGAACAGTGGTTTCACTGTGGTCTCCCTCACGCTCTGCCCTCTGTGCAGCGCAGGTTAACGGTGTGGACAGGCGGCTATCCAGTGGTTGAGTGAGCTGGAACATGAAGTAAAGGTCTTAATATGGAGGAGTAGAATTGAATTCCCTGACAGTGCTCTTCTGTGAGGCACACTCTTCAGATTAAAGTAATTCTGAGGGAGAGGGGTGGGGGAAAAGCCTCTCCTGTGGATCTTTTGGCACTCAATTACAATTTGGCATATTGTGAGGAACAGCTTGGCAAAATGTGCTGCAGGAGGGTAGCAGCTCTGGTGTAACGTTTTTAGCCGCCCACTGGGTCCCCCTATGTAGGGTGTTTCCATACATTTGTTTCCTCTTATTAATCATCGCTGCAATAAAAACAAGGTTAAACAGTTGGCGGTTGTATGTTTATTTTTCTTTTACACATACGTTTACAGATCGGTCTTTTCTTCTGACCGAGCCATCTCTGCTTGTTTGTTTTCAGTATTACCACGTGCAACATAAGCCTCTTAATGCAGATTATAATGACTAATGATTTATTTCCATTTAATACAGATAGGGTGCAATGCATGCCCATCTGCCAGAGGGCAAAGTTGCCACTGACAGCAGTGGGACATTTGGCAATTTTTGTTTTTGTTTTAAAACAAATCACACCCAAATTACCTGCACGCCATAGCTCGTAAACATAGCCAAGAGTCAAACCTAATCCTGCTGAAACATTTTGTATTTACACTAGCAAAACACTTGTGCGCACAAATGCCGGTGATCTCATTCGAAAAGTTTGATGTACCTTTCTTCTTTCTCTGCAGGAAGTTTACCGCTGAGGCGTCGGATGGATGATGAGGAGGAGGATATGTCACAGCCCATCTCGCAACTGTGGGGAACTCCCTTTAGGGGTGTCAAACACGAAGACCGAGTCGCACAGATCGCAGCCGGACAGGCCCTCGCCGCCGTCACCGCCGCCATGTCTACGTCGCAGAGCCACAGCAACAACAGCGTCAACACGCTGCCCTGCAGCTTACAACGGCAGCCTTGCCTACCGTTTCACGGTAAGGAGGGGGTGAGCCTGTTGAAGGTTATGCGGGCTTGTAGCTTTAGAAACATGCGGTTTAACTTCGGACTACAAGCAGTTTATTTTATCTCTTGGGTTTCTCGTCGGGGGTGCTGTATGAGGAGATCCAAATCTTGGAGCATGAGACAAACAAAATGCCATTTAAAAATACCACTGCAAAACAGATAAGCCTAGAAATCAGTTCTGTGAGATCCCTTTGTGCTATAATATTTATAAGACTAACTCTCTATGTAACTGTCTTCAGTACAGTATTAGGCACATGCTTGTGACACAATGCGAAGAAAAAAATGAATCTGAATTTGATCAGTGGTTATTACAGAAGCTCCAGTTTTGTTTTACTTTGGATTTTAAATGATCATTTCTTTAAAAGATAAAAATAGACAACAATAATTGTAAAGCATGTAAAGCGACATACCAGTGTTAATATGTGCCTCAGTTTTAATCCAATAGTTTTTTCCAACGTCTAATCAAATCAGTATGACATCATGATAAGTGAATTAAACAGACGCTGAAGTAGAATGTTGTTTGCTTGTTGACTCGGTATCAGCGCTTGAGAGGTGCCTATTGTTCCGCCTTAAAGTCATCAATGCATAAACACCACTGACTGTTATTACCTTGTCATTCAATGTAATGGATGTCATGCACTTGGCTTTATGCCATCGCTCCACACAGTGTTTCTTAAAGATATTGCGTTGTTCTGTTAGGGCAAAATTTCACAGTGTTCTGCACACATGATAACATTAAAAAAAATTGTTTTTCTTCAACTGGCACGACTGTAGGAAAACGTGCTGTCAGGCAGTGAGTAAACTCAGTGACACGGCCCAGAAAGAGGCGGCGGATCGCTGAGGATCTTGTTGATTTAATAAGGTGTTTTCCACCTGCCGTCACTCTTGCTCACTTTTCTTGATTGTGAACTCTTCACTTGTACTTCATGTACTTTGTAATTTGCCCAGTTATGAGACGATCTGATAAAAACCTGTTTTAGTTTTACAGACTATTAAGGCATCATATTTATATTGTATATTTGTGTATGCGAGTCAGACACAACTGTGTTTGAGGCCACTAATAGTAAACAAGATAGTAAGCCTCGGTTTCAAAAGGTTTCTTTTTTTTTTTCTTTTTTTTTAGCTGCCTAGTTTAACTTCATAAGCAAAACATTAGCAGTTTTACTGAACTGAAACTACTACCTACTCAAATCAAAAACTGCTTATATTACTTACTTGGCAGTAACACTGACCACAACTTCTCACCATTTTTAAAAAACCTAGCAACAACTCAAGTGTTAAGAAGCTTGATGTTTTCCTTTTAGGCTACGCCGGATTGCGTTTGCATTTTCCCGTTCACTTTGAGCCCATGGAAGACCGGGGAGATATTGAAGAGGAGGAGGAGGAGGAGGAAGAGGACAGAGGGGAAGACATTGACAGTGTGGCAGAGAGACCCGAGGAGCTGAGCGTTGAGGTGCAAGTTGGTCGTAAACTACGGGAAATTGGAGACAAGTTCCAACAGGATCACGTTGAACTGGTAAGCCTCGCTCCCGAGTGGCGAAGCAGATCCACAGCAACCCTTACCTTCAAACACCGGGAACTCAAATCCATTTCCAGGCATAACTTGTAGAGACACTCTGAACATCATTTAACTTACATTACACAAAAGAAGTGAATAATATCTAAATGCTCAATTAGGTTGTTGAACCACAGTTTGTGCGTGCCAGTGAGATCTAGCGGCAGCAGGGAACAGCGGTTCTAAACAGCTGCTAAAACTCAGACTATATTGTGTTACCTTATTATTTTATACATGTGTCCTTTATTAGAGACACTAATTACAGCTAAGTTGTGCCAATTTGTGGCTCGCTCTTTGGGTAAAAGGGAGAAGTTTTGCCAGCTTAAATTACTGCAGCCCACATCGGCTAAAAATAGCCCGAACAGTCATTCAGACACTTTCTCGAGAAAACGAAAACTCTTAAATGATTATTAAGCCGTGATTTAGCAACTTCACGAAAGGAACAAAACCAAGAAGGAGATTATAAATAGATATCTATATAAACAACTCATTTCAGTGTTTTTGTTTATTGTTAGTTTATGGTCAGAGGCATCTCTGTCTTCTGAAACACTGAAACCTCATGCGGGAGTGACTAAATTTCTTTATTGTCTATAAAAAAAATCAGCTTTGTTACTTGTAAGGTTACCTGAAAGTAGGACTCTTTAGGGTTTATTTCCTAATAAGTTCTTTATAATGGAAAAAAATTCCCAAACACAAGGCTCAAGTTGGAAAGCTCATCTGTGAAGACATGTCGTGTAGTTCAAGATAAGCACTTAATTGTGCATCAATATTTGCAAAGCAGTTACTGGACTGCTCATGGGCTTAGTTAATAAGTACAAATAAACTGGGACAGGCAAGTTTCCTATCTGCTGCCATGAGGATTTGCTTTGCCAGCAAGGTGTGGCTAATGCATTTGGAGAAGCATTCTGATGAAAAGAAAAGCTGTATACGGTTTTGAGTTTGGTGTAAGGTTTGAGAAAGGACAGGTGAGACCGTCACAAATGGGAGTTAGAAGCGAGTCTGTGTCTGGGTAGACTCGGTCGGCTGTTTATATGCTCATCTAAAAATAGAGTCTGACTCACACACTTATAGACACAGCCAGTAACATGACGGCTACCCACAATACCTCAGTTGTCCCGCTGCCTGCCTCGGCGTGTGTGTTTTCTCCGTGTGTTTTGGTTTGCGTGTGTAACTCTGTGACACAGAGATAAGAGACTTTTTTTTTTTTTCTTTTTCTGTCTGCTGTCTGCGCTGGAGATGGTTTCATCATACAGGATCAGATACTGCTGTTGTAGGAATATTCCAAAGGGGGAATAATCACAAGTGCTCCTGTATGATATCCAATCACTTGTCTGTACCATCTCTGCTGCTATTGTTAGACTTTTTCACTTGCTTCTCCAAGCAGAAGTTGCCAGTGTGGGCCAATGTGTGGGCTTTTTGTTAGTGTGAGGCACGCTGTGTTTGTGGTTTGAGTCTTGTCCATCAATTTTGACTACTTTGGTGGCTGGCTGCTTAAATGCTCAGGCGTTACTTAGGGGGTAAAAATTAACCCTTTGTTACACTGAAGAAACGGGGAGGTGAGCGCGGATAATGTCCCTGAAAGTGGCAAACAAAACACACAATATTCCTCACTACCAACAAGAGTGAATGCATAAAGATGAGCTTCATGTGAAACACATGGGTAGTGTTTAAATAAGCTCAGCAGTGTAAAATTAAGGCAATTAAGGACAATTAGGGTTACATTTAGCAGTGCTGGTTCAGCTCAGTCTGCTAGTTCTGCATCAAATAGCCTGTGGCTGGCTCTGATTGCTAGCCTGGTAGAGACCTTGGTGAAGAGAGTGCGGGGGGGGCTTGCCCAACAAGAATGCTTATGCAACAGGCTGCAAGGTCTGAGCGCGCCTGTTCAGGATGCCAGAGGGAGCGGTGCAGGATTAGAGACGAGGAGGTGGAGACAGGAGATTTCAGGATGCAGCAAGAACCCCTTCATCTGCCTGTAGCCCACAAGGCACGAGCACCCCAACGGAAAATGAGAAAATGAGACGGTAGCTTAATATGAGGGAATGGTTTCATTTTTGCTTTGCTTTGTTTTGATAATTTGCTTCCATTTTTTTTCTTGCTGACTGCGCTATTAAAGGAGAGCTATGCTGAGCTGCAGCCACGCTTTCTTTGAAAGCATTTCACTTAGAGCTCCTTGTATTGAAGTCAGCAGTGCAATATTTAATTAGAGGGACAACTAAAATCTTTGAGAGGCAGATGAAGTAATGCTGCTAGGATGATTGTTAGAGCCTGGGAGCTAAAACCTTTTAATATTTCAATCAACTTTTTCGCTTGAAACCAAGTAAATCATTATAAATATTTTCTGTTAGGAGAATGAAACTTCCTGGGGGGGGTGGGGATTGAAGGCACTTTGGTATGCGTGTGACAGACAGGTTTTCTCGACACAAGCTAATGTTGTGGAAACATCCAGTCTAGTCGGTCATATGGTTTCATCTCACAGGGTTTACCACAGTTCACAATACTTTACCTCAGAAACCTTTTCAATGGAAATCAGTGTGTGTGTGTGTGTGTGTATTGACTTTCACAACTGACGAGTGTTGTGATTCTGATATGACAGGAAGCTTTTATACACCCGGCTCTTGTTGAGGCTGACAACATGTCTTTTCTTTTCTTTTGTCTGTCCCCTTGCAGTTTATGAGGCACCACAGACAAAACCGGCCTTTTTGGATGCGCCTTACCATGGCCCTGTTTGGCTTTTTGTTTCCAAGAGAGGCTGTCATCCCCCATCTGAGAGGGGAGCACAGATGAAGGGACTTCTTCCTGGCCCTCGCCTCAGCCCCTTACTTTCCGAAAAGGAAACGAGGGACTGGACTGGACGGCACTGTAAGATGGAACACGGGTTTGGATTTTTGTTTTCTAGTAGAAAACGATGAGATGAAGAAGACACTGGTCACCGCTGGACGGAGACTGATCAATTTTTTTCTTGCTTTTGTTTGTTTGTTTGTTTTTTGCCTCTCCGAGAAGAAGCCATTCTGTTTGAAGAGATATTTTCGAAATATTTGTAAGATTACCTATTTTGTACAGTAAACAGCTCTTTTATTTGGTGTTTAAAGTCTTGAAGGACCTCCATCAGTCCAGGGAATGCCTTATTCTCTCCTGCCACAGCACATAGTCTTTTGCATCAAGTAAATCATTAAAAAAAATGATTACATTTAAGATTAGGCCACTATGATGGTGACAGACTGTGGACGTGGACATTTCTGTGTGCTAAAGATACTGACTTTCAACCTTGAGGACTCAAGGCACATTTTTGTTTATCCTCCCAAAATAACATCTCATCCTTTTAGTGTTCCACATCGGCTAATTTTTTATTTTTTTAAAAAAAAGGTTGTTGTGACATTGTGGCAATTTATCACTGCGATGTCAGTCAGCTCAGATTCAAATTTGTAGATATAGGATGCTATAAAAACCTGTCTTTCACTGACATCATCTGCATCTCGAGTACCATGAGGGGCGTAACGGTACACAGAAACTTGGTGTTGGAGACACAGATTGATTGATCGTCATTCATTTAAACAAATCATGAAAGGCAACAGTGCAATTTCATTTGACAGAGCTATTGAATTTGAGAAAACATCAGTTGATTGGCTGTGCAACACAAACTCAACATGTAGTGAGAGTTAACACAACATAAATCCTGCATAATAATATTGCCACAGTGCTTGGCACATTTCAAGGCTAACCGTGTTAGCATGCTGTAGCTACTGGACTAAACGCAGGGCAGTGTTGAGTGCAGCTCGCTTGAAAAGTGTGCAGACAAACATCAGGGAGCACACCAAACCGAAGAACTTTCATGCTCAAGGAACACGTGCAGAACGGTATCGTTACACGCCTGAGTACCACTCAAGCTGGAGGTGACGACAAAAACTGTGCAGATTCAGACACTGTTTTTGTAACGCATGTATACTTGAATTTAGGTGTACTAGAAAATATTTCAAGACCTGACATAGTGACGGTGATTACGATTTCTGTTTGTGATGCGTGTCGAAACCAAATGAGCACAAACAAAGTCAAACAAATCTCACTCGTGGGATTACGATCAGGGAAATGGAAACAATCAGACAGCTGAAAAGCTTTGGGGAAAAAAAAATCATCATTCCCCCCCCCAAAAAACGGATTCCAGGTTGTATTTCTCTGGCTGGGTTGACAATCTTGAGTTTTTACCCTTTACTTCATCTCTTTGGGAGTATTTTAAAGGGTGAGCAATATTCAAGCCAGTGGACACAGTAACCGTCTTTAAGTTTTCAGCTGTCAATAATGAGCAGTATTTGCAGTCAGACTTCCCCTGAACATGCCGCTTTGCAAACTTCTTTGTTACAGAAACATTTTGGGGTTACGTTAAAGAGATGCATTTTTATTTTATTTCACTCCAGGTGCACCTGATGTGCTAATACGCATTATATCTCTGTCAGTGGTACATTCAGCTTCACTTAGTAGGAACAGCTTCTGTACAGTTTAAGAACCATTTTTAGTAGCGCGAGAGACGCATCCGGGGGGAGGGCAAGCGCTACACATCCTCACGTGACACCTGCTACTTTAGTGACACATTTTACAGCAATGCAACCACTGTTCCGTCAATGAAGTCTTTAAGGACTTTAAATATGAAGTTAAAAGGACTCATTTGCTGTATTTTCTCAGTCTGTTGCAGATTCATGATATAGATTTTTGAAGACACTGTCAGATTTTTTTTTTCTTTCATTTTTTTTTCTTCAGGGAGTAGTTAATTCTGTGACACTTGCGTTGTGCTAAAAACTTTTTTTGAATGAGGACACGATGCCAAGAGCTCACTCACTTGATGCCAGTTAATCTTGATTGATGTCATACTCAACACCGAACAAGCAAACTTGGTTTTCTTTAAACATTCTCCAAAGCAGTTTTAACTCAACATCAGCCTGTAAGTGTGTTTCAGATTGTCAGGTTTTTGTCTTTGAATTAAACGTTTCCTGCAAACACTGATCGCTGAGCCAAATCAGATAGCCATGACACTTTTTTTTTGGTCTTCAGTCCAAAGCTTTTTGCTGTCTTTCATTAACTACTCCCTGCGCTTAACAAGAAAAGTTTCCTTTAGCTTTTTTGAGAGAGAGATAATTTATTCTAATTTATTTTATGTATATTTGCCCAGTGCTACTGTATAAATGCTATCTCAGTGTGTACAGTCCTTTTCTTCTCATTGTTGAGGTGCATTCAGTTGCGTGTTTGATGCCTGTGTGTGGGGAGGTTGGACTAAAGCCATGTGCCTCGTGCGTCCTCACACCAGCGGTGCGAGTCTTTACAAATCATGCGAAAACCAGACAATCAAATGTACAAAATGTGCCTTGTGAGTAACCGACCTGCCACATCTTCACCATCGACACTTGGCATATCTCTCAAAGTCACTGGTCACAGCTCCTGTTTCACTTGGGCTCTGTGAGATCAACTTCCAGAAAAATAAAATAAAAAATAAAAAAATCAGTTTGACTTCTCACAACAGCTTGCGAGGCACAGGCTCAACCTTTGACATCTCTCAGCACGAACGGCGAGTTTCACCATGCAAACCTTCTCAATATCAGAAACGACTGTTTGCAATCAATGTGCACTGTAAAAAAAACTATTTTTATCGGTATACTGTATTTCGCGCCTCTCTCTTTCTACTCCTGCGCTGATCTTCCCCTCTAGATGCTTGAAACTTTTTAAGATCTGTAAAATGCTGGATCGGCCTAGCTTGTCTGGGTTTTTGTGCTTTTTTTTTTTAAACAAAAGCAAATCTGCAGTCTAGTAAGGGTTTACGTTTATAGGAGGAATGAGCCACCATGGTGCCCAGAATTCTTTTGTGAGATGGGTAGAGCATCCACTCAGTCGGTGTGATGTTTATCTGAGCCTGTTGTTACCAACCACTGTTGCAACCTCGACTCACGTGAAACATTTGTTTTATATGTTTGACCTTCAGTGTCTTTAATATCAAAATTTTTCAATTTCTTAAAAAAAACATGTATATCCAAGAAAGAGTACATCTTTACTGTCAAGTGCTGTGATTTGGTGTTTTTTATACATTAGACATGATTTGACTGAGCTATTGTTGCTATCTTTATAAAAAAAAGTCTAAATTTTACCACACTTTTTTTTTGTAAGAACTAGAACAAGACAACTTTTGCTTTTCTACAAATGCTTTTTTTTTTTTTTTCAATGTTGAGGCATTTTTGATTTTTGGGTATTGCCAAATCTGCTCTGTTACTCTCAGTTCAAGGGCTTTTTTCGATAATATGTAAATGGAGTAAAAATGCATGTCCAACATTCCTGAAAAAAAAATCTGTATCCTAAGGGTTTGAATGTAATTTAATGGAGTGAAAAACCACAGTATCGCTTTTAATACATGAACTGAACAGTGGGACTTACTTCAGACTCCTGTGCTCGGTTCGGTGCACAGAGTTTGTGTTGTCTTTACATTGCTTTCTTTATGTTCAGAGTGGTCTCAAGGATTTCACATTCATGTGTCCTATGAAGTGAGACCCAGTCCAGATGTAGCAGTTTTTGTTAAAGCATTGGCTGTGTTATCTTTGGGACTGCTCTGTTTCTCCTGAACAGTTTTCAAACAGTGCAGGACATTGGTGTGATGGAGGCACTGACGGAGGATGGGGGATGTTTTGTTTTGGTTTTTCTTTTTCTAGTGCAATATGCTGTACATAAGAGCTTGGCTCACAAGATCTTACGATTTCTCTCCATTTCTTTTGTTGTTAAATGGGTACATTGCCGTTTTGTTTTGTTTTTTTTTCATTAAAATTTTATGGATAATTGACATGACTTGTGTTTGCTTTCTTTTACTAAGCATCCCAAAGTTGTCTTTCTTTGTCTGGTCATTATTTGATAGAAAAGACCAATGTACACACATCCAAACTAGGTGGAGGTATGACTAGCAAGATGCTACATATCATACAGAAGTTACTAGGTGCCCTTCCTGAGACAGCCCTCTCATTTATCTGGGCGGGGGATTGGGAGTACACTAGCTCTTGGCCACCTTATTCTGGGTTGTCAACCTTAAAGTAGGACTCTTTTGGATGTGAGGCAAACATGTTAACCACTATGAGGAGCCATTACAGTGCCAACATATCAATAAAATGAATTTCTTTCACCAAAAAAAAAACTAAGCATGTACTTCATGGATGGGCTGCAGTAAAATAAACTGCATTGCAAGCCATCTACATGTAGTACAATAAGTACAAAGAGTTCTTTGTGTTTTCAGGGTAACACTGAGAAAAAACTAAACTACACTAAAAATGCAACTGTTTCCAGAGCTGGAGTTAATAGTTTTAAAAATAAGTATGTCATTTGGGGCACCATCTGCCTCAGTTTTAAGCATTCCTTTAAATGTTAATTTATGACAAGTGGCAGCCAAAGTTTCTTGTGTTGGTTGTGTATCACCCCAAGATGGTTATTCTGGACTTAGTTAGCGTGTTTTAAAGTTAATGTGAGCTGTCCTGATGACCCAGATAGATCATTTTGCGATAATTAAGAGCGCCTAGCTGATACTTTCAACTGCAGGGAGATCACCACAACCATTGGCATCAAAGGCACATTGCAAGACACCCTCACATCTGCTTAGTATGATTTTGAGATTAAAACTTATTGGTGAACTTCCCAGTGTATTAAAAGTACCCAGAGCTACTGTTATATCTTTATTTTAGGCTAACTAGTAAAATGCTCATAGGTCAAAACTTGTCTATGTAGACAGGTGGCACAGCTGGTGTGATCCTGCTGCAAGACTGTTTCCACTTTATGGACACAATGAGTTCTTGATATGATGATAAAAAGTCAAGCAACTTTATTTTATGTTATCATATTACATCTTGAATTAAGCAGTTACTGCTGTGGGGTATTTTTCTGCTTTTGTACTAGTGTTGTAAACAGCTTCTGGTCTGCGCGTGTGAGATGACACAAACTCCGATTTGGGTGGATTTTAAATCAAGATTGACTGATCAGACTAACATAATTTTAAATGTAAGGACTGTTTTTAAGATTTTAACATTTGTAGTCAGTCATGATCTACAGTCTGTAACTGACTTGGCAATTGAAAAATATCCCATTTCCTTGCTTGGAGAAATTCTTGGGTTGTTTTTGCAGTATGCTTTGAGTCATAATGTATCTGGACTGTGAAGAGCTGTCTGTTTGGTTTTGCAGCATTTGGCTGAATTTGAGCAAAGTGTATAGCCCTGTACACTTCACAACTTCTATCAGAAGACACATCATCAATAAACACTAGTGACCCAGTTCCACTGGCATCCATGCAAGCCCGTGCCATAACATTGCTTCCACTATGTTCGATAGATGATGTGATATGCTTTCTCTTCCTTTCCATACATGTCACTTCCCATCATTCTGATACAACTTAATCTTGGTCTTTTTCTATCCAAAATATTTTGGGGGTTTTCCAGAATTGTGCAACATTTTCAGATGTTTTTTGGCCAAATCTAACCTGGTCGTCTTTTTGTTGAGGGTAATCAGTTGTTTGCTCGTTGTAAACCTTCTGTATTTCCATTTAAAAAGGCTTCTTTTGATCATGACAATGATCTCCCTGAGAGTGTTCTTGACTTGGTTAGATGCTGTGAAGTTATTGTTCTTGACCATGGAAATAATTCTGTCATCATGTTCCTTAGTTGTCTTAGTGGTCTTTTGGGACTTTTGGTGTTGAATCCCATTGGATTCATGTTTTTTTAAGAGCGTAAATATCTATAAGACTGACTATTGATTTGGCCACTCCTAAGGTTTTTGGTTTATATATATTTTTTGTTTGTTTGTTTTGGTTTTCCTCGTGGGGATGGCCTCCTTCACTAACCTCAAGGAACTCTAGGGTTACTTTTGCAGTATGCTTTGGTCATTATCCATTTGGACTTTGAAGCGCTGTCTGCTCAGTTTTGCTGAATCTGAGAAAACAGTCTAGCCTTGTACTTTTCAGAATTCTTCCTGCTACTTCTATCATCAGTCACACTAGTTACAGTCATATAAGCACAAGTGGAAGCATAGTTTCTTTTTATCCAGAGAGGGGATTTTTTTGTTATCTCTCTGTTAGCTTTAAATTAGGTCTTGAGCCTAATGATGACCCCCTTCACTCATATTAATATATTTTTATGCTAGCATGGTTATGTCTGTTTACAGTGGTGACAGTGGACGACAACCAACACAAATGTGTTCCTGTGCAGTTTTTTTTTTTCAGAATCCTAGGTACACAGTGTTTGACAGTGATGCTCTACATCAGTAGAATGCTGACTGGTTAACAAGTGGGCTGGAACAGGAACACAAGTGACAGTGGGGAGATGCCTCAAGACATCAAAAAGTACACACAGTGCCTGCAGTGGACACTTTTCTTTGTTTTTAACACTCTTTGTATGCTATATCTTCCTTCTTTTCTGCATTGGCTAGTGGGCTGACAACAGCACAAGCAAGAGTAACCCACAGACATGTCGCAGCGCATGTTTTTGCCACTGCCTATATGAGTCGACAAAAGCTCTCTGCATGCAGATGGGCAGTGAATGGACTGCCAACAGACTACCAATGTGCAGAACCATAATTTCCCCATTAGACCTCATATTGAGAGTTGCAGTGAAAAGCTACCAAACCAAGTTCAACACAAAGAGTCAACTTCAGATTTCTGCCTAATTTGTCATAAAATAACAAAGGAACCTGGCTACAAAACTGCTAAACAGTCAGTTGTTCAGTTACTTTTAAACTTCTGCAAATGGATGCCTGCGTATAAAACTGTCTGTAATTACTAAACAGTTAATGCAATGGTCAGTAGTGTCAATAAATACATATCACTGCAGTCCATTCAATTCAATCAAGTCACTACACCACCAGCATCGGTAGGAGACAATATCCAGTGAACATGAATATATGTGGTGTGTCATTTCGTTAACTAAAGTTTTTTTAGAGAGAAAAGAGAAAACTTGGACTGCAGTGTGGTTTTGTCTTAAAGGTCTGGGAATGACTAAAGTTATTAGAGTTAATCGCTGGGGACTAAGAATGTCTGCAGCAATTCTCAGTCTGTCCAGCAATTCTTCAGATAATTTAATTCAGTGCTGGATCAAAGTGCTGGATTAGCCAGTAGACCTGAATTGGCATCCCTAAAGATACAATGGTTGCATTTATAAAAACACATTGTAAGCTGTGTAATTAGTCATGTGTGCATCACTTCACAAGCTTCTGCTACCACAATTAGTAACAATCTGAAAAAACTTGTATCCCTGGATAAAAACCTCTTCTGTGACTAACCCCCCCCCCCCCCCAACCCGACCCCACTGAATGTCCCTAAGTCACTTACTAATTTAGCATGAAAAATAGAAGCATTTCATAAGACCTGAAGGCACTGATGGAGCTCACCACTACTATTTTTTTCCAATATAAATGCTTTTCCCTTGGGGAAGGGAAGGTTCAACCTTATATAATCTGTGATTCACTTTTCTGTCACCGGGTTTCTAAAGCAATCTCCCCCAGGCAGGTGCTTTGTGTAGACAGGGGCACCACAGAAGGTTAGAGGAGTGCATGGATATGTGTATGGAGTTGGGTGTTGCTGAAACAGATGGCCTCGGGAAAACTGAGAGTATTCCCATTTCCTCTTATTAACTCTTTGCAGCGTTGTGCCGAGGGGTGAGCTGACATGAGCTGATGTTCTAAGATAATAAAAAAAAGCAGATCTAGGTTTGGGGATTTTCTCTGTACTTCTCAGATAGAAAACACGTGCCTACTTCTTCTTTTTGCAAACAGCATGTTGAGGTAAGTGAGAGTGAGCGTGCGTTCGAACGCAAGCACGCAACACAAATCACTCACAGGCAGACTGCTCGTCCTCAGTTCGAACAGAGCGAGACATCTGAGAACATTACGAGACAAAAAAGAAAATTACGCCACGCTGGTCATGATTCTCAAAGGACACCAAAGTGTTCCATAGGCCTGCTGACGTGTTTTCGTTCTCATTTCAGAGTAATTTGATTTCATGATTCGGTGAAACATTTTCATCTTGTCCTGACAGTAAACAACCTCAAAGGCATCTTTGGGCAAATTTTCACTGTGGCAACTGCAAACAAAGCAGCAAACATGTAATTTGTTATGTACAAAAGTATTTTAATCCTTATAAATCATCTGGAGATCACAAGATTTTTTTTTCCTAATGGGATGGCAAAGTCCTTCAAAGCTTATTCAGCTGCAAACAAAGACTTTTTAAAACTCTGCAGCAGGTTCTCCTAAAGTCTAAAAATGCATGGAAGAACTCACTACTGACATAGTTTTGGGTTCTTTGGGACAAAACAGACCTTGTGCTCTGCTCCTCAACCTCTCACCAGCTGGAGTGGAAGCCTTGTCTCCTGGGACTGCTGGTAAATACAGACAAGTGTGTGTATGACTTCTGGGAGAAGGAGTTAAAAAAGAAAAATGGAGGTAGGATGGGAGGGGTAGATATGTGCAGAGGGTGGTGGTGGAGGGGGTGGGGGTGTCTGCTAGGCTCAGCAGTTCTTTTTTTTTTTTTTTTTTTTTACAAACAGCCCTGACAAAGACTTCTCTGTTCTCCTGGCCACTCACTTTTAGAGACGCCCTCATGATAACTCGGTGCCTATCTCAAGGGTCACGCCTCAACTTCAGCAGCAAGAGAAGCTCCAGTGCCTGGCTCTGGCTCTTTTTGTTTACTTCTGGCTTTCTGCCTGGGAGCGCTAGACATTAACCCTTTGGTGTCTATCTGTAGCCTGAGAAACACGAGATTGCCTCAACGGGAAGATTTGGGGTTTGCTCGTGGACTTTCTTTGCATTAATCTTATCTATATTTAGTGCTGTGTACAAGTATTGAGCCACTTCTCATTTCTTTATATTTTGCTGCCAATGAACCAGACTTTCTTGTAATTTTTTGTGGTCTTGAGCAACAGTTCTCCAGCTTTTATGCAAGGCTTTCCAAGTTTTTCTTTAAGCACTGGCTGCTTTTTCACTCATTTTCAGTCCAGTCCTTGTACCTGACCATTGTCAGATGAATGCTTTTGTTTGTTAAACCAGTTTAATCTGACCTAAAAATCATTTATCCACAAAAAAGGCACTTAGTTTTGAACCAATGTTGTGTCTATAACTGACAACTTAGCAAAGAAAGAATCTTAAATGGTATCGTTAGGCACTTTGTTACAATCAGCCTGTTGCAAAAACACAGTTTGTTCTCATTTCTTTAGTTGGATCCAAAGACGGTAACATTTGGCAGGCATAAAACAGCATTTTTTGCAGGAACAAGGTGATTATGAAAGTGTCATTAGCCAAAAACTAAAAAACTTTGAGTTTTGAGGAAGAAATTGAGGAAAACGAAGAAGTGGCAAGCCTAAAAGAAATAACAGATGAACAGTATATGAATGATATGAATAGGAGAAAGCCAAAACCTGACATAGAACCTGAGATTCATGTTCTGTTTTTCAAAACCTCATCAGACATGTTCTCAGTGAGGAAAGAAGCCATTCCTAAGGCTGAGGTAAGCCAAACTGCACAAGAACCAGACTGAACAAAAGTCCTAAGGAGTGATAAATATAAATACAGCAATTTTTGGTTTAAATCTTTGTAAGTATGGAGTTAGTAGAGAGGTATTACAGTCCGCAGCCCTTTGTAAAACACAGGGGAGGTTCTGTTTTGGTTTGGGGCTGTTTTTCAGTCAGTTGTGTTGGGGAACTTGTCAAAACTGATTGGATTTTGATCCACAATGCAATACCATATGTCTTTAGGAATGTCTGGAGAAGCCTGGAGAACTATTCCTAAAGACTACTTTAAGAAATTATAGAAAAGCTTGTCTAAGAGAGTTCAAGCTGTTTTGAAGAACCTTCGCTGTCTTTTTGCCTTTTAAGCCACGTTTCCATTCAAGATTGCACATTTCAAAACATAAAGAAAAGAGAGGTGGCTGAAGACTTTTACACAGTACTTTATGATTTGCACTCATTTTACATAAACACATAAATTCCATTTTATAATAAAACCATGTTTCCATCACTCTTCTTCATTCGTTTAATGCTTTAATGTGCTGATGTGAACCAAGAGAAATTGAGGACAGAGCTTTTTATAACTTTGCAGTTTATGAATCCACAGAGCATTCTCTTGACATGTATCACAGAGTGATGACACTTCAATTATCACCTTTTGAGTACTCTCTGTTTCTTGCAGTTGCGTCAGGGAAACAGTTCAATGCACAACAACAGTCATCTTAAGTCAATGCATTCAGTTTTTGCAGCTACTCCACATTTTAGGGCAAAATGGATCAAAAAGTAATTTACTGGCACCAAATTTGTTCACACATATCTAAGATCCAAATCACACCATAGTCCACGCTCTCTGGCTTGCTAATCCATTGCAGATGGGACAATGCTGGTGTAGGGTATGGGAAAATGGGGAAAAATGACTCACCTCAGAATAAGAGAATCAGCTGATCTGTGCTGCTGTCATGGATTTTTCGGGTGGGGTGGGGGGGGGGGGCTTCTCTATGATTTACTGCTTTTTGTGGATTTAGCCAACTGTCGACAACTGTCTACAAAATAGCAGCAAATTTTGTATGTGCTACCATACAGTCATTAATGCTTTCCAACACCTACCCATAACACCAACCTGCTTCTTGGCGAATGATGCTATTGAGGCATGCTGGTCTACTGGTATTGGTTGTTAACTATGATACTGATTCAGTAGTAGTAGCTGTTTTGATTTATGTCATTGCACATTTTATACCATATGCAGCTCTTTATTTTCACTCTTGCAAGACCATATCTTTTATCTTGTGTTCATTCATCCATACATCTCCTACCGCGTATCCAGGTTTGGGTTATGTCACAATGTGTTTGAGATGCATTTAAATTTGTAGTAAATTAAGTGGTTTTTCTTAATAATTAACTGCTTGAACACACAAGATAAATACCTTGTATGCCAGATTATCGGATTTTAGGGTCTCTGTATATTTTCATTTAAACCATTTCGCCTTGCAGCTTTCTCTGACACTAGGCCAAAAAAAAGAAAGAAAAAGAAAGAAAATCTTAAACAACAAAATAAGACATGAGTCATGATGTCTCCGAGTGGACTTCACACTGGAGCCCTGCTCAGTTACCTGGCTCCGCTCTGACTGAGCCATGCTGCCTTTACTATAGAACCGCAACCCTTCGTATACACACACACCACACTCCCAAATAAGGGTGGGGAGCAGCCAATTCATCTCCTTGGGTAATAAAAGTTAAATGCAGTCCTCGAGTCGTGACATGCCCCCAGGGGGACTTGGTGTATTGGGCGTCCGTTGTTGTCTCTGTCATCTCAGGGCTGTATCGGGGGAGGCTAAACTACTTCATGATAACAGGGTATTTATATTGTGGTGACTGCTCTCTAATTTAAAACAGATGAGAAGAGCTGCAGCACGGCCAAACGCTTTCTGTCAGCTGAAGAGTCTCGTTCTTGCTCGTTTTCCCTGTATCTCTTGGACCAAGGGATGGCAATATGCAATAAAAATGATCATTCAGTATTATATAGTCACGCTGAAAATCACAGAGTAGCCTGCGAGTAGAATCACAGAGTAGAATCGGATTCGGAATTGGGGAAGGAAGAGGGTGAGCCACAGCAAGATATGCTTTTCAACTTAAAATTGATGCTAGTATCTAACAAAAAGTATTTGCGTGCTAAGGCTAAATCTCTAAATGCTCATTGAATTCTCCAAAGCAAACAAACTGAGACACCAGAGAAGATTTAAAATGTTATAAACGCTTTTAAACGTGATCCGTATAGCTCCTCTTCTAGGTAGTATAATCAATTAGAGTTCAGGCATCTATATCAAAGAGGATTTATGAGGTTGAGGGCAGTTGGGGGTTAGCATTGAGATATAGTAATGGACCCAATAGTGGTTTTTTTTCTAGTCTTACTGAGCACACACAGTGCTTTAGACCACAAGCCACTTTTAACCATTCAATACCTTGTTTCTATAACATACACAGTCAATCCAGTACAGTCCAAAGTGTGCTTTATTGGCACGAAAGTTTCTTAAAAGAATATTCCCTAAAAATATAATTTATTATAGAATATTCAGTCACACAATACAGCACAGACCAATGATGCACTATTTTTGTATACCTAAGTGCTTTCTATCTAACAGAGAAACTCAGGGTTAGTATCCTCCCCAAGGATATTTGGCCTGCAGACTTGAGCAGCCAGGGATCAAACCACCAACCTTCCTGCTCTACCTTCTTAGCTACAACAACACTAACACCCAACCACTACCACCAACGATACATCGCAGACAGTTTTGTAGTTCAAGCACACTTGAACTGTCAGACAGAACAAACCAGGTTTCAAACCTGCTGAATTTGTACATTTGCTCACTTAGAAAGAAATGAGCAGGCCCTCGGCGTGTCCTCCACGCCGTCTGGAGGACATTAAATAGAGAACAGGCTTAATTCCATTCAGCTTTGGCGCCACGTTTCAGGCCCAGATGCCAAGACCCAAGTGGAACCGATAAGCAGGATCCATTGGTTGCAAGGAACTAGACTACGGTGAACTGGTTCTCTACAAGAACCTATCTATGTCCATCTTTTATACTGAACCACCATGCCAAGGCTAGCTACACTGGTATTGTTAAATGGTAAATGGCCTGTATTTGTATAGCGCTTTACTAGTCCCTAAGGACCCCAAAGCGCTTTACACATCCAGTCATTCACCCATTCACACACACATTCACACACTGGTGATGGCAAGCTACATTGTAGCCACAGCCACCCTGGGGCGCACTGACAGAGGCGAGGCTGCCGGACACTGGCGCCACCGGGCCCTCTGACCACCACCAGTAGGCAACGGGTGAAGTGTCTTGCCCAAGGACACAACGACCGAGACTGTCCAAGCCGGGGCTTGAACCAGCAACCTTCCGATTACAAGGCGAACTCCCAACTCTTGAGACACGATCGCCCGTTAGGCGATGTTAGGCTAATATAAACACACCAGCAATGTCTGTTAGAAATTTTTAGGGAGAACACATTGTTTTCAATTTACAAAAAAATAAATAAAAATGGATGCTAACAGTTAGCCTGAAAGTAACAAAGTATAATACCCACCACAACACAGGTTTAGTAATAAATAGAACCTGCTGTTAAAAAATCATATTCCTGAGGTTAATTGTCCTCACAGATGCACCTATTCTTAAGGCTAGCTCCATTGTTTTATGTGTGCCAGGGACTGCAATGTACAGTGGGAGTTTTAGAAAAGCTTGTCTTAATGGTGTGCGATAAATGACCTCATAAAAGCTTTTATTTAGAATTAAACTCTATTAAAACAAGAACATCTATGTTGACAAGAAAAGAGCGTCAGCTAACACAGTAGAGGGTGGACCTGCAAACAACGTTCTTGGAAAGCCGATGGTGATATGGAAAAATATTTATTTTCTCCCCATTAAACTTGCATAAGTCTTCATTACATTACTTTGTAAATCTGCATTACAACATTATAACAAATCCAATAACAAAAAGACACACAAGAGAGCCTTGTGATGCTGTCACTTCACCTGATCTCAGCCTAACTACCATCACAAAGTCTTCATTGTGAAGGAAAGCCAATGAGGATTATTTTGAGTTTTGCTTACTAAGAAATCACACTGGACGTCAGCATCTTTTTCTAAGAATATTCAAATCATACTTTACATGATCACTACTTATCAAATGTACTTGGGGGTTGTTGGGTTTATTCCCCCTGTTTTGTTGTCTGTTGATTACAATGGCATAATCGGTCTCCACTCTCTGATGTCATCTAAACCCCTGGTTGTCCCTTTCCAAAAAGTTTTGCTTATCACGGTCGGACTGCTGGCTCAGTGTCAAGCTCTTATAATCGTGTTTATTGACTTGGCAAACAACCAGGAATACTTCCAGAGAAGCAGTATCAGTTTGCACAGTGGCATACTGACTCAGTAACATAACGCGCTTTGCAATCAGTTACTAACTGTATACGAAGAGTGTACTGAATGGTAACAATAGCTAACATTCAGTCAACCTTTGAATCATAGGTGTGATAAAGTCGCTTTTGTAAAAGACCAAACCAGTTATGCATGTGTGTTCCCATAGACATAAAGCAGGGACTTTTATGTTACTTTCAAGCTCTGCATGGAGGTATTTGTAGCAATAAGCTTTGTGGAAATGATGGAGTATGGGGTAAGAACAAAGGAACTGACTAAGTGACTTATTGCTGGGTAAACAAAAGCCACAAATTGGTTTTCTTGAATTTATAGTGTAGTGCTTTGGCCCGTACTCCAAATATACCAGGCCTATATGTGCTTAAGGTTAGTGTATTTAAAAAATATTATCTTTTCATTTTCTATAAGTTTTTCTTTTACACATTTAGATCTGTTTCCTTCACATTGTCAATACTGTTTAGCGAAGATTGTTGTAAAATGTCGTATTTTGTCATTTCAGAAAAAACGCAGTAGCTCATTGGGATGCCATTAGGATCAACTTAGTTCGAGCTTAGAGACCAGAAATGTTCTCTTCTCTTTACCCTCATCCCCAGCCTGTTGGGGCAGCTGGCTGCCCTTCCCCTGGCCTGTTTCTTCCTGTTAAAATTGAGCTTTTCCTCCCCACTGTTTCCAAGTTCTTGCTCATACAGAGCAGTATGATTTTAGGGAGTCATTTCTAATATTTCAGGGTCTTTACCTTACAGTATAAACCACCAATTTAACTGAATTACAGTTCTCCTGTGAAGGTGTGCTTCATGCAACAAGGGACAAATGCTTCTTGCTGCATATATACGTACATGCAATGCAAACTCTAACAGAGAAAAAGAACAATTATTGTAGCTTCTGTATTTATAGAATAATGATTTTTTACAGCTGTAATATACAAATGTGTTTGAAATAATAAATAAAACAGTAAAACGCCATAAAATATGACACAGTAGAACATAATGCAAAGCCATACAATACAATGCAATACATCCAATATATATTGCATCAGTAATGGGTGACTGACCAAACAGTAATGGCAAGCATTATCAAATCTTATGAGAAACTCCTTTTTAGGATGACAATGTGATTCAACCTCACCAACTAACAAGTGTCCGCTGCAAGTTTGAGCTCACCGCCTTCACATACCCAGCAGAGGTGGGAATCCCCAGACACCCCATGATATGATATTGTCACAATATTTCACTCATGATACGATTTTTAACATATTGCAGTAAGCTGCTATCAGTCTGAATGGGGTCCAGTTGGTAATTCCATGCAATAATACAGCAACTAACTGTGGGAAATTGTCAAAAATCACGTCTATTGCTGTCTTGACAAAGAAAAAGTCACATTTAATAGAAATTTATATTTGTAATCAGTAACCTTCTGTTTTACAGGAATATAACCAGAATACAACAGACTGGCGGCCAGTTAAGTCATGTCCCCTCGACCTGTACTCACTGATAAAGCCTCATTCAAACTGATGGAAACATGGTAGCAGTCAGTCTGCATTTATAAATTACACAGCAGTTATTTGACACCTTCAACAATCTCACCTAGAGCGATTGCAGTCCAAATCACACTGCAACTGTTTGCACAAAAGTTTCCTCCTATAAAATGAGATAAGCTCACTTATTCATAGTATTCCCAGATTATTTTCATTTATCTAATAAAATATCAATATTTGGTGTCACTGTATTTATATAATAGCAATTTTTAGTGCGCCCCAGGGTGGCTGTGGCTACAATGTAGCTTGCCATCACCAGTGTGTGAATGTGTGTGTGAATGGGTGGATGACTGGTTGTGTAAAGCGCTTTGGGGTCCTTAGGGACTAGTAAAGCGCTATACAAATACAGGCCATTTACCATTTTACCATTTTACCCAGGTATGCTTTACACTCTGTAATGCAGCAGAATACGTATACGTGCAGAGGATACAAACTGTTGCCCTGATAAATACGAATGTTAGTAAATTCTCCATGTTATCCACTAGTCCAGAAAACAGCACCTTCTTCCTGTATTTACTGTTTCCTGCCCCAGACACAGCTGGCCAGTGAGCAGACTGGATGTCCTCACGTGGTTTGGTAGTGACGTTTTGGTTTGCTTGGAGTTTTGAGTTTCCCTTCGCAGGAAGCAGCTACGTGTTTGCAAACTCTCTGAATGAACCACAGGTGTCCAAGGAAAAATGAAGGTGTGAAAACGCCCTCAAAAGCCACAACTAAGTGATCACTTTTTAAAAAAAATCAGCTTTTACCCAGATCAGGTCAGTCATGTTTGAGATATTGCATCTGAATAAAAGAGACATTAACACCCATAAAGATGTTAAACTGAAAACACTAATCTGTAAGTCTCTGAAACACAGATAGCATTTTAAGATTGTGCCTGTCCTCGCCTTTACCATCATGAATATCTTTGTGTTTAGTTTTCCTTTTTTCCCCCTTGACTTAATTGTTATTTTTGTACTCTGTAGCTTTCCTCCATTGACGTCTGGACCAGAAGAGATCTATTAATACTGGAATATGATGTGAAGGAGAAACGAGTCGTTATATCCTCCAGTTAAAACACAGATCCTTCCTATTCCAGTGTTTTCATTTCACTTAGCCCAAGAATAATTTCCTCTGAGTGCCCCGAAACATCTAAGGTCTCTGCATTAAGTGGGGCCTAAAGGAGTCCACTGTAATCCCAAAAAGAAATTGAGTCAGACACTCATTGTTTAATGCCAAACTGAAGTGTCTGAAAGAACTAACTGGGTAACTCTCTTCAAACCAATGCATGGTGCTTATAAATAATAAGCCTAATTTTTGATGGAAGTCATTTGCTAGAGGAGTGTCACGATGCTTATTCTGTCATAAGTTAAAGAAAATTATGTATACGTGTGTACATTTCGGTTATTGTCCTTACTTGAACCTCAGCTGCTCATGGACACGTTTCACTGCCAATGTAGGTTATTCCGTTTTGAGTTAAACAAGATATTGAGTCAATTCCGAACCCCCTCCCCCCAACGCCGTTACTCTGCTTTCTTTTTTACAAAGAAAGTGCCCGAAAACTCGGTGAGCGCAAGTCAAAACCAGAGAGAGTAGAAAGAGGTTAAAAGGTCACGCATACTGTTATTAATACCCACTCGCCACCTGAACATGAGCTCGCACTCTCCAGCCGTCGCTGCCCTGCTCTGCAGCTGGAAGACTGAGAGGGAGAGAAGCATTGTTTTGTATGTTAACACAGTCGATCCCGCTGAGGTAAAAATAGTTCACAGCTCTATTCTCTCGCAGCAGAGGCAGCGAGCGGCTCAGCCAAAAACAATATTTGGACATGGCAGCAGATGTCCCCAAACAAGCCCAGTAAGAACGGGCCTGCGAGGGGAACTTTTGGCATTGCCCAACTCTGAGAAGAGGGTAGCGGATCAGCTGGAAACAATGTGCTTTAAGAGAACACTTACAAGAGAGAGCACATGTGTGTGCTGGTATTCCAACTGGAGGCACTTAATGGGAAGATTTACCGATGATGAGGAACCTGTCTCTTTAAATTAGCAGGAGGTAGTTCACTGAGTTCACCAACTCAGAGATTTGGCTGTATGGATGTGCATTCAGTCAGAGGGGCTCTTTGATTTGGAAGCCGAGAGTAAAGGCTCTCTCTTTCTGTTTTGCAATTTCTTTGCTTTTATACGGCGTGATAGCTGCTCACCGAAACAGAAAATTACAGGAAATGAGCACTAATGTTTTGCCTTCATGACACAGATAGTGTGATCACTGTCTTTGTTTTCCTGGCAGGGGGAAAGGCATGCACTGGCTCTTGTTGCTGCTTATTTGTCTGCTGTCTTAAAAATCATATTTGCTTGTGTTTACCCACCTGATTATTACTGAACAGTGTAATATTCTCCACAGATTTTGTGGCCTGGAAAAAAAGCATAGCCAAGATAATACATATGGGAAGCATCAAACAGGATACACAACACTACTCCAGCTGTACGAATCACTATTGCAGCGGAAAATCTTCACAGTGTCGGAGAGAGGACAGAAATCTGTCTCGCTGACCTCTCTGTTTCATTTAATACAGTGTCACTGCTGATCTATATGTATTTCCTAAGATATGGAAGTCTGGAACTACACAGTACCAGCAAGGAGTAATGAACAGACCTTAAATCTCACAATGACTATTCCAGATTTAACAAATACTCTGGGAAGAAATAAGCACATCACAAAAATGATCTGGTCTTTAGCAGGTCGTAGAAAAGCTAAATACACCCTACTCCTATACGAAGTTGCTGTGGGTCAGCAGGTAGAGCAAGTCATGTACTGTTTGGAAGGTTTTTGGTTCAATCCCTAGTTGTCCAAGTCTGTGTGCCAAAGTATCCTTTAGCTAAACCCTGATGTGTGAATGTTTGACAGAGAGCATTTAAACATACATACAAAAGCCACACTTGTTCAGTCTTCTTCTAATTGTCCTGTCATGATCTTTAACACTTAACATGCTAGCTGAGCCTGTAGAGTCTGAGATGTAGCTCAGGATTTTCGTCAGGTTTTCTGAGCATTGCACAATCTCACCTTACGGGTGAGAAAGCAGTTTTTATAGAGACTTTTTTAGAGGTGCTCAAACTTGCTGATGATCAGTTAATCAAGTGCTTCTACCTTCCCTCTTAATTCCTATGGAAACAACTAGGGTACACATAGTTTTTCACACACTGCTTCTGCTTTTTGCCTAGTTTCTCTTAAATAAATAATGACACGGTGTAATATGGCACGCATTGTTGTTCATCTATGGTCGTATGTACCTATTTTGAAGAGGGCCAGATTATTTTTATTACATAAAAGCAAAAACTAGCAGAGCAAAACCTTCTCCAGAAATTCCAGAATAAGTGTTCATATAATGTCTGTTGCGCACAGATTAGCTGCTGATCTTGGTTAGTTTCCATTACAAATAACACTGTAACCTTGAAGAACATAAACTGTGGTTAGAAAGAGAAACATTCGTATCTGATCTGATTATTACACGTTTATTCCTTGGAAAGCTCTCCCGGTCTTTTTGTGAAAAATGCAAATCTGTAACATATGTTAGTCAGGATTTATGTAAACATCTACACCCAAAAGCCATGCTTTGTGTACACGAAACCAACGCACTAGTAATTTATTAATTTAATTCAATGCAAACATAAACTTTCTTGTTTGCACCTTAAGTTGGCTTCAAGTTGAGCAGGCAGATCCTTTTTTTTCTTCTCTGTAACATTTGTCACATCTGTTCTCTTGACATTTCAACACCCCCAAAGAGCAGCAGTGCTGATTTTCCATTTCAGTCAGCAGCATCGGTGAGAGAGAAACCTACACCGTCTCCAGAGACTCTTATCAGACAATGGCCTTTGCATCAGTTTTTTTTTTTTTTACTCCCCTTCCTGAACCATTATATGACCTGAACCTGGCACTCTGACATGAACGGACAAGCTAAGAGACACAAGTGTAACATTATCCCGATAAACTCTCACAAGACACTGCACTTTTCTTTTTTTTTAGTTCTTAAATGCATACTAAAAATTATATAATGCCTTTATGACTTTACAGGGTGCACATGGAAAATACCTATGAGGCTACACATGAAGAGGCTCTGGCTAACATTACACAAGAAAGTACAATGAGCTCAAGATCAAGTAAAACAAGCATAGCATTACATCATATCACTATGGCAACATTTAATTATGTATCATTAAAGGCACAACAGGTCCAAGCACCCTGTAGTAGCTGTGATAGGTGTCGGCTATGATCTAATGCCCTCAGAAGACAGGGTGAGAGCAGAGGGAAGGAAAGGAGTTGATAGAGTCGCCATGCTGGTTTATTGTTCACGCTTGTTTACACGCGGCGCTCTGCCTGAAGCTTTCTATCATGTTGTGCATGCGGCCTGCCACTGTGAGGGCCTTTCTCTATCTGACGGAAAGGACGACGTGCGGCTGCACTGAGTGGAGGTGAGGAAGGAAACAGTGACAGAACAGTTGTGTGTTGGACTTCCTCAGATAAAGTCGAGACAATGCTGTGACATATAAAGAGAAATGAAGGCTGTGAGATGTTATATGGAAACCTCAGAAATAGGGAAACGATGCACCATCGTGATGTGCTGTGCTGATAGCAAGAGTGACTATTATTTTGAAAATTGCCATATAACTCCACCAGATCCCTGCCTGTCTGTAAGACGCCTCCTAAAATACAAGCAGAAGTTCAGCATGCACTTGTCAGGCTCCTTAAAGTTCTTATCTAGATCACATCTTATCACGTCATCATGTTACCTAGCAACCAGGCTAAAACAGCCCATTTTTAGCATTTATGCACCCATAACCCCTTATGAAAGCACCATATCGTTTCAATTTCCTGACAGTTACATCTGGTTTATATCACCAAAAGTTTGATATGATGTCATCATATTGCCTGGCAAACTAGCAAAGAGCTAAAATGACCCGTTTTTGAGCCTTTATCCACTTTGAATGTCTGAAAAAAGCAATGTACTGTACTTCTAAAAACTAAAATACAATTTTCAAAAAGCAGGGACAAAATTCAAATTAAAAAGTTGAAGATTTGGCAGATTTTTACACTGGACTCCCTTCTTGGTGCAACCCTCCCAGGAAATTGTCACCTCCTGGCTTCAAGATGTTTTGAATGTTATGAAAATGTGTTAACCACTACACTTAGGATCCACACCCGATCTTTATGCTTATATCTTTTAATTTTCTTAAGTCATGTCTTTGCACACTACAGAGAGTGAGAGTCAGGTTCTATTTATATCGTGGAACGATGGCAGAATTGACAGAAAGGTTGACTTTGGGATTTAAAGAAAATAAGCATTTATGTGCCTTCAGTCATGTGCAAATTACACCAGCATATCTCAAAGATGCTGGTTTTTGAACTGAAAGCTATTTTTAAAAAAAGCTGGATGATCTCTTGTATGAGCTTAGGAACAGACAGAATATAAGAAGAGGTCTCTGATGTGTCCTCAGGCTTATTTTCAAACCCACATCGGGGGTGTTGACATTGTCTGTATTTGCTTACTAGGTGTAAATCTTTTACTCTAAAGGCGTTATGTTGGTGCATACTTAAAAAAGCATTTTCAAACATGTTTTCAGTTTCTTCATTTCAAAGTTGGTTTACATAGTCGATGTGACCAACTTACTAAGTCAAACTGCATATTTCTGGCAACAGCTTATGTAACAATGGAAGCACCATGCATTTAAAACAAAGCTGATTCAGGTTTCCACATTAATACATCGATAAAGACATAGTCAAGGAATGTTTAGTTTTAAGCCTGCCCAACTGCAGACATAAATGTGACACACAAGCACTATACTGTAGCTACAGTCTCTTTACATAAGGGGCAACTGGCATATCTCTCCATGCAAGACTTGTCTATAAGAGCTTCCTGGAAAAAACAGCTTTGTTATGATCTCCAAATGAAAGAGCCGTTTTACTGTAACCTACCAGACAACATCAGAATGGTCCGACCATTGGCCCTGATGTTGACAGTCATATAACACATCATTGGCTCTGGTTTGTGTCAGTGGAGACACAGTAGTTTGGCCTTTCTCCAGAGGAAACAACATCTGGGTTTTTACTCAGTGGTGAAAGCACTGCGCTTGATGGACTGTGTCACACTGTGACTAATTCTCAAGCAAATGGGGCAGATGATAATAATAATAATAATAAAACTAGTGATTGAGGGTTTTACATTCTTTTTAGTGTGAAAGTCTTTCAAATGTTCTTGTCACTTTTTCAACTCTGCTGTGAATATTTTATCCACTGTGTAAATAAGAGCACATTTTCTGTATAACTACACAGGTGTTTAGTATCTTTCTTTGTGTACTGAAAGGCCACCATAATGTGTATCGCAATGTGAGAATAAGAAACCCATTTGGAATGTGGCTTTATTGCTCTGCTTGATACACTGTTTAATAGTTAAGATGATAAACTGGCTAAACACGTATCGCCTCTCCTCGACTTTCTGTTTCGGTGCACAGTTGAGTTTGTATGCACTGTTTCTTTGGGCAGCTGTGTTTGCTCTGCTGTGCAAGCCCAATTTTAGTCTGTTGCAGAGATGACTCCCGCTGCTTTTGTGTTTGTCGGCAGGGCCAGGACATTGTAAACATTCAGGCCTTAACACAAACCGAGGGTGTCCTGGGGCATGGTCCCAAGGTTAGAGCCTGAGAGGGATTGCAAAGATGGCTGGGTAGTGCGGTTTTAAAAAGCCATATCTAAAAGTGTTTAAGATAAAAAAGTTGATACTATATAATACCATTCAAACTTTTATGACCTTTAAAGATAAAATTTGTTTGTAAAATCACTGATCTCTAATTAAATAGAGTCTAGATCAAAATCAAGTTATCAAAAAAAAAAGCTCATAATACAGGAAAAGACGCAAACTGAGCGCAGGCGTGGCGACAGAGGCGTGTGATATCAGTCGTGGTTTCCCCTTTATGAATATTGCGCTGTGAGCCCTTGTTGTGGGAAATGAGCAACTTTCTTTTTCTGTTGTGTGTGAGAAACAAAGTTACCAGCATAAAGCCACAACCACTGTTAAGTGCGGTACGACAGCGGGACTCAAGTTGCTGAACAGTCATGATGTTAGTGGCCCAGTTTCCGGGGTAAAAGTCATTCAAAGTGTTTATTACACCAGAAATGCAAATAAAGGCAGCTTCATGCTACCTTATGAAGGTTTCCCTCTGCAACCCCCTCACCCCACCCAACTCTATGCAGCTACTCTGTAGATATTTTTGGATTAATTTCTCAGAAAACCAAGCCAAACCATGAGAATGGAGGTTACTAGTACACTGTAGCAGGCTGATGGAAGCTGGATTTTCATTCATTTCTTTCAGAAAAATGGAAACTTGACCATAACTACATAAAGGACCAAGTGTTAGTGATGTTGAAGAATAACCTTAAAATGCAGATTTGCACACCGATATTGAGAGTTTTGTGTACCATAGCCATAACATTGCAAAGCATATGCTGTTCTCACGGTGGCTTCTGTTAGTATCACCTTGTATGAGATGTTGCCTTTTTCACACTGAGGATGTGTTGTCACATGCATAACTAGAGTGTAAATAGCTGTTTCCATCAGACACTTTCCCACAGCCTAGACAGACATGGAAACCTCGTGTCAGACATTGACTGCTGTTGATAAAGTTGTGGTTTTAGACCATAGCAATAAAAAGGGATATGCACAGATATGAGAGAGAAATAAACCCACGCGCCATGCACATGTTTGTGCTCAAGTTGCTGTGTCTGTGTCTCTTTCACACATTGTCAGATAAAAAACCTAGTCACGCAAACTCTGGTTTCACTCCCTCTTTTTGCACCTATAAGTCATGACTAGCCCTAACTGGCCCTGCCCACATGGTTAGTACAAAGGAAATTATAGTAGTGTGACCTGAACTTTAAAAATATTTCTGTGGTTTGTTGTTTGAGGGCTTAATTTAAATGAACAAAACAATGTTATACTGTAAAACTAAATTGCTAAAATCTTAACTCTTGCTAGCTGATATTGAAAGTGTCAAATCGTACAAGATCCCCAGGTAATGAATCCCAATTACTTTGATAATCCAGAACGAAGGTGTTTATGGGAATTTTTGAACATTTCTTCCAGAAAAGCATTTGTGATGTCAGACACTGATGTTGGACAGGAAAGGCTGGCTCACTGTCTCAGCTCATGTTGAGGTCAGGACTCTGTGCAGGCCAGTCAAGTTTTTCCACACCAAACTCCCTCATACATGTCTGTATGGCCCTTGCTTTGTACACTGGTATACAGTCATGTTGGAACAGGAAGGGACCATTCCCAAATTGTTCTCAAAAAGCTGAGAGCATGAAGTTGTCTAAAACGTCTTGGGTCCTTTTACTTGAGGGCTGAGCCCAAAAATAACCCCACACCATAATCCCCTCTCCACCATGCTTTACACTTGTCACAAGGCAGTCAGGCGAGTACCGTTCACCTGGCAACTGCCAAACCCAGACTTTTCCATCGAATTTCCAGACAGAGAAGCATGATTTGTCACTCCTGAGAACACGTCCACTGCTCTAGTGTCCAGCGACAGCGTGCCATACAACATTGCACTCAATGGTTTTTATTGTGCCTGGTGCAGCTGCTCAGCCATGGAAACCCATTCCATGAAGTTCTCTACGCACTGTTTGGAAGGCTGTAGTATTTGACTTTGCAGAAACGTCTTGATGCATGCTCAATCATCCAGGTAAGTAAATCCCCAAAAGTTGATTCTGTTCATCTGGATGTAACGCTTTCAGTGGGAGAAAACGCTACGTCCAGATAAACAGAATCAACTTTCTGGGACTTTGCAGAAAGTTAGCAACAAGTGATTGGAGCACCTGAATGGGTGACTGGATACTTTTGGAAATATAGTGTAGCTCTCAAATAACATCTGAAATTCTTGAAATAAGAAGTCATTTACATTAACCTTACATTTTGGTCTTTTTCTGTAGTGTTTGTTTCTGTGTAGTTGTGGCTCAGAGGGTGCTGAAGGGTGCTGGTTTGACCCCTTAGGAGCCAGGAGGAGCTTGGGGAAACCATTGCCCCAGATGTATCATGACTGTGTGAATGTTAGGTTATTGTGTACAGAAAAAAAAGCAATCGTATGAAAGTGAATGATGCTAGTTTTGAGTAGAAAGGCGCTGCATAAGCAGCAGTCTGTTTACCATATGTTCAAAGACTCAATTATTTGTATATCACCACCTTCCCAGGGTCATAAACAATGTGGTCAGTAAATGAAAATCTCCTTCATAAAATTAGCATTTTATACACCATGTGTAACCTTTCTGACAGCTAACTAACTTGAACCTCATGATTTCTAAATGACACCAAAGCTAACCTTCCCCAGTGTGATTAGTCCCAAAAAACTGCACTGGCTGTCACTAGGGTGAATGATGGGGAGCTTGTCCGTTTTGGCACAGGACTAATTTTGCGTGGGTAACTTCTGGTTGAGCAGCGGTGCACAGGGAATCAACTTTTGGCACCACAAACACTTACAAAAGGCCAAAAGGGGAGCTGAGAAGAACACGCACAAGCATTGCTAGTAATGACATCCAGCTGCTGGCGCACAGACACTCTGAAACAACACACCTCAGTAGTCTGAAAAAAACATTATTGCAGCTCTGGAGATTTAAACCAGATAATTTCTTAAGTGTGACAATACTTTTTTTCCCCTAATGTGTCTTTCACATACACAGAGCCCTCTTGCACTCTCTTGCAAGCTTTGTGCATAGACAGATATTTGCAGATGTCAAATCTGATGCAAAGTTGTTAGCAATGACATTTTGTGCATTTTGTTGTTGCTTAGGTGACTCAAATTTCACATCTGTACACACACATTTGTATTTCTTCTAAGGAAGCAGTAAGCAGCGTGATTATTTATTTCGGTGCATGTCTATACTGTGCACAGCTAAAAGATGACAACAAGTGAGAGCGTGAATACTTTTTTGATGAGAGACCTCACCCATCCAGTTTCTTAAATGACCTTTGACGGTCACACAGATGGGACTTTCCAGGTTGCTCTTATCTAACGGCAGAGAGATGACATCATTGTCCTTGGAGACGCTTTCTTAATGACAGGGCATGGCAGGAGTTTCGGTCCTTGCTAGGAGATTGTCATGATGACCATAGTTCAGCTGTCACCCTCACAACTGAGGTTTTACAACAGGGTTGGGTAAACTAGTGCTCTTAGATTTTTTTAAAAGTGCAAATCAGACAAATTAGGGTGATATTTATGAGAATATAATGAAAACCCTCTGGCCCGTAGTTGGTTTGAGATGTTTGTGCTGATATATATATATATATATATATATATATAGTATATTCACCCAATTTATATACTATATATATATAATGTTCTTCTTCAACCCCCCCCCCCCCCCCCCCCCCATTTTTGCACATGTCGAGGAGCGTGTCAGGCTACATTTCACTGTGTGTTATACTTGTATAACTATGCATGTGACAAATAAAGAACCTTGAACCTTGAACCTTGAACCTGATATGCTGTGTTTGGTCATAACCAAAAACTGAGCTGTGCATTCTGCCAAGCATCTTCACTTTGGTCTCATCTGTTCAAGATATTATTCCAGAAATCTTGTGGTTTGTTCAGATGCAATTTTGCAAAATTCCATGCTCTTTTTATTGAGAAAAGGCTTTCTCCTGGTAGCTTTTCCAAACAAACTTGAATTGTTTAGTCTTTTTCTAACTGTACTGTCATGAACTTTACATTTAACATGCTAACTAAGATCCGTAGAGTCTGAGGTGTAGCTCTTTGCTCTGACGTTGTAATGAATTTTATGGGATATGTGAAGAATCTTTATCATTGGAGAGTTATGGACTTCAAACTACTTGGAAATGACCTTATAAACCTTCCCAGATTGATGGATGGTGACAATCGCTTATTTAAAGTCACTGCTCATGTCTTTCCACCTTGGAAACAGCCAACAGCCAAAACATCTACTCTGTATAGAGGTGCTCACACATCCTGATGACCAACTGTTATGCATTATGGCTAAGTTTTTGTTAAATAAACAATGACACAGTCCCATGTTGTTTTTCATCTGTGATTAGATTTATCTTTTTTTTTATTTTAATTATGCCATATCTAAAAGCTTAGAAGTGAGTAATAATTTCCCTTTTATTTTGCTCTTTGACTTTTAAATATGTAAGCCTAACTGTTTTTTCTCTCCTTTTTTTAAGTTGCGAGACTTTCTTCAATCGTGGTCACACAAAACAACTTTACAACATTGAGACAGCATAAAAATTAGCTCCTTTCTGTGTTAAACTGTGAAGATCTTTTTTTTTTAAATCTTTACATTAAAGATAGAAAGTAAAACAACAAAAAGGCTTAAGTTGAATAATTGTGAGAATAACGCACTGGCAAATAATAGAATATCAGTGGCAGAAAGGACTCGATTTAAGAGTATACTTGTTTAGAGGTCAGCAGTGACCACACCTACATCATCATATATCATTCTTTTATTGTCTTTGTTTCTCTGTTCTCTGATTTCATGAAGTATTTGTAGCATTTAAACCATAGCTACACATATACCAAGAATATCCATTCATCCATCCATCCATCTTCTTCCGCTTTATCCTTGGCCGGGTCGTGGGGGCAGCAGCCTAAGCAGAGAAGCCCAGACCTCCCTCTCCCCAGCCACGCCCGCCAGCTTATCCTGGGGAACACCAATTCGTTCCCAGGCCAGCCGAGAGATATAAACTCTCCAGCGTGTCCTGGGTCTGCCCCGGGGCCTCCTCCCAGTGGGACATGCCCGGAACACCTCACCCAAGAGGCTCCCAGGAGGCATCCTTGTCAGATGCCCGAACCACCTCGGCTGGCTCCTTTCGATGTGGAGGAGCAGCGGCTCTACTCTGTAGCAATGGGCCAGACACCCCATACTCCCATAGCACCTCCCACAGGACACCCCGAGGGACACGGTCGAATGACTTCTCCAAGTCCACAAAACACATGTAGACTGATTGGGCAAACTCCCATGCACCCTCAAGTATCCTTGAGAGGATAAAGAGCTGGTCCACTGTTCCGCGACCAGGATGAAAACCGCATTGTTCCTCCTGTATCTGAGGTTCAACTAGCGGGCGAACTCTACTTTCCAGCACCCTGGCATAGACCTTCCCAGGGAGGCTGAGGTGTGTGATTCCCCTGTAGTTGGAACACACCCTCCGGTCCCCCTTCTTAAAGATGGGGACCACCACCCCGGTCTGCCAGTCCAGGGATAATGCCCCTGATCTCCACGCAACATTGTAGAGGCATGTCAACCAGAACATCCCTACAAGATCCAGAGCCTTCAGGAACTCGGGGCGGACCTCATCCACACCAGGGGCTCGCCACCAAGGAGTTGTTTAACTGCCTCAGTGACCTCGCCTCTGGAAATTGGCGGGTCATACCCCTCATGCCCAGACTCTGCTTCTTCCTCGGAAGACGTGTCAGTGGGATTAAGGAGGTCCTCGAAGTATTCCTTCCACTGCCCGACAATTTTCTCAGTCGAAGTCAGCAGCGCTCCGCAAGCACTATACACAGTGCAGGTAGAGCGCCACTTTCCCCTCCTGAGACGCCTGACGGTTTGCCAGAATTTCTTCGAGGCAGTCCGGAAGTCTTTTTCCACGGCCTCTCCAAACTCCTCCCACACCCGAGTTTTTGCGTCAGCCACTTCTCGAGCCGCATTCCGCTTGGCCTGTTGGTTCTTGTCAGCTGCCTCCAAAGTCCCACAGGCTAACCAAGCCCGATATGACTACTTCTTCAGCCTGGTGGCTCCCTTCACCTCTGGTGTCCACCATTTGGTTCGGGGGTTACCACCACGAAGGGCACCAATCACCTTGCGGCCACAGCTCAATGCAGCAGCTTCGGCAATGGAGATGCTGAACATGGTCCATTCGGACTCAATGTCCCCAGTCTCCCTCGGAATGCTGTTGAAGCTCTGCCAGAGGTGTGCGTTGAAGATCTCGCGGACTGGGGCCTCTGCTAGGCGTTCCCAGCACACCTTCATTACGCGTTTAGGTGCACCGGGTCTGTCCAGCATCCTCCCTCACCACCTGATCCAACTCACCACCAGGTGGTGATCAGTTGACAGCTCAGCCCCTCTCTTCACCCGAGTGTCCAGAACATATGGTCGCAGGTCTGGTGATACGATTACAAAATCAATCATCGACCTGCGGCCTAGAGCATCCTGGTGCCTCGTGCACTTATGGACACTCTTGTGTTCGAACAAAGTGTTCGTTATGGCCAAACTGTGATTTGCACAGAAGTCCAATAACAAAACACCGCTCGGGTTCAGATCACTAAGAATATATGTGTAGCTATATACATGTATATACATGTATGTGTGTGTGTGTGTAATTGTGAAGGTCTGAAAGTTATAGGAGCTTAGACTGTCACCAAAATGTGTTCATGAGTCACTTTCATATGAAAAGCACTCAAATGAAGAGACTGTGACAGGTTATAATTTCAGTGTCAACCGAGAGAAGCTGGGGAAACTGTTTGTGGGCACCAGCTGTGTCTCGCAGTCCAGGCCAAACTCTCAGCTGGGATTTCTTTCCTTCTTTTTTTCTTTCTTTCTTTTTTTTTTTTAAACAAAGCTGACAGTAAAACATTCATAGTAACTTGAGATCAGAAGATGAAGGGAGTGGGATGGGGCGGGGGAGAGGGGGATGCAGAAAAACAAATCCTTCCAGCGCTGCCAGTGTGTATTAAAGAGAGTGGGATGGATTAGTTCAGGGAGGGCTTTGTGAGCATCCATCCCCCACCCCTTAACAGATAACTACAGAGGAAAACAGAGAAAAGGAGCGAGGAGCTATAGAGAGAAAAACAAATTATAGAGTCACGATGATAATAAAAGGGGGAAAAGAGAAGAAATGTATTCTTATTGTTATTGAATGTCTGGCATGTCTTCAGTATTGTACAAAAGCCTCAAGCTGCCCAATTTTGAAAATGGGAAATAGATGGAAACATCTAAAGTCATACATGGAATAGTATATAAGACAAAAAAAAAATCAATATCTTTGGTATTACGACCTTTATTCTCCAGCACACCCGACTCTCTCTCTCTCTTTCTTGTAAATTCTTTAAGTACTCATCAGAATTGGTTCTCCACACTTCTTGAAGACATACAAACTCTTTGTTGGCTGCCTTTTGTTCTGCTCTCCATCGTGATCATGTCACACTGCTTCAGTAATGTTGAGATCCAGGCTCAGGGGAGGCCAATCCATGACTCATAGTCACGCACTGTGTGCTTTTTTCGACCCGGGTATTCTTTTACTTCATCGGTAGTATGTTTGGAATAAATTATTTTTCTGAGTTTATAGTACTATCAGTTTTGGAGCACAGTTTTGAGCGGCTGTAGCTCAGGAGGTAGAGTGTGTCATCTACTAATTGGAAGCCTATTTATTTTATCCCTGGGTGCTCCAGTCGGGATGTCAAATGTTCTTGGGCAAGATATTATCTCCAAGTTGCTCTCCAATGCATCTACCGTGTGAATGTTAGACAAAAAAATCACTTTAACATAGGGGGGGAGTGCTTATATGAATGTATAAACCCCTTTAAGTGCTCAGGGTGAGTAGAGAAGCATTGGAACACAACAATGCAAAACCCCTAAGAACTGTACTGAAAATGATTGAAGAAACAGTAGTATCCAAAGAAAAACTTTGAATGCCTGGAGAACTATTGCTCAAGACTGCTTAAAAAAAATTCAAAGAATGTCTGACTCCTTGAAAGCAGAGTATAAAGAAACGAGATGTGACCCAAGTACTGCACATTGTGGAAAAAAACCCAAAATCATCAAAGGTGGTTTTAACATTTGCTTATGTGCATAAGTGCTGGTAGACATTAAGCCCACCAGCTGTAAGCCTACGTTTGACCCCTCCAACACTCAGATCCACTTTCCAACCAGCAGAAGCTCTTGAGTATTTAATGGCTAGCATTATTGTTAAAAACACAAATTAGATTAAAAAAAATAGAAGATTACATTTTTTGTTTTGAGTGCACGCATGCTCTAACCATCACTAACATCAACCAAAACAAAGGGGGATTTCCTGTTTTTCCAGAGCCCACTCCTCCCAGAATAGCAATGCATGGCAGAGCGGCTGTTATCGCTGTTATCAGAGCCAGCTTTATAATGGTTTGTGTGGCAAGGAAACTTTGCGCATTGTTTTCTTTCAGGCTTCCTTTCAGATTCAGATTCAGGGGTGAAGTGGTTTAAGAGGGGGCCTTGTACTTACTTCCTGGTATCACCGCCGTTCTCCCCCTGCCCTCGCCGGCCTCATTAAGACGCTGTATCTCCATTTTCAGCTAGTGTTACACACACCGCGCCTGCAACCTTATCTTTAGTGGCCCGGGCATGTGGAGGAGGGTGTATTGTACAAACATGCAGCCTCCAGACACACACCAACAACACAATCTCATCAACTCTTTGACTGCTGCAGCCGCATGTGCACAACAATTTTTGCTGAAGAGCCTCTAAACTCCTGATAAACACTTGAGATGTGTCAGATGTTATTAATAGCAGAATGCACAAACTAACATGCACCTTGTGCACACGCATGCCATAACTTAGTAGCAATCCTGTGCACTCATATACGCAACACCATGCACACACGAGACACGTTCACACATCAGTTACACCCATATCTGTGTCACTCCCCTGAGCGTGCCACTTCTCATATCCACCATCACTGATGGTTTGGTATGCAGAAGTATCACAGTCTCATAACGGGCAGCTTTACACAGCAGCTGCAGCTCTGCTTATGTGCATGCTGCTGGCATGCCTCGCTTCATAAGTAAACCCTCGCTGTGAGCATTCGTGGCATGGCATGCTACCCGATCTGAGCAAGAGTCATTGTGCACTTGTGCAAGACTCAAGGCAAGCTTCAGCTGAGGTCAAAAAGTCACCGGTTTTAACAGCAAGGTCATAACTTTCAGATGTAGGGCAGGATGGTGCTGCAGCTTCATTCCTTCATCCCTGGTGGAGAAGCCTCACTTGCTCTGGAGAGTTTGCTCAGTGCCATCTTTATTCTTGCGGGACAATAGATGCTCTGTTCTCGGCTCTGATTGCGTCAGGTTACCGTTTGTTTTGCTACTCTATCTGCTTTCTAGTTGAGTAGACTGATATGAAATTGTAGCATGGAGCTCTGTTATGAAGCCACATGAATGGCAGTTTGTCACCATCTTGGGTTTTTTTATGTTTGTTTCTTGGCCAAATGTGACAACTCAGGATAAAAACCACACACTTATCTACTGCTGTCAGCCACAATAATTCATACCATGATTGATTTACAGAAAGACTCGAAATGAGTAATAAATGAGGCCATGGGAACTGAGGTTACAGTTTCCAGATAATAGAGGTTATTTTTTAACATCAAGGTTATGCCAGTTTAACACTTTTTAACCAATTTTAATATTGTCCCATTCAGACCATTGTGGGTGAAAGCATGAGTCAGACTGCCCAGCTATCATTTGGATGTTGTGTGCTGATGGCATAGCTACATTTCTACAACTCAGGCAATACAGAGAAACACCACCAATCATAACTTATAGAAAGTTAAGCATAACCTCATCCTTTTGCGGTGTTCAGCCAGTCAAAGACTTTATAACACTTGACTCAAGGTTATGATGGCAGGGCGGGGATGACCTTGAATGCACTGCATAGTGAAAGATGTGCACCTGTCTCGCTAACTGTCGGGGCCAACTGTCGTGGACAGACGGTCGTGGGAAAACTCGGGGTGTGCAATGCTGTGATGTTTTGTTAGTCTGCGTCAGCTGAGCGAAGAGGTGCTTTGCCAGCTGTGGGATATGGGCTGAATTTGCAGTAGAGTCCATCTCACGAGCTATGAAGCGGCGTAGCTTTGCGTGTCAGAGACTAGCCAGGACTGCGTTTTATTAGAATTCATTTAACCTAACCTGGGTTCACATTTACACACAGAGATATCTGTGAAGAAGAGGAACATGTCTTGAGTGCCGTCATGCCTGTCACCTTTTTAAAGATAGAAAAGAGGAAAATGAAAAAGCTTATCTTGGATTGTATGAATACAGAAACAACACAACTGTATGAAAAAAAAAGTTCCTGTAGCTTTTAAACTCTTCAAAAGAAATTAAACTATAAATGATGATAAATAATAATAAATGAAGTCATGCAGAAACTATAAACAGCTGTACATTGTTGGGCTTATATATGTGTTATTTGGTATTATTATGTGGTCCATGAGAGAACAGCTGAAATGCTTTGGCATAGCATGTCTCACACATCACCCACACTGTCTGATTGTGGACGGGGGAGAAGACATGTTTCACTTTGACTGCATGTGATGGCCCACCCTCTTCAAGTGAATTCTGCACATCTCATTTTAAGAACTCCAGGAAATGTTTAGAGGCATCATGTGCCCCGCAGCACAATGCAATACACAATATGACTGATATCTCAGTTGCGCTAAAAGTGTCTCATTGTGAGATCACTCAGCAAGTTTACATGATTTATTTATACTAGTTACTTTATTTCCTTCAACAGATTGTGTTAGTACAGAGCAGTCTAGTTGGTAAGCCCCCTTACTGTTAATTCACGTGTCAGTTTTCCATTTAATTTAAATTCCCCATCTCCTTGGAAATCCACAAATGATATAAAAAAAAACAAATGGTGCTAGCTTTCAAATGTGGCACTTTAAGTGGACACTGCCTAGTATTGATACGACTGAAATGAATGGAGTATGTTTGCACCATTTTGCATGTTACTTTCTGTTTCAAACATGTCATGACACCAATAAAGACATCCTGTCACATGATAACATTTTCCATTTTTATGGACAAAAAATGTTAAGGAATTGTGTCTCTAATCTGTATATGTCATCCTGAGTCTGTGCCCCTGTGTTTTGACTTCTACATTTAAAGTTCTCTCTAGTTCTTGTCTTCAACACGTTCTCACTCCCAAAGCTTAACGTTTTACGCTAGGTGACAAATCGTCAACATATTACGCTTCCGGGCACCCAACACGTCCCTAAATGACGAGATTGGAAAAACCGTTTGGAATCAACCTTGTTTTATTTTCCGTGATATTATTCTCTGGTTTTCTTAGTTTTAGTTTCACCATCTTTTACACCTTTGTTTATGGTTATTGTCTGTTATTTCATTCCTAGAGTTTCAGTTTATTCTTTTCTCCCCTCTGTTTCCCCATGGTTAAATCCTTGGTGTTGTTATTCCCTGTTTTATTTTGTAAGTCTGTCTTGTGTTCAAGGCATAGTTTTGCCTCATCTGTCATTGATTATTTTGATTAGGATAGATAGATAGATGATTGATGGATGGATAGATGGATATATAGATAAATGGATAGCTCAATCAGCTCACAGTTCGGAATAATCTACTTTTAAGATTGGGTTTAACACTTCTTCTTTTGGATAAAGTATATAGTTAGGGCTGCATCGTGTGATCCTGAATACGCCCTTACTTAGGCTTAGGCTGCTTAGGCAGAGAGGTAACACTCTCTGCATGTTTATACACCACTAGCAATTATTAACGTCGGCTCTCTCTCCTATAGTTTGCCCTCTCATTCCTTTCCAGTCACCCCCACCCAATCACAGTAAATGGCTAACCCCTCCCACTAGTTCTGTTGGAAGTTTCTTCCTATTAAAAGGCAGTTTTTCCTTCCCTCCATAGCAAGAGTGTGATAGATAAGGGGTCATAAGAGGTCATCTGATTGTTGGGGTTTCTGTCTAATAATGTAGTTTAAACTTGCTAATATCTGCAGCATATATGAAAACAGGACGCACCACCTTTTAATTCAAACTGTCAACTGGCAAAACTGTTTGTGATCACACTCCCACCTATGTCCATGTAATCCCTCGGTGCTGGGGGAAAGAAAATGTTTTTCCTTTTTGTTCTATCACGACTATTCATAAATCAGGATGAGTCAAGAAGTCAGCTTTGGAAGGAAAAGGGTGAAAATCTAAATCTAAATGGATTCATAAACAGCTTTCTGCAAAGCTCTGAACCAAACCAAGGAATAACACAGAATTTAAACCACAGGTTATGACTCTGAAGTAACTGTAGATTTTTCTGACAGCATCTCTTAATTGGTCAGAGTGCCGTGCCAAGTTGCTATGTGAGAATGAAGTTGTAAAGCGGTGCCAGCAGAATAGCCAGGCCACAAGAGGAAGGAGTATTGTTCTTGGCATGGACTTTAGCGACCAAATCCAAACACCCAGATGGGCTCCAACAGGCTCCAGCAATAATACACACACTGAGGGAGAATGGAGGTCACCTCAGGATATGCACACAATAAATCAGTTGCGACTGGCTGTCTCTTTTCAAAGACAGTTCACTGCTAGCAGACCTTATCTACCTCAGCACACTGAGAAGAACTACTCTGCGAACAATTAGCCTCAAACAACAGAGACCAGGTCCTCAAAAAACAGCATAAGTGGAAATTTAAAAGCACACAGTGAGCTAAATGTGTTGATGAGAGGAGCTGAGATACAGTCACTGTTACCCTCTTAAGCTTGGCATCAGCGCCTCTCGCCAGCCCTGTTCTGTTTGCTTCGAAAGATACGTGCTATTAAAGGGAACTGCGCCATTAAAGAGTCTTTACAAAAGAGGAAACCAAAAAAAAAAAAAAAGCTGCAGCTTCAGCTCATTGATGGTTGATTTGTTTATTCTCTGCAGAGGATTAAATAAGATGAGCTTATTTAACATGCTGATCTAAATGCTCCCTCTAAAAACTGCAGCAACAAAAAAAAAATCTGTCATTTGCTGGTACAAGATTGTGCGAACTCGAACAGGGTGCTCTTTCAGCCACTTGGATGTCAAACTGTTGTCACATTTACAGTATCTCTTTGTGGTACTAATGTCTAGACAAATGAACAGAAGCAGACATTCACATAAATTCAAATCGAAAAAAAAAGTATGCTTGTGGAAACCACACATAAGAAAGGTGCAAACTCAGTAGAAATGTGCCACCCACAGAACATCACACATCTATCCACAAGACATCCTCAGCTACAGGTTTTGCACGCAAACGAGCTCATCCAAAACCATCTACCTGTACGTGTGTGTACTGAAAGTGTTTACGATGAATACAGTACTTCTGCTCTGTCACGGAAACCTCTCTCTCGTTCTCTCTCTCTCTTCCTCTGTCCACAGCTTTTTCACTCAGGAAAACAAAAAAGAAAAAAAAAAACCCACAGCAGCCATAGCGACAGAGAGCAAAGGAAGACCTGGCCCGGGCCTGTCACCTTTACAGCATCCTGATTGGTCGAGGCCCGCTGTGTGTGCTTTGTTGCCGTGCGGACGGCAAAGCAGACAGTTCTTTGAGCGTTGCTGTGGACGCAGAGCTATCTCAGCAGTCCTGTCAGGGTGAATTTGCACAGCAAGCTCAAGGCTGATTCTTTCTTTTTTTTTCCCCCCACTGTGACACATTTTGTGACCAGATAAAAGGAAAGCGGGTGCTTAACTATAACTTCAGTAACAGGGACAGAAAATCTGCTGTCTTATTGATAGTTTATTGATACATTAAACCTTTTTCAGATTCACAAGGTGACTTCAGTTTCTTCCTTTGTTTACAGCTATAGCTCAACATTACTACCTACAGTTTGCCAGAGGATGTGCAGCCAATGCATTCAAATAAGACATTAAAGGTAACACATTGAATGTTTAGTACTGAGAGTTTTCAGCCCTGAAATAAAGTCCAAATCAAGGTTCACGTGTTTGTTAGACTTCACACTGAGATTATACAAGAAAACTAAAGATCTTTACATGACATACCCATGTCCTGTCACAGTGTTGCTTCGGCACTTCAAGCAAAACCTTTTATTGTAACCCAAAGCTTTTTTATCAGTCATTACTGAAGGAATTAAATTGTTCCTTTTAAAAGCTACCAAATCATTCAGTCATGTCCTTTTCTAGAATAGGTAGCTAAAGATAGAGCTGCCAGATAAAGAGGAAGAGCGTAAAAAAGACTGAAGGAGGAGGGTCGGTGTGATAGAAGAGGATGCTGGGGATAGGGTGAGAGCAAAGCAAATGATCTGCTATGTTGAGCAACTCAAGGAAAAAGAAGAAGATGTGATTATCTAGACTCAGCATGCAGAGAAAGTAGTCCAAGCAAAGTAGCTAAGGTGTTCCAGTTCCTACCTCTTTTCAACAAGTTCTTCTGGGAGGACAGCATAGTCCTATGCACCTGGAATACCTCCCTGGTGAGATTTTCAGATCCCAAATCTAATTCTTTTGTTCATGATCCAGAGCTCGTAGCCTTTGGTGATGATTCTGACAATGACTGACTTGTAAATTTGCTGCTTTTTCTTCACTCTGATAGACAGTTACACCAAGCAAGTCACCGCAAATGCAATTAACCTGGGACGGCATCTTTCTCCCAACTTGGAGGCGACAGCCCTCTATTTTCCCAGCACAGAACTAGGACCTGATGTTCAACAGACCCACACTCACGCTCAGCTGCGAACCACTCTATTACATGCTGTAGGCCACAGCCAGGATGAAGGATTGGCACCACGTCTATTTCTCGATAACTATGGTAGAAAAAATAACAATAATGTTATGATTTCAATCTGGAGGAATCATTTGGAAAAATAGAACATTATTTATTTATTAAATCTTTTTGGCACTTAGACTCTGATGACCCATCATGGCAGAAAAAAAATGCAAGTGGATATTTAGGACAGCATTTAGAACAGGGCTCCCAGAGTCGAGCCACTGGTGGTGGTGAAGATGAAGATTGAGGCTTGGGAGGGGGGGGATGGGGACAAGGTGGATTGCACAAATGAGAGACCGAAAGAAAGAATGACAGAAGAGTGGAGGTTAATTTGATCAAAGAAGGTGGGCAAGATGATGACTGGATTAGTGTAATGACGTCTGTATTCAATTCAATTCAATTTTATTTATATAGCGTCAAATCACAACAAAAGTCGCCTCAAGGCGCTTCATAGATACAGAGAAAAACCCAACAATCATATGACCCCCTATGAGCAAGCACTTTGGCGACAGTGGGAAGGAAAAACTCCCTTTTAACAGGAAGAAACCTCCGGCAGAACCAGGCTCAGGGAGGGGCGGGGCCATCTGCTGTGATTGGTTGCAGTGAGAGAAGGAAGACAGGATAAAAGACATGCTGTGGAAGAGAGACAGAGGTTAATAACAGATATGATTCACTGCAGAGCGGTTTATCAACACATAGTGAGTGAGTATTGAGTTTGACAGCGTGGGAAAGCGGAAGTGACATAGAAAACAGACTAGCAGCCGAACACCTGTGAAAGTGGGCTGGTGAGTGATTACAGATCTTCCTTATCGAACTAACACACAAGCTTTGTTTAGTACACGAAGGTGGCAAACATGTCTGTAACCATAATAGTACAACAATGAATACTCAACTATATTGATTATTATTGATTATCACGACACCTCTAGAAGGGCCACATCAGCCAGCAAAAAGCAGTGATGTAATGCTGATGTCATCAAACTGAACATGCTCAGTCCCTCAGTTCTAGTTTGAGATCATGTCCATGGAACAGAAAATGTTCTAATATTGAAACATACAAAAAAATACTTGATTTATTATGAGCATGAGGCCACATGTCCTGCTGTGATTATACAGAGCATGAACACAAGTTGAGACTCCAGCAGGCACAACAAAATATGATGCAAATTTTATTATTCTTTGGGTTTTGCCTTTGCTTTTAATCAGTAGTGGTAGTACTTCTTTCTGTGTGTGATACTGGACTGTATCAGTTCCTGTCTATAAATGTCCTTTGTAGAAGTGCAAAAGTTCAGTTTTTCTTCCTTTTTTTTCCTATTTACTTTCTATCCATCCATCTTTCACACTGCGATTCTCATGTTCGGGGTCACAGGTGGTGTTGACGCCAATGCAGCGAGTCATATGCTCATCCCCCTCCTGTCTTTAAACTCACTCTGAAGTTCAGCTAGGAAATAGAGCAGATGTGAATCTGCCTTTGGTGCCATTGTTAGTCATCTTACACTCGTTTGTTATTGGCCCTGTGGCATGATGTTGATAGATGAGGTTAAAATACTGTGAATAACCACTGACAGTTGTTTCCTCTGTAGGAAGGACGTATACAATGAGTTCTGTGATTGTGCTGTTCCCAGGGAGGGTCCAGATCACGGTGATGACTTCCTATGACTCCTCTGACTCACATTTTGTGTGCATCATAGATCGACTGTATGTTGATTCAACCCCCATGTGACTGAGGTGATTACATAAAAAAAAAACAAGAGAAAAATCAAAATGCAACAACGTGAGTCAAAAGAGAACACGCAGCTGTTCGTCTTCTTGCAAATGAACATTGTACGCTTTATTCTGGTTTTTCTTTTTAAAGAAAGGTTGAAGACGCAGGTAAAGAAAATCCTCCTAGCACATAAAAACTGGTCACATGAGTAAGTAATGAGTAATTCCACTCTGTGTTGGCAGGCAAAACCACACACGATGAGAACTGAGTGGGCAACCTGAGGGCAATATCAAACAACACCTCTCCCTTTTACCTTTCTTATCCACAACCATAATTACATGAGCCCTGAGAAAGAAGTTAATCTAATTTCAACAAGAGAAATATCTACAAAAAATGTTTGTGCACTTTTATGTGACACAAAGGGCACATTTTGGTATTTTTGAAAAGAACTGCAATGCATAATACTCTTCACATCCAGTATGAAGAATACACTTATAATTGTGTGCTTGTGTCTGCATGCACAGACATGTTTCATACAGCTGAGCTTTGTGTGCTCTGTAATTACCTGCTAATGTGTCACAGCGTGAGACAAAGCAGTGACCCCTGAAGGTTGTTAAAGTCCCCAGAGAATAGCCTAAGGCTTTCTCACGCTTCATTCAAGATAACTTTCAACTCACATCTGTCACAAAGAGTATAATGGCTACATACACAAGGTTACGCAGACACACAATTTAATACTCTGCATTAAGACTAAACCTAAAGGTATAGCATGACAACTTTTCTGATGCCATTACTGACGCTTTAATAGATATATGACTACATGTCCAAGGGACATGTTCAAATTTTGCATTTCGTCCACTTAACACAGTGCCTGGCAAAAAATGGTCACAAACTCAATTGCACACATTTTGTTGGACTGTCTTTACCTTTGATGATAGATAAATTTGCTATGCCATCATTTATTTCTGCCTAAGATCTTGTATTGATGATGGGAATGTCTGACCACTGTTAAGGCCTGATAGCCAGTCCCTGTGTGCAAATGTTGCGCAATGCTTTTATGAACCATTCTTTCACAAGTTGAGTCTGGTGAATCCTGGCTTTGTCATGCTTGAAGATTAGGATTAGGATTCAACTTTATTGTCATTACACATGTATAAATACAGGTTAACGAAATACAGTTTGCATCTAATCAGAAGATCAAGAGCAGTAAGTGCAATAGGAGCAGATTATATACAGATAAGTGTAGCAAAAAAAGGTAGGAATAGTTATGAACAGATTATGTACAAATAAGTTAAGTATACAGATGTTTATATTGCTATACAGAGAACAAATATACAGATGAACTACAGACAAATGTGCAGATGTACTGTGGTATACATATGTACAGATATATAGATGAACTGTACAGCATACAGATGCTCTATATTGCTAGACAGGCAGATATACAGATGTACTATGAATAAAAATACAGGTGTGCTACATATTAGGGGTGCAACAATACACAAAATTCACGGTTCGGTTCGGTTCGATACTTTGGTGTCACGGTTCGATATTTTTTCAATACAAAAAAAATGTTCATGCCTTTTTAATTTGTCATTTATTAAAATTATAAATATATATTTTAACTCAAAAGTACAGTTTTCAAATTTAATGTTGCTGAAACAACAAAGTAATAAAAAAAATAAATATATCTGATCGAGAAATCACTCATCTTTGGAAAAGAGAGTTTATTACAGAGAAATGGCTCTTTTCAAAATAAAAGCTATACTATACGCTTCTTCTGGGCTATATTCTCAGCAGCATATTAAACATATCAGGTCCCCATAAGGAGAATCACGTGCTAATGGCTGTCTAAATGACTCAGGTAAAGTTTGTAGCATGCGTGCTTGTTGTTTTTGTCTGCTTCCACTTGTCTTTGCACTAGGTCGATGTCGGCGTAAATGTGCAGTCATATTCGTTGTGTTCCCACTAGTGCTGTCAGCGTTAATCTGGTTGAAATGACGTTAACGCCATAACACGGCAAATCTCCGTTAACGAGCTACCGCGGATTGCCCAGTGTGTGGGGCTGGACTGCCAAAACGTTAACGAGCTAACTGCGCTAACGCAGTAGTTCCCACCAATGTAAGTGAGCATTAGGTGGCACATCCGACATACTGTTTTACTTTTGTCCATGACGCGCTTACCTTCAGGGTCATACGTCACATGAAAACCAAAATAGTTCCAAACGCCAGATCTGAATGAGGGTGGGGGAGGTTCAATTTGCCATGTTGCAAGGAGAGCTTAGCTTCTGTCTCGCTAGCTTGCCCTGCGCTCAGTGAATCTGCGTTCGACTTCTCCGCCTAGGCTGCACTGTCGAGCGCAGATCCACTGAGCGCTCAACACAGACAGCATCGTCAGAAGGAAAGTTGATAAAATAAATTTAAAATTTTGTATTGTTCGATACATATGCGTACCGAACCGAAAGCACTGTATCGAACGGTTCAATATCGATACGAGTATCGTTGCACCCCTACTACATATATACAGATGTTAAATGCTTAGTATTTAGGTATAAACAGAAAGCTGACAGCACAAAGCAAAGATGCAAACCAGCACAAAGATACTTCAAAAGCGATCGCCGCAGTGATTCTACTTTAGAAACATGAACAGGTAGGAAAGAAGGCTTCAACCTGACTGCACATCCATTTGTTACCTGTTGAAGTCCAGAGTCTGGCTGCTGGGTTGGGGTCAGACAACACTTAGCTTTAACAATACTCTGGGTTCTTGGCAAGCTCAGCATTAACATGCTGTCTGTGCAGATGCTTGCAAAGACACGAATACGTCTTGTAACAGTATAATATGGTTGTTGCTGTTTCTGTCAGTAAAATCGAAAGAGAGGCAGTCTAACAATGCCAAGGACAGTGGAAGTGGTGGTTTAGTATTTAGGAAGTGGTGGAATTATCATACAATCCTCACAAATGATGTATGTAAATCAAATAGCCAATGACCTCATAAGCTTAAAGACCTTTCTGGCAATAGATAAACTTTGTTTATTGGCTTCAACCCTGAAGTTAATGAGTTTCAGACTGCAACTGTGCATCATGTAATATGTTCAGTGTGAAAAAAACTGAACTGAGGGAACAACAATCTTTAACACAGGATTTTACCACATTATAACTACTAGCCATAAAATAGTTTTTGCTGCACAGTGACAACAACTGGCCATAGGTCCAAGGTTACTCTGCTAAATTTAGCACTAAAAGGAATTTGAGATAGAGGCATGTTAACAGTATTGATATTAACCCACATTCAAAATATCATTCAAATTTAAAATAAAAAAAACCCCAACCTTCCAGCCCTAGTTCATAGCTGCCACATATTTGAGTATTATTAACGTTAATGAGACCTTGAATGGCATGTATGTATACTCTTGTGTAAAATATGAATACTTCTAAGAGTCAAGCCTGGTAAGAAAAAATAAGTCATGTCTTAAAAAGGGTTTCTTTTTTTTGCCCTTTTGTTCCTCTGAATGTCTGGCTGGGAGATTTCCAACTTTATGACTCATAAACATTCATGGTACCACAGGCACCAAAACCAGTGATTGATGTTACCTTTTTACAAAGAGCATCAATTGCAAATTATGACTTTAGTATAATAATGTGCTTTTAATTGACTTTTCATCTATGCAGTTGCAGCAGGTACTCAGCGGTGATTTATTCTGGGAAAACTTGGAATGAGATAATGAAGGAATTCCCCTTTGAAGTCCCATGAAATCGATTAGGCAAAGACTTTGCTGGGGCTGTCCCTGGAGGCTTTTCTATCAGAGCGAAAAACCAGGATAAAGGCATGAGGACAATATTAGGGACCTATGGCCTTAGTTGTCGGCTCTTGCTGCTTAGACGAAACCCTCTGCGAAAAAAAATGTTTGACATCAAAATTGGGAGCAAGAGCTCAAAAGTTGCATTTGCAAAGGATAATATTCACAGTTGGTTTTATGAGGACGTGCTGAGCAGCTAATAAAATATGTAATCAAAAGAGAAGGTCCAGAGCAAAGAGCAGTTATTCTGTGATTAGAAGTTATTTAAAGCCCAGATGGATTTGGTGTTGTGTCCAATAACTTGCCTGCATAAAAAATGACTTTCCTGTGAAATGAGATTTTGGGCTGTTCAAAACAATCTATTTAAATAATCACCCATTATCACTGCCATGTTTAAAGCCTGATGTTCATCAGGAAGCCAGGCTCAATTAGAATTATTAACTGAACTCTCCCTATTTTGTCTATTTGGCAATGTGGAAAAAGCACAGAGTTAAATTACTATTTAGCACTACCCACAAAGTCTAGTTTAAGTATCTAGCTTCTCATTGTAAGCCTCTCCATCAGGTGCCATGCTAGAGATCTTTATTCATGCACTGAAATTTACACAAAGGTAATTAATCTCGAAACCTAAGGTTACTCCCCATTCACGACAGACTAGATACATAATTATTGCCACAAGCTTTTTAGGTCTACAAGGGCAACGAATGCACTGAAAGACAGGATTAAATAAAAAGACTGAACATTTGTATTTAATTTTTTTTAACCCTCTAGGTTCATCTTCTCCTCTCAGATGCTCTTGTGAGAAAAGCATTTAACAAAAAAGGCTTTCATCTGTATTTTGTTAGAACATTTTGTGAAAAATTGGATTTTTAGATCACAAATTTAAGCAATTGCTTTCGTCTATATTTCTCATGACAAAGGTCAGGGTAGGAACTCAGGGGTGGGGCAGGTGTGGAGCAGTGCTGATGAGGGTGCTGATAGATGAGGCTGACAGCACCAGGGCGCAGTTCAAGCCTCGAGGCTGTGACCACAGAAATGGCCATTTTAAAGAGATTTGCTTCTTGGACAGTCCTCGAGATCTGTGGGATTACTTTATCAGCTCAAATCCATCAGCCAGACATTAAGATACTGAAAAGCCCAGGTGTCTTGTAAGTGCTGTTTGGATAAAGATAACTGCTTAAAAGACAGCTGTTGTAACACAACGAGTGCACAGGCATGTGGTATTATTGTGAGCCAGCAACTGATCTTAAACAGCATCCTACCCTGTGGATCAGACTCTGTTTGCTCGTGAACAAGTCTGACATAAGGCAGCTGCTATTAAACCACTGCTGTGAGGCTTATTGGCTATGAATATGAATATTAATCTCAGGTTTCTCTTTAAACGCTTCCTTTCCCCAGTTCTTTGTCTGTGTGATGCACCCATACAGATCATGGATGAAGCTTCCTGTCATTCAAATGTGACACCAAGTGACATCCACGTCAAGACTTCATAGCAAGTTATTCAAAAACCAGTGAGTGACTTCACGGTGGCAAAGTACTTTTATTTTAACTTTTTCCATCCCGTCCTTGGTCATGTTGGGTTTTCTCCTTAGAGTCATAGACAAAAAGGACACCATGAAACTTTTCTATGACACAAAACCAACTAATTTCAGGGTCAATGTAGGAGCAGGAGTGTTATTCAGTGGCCTACTTTTAACTATGTTTATTCCCAGTGACTATTTACCATCCTTAATATGCTCTTATAAATGCTTGACAATGTGCATTTTAAATATGACTCAGTGACTTATTAAAGACTCACTTTCATATTCCATTCATCCACTTTCTTTTGCTTATCCGGTTCAATCAAAGCTATGAACGCCTTGGAGAAACAGGCAACCATTTACTCTCGCGGTCATTCTACAATTGCCAGTTAATCTAACCGTGCAAGCCAGAGTGACTACACCTATGCAAGCACAGGGAGAACATGCAAACTCCACACAGACATGCTCCACCTGAATGGCAGATTTGAACCTACTTTATGCTTTGGCTCAGCAGTGCAAGCTTTTCTATAGTCTTTAAAGACAGATACACAATTTCACTCTGTAGTTAAACCTGTTTGCTTTGCCTGAATGCAAAGCAAACGGGTTTTTATAGGATAAAACTATGAAAAGCTTTTAAGGCTAATGCTCTGAGAGCTGTTTGGGAAGTGTGAAGAAACTTTCTAATGCATTCACAGTGAGTGACTCACAGAGAGAAACTTCCCACCCCCGATCTGTCTAAATGAATGTTTCCCATTGCAAGTCTTCCATGTGGATGTAGGTAAATATCCAAGTAATGAAGTATTCACTAATATTTATTTTAAGGAAAACAATAAACTTGTTAATCAATGCATCAGAGAGGAAAAACTGCATTCATAGTCGTCAGTCTTTCCCAAATCAGAGACAAAGGTCAAATTGAACGCGCAGCCAGCCACGAGACCACATACCCTCAACCATAAATGGAAAATAATTATCTGTCCTGCAGCATAATAGCATCTCCAAATATAATCAAAGGCACTGTGTTAATTATTGTAATATTTGCAGTGAATAACATGTCTGAACTCTGCAGGGTGTCTCCTTATAAAACTTCTCTTCCTCCTTTGGTCCACTGATGAAAAGCACAGCTCGGCTTCCTGCTATTGCTCTAATTAAAGTCAAACAGGAACACAGCGTGGTCCACCACATAATCAGTCACCCCGCCCTTCACTGAGATTCAATTTTACAATAACTTGTATTATCTCCCTTATTCTGTCTTCATGGGGCGATCATAATTAGAATAGCCTGCACCAAATGTGCTTTATGATGCAGGAGAGGTGGGAGAATATATTTTTAAAAAAGCCAAAGGAAACCTTAGGCACAGTGTTAGCTTAAAAAAATCCTTATAGCTACACTCAGTGGTGATTTTACTGGACTACATATTCTTAAGTGTCATTTTAGATCCCTATTTTGTGTGGTTCTTTAAAATATTAAGACCCTCAGCACCTAATGTCAGCCCTCTCTAGGATTTAGCGTCTTCGCAAACAAAGAGATTTCACATATGCACTTGTGAAAATGCACTTGTTGAAGCCAACCAGCTGCAAATCAAATGAGCTGAGGTTGTTACACGACTCGACGAGGCGTGCCAAGCTGTGAAGCTTTTTAACAGGCTTCACTGCAAGCTGAACCTCTCACTACCACTGATCCAACACATTCTCAACAAATGCTCTTGTAATTACACGCATGTCATGCATGCAGTCTTGTGAAGAAAAAAAAAACAAGGTTAAAGCATGTCCCAGTGGTAAAGACAAATCATACTGAAAGTGAATGCAACATTTCAGAGGCGATCATCTGCACCTGAATCTTCAGCATGCACACTATTAGATAGTTTTATGATGCACTTAATCTCCTTTTTAAAATATAATGACAAAGTTAAATCAGAAAAGAAACGTTCTTCCCCCTAACTAAAGGAATGACAGCAATGCAATGCAAAGATCCAAATAGACAGAGCAAAAAAAAAGAACTGAGAAAACCACATGGTTGACTATTTAACATCTCGGTTAGAGATGTTAAACTCGTTGTGATTATTTTTGCATTACCAACCATTTCGTGCTGCTGTCATGGCTCAAATTACGTTTCATTTCAATAATTGTGTGACTGTAACATCTTTGGTAGGCAGGAGTACAAATGGGTGGTGTTTCATTTAAATTTCTACTTAAAATTACCAGAATGAACACATCAGTGCATTTCCATGTAAACATGTCAGGTGGAGCTAATATTATCTTTTTATTGGCTGTACCTGTAAACCACTAAATTTGTATGTGACAGGCATGATTGTGATATTCACTTCCTGTTGTGTATTCAGTGTTTTTTTTCAGCTACATTCAGCTCTCAGCTTGTCCCTTCATTCATCTATCACTTTCTGATGACTTGAGGCATGAGGCAGTTTTATTACACAAAGAACCACTTAGATTCACGGCAAACATGCTCGTCTCTGTGGTTTTACAAAACACAAACTGGGGCATAACTGTGCAGTTTAATTTAGAACCATGAACATCACCATATGCTGCATTTCCTCCCTTCAGGTGCTCTGCTAGGTCACTACAGTCACCATCAGTTAATGCTTGTTTGTTGGTCTTTCTGAATTCTTTTTTTTTTTTTTAAATTTAATAACTAAAAGGTTGCTCTAATAGTGTAAAGGTGTAAAGGCCTTAGTTTCACCCTTCCAAAGACTTTCCAGGACTTTGCAGGTTCTTTCAGGTATTTTCTCATAAAGTCTAATCTGGCCTACATGTTCCTCAGTATAACCAGTGTTTTGCACCTTCTTATAGCCTCCCTGTATATTTTGACCGTAATGCAATTACCTCCTCAACAGTGTTCTTGGTTAACACGTTCTAACTACCAAAGCGTAACATTTTACGCTAGGTGACAAATTGTCGATATATTACGCTTCCGGGCACCCAACATGTCCCTATATTACGAGATCGGAAAAACGAGGAAACATGAAAACCGTTTGGAATGAATCTACACATGTACGTTCGTTTTACTTAAATCGCTTTGAAAAACACTATCTAATGTCATTAAAGTGCTGGTTAAGGTTAGGGATAAGGTTATGGTTAGAGCTGGAATGCATAGCTGGAACGTGTATTACCGCGGGAGCGTCATTCTACTGGATTTCATTCATAACCCGCCGCGTAGCATAATAACGCGGAAGGTCACCTATCACGTTCCTCAGGAACGCCTTGGGCCTTGACAAATCGTCAGTATATTACCCCTCGGGAGTGAGAACGGGCTGTCTTGGTTGGATATTTAAGTTGTTTTTCTTAACCATGGAAATAATTCTGTCATCACTTTAGCTGTCTTCTGTGGTTTTTGAGACTTTTTGATATTGCTGAGCAGACTATAGATTGTTTCCAGCCTAATTATGGCCTCTCAATTATAGTGCTTATATTTAATGCAATACGTTTGTTAAACCTATTGAGTTGAAGGCAAAAGTATGCACTTCAGTCTTGGTTTTGGTCTTAACTTTACACTGAAAAGGTCAAAGGTCAACTTTACGATGACATCAGTCTGGACAGATATATGTATAAAGCGCAAAAGGATAGAACTGTGATGGGGCAATTTTCTAGTTTTAAACATGTGCTTGCATCTTCTGCAGGTAAAACTGTTGATGTTGAGGTTTACAGTTCTCTCAAAATTTGTGTTGGTGTAACACATTTTACAGTGCCTGCAGCATCAACACGAAGAGAACAGAAAACCAAAACCATAGATGAATCCTGTGGGGACGTGAGTCAAATTAGAATCTAAATGTAATGCTTGGTAGCTTCATAAATAATGAGATCAGCTCAGCATTTCAGGGAATACATATTTGCTTTCTTGCCTAAAGGTAAAAGGGCTGATTCAAAATTCACACAACCAACTTATAAAAAATAGCACATTTCATCCATTCAGTCGTTTTAGATTTTTGTAAGCATTACACATGGGGGGTGGGGGGGCTTTACATGCACTGGTGTGCCAAGCTGTTTCCAGTCTTCTAATCAAAACGAAGCTAACTGGCTGCTTGCTGCTGTTTGAGATTGCACTCAAGCGTAATGGTGATATCACTCTTTGCATCAGAGTCTTTGCAAGAATATAAATGTATCATGCAAACTATGAGCTTATTTGCTTTTACTATTAGTCAGCCGATTGAACCCATGCTCACATGCATGCATTTCTACTTGCATGTGAGTACATGCCACGGCTACAGCAGCCCAGAGTTCACAAAGTTCTTTAAACTAAAGTTTGGTCAGGAGAACACTTTCTAGGGTGCATCATTCTCCAAGTTCAACACAAAGTCAAGTCTTTGACCCGCTCTCTTACACAACATAAAGATGGATATTAGAAAATGTTTCCAGCTGCGTAACCCTGACTCATCCAGGCGTCAGTGACCCGCCAACTGCCTAAGCTGAACCTCCTGCAGCTTTGGCAGCAGTGATTAGAGCAGCTGTAAATATTAATGGGTTTGTTTCCTTGCCAGAGTGGTTGAGTGAAGGCTTCACCGTTGAATTTTTGTGAATCAAAAAATGGATTAACTGTTAAAACATCTGTGCGTACTCTTATGCTGTTTGTAGCAAAAGCTCTCTGGATTTGACGAGTTGCTCCAACACACAACAGAGTTTAAGGAGAGAGAGCCCGCACCGTTGCAGATGTGGTTGCAAAACAAGCTTAAACTGCAGTTTGTTTTTTTTTGTTTTTCTGTCCTTGCAGCTAGCCACTAATTTCACTAGAACTCATGTGACATTAACTCTGTCTGTATCTGTCTGAGAATATATCTCTTCATCTACCCATGTGTGTGTGTGCACGTGCAGTGCAGTTGTGCACTGACACCCAGATGCCACAGGCTCATTCACACATGTGTCATCTCGTCTCGAGGAAAGGTAGTGTAGGGTTTCTGGACATTGTCAGAGCAGGTGCAATGAATTACTTCCCCTTTTTTGCTGTAACCTTCCACCTTTGGCTTTACTTTTACTCCTTTTTCAGTCTCAATTCAAGCTCTTGACTCATCTTTCCAGAGTCGCTGACAGCACTTTACTGTCCGGAAGAGCTAAGAGGTCTTGGCGGCAGTGCTATCGTCATCACCGCACTTGCGGTTTAAGAATTAGCGGAAGTTTATCAGCTGATTCATATCTGAATTGTCTTGGTTTATGATAACATTTCAGAGAAAAGGGAAGTACAATTACCTCTGTGTAGGTGTGAGAGGGAGGCCAATGACAGCCACAGAATAGCAGATTTGTGGTCACGGGCATACTGCGTAGTGACTCGAAGCAGCTGCAGTTGGAATTAACATAGAATTTTCTCAGAAATGCTTTTCACACTCTTATCTTGTGTGGTACAACTGATTCGTTAGCAAATGTTTCATGCAGATGTATATAGGTTATACCCTGGAAATTTTAATAATATCACAAACTTAATTTAAGCAGAAGTACAAAAGATTAACATACATTTCTAAAAAAACAAAAACCAAAAAAAAACCTGTATGTAGTAATCATGCTATAGGTAGTGAAAAGACAAACAAGATAAGAGATGAGGGAATTCACTGCAGTTTGTTTCTCTCAGTCTTTCTGCTGCTCTTGATATGTGTGCAACAGATCTGCTAATTGTTATTGCTTCAACTGATAATCATTCAAAACTTTTGCCAAGCCACATTACATAAAAGTATACTACTTTTTTATGCATGCAGCACAGACAGACAAGGACATTAACACAAGAGTGTGAAACACACAACACGCAGCAGACAGGTTATGTGTGGTGGTGCAAGACAAGAACTGTTATGGCTCTGCTGATGGATGTTATTGCGCGGCTGTTGTTGCAGGGGTCACTGCGGAGGTCCTGCCTCTCCCTTGATCTAATTAAGCAACAGTGAAAGGAACAACAGTGAAATAGAGCACCTCTTTTTTTTTTGCATTGAGTTGAATTTGTTGCAGACGTACTCCAGGGTTTCTCCTGAGCCCATTCAAGGTTCCCTTTCATTCCCATTGAAAATGGATAGAAAAGGCTGCCCTCACACCCTCAAACTCATCTACCTCTGTTTGCCCTTGAAGATGAATGGAATCTACACTCTGTTGTGATGTGTGCGACAAACTAGTGAAGTGACTGGTGAGTATCACAGCAACTTGCTTGATTAGCATATAAATGCAAATCACCACAGGCATATTTTTTACAGAAGAAACCGTAGGACAAAAGCAACAATATTAAACACGTGTGCATCAGCTTGATTAAGCCCGACTGCGTAAACAGAGCGCGCAGAAAAGAAACAGACAGCCGCGGCTGAGAGTGTGTTAGACGCTCGTCTAGACTGCAAGCGAGATCCTTCCCGTCATTGTTGGTTGGCATTGAGGGGCTGCAAAACAGGAAGCAATCTCCGAGGGAAAACATACAGCTAAGAACGTTAGAAATTTAATGAGAAATGCAGTAAACAGCGCATTTGCGATATTTATTTTGAAACTAAATTACATTTTTACTCTTTCTGAACATGCAAAGAGGTGCTTTTAACAATGCGGGGGTTGGTAATCTTTCTTCTTTTCTTTCTTTGTTTTGCTTCACCTGCACCCGCTGCATGAAAAACACCACACATTGTCCAAGATTAAGTGCAGCCGGGAGACGGAAACAAGACTGATAAAAAAGGATCGTAACCCTATACAGTTGTGGTCAGATGTTTGCATTCATTCATCTTTGAATATCAGAATGATTTCTAATAATTTCTATGAACTGCCCTTTTTCCAGTGTGGAATGATTGTACAGCATCTTTAATGACTTTAAAAAACAAGAATTAGGTGTACAAGTTTGAATTTATTTATATAAATACACTGACTTAAATATTTTAATAAGTGGTGTTGAAGGTTCTGTTAACGTGACATGACCAAGGTCTATTAACTTAGTGACGATCTAATGAAGAGAACTGTAGATTTACACAAACAACTGCAGACTCCAAGATCACGAGCTCAAACAGTTGTATGTAAGTGCAAGTTATTCGGATATGTCATCGATTTGCCAAGGTCTGGAAGAAGACCCAAACTGTCACCCTCAGATGAGAGGAAATTGGTAAAGATGTTCAGGAATAACTCCGGAACCACCAAGACTAGAGAGTGCTGTCAACTGGAAACTGCTGGAACAGCAGCGTCACTGTCTATGGGGAAGTCAGTTTTACATTATTATGAACTAAGAAGCTGCCAACTGAGAAAGAAGTCCCTGCTCTAAAGTCGAGAAGCTTGACTGAAATTTGTAACTGCCCACATGGACAAGGCGAATGTCTTCTAGAGAAAAGTTTTATGGTAATACCAGACAAAGATTGAGGCATTGTTGGAGGCGTAAACGGGAGGCTTTCAAACCTAAAAACACAGCATGGTGGTTGCATCACGCTCTGGGTCTGTTTGGCTGCCAGTGGTACTGAAACAGGACAATGTTTGCAAACACACATCAAAACTGAGTTTGGAATGGATAAAACAGGGTAACACTACGGTTGCAAACTCTACCAGTTCTTCCAAGAGGAGTGGTCAAATATCCAGCCAAAATTATGCGAGAAGCTTGTTGATGGCTGCCAAAAGTGCATGGAAAAATGTGAGGCTGTATGTATATTTTTTGACACTTGTGGATTAGAGAAAATTCTAAATAATTGTACACCTAGTTCTTGCTTTTTAAACTCATCCACCCTGGAAAAAGAACACTTCAAAGAAATCATTAAAAGACCAAAGTTTACATGACATTCATGCCCATGATGACTGTTCATAAGCTTCTGACCACAACTGTAGGTATTTGCTTAGTTCAGTATTCAGTGTGTCAAACTGGTAGATTTTCCCTTCTCAGTGGGGTGTTTGTTTGTAATGGTCTCTTGCACCATCTTGTGGATACAGAGTTTTTTGTTATTGTTGTTGTTGGGGGAGGGTTTTTTGTCTTAAGTGTTTGCCTTCCCTTCAGCACACAACAAAATGTATGGCTTCTTTATCTGATCTAGCCAGACCAACCACAGATTCTAATATAATTACATTTTATTGCATTATAAAAGCAAATAAGTAATGCCTGATTGTTATAGTGTAAAGATTATATAAAGCAGTGGTTCCTAAACTTTTTTTGCTAGCCCCCCCTTTGTTTAACAAGAAAATCCCCCATCCATATTTTCTTTTCAAACTCCATTGCAGTTTATGTCACACCTTAAACATTTTTGAAAACAATTAAACAAATAAAAGTAAACTGCAATAGATTACAGGTTGCAATAACATGAAATCCTACCTCTCTTACATAACAGAAAAACAATCCATCTTTATGCTGTAATTATTTTACGTGTAGTTGCTGTTGTTTTTTTTACTGTAGCTGTGGGTTACTGTTTGTCCATGATTTGGACAGCCCAGCGCGTGCTCCCGACTCAGGGGAAATCCTGTTGGGGATACCTACCTTGGCACCACCGTTGTGCAAGTGAAGCTAAAGGAGAGATATCATTCATCATTCATTCATCACTTTTTCTACTCTTTGGCTTGGAAGGAAGTTGGTTTGGAAGCATATTTCGCTATGCTTCATCTTCTGCTTTGCGTTTGTGTGGGAGCCCCGTCAAAAACTTGGCCATTATGCGCACAGTGTCCAAGCATTCTTTCTTTTTTTTTTTTAATTCATACCGCGCCCCCACTGCAATAGCTTGGGGCGTGCCCCCCACCTTAGGAACCACTGAAGTAATATGACAAAGATTTGACCCACTCCTCAGTTTACAGTTATTATTTTTAAGGTGATCTTGCTAACTTTTTCTTAGCAAGAGGACTTCAGTTTATTTTCAGTCCAGTCCTTGTACATGAGTACTTTTAGAGGAGTGTTTTTATTGTTGTTTCTTTGTCAATAAAAGTGACATTTGAACATTTTGATCATAAAAAAAGGCACCAATTCAAGGAAAGAACTACAAACTAGCAAGAAGCAATTTTAAATTGTACCATTAGGCACTTTGCTACTAGTAGCTTATTTAAAAAACACATGATTTGTTCCAATTTCTTTATCGAATCTATGAAAAACGCCCTAAATAAGTCTAACAGGCATAAAATCTAATTTTTTATACCTGTATTTTTGTGCATGATTGACGAAAAGCTGTTAGCTTAAAGCTTGGCGTATGGTGTGCTGCGTGTCCTTAAAAGCTCTGAGTAAACTTGACAAGTGGACAAAAGAAGAAGTGGCACTCCTAAAATACATCTACAGCAAACCCAAAAGAAATGGGAATAAATCCAGCACAGAGCTGACATATGACCTATTAGATGCAACCCAAACCCTTCAGTTGATCTATATTTATCTACTGTTCACTGAAGCCTTGTCAGAAGCTTCTTGGTGGAAATTTGTCTGCCAAGAAGCCATTTATAAGGAAACAGAGAGGAAAGGCTCAGGTATGCCAAATTATACAAGAACTGGACTGAAAATCAGTGAATCAGGTCTGATGAATCCAGATGTGACATTTTTGGTTCAAATCACCATTAGTATGTACGGAGGAGGTCAGGCGAGAAATACAACAGGGAGTGTCTGCAGCTATGTGTAAAACATGATGGAGGCTCTGTCATGGTTTCAGGCTGCATTTCAGCGAGTGGTGTTTGGGATTTTGTCAGACTTAAATAGGAATTATGAATGAGCAAAGTAGCAAGCAATGCAATACAACCTGTAAAGTTGGCATTGCAACATGTTGTTGTATGGTTGAGAAAGGCTTCATTTTTCAGCAAGACTGTGATCCCAAACACACTGCATATATATACCTGGACAGTGGCGGTCCTAGCCTGTTAGGCGCCCTGGGCGAACACCCCCTCTGGCGCCCCCCCCCACACACACACACACACACATACACACAGATATATGAAGAGGGAGAGAGTATGCATAGTATGCAAACGGCTACTAAACAGACATCATACTTCGTCATACAATGAGAACAGGACAAATCAACAATTGACACTGACTAATTAATATTATATTATTGTATATATTGTTTGGATTTAGTCTGTTACTGTTACTATTTGTACCATTTCTTCTTGGAGGAACTGTAACCCAAATAATTTCCTTAGGGATTAAGAAAGTATTCTGATTCTTAATGTTTTAGGATACATGACCTGCCATTATCCAATGACACATCTGCTTACCTGTGTCTTTTGCTCGTTCCTCCTTGTAGGAGCCATAATTAAATGTATTGAATTTTAAGGATCACTGGGTTTTTATTTGTTTGGTTGCTATGGTAATGTGTAACAGGAGTCACGTGGGTGCTAGCGGCGACATTAAGAGTTTGTTGTCAGTCTGTCATTCACTGGTTTGATTTTGACAGAGAGGAGGGCTGGGTAGCCGTAGTTTTTGTTGACCGCAGCACAACGAGTTTCCCCTTGTTGCATTAGAGCCTGTGATGTTTTAAGAGTTTGAATCGCGAGCCGATCACATTGCTCTGTAAACTTTTCAAGCACTTTAATAAACAAGCAAGCAATTCCACCTCTCGCATTACTGCGTAAAGTTGACAGCGCGTCAGGCAAATAGGCAGGCTCCATCCCCGGCCTCTAGCGACTGTGGAAGTCGCTACACTCCTCTTCTTTTCTCTTTTTTTAAACTTTAAAAACGGGTTGTGTGTGAGACTTTAAATAAACAAAATATAAAATATACATTTTAAATTGTTATTGATCCCTTTACCCCGAGTCCTAAAGTGTATATTTATTTTTTTTACTCTTAAATATTTATTGTTTGTTTTCTTGCACTGCTGTAACTGGAGCCTCGTCGTCTCGTCTCACTATATACTGGACTGTATGTATGTATGTATGTAGCGGAGATGACAATAAAGTTTACTTTGACTTCAGCAGCAAGCAGGCGCACCGAGGGCTCTCGCGCTCACTTGCATACAGAATTTCGAAAAAACATCGGTGCAAATTATAAGTCTGTATCATGATGTCTGGTGTTTTCGTGTTTGTTAGTTTGTTTTTATTTAGTTTTATTTTGCGAGTTGGTTATTAGATGCTGCTCCAGCCAGCCAGAGAATCCCCCGCCGCCCCGCCCTCTCCTCCCTGTGCCACAAGCAGCAGGCGCACCTCGCAAACGGAGGGCGCCCTTACTCCCATGGGCGATAGAAAATCGATCGGTGCCTATGCCCAATATGGGCTCGCATGATGTCGGGGCAGCATGAGTACAAGCATTTTTTTTTTTACCGATGCCCATAATGCCGCCCCCCACCACGATGCCGCCCCGGGCAACTGCCCGTGTCGCCCGTATCTAAAACCGCTACTGTACCTGGATGGAAAAACACACACACTGTTCATAAGAAATATTGACCTTTGAGCTCATTAGAAGTATATAAACTAAACTAAGTTTTTAGATTGCCTTACTATATTTCCTTGCAAGTTGGCCAATTTCAGTGAACCATTGCACCTATTTCCCAATTTTCAAACAACAAATAAAGACGAAATATTGCCTCTACTTTTGCACTGTACTGTAAGCATTGTATCTGGTCATTCCTGTGTACATAGAGTAAGGACCTTATGCATACTGGCTATACTGTCTGTGTATCTGGGTACCATAACGTGTAAAAACTGAATAAACTAACCTTTGCAGAACACGCACTCCCTGGGAGAGTACTAACATCTTTTTCCGTCTTAGAGTGGACTGATGACCAATGTTCCCTCTAAGCTGCGCGCGTGCGCAATTGCGCACTGTTGGCACGGTCTCTGCTCACAGAAAATCTGCGTTGCGCACAAAAGAATCTAACCTAGGGTTGCCAACTCCCTGAGAAATAAATAAGGGACACCTGGTGGCCAGGGCCGGGCGACCCAGTTGTCTTCACCCTTCCCAGTGTGGTGAATTTTTTAGCTCTTTTTTTGTGTGTGAAATTATTTTTTTAACCATTTGACTTGAATTTGATTTAAGTAGATGCATATTATTTGTGATATCAACACATGGGAAACTAAAATCATTTAGCCATTTATTTTTTAGCTCAAAATGACAACATTAACACAATAAAACAGGTCTCTTTCTTAAACAGAAGCCTGTCATACTTAACTTTTGAGAATAAAAGTAAATCTTTCTTTAAAAGAACTCTGTCCTGCTTAACCTAAAATTATATAAATTAATAGAAAACAATAGAAAGAAAAATATTCTTGTAACAGTGCACATTTAGTGCATTTAGTGCAATTGGCTTCAGCAGAGGCATTTTTTCAGCTTTTGCTCCCGTTTGTAAACCCACTTGTTCCCATGATTACGCATCATAACTCATCATCATTATTCATCTATGTATTACTTTTATGTATTACTCATCTATTTGTTGTAATCATCTATCCTTGCAGTTGTTTATTACACAAAATAAATTATATTATCACACTTCTGGCCACATAGCGCTGATATTCACTGCACATGCCCATTTTAACCTTAACCAGAGGGTTTAAAAACAAACAAACCAGTGTTTACATACCATATCTGCTTCTGCCATGGCCTGGTGGACAAAAATTGGTTAAGGGTTCCCCGAGCTTTCACGCCCCTCATGTTCTTCATGTGCCCACCATTAGAAGCATGCCTATGGAAAAAGTGCGCCGGCACACAGTGCAGTGCGCTTTATTGGTGTTATCGTGCACTTTTCCAGCCAGGTGTTTTCCTTTTCCCATTCTTTCCTGTACTTTTGTAGCCTTTTTTTCTTTCTCTGAGAGGAACAATCATTGCTGGTCTAATGCTGGGCTTACACTGTGCGATTTTTGGCCCATTTTGAGCCGATTTTTGAGTCGTGCGACCAATTTGGTGATCGGCCCGATTTTGGCCTTCATCGTGCATCGTGTAGTATACGTGGGGTAACGAGAAGCGATTAACACCTCACGACCAGCTCCCGATCATCAATCGCTCGTGAGGGTGTCACCGCAGCCGCTCACACTGCTCACACGCAAACACGTAAACGTCGGTGAAAAAGACGGAGCAGCACGGCTGTGCGGCGTGTGATCTGGACACAAGCGATGGAGGCACAACTTGTAGAACTTTGGAAAGCTCATCCGAGCCTTTTCGAAGTGGCATCACCAAATTATCACGACCACAACAACCGTGAAAATAGTCGGATTTACATTGCTGCTCAATCACAGCTGCCTGATCAGTGTTTTTCATTAGCAATTTAGCAAAGTTGATGGTGGTGTGTGTCTGTGTGAGTGAAAGACAGAGAGGGAGAGCGAGCGACAGATTTTCTGTTATAACCTTCATTTTATGGAGGCACAGTGTGAGCACTCAGGTCGCATCAGAGCATCGGGCGGTATAGTGTGAGACCCTGCATCGTGACCTACGAACTTATAACCCATGCGAGCCAATCGTGCAGTTTGAAAATCGCACAGTGTTTGCCCAGCTTCAGGTGTACTGTCGTCTGAGACCGCAGTGTCGGCGTTTGTTTCCCTGTTGGCCATGCTTTTTGTTGTGGTCATCTGTTGTCTTCCGGTATTTTCTCTGCAAGCGACCTTTCCTCAACCAATGAGATGAGCGGTAATCTGAATTGTCATACTCGAATTGTCATAAGTGTGCTGTCAGCTCATTGGTCACAAAGCAGGAGCGGGGCTGGGAATTATGTTTTCAAACAAAGTGTTAATTACATTAAAACTTATAGACTACTTTTGATTCTCACTGTATTACGGGACAAAGTGCGTCCCTTTTCAGCTCAATACGGGACGTGTACTTTTGTTTCTAAATACGGGACGATTCCGTTTTTTAAGGGACGGTTGGCAACCCTAATCTAACCTGAATTGAAATTAAAATTTTAACAATTCTGTTTTGCAGTGTTAGTCAGTAAGTGACTGGCTGCTCCCGTATGGGATTAGAACGATGCCACCTTATTCCATAGTCCAGCCAATAATGCGATTCACATTCGTATATATGCAGCTAATCAACGTCGTTGACAGTCTATGACAGCGTCCTTATGTGCTGACACCAGTGTTTTAGCTAGCAAAGCGGCGTGGCTGATGTGGAGTGAAGCCACGTTAATGACAACGTGTACAACCATTGGAGATGTGAGCAGGACAGACGGAACAATTGACGGAAAAAGTGTGGACTTTATACCAGTTTTTAAATTGTGTTGATAGGCCACGTAAAACCAGAGTTATGATAAAAATATATGCAATGTTTGTTTGTTTTTTCCTGAATACTATCGTTGTTTATATTTACAGCAGGAAGAAACGGTAAAAACGGCGTTTTATAAGGAAAACGCTCTCCGCCTGTGAGCAAAAACCAAAACCCCCACCCTTTCCTATTGGTCGAAAAATGTACCATGTCGACCAATCCAAAAAATGATATGGCAACATGGCATTTAGTTGTTTAGGAAGGGGTGGATTTTTAGGAGTGACTGAGAGATTTTCTACGTTTAGCGCAAATCATGTGTAGTTAGTGTGTAGTGTAGTGTAGTCAGTAGTTTTGTTGTGTGTGTCAGAACAATGATGCGACTGCTGAATGTTACAAGTGTTACAGGAGTGATACATCTCCTGTTGTCAGGCCTGCAGGTATCAGGCTGTTGTTCTCCTTTATCTCATAGTGGACAGAAATTATTTTTTGGAGTGGCACAAATAATTTGTGTGGCATCAAATTTGATGCAGAACACCTGATTGTTCTGTAAATAGTTTGAAATGTTTATTTAAAAAACCGCCTTGGCTGCATTTTTAGGCAAACAGCTGCAAAAAACTTTGTTGTTTGCAAAGCTCAGTTACTTTTTTGAAGAAGTAACTATATAATTAGTTACCCAACACTGGTTATTATTTACTGTATTTTGCAGACAGAGATTTACAGGATTCTCTCCCAGACCACAGACTCATACTCATAATACAAGTCAGAGCTTTATTTTTTTTAAAAAAAAAAAAAAGAAAAGAAAAGAAAAAAGAAAAAAAAAAGAAAGTTGTGTTTTCAAAATTGGAGTTCAAGTTATTTTTTTACTTCCAATAGTGTTAATATTCTACACAGGTCATGAACAAATTTTTTTTTTAATTTTCATTGTAAGTGGGCTAAAGCAGTTAATTAAAAGTAGTCTAACATAAATATAAATGCTGTAATTTGACTTGTGACTTGGATAGATTCGATGCTGGCGTGACCACAGTGCACACGTCTGCTGTTGCTCACAGTGGTCCAAGGGACCGCTCAGCGAGTTTGTGTGTTCGCTCAGACACATGAAAAATTAGAGGGAACATTGCTGATGACCATCCAGGTCCTCTGAGAGTTGTTGGGATTGAGGCATGGTTCACCCCAGCTTCAGTCACCCAGCGCTTTCCTTTAGTTGGAACATTTTACTAACAAGTTTACTTTTTCCAGCATCAACTTAAAGTGATTACTCTAAATGCTGAACAAAGACATAAAGGCATCACATACGATAGACAGATGTATGCTTTTTGTCCCTATTCGGTTGCCTTGATTTGATTTGTCACGTGGTTCCACGTCACGTTTGTCCCTGGTCTTTAGCGGTGCAGCTGGAAAAACAGTTGCCTCTTTTACAACTAATTCGCTTGATTCAAACAACAATAATGGAAATCGGTACAGAAATTAGTAAGAAAATAAGGGTGAGTAACAGTGCGGGTTGAAGCTGAGTGGTCTGCGTGATTAATGTTTGCGTAACAAAGGAGCTACAAGCTAACACTGACTCGCTAGCTTAAATGTGTCAGCCTAGCCTAACTTATTGTTTTTATTTTCAAGGCCGAGGGATTGGTACCTCACTCCGGCAGGCATCGTCATAGACTCAATCATTTCTTTTTGATTTGAACAGTTTCCACAGCATAAACTCAGTGCTACGTTAAGTTAATCCTTGGGTTGTTGGTGAATTATAACAGCGCAGCTAGCTACGCTACCTAGAATTTGTTGAAATAACATCTTCCGGTTGTACTTTTAATCTCTTCCAGGCTGCCATCAAAGGAAAGCTTCAGGAGCTTGGTGCATATATTGGTACGTGAATGATATTCAGTGATTACCTCTGAGCCAGCAGTTACCTGGTTGTGTAGTCTTACCATACACGATGTGCGTGTTTCTTTTTCTTCACAGATGAAGAACTCCCAGATTATATTATGGTGATGGTGGCAAACAAAAAAACCTCCCAACAGATGGCCGACGACCTCTCGCTCTTCCTCGGAAACAACACGATGAAATTCACAAGCTGGTGCGATTATATTGTTTATTTGTGGACTGGTTCTTATGTAGCGCTTTTCTACTCTCCTGGAGTATTCAAAGCGCTCTGAATATGTAAAATATGAAAGAAAGTTGTACCTTTTTGCCTTAATTTTGTTTTTGTTTCTTCATTTTTAGGCTGCATGGTGTTCTGGAGAAATTAAGATCTGTTGCAGCAGGTAAGCCTGGCTGCGTTGAATACATCTCTGCACTTTTTAACCAGCAATGGGAAGTCTGTCTTTTTTTATGAACATGTGAGGCTCAGGAGTTTAGCATTGCTCATGTTTCTGTTTTTCTCAGAGCCCGCATCCCTCAAGCAGCTGCAGTCAGACAGCGCTACTGTGAGCGGGAAGAGCCGATCGTCTGTAGGTGAAAACGGCCGAGCGGAGGAATTAAGAGGAGATAGGACAGAAGCCCGTGTATCCAGCTCTGCACATGAGAGCAGGTACCTGACGCAGTAGTTTCTCAGGTTGCCCCCTAATTTCCAAATTATGCTTCAGCAGGAAAATCTATGTAGTAACTTAAAGCAAATTGTGAATTGATTGCTCATTGTTTGGGATAATTTTGCTCATGCTGAGGTCTCCAACCACTATTTTTCCAAGTTTAACTGTAGTAATATCCATTTCCTCTTTGGAAGGTCTCATAAATGGTGGCTCAGTTCTTCTGTGTGTTTGTATTATTTGTACTTTTTAAGGTTTTTGTTATAGTTTTTTATGATGTAAGTCAGTGATAATTCACACAAAACACAAAAGCATGTCCGGATTTCCCCCAGAAAGTATTATGATGTTAAAAATGACTATTTACTTGAACAAAGAAGTACTCATCAACAAAGAAAGTCTTTGGTCAGAGCAGACCAAGAAGTGTGTTTGTGTGTGGTTACATTTTCCTTGTATTTTGTTTGTTTGTTATCAGGAGGGGGACCTTGGAAAAGGGTTCCTCACGGCTCTCCTCCAGTGTTAGGCCCCTGGTGGAGCCGCTCCCATCGGAGGCAGTTCTTGACATCAAACCAGAGATGGATGACGACCTCATCGCTGACGAGCCTTTAGAAATCAGCACCAACCACAGTCGTACACACGGCGCAGCTAACAGACACAACGCTGATATCTATAGACCCGGTCAGGGCCAGTTCACATCAGTAAGCTCTGCGGAAGCGTCCTTTCATGCTAGGCAGCAGGGCAGCAGAACCAGCAGAACCTCTAGAACTGGATCCAACAAGGTATTATCAGAGTGCTTATTCTGCTCACTTTTTGATGACGGTGTATTAGGTAGTTGGATATAGTAATAATGCCTTGCTTTCACCGTTCAGCAAGAAGAGTTTTCGAGGAAGCGGAAGGCACCGGTAGTGAGTTCTGTCGTAAGAGTGAACCGAGATGCAGACGAGGACAGCGACGATGTGGACGAGGACGAAAGCAGCTACAGCGGCAGAGGCCTCTCCAGTAGAGTGTCCCTCCCCTCCAAACCAGAACGGAAGTCAGTATGAACACTTGATGTCATATTAACCTCAGGGTTGGGTTTATACTGTGGAAAGAAAACGGTTAAGTAAGGTAATGTTTATCTGCCTCGTGGATGCTTTTATTTATGGGACTTTTGTAGGTCGTGTGTACCCAAACCACATGTGTGTTTTCTTGCAGTAAAGCTTAAGAAGTGAGTCACAGATGATCAATTTTGCGCTTTGCTGAGCTCTAACAGTTTCGAGGTTTGTATTGTTTCAGACCTACTCTCCCACCAGCCAAGCAAGCCAACAGAAATCTGATACTGAAAGCCATCTCTGAGGCACAGGACTCAATCACCAAAACGACTACCTACCCAACAAGTGCGTTCCCACTGTCGTACATTTAACCACAAACATCCTGTAAGTTAAGCTGATTTTCCATTGTTGCTTGTGTCATTCTCTTACGTTGACCTTTCCCCGCAGTACCACAGAAACAGACTGTTCCTGTGGCGCCTCGTACTCGTCTCGCCAGCAGTGAGGAGATGAGTGCAGCCATCCAGCTAGTCCAGGAGCACCTCCACAGCCTGGCGCCCAGGGTGCAGACCTACACCGCCACAGATCTACCTCCCTCCAGAACATCTGGTATATATAATAGAGTTTCATGCGCACAGATGATCACATAGTCTCATTAGCTCACAAGTATATGTCTGTTTGCAACCTATGAGTGATGTTTTGTAGCTGAAGGAGCAGATGACCATAATTATTTATGTCTATATATATATTTTGTGTATGTCACAAGCCCGGATGGTTTTTATTTGGATGATTACTGTATAGCAGAACTATGGATCATCATAACTGAACAGCATAGTAATGAAATAGTTGTATAATTAGATGTGTGTTGACTTCGGCAGGCAAGTAACAATTTTAAAAAACTTTGAAGTTCTCAAAGTGCTGTTTTGTTTGTTTTATTTATTTATTTAATTCATTCATTTTATTCCAGCTCCAACTAGATCGTTAGCATCGCGGCTTCAGTTGGAGAGCAGCGGTAGAGGAGAGCCAAATGAATATGGTGGGTCTTAGTTTTAGACAAGCGATTTCCGAATGATATTCCATGCAACTTTAGAAAGTTTCAAAACTATTGAGAAGTAATGAGTCTTCCCAAAAACACTTGATAGCTCCCAAAATTCTATTTACATATTTTTTCAATCTGTCATGCCTCTAGGGGTGGAGGTCACTGCAGGCGGTGAAGTGAAGACATTTGATACGCGTTCTTTCATAATGAGTCGACCACAAGTGGGAGAATCTCCAGTTGGAAATCAGCAGCAAGTCCTGTCTGCTGTACCACGCACCGTCCAGACCAGGTTTGTATGTTTGTATTTTTACTGAGGTGGCATACACAAGGTGTCTTTCCATTATGTGGAGTGATTTATTGTAACATCAGGGATCAGGCTGAGTAGTGGCTAAGGCTGCCACAAACGATTATTTTGATAGTCGACTAGTCACCGATTATTTTTGCGATTAGTCGACTAATCACATCATGCATCCATTGGATGTACAGCATACAGCTTATTGCACCAGCATGCATCTGCTCTTATATAACTATCATTAGCTTACAGCTTTAAGTGTTTAAGGTATGTGCTAACTAAAAATAAAGACAAGATGATAGTTTATTAAATTTTAATGAAATTTGCAGATTGTTTCGGTGAAGTTTAATAAACTTCTTGCTATCTAAAATATAACAGGACACCGGAGTATATTCTCGAGCATCTCACACTTCTGATAATCAGTTGTCTGCTTGACGTTTATTCAGCTGTGTAAAAACTATAACTTTAATCTCAGCCAAACCGATTTACTCAGGAACAAATAAAATACTAAAAAAAGCCAAACAATAACATTTTTAAGTTATCTAAGTGACTTATATATGTTTAACCTGAGTAGCGAAAGACGGCGGTGGGTTTGAAAACGATTTGCCGGGTGTCCGGTGTTCTCACGGCTCTAGTGAGCCTTGCCCCCTGCTAGCTATCGAGCTAGTGGGTAACAGACGTCTCTGAAAACGTCGGAGCGCTTTTGAAAATATGTGGTGTCTTGATAAACTGAGCAGATATTTGAGGTTTACACAGCTACATTCTCGCCTAAAAATATGTTAAACGTTTATTTTGTGACCCAGAAAGAATAATAAGAGTAATATTAAAACTAACTAGCTGCCGCCATTGTTGGAAACTGAGCTGGGCTGCGCTATGAATTCTGGGACAGAGCTACTTCTTCTTCTTCGGGGTTTAACGGCAGCTGGCATCCTTGTACATGCAGTGCTGCCATCTTCTGTTTCAGTCCGTTATTACACTCTTAAATTCTACTTTTTCCTGCGTCTTTTGTGATCTTACAAAGCTTCAAACGACGCGTCAACTATTAAATCAGTCGTCGACGACTTTGATAGTCGACGTAATTGTGACTAGTCGACTAATCGTGGCAGCCCTAGTAGTGGCACAAAGTTGGTTGTCAACGCAATGAGCTCTCATAAAACGGGTGCTGTTGACATCTGATCAATCGTTGTGTCCTGGCAGCAGAGCGACTGATTTTATAAATTATGATAAATCTATAACGTTACAAAAATATGAAGATCTGAAACATACATTGCAGACAAAGCAGCAGCGTGTGTGTGTGTGTGCACATGAGAGGAAAAGCACTTAGAAGTGTGGTACTATCCATACTGTATAGATGTGTGAAGCAGGAAAGAAAAGCAGCAAAAATTCAAAAAATCATTAAGATGCAGGAGAATTTGGTGGATTATAATCAAGTATCTCATTGAATTAATGTTTAAAGGGCAGTTATATTTTCTGTTCTTTCACCTGCAGTCTCGGTGGTGTTTAATGGTCTGAGAGTAATGAATGATAAATGAAAACAGAATTCAAATGTAGGCTTATGTAAGTGCGATGCAAGGTGAGCAGGAAGTGCAAATAAGTTTACTATTTAAGGATCACTTATTACAGTGTTATTTAATGGTGATGCTATTGATTGGCCAGTAGGTGGTGCCATTGTACCTGTTGACGATGTTACGAGGATGTACCTCAAAAAGAAGTGAACCACCTTTGTAGTACAGAAAACCCAGAGTTAACCATGAAGATAAGACCATATCCTGTTTCATAGTACAGGCCTGTGTCTTTGTATAAATAACGAGACATTTGTGCTATTACTGGATTGTCATTTCATCTGTTCTGCTTTTCTGACTTACCCTAGCAAGGAGAGAGGCGACTCTGCCAGCCCGAAGTTCATAGTGACATTAGATGGGGTACCGAGCCCGCTTGGTAACCTTGCAGACTGTGAAACTGACCTGGAAGATGTGAGACCACCTGCGAACGTACCTGACGCAGCGAGCCATGCCCACAGAGAGCCCAAAGTCAGCGTCCTTCAGAGGTTACAGGGAGGCGTCACATCAGAAGGTGTGTGTGTGTGTGTGTGTGTGTGTGCTCTCAGCGGAGTTATTAAAGTGATATGATAATCAGCTATTTTATTTTTGTTTTGCATGTTAAAGCCAAGTTTTAGCCTCTTAGTCCTGCCCTTTTATCTGTTGACAGATGAGATGATGGACATTGACATGGCAGAGGAGAATGCGGTCCCTTTGAAAAAACAAAAGGTCATGGAGCGATGCAAGTTCTGGCCGGTGTGCAAAAGTGGGGATGAGTGTCTGTATCATCACCCAACAACACAGTGCAAGTAAGTAGCTATGTTAAATACAATAAGAATGACTGTTTAGGGTAATTCTTTTTCACTTTCAGTCATAAGTCCTGATTACATGCGTTTTTCTTTTTTCCTTAAGGACTTTTCCAAACTGCAAATTTGGGGATAAATGCCTTTTTGTGCATCCAAATTGTAAATACGACGCCAGGTGTACAAAGCCAGACTGTCCCTTCACTCATGTGAGCCGCAGGAGCACGGCTGCACCTCCTCCACCCAGACCAGGTACTCTCTCGCCAGCTTGACCTATGCTGGGTTTTCTTCTAGCCTCCTGTTCACTGATGGGATTCTGGCTAAATTCTGTGAGAGTGATTAGTAGTTTAAACATTTTCAGCTATTGTGGATCCACTAAAAGTTTCCCTAAATTACCTCAAGCAAGTTCACATATGGTTAATTGATGAAAAACAAAACACAAAAAACTGGTGGTGTGCAGATAGAAAGTGAAGCTAATCTGTTTAAAGTTAGCAGGGGAAGAATGCGTTCATACTATTACCTTTTACTTGAATCTTCAGCCAGTTTTGTTGCATTATTCTGAATAAAGTAGACCCAACCTAAATGATACAGATCTGAAGTCTTTGCCGGGCTAATCTACACCTGTGATATAGATTATCTATTCATCAGGTCAGTATGTTGGTATGGTCTGAAATAATGACGCAGAGTAGATCTTTGTCAAATGCATTGACCCGACTCTCTATCAGGCATCTAGTGCTTGCGTCTGTGGAAACCCCCAGTGCTTTTTAAAAAAAAAAATCTGATTAGCGAAGATAAGACAGGACCTTGCTGTTCCCTTTTAGACTAAAGGTGAAAGCGTGTGTTGGGCTTAGAAAGAGGGCAGAGAGTCTAAATGCTCCTCCCTGTGGGAGGACGGCCCTGAGAACTGGGTGACAGTACATTCACTTCTGTTGTCCTTGGTGTCGAGCTGACTTGGCATCTGCTGAAGTTGCATTCCCGTGTGAATTTAAAACTGTCTCACAAAAACGGAACAGTGGCCCACGTCAGTAGTCGAATGAATTATTGTTGATTTCCTCCCCAAAAAATTGTTTTTAATGATGTCAGTGTTACAACAAAGAAGTCATTATTGTTTTCCCTCAAAGACATTTAATGTGACACTGTTTTTACGTGTCCATAGCACTTCCATGTTTCTAAACTATCATAATCATCTGATATCTTATCCTTGACCCTTATGTTTGCAGCAGTGCAGCAGACCCAGCCTACCAGCATCTGTCGCTTCTTCCCAGAGTGCAAGAAGATGGACTGTCCATTTTATCATCCCAAGGTAAAAACGCTGCACAAGAGCTGTTTTTGTACAACGCAGACTGATCGCTTTCAGATTCTCAGCGAATCTGATTTTTTTTTCTTTTCTCTCCTTCTTAACTACAGCCGTGTCGCTTTGCTGCGATGTGTAAACGAGCCGGGTGTACCTTCTACCACCCGACCACAACCGTGCCTCCAAGGCACGCCCTGAAGTGGACAAAAGCACAGAGCAGGTGAACAGATAATGCAACTCAGATAAAGACCATAATTTAATATTTAATTCAGCATTATGTGTTTAATTTGATGATGCACCTAATAAATACGGTCTTTCTCCCCTCGCAGCTAAAGTACAGAGAGTACGGCAGAAGCCCGACGGTCGGCGTTTGAAGCTGTGGAAAGTCCTTGTGTCTGTGGGCTGTCAATATTTCATTTACCGAAAGTTTCAGTTTGTTTTAATGTATTGTTTGGAGTGATTTTAAAGGAAATAGTTTTTTAAGTTGAGGAGTCAAGTTTTTTGTGGGTCATGCTGTCAAAATAATAAATACAGTTATATAAAAATCTGTTTCACATCATCATTTTGCTCATGCTATTCGTGTACTCTGGTGGGACACCGACCTTGATCGGTTTAACTGAAGGTAAGGCAAGTCATACGTATCGTGCAGTAACATACACTGAAAAAGCATAAAACGCGAACATGTTTGACCTTTTTTTGCTTATCAAAATTCTGCTGGAGTGACTCGGTGCTACAGTCTGCAGTGGTTTTTATTAAATACACACGGATCCAACCAGACTGAAATCTATACATGCAGTCAGTGAGCTAAAGACGCCCTCAGCACTGCAGCTGTGTGCAATAACACCTGCATCCTTCTAAAGTGTGAAAGCCACTTTTTACCAGTGTTGGGACTAACGCGTTATTAAGTAACGCGTTACAGTAACTACGTTATTATTGTGGTAACGAGCACGGTAACTAGTTATTATGCCAAAATCAGGAACGCGTTAGTCGTTACTGGGATTTAGATAGGCTCGTTACTCGTTACTTCGTGTGGTGGCTATCGCGGAGCTTCCACAGATTCAGTAACATTAGCAAGTGGTGGAGGCAGCAGGAAAAGAGACCCGAGGCTGCCGCCGGTCCAAGTGTGAACTGAACTTCAGGTTATGACCTGCAGTCTATCTGGGTCAGATATAAACCAAGTCTAGGTGGAGTTTATTTTCGTTATTCTGACTTTTTCCGTACTGCGTACTAGCTAGCATGACGGTGTTTCTATACAGCTGGGTGGGTGCTATGATGTTAATGATGTTGAACTTTATTTTGTTCATAAGTTATTAGAGTTGCCAACCGTCCCGTCTGGTCTTCAGAGAAAATATTACGCGTTTCTTATTGAGGTGAAAAGGAACAGTTTGTCCCGTAATTCAGCTACAATGAAAAAGACACAAAGCTGGAGTTATTCTGTGTCTTTGCTGCACAGCTGCCTCTTCTTCTCTCATTCTCTCCCCTCCCTCTCCCGTTTCTACTTCAATCATGAAAACTGATCAATGATCAGCTGATCGGCTCTCTTGTTTGTTTATCGCCCACTTTGCGCCAGAAAAGGGAAACCAGCCGATGTCGCGTTAAACAACAGCAGCACGTTTAAGCTTGATCAGCTGTTGTTAGAATTTATTTAATATCAATTTCTAGTATCAGCTGATGTTTGCTGGAGCCACAGCTGCAAAAAAGCTGCTGGTCATGATATCGGTTTGGTTATCTGGTGAGAGGGAAACATGAAGATGAAACCAGAAGATGTCCTTACTGAATCATCAGAGCTGAACAGGTGATGTTGAAACAGGTTTACCTTTTAGGTGACATGAATGAGTTGAAGGGAAGTTATGAACTGTTTCTGAGAGACAAATAACACCAGGATCCTTTTTTTTAGGTAGCTGACAGCTGGTAACTGTGCAGGTGCGGATCTAGCAAAGTTTTGCCAGGGGGCCAGGTAGGGCATTAACGGGGAGAGGTGGGCACAAAGAAATACTTTTCTTTCTTATTCTCATTTAAAATGTCTAGCTTTTAAAAAATAATTATCTGAATCTTACAACAAACGATTGATAGATTGATACATATATACCATCAAGACAGTGAACATCACTGTCACAACAGCGTTTGTTTTCATTCAAAGGCTTTATGATTTTTCCTATAATGGCGGGCCGGTCTCTAGTCAAAATGCCCGGGCCAATTTTTTGTCCCAGTCCAGCCCTGTATGCAGCTCATCTGCAGTTTGGTGTTACCTACATCTTCCTATTCAGAAGGCAGAATTTCAGAGTCCTGAGTACAATCAAAGCACCACGACTGCAGTTTTTGTGTTGGATGTAAAAAGCGCACATGACGCTGTGACGTAGGCTAGAATCATGGCAGCAGTCAATGACGGTCCAGGCTTGGGATTTCTCTCGTGGAAATATGCACATTATATTTTCCTTTCTATTGGTAGGTGGCACAGTGCACTTGTGGCAAGTAAGCAAGCTAGAAGACTGGCAAAGTTATGGAAGCAACACATTAACAAGAGAATTCTGAGTAAAACCAAAGTTACTTTCCCTAGTAACTAGTTACTTTGAAAGTAACGAGTAACTTGAAGTAACTGAGTTACTTTTGATAGAAGTAACTAGTAATTAACTAAGTTACTAATTTAAAGTAACTTACCCAACACTGCTTATTACCAATCATTTAAATACAGAAATAGTCCCAAACCTGCTCTCATTCACCTGGTGACTATAGACATATGATTGTGTGTCTTTTGGCCTGTGTTATAGCAGGATGGTGGAAGATATCCTGTCCAATTGGTTTATTTCTAAAGTTAAGTGTGTTTCTAGAGTTCTTTCCAAAACTTGCATTACAGGTGCCACTGAGCAATCTTAGTTGTGCACATTCATGTGCAGATATCTGTTTATAGAGATTACCCTGTTAGTAATTGTGCTTTGGGTGTTTCTTAAGGTTTAAACTAAATTTGGCAATGTCTCAAATTCAAAACGTCTGTATAGATGTACTGTACTGGTTGATTTCTGATTGTGGAAAACAAGCTGACTAACCAGTAATAACGAGACATAAGTTTTGTGACTCTGAAACGTATAAACATCAATGTTTTTTGATCAGGATTCTGGATCAGGGATGTGGCACTCATGTGAATGGCTTGTTGAATTATAATCTGTGAAACATACATCAAACATATCAATAAGAAATGATATGCCGTCATATTGAGCCTAAGACAACATTCCTTGCAGAAGGTGTAACCTGGAATCAGTTTTTGGCTTTTGTGGCTTTGTTTCCTTTATTTATCAGCTAGAATGTGTCGTTGACATTAACGGGCAGCTGAAATTGCATTATAGTTCTATAAAGATATTTAAAGTGACCAAAGAAGGACTGGATTGAGTATAATGTAGGTTCAGTAACAGTCATAAAGGAACTTGCAGAACAGGGATTTCTTCATTTTATGTGCAATCCCTTTATAAATACTGTTGAATACAATATAGTGACAATATAAACAAAGACATTCCACATATACATCTCTCTCTATATATAGAGAGAGATATATATGTATATATATGTATATATATATATATATATATATATATATATATATATACACACATATATATCTCTCTATATATATAGAGAGAGATGTATATGTGTATATATATATATATATATATAGAGAGAGAGAGAGAGAGAGAGAGAGAGAGAGTGAGATGAAAGAGACAAACACCGGAAATCACTTTATGGCAGACGATCACGTTTTGGTACAACACCGGCTCTGTAGCGGCTTCGTGATGACGTCACATGACTCACAGTTAAAAGCTCTGTGAGCGCGCGTATTTCTCGTCGGGTGCGGTGGCGCGTGCCTGTAATCCAAGCTACCGGGAGGCTGAGGTTGGAGGATCGTTTGAGCTCAGGAGCTCTGAGCTGCAGCGGACTATGCCGATCGGGTGTCCGCACTAAGTTCGGCATCGATATGGTGATCCTGGGGCAGCCCGGGACCACTAGGTCGTCTAAAGAGGGGTGCACCGGCCCAGGTCGGAGACGGAGCAGGTCAAAGCCCCCGTGTCGCTCAGTAGTGGGATCGCGCCTGTGAATAGACGCTGCAGTTCAGCCTGAGCAATACAGCGAGACCCAATCTTTATACACATCATTATACCTGTCTCTACATCACACAGCAGCCTTATCAGACCTTCTTTGTCTTTTTCATTTACGTCAAAAACATTCACAAACCTGCTGCTCTGCTCGTCCTATACCACCTCCACCTGCAGCACAGCGGCAACTACAGCCTCCACCCTAAATACTCCTGCTGGCCCACAGGTGGAGACAAACTCAAAGTAGAAAATTTATTCTCACAACTTTTTGTTTGGAACACCTGTTCAATTTAGGAAACATAAAATGGGTCCGCTAGAAATGAAATTACTTGTACACAATTCTGCGATTTGCAGCCTTTAATCACAAGTTTAAAAGACTGTCTTGAAATCAGGTGTAAAACCTAAGAAAGATCTCAGATGCCTGAGTTACCAAATCACAATCAAACAGTCGCATCAAAGCACTTGCTACTGTAAGGTGAAGATCCCACCTTATTGTGGAGAAAAAGCCAAATATTTTTTTAAAGGACCTTTTAGCAAGGACTTGGCGACAGTGGGAAGGAAAAACTTTCTTTGAACAGGAAGAAACCTCCAGCAGAACCAGGGTCAGGGAGCCACAGCCATCTGTTGTGACCAGCTGGAGGGTGAGGGGAAAGAGCAAAGAAAGCATAGAGAGACAGACTAAATCAGAGAGAAGACAAAACTTTAAGTCCTGCAGTAGTATGAGCCTACAGCAGCATAACTAATGGATGATTCAGGGTCACTTGAAAAGTTCTTAGATGACACCTTACAGTTGTTCTTAGCTGGTCTTGGTGACTTCCCTCATAAACTACCAGATAACATTAGTGCTGAGTCTCATCAGTGCTCTGGGGTCATTATTAATTAAGTAATCATTTCCTTCATTGTGTTTTATTCTGTTTCTGTCAGCGCACAAACATTTTTTTCTTCAGAACAAAAAACCCTCACTGTCTGGTGAACTGCAGTGACTTAAGTGACCCTTTAGGGTTTAACCCACTCATTGAACATTGAACATTTCAACTCCACTAAATAACAGTTACTTATAAATAACATTTAAACACCACTGACAGAGAAGATTTGGCATAATCTTCATGGGCACAACCCACATACCTTGGCATGACACACACACACATACACGCAGGCAAGTAAGTTCCCTGACTTTTACCTGACCAGAAATCTTCCCAGGTAAACAGCTTGTTTGACATGTCAACTTCCAGTTGTGCTCATTTGTTAGGAGAGGGACACTTTAAACCTTTAACACATCAAAAGCCCAGCGGGCGCAGTGTGGCCTTTGAGCTTCATTTTAAATATTTCGTTTTCAGTTGTATTTGTTGACTTTGAATAAAACATGGACTCTCAATGAGATCAGCACACAAACAAATTAATGACCTGGATGTTGCGACTGTTTTACCCTTTTGTTTTTTTCTTCTCTGCGGGGTGCCGATGACATCACACAAGCAGCGCCAGCCTGAGCAAGATAGCAAAACCCGGTCTTTTTAAACCACTCACACGACAAAAGCCATCATTACACATCATTTTCCATCATTCATGAGTTTCATCAGCCTTTCTTTTATCTCACAAACAAGCTGCTCTGCCTGTCCTACACCACCTCCACCTGGAGGTTAGCCGCAAATATCAGTACTGCAACAAATCCATGTGAGACGATTCCAGTTAAAGGACTGTTCAACAAATTAAGTTAATTAAAAATAACGATGAGTGACAGTGATGGAAATAGAAGAACAAATTGCTATTTTTTTCTTCTTTTTTTAATACCTACCTTATCTGACAGTATTGTTGTCCACACGTCTTTCATTTAAAATAACAGCGACTGACAGTCCTTGGTGTCAGTTCCCAGCAGGAGGAAGTGATCGCCTCATTTTATGATTTCATTTGTATTGCACAGTAGTTATGACAGATGGAAAATTACAATATTTGGGCACCGACTTTTAGGCAGTTCTTGATTTATAAGACTGACTCATGTCTTGAATGACCTAAAACAACTGCCCCACCCTCCCACCCCTTCAAAAAAATACAATATTACAGAGTTCAGTCTTTTCGAAACAAAGACATGGCAAACAGGTGGAATATGTTTGAAACTCAAATTCTTGTAACATAACAGAAATCCAGTACAAAACCCACTTGTTTTTAGCCCTTTACTTTTCAAATGTCGAAAAAGTTACTAAGTAAGTAAACAACGAGTGGCTGATACAATTCACGCCTGCATAACAGTAAAACTCAGAAAGAGTGGGCCAAAGAACAAGAAAATAAGAGCAATATTTCTCTCAAACTGGACTTGACACATCCACTGAAATGACTCATAATCGGCCTTTATTCTGAATTAAATATTTAACCGTTATTTGTCACGTTTGTCGTTTGCCTAATTATCCCTTACATGTATTTCGTGCTTATTAGAAACCTCCCACGGTCATTTCCAAGGAAGGTAGACCACAAATGAGGGTATCGCAGTTTGCATTTGAAATAAATGGCCTGTCTGGGGTTTTTCCAAGTAAGGGAGTCCCGATGAAGAGGAGGGAGTATTGTTTAGAGCAGTGATTAAGATTCATCAAAACTGTCCTTACGAGCTGTCGCTTTTCTTTCTTTCTTTTTCTTTTTTACGAACTCTTACTCACACTGGATGTTATGTGATCAAGTGCAAAGCTTGAGTTTAATACAAGCGCCATCAAGCCTTCTACTACTTCTGTGAGGGGCCTCACCGAGCAGCAGAATTAGTGCAAGACATACAAACAACAGTTATAAAGATATTTCAAAAGCTGTTACACATTCTTTAAATCATTTGCTCAACGTTTAAAAATTGATACGGCGGGATTTGGGGGTGGTTCTGAGCATCCCTACACTCCCAGCAACAATGGGTCATTGAGGGTACGGGCTGTACTGCGTCCAAGCTGTGAAAAAAGATCTTTAAACTAATATGTGTTTGCCCTGGTTTAAGCCTAATTTGACAAAGCAGCTTTCCTCCTTTCTCCCTCTCTCTCCCTCTCTCTCTTTCTCTCTCTCTCTCTCTTTTGCAGCCTCAACTCTTTTGGACAGCGTTAAATGCCAAGTATTAGAAATGTCTGCCCTTGCCCAAGCTCTTCAGAATTCCTGTGATGGTGGAACATGTTTTTGTGTGGGAGGACTGTTCTGCCAAGCAAAGCTGTTTTAGTCCTGATTCTCTTTTTTTTCCTCCTTTTTTTTCTCCTTCTTCTCACAAGAAAATCTTGTTCTTGCACGACCAAATGCTGTCTCGTGATGGGGGCAAACAAGAAAAGGACTAACGAGTAAAGGGCACCGCATGCCTTAAATGAGCCAAAAGCTCAGTTTTAAATGGATTGCGTTGGACGCTTAAACAAAAGCGTGTGTGATTTTTTTTCTCTATTACAGTAATAGTGTGAGTAAAAAAACATTACTTCCAGTATGTTCCCCCTCCTCAAATTGTACATTTTCTCGAAGATCCCCCACTCTTTGCACATAAACATCTTCGTTTAGAGTAAAAGGCTGTGAGAGAATTCTGAGTGGGGCATTGGGGAGCCCCTTGGGCATTTCTCATTGCCAGTACACTTGACATCACCTTACCTATTTCGCAGCTGGTGAGCCGCAAGCCAGCAAGCGTTGCACAGTTCTGGAAATTACCATGAAGCATGTGTAAATACTCACAGCCCAGTCATCCATGTGGAGTTTTGGGATGCAGTCTCTTGAGGACTAAGTCGAAACTTCATATCTGTGACAGCTAAACAAAAAGAAATGAGAAGAAAAAAGAAAGAAAAAAAGAGGAAGCCCATAATGCCAGCTTAACACACATGTTACCCCCCCCCCCCCACACACACACACATACACACACATCCCCACTACGCAGACATAATCACACTTGTGTAAAGATTAATGTGTTATTTTTGTGATAACCTGACAATTGTGCTGCTTCCAAACAAACACGTTTTTAGTTCTGTCAAACTGGGTAATTCATTTGTGAGGCTGTGAGCATCCACTGATAATGTATTAAAGGAGTGAGTTAAGCTCTGGTTGTGTTATTTTTTTTGGACTTTACACAATTGCCTTGCTCGCCTTAACTTTCCAACAGACATGTGACTTCCAGTCTAGTGCAACTTACCAGAAACTACATCAGTACGGCTAATTAGGTAGACAGCTAGTATCAGAGAGAGAGAGAGAGAGAGAGAGAGAGAGAAAGAGAGAGAGAAAGAGAGAGCGAGGGAGGAGGGACAGAGAAGAAAAGAAAAGAGGGAAGAAAGCGACTCAGTGCTCGTGGTAAGCCAAGTTCTTCTTAGCGCTCGTACGGCTACAAAGGCTCTCACTCTCTCGTTCTGCCTCTCTCTCTTCCACACACACACAGACAGACACACACTTCACCAGATCACACACACTCAAAAACACAAAGCAGAAGTGGACAAAGACACAAAGTTTCAGTCGCTACAGTCGGCTATGGCGCAGGGCTCTGACAGCAATGACACAAGTTACAAGTCCCCATCACCTGGAAGCAGACAGGTAAGTGTGCATGGTTCGTTTACTTTTACAAGGATGTGCCCAGTTTTGTCGGAGCGATTTTAGTTTAACATCTCTGGATGTACTCGTGTGGGTATGTTTTAAACACGCACCTTTGATTGGCTACATTCTTTCATGCATATTTTTGTGGGCAGCAACCACGGCCACCACTAGAGACACCCATCCTGTCTCTGCTGGCTCTTTTCACAGTTTCTCAGAGTGTCTCACATGCACACATGGGCTGGAGGCATGACTCGCTGCAAGTGTAGGCTTTTGTGAATTGCAAAAAAAAAGAAGAAAAAAACTCAGCACCACTTTGCCCAAGTAGTGGGACTCCATTGTTTTTGCAAGTCCTCAAACTGCGAATGAGAGCTGTGAGCTGTTGGGAACAGACACCGTGTTAAATACAGTATGTACTGTGCATTTCTGTGCATGGGAGAAGCTGCCCATTACCCTCGGTGCTGGCTGGTTTCACATGTGTCAGTCTCTAGTGTTCACTATTGCTCAAACCTGTTCTGGAAATAGAGCGCTCAAGCGACGTATTAACGCTACAAGGCATGGAAATAACTTTGATCATCTAAATTCAGTTATTTCTGTGAGCAACGCTGGTTGTCTGGGGGATTTTCAGAGAGGTGCTAACAGACGTTCAGACGAGGTTAGATACTACATTTCTTATCTCTTTGATGTCCAACCGACTCAGCATTTTGAAATTGATTAGTTATTATGATACCAAGAAAATCGAGTGTTCAGGACATGAAACAGGGTGTGCGTTATATCTAACCGATGACTCAGCCACTCCCCGGCCCTGCCCTTGCACATTAGGTGTGATGTTAGGCAAGTCTTCCCTGAACTATCATTTTCACACCCCTGCTAGAGCGTCCAGCACAAACTATTCACCGAGCTTCTCGCAGATTCACTCTTTCAGGCTCAGGAGACGTCCGGTGGCCTCTGTGTCATTTGCACAAACACACTAACTGAGGGCCTGCTGTTTTGTTTCAGAGCTCAGACGACCCAAAGAAGGTGATGCGCCGCGAGAAGAATCGAATCGCTGCCCAGAAGAGCAGGTTGAGGCAAACTCAAAAAGCTGACAGCCTTCACTTGGTAAGGACACCTTCCACCACACTTGACACCCTCAAAGCAACACAACGCGAACAGATGTCTCAGCAGGACATGCTGAAAACAAGTCTGCCATGCCTGGTTTCAAATCAATAACTGCAGATTGACTGGAAAAACTTAACACTCCTTGTATGTCAGAGCTGCTAATTCAGCCTATCTCTGTGAATAATGATGAAAGCATCAGGGGTGTTTTTTTTGCTATGCAATGCCCTGCCAACTGTTCAACCTCCAGTGTAACTCCATAGCACAAATGGAAAGAAATTTTGAGTACGGCAACAGACTGCAGCGCTTTCTAAGTGTCCATGCAGCTCTTTGAAGCCTCTGGGAATGGATTTGTACTATATTTACAAAATGCTACCTGACCATGTGGCGATGTGTCATGGCTTCTGTTGGGCTGCACACTTGGACGCTGTTCGGTGTGTTTTCAGAAGCTTAAGGAATAAATTAGCACGTGTGGGCAATCACTCCCTTTTCACAGCAGAAAGGAGCATCAGAGACTGCAGCACAGTGTATGACGACAGGAGTGCGTTCACGCTCGACTCCTTTTGTTCACCGCTTTATTTGTTTGATCTTTTATAGCTCTTTTTTCTTTTTAACGTTAGAGTGGGTAGTCAGCACATTTCTGCTGGATGCGCAGCTGGATGCTCTGTTATGTTAAAAGCAACCAGTGACCCATTGAACACTTCCACCAGCTCAACAAGGTGTCATTTCTTACATCAACCTATATTTCAAAACACTGATCACGTAACCACTCGCCATGTGACTTCCTCGTTCAAGAAAAGAAGATGCGTGCGGCACTGAGCTCTTTCACAGTAATGTGTCAAGAGCAGCTGTTTCAGTGAACTTTATCAGACGAGCAGAAGAGATTTTTGACCTTCAAAAAAAGCCACACCGTAGGCTGTAGTAGATCCAGTGTAGCTGATTTGAATATGTGAGAATCCTTCCTGTGAAGTATGGTACACATTATCAATCTCTTTAAAGCCGTCAGTCACACAGAATATAGCCTGTGGTTTTACTTTCATCGTCTCGCTAGATAAACAGGAAGGTGAATTTTCCCTCTCTTTGACACTGTGGCTTATTTCCTGTTTCTTCAGTAGTATTTTTTTCTTCTTTGTAAATGAGCTCGAGTGCTACATGTCGTGGGCAGGAGGGGAGAAAAAGGCAGTCACTTCTTGTAAAACACTGATAGCAGTGGGCCGTATTTGGCTAAGTGACGCAAGTACAGGGGTTTGCCCAAGGGTTCTGTGACAGTAAGGACTCACAGCTCAGCTTTGTGATCTTTTGGCCATGGTGAGATGACCTTTTAATTAACCAAGTGGAAGATTTCTCTCCTACAATTCCCACACGAAGGTGAAAAAAAAAAGAACGAATGAAAAGAAAGAGAGAAAAAAGTATCAAGCAGTGACGTACCTTTTGCTCTACTTGCTAAAAACTGATCATCGGTTAGAAAGACACCTTCTTTCCACTTGTTTTGGAAAATGTGGCACCCAAAAATGTCAGAAATGTACCTTTTCACACTGTGGTGCAAGTTGCACACAGTTTCAATCAATAGTTGCAGGGCAATGTAACAGGGTAATGTGTATTTTTGTCTATTTTCCTTCTTCTTTTTGCAGTGTTGCCCCCAGTATTTCTACTTTTAGAACAAAGCAATATAGATGTTGTAGATATTTCATGTTTTACTAACTCCTAAGTAACCAAAGCTATTCATTTCAGTACTGAAACAGAGACAACTTTATCTCAAGTGGCAATAACATGCTTTTACTTTTACACTTTTACTGACTGGCCCATTACAAATGATCACTGAAACAGGCAGGGATGCCACAGTTTTACCATTTTTTTTTATAAAAAAATTTCCTACTTGAACTGTGGACTCGTTGCTTCACTGTGCTCGCAGTCTTTGTGCTGAAAGGTTGAAATAGTTTAATGATTCAACTACTCACCATATTTAATCCAGGCATCATTTCTTAACATAAAAGTTGATCATAAAGAAAAGAATTAAACAAATTCCAACTTTGACCTGATGATGGCGTAAGGCATCACCGTGATCTTAACCCTCTCTGTTAGTGGAAAGACATTTTACTACGTATTTAATCCCTGAGATATCTTAAATATAGATAAAGAAGTGTAATTTGAACAGCACACAATGTGTTAAATGTGTAAAGTTACAGAAATAGTTCTGGGCTCACTGCCCAGACTATCCAATATTTATATTTGTGTTTGTGACTGGATTTTCAAAAACCTTTTTTTAAGAACTGTAATTTCTATAATAAACAGTGACAAACAGGAACTTTTCTACCATTTATTTATTATTTAACTACTTTGGTGTAGTTTGAGTCGCAGTGGGGAGGTCTTTGTGAGCAGAAAAAGCTGTAAAACCTATAAAAAAAGGATTAAAAGTTTAAAAATGTATGCCCTCCTTAACATTTTCCAAAGCTGTCCAGTGGGCCGGATTGCAGTCTTTGCTGGGCCGATTCTGGCCCTTGGGCCTTGGGTTTGACACCCTTGGCCTAAGGGAATCAATAAGCTTATTCAATTTCCCTAAACTGAGCATGTATGAAAGTATGTCAGTTTAATGACAATGTAATTGTGGCTTAGATTAAAAGTCAGGCCATCCACTGTGGACAATGATTCTGCAAAGCTGTTGCGCTCTTCTGTTCTACATCGAGTGGTAGACAAACCATCCAGCACATTCATACATGGACTATTAAACATGGCCTACATTATCCTTTTGAAATGTTTGGGTTAAAATATACCGTGCACTAAAACATGCAAAAACACCAGCGCGGAAGCAGGATATGTGGTTGTGGCTTTTTCATGAACAAGTAGTAAAGACCATCACCTTGATGCTGTCCAACTTAACCTCACACAAAAAGCACACACTTTTATAGTAAATAAAGCTGCTCTGCTCTAACATCCCCTCCCTTCGTGTTTCCAGGAGAGTGAGAACCTGGAGAAGGAGAATGCCGCCCTGAGGAAGGAGGTGAAGCAGCTGACAGAGGAGGCCAAGTATCTGTCGTCTGTGCTGAGCAGCCACGAACCTCTGTGCACCGGCCTGGCTCCTCAGACCCCGGACCTCCTCTATCCTCCTCATCACAGCAGCTACAGCACCAGCCAAAAGTTTGGGGTGTATCCAAACTTTTGACTGGCACTGCATCACCGCCAGCAAATCGCTGTACCACACTACCAGCGCTAACCCCCTCCCCCTCCCAACTGACTACTGAAGATGTACTGCGAAACAGACGACTGACCTCAATGGAGAGAGACTGACTGGAGATATTTCAATCAGTGTTAAAAACCTGATCACAGAGTAACATGACAGACCAACGTGTCTGCCACACACGGCAGCCAAACTGTAATTATTTATTTCGCTTCTGCTCGTCTCTCTGCTTTTCTGATTTATTATCAGTAATCTATCTGTGAACTTAAATGGCTCATTGAGTAGAATTATCAGCCAGTCCATGTTTACACAGAGTGAAGAACCAACCTAGTATATAAATGTTGAAGTGACTCAGGCGATATTTTTGTAAATTGCATACTTTTAGTGTGAAGGAGAGCCACCTTTATCATCTCACCCACCTTGTTTTGTTTTTTTTGTTTTGTTTTTTTGTGTTGTTCACTGTTTTAGTGTGTTACTGTTGATTGCTAATTCTCAGGACCTTTTGACAGATTTGATTGTGGACAAAGAGAATGTAAAGTCAAGATCCTAAGAAAAGAGAGCTTTTTCAGACTGCGTACCAAAAAAAAGCAGTTGTTGATGATGAAGAATTGGAACCTGGCGTTCACAAGGTCTTGACTTCTGTTGATAAAGCTGATATGTGAGAAGAGCCAGCTGATCTATTTATTAAATGTAATGCATTTTAGGATGATCACTGTGACCTCTTTTTCTTTAAGACAGCAGAGTGTGTGACACCACCAGTGGTGCTGTGGTGTCACAGGAGCTTGTGACAGCATCCTGGAGGTCCCTAGATGGCACTGTTTACCAGAATGAGATGCACGATTAAAGTAGCTTATATTAAGGAGAACATAGTATTTTGAAACCTTCCCTGTATAACTTTACTTTTTAAAAACTTTGTGAGTGTGTGTGTGTGTGTGAGTGTGTGTCCTGGAGCACAGCTGAGCCTCTCGTGTCACCTCTCAGCCAGTTATTTCATAACTGCCTGCCCAAAATAAATGATGTTAACTGCTATGCTTTTAGAGTAGGAAACAACTGCAATAAAAGTGAAAAATTACCAGCATGTTTTATAGTTCACACACTACTAAGACACCAGAGAACAAATGACGCGCAATTACGCGCGTTAGTGTCTATAATCTCGATGTTACAGCGTGTTCAGATACCACGAAGACAGAGAAGAGTTTTATCTAATAACTCCGCCCTTGTGCATGAGCTTGCCGAGTTCGTTCCAGGATCCCAACGCGGTCTTTTAAGTCCGGGTGGAGGGTTATAGTAGCCGGCTCTCCGACACGTGGCACCGATCGGGAAACTAAACTTCAGATAACTATTAATCTGGCACTAAATCATCTGCAGCTCAAAGTTTGTTAACTTTCTCAGGATCTGGGTGAAAGTTCGGGTACCAAAAATATCTTCAGTGCTCAGCCGGGAGGAAATGAACCGATAGATTTTGGAGACAGCCGCAAAAACATTGGAAGCTCGCCTCTTTTTAAAACTTTTTCTCTTTCTAAGCATATATTTTTATGTAAAACAGAGTGGAGAGGGAGCTTCTGCTGCTGAATACATATCGTGTTAGGTCTGACTGTCGTGTACGTTAGACTTTCCTAAAGCGCTGAATGTTCCTCAATGAAAAAAGGGCGAATTCAGGTTCTTTCACTTTTGTTGAGTGTGGGTTAACAAAACCACAGCAGCTGAGTGCCAAGTTTATTCCCGATGAGTATTACTGAGGAGACCTAGAGGAACATGAGTGAGACGCAAGCGCTGGAAGACACTAAACCAAACGAGGATCATAGTGTGTGGAAGGCGGACTCTGACAACCATGTCAAGCTGGAGGGGGGCGACGCTGCGAAGCCCAGCGACCTCTCAAGTGAAGGGAACGGCAGAGAAGGACTTCAAGCTACCCGCCTTTACCACCGACGATGGGTGATCGTCTTACTGTTCAGCTTATATTCGCTGAGCAACTCTTACCAATGGATACAGTACAGCATTATCAGCAACATTTTCACCAAGTTCTATAGCGTCGATGCTTTCACCATAGACTGGATGTCTATGATCTACATGCTCACATACATTCCCTTCATCTTCCCGGTAACCTGGCTGCTGGACAAAAAAGGGCTCCGGGTCATCGCCCTCGTCGCCACGGCGCTCAACTGCGCGGGGACGTGGATCAAAGTGGCCAGCGTCAGACCCAACCTGTTCTACGTGACATTCCTGGGACAGTTTTGCTGCTCTTTCGCGCAGGTCTTCATCCTCGGGATGCCATCTAGAATCGCGTCGGTGTGGTTTGGTTCAGGGGAAGTGTCCACTGCATGCTCCATCGGAGTCTTCGGGAATCAGGTAGGGTGTTCGATGCAAAGGCCGTTCTATAGTTGGAAAGTAGGTCAAATTAACGTTTAACCTACTTGAGAATGTATGGACCCTATGTGTAGGCTAATAATGCTAATAACTTGGACCCTGCCATATCTCCAAGCACGTTTGCGTAATTACGCACGTTTAAGTGACCATAGTGCATCACCAAGCAACAGTACTGGATGCTGGGGATGTGGGACAGCAACAATGCACACAGCGTGGACTGACATGCAAGACAAAACAAAGAGCTACAACAACAAAAACTATGTGTCCTAATTTATATGTAACTTTTTAATGAGAGACAAAAAGTTTCCCAGACTCTTCCACATTCAGGAGAGTAATAGAAATAGTAATCCCCATCCCAAAAGACAACTATATATATATTCTGCCTTTATGTGTCTAATGGCATGACTTAGAGGAGACATGAATTACAAGCCTGTTGAATCTGCTATTACCCTCAGACAGCAGTGCATTATGTAATAGATAAACCTAGGGCAAAAGTCTGGTCAGAAAGTACTGTACTCAGCGGCATGAACGCATGCATAGATAGATAGCACTGCATTGGACTAAAGATGAGCTAAAAATGCATTAGTGTAGAAAACAAATTCAGAGGTGTAGAAGCATTCACGAGGAGACTGTTTTGAATGTGAATGTACACATGAAATATTAAATGTTGAACACTTCATGTAAGCAAGAGTTAACCAACTATATATTTTTTTCCATTTTGTTTTAATATTGTTTTGCTTTTTTACAAAAAATATACCCCCTTATAAAAGAGTTCATGAGCTGCCGATGTACCGCTATAAATTAGGAGCAACAGGGCAGTTGAAAATCACGTGAGCTATCAAATCAGCACAAAGGAGTGCAAAGATCAGCAGTGTGCCTGGTATCATGAAATACCAAAGTATCAGACTTAACACTAAAGGTTTTTGAACAAGCAACGCTTGAGTCACCTTAACATCAACTCCAAGCAAATATCACTGAAATGTCATCATTTCTTACTGGGAAACAGTTGGATACAGTCTTAATAACTAAGAACAAACTGTTGTTCACAATCTGGGAATCTGCAAACACCTCCCAAATAAACTCAATTTACTTTTTTTGTCTCTTTTATAAAAAAACAAACATAACAGATGCTGAAAAACCTGATTAGACCACTGTCCAACCCTCCAATACTTTTAATTGGATTCATTCTGAACTGCCTGGATATTAGTGCTTTTCATCCTATCACAGTAGTATAATCATAAGGTGTCACACTCTAAATGGTTTGTTACATAAGGTTACACACACTGTAAAATCGAATTAGTTCCCAGAACTCAAAAAAATTGAGGAAACTCGTTGCCTCAAAAAAATTGAGTAAAGCTTAGCTAAAAATGACTAAATTAGGATAACTTATTTATTTTGAGTACTCTGTACAAGCTCATTTGTTCCCAGAACTCAAGAAAATTGGATCAAGTTTACGTAAGATGACCAGGTTAGGGCAACTTACTCATTTTGAGTACACAGTACGACCTTGTTAGTTCCCAGAACTCAAAAAAATTAAGGAAACTCGTTGCCTCAAAAAAACTAAGTAAAGCTTACTTAAGATGACTGTTAGGACAACAGCCATCATTGCAAGTCTGCAGTATTAAGAATAACTTGATATTTCGACTGTACAATACTAATTGTTTACCTACTGACAAACATTTCAAGTTCAACTAAATGAAAAAACTATTTGTGGTAACCTGAATGTGATTAAAAATAATTAACAACACTTTTTGTTATGATGTTAAAATCAGCCCAACTTTTATTTTCAAACACAACAAAGTATAACAGCCAACATACTGGACACTGTTCTGCTGAACAACAAACAATTATATTGCCATCACTGATATAATCTCACAATGAAACAGAGTCTCAGATGTAATTATTCTGAAAATAAGTTTAGACCTACCACAAGTTTGTTTTGCACTTACTTATATAATCAAAATAAAATATTTGTTGTTCTGTCACAAGTGCAGTCTCTAATTTAAACAACACATTTGTTTTGCATTCCAACACATGAGCTGGAATGTTGTAATGTTTTAAGGATGGCTTGTTTCCAGTCCAGGCATTACTGCCTGAATGACTGTCATGGATCGAGGTGATCCAAATGTAGGTGCAGAAGAAAGTCTTTAACTTCCCTTAAGTACAGTGGCAGTGGATGTGGGTTGGAGATGCAATGAGCTTGAACCTGCAGGCGACCATCTTCACTGACCACACCATCTGTGACGGAGGACTCATCTCTCCTGTTGTCCTGCAAGCAAACAATCTTTTTTTTTGGAACATGAACTTAATTGCTTTCTTAAAACATTTTTTTCTGCATTTGGTATAAAACAGACTCCAATTTACACAATCTCAGGCCCCCTCCCCACCAGAGAGGTGACATTCAATGTCCCACTTGTCAGTCTGGATAGCCGTGACCACCACCCAACACACAATAATGTCATGAAAGCATCATTTTAAAAAGGGCTATGCAAACATGGCCAATAACTTTCATTCTAATGATGTGCAAAATGATTTGGGCACAAAACAAATTTTGTTGTTAGAAAACTTGCAGACTTCACTATTTACAGTGTAGACCCTCTAAACTAAGTTTGGGGGATGTGATCTTTCAAGAAATGCAGACAAACTGTTGTTGTTTGTTTACTTACACAGCATGTCTTGTAGAATTAACTGGAGTCACCAGCAACAGCATAGTGCAGTCATATCTCAAGTCTAATAACAGAAGACAGGAAAAGAAAGTAAAGAAACAACTTCCCCAAACCAAAGCACAAATAAAACAATAAGTAAAACAGGCTGATCTAAAGTATGATTAAAGTTCAGCCTGATTAATATAAATGTCACTGACAATTGCTAATATATTGGAAAACCAAAATACTTACCACTGAGTTGATGTCTTTCTGTCCAACAGCAGGAGTGCTGGTCCCGAGCCTCAAAGACAGTAAGAAGCAAGCAGAGGGAAAAAAAGCAGAGCATTTTTCAGAAACTGATTTGATCCTTAATGGCTGTGCAATTATTGTAACATAGAGTTTGCTTATGTTGTTAAATAAAGTCTAGATTTGACATTAATAGATGCCATAGATGTTCAAAAGCTGCCACAAAAACAAAAATGGACGTCTCTGAAAACGTTGGAGCATTTTTGCAAATATGTGATGCAGGGGCGATTCTAGGATCAGAGCTTTGGGGGTGCTGAGCACCCAGAGAGCTGCCCAGCCAGCCAACATACACTTTACTCGTCACAATGAGACTTCTTCCCTGTCTCTGTCAGTCCCTGCATCCTCCCTGTCCTCGTCGTCTGTTGTCTTCGTCTCCGTTATCAGTCATCATAATTTTACCATCTCTGTGCAAGTCTGCAAATTTCTTTATTAAATCATAAGATTCTTAAATTCATCAAGTCTCTCTGTGCCTGGGTCCTCATCACAAAACATGACATCACTGTTTTGTGCATTTTAACACAATTTAATCCGCACATTTGTGAAAGAAAAGCAAAACCCTTTTTTCAAAAGTCTGTAACAAAACCATCAAATCTGATAAAGGTTATTTAAATGCTGCTAAAGAAGAATGGATTGGAATAAAAAAAATACATATAGTTCCTTAATTACTGGGGGAAAATTATGAATGATGCTCATAGTGAGTGAAAGGTAAACTGAGTGCATTTTTTGGACAGAGATTCACTTTTAATGTGTATGTATAATATAGATCACATACATAAAAAAACACTTCCAGTTTCATGCTTTCATAGTGGTACTTAGGAGAGCTTGACATTTTTATCAGGTGGTACACACTGTAAAAAGTTTGAGAAACACTGATAAGTGTATGTGTGCTTTTGGAAAACATTTAAAGCTGCTGTACAGAATCTTTGAAACAAGCTTAAAACATTTTTAGAAACAGAGCATCTGCTTCTCTTTACAGCTCCTCACTCCACCAGGGCTGTTTGGCACTGATAGTGTGCAAATGTGATGTACGTACTGCGGCAGTCATACAGACAACTGGACGGTCCAAAAGTTGGCCTACCTATTACTGGCTGAGGTTTCAGTAGAGTTGTGGCTGAACCACATAAAAATCTATCATTAATTTTAATCTCCCCAATCAATGATAATGTTATGTTGGAATGTTGTTAAAGAGGGTCAAAATGTTTCAACCAAGTTTGTTTAGCAGATCCTGTATAGCAGCTTTAATATAGGGAGGACACAACTTCCAGATTGTTAGAGTAAAATCAGTTTTTTTTCTCTTTGTCAGTTTAACAGTTTCTGTTGTGCCTGTCACTGTTCCCTGTCTGTTTTCTTACTTGGTTCTTCCTGACCTTGCCCTTTCTCCTCAAGTTCCCCTCTTTCCTCTCTCCCTCTTTGGACTGACAATCATACACAAATAGATTGTATTCAATTAGATGAAAAATTACATTAATATGACAAAAAATCTATTAAGATCACTAACAAAAAGTCCTCTCAGTGTACTTTCAACCAAAAGGAAAATAACCAAACCACATGAACATCTAATAAAAGATAAATATTGAAACACTCATCCAACATTATTCTTGATTGACGGATCTTTTGATTTTACACTTTTACCTGAATGTGGTTCCTTTTTTTGAAAAAACTTCCTTATATCCATTATGAACCTGGCTGTCTCTCTGTACACAAACACACACACACACACACACACAACAGGAGTTATAAGGTTAATGGGCATCCAGTCAGTTAGCTAGTTAGTATCCATTTCAAACAGGACAGTGGTAACAACAGTAGGCTACGGACAATTTTAAGTTTTAGATTTTAAATAGGCTGTATACATTTCAATGGGAGCAACAGGACGGTCAAATGTTGCTGATTTTACTACAGAGCAGGACGGATTGTAGGGTAGCAACGTGTTAAACACGTGTTAAACACGTTTTCAACACTGCAGGTTACCTGGGTGTAATGTTTTCATGGTCTGACTCCTACCTAACTATATAAAGAGTAACTGGAGGTTAAATGTAGCAGCAACGCCGCTAGCAACGCCGCTAGCAACAGAGTACGGAAGAGGCGAGCTGGAACAAACCATTATGGGAGGGAGGGGTTATCTATACTTTTGTTGTTAAAATGTTATGTCTCAACCAAGTACTGTATGCTTTTTATATTTTTAGTAGTGTTTCACACAAACAGCAAATATTGTCAAAAAAGTAAGAAATCTTTGGGGGTGCTTTGATTCATTTTGGGGGTGCTGAAGCACCCCCCAAAATGGGCTAAAATCGCCCCTGATGTGATGTCTTGATAAATTGAGCAGATATTTGAACTTTACACAGCTACATTGTCGCCTGAAAATATCATAAAAGTTTATTTTGTGACCCAGAAAAAGTAATACGTTTTTAGCCGCGCTCTTCCACCATCGCTGCGCTTACAAGTACTCATAGGCTCGGACAAATGCGATCCTCCTTTTCCCCAGACTACCCTTTCTGGGTCACAAAATAACCTTTTAAGATATGTTCAGGCGAGAATGTAGCTGTGTAATGCTCAAATATCTACTTAATTTATCAAAATATCACATATTTGCAAAAGTGCTTCCACGTTTTCGGAGAGCTCTGTTATCCACCAGTGCAATAGCTGACCGGGAGGTCAAGGCTGGATAGAGTCCGCGAGCACAGCTAACTCCTGGCTTATTGTTTTCAACCCCCTGCGGTATTTTGCTACTCAGGTTAAACATGATATATATATATAATTACTTAGTTAGGTAGTTATGGCTATGGATTGAAAATACCCCCCCCCCCCCCCCACACCCCACCCCTAACGGCTGCACCTCCCAAAGAATTTTGTCTATTTAATATTTTTCATTAAACACAATATTACATTTAACAGTGCATTTAGTGCCTGCAATGCTGGATAAGCAGTTTGTTTCTCCAAGTCTGTTCTGCAGTATAAATTTTAAACAGCTTGCATACAAAAAAAAACCCCTGAAAAATTGGAGAATTCTTAGTATTTTCCCCAACAGAAAACAGATACTTCAGAGTGAACAATAACTAAGACTGAAATATTAACCAAAAAACTGAAATGGGTGAACTTTAACAAGAAAAATGGTTAAAGTTCAACAGAGGAACATGTTTTTCTCAGTTATAGTTAGTTAATGGAAGATATTAACAGCCTATATTAACATCACATGACAGGACTGGGTGTAATAAAGGATAAAGGAGCGCAGTGTCATCACATGCGAAGGGACCTGGGACACCAGTAAGGCAACACTAATTCCAGCTGCTCTCGCTCTCTGGCATCTCTCTACTGCAGGCAGTTTGAACAGAGGACAGCAAGCTGTTAGGACACAAGCTCTTGAATCTTGAGACCTCTGGTCTCGAGCATTTCGGGGGGCCCGTTTCAGGACAGTTGAAATGCCGCAAAACAATACTTTGAAAGGGGACCGTGCAAATTCGGAGCTCAGCGGTGAAGAATGGCCGTGTTCCAAGGCTGCAAAGAATCTTGCTCCAGGCTGTTCGTCACTGCAATGGAGTCCAGAGCCTTTAGGCAGAGCGGTCTCCACAGGGTCCTGCTTACACATGAAGACTTTGGGTGACCAGTCGGATTTGGCCCCAAAGGTTGAGACCAAGCTGTATCACCGTCGCTGGTTCATGCTGTTTCTCTTCAGTTTTGTCTCAGCAAGCAATGCCTTCATGTGGCTACAGTATGGCATTATTAGCAACATATTCATGCGTTTCTACAACATTGATGCTCTGGCTATTGACTGGTTGGCCATGATTTACCTGCTCACTTACATTCCACTTATTCTGCCCATGCTCTGGTTCTTGGACAACAGGGGCATCCGGGATGTTGTCCTCGTCGGGTCAGCCTTTAACTGCATTGGCGCTTGGATAAAAATCGGTAGTGCCAGTCCAGATACTTTCCCAGTGACCTTTTTTGGCCAGTTTGTGTGCTCAGTAGCCACAGTGTTTGTCCTCGGTATTCCTTCATACCTTGCCTCTGTGTGGTTTGGAGAGAAAGAAGTTTCCACCGCTTGCTCCATAGGAGTTCTGGGAAACCAGGTTTGTGTGAACTCTGTCAGTATTCAGCATCTCTTTTTTTGCCACAGGAGGGTCTGTATAGTGAGGTCAGAGCTGTCCGACAGTTGCCTGCAAATTATGCAGGGCAGACTGGATGTCAGGGTCACACACGACTGCTAATCGCTGCACCAATTAACTTTTAAAGGTCGTCCTAATCTTCAAGTTGTGTGCTTTAAATCTGATTTTAAACTAAGTTATAACGTAACTAGTTAAATAAAATTCTAGGCTCAAATGTCTTCTTCAGATTTATTGGAGCTTTGATATCAAGGTCATAAGTGATGTCATCCAGCTCTGTGTACAATTACTTCAGTCTACTTTTGCTTCTCGAGAAGGCGACTGAAACTCTTTCACCTTCGGTCTAAAAAGAAACAGCGAGGCCTTATCTTATTTTCCTAAATCACACAAAAAGAAAACCCAAGAAGTCCTCTACAGACACAAATAGAAAACATCTGAGCAGGAGGTCTGAGGTCAGTGGGGTATACCATATGTGACGTTTTGCAAACTCAGCAAAAAAGCAACACCTCCCTGGAATAGAGGAGCCTGTTCTAAATAGAATCATATCAAGGAAAATAACAAGTATTAAAACTTTTTAATATGCACTGTGTAAAGTTACAAGGCATGTACAAGACATGGAAATAATGGGCTAAAAAAGCTAAGATTTTCAGTGTTTTAATTTAGTGAAAACTGTTTGTGGCACTTGTTTTCTTCTAATTCTGTTAAATTCTTCCATCGTCCTACAGCTGGGTATTGCAATCGGGTTCCTTGTGCCTCCTATCCTGGTGCCTAATGTGGACGACATGAATGAGCTGGCTCACCACATCCGAATCATGTTCTACATAACGGCAGGAGTGGCTACTTTACTCTTCGTCCTTGTTGTCTTTGGTAAGGTAATCACGAAAAAATAACTAAAATCACAAAGATGGTACTTTCTTATTTAGTTCCGGTGGTTTCTAGCTACACAGACGGCTTGGGTTATATGTGTAATCTCTTGGTGTCTTCACAGCAAAACCAAATTATTGGGTATATTATGTTGGTTGCACTGAAACCCTTAATATTCATCTTCCGATGGGGGTCAGGGTTTTTGATACAATGCATTTTCATAGAAAAGAGTTGAAGCCTGTGGTTCATTATTATTTCAAACGCGATTTCTAGCTGCTTTGTGCAGCACGAAAGAAACTCTACACAACCTCCACTGTAGCAAAAACTGTGTCCTCAACGCCTCTGCATATAAAATGAAACTTTCCGCATGGCTAGACATCATGAAGCACAGAAGCGTTTTTTTCCCGTCAGGTTTTCGAATTTACATAAAATTGCATGAAACTGATGTTACTGTACCGTGTAACCGAGGAATTTTTTGTGAATGGTTAAAGAGTGACATTCGGTGGTGCTTTCGCTCCTGTCTGCTATAAAAGGCTCGGGCATTTTGACATGTATTGTATGAGGTTTTTTCTACTTCAGGCCCGTGGGAATTTCTTATTGAGTAGGCTGACCTCATGAAGGTTTTAATTTACACCAAACTTACACTCTTGACAAGAAGCACCATTCAGTGGACCAAAAAAAGTGCTGACATGGATGCACGTACAACACAAAACCTTAGTTAAAAGGGGACTTTCATAAAAAAAGATATTATTGTAGCACAAGTGAGGTCATCAGAAGTGTCCTGAAATCCATCGTAAGTCATTTGAGCTATGGACATAAGAAAAAGAGAACTCAGCACTTTGTGGCAGAAGGAAGTGACATGACAAACAGCATGTGATTGATGAGGAAAAAATGCTTTGCTGTGTCTTTATATATGATTTCCCTTCAAATGTGGCATTTGTTGTGAAACCCAGAATCATGTGCTGTGCCATTTATGGATAAGATAAAATAACAGTACGAGTGTTTAATCAAAATGCAATAAATATGTTTTACTTTTAAAAACACTGACTTGCTATAAGGAGCATGTCCTATGAATATGCTGTTTTCCTGCAGCGGGGTAGGGAGGGGCGGAGGGCAACGACGGAGGCTGGCGTTCCTCATAAGCATTCTGCATTCCTAAACACAAAAGGATGCTTGTGAAGGAATTTCCTAGTAGTACCATGCACAGCATTTAGACTGACTATACAGTCAGTGTTAGTGCTTTGACTGTAGTCTGTTGTTGTTAATGAAGCACTGTGAAATGCAAACCTCAGCTTATTCAGTGCTTATGTGACTGTTCGGTCAGTCACATGGTGTTTGCGTTCATAAGTACGCTTCATAATTGACTCTCGCTGTGTCAAATTTGCCTGTGACCCACTAAACAGTTGTATATGATTCCTAGAGTAAGGTAGGAGGACTTACAATGCCTCTGTTTATGGTAAATACGAGGCTGGAGGTAGATAGTTTAGGTTAATCACTGGGTGAATGTGTAGCTGCAAGATGGCTGCAAGTTGAGTAAATTCCCCTACCAGCACTTTTGTTAATTTATACATTATTATTTGCCCAAATAATGTCATCTGACGTTTCAGAGGGATTTTTTGTGTTTAATGTGCTTGAACTGGCTCAGTTGAGGTCAGTAATTGCAGTTTTATTTTTTTTTAACATTTCTTACAGGTACTTGTGTTTGGTTGTTTTCTTGCTTCAGCTACATACAGACTCATCTCATCTGTATTCTCAAAATATCCAACCATTATTAGAGTAGCTTATTAAGTTTTCCAGTCACATGACCGCAAACTACGTGACATGTGCAACAGTGTAGGGTCAAGTGAATTAGACACTAGTCACACAGGCCTAGGAACTGGCCTCCAATCACCTGACAAACTCTGATCGCTAGGGAGAAATATGTATTTCCTGACTGGCTGAAGAAAACCTTGCAATTGCTTTGGTCACTAGAAAAATGCTTCAGTGGGCCGCAGTTTGCATGAAACACATCAACTTGTCTGTAAACACTCTCCAGCTACTCTCCAAGGAAAGAAAACTGTGAAAGGTGCAACACAAACTGGAAAGAGAGACTGCTTCTCTTCAAAGGACAAGTTACTCCTTTTAAAACATAAAGCCCAGAGGCACAACTTCTGCTTATAAAGCAAAGATTTCCTATTTCTTGTTTGTGTTGCACTTTGTAAAATAGTGCTACTGCTTAACTAGTAGTTAGCGTGTGTTTTCAGACAAGTTGACATCTTCCATGTAACTAATGGCACCCAAATCACTCCCAAGGAGGATTTGTTGCAGCACTGTCTTTGTGATCGATTTCATCCACCGTGAACCAGCAACCTTAAGGAACTAGTCACCAACCACTTGCAATTTATCCTTTGTGACCAGTGGTTGTATCACATTCAATATAGCACACAGCCCTCAAGCAATGTGGGCACATTCCTCATGACCAGTGGTTAAATCATTTTCAATATGAAGACAACTGTCAAGTAATATGTGTATGATAACACACAATAAATCGATTATATATATATATATTAAAAAAAAATAGCTCGTTTGCGGGCTAGCATTTACATTTTTTTTAAAGCAAGCTATTGTGAAAAACTTTATATTTGCAGCTTTTTTATTTTGGCATTATTACTGTGACATTGTAGTTTTGTTTTTGGTTCTGAAGATGAATATGACCATATTTGGATAAGAGGACATGCATATTTTTTAGCTAGCACTAGCTAGCTTGCAAGCTTGGTTCATAAGGTGTTGATGAAAAAACAAATTTGCTGTCTATAAGTCAAATTTCGACTTACTGTCTACCTATCTAGAAAATTTGACTCAATAACCCAAAGTTACATATCTCAAAAATTTCCACTTGCGTACCTTGAAATTTAAACGTACTTAGAAATAATAATAATAATAATAATGGATTGGATTTATATAGTGCTTTTCAAGGCACCCAAAGCGCTTTACAATGCCACTATTCATTCACTCTCACATTCACACACTGGTGGAGGCAAGCCACGGTTGTAGCCACAGCTGCCCTGGGGCAGACTGACAGAAGCGAGGCTGCCATATTGCGCCATCGGCCCCTCTGGCCAACACCAGTAGGCGGTAGGGTAAAGTGTCTTGCCCAAGGACACAACGACCAGGACAGAGAGCCCGGGGATTGGTATATAATTGGGATCCTACCTTTGGCTATCAAAAAAAACAGACTTAAAACAAATATTCTTCCCGGAAAAACTCACCTAAGCTCCATGCAGTGCCTTTTAGTTCAAAGTCCTAGACACAAGCCATACAGCTTGGCAGACATGTTGGCTCAAATCCAGACTTATCTACTTGAATGTGGAAAGTGCCATAATGTTTTTGTTTTTTTCTGTTGTTGTTTGGATTTGTTTTTGTTTTGTTTTTTGTTGTTGTTCGCTTTGTTTTCCCCCTTTTCTTGATGCCAAAACTGTAAAAAGGAACCAATGTCAGTCTATGGCACAATTTGTGATTGTTATTTGTGCTTCACAATAAAAATATTTGAAGTGGAAAGTGCCATAATTCTAATTTCAGTGGCCACCAGAACATAAAAACTGCATACTTTGAATAACTGTTAATATTTAATAAAAATGCTTCAAAAGTTTGGCAACTTTACACCCAAATGGGGTCATTTTTTTCTGCTACAAATTACCCATTACCCACAGTTTCACAACATTATAACTTGTGAAGTGCTTGTGATTTGGCACTTCTGTACTGGCTCAATTTTTGAGTCACAAAGGTTGCTATGTACTTTCAACACATATAACTCATCCCAGGGTGGCAGAGGAGTTTTTTTTTCCGTTATATATATTTTTAGAGGCCTGAAGTGGCAACACTGTGCACAGCTATAAAAAAGGAAAATGTTTTATTGTAGGGCCCTGATTTTTGGATCTGCGTACATTTTAGCGAGCAAGGGATGTGACTTATGCTGTTCCTGGTTACTCTAGTGTAAAAATTGACACCAGGTGGCTGCAGTAGTTTAATGACACATATATACTAGCTCACCCTCATGCATACATGCAAGATGCCATGTGTGAGGTTTGTCCTGCTGGCAGGACCATCTGTAGTCCTGCAAAAGGGCTGTGAGTCAGCTGGGCAGACAGAGTCCCAGGATTGAGAAATTTGCATAAACTGTGAGGTGAGAGAAGATGCTTAGCTTCTGCCTTTCCTTAAAACAATCGTATAAGTTAAACTTGGAGACCGTCTGCTTTGACATATGAATACTTACTGTTTACTGAAAAAGGAGAATTACCATGACGATGAAATCTAAGCCATATAGGAAATTTTACCTGTGATCAGTCTGAGAACTCCAAAGGTTATTTGAATAGAAATTTGCATTCTTCCATGTGCAGTGATGACTACGCATACAGCAGTTGAGATCACGGTATAATTTCAGTCTCATCACCACCATTGGCAGATCAACTGTGTAAAAGAGTAGGACACTTTTGGAGGATTAGTGAAAACAGCTTACTGTACACAGACCCTCATGTGAGATTTGCCAGAAGGAAAAAAGGTGTCCCTGGTTCAGTTACAAGAAATACAAAAACAGACATCTGTTTATCCCTACAAGGCCGGGGGCACGTAGCTCCACCAAGATGTCTTCAACACCAGATATTAGCTGATTTTCACTGGAGCAAATGAGAGTATAGTGGGTTACATAGAGGCGTTAGAGCCTGTCCAGTCTTGCCTGAATGTGTCACTGGCTCCTTCCAAGAAGAAGCCTGTGGCCCTAGGGAGGAAATATAACCCTGAACTTATTTCTAGCACTTAGCATTGATTGATCCTTTGAATATTACAGGTGGACGTATCCACCAATAGAGTTGCTTCTTATTGCTTTCCAGTTTTCATTGTAAGTGTGCAGACTGCTGCTGTTTACTGTGTTTCACACTGTTGTCGATCTTTTCACATGTCAGTTTTCCAGGAGCGTCCTAAAATTCCACCGACTCAGGCCCAGGCGACAGCTCGCAGCATTCCACCAGAGCAGTACTCCTACATAGCCTCCATCCGAAGCCTGCTGCGCAACAAGCCCTTCATGCTCCTCGTCGTCACCTATGGTTTGTCATTACTGTTCTCCAAATTTTTGTTAAATTATGTTGTCATTAACTTTTTAGAACGGGCTAAAAGACATTAAATCGTACGTTGCATAATTCAACATTAGAAATTCATGAAAATACGTTACATTTTTTTAGAAGGCGGATTTTTACTAAGGTAGTATAAATTCCAATAAGCATGGTTGAACAAGCCATCCCAAGTGAAAATGATGGTATCTGTGGTGATTCTACCACAGATATTGGGTAGAATCACACCTGAAAATTCTCTTCATAGTGCAATTGTGTTTATCTTATCGCAGATTACGTAGTCCTCAGTCATCAGCTATTACAGTATTCCTCGAGAAGATAAATTGGATTTACCTTAAGAGCTCCAAAGTTCATTTATAACCTGACAATGTTTAACACGTGCGTTCGGTCAATGTGACCCTAAGATCCCGAAGATCAAAGATTTGATGAAGTGGAAGGAGTCTGAGATAGGAATTAATTTCTTTTTGGGAGCTCTTGGTTACTTGAGCAAACAAAAGAAAGGAATGATAAAGTGTCTTTTTGAAGAGATAAAGAAAAAAAAATATCATCTAGGTTTTATGTTGCTGGAAATTGAATGTAGTTGCATTTTGGCACACAGTTTAACCAGTAACTCAGTAATCTTGAGATTGGATAAACTGGGAGGGATATGTTTCATTATTTTATACTAGTAACAAAAATAATACAAAAAAACAAAACAACCAAATATTATCCCAAGGTGCATTCTTTGTTGGGGTTTTCTTGTCATGTGTCTAATCTTTCTACTAATATGTTTCTGACTCTCTGATGATCACACCTGTCCCTGTCACTTTAACTGAGCTGTAGCTGTAGTGCAGGGGTGGGGAACTCCAGGCCTCAAGGGCCAGTGTCCTGCAGGTTTTAGATATCACCCCGGGTCAACACACCTAATCAGATGATTAGTTCATTACCAGGCCTCTGGAGAATGAACTAAGACATCTTGATGAGGTCATTTAGACATTTAAATCAGCTGTGTTGGATCAAGGACACGTCTAAAAGCTGCAGGACACCGGCCCGGAGGCCCGGAGTTCCCCCACGCCTGCTGTAGTGTTTTATTTTTTAGGTGGGGACACATTTAGTAACACATTTATCCTCATTTTAGAAGCTACTCTGGTCAGGTTTCATGATTCCTGAAAAGTGGGAAGGTGAAAGATATTTTTGTCCTGTGTTTTTTTCTGATTTCAGATTTTATTTGATGTTATTCTCAATTTTGCAGGTCTGAACGTTGGTTGTTTTTATGCTGTTGGGACCCTGCTGAACCGCATGATCATCGTGCATTACCCTGTATGTCCGTTTCCTCTGCACTCATCTCCAATCATTTCTGTTGCCTGTAACTCTAGAGACCGTTCAACAGATGAATAGTTAGACTTAAATAGTCAAGTATAAGGTTTAATATTTTAAACTAATGTAACTTAAGTTCAATAAACAACACTGTAATAACAGATTTATCACAGCTAAACCAAGTTTGGACGTTTGTTCACTTACAAGCTCAAACCAATGCTATATTTAAGGCATGGGTGCCATTTCTCTTAAATCATTTTATAAGTTAAACCACAGGAAAAGGGAATGATCTTCTCTGTTTGTAGTACTAAAAAGGTGTGTGCAACCTCCTTGTATGGATCTCTAGTTAATGCTTGTAGATATACTGCTCATTGTTCTCGGCTTTTTTAGGGAGAAGAAGTGAACGCCGGGAGGATTGGCCTCACCATCGTCATCGCGGGGATGGTCGGCTCCCTCATCTGCGGCGTTTGGTTGGACAGAACGAAAACGTACAAGTAAGGCGAACATCGAAAAGGGAAAGTACGTTAGCAGCAGTTCTTCCACAGGGGGTGTTGTGCTTTGGGAAAAAGAAGACAAAAGGACGCGCAGAGCAGTAGATAAAAATCAAATGTTATTTGTAACGAAACTGAGAAAAAAAAAAAAACAAAGCGATGGGCTGATAATCTAAAAGCTTACCACTTTTTCCGTGCCACCAGTAAGCAGCCAAATGAGTGCTGTTTTTTTGGGCCATTTTCACCTTTATTGACAGACACGGTGAAGAAAGGACAGGAAAGCAGAGGGAGAGAAATGGGGGAAGACATGTGGCAAAGCAACGTCAGATTCGAACCTGGGCTTACCGCTCGCAGTCGTATGGAATGTGGTCGCCCGCTCAACGCACTTTGCTAAATCGGCACCTGGTTGTTTATTGTCTTCTCCCTTCTGAACTTGGCGTCCTGCAGATCTTGTGTTGCGTCTCTATATCTGTTTATCCAGGTGCAGCATCCTGCTACGGCAGCGACCTCTGCACTCTTCCTCCGGCCCCATGTGCTCTCAGGCTGTGTGGTGACAGCAGTGTCCACCCAGTCGACTCCCTTCTGTTGTAGCTACAACAGCTTTGTATTGCAAATGAGGGAGAAAGCAATAATGTTTAGCTTTATTGTCTAATTCCCCACATTGTAATTATACTATTACATTGAATGGTGTTCATTCATAAATTTATGTCAGTTTGAATATTATTACCAGTTCTACAGGACTGCATTTTTCATGCTTTAGTATTTATTTATTATGAAGCTTTGAATGTATAAAATAAGCTTTCTTTAAGATGAGGTGTGTTTAGGGGAAGCAAACAGAGGTGGTGTTTACCTTCAGTGTTTGTCGCCCATTGTATTTAACTGTGAGATGTGGGCTCACACGAGGTGTGGAATCCACTTCCTTCCTCTCAAGACATTTACAAAGGCCTTATTTTGTGTGACAAACAGTAAAGCAAACAGAAAAGGGTACCTGCTATTGAAAAGATTACTCCACAGCACACCTAGTGGCAAAATATTGACATTGACGCCCATGCAGGCAGCAAGCTTTTGCTGTCAATGGACAAAAAAAAAAAAGAATTTATAATGCACCTCCTCTTTTCTCAGGCATTAAAAATGTTATCCCTCGACATTCCCCAGTTAGACTTTGCTCCGTTTTTCTTTGTTTGTTTGATTTATGTCAGATTTTTTAATTAATAAATGTGGCATACATGAAACAGGACAGGAAGCAGTCTTGCCCACACATAAAAGATTTTGGAGACACAGATTAAATGAAATGCAGGGAAAAAGTATACCCTCGTGCTACAAACATAAGCTGAGGGATTTCCCTCCTGGAAAAGCAAGTTAGCCAGCCCACATGAAGCTAAAAGCCAGAAATGACTTGTGGTTAGCTGTGTGGGGTAGGTAGGAGCATTCGTTTTGTCTGGTGGGTGGAGCACAGAGGAAAAAGTGAAGGAGAGAGAGCTGGTTTCGAACCCTCCAGCTGACTGGGGCCTCTCTGTGTGGTGTCTTTTTTTTCTTCGCATGTTCTGCGTGCAAAGGTTTCCTCCCACAATCCAAAGACATGCATGTTTGTTAATTGGTGATTGTACACTGGTTGCCTGTCTCTTATGTAATAGGCTGGTGCCTCTCGCCAGATGACACCTGGGATACACTCTAGCCCCCATCCACCCCCCACCCCCAGAGACCCAAAATTCTCTAAACTTCTGGCAAATACTTGCTGCAGCTTTACGTTTTGTTTCTTTTACTTGCAAAACTGCTACCTACTGTTACATATGTGTGTGCAGTCATAATGATCGCTGCTGTGCTGACAGTGACATGTATTACTCATGCTCTTCTTTTCCCCAGGCAGACGACCCTTGCAGTTTACCTCTTGTCTCTGGTGGGGATGATCGTTTATGCTGCTACACTCAGCCTGGGACACCTCTGGGTGGTTTTCATCACCGCTGGAGTACTTGGGTATTCTTTTATTGTTTCTTCTAACATTTTGGTTTTTTGTTGTTGTTTTTTTACACAAGTAATGTCATTAAAGGACTTTATTTCTACTCATTTACTACTTTGATTCTACTTCAGAATACCTTTATTTCTGTGAAAAGAGAGAGAACAAACACCCCTCATGAATAAAAAATTTTTGATAGATACTGTCGATCTGTAAAAAAATCACCAAAAATCACAAAATATGGAATGTATCTGTAGTAGGCAAGTGAGTGGGCTATTGTATTTGTACATTTTAAAAGTATGTATAAAAGTATGTGTGCACACTTTCGATTCAGCCGTTGAAACATGCAAAAATCTTCTGTCATGTCCTAAATTCTGCTGCTGGTCATTTCCCTTGGCCCGGTACCTCTGTTGACATTTGCAATAATAATTTACAGCCCTGGTTGTTTCATCTTCTACAAACATGTAGACCCTACAGAGTTTAGATAAAGGACTGCATTTGCACCTAAACTCATGAGAAAAGGAAAAATGTCCTTATGTAAATACATAAATATGTGCATATATGTGCATTCATTTAATGTAACTGAAATGTGTTTTATCAAGAAAACCCCATCGCGGTGATGTTTTCCTGGAAGCCCATGCTGCAGAGCAAAACAAAGCAAAACAAAAAAATAGAGACAGCGAGAGTATGTCATATAGTAATAATGGTGTAGGATTATTTCAGATCACAAAAATAAAAATACATAACCTCTATGAACTGGGAAAACCAAACCATTTAAATGTTTATGGTGGAAATCATCTACTAGGTTTCCTCTGGGTTGCCTCTCTCTTCTTGGAATTAAAAAACAATATAGTTCATCCAGTTTAACCTTTATGTGGCTGTGAAATGATTACACCCTCAGCAGCACACAGTGATCTTCCAAATTGGAATTCCTTTCCTTTGGAAGTGCATCTGCATGATCCATGGCAGATATAACTTTAGCCTTGTTTTTTTTAAACAGCTTTTTTTTTTTAAAAAGAAATGTGTTTGACATTAAAGGTCAGCGTGTCTGCTGCTTTGTAGTCTCCGTATCATATTGACAGAAGAGAAGAAATGTGTCTGTCTACTGACTCAGACTGATGTGTTTAGCTATTTCAGCCATGTCAGAGGCTTTTGATTTGAGTTTCACTTGCTGTCACTTTAGTGGAAGAACAACACCCTGCTGTTGAATGAGAAAAAGAATTTGATGTGACTGGACTGCTTTGAAAAACCTGCTGTTCCAGTGTTATTAACTTGAGACAACATGAGTGTTGATTTCCTGGAAGAACAATCAAATGTTGTAGGTACAAAGTGTCCATGCACTTGTCAGCTAACATGATAAGGGGCATTTTATTGAACGGAGCCAGTGTCCTGTTTACGCATTTAAACATGCGCATAAAACTGTAGCAAAAAGGGAGCAGCAATTAAATAAACTCACAAATTCTTTTTTATGCCTATTGTGGATCCTTGTGTCCAGGTTCTTCATGACGGGCTACCTGCCACTGGGCTTTGAATTTGCAGTCGAACTGACATACCCGGAGTCAGAGGGAACGTCTTCTGGCCTCCTCAACTGCTCAGCACAGGTACAGATCAATGTTTTCAGTGTGATAGCAAAAAAGAAGAAAAGAACCAATAAAATAAAATGATGGATGTAAGCTGTGTTCCCTCCATGGAAAAAGCGAGTCATTCACCCTGTTGCTCTGGAGGAATTGACTCACTATACTGTAAATGCAGGTTTTCACGGGAATTTTGGATATAAACAATAAAATGGGATTTTGTTGACAGCTGGCATTGCTTTGGAATAACGTGCTTTTGTGGGGGGGTTTGGCATTATGAGGCAATTTTGACTTCCTTTTTTATATATTTATTTCGTAGTTTTGTTTATGCATTTGTAATGCCTATTCATAAGCAGGCAAGACAGATTCTCTCAACATCACGGCAACTGTGCGTGATATATTTGCAAAAACTCAGTGTGTAGTTGAGCTTCCTTCATCTGGTGCATAAACATATTCGCCAGCTGCAGAAGATCCAAGATGCATGAAAATAAAAACCGAGTTCAAGGACGGGGTTTGGTCTGCATCCTTCCCGGGTGCGTGCGAGCGCTAGCTTTAATCCTAACTACCCCATGTTCTGCACCCATACACACAGGTGTTCGGAATTATATTCACCATTTGCCAGGGGAAGATCATTGACGATTACGGCACGCTGGCAGGAAACATCTTCTTGTGCGTCTTTCTTCTGATAGGCACAATAATGACAGGTAAGACCTCTGTGACTGTGAAAAATACACAGTTTTGAGTCATAATAGAGTACTGATTTAATGTCACACATACAGAAATGCACAAGAATTGTCTTTGCTGGGACTTTATCCTGTTACGAGTTTACTAATACTCCTGTGTAAGAATGCCACGTTCCTAGAAAGCAGGACTTAGTTATGGTGTAATTTGGAGGAATACTTGAGAACATAATGCTATTTTTTTATTGCACTTTACACATAACAGACAAATTTGTCACCTCTTTACAAGAAGGCTGTCTGCAGCTTAGATAAAACAAAGTCTGCAGCTTGAGGTGGCATTCTGCGTCATTCTTCATCATCGCTAGGAAGAGATTTTCTTTGAAATTAGAGAACAACAAAGCTGTATACAACTAAACTGTTCAGAGGGAGGAGTGATGAACATTTGCTTAAGCCCTGGAACCATTTAGTAAAGACAGCGCATAGCTCTACAGACACACACTCAGCAGGGGTGTGTTTTCAGGTAATAAAGGTGATTTCATAACAACTTAGGAGATTTTTCATGACCCATCAATGGGTTTAGCAGCAATGTTTAACTTTTTAAAAATGCCTTAACTTTTAATGACACTTCTTAAAGGTCAACAGACTGACTCACTAACTGCTTTTTGTTCATATGAGTAAACTTGTTGTTGTGGTCATGAAGTTTTAAAAGAAAAACAAAATGTTTGTAAAAAAACAAACAAACAAAAACAATCCGTCCTGCTCTCCGATTGGTGATAAACCTTTGCATGAACGTACATGAAGGCACCATTAGAAGGCAAGGCTGCGATCGTTTTTGTAAAATATTCTCCTCATTCCATGAAAATTGAAGTTAATTATTAAATTACAATCACGCTGGGTTTTTTTTAATAATTGCTTTTGACCGGAGTTTCTCAGGAGGCTTAGTTGCTTTTAGATTTGCACTGGTAGCCACACACTCTTTGAAAATAGTTAACAAGGTGTCTTAACTTGAATGCCACTATTAAGACTTGAACGTGTCTGTGCATAGGAGCCACCTACTGGATAGTCACTGTTATTACTTCGTTTCAATAAACTGTTTAACTTGTGTGAAGTAATGCGATCCTGTTTTGCTTGTGTTCATCTCTGTGTTTGCAGTGGAGGATCCATGAGCTAATGCAGACTTACCCTCTCTCTGTCTTTCGTTTTTTACAGCTTTAATCAAGTCTGATCTCAGGAGGCAAAATGCTAACCTGCAGGCCAAAGCAGCCGTAAGTTTTGAAGCAAGCCAAGGGTGTAGCGCTTTGTTTGTTTGTTTGTTGGGGATATGAAACAAAAGCTGTGGTACTATGAAGTCAAATAGGCCTTTTCACGGAAGACATTTTGACATGTCAGTGTAGGAAAAGCGTTTTATTCGTCTTCCTTTGGCTGCTCCCTTTACATGTCGCCACAGGGGATCATCTGCATCCATCTCACCCTTTCACTTGCATCCTCTGCTTATGATTAATGAATCATCTCTGTGGTCTTCTCTTTTCCTCCTGCCTGGCTCCATTTCAACATCTTTTGTCCACTCCTCTGCTCATGTCCAAACCATGTCATCATCTCTAACTTGCCTCCAAACCGCTCCGCCTGAGCTCTCCCTCTGCTTCTACTCATTCTGTCTTGCTTCTACTGACTTTCATTCCTCTTTTCTCCAGAGCATACTGCTGCTTCTCCACATTCTTTTCGACCCGCTCTCCACTCTCACTACAAATCACAACATCATCATCCACAGAGACTCCTGCCTGAATAATCTGTCAACCTCTCCATCACCACTCCAAACACAAATGGGCTCAGAATCAATCATTGATGTAATACCACCACCTCCTTTAATCCATCTGTCACTCCTACCGCACATCCTGCCACTGTCTAGCTGTCGTCATACATATCCTGCGCCACCTCTTGACTTCCTCACGCACCACCACTGTTCCTCTCTTGGCATTCTCTCATGTATTTTCTCTAGATCCACAAACACACAGTGCAACTCTTTCTGATCTTTTCAGCTCCGCAAAACCCCCTTGTTATTGAAAAGCAGTACCATGTACTGCAACAGATGCCATAAATAAAATATTTTAATAGAGTGTCAAAATGTCTACTGTGAAAATGATCCATGTGTTAAGTGTTTGTCTGCCGTGAGCGATAAGTCGCCTGTGCATCCCGGGCTCCACAGAGGAGGACTGTTTTTTGCCTTTGTCTTCTGTGATCCTGCATGTCTGCATCAGTTTAGCTAAAAGACGCTGTTGAATATTCACTGACTCTGTTGGCACTCTGCACACTTAAATATTCTTATGTAAACTTTTATGGAACTTGTCAACCGTTATGACTTTATGGTTGCGATTTTCTTGTGTTCTTAAGTCATTCTGTCACCATACATTTCTTTCGCTTTCTGGGTGGGTCTCCAAGATCTGTGGTGAAGTTGCTGATAAGTTTAATTCCTCACATATATATATAAATGTGTTTCAGTCTCTCAAGCCATCTTAAAAGGAGTCAAATTAAACTAATTTTTAGCTCAAGATTTTTATACTTGGACTCTACTAAGGCTTCTTCTGATTGGCTGCCCCTCACAAATGGAGCATTTAAATAGCAGGTGTCTGTTTAAGATGACTATGTTATTATTAATATGAACACAGAGCCAAGCTTTGTGAAACTGAGCACTTAGAACACAGTGAAGCCTGAGCTTTTTGTGTACATATTCCGGCCTCACTATTTGAAACTGATTAGTACAAGCAACCACTAAACATATATGTGTGTGACAGATCAGATTCTGGTGAACTTCACTCCAGACTGGAGCCCCACTCCTCTATAAACACTGAATGAGAAGTGATCAAAAGCATTTGTTTTAGGCGGAGAGGCACAAGTCAGGACAAGACTACGGAGCCACATTGCTAATCTCCGAGCAGCAGACTTCTTCTCAAGCCTGATCAATAAAACTTTTCTGCTTCTACAAAAAAAAAAAAAAAAAAAAAAAAAATCTCAAATCTTAGTTCATCATAAAGGTGCACAAAGGTAGGAGCACAAAGCAATCACCACACACTGCCACTGATCAAGAGCACCTGCTGTACACCCTTTTCACTGTTACACCTGTTTTACTGTCTCTATGTGTTTCTGAGGATCGTGCAAAAAAAAATTATAATTACACAATCATGAAAATCATGTGATTTTTGATTCTTCCACATGAAGCCCTGCTACTGATTTTCTCAGTAGCAGTTCTACTAAAATCAGCTAAAGTCACTTAAGGACAATTAAGTCAGCTGGGGGTAATCATTAACCCCTGCATGAACCTGTTGATTCCAAAACACTTCCTCACATTGGATTACATTTACTTCTAACTATCCTATTTTTGAACAGCTGACTGGCTTAAACTTCCCTCATAAATGCGAATGGCACATCCATATAGGAATAAAACCGATGGCTTATCACAGTAGGAAATCAAGAACAAGATCATACAGCTCATCATGCTGTATGATTCACTTTAGTGTTCTTGTGTTTTAGGAGGCCGGTGTATGAAGTTGTTGCCCGCGGCATGGCTTTGATTGGATTTGAATCACAGCATAGTGTTTGTGATTTTTCAGATGAAATCAGCGCGGTACTGCTAATTTTCCTGTTGTTGCCTGTTGTTGCCTTTGCTTGCTTACAGCGCTGACCTATATCCTACTAATACCACCAGAGATTTCATCTAGTTAAAAGTATGGCGCTCAACATGAATGGAATAAAGTCTTGCTAGTTGGATCTTTACTCTAATCCTCTTTTTCACTCCATCTTTGCTTTAGTTATTTAAAATCATGAACATGTAATTTTTTTTAGTTAATGATTATGTGAAAAGAAATTAAAAATGACATTTTAGCAATAACCAACATTAAGCTGATCACAGTTAGGGCTGTTCATATAACGATATATATCGGATGACGATATAAAAACATCTATCGTTTCATTTTACGCTATAGTTTGTTTTGTGGTGTCGCAAAATAAACTCTTTGCGGCAATATTTTTTCATCGTTTTGATGGTCACTGTAGTGGCTATATTAATTTCTTAAAATTCTCTCTTTCTCTTATATTTTATATAACCACACTACTGATGGACAAGCGCCATTAGCAACAGCAACGGTAAAACCATCGCGTGTCCACTTGTTTATATTCCACATAAACCTTTCACAATAAAGCTCAAGATCCTGTTGAGACTTTTCAAAATAAACTGAATCACGTGAAAGAGCAGATTATTTACGGATGAGAAGTAAAAAAGAGCCGCCAGGTGCTAAAAAATAAACCTTAGACTCAAACGTTAGAACAGGCTGTTCCCTGCAAACTTTCAGACATTGATTTTTGCAGTTCAGTTGCATGTAAAATGTACACTGGATTGAGGCACACTTTCTGCTGCTGTTTGTGCAGTGCCATGAGGATTTTCTTTCCCTTTATTTCTTGATCTTTGAGAGTATTTCTTGATCTCCACAGCTGGTTTTTTACTGTTGGTTTCCGGTGAAATTTGCTCTCATTTATGCTAATAGTGTTCAGTCAGCTTCATCTTTGACTCAAGTGTCATAAAGGTTTTGAAGAGTCAGATGGTTTACAGCTCTTGAACCCATCTTATCTGTTAATTAAGGTTGTAAGCAGGTTCATTTTACAAGTAAGGAATGTGATAAAAACCTTTGCACTTGGCCCAATCATAGATTTTTTTTCTACAGTACATATAAGGGTAAACAAAAATAAAATTAACACTTGAAGCATCTCATTTTCTGCCTTTCTGTCCTTTGTTGTACACAACAAAGGACAGAAAGGTGAAACATTTATATTTATTTATATTCACTGACATTTTTGCAGTGCTTAGATATGCTCTGACACGTAGCACAAGCCTTTTCTTTCACATTTAACAAATTCAGCTATATATAGGCTAATTTATCTGGCTTAGGGTGTTTCTTTACATAGTGTGTATGAATATGCACATAAGCTATCATTATGTTTAGCTGAGCTTCAAGACACTACCGTGACCTGGATGACTGAGAATGTACACAGATGTGTCAGGCTAAAGTTTGTCATGACTCCGGAGACTCTTTTGGTGGAAGCTAGCCCAAACAGACTAAAGTCTACAGAGACAAACGGTGTTTTTTGTGTTGAAGGCATTAAAAAAAGACCTACTGATCTGACCCATCTCTTTTGATTTCCAGGATACTTCCGACTGGCACAATGGAAGCCTGAGTGCACCTTCTGTTATCATCGAAGCCAAGCTTTAGACACAAACACACTAACAAGCCTGAAAAATGACCGTCATCTCATCCCTGTTATAGTGCAAAGGAAGCCTTTAGATCAACGTGACGGCTAAGAAAAGCTCTTTGATCTGTATAATTACATGAATGAAAATAATGTCACTAATCAGAAATATTTTTGTAATATTTAAATGTAAATGTTATGAATGAATCTGCGAGACAAATCTAAGAAACTTTTGTGCCTCAACAGTTTTATTGGTATTGTGCACTGCTGATTATGTATACAATGAAAAATCTTTTTTTTCACTGTATGCAATATGTAAACACAGTGTAGGATTTCTAGAAATTTTAGGGAGATATTTTTTTTATGAAATTAGGGAACTATTTATTTAGAATTCAGGGATTTAGAAAGGTTCTCTAATCCATAGCTTCTACTGTGAGGGAAGAACGGGAAAAATATGATGAATTAAGGTTTTGTAGTATTTTTGTAACAATCTTGTTTTACTTTAACATGAAATAAAAGCATTGCATAAACATTTTGATTCATTTGGTTTTTTCCTCATGCTTGTTGCATGCAGAAACACAGTGTGCTCACCGTTACAGCATAACTCAAACACAAATGCACCACACCCATCACAGGCCTGAGAGTAGAGACATGCAGTATTGTTACTGTTACACAGTTTTAGTGTTTAAATCATTTTTAAATGGAGGCATCTGACTAGACCCAAATTTGTTCTGCAGTTTCAAAAAGATCTCATCAAAATACAGCCGGAGCCAGAAGTAAAGTACTCGTCTAAATGACCCAAGAAGACTTTTTGTCGTAGCCTTTATCTCCACATTGTGACATCAGTCTTGCATTACATAACAGGAATAAGACGCTGAGATAGCCTAAGTTGATAGAGGAGCTGGTGCTATTCATGTGAAACTAACTGCCACGTAAAAACTGATTAATTTACATGATTTTTCCACAGTGTTGTACGTCATAGTAATGAATCTGCTATTGAAATGTGTCATTCTGTTATCTGGATCCTGTGAACTGATAACTCTGTACTGAGTTGTGTTTAAAGATAAACACATTACTGCCTTACAGTACACAAATCTACACGCACATGCTGGGACTATGGTTCCCCAGGAACTATAGTCTAAGTTGCTGACGAGAAGATGAAGTCATATGTGGGTTTTAACTTATCTTGGATAAATCAAACAGCACATGGCAGAGCCCAGCACTCTTCCCGATCTGATCTAAACTGAGACATTGTTTGAAAGTTGCAATTCAAACGTAAAAGGCTGCTATGATAAAAGGCGGCAGGTACAAATGATTCCAAATACAAAAGCATGATGTTTTTTCTGTCCTTCAGTGAAACAGAGAAGCGGTGTGCACATCATACCCATCTGTTTGCTCTGATGAATATAGGATTCAGCTGGATCACAGTCATTAGATTGCCATTGTTTATCCAAATTCCACTTTACAAATATACATGCAAGGCTTCGTGTACCTCATTCGACCACACGGTGGTAGCAGTGTTACATAAAGACAGGCACAGGATTGTCTAAGGGGGGGGGGGGGGGGGGGGGGGCAAAAGAGAATTAATTTACATTTTGGGGGCTTACTGATTGCAATGTAATTAACTTTAAAAGTGTCTGGTGCAGATTAACCTGACAATATTTATCTTATGCATAAAGCAAGATGACAATGGTGAACTTCTCATTGGCATGAAGAGATAACTGGCCTCTGAGCAGTTCTGTTATGAGATCATCCTGACTTAAGGCCAGTACTGAGAGAGCCGTTCTTGGATGATCTCATTGTTCTCTAGTTAGCCTGTGACTGATCCTTTGGCGCAGATATGTTTCTAGATTTTGAGTCATGGGTTTTTCGTGGTGCTACAGGTTCATCAGCTTATAAATATGTGGAAATACTACTGAGCAGTAGTATATCAGTTCTGCTGTCACTCACTCCCCAGCAAGGCTGCTTTTAAGATTTTATCAAATTTGTCAAGAAGAGAAGCTGTTGAGAGAATTTCTGGGGCTCATATTTTTTGCCATGTACCACACAGTATACACACAACTAGGAGTTGTATTAATGTGGAATACATGAACCGCATGCAGAAAGGTCACAAAAGCATGAGGACAGGCAGGGTGTGACCTCTGTCTCACTAGGGAAACTCCTGCCCACCCACGTGTAGAAATGGATGTTTGAATAAGGCCCCTTGTACCAGGATGACATTTCAGAGCTGCTTGGAAGAACTTACTGTACATGCAGGAGGAAGGTTGGGTCACTTGCTTGTGCTTCTACTTGTCTGTTGTCACTTCTTTAGTTGCTTCAGTTTTCTGCTCTAAATACCAACAAGTGTGTGTCTCAGTGGATTGAAGTTGCATGGAGGTAGAAACATTTTTTCTTCTTGCCAGTTCATAAAACAGGGCCTGTCACAGTTGGAAAACCGCAACACTGTATTGGGTGAGCTAAGATATGTAATTTTATACTTGGTTATAAATAAGAGGTGTGACATTGCGGAGCTGAAATAAACCAGGTGAACATTTTTTAGGTTCCTGGGGCTCAGTATCACAGAGACGGTTGTTAGACATCTCCACTCTGGCACAGAAAGAATCTATACAAGGCTGAATTTCCAGGCCTTTCTAACTGGTAAATAGGTGCAACAGACAAATAACTGAAGAGTCTGTAGTGGGAGATTAAAACCACCCTGATCACCATTGGCACCCATCTACCAAGCAGCATAGATGCAGTTTATATGTATTTGCGTAAATGCATTTTTGTTATACAACAGTATATTGCATAGTGGTAAATGCTCTCCTGGATCTCTCTAAATGTTATTTAAAAATAAGCCTGAAAAAAAAAACCAACTGGACTTTTTTAAGTTTGTGAAGACATTTCACCTCTCATCCACGAGGCTATTTCAATTCTAAAAACAAATGGTGGAGAGTCTCAGATACCTTGACCTGGATGAATGAGAATGTAGATAGGCCATTCAAGGGAAATTGCTCAAAACAACCCAACTAACCAACACTTTTGTGCAGCACCCATCCAGCCTCTTATCCAGTTCAGGACCACTGGAGGCTAGAGTGCTGGAGCCTATTCCAGCTGTCACAAGGTCTGAACAGGGTGCACCTTGGACAGGTCACCATCTATGACAGGGCTAACACAAAGAGAAAGACAACCATTCAAACTTATGGCCAATTTAGAAAAAAACATTAACTAAACACACCTGTGAGGGGATGCCAAAGTACTCGGAGAGAACCCACGCAGGCATACGGAGAATTTGCAATAACTCCATACAGAAAGGACCCAGCCAGCCGTTGGCTTCAAACCCAAAGACCTTCTTTGCCGTGGGGCAACCATGGTAACGAGCGACCAAATTTAGAAGTCACAATCACAATCAACATTCCTTTTTTTCTAACAACAGATATCTTGTAATCGTATAGCTTTTAGAGATGCCAGCAGGCATTTCTATTTTCAATAGAACTCATGCTAAACTAAGCTTACCACTTTAGCTAGGCCTATACTTAAAACACACACACACATAAACACACACACAGAGAGCAAGGGCCAGGTTAGCGCTGGCGTCACACACAAGTGCTAGATCATGCTATCAAAGTCTCAACAAGGAAGTAAATCATATCATCCAACAGCAATACTCATTTAAAACAGAACCAACTCAAGATAAATGGCACCTTCCTGTTTTCTCCCCCTTGAGCCGTTGTTGTAACACACCTCATGGTGCATACCGTCATATGGCCCACTCCTAGACATGCTGAAGTATGGCCTTGTGGAACTACAAAACTGCCAGTATTACCAGCATTACCACAGGATGGGTGATGGTGTACCTCACTCTGTGGCAAAATGATTTGTTTTGCAGTGCATGATGGTAAAGTGCGTCATTACCCCGAGAGTGCTAGCTCACAGATATTATCCGCTATCCACACCATGATCCATCCTGCACCCACAAAACCAAAAATACACAGTTTAAATTCTACACTATATTTAGTTTGTGCCGGAGAGGTAGCAGGAGGCAAGCATTCTGTAAGCAGTTGTTTATTTCAAATGAGGTTTAGGGACTAGATTGTAGGCCTGATCACAGCCGGTTAGAAACTTGAAATAAGCCACCAGTTTGCCAGTAACACGGCCAGTTAGCGTAAGAGTGCAGATAATCATCAGACTCACAAAGCATGGATCGGACAGAGAGATGTGGAGAGAGGAGGCCGCGGCGATCGCGGCATGACGCAGTGCCTCCTATTTGTCTTGCCTTTTCAAACAGCAGCGGAGATTGATGTTGCTGGCCACATTTGACACACAGTAGTAAAGAGGGTGTGGAGCCGAGCGCTGACACACGGGTGGAAAAAAGAAGGATAGACAAAAGTCAGAAAAAGAGAAATGAGAAAAACAGAGACAGGCCACTAAAACACAAGAAGGTCTAGCTGACAACAGGGATATCAAAACAATGGCAACAAAAAGACCTCGAGGAATCTTGAAACTTGGGAGATGAAAGTATTACCAGTACTGAAAGTGAAATTCAAGCAAGTGTGCTAAAGACTGTGTCATTCACAGATGGCCACTCTGCGTGTTTTGGAGAGGCTGCTCAGCGAGCACTTCATCCCTGCACATTCTGGAGAAATGTAACTCGCTCACAGATGGACTGCAGAGAAGGGAGGTGCTGCTGTGAAGTCAAACTGTAAACTGAGTCCTGATATTTAACACTGGCCTGGCGCCAGCAAAGCAGCGCTTGGTACCACTGTTTTCTTCTTCTTCACTCCACAGAGAAGATAAAAAACAGTCTTGTTTGTCTTTGTTCAGTCTTTTTTTTTTTACCCTACGTGAGAGTGTATGTGTGTGGCCTCCTCTAGTTGTTTAAAAACACGAGTGAGATTTTGTCTGTTTGAATGCTAATGAGTGTTGCTCACAGTAATATCCAAAAGGTCTTGAGTGACTCAGACTTTCTTACAATTTTTGGTCTTGAGCAATAGTTCTATAGGCTTTCTGGTCTCCAGCCATGAGTGCGACACGGTGGAGGCTCTGTCGTGGTTTAGAGCTGCATTTCAGCTAGTGATTTTAGAGATCTTGTCAAAACTGATGAAGTTATGAACACACAAAAGCATCACTGGATTTTGATTAAACATGCAGTACCACGTGGAAAGAGTCTGATTGCCAACAACTTCATTTTTCAGTGTGACAATGATGCCAATGCAGTAAAAGCACACCTGAACAGAAAAAGACAAAGCGAAACACAATCAGTCATGGATTGGCCTCCCCAGACCCCAGACCCCAGCCAAAATCCAACGAAGACCTTTAAATGCCCATCAAGAAGCCTGGAGAACTATTCCTGAAGTCTATTTAAAAAAAGGGCAAGGAAATCTGCCAAAGATAGTTCAGGCCACATAGAAGAATTAAGCCAGTCCTATCAAATACGAAAGTCTGTTTTTGCCTTAAGTACGATATTTCCATTCATTTCAATAAATGAACCTAAATCTAGTGAAGTAGTTTATGCTCAGAAGTTGCCTCTTAAGGTATTCAGACTGGTATAGATGATTATTTTAGATGAAGACGACTTAAATTTCAGGCATACAGCCTTTATCAACACGGTCATTTTTTCCAGTAGACCTAGAACATTTACACAATCTTATTAAACATCCCTACTCTATAATTATTTGCAATTTTTCAATAACATCACATCATGGTGAGTTTTGTGTGGTCTGCTAAAGCACAAAAAACACTTGCCTTAAAAATTTCTGTCATGCAAAAAAGAAAAAAAATGGGCGTTTGCACAGTGTGTTGTGGCTGTGTTGATTAGCTACTGCAGTTGGGGACTAATTTCTTCCAGTATTCCCCAAGGCTTATGTGTTGTTTTAATTTTATCGTACATGGGAGAAATGGCTCAGTGGATATAAAAATGGAAAAATCACTTAATTTTCTTCCACTACTCAGCTACTGTTTTGGCTTTTAGAGCTCACCCCTCCGCCTACACAGTCGTTCGCAGACTTGGTCGCCATTAAACGCTTTATGTTTGTGGGCATGTAGAGGTGACGGTCCCACCAAATCCTGTCACTGACACATTGACAAACAGTCTTGTTGGACACGTGGAACGTTTTCTACTGTAAAGCACACATTTTGTGACAAGCGGGGTATTCATGCAAAGGCTTGCAGCAAACGCTCTTTGATTTACCTTTAACGTTTCTTCTAAGGGGCCTGGGTCATAACTCTGAGAAGAGGTTGCTCTGGCGCTTCAGGTTTCAAAGCTGGCAGGCTGATTAGAGCGTGCAAGGTTTGTGAGCATTGGCACTAACGCACAGCACCAGGCTTTGAGGCTCAAGATTAACCTGCACAGTAGTTAAATAAACACACATCCACGCATGGCCGCATGAATGGACGTTTCATCACCGCTCGCTACGTTTCCGTGATAGTACTGGACTCGACTGCACTCCATGATGCAATTAAAAATAACAGTCAAGTGCAAAACCATATGTGAAATACTGACCTGCAGAGAGGTATATGGGTGCAATGTACCTTCACTTTTTCACTTTTGGAGGGTTTCCATACCTTTTTTCAACCGTGTGATTTGGTTTAGATGGTGAGGTTGTTTGCTGCTTCCTCTGATCAAGTCCAGGATTGAGAACCGTGGTCCAAGTAAAATTACCTCAAGACCAAAATGGCTTGACCCCAGCATGTCTGTGTGTGTGTGTGTGTGTGTGTGTGTGTGTGTGTGTGTGTGTGTGTGTGTGTGTGTGTGTGTGTGTGTGTGTGTGTATGAGAGAGTTAGAAAATCAGGGATAGAGTGGGGGTTGGCTTTCAGACAACTGCAGGACAGGGGCTTACTGGGGGTGTAAGGTAAACCCCTGTGGCAGCAGGTCATGTTAAAACAGCATAGACAAGGGGGGCGGAGGGGCAGGGGACTTGTGTTTGTATACAGGGAACCCCGGGCAGCTCAGTAAAAAGAGCTTTATTATTTAGGCCTCTGCCAAGCAGAGATCAGGGTGGAAAATGCACAGGATCCCCGGCGCCAAGTCCCTTGCTCTCGGAAAATCCGCCCCAGAAGCGTCTAAGCGTAGGGCCTGGATTTAATCACCCAATGCAGCATTTGTCCTCAGTCTGGAGGGAAAAAAAAGTTACAATCAGTCTACATCTATATGACCCTCAACCTTTTCTCTTAAAAGACATTTTCTGCCATGTGTAGTTTTAATTTGGGGTCCAAAGAGGGAAATAAACTGCTGAAATAACTTAATGTAACGTGTTCTGCAACTCCATGCTTGTTGATAAGGTATATAGCTTGATAAGGCACTTTTTAAAGTGGCAAATAATATTATTTTCCTGACATCTGTAATTATACTTTCCAGAAACAACAGCACTGCAAAAGACAGAGTTATTAGTTAAGTCTGAATTCAACAGATAAGCCTCAAGCTAAACATTCTGGTTGTTGCTGTCTTTGCACTGGGAGTGAGATCTGACTGTAAATAGTGCACACTCATACCCACAAATCCTCTCCTGCTTATCATTTTATTCATTCTAAATGGGACCATGATTTATGAAATGAAATTAATGTTTGTAGTGAAGAAAAATTCAATTAAGCAAATAAGTCCATATCGTCATTAGGTAGGTGTTTTCCGAGGTCATAAATTGAGTGAAAACTCAGTCATAAACTTCTATTCAAGTAGCCTCCTTTCCAGCCATACAGGTTTAAGGCATTTCGTTTAATATGCAGTCTATGGTTTGAATCCAGTAAATCACAAGGTAGTGCAATACTGGAAATGGGCAAAAAGCTCTGTCATAATGACACTGTCACTATTCCCGTTTACTTGTGGGCAAATCCAATAGTGCAGAGCTCCAGAGCCAAAGTGCTCATCACTGCAGAGATCCTGGACAGTTCACGCCATAAAACTCAATAAAAGCGATAAAACACACTGATAACACGGCCGGCAAATGGCTTTAGGTCTTAGCTCTTGTGGCTTGCTTGTCGATGGAAACTTCTGCACGGGTAATTTGGAGCTGTTATCAGAAAAACACAGTCTTTGGTTTATTTATGTTTTTATAATTTTTTCCACATCTAAGTAGTTCGATTTTAAAGCTGAAAAAGTGTGGAAAAATAATATATAAAAGCTCATTAAAGCCATTTCAAAGGTAGCAGTCAAGCACTGCGTCTGATTTCTGTGCTTGCTTCATAACACCACCATTTATTAGTGTTTTTAGCAGAAAAACCATCAGGACAAATGTGAGGATTGTTGAAGGAAATATTTTTTCACACACCCTGCCTACAGGCAAAGTTCTATCTGCTTTGAATCACCCACCTTGCATTTTCTGCCCAGAAAGGACAAGCTTGCTTGCTTTCCTTCCTATAAGCCAGCGGCAATGACCTCAGTTTTAATGAAGACCAGCAGGTGCCTGTTTTCTTCCCCTTCACCAAACAGTGCCACACACCCATAATTACTTCACTTTGCCTGCATGAAAACTGAAATTATCAGAACTGCACCAGTAATGCCTGAATATGTCCGAGGTGAATGTTGAAGATTCTGTGACAAACTCATTCAAGTTTACCTTTGCTCTGATTTGTAAGGTACGTGGATTGTATTACATCACATTTTTAGAGAGAATGTACTGTTGGAAAAGTTTGACATATTGTCCAGTCCTTGTTTCAGCCTGTTGTATGCAACACATTGGATTTAATCACTGACATGTACAAGAAAGCAACAAGATAGTGATGGCCATGAAGCTCAAGAGGAAGTGGAATCCCCAGGGGGTTAGAGTGGGTGACCCACCGTGGTGTTCTGGTATCTTTAGTTAATGTGTAATTAAGTGACAGTTTAATACAACACAAGCAGTTTAACACAAAATGATATCAAGTGAGTTAATTTGTCATATGCTGCAGCCTGGCAGTCATTCCAGCAGATGCTCCAGTGATAGTCAAATCTCCACCTGGTCCTGCCTGCACACGTCCCTTTTTTCCATCTCATCCTTGTCGTGCACTCATGCACACAGCAGTCAGTAAAGCAGCATTTGCAGTACTGCAGCATGTAGCTAGCTTCACAAAATAGAAGAAAGTAAAAATTCGTCACTTTTTTATTTAAGAAAAATTTAGGGAAAGTGTTAATTCTCAGAATCATTGTTGAGGATTGGTGGGTGAAACTGGCAAAGAGATAAATGCTGCAGTGCCAAAAAAAAAAAAAAAAGTCCTTCAGAAGATGCCAAATTGTCTGCAAACACTCTGCAACTGCTTTCTGTAGCTGGTGAGCGGTAGTGAAACTGTGAAAAGAGCGACACCTAACAAAAACAGAGAATGTTTACCTTCAAAGGAAAAGTTTCGGTTTTTGAAATGTGTTAGCTGCAGAAGTGAGGCACAACTTGTCATGGTCCTGGGTCATGCGCCCCAGTGTTTCTGAGTTTCATGTTATTTTGTTATTTCATCTGTATTCCAGTTTCTTTTCAGTTATCTAGTTATACGGTCAGGCCTAGTTTGCAGCTTAGTTCATGGTTTATCAGGTTCCCCTTGTGTCATGTCTAGTTTCCTGTTTTATTTTGTAAAAGGTATTGTGTTCTGTGTTCATGTGCTTAGTTGTACTCTCCCCTGTCCTGTCATTAGGTTCATGTATGTCAGCTGTTTGCCCTCGTGTGTTTCCTCTTCCCCTAATCACCTCCTGTGTACTTAAGTCCTCTGTTTTCAGTGCGTCATTGTCAGGTCGTCTGTTTTCCTCGCCACAGTCACGGTCATAGTTAGCTTTCATAGTTTGTTCCCAGTTTAGGTTTCTGTTTAGTTATTGCTCTTGTGCTGCTCTCGTTCTCGTTTGTTTTATTTGTGTTCATCAGCCACAATAAAAGACTCGCTTTTTGTTTAAGTTCACTCCCGTCTCCTCACTTGTGTTCGCACCTGGGTCCACCACACACACCTCCGCACGGTCTGTCTCCACTATGGACAATCATGTTAATTTGCTTGCTACCAAAGCAGTCACAGATAAACTTTTTGTATTTTTCAGTCTCTAATAACTTCAGTCTCAGATATAAGAAAGAGAGGACAGGAGAGGAAGACAAGATAATATCTTAAGCTATGATATGGAATGTAAATATGGTAAAATGCAATGTCCTAATCTCTGTTTACTATTTGGATCTGCACATGAAGTACTCTTGATATTATCTTGTTTTAAAATCTCTGACAAAAAATGAAATAAGAATTTTTCCACTGGTGCAAACTCAGTCACCATTAGGAAAGGTCCTGAGTAGCAGCAGAAACATAAGGGAGACACCATTAAGTAATATATACATCTCTATATAAATATTCATATTAATATACACAATAGGAATATATACTAACTACCTCCATGATGTGAAAAAGTGCTTGTACCGAATGCAGTTTTTATTTTTTGCCCTCTATTGAAATTAAAGGTTGTTTTTGTTTTTTTATAATGCTTCAAAATAACTCCACAAATACACGCCCAGATCAGGTGTCAATACTGCTTCTGGAAACAAGCTTCTAGAAGAAGTTCAATTTGTAAAACGTGCCAAATTCCACCTTTACGCTAGCCTTATACTGGTTACCAGTTTGGAATGAAGTCATGATGGCTCATGTAACATCTGCTTATATATTGTAGTGTGCAGTTGTCCAAATCCACAAAGAGCGGTAAGGCTCTGAACCAGCAGCAGCACAGGTTAGCCGACCACAGCTTGTCCACAAGGAAAACAAATCTACTGGAGCTCACAATAGACAATATTATCCGACTTATTTCTAAGTGAGTCATTTTTCCTCACTACACTGCTGCAGCAAAACTTAGGGTTCCCCCACTTGCCAAATCCCACTCCCATTTTTTACATACAGTCTTTGGTTCCGTAGTGTCTTTATATCTATAAGACCTGCTTCACAGCTCTCGTTCGCCTCACAACCCATTGAGCTGAAGCATTTAACATTTAATCTGCTGCATGCACTTATATCTCCCCTGTTCCTTAAAAACCTGAATGTTTTCATAGGTATAAACAAAAAATAAGCAATTGTGCTTTGGCATTTTTGTTTCTGATGAGTGAATGAAACCCTCAATTAACAGTTCAGCTTTGGAGAACAGTTTTAACCGGTCTACACTGGTGAATTTAGTGGGAGGTCACCTGCCAGGACCTTTGCTTTAAAATGCAATCATAAAAATCTTGCTCTCGCTCTCTTCCTCTGACTCCCACACTAGCCTGAGAAAACACAGAGCCAAACACATTGTAGGTCTCTTTTTATACAACTACATCATGCTTCGCTGTTCCAATGCACTGCTGGCCACCACCGCCCATCGGCAATTGTTCAAAGAGAACATCTAACGAAAATATCACCTGCCATTAAATAGAACTATATCACCTCCACGTTAACTTTAATCCATCAAACAGATTGTGAGATCCCAAGCAAACTCATTGTCATTAAACTGACAGTCATCATCGTGGGTGAAGATGTTCAAAAGTTAAGGCACAGAGAGTTATATCCCCAACACACCCTGTTTGTGATTCACCAAACAAACACAGCTGCTGTTGGCTGATCGCATACAGGCACCAATCCAGCCTTTACACTCTTGCACAGTACAATAAGTACACAACTGAAAAAGCTCAGGGTAGCATTTTAGGATCTTTCAGGCCACTTTGCTTTGCTGTTTTACTGTCATAGATATCACTGAGCATCAATTGGCAGTGTTACTCTGAGTCTGCTGGATTTGAAAATGCATTCATGGCAAAGAGAAAGTAGATCCTCAGGACATAATAAAAAAAGAATGTGGTCTTTAAAATTAGATCTTAAAATTGGGTAAATGCAACCTCAGATGAGTAACAACACATGTGATATTTTACTGTGTCATTATTTATCAACAAAAATTAAGCCAAAATGTGGAAAATTGTGGGAAAAACCAAGTACTCTCTTACTGTATCCACAGGAATTGGGAATAAGGAAAGAAACAGCAAGTGCTTGCATCTCTATACAAGCAGATCTTTTGGAAGTTTGCTGGTTTGGAGCGTTCAGGTGTGTGTTAATCCAGTGCCAAGCAGGAAAGACACCAGCAATGACCTTAATGAGTAAGAACATTCAAGACAGCTGCCGATCTTCACATGAATGGACACAGCACAGCAAATTCACCCCAAAGGTCAAAAAAATGCAATTCTCAGAGAAACTGCAACGTGTAGCTAAAAGCTGACGTAAATGTGTCTTTAAGCTATGTGTCTGTGAACAGTGTAGTAAGAGTGCGAGAATATGCTCCAAATTTATTATTTATTCTTATTATTTTATCCAGATTTATTCATATGTCTTTAAGGCACCTGTTGTTCTGCTGCTCCACAGTGCACACTCTTTCTAGTCTTGGATTTACTCCGTGTCAAAATCCTGCTGTTCAGTCATTCTCTGCCTCCCTCGGGCTAAATATAATCCTGGATCCTCTGTCTGCTTCTCATTTGTCCAGCTCACTACTGGACGAAACAGGTGTGTGAATCAGCGTGCAGATCCCTGATTTGCTGGATCAGCTGTCTGTCTGTTTCCCTTATTGCCCTGCTGGCTGCACATTATGTAAACCCCTCATGTTTGAATTTTAATATGTTTGAAGAAGAAAAAAAGTCATTTCTCTGGAAACAATTCCTTGGCAAGAAAAGGTCAACTGCAAATGTGATCATTGAGCGTGAAAAGGGAAGTTACATCACTGCTACAAAAAGCCAGCTGGGTGAATTATGAATTATGATCAATCATACTCAAAGACTTCCACAAAGCCTAGTGAATATGTAGCAGCAGCAGCAAGAGCTGGCTTCAGCAAAGTTAAGTCAACTACTGAACCCAGCACCTCTAAAGCTTCTGATTTACTCAAAGATTTGCTCAAAAGAAATATTCCCAGCAACCTTGTGTCTGGCTAGCATGCAAGGGGACCAAGTGTATTTCGGTTTGCTGCATCATATTTTTGGAAAGTGGGGGATGCATGTGTGCCTTCATCTATCACTAAACACAACATAGGAGCTTAAAGGGTCAAACAGGCCCCTGGCAGCTCAGGTTTTATGGATAGACATACACTTTCCCTCAGTGCCAGTGAAGCTTTTATTCCCATCCCACGCAGAAAATAGTCTTTGCTTGTGTCTCAGCCTTTTGTATTCCTTTCAAAACAGCAGTCATCATGCAAAAATGTGAAGTGATGCAACAAATGTTGTTCTTGGGGCAATACAAGCTGATAATGCATTGCATGCAGTTGGCTGCCCCCCCCCCCCCCCCCCCCCCCCCCCCCCCCTTGTGTTGCTGAGTTTGCTACAAGCGAAACTTAATAACAAGCTAAAAGTGAGACTTTGTTAGTCCACGAGGGGAAGTTTGGTTACTTCATCAGCAAGAAGCAAGAAGTATGGTAGATAAAACATTTAGATAATGTGCACGGGCTACACGACATAGGTTTTCTAGCAGGCCAAAGGTCTCTCAGAGCCACTCTTTCACACACGAGCTGTGGTAAGCCATGCAGTGAGGAATTAGATGCTGAATGTCTTACTCAGGGAGACTTTGACATGTGGTGGCCAAGCTTTCAACCCTGCAATCAACAAATCAACAGCTGAGGTGATTTTTCAAAGTGCACCAAAAACTAAAACAAAAAGAAAGAAAAACAACAACAACAAAACAAAACAAAAAAGGAACTAAGTTGAAAGTAGAAAAGTTGTTCAGTTTTTATATTATAATTATTATTTCCACTCATATTGGATAGCCCACCAACTGTACAAGGGCTCCTGGGCACATGCCCAGAATACCCATTGGATAATCAGAACAGGAAGCAGGTGATCTGTTGAAGGAAACAGCCACAAGAAGAAGTTAAATCCCTCTGTAACTATTTTTTACACTTTTGGACACCATCAGTCTCGAGATAAATAAAAAATGCCTTGCTAGTTTAAAGCTAATATTGGTGAAGAGATTTGCAAGGAAATTAGGATTTTGCTTGAAACCTGTGAGACCTTTTGGTATAGGCTCTTCCAATTCCAGCTGTCCCAGTGAAAGGTAGTCTGACAGAGACTCCGATCAACTTTAAGGTCTTTGTAATGAAAAACCATTATAAAGACAAGGTTGCTAGTTTATAAAAACACATAACAATAGCTTCCTTATATAAGCATCATAATTAGCACATGATTTAAAACTCCAGTTCTTCATCAAATACTTCGACACTTTCCCGTTGTGCTGATTGTTGTATTTTATTCTAATACACTGTGTCTGCATTCACACTCAAAACTGGTTATAAAAACCACACATTATGAAGTGGCTGCTACTTGCACTGAAACCTTGTGTCTGTTTTCACAACAGCCCTAGAAAAACACTGCACTGCCATCATCTCTTACTCTCCTCTCCACATCAAGCCCTAATGTGGACTGTTGGTGGCTTTTTCTCGCCATATGACTCTTATTAGTCTGATATGAAAACCTAGCTTCATCTCTATTCTCACAGTTGAGAGCTTTTCTCACCGTGTGATATTTCCAGACTCCCGTTTGCAGCCTGCCTCAAATCAGCCACTGCCTACCACGCCACAAAAAGATTTATTTTGGATTTACAGTAGGGTCGGTTTCCACAACCCCAAAGTTCAGATAACAGCCGTTTGATAGTTTTAGCGTGACAACTGCATCTCATTTTTGTCTATAATTTAAACAGTAAACTGAGATTTTGGATCTCACTACACTCGAGCCGTTGCCCTTCTTCTCCAGATCACAATTACAATAACAACAGACCGAATGATCAATGACGGAATTGCATCATATCAGTATTTCCCATCGTGCTGCCATTAAACTGAATGACCTGCAGTTCTTTTGAAGTCTTCGCTGCATTGGGTGCTGCTCAAGGAGCCATTGGGAGGGAGGTTTTTGGATAAGGTGTCCTTGCACTGTCAACACTTGAAGAAATCAAAGCCTCCTTTCCCCTTCCTGTGTGAAAACGCCCTGATGTTTTCAATTTCCTGGTGAGTGGTGGACTTTTGACTCCTTTTCACAATAGCTTTCTCTCTCACACACACACAAACACAAAGCCCTCCTCTAATGAAGGAATCTCGTGCACTAAGTTAAAGCATGTGGTGCTGCTAACATCTGTACAGTGTAAGAGTTCAAGATTAAGATCACCACATCATAGCTAGCAAATGACCAGTATGGTGAGTTACTATTTTCTGCAATTCTAAGAATAATACAAAAAGAATAAAACAATAACAATAAAAATATGCTATATCACTCTCAAAAGAACTGTCTGAAAAGTGGGTAGACTTGGGGAGCTAGCTTGTTAGTTTTAGCTAGCTAGCTTGGTTAGCAAGTTCCAGTGATATCGTAGTTCGTTAAATGAATGCTAATTCTGCATTCCAGATACTGGAGTTTGTTTTGCTTCTTACCAAGGTAGATAAATCCAGGTATCACTGGCAGTACAGCATAATCCATGTTTTTTGTGCTTAAAAACACCGCAACAGCACATTCACGGATAGCATTGGGTCTGTGTAGAAGTAGAAGTAACACCAAGGTGCCATGGCTTATTTAGTGACTCACAAATATAAAACAATGACAGTACAGATTAAAAGTTTTATTGTTGTTTATGTTCTCTGCCACCATCTTGGATTGTTAACTCGAGGTTTGTGGCGTTTCTCTGACGTTGCTTTTTAAAAAATCAAAATTGAGGGAGAGTTCCAGATTTGATTTGCGACTGCAACCTCACAAATTCCGACTTCTACTTTTTGTGGAATGCACCATAAATCTTTGTAGTAAAAAAAACCCAGGATTTAAAACAAAAAACAAAAACAAAATATACCTGCTGGAAAAACTGTCAGCCATTTTTCTTGATTACACCTTTGTTTAATTCAGTTTAACCTTTGTTTAACTCAATTCTACTACCTGTTTGGATTATAATAGCAAGTTTTACATAAAAAAAAACAAAGCAAAACAAAACAAAAAAACATCCGGTATAGATGCCACAGATATTAGGTATCTCCTTTGGCACCTTGGTGTTACTTCTACTTTTCACTTTCTCTTTTTACCTGTCTAAATCACCACGGTGACTAAGGGTTTATAACTTTTCTGTTTCGTCCTTTTAAATGGGACTTTTGGTCGTTTGCCAATTTGGTGTGGTTCATTTGTGCACATTTGAACATGGTATTCACAATCGAGTATAGACCCTCTTACCGAGTCAAAAATAGATTTTGAAAATAGAAATTTGTCACTCAAATTACTGTCATAACAATTATTCTTCAGGGTGTAGTGATACAGCGTGCCTCGTACTGTGTGTTCTTTTGTGCCTGCAGACTGTTTTTACATTCACATAGAGCCAATAAAACATCATCTTCTTGTGGTTTTGCCTCATCCAGAACTTTAAATTATTAGCAGCAGGTTTTATCCCTCCTTTGCAGATTTTTATGTGCTTGATGCTGAGTTGAATTTTCTGTACCACAAGCTGTGCAGTCCACCCACGTCAGCTATACACTTTAATATCTAATCTGCACGGCTTTACAAGGACCATGTGGCTTTGTGGCTGCAGTTTCATATTTGTTAAGGTTGAAGCTGACCATTTGAAGTTGCCTATATATCTGGACCAGATGGGCCAGTGCCAGGCGTAGCAGTTGGACTTACTTAACTTATGTGCAATGTACAAGTGAGACATTTTAGAATGAAAATGATGGATGTGTTTTTTTTTTCCTGCTGATGCTTTATGTGACAAGACTTCAAAGAAATAGGCGAGTACAGCTCGACAGCATCAGTCACAGTCACCCGAGGGAAAGTAACCTTTCTTTTCGCCTAGAGGTTGACATCTTCTCCTCTTACCTTGATTAAGATCAGAAGAAAATTCATTCTGATTCTGACAACGAAAGCATGTTTGGAGTATAAATGTGGGGAAAAATGTGACTGCGGGGAGAAAAGTGATACTGAAAGGCGACCCCATGTGTGTGGTCTCCCCGTATCAGATGCCCTATAGAGAGACATGCACGCACCATGTTGATATTTAAAAGCCTTGGATGTTTGTTTAAAGTGAGTAATTGATATTTGCCACTGGAGGAATTTTCTCCAATTTGGCACAGAGTGTGAGAACAAGAAGAGTCCAGTTTGCCATGTCTGCCTGCTGTCGGCATGTGTTATGCTACGGGAAATATGCTGGCCCTGCTCCTCTCACTTCTTCGGAGTTCACTGCAACGGCAGCACCAGACCACACATACTGCCACTTTTATGGTTTTCGGCTGAGGATTCCTTCTGTTGCTGCCAAATTGCCTATTACTGAAACTTTCAATAAACAAGCAAAGAAATGTAATGCCTTTGTTTGGCTTGGAACTACAGCCGAACCACTTTAAGATCAGTTTAAGGACCCCAAAGAATGAACTATTTGAGAACTCAGGGATCTTAAATTGAAAATGAGGTCTTACTGGAAGACCCTGGAAGATTAGATTCCCATGAAACATTGCCTTCCTGAATTAATTTCTGAATACATCTTGTGGATGACTTGCTGCTTCAAAAACAATGCGCCTTTACCGCCTGCTGAAAATCTGTTGATCACTGCTCCATTAAAAAGAAACTCTGGCGTTATTATGGCTTCTTTGATCTCAGCCTGTTTGACACCTTAAAACATGACATGAAAAAGTGCATCAAAGAGGCTTAGCCTCAGCAGGATTCCACCTCCGTTGTTGATTTTGCCAGCATGGCGCTGCCTCAGAAAAGGGAGGATCTTTGCACTTTGTTTTGATTGTCGCTACTTACACCGCCAGCATCTCCCGTCATGCGCAAAATGGTGCTTGAATATCATTTTGATCATTTCATTCTTCTCCTTTCAGTGGCCCTCATTCATGTGTCAGTACAAAGTGTGGGCCTTAATCCTTTAATGAATGTCTTCTTCTGGGGCTTCACATGGCAGCACATTCCAACCCCGGGACAGTGAACATCTGGATGACTGCTGCAAAGGGTGTTTTATTTTATCCTGCATTGTCAAATGTTCATGTTTGAAAAGAACCTTTTTTTTTTCTTTGTGCATATCAGGGATGACATGAACTTGAAGTGGAATGAATGGAGACACAAACAGAAGCCTGACAGACGAGCAAAAGAGAGAAAATAAATCACCTGACAGACATCAGTTTAGCAAATCACTAAATTTCTGATCGTAAAAAAGCCACTCTGGAAACTTCCTTTTACTGCTGTTCTGGTTCTGAACTTACAAGACGTCTGACAGTTTCATTTGAGAGATTTGGTTTGATTAATGCAAACAGAGATGGAAAAAAAATATCAACATATTTTTCTCATGAATAATTGCTTTATGGACACAAGTGAGGCTAAACGTGAAGGGTAAAAGTAATTTTTTTTCCCATTGGAAACCAATTTACTCTCCAGCAGCTATAAATCAAGTCGGGGTCAGCCAGTCAATTTTTGCACATTTTTCTATTTTAGAAAATAATTTCATGCATTGCTAACAGCTCGAGGTGTGGGAATGTTTCATTTATTGCTTATATCAACAAAGCTTATGCAACAATACTCTTATTGGGAAAAGATCAATAAAAGTGTATAGTTTTTAATTCGGCACAGGACATTGGTACCTACTCTGTGTCCTGATGTGATCTTCTCTCCATCGTGACACCCATTCAGGATTTTTATGTTCTCTTCCTAAACTCACAGGTGCAAAGCAAACAATGGTTGCCATAATCATCAGAGAGAGTGTATTTTCTTCATTCTTCTCATTCTTCCCAACACAGCAACCCTGAAATTAGTGGTCCTCCAAGTCATCTAATCTGTGAAAAACAGCTATCACACATCTATTTCTAAGCTCCCTTTACGATGCAGTTTACGAGCATTTTGTGTCCATGACCTAAATTGCTGCTGCTGTTGCTGCTACTTGACCGTACAGAATTCTCTAGGGCTGAACACGAGAATAAAACTGCAATTAATGACATCATCCTCATGGGCTGAAAAGACCAGATAATTGTCCCCATCAGTGCAAAATTTCAGCCCAATAATAGCTCACCGGGAGGTGTTAGTAATGCCAAATAACACAATCACAGGCTTGCAAAGTCCACAGGGGCACTCATTTTTGTATTTGTTCAGTTTTATTTGAAGATAAGACTGTGGGAAATTCAGCATGCATGGAAAAAGGTTAGTAATAAAGCAATTAGCTGGTGGCTTCTCCCTGCATCCCATTGCCTGATCTCTGTCCTTTGCATATTTGCATATTTTCTTTTGGACAGATAAAGATTTATGTAATGAACCGTGGCTTTATTAAATGATGCTCTTCCATCACTGAGTAAAACTGTTTACAACTTAATAAAGACCTGTCCAGGGGCACCCCACCTCTTGCCCAGAAAATGAATGGATAAATGGAAGAACTCCATAAAGTCTGTATGTATATAAACTTTACAGTTCTTGTCTAATTTGACATAATTTTTCTCCCGTTCCCATTCCTTAAGAATGGCTCTTTGAGAGCCACTCTTTCACTGAGACCATTTCTGATGACATTTGACGAAAAGTCAACGGATCAACCGAAAAGCTAGATAGATCTCCAAGGTTTTCCCTGGATTTATTTCTATTTCTTAAGGGCATGACTTTCAGATACTGTTCACTGCTGCAGACAGTTTTTTCTGGCCTTCCACTTTGATTTTTGTGCTCCACTTGTCCAGTGTTTTCATATTTCTTAAGGACAGACTGGACTCCGTGCTGAGATAGTTTTCAGCTAATAATTCTTTGGGAATCACCTGATGCATAAGTAATATTTTATTCCTGTCAAACTCTGTTATTTTGGGCATTTTTGTAGATTCAGCTAAAAAAAAAACTTGTAACAATGTGTTCATCCCAAAAAGTTGATTCAGTTCAGCTGGACATTGTGTGTTCAGTGGAAGAAACATTTCGTCAATCCTCCAAGTGACTTCTTCAGTCTCAGCTGACTGCAGGTTTCCCCAACCTTATAAAAAGTATATGTGCATAATGTCTGTAACTAGCACCACTGTTTAACAATGGGCAATAAGGTCAGTTTCATGATCATTAATACAAATTAATTGATGATCATGAAACGGAAGTTACTGCCCATGGTTAGTCAAAAATGCTATGTCCAGATGAGCAGAATCAAGTTTTAGGAATTACCTAGGTTAGGTACCTTTTTAAATGCTTGAAATATTAATAGGTCAGCCTTTGCACCATACTATAAAATCACAGATTCTAATTTTAAAGAAAAGATGCTAATGTTAAACAGAGTTTTAGATACTGAAATCAGCTGGCTTGATGCTGACTCGAGGGAATCTGTAGCTCAGGAGGTAGCGCAGGTCATCCAGTAATCTGAAGATTGGATCAAATCACCAATCAGCATGTCAAAGTAGTCATTTCTATCGAACCCCAACCCTTCTTGAATTGTGAATGTTAGATAGGAAGCACTTACTGTAGGTGCAGTGCTCATGTGAATGAAGCACTTTGTATAAACTTTGAGCACTTAAGTAGAGTAGAAAAGCACTTTGAGCACCAGTTCATTTACCATTACTAAGGGAGACTGGTCTGAAAGAAAAGGAGTGGTTTTTAGAGTTATTACATAATCAAAATGTATCAAACATGAGAAAGAATTTAGTCTTACTTGTATCTTATCAGTCCAGTTCAAACTCATGATTTTACAAAGATCGCTACCTCACATTCCCATCTAAAAAAAAAAGCATAGTACGACCCCTTTGTCCAACATTAACTCTCCTGACATCAGGAAGCACCTGCTGGCTTCCTCCACAGCATTCATTATCTCTAATACCGCCCAGATAGCTACTAGCACCTGGGAGACACTTGCAGTTTAATCAAGACCATGAAGTGATTGTCATGAAAGCAGTGGTTTGTAATGCTCAGTGACAGATGCAATGAATACTGTAGCCGTGTTTGTTGTAATTCTGGCCTTGAATAAGATTTTCTGACACTATCAAACTGTTGGCTTCCCAACCAAGTTGGCGTGAGATTGTGTCGCAATATTATTACTGCTATGTGCTACTTACAGAATAATATCTGCAGAAAAATATGCTAGTACCTTTACAGTATGTTCAACCTGAACATTTGGATCTATAAAAACATAAATAATGGCCATGAGAGTAGTGAATGCCTTTAATCTGAACTATTCGTTCTCAGGTGCACAGTGAATCCAAACCGGGCCAGACACTAAATCCTACAGCTTCTGTAAAAGTCAGCGGTTTGAATTTGCTCTATCAAAATACTGCTTGGCTTCAGGCGTACCGCAGCGTGTATTTGCAGTCAAACAATAATGGCTCGAACAGAAGTACGTGCTCCATCTCTTCCGTTATCAATCTGTCATCCGTCTCTCATTGTCCTCCAGTCCAACCATGCCTTTACCAGTTAGCCATGCAGTCATTTTTTCCCCCTGTGAATTATTGCTTTACATTTACTATGTGGTATCTTAGAGGCTCTTGAGAGAGGAAGGCATCACTGGCTCATGGAAACTCACTGCAGAAGCCAAAAAGAAAGAAAGGGTTAGAGAAAGCGAAAGAGAGAGATACAAAGACAATTTTATGACAGACCAGGGAAGATTGCCTGTAGTTAGACACTTTAAGAACCATGTCTCCTAATCTTATAACAGCAGGTTTACAATCACTAGCTTTTACCCAGAGTGTTGCATATCCTACATAGGTTAGAGCTATACAAATATGAAATAAGGAGCATATATTGGAAATGCAGACCTTTAGCTGAAGCAGAATTGTAAGGCTATGTTTTATGAGCACTAGGTAAAGGTAGCCCTTTGGCACTACGCTATGAAGTGAAAAAGTTCTTCGAGTTGACATCCACTAACATATGATTCAACACACTGGCACTGTACACTTACTGATGTCATGTTACTGAAAATATATCTTCCCTGCTTCTTCAGCCAAGCTGGGATCATCACTTGGGCCAATGTTTTCTTTGCCTTTTAGGCTTACAGCCAACATAATGCAGTCTGATGCCAGTGAGTTGCTAGGCAGGAATCTTAATGACCTTCTATAATGGTATTCATTCTTGAGAAAAGACAGACAGAGCATCAAAGCAAAAAGGCCGTCTCTCTTGTATCTTACGGAATAAAGTTAAACCGCTGTCTTTTGTTTGTGTTATGTGTGTATTTTTTCGGTATGTGTGTTAACAGCTACAGCCGTAACCCTGCTGCCTCCTGGACTGAAACCATATACAGCCTGAGCCACGAGAATGACCTCTCCTGATGAGTTTTGGGTTTTTTTGTTCCTCCTGCGTTCTCTATACTCCCACAGGGATGGCAACATTTAACTGGAAAATTAACAATAGGAAGATCAGCTTTCCTTGTAATTAATTTCTGTGGCATTTTTATGTGCATGTACTTTCGGGACACTGGGTCACAGTTAGTAAAACTTAAAGGTAAGTGTAATAGTCTCAAGGTGCTCTGAAGTTTAAGGTTTAAAAAAGAAGGCTGATCTAATCTTTGGAAATGTGATTTTTTTTTTGAAAATATTCTTTTAAAAGAGAAAGAGGGGGGGGGGAAGCTTTTCTAAATCTGAACTCATATTTACTTTTGCCTTCAGTTATCTGGGGATTTTATCTCCCACAAGCTTGAAATTGTAGATCTAAAACATTATGTGGAACAAATGGCATCCAGTGAAACATTTCAAGCCTGTGTGCCTATTATAGATGCAAAAAAAAATAACAAAAGATTTCCCCAAAATCAGAGGAAAAATACAGGAGAATTTAAAATGTGGGATGTGGGCTTGATGGGTATTTGGAAGAAAAAATACAAGAAATAATGCAGTAAATCAAATATGAGATTTTAGATAAAGCATATCCAAGAAATGGGTCCAGTAAAAAAATGATTTTTTGGCTACCTGCTATGCTCCCTTTGTGATATCTGGCTGTAAACTCCTTTTTGTTTTTCATCTTTTAAAACTGCTGTTTAATCAATTAAATGTTTTTATATGCTGTGCTGTTCTGCTGTGCATCACAGGACCATATGCACTAATAAGTAATAAATGTGTTTGCAGATTTTTATCTGTAGATACAGCTTCACCTTTGCTGTTACCTAATCCTTATCTCAGGGGTTTTTATACAACTGCACTCCCTGCATTATTTCAGATAGCTGACATTTTGTTGTCTGTTTCTCCACAAGTTTCCATCACAGGATAAATATTTGTGCATGATTTGTACACTACGAGTGAAATATAAGAAGCATGCTGATGGGACTTATGAGCCTCAAGAAAATATTTATAGTGCTGCAGAGAACGGTTAATGCTAATGGAGTTTGACACCCCTGTTATTATTGGTTCTTACTTCTGTTTGGGGGTTATTCAAACTCTCCCAAAGTGTAAAACTGATGTTCCTGTAAATGGGATATGTACAGTCATATGAAAAAGAAGGTTCTCATATGACTTCATAGAGCCTGGTAAAACCCATTATTCAGCTCATTGTAGAGCCATCTTTAGCAGCAATAAACTAAAGTAATTATTTTCTGTATGATCCTATCAGTTTCTCACATTGCTGAGGAATTTGAATCCACTCTTGCTTCATTTCATTGAATTTTGTTGGCATTTATGCACAGCTGTGGTCCTGCCACTTCATTTTAGTCAGGTTGAGGTGTGGACTTTGACTGGGTCATTGCCACACCTTGATTCTGTTCTTTTTCAGTCAGTCTGTTGTAGATTTGCTGCTATGCTTGGTATCATTGTCACTTTTACACTAAAACAAACCTATGCAGACACACACAGAGACATGATAGAGGAGAGAGAAGACTGCTAAGTAGGGGTGGGAATGATCAATTATCCATATCACTTATCAGTTTGATTGCTAAATGATTCCAATTGGATTCTCATTGCCTCTGTTTTGGGAGTCATCACCATCGCTAAGAAGCATTTCAATGATATTACATCGATGCTAATTAATTGCATGCTGTGTGGTCAAATGCTTGAGCGTGTTGGCGGTATTTCCCCTCTTTGTTGTGATCAGTGTTGGGGTCATTACTCCCAAAAATCACAGTGATTCTACTGTAGCAACATGAACAGGTAGAAACTGAGGCTGCAGCCTGACTCATCCATTTGTTACCTATTGGAAGTTCAGGATCTGGCTTTTGGGCTGAGGTTAGCATTCACTCAGGTTTATCATCACTCTGGGTTCTTGGCTAACTTAGCATGCTATCTGTGCAGGTGTTTACAAAGAACCGAAGTTCATGTTAGCAGCATAATGCAGTTGTTTCTGTTGTGGATGCAGTTTCCACTTTGCCATCATATTCTTGTCTTTTTGTGAAATAAGTATAAATAAAATATCCATATCCACACTGTAGACTGGACCCGTAATTTTCTCCTCTGGTACACAAACTGAAATCAGTGCAAGTGGAACCAATCCACAGGCATCCAGACTACAAATTCAAAGGAATTGAACTGCAGGAAACCAGTTATTGATTCCTATCCCTACTACTAAGTGGAGAGATACAGGCAGAAAATGGTGAGCCATAACAGCGAGGACAGAAGGACCATGACACAGTTGTTGTGAGTTGGCACTATATAAACAAAAATCATTTTACTGCAGTACACTAACTGAAGCCTGTAGAATCTGAAAATTTTTAGGGTGTTTTTTTTGCAGTATCTCAGATTACTGCATGGTCTGATCTTGGGGTGAATTTGCTGGAAAGTTCTCTCCTAGGAAGATTAAATCATCTTATGACACACCTGAATGCTCCAGACCAGCAAACTGTCAAAGTTGTTGCTTTTATAAAGTTTATAATAATATCATTGATGATCAGTTAATCAAGTGCAGTAAGAGCCTACTTCTGTTTTTCACTACTGACATAGCTAGACAGTAAAACCTTTGTTTTTCAAATGACTATAAGCCATGGAGCCAGTTAGTTGCAGTTACATTAGATACACTTTGGCATACCTAAAGTATACTGAATATCTCTGATAATGAAGAGCACTTTAAAACACTGATTCTCATTAGAGTTCCAAAGTGAGAGCCAAATTTCCGCCACTCCACCCATAAAAAAAGGAGAAAAGAAACCATACCTGATTAAAATCTGATTAAAATAACCCCTTCAAAGTCTGCTGCACCACTTTCAGCCATGTACTATATTTAGATTGCTCCCTGCAAGTCCCCTGGTGAACATTTATATGTGCCCATTCCCAGGATTAACCTGGACATTAAATCTCCACAGAGAGCAAACGTCAGCTTCTGTGTCAAACTGACCCAACGTTAATGTTCAAGATCGTCACTGGTGATCTAAGCCGTATCTCTAAATAGCAACCAAACCCAACTAAACAGCAGTTTTCAATAGAAGAGCCCTCAGTGTCCAAGCCCTAAGGTGACGTATTAGGTCAAGTACAAGTCCAGGAGTATAATCTGCTCACCTAGCTTGAGTCAATTTAAAATTCCACTTTCTTTAGTTTGTTTATCCAAATCAAATAGTTGGCATTTAGTGAGCTTTAGACCTGCTGCTAGACATTTTTAATCTTTAAAGGACCAGCTGTATTCCTCTGCTTGACTCACGAATGGAATTTGTTGTATATCTTCCTATTTAATTTCTGCCAAGGAAGTGAAAATGCTCCCTCATAATATTCTGATATTTTGCCCTTAATGATTGTTTAGAAGTGAAATAAGTTCTCAGTCTAAGTCTGTATGTGTACGTGTGTGTGTGTGTGTGTGTGTGTGTGTGTGTGTGTGTGTGTGTGTGTGTGTGTGTGTGTGTGCGCGCGCGCGCGCGTGTGCATACTGTACAAAAGCCTTTACATAACCACCTGGAATGCATCCTGTACTTTCAGACTTGGCTTCATGTGACTAATAAGTGTTGGGGGGGGGGGGGGGGGGGGGGGGGGTTCACAATAATATTTTTTTAATGCACCCCACGTTTTTCCGGGTAATGGCTATGAGCTTAACATTAACATTTGATCTGATTTCAGCCAAAGAATCCTAACACAAGTCAGTTATAAATCTGTTCTCCAACCACATCTGTAGCTATGCTTGATCATAATAGAGAGTTTTCAATTGATCTACCATATGAAGCTAACCAACAACATACCTGAACAACCTCCAAATTTCCCTAGTGTCTATTTTTAACTCAAAGTCCTGCTGGATGTACTTTTGCAAAAAGTGATTTTTGGGAACATATGGTACAATTTAGAGTTGGGCTCATAAGACAAGTGGAGGGCAACCAAGTGTCTCTGCAAAGCATAAAAAAAACAGTTGTAGTTAAGAACTCTTCTTGTAGCAAGGCCTGTTTGTCCGTACGACGACAAAAAGAAAGAGCACGCTAAAATTTCAGATATCAAGTGAGAGGGTTTAGACTATGGTGAGTAGGGAAAATGGGTAATTTCTCACAGGGTTATTCTCAAAGCAATGCATTAATCATGTGTCCTGTCACATAATCCTGTGCAGTTGACTTTTGTATACAGTAATAGATCTTTTCAGAAGATGAAAGCTGGAAGTGAAATTGTATTCCTCTTACTTTTCTTTGTTGTAAATTCTTGGCCTTGAGCTGTGATTAAATTGACAATTGCATGCTTGAGTTCATGTAAAATGCTTCAAGAGAAAGCATCCAAAAGGCTGACAGTCCAAGAAAGCTAATTGAGAAGTCGAAATCAGAAGCAGTGCAGAAACAAAAAGATTTTGCTCTCCTTAAAAGAAAAAAAAGAGGGAAGAGGAAAAACAAGTCCCCTCCACCTTTATTCTCGTAAATAAGAACCAGATGAGGGGCTATGCACCCCTGATCCCTCGAGGTAAGCTAACTGCGCTCACGGGGAACAGCTACATGCTAATAAGCGCCCAGTGACACAGCTAGACAGCGAGGGGCCGTTACTGGGAGAAGAGACAAACCTGCTCTGCCACATTCACTATTTCTCAAGGAAAAGCTGGAGCGCAGTATTGCCAGATTACGCTCTTCCCAGCAGCTCTGGCACCGTGGAGCTGCAATTGTTAGTGTCTGAGGCTGAAGCTGCAACCTAATCTGGGATCTACTCCCAGATGCATTTGAATAGCTGTGATTGATCAACACGATTATGTAAGGCTGGCTTCATATTCTTTGATATCTTAACTCGTATTAACAAGATGACACATTTTTGACTCAAATGCATCGGTAAAACCACAGCATGTTTGCAGTCGATTCCCTCCAAGCACAGCAGGCTTCGTGTGAGGCCTAGCACTTGGAAGACAAGTTCAGACTTGGGATTAATTCGTGAAATAAATATGATGAATGTTGTTTGATGGTATTATTAAGCAAACTATCAGCAAAACCGCTAGACGCCTGACTGTCACAGATATCCAGGGTGTGTGGGACACCTTCCCGTGTTGGGAAATTTAGCACAGATACAGATTTTTATTTCTGACTCATGCTTTGGAGTTTGTGTGTCGGGGTGTGGTGAAAAGACTGAATTTCATGGCACTGGTTGGTTGGTTGGTTGCCTCTAGCTGTAGTTTAAAAAGTTAAAATAAATCATTACTGCTTTTTTTCAGTCTGGGTTTATCTTATGTAAAATAACAGAGTGAAGCTCACTAATCAGCTCAGAAAACCCATTTTAAAATGAGGCACCGCTCTCCATTACTGTAGAGTTAGCCTGTAATTTTCTTGGTGTTTGATGGTTGACCTGTTGGCTAAATTGTTCATTAAAAAATGCTCGTGATTCAGCTCACTGTGCACTGCTCCCCCCTCCAGTGGGTGAAGGCTGAACCCCACATTAAAACATTATGTCATTAAAAGTAAAAAATGATAACAGATGTTGTTGCGACCCTGCCAAGAGAGCATATATTCAACTTAAAGCAATTTAGGCTGGTGAAACAGTTCAAACACTGAATTTTGCTCAATGAAAAGATGTGAAGACATTATCTCAAAAACATGTCTTGGACAAACCAAACTATTGTATAATAAGCTAAAGATTAGGGGACTCTTTTCTGGAAATTCCCTAATACGCAGCATCATAAAGTCTTTTTTAGGCATCTCTGGACTTTTTTATTTCCTGAAAAGAAGATCTTCATCCTTTCTGTAGTAGCACTGATTTCTTATCAGATTGATACAAATGAAGTAAAATATTAGCTAGAAGTAGACATTGCAGCTGTCAAGGGACTATAAACTAGTCAGATCCCAGGGTGTTTGTAGAACTGCTGAAAGACTATCTGAACAATCTGATGTAATCAAGGGAGACAAAGTGAAACTGTCCAGCCTAAAAAGCATATCAAACCCTGATCCAGATTAAGGAATTTTACTTTTACTAATCTTGCTGGAGGATGATAAATAGTAGTATCTTTAAAGTGCAATGGAAATGTTTCCTGGTGGCAGTCATAAATATCCAGACTGTCAACAACAACACATAACAGGTTTGGGACGTGACCAGTAAATCACGTAAAATGATGTAAAGTAAATGAATAGAAACAGAAAGTTTGGTGGCTAATAGCACGTTCTGTGCTGTGAGGCAACACGTTCTCACTCCCAAAGCGTAACATTTTACGCTAGGTGACAAATCGTCAACATATTACGTTTTCGGCTACCCACCACGTTCCTAAATGACGACCTCGGAAAAATGAGGAAATATGAGAACCATATGGACTCAATCTACACATGTTTGCTCTTTTTCTTCAAATCACTTAGAAACACGCTATTTAACATCATTAAAGTCCTGGTTAAGCTCAGGAAAAAGGTTGTGGTTAGGGCTAGGGATAAGGTTAGGTTTAGGGCTGGAATACAGGGCTGGAACGATTTTGGCCATAACCCGCCACGTACCATAAGAACGCCGAAGGTCTCCTTTTGCGTTCCTCAGGAACGCCCCGGGACGTGACAAAACGTCGGCATGTTACGCCTCGGGAGTGAGGATACAGAAGTTAAAGCAACATTCTGAGCTACCACAAGCATCCGCTGATGTCAAAATGCACATAGTAAAACATGTTTTGCAGAAGCCCTCGTGCTTTAAAAGATGTTTATTTGAATATGCACCATGATTTAAACAAAAAACTCAAAAAACTGCCTTTCTCAGTAGTTTTACTTTTTAGCAATAGGCTGTAATTTTATTTTATTTTATTTTTCTAATTCTAACAATAAATGTACCAAGTGCACAAACAGAGTTTCCAGGAATATAAATGGCCTCTGAATATTATTGTCCTTCCAGTAGTTATAAAGGAGTCTTTGAGCTCACTTAATTACAAACTTGCTCTGATGGTTGACAAAATAGAACTAAATGCAGCTTTACTGCTTCCATAGAAATTTAAAAGGGTAAGTAGCACCCAGGTAATGCTAATTAAATGTACCTGATCAAACGATTATCAGTGTGTGAGCACATATATAAGAGCAGAAATATTGGCAGTTTGCAGGTCTGGAGAATTTATGTGTATGTGAACACTAGGAGGAAGGAGAAAAGACATCAGCAAACTTCCTTGAAAAAAAAAAAAGGAGTTCTTACTGCCCTTCAGACTGGGAAGGGTTAAAGAGGTCATGAAACACTAAACATATAAAGGCTCATTTACACCATGTAACACTGCTCTCAAAAACTGACATAGCTGGAACACCGTCTGTGAAGTTGGATTCAAGAAATAAGTTCTTGGTGTCTGGGGCTGGGCGCTCAGGTATGTACCAGCTCACTCCTGGTGACTACTTGGCGGGGCCTGGCGCCTGTTGCTCGGTCAGGCCTCTTCCAGGGCAAAGGGGGCCCTCGGGCCTCTGGGCCTGCAGCTCGGTTCACTCTGGCACAGCTGGCTGCCAGCAGAGCCAGCGGGCACGCCAGTGCAGCCCCCTCTGGCTTCTGCTCCGTGGCTACTGGGTGATGCCTCATCTGGGGCTTTCCTCAGCTCTTCCCAGGAGGGTGGCCCGGATGCCCCTCCGGTGGTCCTCCTTGGGCTCTCGCACTCTGGGCCTCTGGATGTCTGCATGCCTGCTTCATGCCCTGCGGGACAGGGCTATGGCTCTCTACATCCTCTAGCAGATCGTTACATGGGGAAACCTTTTGAATACAAGCGCGCTGATCCACACAGGTGTGGATACGGGTGTTCACTGTTCATAGACATAAACTACACCTTTACTGGCTGCTATTTCCAAGCACATTGTGCGCTGTCGGTCCTGCTTGCTGCACAACAACATTCAATATTTAGTATTTACTGCTGTTTACAGTTAGCTAGATTAACGCGATGGTGTTGTGTTTAGTATGTTGCTCTGTTTTTTTGCTTGTTTTCTCTTCTTTTTCTCTCAACAGGTGATCCGGGAGATGTTTTTCTTCTCTTCTTTCTCTTTTTAAGTGCCCCTTCTCACTGTTCTTCTTCCCTTCTGTTTTTCTTTTCCTTCATCTTTCTTTCTCCCTTTCCTATCCCTCAGTCAATACGGCAAGGCCTTGATGATCCATTTGGCAAAGTAAATCCATTGGGTATCCTTGTTGGTCTTCAGACAACAATTCTGACGGCTAAAAAACAAAATGGGACAGGCACAAAAAAAAGAAAAAGAAAAAAGAAATAAGTGCTTAAAGTTAGTTTTAAAAACACATTTAGTTCCATCTTCTGTCAGTACGGAACATGACGTCATGTGGTTGGTTGCGGCTAACAGCCTTACTGTAATTTATGTTAGCTAACTAGTGACAGAATTGCTAACTCTGGGCTGCCCCTGTCTGCAACAATGAGTTTTACATTAAGAAACTGTGGATATTCTTTCCACTTTCACTCTCTGTCCATTGCATCCCAACAGCACTATGTCTGTGGGAAAATAGGTCGAAGAGTACGATGGGGTGGGGGGGGAGCGGAGGCTCCGAGGTAGAGATGCCACAGTTTTTGGAGACCTTTTTGTTCCTCATATCATCTCACTGACTTGCTAAGGACATGCTGATGGATGTTAGGATTTCCAATCGTGTTCAGTAAGAGACTGTTAGGTTTTTGGTGTAATAGGCAGGTAGTACCCTGTTATGTAGTAAGCTGTTTGGTCGTATTGGGAAAAGAGAGAATATTTTATTGCATAAAATAACTGTGATCACATCAGGAGAACATCTGCTTTGCCTGCTGATTGTATAGCTCGATACACTCAGCCTGGTGAGGAAAAGCTGGAGAGTGGACTCCAGCTTGTTGGTCTTGTGAATCAAGCAGGCTTTAGTCTTTAGTGCAGCTTGCCAAACAACGTAGAGCCACTTACTGCTCAAGAGATTGACAGTGAAAGTCGACAGTATATCCTTGGTTTCTTAACTCTTGTTGTACCCCCTTAGACTGGGTATTAGTTTCAGTCTTGTTATTTTCCTGTTGAGTTCCTCTGAATTTTGTCACTAGTTAGCTAACATAAATTAATGTAAGTTTGTTAGCAACCAATACACCAAGCGCATGATGTTGCACTCCCTACTGCAGAAGATGGCGCTAAACATGTTTTTAAACTTATTTCCTAAATCCAACACCACTAACGGTTTTCCAGCTGTGTCCGTTTTTGAGAGCAGGGCTCCATGATGTAAATGAGCCTTTATATTTTTAGTGTTTCATGTCCTCTTTAACATCATTTCCACATTCTTTGAAGTCTATCATTCTGCAGAGAAAAAGTGGGAAACATTCACCACTCATGGCAATCTTTGCAGTGGATGTCTCAACTAATGCAAACCCAAGGTCTGACTCTGTAATGCTCAGAGAAACTGCAAAAACCCCAAGAGCTACATCTTAGACTCTGCGGGCCTCAGTTAGCATGTTAAATTTTCATGACAGCACAATTAGACAAAGACTGAACAAGTATGGCTTGTTTGGAAGTTTTGCCAGGGGAAAACCTCTTTCCTCTCAAAATAATCTGGCAGCACAGTTTATGTTTGCAAAGCTGCATCTGAACAAACCACAAGCCTTCCGGAACAATGTCCTTTGGACAGATTAGACCAAAACGGAGATGTTTGACTATAACACACAGCACCACATTTTGTAAAAACCAAACACAGCATGTCAGCACAAACACCTCATAGCTGTCAATCACTGTGATGGAGGGAGGAGTGATGATTGAGGCTTATTATGGAGCCACAGGACCTGGGCACCTAGCAGTCATTGAGTCGACCACAAACTCCTCTGTACCCTAAAGTATTCTAAATGTGAGGTCATCTGTCTGACAACTAAAACAATAATTCCAGGCACATCAGCAAATATGAAAAAGACAAGAATCAAGACCTGAAATGCTGCCGTGGGATCTTAAGAGACCTGTGTATAAACCAGTGCTTAGAAATCTTAATTAACAGAAGCAATGCGGTAAAGAAGAGTGGGCCAAAATTCATTCAAAATGATGGGAGAAACTTAGAAATTCATTTAATTACTTCAAATACTTGCTGCTAAAGATGGTTAAACAAACTACTGAATTATATGGTGTACATAGAAACTTTCTTTTTCGCATGAATGTGTGTTTAGAAGTATTACATAAAGTATTTTCTCTTCAATGCCTCTCTGAAAAACTGAAATTAGCTGTGCTAAGACCACAAACAAAACACCACACAGAGAACCTCAAAGCAGCGTGGACTACTGGTTCAGAGCAACATATCATTAATTATTCTGGTTAATATCTGGCATGCACTTTTTTCAAAACAGATATTTATCTACAAAGTGAGCTGTTGCTTGACAGCTGGCAAGCTGGTTTACATTGTCTCGTTAAACAGTGAAGCTATTTGAGCGTGATACTGCAAAACATCACCACGTTAATATGTTTAGTAGCTTTACAGTTTACGTTTGGCAGCTCTATGTTTTTTGTTTAATGAATCCCATTTAAATGTGCCAATAAGTAAGTGGAAACATAAAACCCTAAAATTATTCACTTGAGAAACTAATTAAAATAGCTGCAAATGTTAGTTCGTATTCCATCCTTGGAAGTTTTAATGGTAAAACAATTGTTTTTAGGTCAGGATGGGGTTCTGGTTCCCATTATGCTGATTATGTTAGCGGTGCTGAAAAGATAAAATGAATGCAGCCCGTGTAATGAAAGAAACATGTTAGTCGCTTTTCTGGAGAAGTGGACCATCGGACAGCCTGCAGCCTGGCTACAAGGATGTTTGTTATTTGCCTTTTGCAAACATAACAAAGCACAGCTGATCAGCTCGGTTTACAACCACAGCGAAACCACGATTTAATTTTGAAGGGAATATAAAAAGGGGTGAAGAACAGCGACAGGGGAAGAAGACATCTTATTTTGTATGTTTATACATACTAGTTGGCCATCTGGACAAATTAGATTATCTAAGCATTAAAGATTAGAGAAAGTGAACCAGCAACAGTTTGTTTAGAGAAATTTGATTTCAGTGGAAACACCCTCATAAACAAAAGACAAACGGTTTAGCTCTGTGAGGCCATTCTCATCAGGACACCAGTGATTGTGTTTGAGAGTGAAGCATGTCAACAGCAACTACTAGTGTGCTCTGTCGGTGCACGTATTGGGAACACGAGAGGGAACTGCCCATATCAGTTTTTGTTTACAGTGACGACAGGATGTGGCCCGAAAACTATGCTGTGTTTGTTTATAATATCCGAGTGACTTAGATTATAAATCCTACATGTTGTATGAATGTAAGCCAGCCCCCAAGTACAAAGTCCTCTGTGACACTACTGTGTCCTCTTACTGTGCTCAAAGACAAACCAAAGCATCACTCTCACACTGAAAGTTTTATATCATTTTGTTATGCCACATAACACACCGCTGATTATAAAAGACCAGCAAAAGTGGACGATCAGCCGCCTGATTTGTGAGATTGGGAGAGTCCTGCTGTTAGTATAAGCCACAAGCATCCACTTCACTGAAGATGTTATTTGTAACACAAATCTGCTTTAAGAGCTCATAGTTTGTCAAATTCAGGGCCACTTGCTGACAACGGACTGCTCAGAATTACTCCATAGTGTGTGTGTGTGTAGTTGTTCCTATGTTTTTATTTGACCAAGCCTTTGCTATGCAGCCCATTGACTGGTACTCCAAGTGGATTCAACTAAAGTGAAATCAATTGAGAAGAAGTCTGTCGACTCACCACGGTCAGTGTCAAAAGTCTCTTTTTATAGTTTATAACAAATAAAATATAGCAATTAGTTCATTCTTCATTCAGAAATGATTACTGGAAACACATTATTAACACCAGGTTGGAACTCCTTTTGCCTTCAAAACTGCCTCAATTCTTCATGGAATAGATTCATCAAGGTGCTGGAAACATCCCTCAGGGATTTTAGTCCATATTAATATGATAGACTGACACAGTTTCTGCACATCAGTGGTGCGAATCGCCTGCTTCACTACATTCCAAAGCAAATGTGCTCTATTGGATTGAGGCCTGTGACTGTGGAGGCCATTCGAGTACAGTGAACTCATTGTCATGTTCAAGAAACCTTTTTGAGATGATTCGAGTGTTGGGATGGGATAGGATGGGACACCAAATCTGACCTTACTGTTTGACTGTTGTTGCATTATTATTGAAACCTGTCAATGGATTTCCAATCTTCCATTTTTATATTTTGTGTGTTAATTGTCACATCTGGTGTGGTCTTCTACTGCTGTAGCCCATCTGCTTGTTCAGAGATGCTCATCTGCACACTTTAATGAATCATTATTTAAGTTCCTGCCTACTTGAACAACTCTGGCCATTTTCCTCTGACCTCTGGCATCAACAAGGCCTTTTCATTCCAGAAAGCTGCTGCTCACTGGATATTTTTCTTGCTTTCTGATCATTCCCTGTAAACTCTAAAGATGGTTGTGTAGAGAAATCCAAGCAGATCAGCAGTTTCTTCAGAGCCTCAGCCATGTGACTGGCTGATTCAGTATTTCCATTATCAAGCGGTTGAGCAGGTGTGCCTAATGAAGTGGTTACAAAATCCTGTATGTTAGCCATATATTTAGGTTTTCAGTAGTATTGGCACCGTAGCATGATGGCTCCCTGCGGTTTGGGATGTGAGCGCTACACATTAAACTGAAGCTTTACGTATACGGTACAAACCTTTCACGTATACGCGTGCTGATACAAACTTCACAGTGGGACCATAGGCGTGCTGTACATTTCAACACACGCACATTATGTTGGACATAGAGTGACTGTGGAGCGTTGCCAGCTGGAGGAATCAGAAGGTCCCGTGTAGATTAATGAGGAGACACAAACCAAGCATGTTTCTCATTGACTCTGTGGAGGAATTGCTCATCTTTGCTTCTCCTGGTTACTTGGAAACACGGAGGCCTAGGTATCTTGTTACTAATAGAAGAGTAATTACAGCGCTATTAGAGATTTACAATTTATACTTTCCAGTTTTGTTGTGTAATGTTGGCATTAAGCAACTGTCCAAGAATGCAGTATACTCTTTCCATAGGTAACTGATGGTAATGTCATTTTAAGAGCAGCTAGAGATTTAAAACATGAAGTTATTTTTCTGTTAAAAACATGCATTTAACTTCATCAGATTCTGCCAGACCAATGATATCACTCCATTTTAGTTGCTCATTACTGGAAACCTGACACATAAGTCTTGTTCCCAAGTCCTTGTGTGAAAAGCACATTGATTGTGAGTGCCATCTTCATCAACTTTGTCTCTGCAAAACATGGATATAGCCATAGATTTGCTTTATTTTCTTCTAATGGTTTGAGCACAAAGATAGTTGGTATAGATCTCTATGAGAAAATGACCCTGTGCTCACCCTCTGTAAACACTTTTCTGCTCAGTTTATGATCTTGATTTCTAGTTTTGAGCATAGTTTATTGCAAAATTCGCTCATTTGCTAAATTCTAGTCAGATTTAGAGTAAGTAAGTAAAATAAGCAGAGTGCGGTTACTTTGTGATTGATAAGTCACAATTGTTGCTGTGTGCTCTGCTTTTCTCAGCTTCACCCCTCACTGAAGACATCTGTTTTCAAAACACCAAGATAGAAATTTGCCTTCACGAAGCAGTGAAGGATCACATCACAGAGGCTAGAAGTCTATCTTTCATGCACTCTGGAAAGCCCAGATTAATTTTCTTGCTTCAAATGTATGTATATCTTATAATAAATGGCCTGGAAAGGACACATCCTCCACTCTAGGCCTAGAGAATCTATGAAGATTATATAGGTTTTAATAGGAAAAAGAATATGAAATACCTGTTTTTCCTATATTTCAAGTACTGTAGTACATGAAATACCTGCGATTTTCTTTCTTTTGATTAGCAGTATATATATAATGATTCAAACTATGACCAGATGGCATATGTTACCTGAATTGGTACTGTTAGCATTTTTTTTAAGGCAAAGGTGCCCACTGAAAATGAAGTAAACTTATATTTTCAGCATTTCTTGCAGCTGCTGGGGCCTCTTTCAGCTCATTGACTTCGTAACTTCAAGATTTGTGTTACTTAGCTTTTATCCAAGTAGCATAAATTCCTTCTTTGTGGTGAGACCTTTGTATAACTGCTTTTTTCACCAGTTTGATCCTCATTTACTGTGAGAGCATACAGTATGCCCAGACAAGCAGAAAGATAATAAACTTAGCAAAACTACTTGAGTCCTCGTTTTTGAGCTTGTGCAGGAGAAAGCACCCCGCTGACCCGGTCTCCATTACCTGGTAGAGTAGTGGCAGCTGTATAAGAGGCTGTTAAAGACATGACTACTCTCATCAATCTGATTTGCACTTCTGGGATGACTATAGGGGGGGAAAGGCCTGTCTTACCATTACCTAGAGAGTAATCTAAAAAGTATTACTGCTTAAAAATCCAATTGATTTAAGATTCTTTTTTCTATATGTGTGTGAGCACAGAAAAATATCAGCCAAGGCAAACAGAAATGCATCAAAGTGTGCTTTAAATATCCCACAGATGTCCTACTTTAGCCTTACTCCTCATGTTTCTCTGAGCGTTTATAAAGTAGTAGGTAGGTAAAGCATCAGGGCCTATAACTTGATGTAAATGGAGAAGGTGTTTACAGCTACGAAGAGACAAAATAAATGTTCTAAAGGAAACTTAAACTCAGCTTCTGGCAGTGTTACATGCATTCCTTAAACAAAGAAGTCCTTTTATAATTTTATAGTCAGGATCATGAACAGTATGACTGTGTGTGATGTTCATGTATATACTGATAGTCTTCAGAATGATTTAAAACGAAGAGCTTGACATCATGTCATAAATGTTAAAACCTCAACCGCTATTAAAAAAATGTAAAAGGGTTGCACAATTATACAATTATTGATTATTGAGTTTATGTAATGCAGAAATGGTTGTGTTTGAGCAAGCAAAGCTAAGTGAAAAACTAACATCACCCCCACTGCTCATACAGAGAACTTCTGTAAAGGCAGAAGATTTGTCAGTTTGCTGGTCTGGAGCTCTCAGGTGGGTGTTAGCGCAATGCCACAACCTTCCCATGAGTAGAAATTTAACTTCACACCTCAGTAAATGTGTTAAATATGAAAGTCCGTGGCAACCTATTGGGTTGGGCAAATGTTATCCCAACTGTCAATCTGATTCATAACAGGGCTGATTCATTGGGTTTGTAAAGTGAACAAAACCACAAGACATTTGGAATAATGTCATTTGTGGAGATGTTTGGTCATAATGGACAGTGCCACATGTAGAAAAAACAAACGCAGTATATCAGAACAAACACCTCACATGAGGAAGTATGAGATGGCCATTTTTATTTTGTCACCTTATATTTCCTTGTGTCCTCTCTCTCCTTTGGTTACTGGGAAATTGTTCCCCAAACAGGAAGCATAAGCAGGGACCTTGGTCCATAAGCACAATTTCTCCCCATATTCATGCTACATATGGAACTAGTCACGCTTCTGACCTGATGTGCTGCTTTGGGGGTGCTGGAAAGTCTGGATGACTCCCTGCCCTGTGCATACTGGTTTTTGCCTTCAGTGTTTTTGTTTTGTTTTTTCCATCCAGGGCTACTGTCCATCTAAATTGTAGAGCATGTACTCCTGTTATAGAGTTATCATTTGTAGAAGGAAGATTATGTTTCTTTCTTCTAAACCTTATGGTGTAGTTTAAGGGAAAATGGCCATTTTGAGTAATTCTCACTTCTTCACTCCTCAGAGAAGCGAGTTTTGTGTAATGGTGTGTGCTAATTTTAAAGGGCGTGCAAATTATAATGTCACACTGTCTGTCTTCCCACAGTTTGCTTCCCTCCTCTCTTTGTCTCTCCTCTCTCCTATTATTGGAATACTGTCACGGAAACGCACACTCTGCTGTAATATAATGCTGTAGTTTGATCCAGACCTCCCATTCATTTGTTTAGCTATAAAGGTCTATGAAGTTGATACATGTTTACATATTTGTTCACCCCTTCACTGTTTTCCAGTAACTATGGCTGCTGGCTTGACTCGTGCATGTATGTGTGTATGTGTGTGTATGTATGTGTGTGTGTGTGTTCTTCCCATCGCTGAATTACACAACTCTTTCCACCCTGGGGCCTGAGAACTAGTCTGATGTGACCTGATGATTTTATTGCAGCAGCAGTCTATTTTGACTCTTTCTCTCTAGCTCTCTCCCTCACACACACACTCAAACACACACACACACTACTTTCCCTCTGTCTCTCACTTCCCCCTCTAATTTTTTTTCTACCTCCACATCTGTTAATCTGCTCAGGGAATAGCAGCACAGTTTTCCAAACCTCTGTGCATTTACGTGTCATGCAATTCATCATTGGTAAGTCTTGGATGAGCACAAGTTCTAAGAAAGTCAGACTTCAACCCAGAAAAGGACCCTGAACTCAAATCAGATTATGGTTTGCTCATCCAGCCAGTAGCCGAGAACTTGAAATAGGTTTATTGCAGGTTTGGGCTTGAGGTGGTCAGCTTTCCTCTAAGAGAAGCAAACAATGTTCTTATCTACACCTTCAAACATAAAAGATGAAAGTCCAGGCTTAGCAGAATCCAGATACATCAGGTTTTTTTCAGTGATTTTCGAAAGACTTACCCAATTAAAAGGAAGAAGCCACAAGAGATATTATTACCTGTGAAGTTTCTTGTGTTGGATCCATTCAGCTAGTGAACCAATGAAAGACTAGTATTTGTTGTTGTTACCAGGCTGCTGCTCATATTGTCGATGGCAACAAATTCAACTGTGGTTCATTACCAAGTCTTTCACTGAAGTAAACGCTTTAGTGTATTTCCTTCATGTGTTTCAGTGTCTGACTGTGCTCAACAATGTGGCTCGTCACTACGTGGCCCTAAACGAGCCCTTGCCTGAATAAGAAGACCCAAGCAAAGGTGCCGCCTCTGTTAGGAAAGGCCTTATTGTGGCTAACTCCTCAGCCCATTCCATCAAACTGACATGAGAAAAAGATACTCGGATATTTTACTCTTCCTGGGAGTCCGCTGGTTCACTGGTTCTATCCACACACATAAAGAAGTCAAAGAGGTAATCCAGCTGCAGAGCTTTTAATGTATATGTAGCATTTATGTATACTGAAGCAATAAGAGCCCTGATTTTTGTGATCCTGAATTTTTTTTCACAGGGCCAAACTGTGGACTTGTACACAAGTAAGTAACATGTCGTCTGCTGGCTTTCGTTGATGGTTGAAAGTCACTCATGCATGGGGCACAGCCGCTCTGTACCAGTAATGTGTGTTGTTGGTACAGGGCTGTCTGTAAACCCATTAAAGCCTCGACCCCTGTTTTTAGACCTTGTCATGCCCTCTGGTCTTTGTGTTTCCATCAATGTGCTTCATTTCTGATTAATTGTGACAGGGAACAATAATGGGCACGTAGAGAAACGGAATTCTTTCTGGCTACTTGTCAGTCCGTATTAGCTCAACCAACAACCCCTCCAATCGGTGTAACCCATTAGCAGAGCTGACATAAAAATATAAGCAACCTCTGATCACCCAGTCTTTAGACAAGCAACTAAACATTTGGTAATGAGCCATCAATAACACCAACTTTTGGGTAAGAATTGCACAAGATCTGCCTGTTGTTCTTTTTCATTCATTTTACTCTATAGTGTGTCTGATATGCCAGTTACTAATGCTAATACAATCTTAAATGTTTACGTGTACATTTCCCACTTTATAATTGTGTCTTCAAAATTGTAATTAATAGTATAGTAAAGTAGTAGTAAAGTAAGTTAACTTTAACTTTTTAATAAATCATTATTAAACTCTTACAGATGACAAAGTAAGAACAGCCAGAGTCATGCAGCCACTGGAGAAGCCTGTGTGGGGACTATGCACATACACAGCACTGAAGTAATATCCAGTAATTATTAGTAATATTAGTAACAATTTCTATCATATGTTTTTTAAAGAGCCTATTTCCACTGTAATAATCTTCTGAGCTTTATCAGCAAATTTAAAACTGTGTTGACATGGCCACATAAGTAAATAGTGAGTGTGAGTAACCCAAGATAATTACCCTAATGTACAGTGGTGCTCAAAAGACTTTCATATCATTTTTTAAATTGGTCTCGAGCAGAGCTAAAGTTCCCCAACATTTTTTAAGGTCTTTCAATTATTTTCTTTGGACATTTGCTGCTTTTACACCCTTTCCCCTTGTTTGTTTGTCAAGGTATTTAACACTGACCTGTGAGTCATTAGAGTATTTAAAAAAATCACCTAACTCAAGGAATGAACCAGTTTGTGTCTACACACCACACACAACTTAGAAAAGAACAATTTTTTAAAATGTATCTATAGGTTTTGTTATTACCATTGTGTTGCAAACACATGGAATTTGTTCTCATTTCTCTTTAACTGAATCTAAAAAAAAAAGAAGATAGCACCGCTTGACTGGCATAAATAGTATTTTTGCACTAACCAGCTGATTAACAAAAAGTTATTTGCTGAAAACCTGACATATCTCGGTATGGTGTGCAGCATGTTCTTAAAAACAATTAAAGAAACTGAGCAAGTGGAGATAAAAAGAAAAAGTTGGCCTTAAAAAAAACTATCACAGATGACAGTATCTGAAAATCATGTCCTTAAGAAATAGGAAAAAATGGAAGGATGGCTATCAAGAAGCCATTCCTAGAGAAGGAAAATATGGAGAAAAAGCTAAGATATGACACATTACACAAGAACTTGACTGGAAATCAGTGGCAGCAGGTCTGATTAAATTTGCAATCAATATGTATCGAGGAGGTCGAGGTTTAACAATGAGTTTCTACAGTCATCTGTAAAACATGGAGAGGCTCTGTCATGGTTTGGAGCTGCAGACAGTTTCAGACAGTGGTGTTGGCGATCATGTCAAAATTGAACACAAAAAAGTGCCATAAGATTTTGATCCAGCATGTTACACCACCTGCAAAGTATCAGATTGGTACCTTTGTTACCTGGATAGAAAGGGCACCCAAATGAACACTATCAGTCCTGGATTGACCTTCCCAGAACTTGGATGTTAATAATAATTGAAGCAGTTGGATCATCTTGACAGAGAACAAGAAGCCAAGGCAGCCAACATCCAAAGACGAGCTTTGAATGTCTTTCAAGTAGTCTGGAGAAATATTCCTGAAGACTCCTTAAATAAATGACAAGAAAGCTTGACTAAGAGAGTTCAGGCTGTGTTGAATAAAAAAGGGTTCTATATCAAATAATGACTTTAAGTTTGCTTGTTTTTGTGTGTTTCGATACCTTGTTGCACCTATGTCCTATTTTCCTAGTAAGCTACAAAGAAATAAGCGGGTGGCGTGTGACTTTTACACAGTACTATAAGTAATAGCATGAGCTTAGGCACCGCTGTAAAAACTGTCTGGCTCTACTACTGAAAGCAAGTATCAAACTCGGAGGAGAACACATACCTAGGCGGTACTGAATGTAATATGCCTTTTTTTCAGTTTTTTTGCGTGATTTATGCTATCCATTTTATGAAAAACAAGGAAATAAAGAGATGCCTGTGCAGTAATACGCTCTTAAAATAAGAGTAATTGCTTTTTGCCTGGGAAAGCTGTTAAGCAGTAACCCCTGAGAAACTTGAATTTATCACTCTGGTTTAAAAAAAAAAAAAAAGGCTGTGCATGCGCCTGCAGGAAACAGGTGGGGTTGGTGAGATTCAAGAGAGAAAAATTATGTTTGCATGGAACCAAAACATTATGTGAAAATAGCATTTTAAATGGCATTTCAACAAGGCAGACAAGAACAGTTCATACATTCATCATCTCCTAATTTGGAGTTAAATGTTTGCACAGATTTGAACGTTACGCTTTAAGAAGGGGCTCATAGACTTTTGCATGATGTCTTTTTAATAACAATCATTTTATCAAACAACATGACTGCCAAAAAACCAAACAAAAAAACAACAATATGATGTAAATGTCACCTAAAAGCTAGATGACTCCGATTGGGCAAATGTCAAACAGTACAGGGATTCAGAAATGAGTCGGAGAAAATGAGGTCTAACTGTACATCAGGCCACTGTCATGTTATAACTTTTCCTCCACTCCCTCTTCATTTCTGTTCCATTAGGACTTCACACTGTAAGAGAGCACCAAAACAAACAGAGACAGAGCAAAAGGGAATGAAAGACTGCAATGTTTTGGGAAGCCCAGACTGCACATGTAAATTCCTTGTCAGCGGGCTGGAGTGAAGGGTGACAGGTGAGTTGACAGGAGACAAAAGAAATAGAAGAAAACAGCTGCACTAAAAAAATGGCCTTTAGTCAGACAAATAAGGGGATTCCACATAACGGGTTAAACTCCTATATGGACAATAATGTTGCATATTCTTTCTAAATCACAAAGGAAATGTAACAGTACCCACAGTTTAATATAAAACTGTTACACGTCAATCTTCTTCCCAGTTAGTGAAACAATCACTATACGACAAGTTGCAAAACAGACTAAATCTGCTATTAATGTAAAAGAAGTCTCATAAAAACCTGTTGCATAACACGTGTTCTTTTCCAGTATATTCTTTGATGTCCCAAAAATAATGTGAACCTGTTAAAGATGAAAACTTCCAGTGAATGGCAGTGTGCTCGTGGCTAGTTTCCATCACAGTTCTTCCCTTCCATACAGGTCCCCTCTTCTTCTTCTTCTTCCATTCGTTTTAATAGATTCACCGAGAAAAAAAAAATAAAAACGAGACCATTGCTGCTGGCTGGCCAAAAAAAGAAAAGCTTGGCTCAACCTTCTTTGTTCATTGACTTTCCATTGCAAATCCAGCAGGCATTCTCTCTCAGCTCTCCTTTTCCCTGACCACAGCTATGGCTTTGGATACAGCAGCAAGTCTGTCCTTTCTCCTTTTGTGTTTGAAGATAATGCCCACTGTTTGAAGTGAAGGGAATTTAAGGCAAGTTTAAGGGAAAATTGGGCCTGAAAGAAGAGACCTGTCTATATTTGTGACGACTAACAATGTAAAATCAAGGCTAGATTCAAGAAAGAGTTACACAAAAATACTACAACGTAGCCCTCTTTGAGTAATTATCAATGAAGCAGCTATAGTTAGTTTTTTTGTTGTTTTTATTTTAATTTCTTTCATTTTGTCACAAATAGGTGCCCGTGTCAATCTAGCCTCTAAAGTATGTTGTCCATCCTCACAAATATAGGGGGAAATATTTTAAGCTCAAGTCTTATTTGGGACTATTTTTTTAGTTAGTTTCAAATTAAACTACTTTACTTGTCAACCAGAACCAATTGAGGGAAACAATAAAAATTAGTATCAAAATATCAAGTTTGTTTGTTTTGGGGTTTTTTGTTTTTTGAGAAAATCTGCATCGTTAAAAATGTGCCACCTCCTGAGTGGTCTTCAAATCTAAGCCATGAGGCCACAGTTTAAGTATTTGTCACAGCTAAAAGTCCAAAAGTCATGCATGGGTTTGGTCTGTACCGAGTAAAATCCTGCCACACTGCCTCACATTCATGTCCTCTCAGCTACACTTGCAAGACTTGACAATCATGTTGGAGAGCTGCTCCACTTTAGGTGTCCGTCCAGAGTAGTAGAGTATAGTGAGGGGTTCCAGGTCTTGGGGGACACAGCAGGGGGAGGCGGATGCCTCTGGATTCAGAGTGTTGTAGAGGCTCAGCAGCTATTGAATAGGACATAGAAATTAAATAATTATAAAATTCACATTTGTTTTGTGTACCGTGTATCTCTGCTGTCTCTTCCTACGTGATATTACATGACAGAGACACAGCACACAAAGACTTCTGCGCAGAAATCCATGAGAGAAAGTAGTAACAACAAAGAGCCTCTGCCCCTCTACCAGAGAGCCAAACATCTGTTTTTTTACAGCCAAACTGGAGAAATATACACTCACTAGCCACTTCATTAGGTACACCTGTTCAACTGCTCATTGACGGCAATATCTAATCAGCCAAACACATGGCGGCAACTCAGTGCATTTAGTCATGTAAACATGGTGACGATGACCTCCTATTCAAGTTCAAACTGAGCATCAGAATGGGGGGAAAAAGGGTGATTTAAGTAACAGTGAACGTGGCATGTTTGTTGGTGCCAGACAGGCTAGTCTGAGTATTTCAGAATGTGCTGGCCGGCAGGGATTTTCCCACCAAACCATTTCTAGGACAATTTTAAAACAATAGTCCGAAAAAGGGAAAAAGAGAAAATAACCAACCCTGGGCAAATATCAGTATGAAAGATGAACATAGCTACTGTGACATCACCCAGTGGTTTGTGAAGTCCTGTTCTGAAGCCTCGTGATGAGGGTTTCCCATGTCGCCACCTTGGTTGCAAAAACTGGACATGACGAGGCTGAGCAGGTCTGACTGCGAAACCAAACGCTTACCGCCTAACAACTTGTGACTGGCAACTCATAAGCCGATGTCTTTGTGGTTTCATAGCATGCATATGGTGCATGAAACATGGTATGATGTACACAGGCAAAAAACGATAACAATATGAAAAAAGAGTGACTGTAGAGAGACCTACAAGCTTAGCAGAAAAGTGACTATGGAAGTCACGACAGAAAGCTGTTTTCCCATAGACATCTATAGGGCCAGAAGTCTTTTTGCAATCACAACTATTGCCATCTGGTGACGTTCAGATAGAATGCACGTTTAAGACACTTCTGCATTGATGGAGTTTTCCGACCCACAAGGTACGTCCATGTTTTATACATGAACAACGCAAAAAAGCAAAAACACTTTGTTTATATCAGACATCAGTGGAGAATGGCCAGACTGCTTTGAGCTGATAGGAAGGCAGCAGCAATTCAAATAAACCACTTGTTACAACCAAGGTATCTCTCAACATGACAATAAGGTCACTGTACTCTAATGGCTTCCACAGTCACTGGGTCTTAATCCAATAAACCAACTTTGGGATGTGGTGGAATGGGAGATCCACATCATAGATGTGCAGGCGATAAATCTCTGGGCAACCTGATAATAGCAAGGTATAGCTAATGAAGTAGCCCGTGAGTGTATAAACCATACCTTGTTTACTACTGATGCAAGTGCACAGATGAGGTTCATGACACACACACACACAAAAAAAAAAAAAAAAAAAACCCACCATAAAAAATCATGAAAGGAACCAATTTCTGGCTAACATAGCTGTAGCTCTTTTCCTTTCCCCTAAAGTCAACTTTCTTTTGACTGGATGCCCCAGCAGGTAGGGATTCATTCAGTTTACATATCAAATAAAGAATATAGCTCTTTCCCCATGTTTAAATACAGGGCTCGGTCTTGTTAACACAAAACAGCTGCCTGGAGATTCAGTGGCAAAGTGGCTAGGGTTTCTGCTAGAAGAGTTACAGCCCAAGGCATTTTTATTTTAATCAATGCAATACCTATACTCTGACTGTGAAAGATAGCTTTCAGATATATTTATCAGATATATTGATTTGTGATCAAATGGACAAGTTTTTTATATTTTGTGTACATTTTTTTACACTGTAATTTAAAATACCATGTATAGTTGTAGTGAAAATACATATAAAACATTAACATTTATGATGCTTTTTTTTCTGCAATCTACGATGTACTTAAAGGTATTTTTGTTTCTGCTGCTGTAAATTCTACTGTGCAAAACTCCCTCAGCAAAATCCCACTTACCGAGCTGTGCGTTGTGTCTGAGCTCCTCAGGTAAGGGCATGGCCCAGAGCAGTAGTTGGCATCGTAACCACTGGGCTCGTGGATCCACTTCCAGTCCAAGTCACGGCGGAAATCAATGTGCAGCCGGCGAACGCAGCAGCTCTCCTCCGTGTTTCTGTGATGAGGAGGAACAACAAAAGCATAGTCAGTCTCAAGAAATGTTTTCAGTGGAACATTTAGGTTCTCTTAATATTTCATTGTTGTATCAAATATTTAAGCTCCTGCACATGAAAGTACCGTTAAAACTTGACAGCACTAAGAATAGATTTCTCAAGGACTAGCTAAAACTGGCGTTAATCCCCTTACGAGAAACAGTAGTTTGTGTCCAGCGCTCTCTTGCGTCGGCGTGTTGACTGAGTGTCCAGGCGGTGGGGCGGGATCATCATGAGGATGAGATGAGGGAGATTCTGTTCCATTTTCCTCTTCAAGTGATCCAGATCCAAGCGACTGTGCTCCTCCTCTTCATCAATACCTTGATTATAAACATGATCGAAATGCACCGTGAACAACTATTAACAACTGTGGAAAAAATCCATCCTTTTTTATTTGAGAAACACCTTAAGTATAATTCACCATAATATAAGAGCACTTGTACTGTATTGCAATTCCTCAGATTGAAGCAGCTATGCTTAAAAATTATTTCTATGTAAATAGCCTTGGATTATTTACCACAATAAAGATGTGATTTGGTTATTACGAAGATTACATTTTCTTTCTTTCTTCCTGTTAGAAGGGAGTTTTTCCTTCCCACTGTCGCCAAAGCGCTTGCTAATCAGGGGTTATATGATTTAGGGGGTTTTCTGTGTTTCCTTTGTGCTATTGTAGGGTCTTTGCCTTGAGGCAACTGTTGGTAATTTGGCGCTGTATAAATAAAGGTGGATTGAATTCAATGAAATGTTGCCATGTAAATGTATTGCAGGAATGGTAAGAAATCACACAGAGCATAAAACATGACTTGCATAAACCCCTAGTAGCTATGTCCATCCTATATTGTTTTTTTTTGTTTGTTTGTTTGTTTGTTTGTTTGTTTGTTTGTTTGTTTTTGTGTGTGTGTGTGTGTGTCGGGGGGGGGGGGGGTATATAAACTGATGTGACAAAATCTCACTGTAACTCACCTTTAAACTTGACCTCCAGGACCTCACTTTCCTTGTCAATGATGTCGCCATTTGGGCTGAAGGTGTGGCATGGACAGTGGACACTAATTTCCAAACCCATATTAGATCCTGCAATTAAAAAAAAGGCAAGCTTTCATTAACCTTAATGGTAATCCTTTATTATTCCTAATGATAACAATTCTGAGTTATTATGAAATGAGGAAATATGGAGATCTCAGGCTCACCTCTCTTCATCAGCCACTCCCGCACTGTTTCGGTCACATCAAAGGAAATCCATTCTGCGGTACCTTTGGTCAGCACATTCTTGGCGCCAATGAAGCGCTGCTTCCTAATGTGTTCATTTCGCCTCACGATCTGTGAAGCAATAATAAATAGTTGCTCTGAAGCCTTTTTTCTCAACTGTTTTAGTTGTTCTTGTTCTGATTGTTCAATAATAGTTTTGAATCATGTGAGGAAAGAGTGCATTCAATATATTAATAAACTATGAATACAGAAAAAGTAAATCAGATGACTCTTGCAGCTCTTTGAGACTACACTGAGGCTATGTCGACATGTACATGGGTATTATTTAAAATGGGAGTTTTTCGTTTTTGCCTTGAAATGTCAATTTTCACGTGAAAATGCAAAAAACAATGTCCAGGGCTGTCAAAAGCATACCGGGTGGCACTACAGCATAACTCTAACAATACAGAAATGTTGACCAATCAGAAGCTGACAAACAATGAAGCTACACACACAAAACTGACACTCACACATCTGACTTTCCTCATTCATTTCCCTGCCTAGATTTAAATCTTCACCCTGGAAGGGGTTTTTCAAAAGCTCCAATTTCAGTGACCATAAAATGACAGTAAAATGCCATTTATGTGTTGGAAAAGGCTAAAAGCTATAGAAAAGCTACATTTATCAAAATACGTGTGTGCACGTAGACAGACTGCAGGCAGGCAAGGGGTGTTTTTAAGCTGGCAAAAGATAAAAATGACAAAACATGCATTTTTTATATCAGCCAGACTCAATATGCTAAAATTTAATGGTGCTATAGCTTAAACAAAAGATGTATTTTTAATCAACAAAAGGTCAACTCTGCTATTATAACAGTTGCCACAGTTACTTTTAGTTAAATTCCCCATTAATGCTGCTTTTCGCAGTGTTCCAGTAGATTGTATCATTGCATTTGATAAAATCGGACTAAACCTTGTCTTTCCATTTTTGTTGGCTTGTATTTATTTCTTTATAACTAAAGACGTGTGGGAATGTGCACAAGATCTATAAATTTACATTTTACTATTTCTGTTATTATTTACTTAACTTTTGGCAAGGTTGCCACAGGTCCCTGGTTTTTCTGTGGAATTTGGCTATTTGGCTGGAACATGCTATAAATACCTCCTCTGTCACCAGAGCAGGATGCAAAAGAGCTTTTTTCTAACCGCTATTAAGTCGCTGAACAAGTTATGACCTGTTTATTTATTTATTATTAATTTTATTGACAGACATTCTTTTTTTTGTATTTTGCACACATCTAAACTATTCTGTTTTTCTTGTGACCTTCTAATCTAGAGCTTTTTTTCCATAGGTTTTTCACACACTTTTTACTTGTTAATCTGTGGTGTGACAATAAAGTTTAATCTGAATCCATGTTGGAGGTGTTTTTCGGTCAGTGGGTTGGGCAGATCTATTTTTATGAAAATAAAAAGCCAGATTTTAAACAAAATCATTTATTTACACCAAAATCTTACAAAACCAACCACAGAACACAGCATACATGTAAATACCAACATGCCAACCATGTGTATCTAAGCACCTGCACACACACCAGATTGCTATGATGCTTTTAACTGCCAAGATTAATACCTACTCTGGGTACTATGTTAATAGTATATTTTTCTGAAATTTAATTGTGTATCGGTTACTTTGGTGTAGCATTGGGGAGGTCCTTATCAGCAGGAAAAGTTGTAAAAGTTAAGAAGCTACAGTTAAAATTTACCCCCTTTTTCACAGTTTCCAAAAACAAAGAGTGGACCGAACTGGAGTCTTTTCTGGGGCAACTCTGGTCCCCAGGCCACATGTTTGACACCCCTATCTTAGATCCTTATAACAGAATATTGCATTGAGGACATTAACTACAATATTCAGTATTAGAGATCTACACATAACTATAATTAAGATCATTATAGACATTTGTAGATGTCTACTACTTGTTCTTCGATAACACTGTCTGTGGCTAACTGTCCCAGTTCTGCAAAGATCTTGCAGGCCTGCTGAACCTCTCGGTTGTTCATCTAGTTGTTACCTATGTGCCTAACTGCAATCGAGTTATAATTGTCTATTTTTTTGTTAGTTGGAGCCTGAAATAACAATAGAACTGACTATCTATTTCAAGACCGGTTTCTCAACAGTTCAGAATTGTAGTGGTATTTTTCTTTTGTTTGTTTTTCCTTGTATACAAAGATTACATCCAGAAAAAGTATTTGCGGTCTGCCTTTTATCTAGGTAGAAGGACAAGGAAACGGTACCTTTACGCACCTGGTAGAGCTCAATCCGCTGTTCATTCCTCTTGGCAGTCGAGTTTGGAACTCTCAGCGCTCGAAACTCTGCTCTGAACAGGTTGGTGGCGTTCCTCTCCATGGCGGAGATGTTAAAACGGAAAACCTTAGAAGTAATGCCTTTTGGGCAGTAAGACAGATCGTCTGGAACAAATAGAATAAAACAAATGTTTTGTGAGGGAGCATGCTTAGAAGCATTTTATGTCCGTAGATAGATAAGACAGATGGACCTTGTATAGGTAAAGATACACAGTTCAAATCCGATCTTGGCCATAGTGGTTCTGTGGTGTCTGGCACTATGTTTATCACAGTGAACGACTAGTGTTGCTGCCCACCTTAATCAGAACTTGTCAGTGTTTCTCTAACACATTTTGTCTATATTTGGTGGAAATGAAAATGTCGTCACTGAAATAGCATTATTTAGCTTAGTATGACCTCACCTATCTGGTATCAAAAACCTTCCTATCCTCAGTCCCACTGACAACGTTTTGGACCTGAACCCTTTCTGACCATGATGACTTCTCCACAGCCCAACCTCAGTCCTTGAGACATGCCAGACTCTGTATAAGTACCATGCTATAAAAGGAAATCTTGTTGTCCACACTCTCAACACAGTAATTTGAATGACCTTAAGGCTGCTCTGTGAACCAACTCGAGGCCGTGGCAGGTGTAAATGAAGCAGAAGGCTGCCACAAGACTGACAAAGGTCAACGTATTACCTATGAACCCCATCAAAAAGCTAATGTATGTAAACGAGATAAAGAGCGTGATGTCACAGGCCCAGACTCAAATTTTAATTCCACAAAGTCAGCCTCCAAGCACTCTTATGCCTCATGCAGGGAGCACCATTGGCGCTGTGGCTTGTAATCACTGACAGTCTACTGTCTTAAAGGAGTAGTTTGATATTTTGTAAAACTTACATTCCCATTCCCATTTGCTGTAGGTTACGTGAGAAACGTGACATCACTGCTATGAATTCCACCCAAAAAAAGGATGGCGCGAGCTAACAGCTAGTCACACGTCATTTCATTCTCAAAAAATAATAGGAGCTAATGTTGGCAGCTAGATGCAGTATTCTTGGCGTGTGGTAATACATGATGTCATTCACAAGCATGTGCCTATTGTGGAATGATAATAAAATCTGTGGCCACCTTTAATGAATGACAGTACATTCTAAAGTGTAATCAAGGGTAAATAACACAGACCTCTAGAGCGTAATTGGATACAAACAAGTCATGTGACATTGAAAAGAAAAAAAACTGATACGGTAGAGGTTTGGGAGTATAGTTAATGAATGCATTAACAGGGCCGGATACTGCACCACTGCTCAGTCTTGCTGCTTTTCCAAGTACCCATTTGCATTTGAATTGAAAACAGTCCCTGTGGTCCAGAAAGCATTTTTTCCCCGTAGACCGCCATTATCAAAAGAGACATCTGTAAAACTGTTAAATATGATGGATCAAATTCATGGAGTCTTAGCCGCAAAAGTGAGTTTTTATTTCTTGTCTATGGACTGCAGATTGTGGGAGAAACCAGTCAGTGGGCAGCTAATGGTGTAACCACAACAACAAAGCTTCACTAAGAGCTACAAAGTGTTCGAGTCACTTTAAGAGGGGTCACAGTGTTTCTACCCAACATTACACAAAACAGTCTCTCAGTAAAATCTTACCAAGTCTTATCTGCACCTGAATCTAATCTAACTTTAACTGTAGCTTTATCGTGTCACAAAAGAGATTAGGGGTGCTTTGTAAAAGGTATCCTGGTGATAGGCGTGGCAGATCAAAAAGTGCTTCGTCTGTATGTGTCGAGGGCAATGAAAGCTGATGTAATTTGTTTTTATTTTGAAAGATTTGTTGGGGAGTTTGACACATCATTTGAAAAAGTACCTTAAAGAAGTTGGGGATTTGTCTCCATCTGTTACATAGATTTTGAGCAAATACATAAAAAACCCTGCATTTTTCTGCAGGAGAAGACATGTTTTAAATTTGCTTGAGTTGTTGATGAACTGGGTTAAAACAGAGGTGACCTTACCCATTTGCTTCCATTGAGGTAAAACTTATGTTTTGAGTTTTGTATGTCTTGTATAAAGAAGTAAACTGGATAAACATGGAGAATACATTGCTTTAAATGTTGTTTTAATCTAAAAGATGTTTGCGTTGCTTTTTTTTTTTCTTTCCTGCAAAATTCAAAAGTGGATCTCAACCAATCTGAAAGTTCATCATCTTTCCTTCTCCATCATATGAAAATCACATTACCCACTCTCAGTTTAGGGGCTGAATGAATACAAGTGGATATACTGGGCATTGACAGAATGCATATTTCCAAGTATGAGATCACACTGGACATATTAAAAAAACACTGGCATACACATACAACCCTTGTATTTAAGATTTTGTCATCAATCGGCGTGTGTTATTCTGTTTAAACACCAGTGAACAGTACACCGTATATAAATCTTTGTCGTCACATTGTCGTACCTCGAGACCATCCGTGGCTCTCAAATCCAGCTACGAGTCCACCATCTCAAGGCGCCTATTTCCTGGTGTTTTTGTCAAAAACCATTTTGTGAGATTTGAAACAGAACATTGCTGAGGGAAAGTAGGTCTTTTGAGAAACACCTGTTGATTTCAAAGGGACTGTGATGCAATGGTCTTGGCTTTGCTCTAGACCATGAGGCCCGCTTCGCCTCTCGCACACGCACAGCAGTTATCCTATTCTGCTTTTTCGGTAATCCAGACTCAGTGGGACCACATGCCACTTGAATTTCCTTCAAGTGCTGACACATGTCCCTCCAGCACAGGTTTTCCAATTACAGTTCGTAGCTTTTTATTCTATAGAGGAGAAAGCCAAATATGGGTTTAACACATGTAGAGGAAATAATGTGAGCCTAAGCAGTCTTTATGTGTTATTTTAACAAATATTTCACATATAAATTTAAACTCATTTTAAGCCAAGTAATGACTTGTTACCTATACCTGCTGGCAATATGAGATGCTGGCATAGTCTTTAGACTTAATTGGGTTTAGGGCTCAGCCTCACACACGGTTTAGTAAAGTTAAACCTGAGCTGTCCTGTATGTGATCTCATTCTCGTGGGCCACCCGCGAGCATAATTAACTAGCCAAGACGGCCAGTGGGGTCACTGCCATCTCAATCGGCAAGTGGGTGACACCAGCATGAGGGCTACAGAAGAGCCAACTCCTCCCATGCAGAGAAACTCTAAAGCAGAAAAGAGTCCTTCTATCCCAGCTAATGGGGAGGTCCTGCTGTCTAGCTTTTCCTGCTCATTTCTGATAACTTTTCCAACTCCTTCTTCTATAGGCATCCCCATCTGCCTGTGCAGATGTCCCTCTCATTTGAACCTGACTGGAAAGGAAATGGGAACATCTGGGATGGGAGACATGAACCATAGAGAGGGGAAAAAAACAAGGCGAATAAGAGCGGAGTCAGGAGTGGGAGGAGAGTGGCCTTCCTGGAACACAGGTTCAGACATAAAACAGGTTGGCGAGCACAAAAGAAATAAAGCACATCATTCACAAGGGCACTGCTTTCTGTTCGCCTTTTAGTTTTACAAAAATTCAGAGAAGAGTTTTATACAATTAAACATTAATCTGCCAAAGGGGGATTTGTTTTTTTATGTTTGGGATGATTATGTGACACTAACCAATTTCCAGCACAAACACTAAAAAGAGGCTTGACTGGGGTTAAACGTGGAATATATATATATATATATATATATATATATATATATATATATATATATATATATATATATATATATAAATAATATAATAAAATTGAAAGAGTATTTTGCCAGCTAGAAATTTTATCAATCTAAAACTGTCAATGAAACGGAATTACATAATTGCTGTTTTGAGTCTTGTGCCGCTGGGTTTAGGCGTACACTCTTCGTTTGATGCGTAATTACGCACTATGGACACGTTGGTGGCTGGCATAAGTTGGACAAAGACAGCTTGGCTGTCTGAAAAAGTGCGATACTTACTGTTCTCCGGCGGTCCGTTGTCCATGTTGAATTTGTATATCTCTTTGGCATAGTACTCTGTCTCTGTGTTGTCTTGACCGCAACTCTGCTGCCGATCCCTCCCCAACTCCTCCAGTAGCTCCTTGGTGCTGTTATACAACGCTTGGATTTGATAGGGGATTTTACTCGGTCCAAGGGATTGTGGAGGACTAGTCAGCCGAAGTTTGCTCAAAATTTGACCTCGTATCGCCTCGACCCTCTTCCTTTTCACATGGTCAATATCCACAGTGGCACAAGTTGACAGGGATGAGCTCAAAGTTGCGCAGTTGAGGAGGATGACAAACAGTAAAGCCTTACCCAAATGCATCTTTCTCTCTGCATTTGTTCGCTCGATGGTTGAAATGTGCGGTGGACTACCAGGGTCCGTGTCAACTATCCGTCAAAATCACAGTCCTGTGACCTATGGTTCTTCTTGTGCTTCTCTAAACTTCCCTTGGAAACTAATGCTTAAAAACTCCTCGCTTGATTCGTTTTCTTGTCCCCTTCGCCTGCGGAAATCCAATTTTGTGTTCGCCCATTAGACACAACTCAATTCAATGTCCCGAAAAAGACGCTCTCCCACATATATGAAATTGATCCGTAGAAACAAGCAATCTGGTCTTTTGCATACTTGTACTCACTCCAGCAGATTTATCCGGTGGCCTGGCACACTTCTCCTCTAAGTCTGTATCACTTAAATGTAGAGCCGCCTTATTGTCTCAGAGGAGGCAGACCGCAGGTTGTCCCGTTAACGAGGTATATGCGACTCTGAGCGGTCGGTATGGCCTCACATGAGTTTTATAGCGGTCGTTTCTGACGTTTTGATGGAGGAGGGTCCCCGGGAGCGCCCAAAACGTAAGCGGGCAGTGAATGCAACGCTCCAGTCATCAACTCTGACATAATAAGCAAGTTTCACGGGCAGGCCCATCAAACAGCAGGGACAATTTAAGCTCCAGCCCACATTTGTTTATTTATGAAGGTATTTGAAGTGGTGTTCAGGTCTGGTCTTGTGGTCCCCGTTTGTGTGAGTGTGAGTTCGCGTGTGTCTTTATAGTCGTACGTCGCTGTAAATTATAACCGTGTTGAAATCTCAGTTGGTGCATCTTCTGATTGTCTGCTGTCGTATGCCCCCTAGTGGCAAGTTGTACCACTTGCAGTTGCCAATTTTGTTTCCCCATCAAATTGCTCAAAGAGCCTTACACTTGAAAAGGATGTAATACTGTGTGGTGTTTATTGTCCAGATACAAAAGTTTGGTGTTGTCTTTCCCTCTAAACAGCCCCGGAGGAAAGTTGTGGTAGCAGCTTTAACAATGGCAATAAACAGAGGTCACAAAGTTTACACATAAAAAAATCCATAAAGATAACAAGTGATAATTCACTGTTGGGTATTTTTGTATGTGTTTGTTTTGCTCTGTTGTCTGATGTTGGAGTCTTCCCACAAAGACCAGCACCAAACAGGGCAGCGGTTGTTTTCCAAGGTTGCACTCAGATTACATAGATCCTTTTGAAACGTCACTTTCAGGCAACGTGATTACATTACTGTTGAAAAGAACCAAAGTTTCCTCACTGTCAGCGCAGATTTTCCCATGCCCTCTGCAAACCGCCATCCACACAGATTTTTTTTTTTGTGCTTATGTCTGAAGGCCTTGGAAGCCTGTAAGTTATTATATATTTACAGCCCCCCCACCTCCACCCCTCACCCAGCTTGTTTTATCTCTTTTCATAGAGCATATTCACATTTCTCAGACCTATTTTAAGTCGAAGCTCAGTCAGACACTGGAGGCCCCGTACCCAAACATGGCATTTCGCAGTGTTTATTTTGTCCACCAGTTTGCATAGCAAGAATAATTTCATACAATTGCCAAACTTGGTAAATATTTGGCATTAAGAGTAAGCTCAGGTGAGTAAGTGTATCATATACACATTTATTGGTTGACTTTGCAGGGAAGCATTATTGGATATATATGCAGATTATAGTTAAAACATAATTATGATATGAATCCACCCCACTTATTGTCTGTTTTATTTTTTACAGCCAGATGTCTCCTCAGAAAAACATGGCTCATACTCTTTATGTAATAACTCTGACTTCCATTTACTCTTTGACTTGTTAGGAATGCCAAGTATCCCTGAATCGCAGTTATTGTTTAACTCTTTTAACTGTGGTGAAGATTTTTTGTTTATCCATTAATAACCAAGATGCTCTGTCTTTGCTGCTTTTGATACTTTAGTCACAGAAATATATGTATTTTTGTGTCTACTTGAATCTTTTCCAAACTAAAGTCTCTCCAAACTCCAGCTGAAACGCCTTCATCTATAACTTGACGTCAGGAGCGATACGTAAGCAATCCAAACCCAAAATTAACTTAAACGAGGGAGTTTGGGTTTTTTTGTATGATCCCAAAAAGAGCAGAGTTTTTCTATAGCTATTGTCAGAGTATTTTCAGGCAGACACCCAGGTCTCTGGTTTCTCTCAGCCGCTTACCCACAGTGCTCTATGCATACTTTAATGCACAAGACTCAAGTTTATCAGAAGAACTTTTGAAAACGTTTTTGGGGGAGAATGTGAGATATTTGTGACAAAACAAAAAGGCATTTTTTTGACTTTGTTTTTGCACTTTGCTGTTGTCCGCAATGCTCTGGTGAATCTCAGCATTTTCCCTGTTTTGATGGCTTTGAAGGAGCTCTCTGCTGTGCAACTCTCCCACTGCTGTCTTATTCATCCTTTGGCAATTCTCCATTAAGCCAGCAGGTGATGCTGCATAACAAACAATATCTGCTGTTAGTGTCTGAATCCAAACACAAGAGTGGAGGAAAGAAAGCATCTTACACAGCCCCAGAGCTAAATCTAAATTATAGTGGACTCATTTTTAAGTGCAGATGTAACAACAGGCAGACCTGTGCTCTAAACTGTGCTCTCGCATAAGGATTTATTTAGATGTTTGGTAAATGTATCACAAAAACCTGATGGAACCTCAAACAAGAGCAAAACCAATAACAATGGGTTGAGATGATAGGTGCAGTAGGTTCAATCTGCCTGGGGCTTCTGTGTGTGCACTTTGCATGCTCTCTCAGTGCCTGGATGGATTTGCCAGATGCTGCTTTCTCCCGTAATCCAAAGACATGCAAGATATGTTCTTTCAGGTGATTCTTAATTGCCTGTTGGTATGGTTTTCAGTCTCTCTGGCCCCCTTGAAGTGACCCAGGTGCACCCCACCTACTGAAATACTCCTTAAGTCTTTGTGGAGAGTATATGGGGTCTATATCAGAGGGTCATGAACATGGAGAACAACAAAGTGAAGAGAGGACTCCCTAAGGAGGCAAAAAGCATCACCTTAAAGCCCTCCAAACACACACATGTGGATACATACACCCACGTTGTAGTATTTTAACTGTCTGGACGGGGGGTGGGGGTGGGGGGGACTCTTAGACACAATCCCAGACACCATCATCAAAGTTCACTTTTACTCAAAGCGTCCTCCAGTGATTACCTCACTGCTGGGTCAGGTTTAAGTGAGTCACTCTCAGGCAATCTCTCCGTCTCGCACAACACACGGAAAAGGAATGCAGCTACAGATCCGAGGATGAAAATAAAAACACATGCTCTTAGCCACACAGAGAAGTATGCCCTGTTTTTTTGTGGGGGGTTTTCTGCTGTCATGTAGGTGGGATTCCTGCTGAGTATAGCTGTCAGAGTGGTGAACGTAACTTTGTAACCTCTTCTGTGAGTGAAGTGGCGATTCATTATGCTTCTGTAGACAGACTGATCTGACCACGTGCACACAGACTGGCTAGACAGTCAGGCAAACCCCAAATACTAAGCAGCATCCTGCCAGATTTCCCTACAACAGCATGCAGACAAGCCAGCCAGCACAGTAAAGTCTGCTTCGTCTGGAGGTTACAAGTCTATGAGTCATACATAGAGAGTCAGTTGTGTAGGAATGCTACAGGAGACCCCTAAAACTCGCACCAGTAGAGACAATGATGTGTATATGTCACAGCCATACGAGTCAAATGAATCATTTAATCTGTCCACCATCTGTGTTAGTCATCAGCCGTCTTACTACACGTCCATAGAAAGGGAAAAACATGGCAGCTAGACGATGACTTAAAGTGAGATCACGTGGAAGCAGCAGACGTTTGTCTGTCATTTTGTCACTGATGTGTCTGAGGTTTATTTTTTTATGGCGTACAGCACTTAAAACACGTAAGTTAAAGGCTTACGTCTGTGTTATGTTTGAGGTTTCAGGCAGCCTTAATTACTGACATCTCCAAGTGGTGGGAAATTATCGAATTAAAAATAAATAACACACTTATTTTATTTAGAAAGAACACTAAACACACCGCCATGCATTTTATGGCACCGAGGAGTTTTGCTGCTTCAATACGAGCACGGCTGGTTAAATCCTAGCTAATGTAAACTAACGTCTGCCTGATCTTTATAAACACACACTTCTGGATGTGAACATGCAGCAATCTGTGGGAAGCAGTCGTGTTGGAGCACACTTTCGCTGCGGGCAGGTAAACAGTCCACTCGGGAAGAAAAATACAGGAACAAGCTGACCAAAAGGAAACCATTCAGGAAAAATGATTTCCCTTTTCACTTCCTTTTTTCAGTTCACTGCTTTCTGTCTTGGTGAGGATTTCTAGTGGCTGCACAGGAAGTCCTAAAACTCTGGTGGCTTCCCCTGGAGGTTTCCAGAATAAATTTTGCTAGGCTTAGGTCTATAAAGAACATTACAAAGCCACTTTGTCGACTTTATAATGATTTTATGACATAATGTTTTGGAGACATCTTTCTTTTGTTCCTTTAGGGACCAAATGCAGTTATTGAAAACACTTCTGAACAAGAAGCTATTTAGTTAAATAAATTTTTTACTAAATCATTTCTCATTCTGTTTTTATAGTAACCATCCATGTTTTAATTTATTTTTTTCTTCACTAAGGGGCAGAGGATGTCAAATCTGCTAACTGCCATGGCTTTGTTGATGTGACCAAAGTGTTAGCCAAAAGGTTTTGATCTGCTGAAGGACACAGATCTGATTCAGCCTCCCACATCCTTGTGAATGTAAGTCCTTTTATTGCTTTTGTTTATTCGTTTTTGTTTGTTCACCTTTTGCCCACTACTGAAGCGTGGCACCTCCACCTGATAAACCTGTTCCAGTTTGAACTGTGTTGTACAAACAGTGCTTTCTCTAATCTTATTTGGTAAAAACCTGAAGAATAAGCAAGAACCAAAAAAAAGTTGGCATCTATAAAACAAAAAACAATCAAAAAAATGCTTGTTTTTTAAGAAACTGCTCTAATAACACTCATCACGTCAAGTTATTCAGTTTAACTGTCTCTCTGTTGCTTATATAAATGAACTTTATCATTATTTATCCCTTCTTGTAGTCACTTTTTTGTTTTTTGGCAGGGTTTTGTGACGGCTTGCTCCCATAAGATGGCATATTGTGGTGGTCTGATGTCACAGAGGTGAAGACTGTTCACTTTACATCTGGGTCTAAAGGGGGAAACGATCTGCTGAGTTAAGGCCTTTTTGCAAAACAAAGGACAAGGTGTCATTGGGCCACTGCATGAATATGAAATAGCAGCGCCCAGCATGTTGATTCACACTCCAGACAAATACTGTCACGGTTAAGGCCGAACACACTTAGCATTTCTGGATTAGCACTCTGTGAGAGTAAGATGGCACAAAGTTGCTGTGCTCAGTGATGTTTGTTGTGATTACTAATGGCAGGGGTTGTGCGAATGATTGATGGCAGAAGCTCTTAGCGATTCCAGTTATGATTCAGCTCAGTTTAATTGTGTTACCAAAACCACAAGGGATTCTTTTTCAGTGACTTAACTTTTCTTATGTTTCAGCCTAATTTTTGTGCAGTTAGGACAAAAGTTACCACATTTACCGTTCTTAAGCTGATGAGCTATATTAGGAAGGCCAAAGAATAAGGAAAGAAAGGGAATTCTCCAGTCCTTTACCATCTTATCCTTGCTATTTTCATGGAATTTCAGAGAAAACCGCATATGGCTTTTTTTCCCCCCCTACTGCCCTCCAACTTTAGCCCTCCACTCCCCCACCTCTGTATTCCCGTAAATGCTGCAAGCTGGATAATGAGGAAATTGGCTCTTGGAATTGTAGCAGTTTTGGCATACATGGTAAAGAAAGTGTCAAAATAATAGCGAAAACAAAAAGGAGCTTTACTGGAAACAGGCCAATTAAAAACAGACATTGGACAGTAGATATGGGAGGCCAAAGGTTAACGACTGTTCCCTGTTTGGACAAAAGCAATGATAGTGGGCAAATACTCTCTCTAAGACACAGAGCTAATGTAGGTTTGTGCTCACACTTGCACACAAGCACAATGGTAACACACGCACATAGACACACACAGCATGGGCCAGGTTAGTGCTGGCCTCCTCATGCAGAGTCTAGACAGGAAGCTGGTCCATGCCAGATTAGGGATTTTCTCCCTCACACCCTTACACCACCATAACACACACCCACACACACACGTCTTTCAATACATCTGTGTGTATTTTGTGGTTCCGTGTGTGTCAGACAGGGAGAAAGAAAGTAGGAAAGAAAGGGAGGTAAAAGGGACGGCAATTTGGTGACAGAGCCCTGTGTGTACACAGATTTTGTGTGTTTATATGCTTGTCTGTCACTGAATCAGTCGCACACAAAATACAAAACAACTCAGCCAACGGAGAAACACAGATTCCATGTCAGAAGCTTTTTTCGGCTCGATTACTCGTTTTTCCTCGAAATGATGAGTCTGAGGCTCAGTGTGAAAAGTTCAACTCGTCCTTCTCAGGTACAGGGGCGCACTGCATCCTGTAGTGCTTAGCTAAATTAAACCGAGCCCCTGCTGTTCTCATCTGCTCACCTGTAGCCCCTGCCAGGCCTGGCCATGACCTTTGAACCCACACAGATGGGTCTGCATAATAAGACACGGGCACACACGGCTAAGTGCCATCTCGGACATGTTTGATGGGTAGCTATATCGGACTAGAAAATTTTAAATACTGTACGCACTGAATTGCTAATGTGTTGACCTTCCTGAGCAGGTGAAGTCTTGTGTGAATGTGCACATTTCTATAGTTCACTCTGTGAGTTTGACTGATCTCTTAAGCGTAAATACAGACACCAGTAGAAGTCCGCCTACTGTAATAATCTTTGTCTCTCTGTGTGTTATTGGCCTGAGGCCAGTGACCTCTGTGCCCCCTCTATGGCAGGATGTGCTGTACTTTTCACTCTGTCAGTATGAATATGCATAGCCTCCTGGCTCATTAGAAATGGCAGTGTAGACATGGCTTGGAAAAGAGCTTTTTAAATAATATTGCATATAGCTTCACCTTTAAATAGTTTTATATTTACCTGGATTTCAAAATGTGTTTATATTGTCATGCTATTATCCATTGTCAAAGATTTCCTTTCTTTGTTTGGGTTTTTTGCCTTAGAGGGAATTTTACTGTTTTTATTTAATACCTTTTTATGACACTTGTTCAGTTTAACCCGAGCTGCTGTTTTTAACCCTGTGTCACATATGAAACATGAGTATTTGTGATTTTTTTAGACTTCTACAGCAATGTGATTTTCTTTCTTCCTAAAAAAACAAAATAAATGGCACAATACATTTTTAATCAATAAATTTAAAAAGATATAGCAAACATGCTACAAATTTAAATGTCATGTATGTGAATTAATATTTCTTTCTTTTCCGTTCCTTATGACATTTTAAAAATGTATTTTTAAAAATGTCATAAGGTTTAATAAACACTACAAAAGTAAAAAAAAACTGTGTACACAAAGATAATACTAAGAAGTTGCTCTGGTGCCAGGTAAGTAACAAGGAAAACAATATTATAATATTAATATCAAATCTGCTAAAAACTGAATTTTAGAAAGACTGGAATATAAATATAGAATATAAATGCTGATAAAAAATATAATTTGCAATTATTTTAGCCAAGCAATTACTTTTTTGACATTAGAAACTGGGACTGTTGTGGAGGATCACACCAATAAGCTGACGTAAAAATATTGGTAATTGCTAAAATTATTTTTTTATGTTTCTGTAATAGTGAATCTACCAATATTCTCAAGCTCTTTAACTAGAATTTTATTTTTAATGCTCAAATATAATTACTGCTGATATCCATGAGTTTTCAACTTTACGCTTTTACAAAAAAAGAATCCAAATTACAGTCATATACTTGCATTCCTGACTAGAAAAATAGTAAATAAATAGATGACAAATTAGTCTAATAAATAACACCATAATTCTTAGTTTTAAACAGATTGTTGACAGGTTTCTAAAATAAAGTTTTCTTGTTTTTATGTTTTTATTACAGGCGATCTAATACATTCTTTTAACAGTCTACTTATTTTAAATTTGATGCCAGCAACACGTTTCAGTAACATTAGGATGGAGGTAGATTACTAGAAGTGGCAGCTCCTGTGATAACCACTTGAGGCCATTTCAAAAATTGTCCCAATCGCCATAACTCCCCTAAAATTTTAAACTTTACATCACTGGGAACTCACAAGACCAGTTGCTGTAGTTTTAAAAGCAAAACATTTAGTCACCTGTCTGATGTGTACTAATACACACCCATCCCATCACTGATTCTGGCTTTTGGACTATGTGCTGATAATAAGCTGTATAACCCCCCGCCCCCTCTCCAGCCTTTTATGTTGGAAACCGCTGTGTTTATTTCCAAAGAGACTTTCAAATTTTGACTTGTCCAACCACAGGACAATTATCCTGTTCACCCCAGTGCATTTTAAACGAGTACAGGCCCAAAAAAGACATTTTCCCTTTGTTTGTATATGTTTTTGTCTTTTTGGTGCTTTTTCGACGTGCATTTGTGGACAATCTGTTTCCACTAACAAATGTTTGAAAAAAAATGTCTCCGCCCATGCAGTTATTTCCACTTCAGAATCATGTTTGTGTTCCTCTTTGGCCTAAAGTTCTTGACAGTTCTGCATTAGTTTCTTTGTGTACAGACTCATTTAACATACACTGTACATGGCTAAACCTTCAACTCCTATGCAATATATTGTTGAGAAACAGTTAAAACTTTTTAGATGTTTGAATTTTTGCCCACCTCTCAAAAGTCAACATTTCTGGGCTTTTTGCATAATTGAACAAAATCAAATCAGCGCCAAATCAAAACAACGGTTACCTCAGGTTGCTTTATAGTGTAAGGTAAAGACCATAAAGAGATGTGTTACTTTTTTGACTGCTTGTTTTGGCTTACAGAACATTTATCACTACTTTTATTGTTCCTGTCCAAACCTTTTTGAAACTAATTGCTCACCATCCTTCCCTCCCATGGGCAGCATGGTAGCGTGGAGGTAAGCATATCTGGAATATCTGTGACCGATATCTAGATATTGGGAATTCAGTGCCATCTCAGTAGGCTGTAAGCACAATAAACTGAAAAACAAAACAAAACAAAGTCTATTACCCAAAGGTGGATGGTTGGATGGATGAATAATAGGCCATTTGACTGCATTCTTGTTGTTTATACCAAATTCTGGACCTATGATCCAACTACCACAGCATAAATTGAGACTCATCAGACCACAAAAACATATTTCTAATCTTCTTTCAATTTTCATCCACTCTCGGTTTCCAGTTTTTTGCTTATTCAATGCTGCTGTAGCCTATATGCGTCACAGTTGTCAATTTAGAAATGCTCTACTGCATATCAGTTACTCTTGCCTTCCTATTAGCTCAAAACAATCTGACCATTCACCTCTGACATTAACAAGTAATTTTCATCCAGATAACTGCCTCTCACTGAATATCAGACTATTCTCTATGAACGCTTGAGATGGTTGTTGGGAAAAACCCAGTAGATCAGCAGTTTCTGAAATATTCAAATCAGTCCATCTGGCCGGAACAGCCATACATGTTCAAAACCACATAAATCACCGTTCTTCCTCAATGTGATGCTCAGCTTGAACTTTAGCAGGTTGTCTTGACCACGTCCACATGTGATTGTTTGTTTTTAGATATTTGTTAATGAGCAGTTGAACAGATGCAGTTCACAACGTAGCTGATGAGTATATATTAATATACATCTCTCTAAAGCTTTAAGTGATACTGTACTTATTGCCAACAAGTTTTTCCTGTTGAAAATTTAATATATGAGTATATTTGCACCTTGTCTTAGAGAATATATGACAAATGTGCACTGCTGACTGCTGCATTAACAGTATATTTCATCCCCTTCTTGGTTCTGTCTACGAAATGGTCCTCTTCATTTCCCACATGAGTGGTTTTCTTATCATCCAGGTCTCCTATCACCTGCCCCGGGGGCTGAAATAAAGCCGATAAAACACCCAAATATTCTGTTAAACATGGGTGGCCTCTGCCATGTGGCCAATCCCTGCAATGCCTCCTGGGTAATTATGGTAATAACTCAGCTGTCAGAGGCGAGGCCAGAGGCCCTGGGATGACGAGGTCAGACTAAAAAGGCTGAGACGAGAAGAGTGGCGGTGGTGGAAACAGGGTGGCGGGGTCAAGGTGAAGCGGGCAGAGCTCGTACGTTGCTATCCCATAAACTCTTGCTGTCATATCAGAGGCCGTTGGATGAATGTGGACATTCCCTCTGATCTGTACTCCTCAACAATCAAGATGCTGATGAGGGATGATGACAAGTGTTTGAGTAGCACTGTTTGTGCAGCCTTGACTAGCAGACGCCTGCTGGGTTGGTGGGTTTGGAAGGTCAAAATGTGCCACAGTTTGGGCTGTTGAACTACAGACTTTTAATAGTTGTGAGATGTTTCATGTCAAATTTTGAAAAGCTGATTGGACAGTCGACCATATTATTTTCTTCTTTACTGAATTTGCGAGAGGCAAAGGACAAATATGATCCATTATGGGTGCACGTGGTCTCAGAGACGGAGGTTTACACCATTACTTTCAGAAATTAAAATCGACTCCTTTGTATTCTCTGTATTGTCTGACTGCCTGCACAATCTGACGGCGATCTCTTGTATGATGAATAATGGAGACAAAACCAGATCAAACTCTGTGTTTGGACTTTTTTTTGCAGAAGATCTACGTGTATCAATTGGTTCAGTGTTCAGGTTAGACTTTTTCTTCATTTACCCCATTCCATTTAGAGTCATCTATTCTCTGTAAAGATTGTAAGGGTATGTAAGTTTATTAATCATTAATCCACATTGGTGTGGATTCAAAGAGGAGTAAATCAGAGGGTTGCTGATTGTAAATTAGTCTATGAGAAAACATCCTGGGCTCCTCCGATGTGTGACCTCAGTAAATAGTTTATGTTCTAAATCACAAGTTTAAAGTCTTCCCTAATTCCTAATGGTTTTTATTTTTGTAAATTATGGTCTTATTTAGAGTAAAATAGATGACAAGTCAAGATATTTTGGTCAAAAATCAATTAAGCTAAAAACTTACTCCACTAGGGGTGGACATTTACAGTCTTAAAGTTATATCACCATATTTTAAGAAAATTAGTAATAATGATATTTATGATTACTAGCAAAAAACAGTTTTTGGTAGGCCTTTAATGCTTCTTCACTTTGCTCATGCATCAAAACACAGATATGTAAATTGATTTATCATATTATTTTTTTCATCTTCCTTATATTACTGTATATAGTGAGACTGCTGGCATAAACAGCTGTTCACAAACTCAAAACAAATCAATAATAAATGCATGTATTTATTCCCATATGGAAAATAAATAGAAAAAACTTATAAAAGACTTGCATAAGATTTGGCTTGCTTCATATAGTGAGTCATATAAGGCTTATATGATTTACTCATGAAAGTGGCCACATTTTCATTACTTTCATATATTGTTTTAGTAAGTATCCAAAACATACAAGTTTCATTTATATAATTTTTCAATGGATCTTATATCTGTTTTCACTCGTGTATGCTTTTCATACAAGTTTCACACAAGACAGATACAAACTTTATAAGATTTATATATATCTTTTCCATATGGGTTGTTCTTGTTCTTTGCAAGCTACGTATTCATTGAAGACTAAAGTAATTCTTTTTAGTGCTGCTGCTCTAAAAACAGTTTAACAAAATGCATTTACAAACAATAACGTATACGTAAAGTAACGTAAATGAAGGCTGCTATTCGTTTTGAGATCAGCTACTGTAATATATATATATATATATATATATATATATATATATATATATATATATATATATATATTATGTAATGTAATGTAATCTGAAAGTATTTGACCATTATAAAATAAATCCCAAACGGTACATAGATTTTGATAATCCAGATATCCAACACAGTTTATATAGTAAGTTTCATCCACATTGATTCATTGACTTACGCTTTCAGGAGAGTTAGCATACATTACAATCAATATAATAGGAACATTTTATTAGTAATTGTAGTTTTGTTTTACTACTGCAAAAAAAACAAAGGCAGTTTCCATTCTCCTTGTCCAATGAGCTACTGTCATTGATGACACAAAATGTTGGTGGTAGAAGGTATAGCGCAATAGTACTGACACAGGATAAAATATATTTAAGCACAGAAGTAGCAGAAGCATGTTGAAGTGTTTGGGTCTAACTTTTTCAACCAGTTAGTTAAAGTCCTTCTTTTCCTCCAGTTGGATTGGCAGCATATCCTTGGCCAAAACACATGTAACTACATCAGTATTTTCCATCCGCTTTTTGCTCTTCCAATTATGTGGAGTGCAACTACTCAGTTTAGGCATTTGTTTTTACTTTTGGAGTGAACATCACCAGCTGATTGTATCTTCATTTGACTGGCCTTCGTAAGCTGGCTGTATTCAATAGTGTGTTTTTGCTTCCAGCAGAATTTGTTGACAGTGGTGTTCAAGCTTTAGCACGAATGGTTTGCATTTTTGGATCTAGAGAAATTTTACTAGGGTGGCATGGAATATGTACTATATGTGGTTAAAATACATAAAATGCAGAAAGTATACACGTTTCATTTAAACATTGTCTGTAACATTCTTAATAGCTTTAGCCCAAGTAATTATACATTTCAGTTACATAAAAAAATTGAATTTGAATTTTTTTGTATAAAATATAAGCATGTAGCCGAATAAGTACTAAATCTAGAAAGCTACACAACATAAGGTGGTTCAGTTAGAAATACAAGTCTAACATAAGTTTTAGTTGCTACTGATAACAAGAAATAAGGAAGCTATGGGTGAACCATTTTTTAATTGTGGGGCCATTATGGGGTATATTCATTTTAAGAATTTGCATTCGATATTAATTACTAATAGGCTTAACGTGTTAATGCTAGCTTATTTTAATGAACAGCATTGTCATATGCAATGGTGGCACTAGGGGTGGCAAGAGATTATTTTATTATTTTGCCACCACAGTAGATCCACCACTGTTATTTCAAATAGAAAGTGCTGTTCCTGTGTCTTTTGTTTGTACATATACTATGTGACTGAGGCTAGTTTGTGAACGCACGCCATTTTTACAAATATAAATTGAACGTAATGTTTGCACGTTCATGCGCACATTACACTTGCGTTTTAACGGTCATTATTGAGTTCAAGTTTTACGAATTTGCAGTTTTAATTTCCTATCTGGCATGCTTTATGATTCTAGACCAGCGGTCCCGAACCTTTTTTGCGCCACGGACGGTTTATGTCCGACAATATTTTCATGAACCAGCCTTTAAGGTGTTGCGGATAAATAAAACCAGTGTCGGTACCTAAAAGAAGGAGATTTATTCATAACACACGGGAAAAGACCCAGGGAAACAGTTAACGATAAAAAATAATTAAAAAAAAAAATAACGATAAAAACCGATAAAAACCCTGAAAACCATAAATGTCACACCCGAGCCTCATCTCGCCCAGCCCGGGGGTTGGGGACCGCTGTTCTAGACCATTAACTTAGGTTGAAAGACGGCTACAGCAGATGGCAGAGAGAGGGAAACTTTCTAGACATTTGCATGTTACATACAAAGAACCATGATCACCATAAAAGTCTGCAAGGATTTGCCATGAACAGTGTGTGTGGCTGGTCATTCCTTTGAGGTAAGGTATTGACTTCCCTTTTCAGTCACTTCAGTCTCAATTTCTGTGTTCACAATTAAAATTAAATAATGGATTAATATGAATTAATCATTAATTAAATTTAAATTTCTGACCTGTTGCAAAATATTGAAAGCTGTACCCTTTCCTCATTTACTGACAGTATAAATGTGTAGTTTTAAATGCTGCTCCAAGTCATCTTTAATAATAATTTAGCAGTAATTCAGCCATTTGTGGTAGATCAACGTTTTGAAGTAACAGAAAAGATATGTAGAACAATCATTGTAAGTAGTTCATGATAAGAGCCACACCACATACAGGATGGGCCCGCCACCTTTGTGTTTAAGTTACTTGCTTCTAATGCTTCCTATTGTTTCCAAATTTTTAGTTATTAAAAATCTATATTCTTAAATTGTCAACTGTAACTGTACCAAGTTTATTGCGGTACTTAAAAAGTCTCAAACTAACACTGAAACATTTTAAAAATACAAGACTATAATAACTTTGTCTCTTGCTCTCAGAGAACCAGAGTTATGTATTTGTGCTAGAAAATGTTAAACACACCGTGGGGCTATATTATGGATATTATGAGATGACATTTTTTTAATCACATGAAAATCACATGTAGTATTGTGGATGGCCTGATATGGCACAGCCCTAGTGTTGGTGACATCACAGTGGCTACATCTTTTATATACAGTTCTTTGATTGTATTGATTGATATTGCCGATAAGAACTTTCTTCATATAGTTTTATGATGTCCATGTTAAAAATGAAGACAATTACTAATTTAATAAAGATGTAACTCTACTAATTATAACATTCAAAAAGATATGTATAAGCATCTTTTAACAGTAAAAGCTCACAATAATTACTTACTCTGTTGTTTGTGCGTGTGTTGCTGTGCATGTGTGTAGCCCGAGGCTTTCTTACATAACCTATATTTAGACTGAAAGTTATGCTAGACGAACAATGACAGAAACACAATATTCCCCCTGTTTTCAGTCCAAATTCTGGTTGGAGGGGAGACCACAAGAAAATGTTACCATTCAATCACCATTTTGGCTTCTTCAGCATTTCCACATTTCCTTGAGCCTTAAATTTTCCCCTCCTGTGCTACTCCTTCATCAGCCAGGCCAAGGCTTTGTCTAGGTCATTCCACTCTCTTTGCATAGAAATATCCTCTGTAAATTATAAATTTGATAGGAAGTGGATTGAAATGACAAGTGTAATAATTTCCAATGACACACATCTCCATTGAGACCGAGGCTTAATGTAAAAGTGATCAGAGCCAGAGCTATCATCAGGCATTCACATGTCAAGGAAAAAGAGAAAGCTGCATTTGGGGAAAGTGTGAGCAAAAATCTAACATTGCAATGAATAACCTCATAAGGCACTGGGAAACTCTCCACTTAGGTTATTGTGAAGTTAACCAGAATTAGAATTGATAGATATGGACTCAACCTTAATTTTGCCCCATAGATCACAATTTTTATGTGCGTATTTTTTTCCATTTTAAAGTAAGAGGAATCGCCAAGCCTTAAATATCTCACTTCAGAACCCATTAGTTATTGATGCCATATTCGTGCTTACACAGTTTCATACACTCCATCCATGCTGTGGTTCATTGAGACACCTGACCTGCAAACAACTATAAATATGTATTTGCGTCAGCTTGTCTAAAAATAACCGTATTACAATTGAGTATCCTGGAAAAGGTCCAGGCGGGTTGTGGAGCGAGCAGCAGTCAGCATTCAAAGTCCAGAGAGAGACATGGCAGTGTCAAGAAAGTGCAGGCATATCGATAGCTTTGTGGTCAGCAGGAGAAAAAAAAAGAACCCACTTCACGTAGAGATCCTTTGGGTCAGAGGATGTATTTCTGGAACATTAAGACTGAAGCCAAGAGCTTATTTAAAGTAATTCTCCCATCAGAGCGTTGAAGCTTTAATGATAGAATCCAAGATGTAAAGTGTTTTTTACCATGTTAGATAAAACAAAGATTCAAGATATATCTCAATGTCAACAGTAATTACTTAATAGTCATCTATAGATGCATACTTAAGTTTTCAGCTAGTCAGTAAGTGGGTGCAGATGCCATCTGACTAATAAACAAAAGGAATAAATAAAGAAATAGAAGTGCTGGCATGTGATAACAGTGAATTAAACCAAATAGCTATCTACAGTCCTCTGTCAACTGCCAGCATTTTGGTCTTTGACACTTTAATATGTATTTTATATGATGAATTATAATATTCAGATGAGGACTATTAGGCCCTCCTATGAACATTTCATTCTTTTGAGGTATTTCCAAAGTCCTGTTAAACAGAGCAAGGAATTTTTAAAACAGCTTTTCCAAACATCCTAATTTTACTTTGGGTGCTTAAATTATTTTACTTTGTGCACAGAAACAAAATTATTTGAAGAAATAAATTTTAAAAATGCAAGGTTAAAAATTTGTCAGTTGGGTCTCATTTTTGCTGGATAACAGCCTTTATCCTGTAACAACTCTCACCCACGTTTCCTTAGCAATCCCAGCTTATTGTTCTTTGGTGAATCTCTCAAGCTCCTCCAGATTTGATGGTCTTCTAGTATGGACCTTGGTCTTCAGTTCATGCAAGAGGATTTGCGAGGTTTAACAGAGTTAGAAGTTAACTTGCTAGTTTCAATTTAAAGGTGACCTTACTTTAAGTTTGATTCCATAAAAAGTGACAAAAACATTAGTGTCTGTTGTGCGTGGGAAGAAAACTTCTTTCTACAGCAAAAAAACCCCCTAAACTTTCAAGCAAGCACCAAGTGCGCCACCACATAATGGGAAATTCACAGAGAAATTTATTCTCTATTGATTATTATTGATTTTATTTATTTTCTGCTGTGTTTTACTTGCATCTATTTGAAAGAGTGAGTGTAAACACAAAAACATATTTTATGTGCTGGAATGTGAAGAAAATAGGTTTAAATGTTAAACAAATTTCTTCCAGTCAGAGAATGTTGCATATAATTAAATTTTTTGCTTGATGCATAAAGTTAAAAGATTAAAACTAATAAAAACAAGTTGAAGTTTTAAAAAGAGACTTTTCCATTTGATTACATTTTGTATGATAGATTATGCAGAAAAAGTAGAATTGGGCTGAAAGATCTATCACTTTATCACCTATTCAGGTTGTAAATCGTGTTTTTAAAAAGTAACTAAGTAACTAATTACTTTTGAAAGTAACGGGACTACTTTTGGGGGGAAGTAATCAGTAATTAGTTACTGCTTATTTTTTTTTCGAGTAACTTGATCAACACTGTTAAACAGTAGAAATGTTTGTAGGGTTATTAAAATTATGCTAGCTGGCATATAATGGTGTGCTACCTGGTGGCTACCTACTGAGCTATGGTTAGAATAATAATATAACAACATTAGCAGAGCAAATCCAATAGCGCTATTTGATCCGGAAGCATGTCATCACTTAATAAGCGGATTTAAATTGAGCAAACAGGCTAACCTTTGATTTTAGCCTCTAGCTCGATTTCCGCCCAGCAGCAACACTTCTCCCTCGCCTACACCACTTGGTAAGAGACAAATAAAACTAATTTTAAGCTTCTTTTTTTTCGCTGTAAAGTAATACTCTAATTTTACTTATATCACGTAATTGAAGCTGTGGGGTTTGTGTGGTATTGTGGGTAGAAAACACTTCAAAGCTGGTGCACACTGTAGCGATCAGTAATAGCAAGTTTATTTAGCTGATTAACACAGGTACTAACAGAGTCACAGAGACATATTTTGGGGGCAACGCAACTCTAAACACTTTCTGACCTGCCCATGTGTCATATTCCTTGCATGTTTGAGCGTGTTGGATCAACTAAATGATAATGTGATGCTCAGTGTTGCTTGAATAATTGGTTGGATTGTTACAAAGCAGCAATCCCACTACGTGTTATTGTCATCTACAATTTTTCCTCTTCTTCGCCGAATATTTATTCGACCATTCACAGTTGGCTTCTGGAAGAAGTGTGAGGCGAACTCCAGGATAAAGAACTTATTCTAGTGCAAGAAAACCTTCAAAATTTTAAAAAGTACATTCTTAAAGACCTCCGACAGCATAATTTAAATTACACTGTTTACTAGACCAGCGGTCCCCAACTGGCCACGGACCAGTCGTTTAGTACCGGTGTCGTGCCAAACTAGGTATCCCCGACAGAATTTGTTTCCCCTGCGTCGGGAGCACACGCTGGACTGTCCAAATCACGGACAAACAGTATCCCACATTGTTGATTTTTAGTTTACAAACACTTCTTATAATGACTAACTACTCCTGACATTTTTGAGATGTTAGCTCTTTATACAACGAAGTTATAGTGGGATACAAATAATATCAGGCTGATCCTGCCACAATTTGTTCCCCCTGTGTAAATCACGGACAAACAGTATCCCACATTGCTGAGTTTTCGATCACAAACACTTCTTATTATGACGCATTACTCCTGAAACTTTGGAGGATTTAGCTCTTTATATAGTAAAGTTACAGGAGAATAAAAATAGTTATCAGCCAAAATGTTAATGGTTTATTAAAATAATCCCACCTGACACCCGTGAGCAATAAATATATAATTTTCTGTTGTAACCCTCAAACTGAATGGTAATGTAACGATACTAATTTTTCACAAAATGAAAACATCAGTACTTATTGCGTGCTCCCAGCACAGGGGAAACAAATTCTGTCGGGGATACCTACTTTGGCACAACACCGGGCTGCGAGAGTTGAGGCTTGGGTGTGAAATTCATGGTTTTCAGGGTTTTTATCGTTAACTCGGTTTCCGTGGGTCTTTTCCCCTGTTGTAGTTGTGTGAAATATTTACACGTTACCATGAGCTTTCTCTGAGGAGTGAATGGGCTTTCCGTTAGCAAAGGGTAAGGCTTTCAGTCATTCAAAAGAGGCTCAGAGTAGAGCTGTTACCGCTCCACATCAAAAGGAGCCAGCCCACCTACTGGGTAAGGTGTTCCAATCCTACAGGGAGAAGGCCCCAAGGTCGATCCAGGACACGCTGCAGACATTATAGCTATTGGCTGACCTGTGAACGTCTCTATTTTTTCCAGGATAAACTAGAGGAGGTGGCTGGTGAGAAGGAGGTCTTGGCTTCCTTGCTTAGACTACTGCCTTCGCGACCAGCAACTTCAGATAAGTGGAAGAAAATGACTGGATAATTTACTGTTCTGTTATTTTAGATTTGAACTTATACTGGCTATCAAATGCTTCAAGGAAATATAGTTTCTACATACCTCATTCAACAAGTTTCACACAGAAGAAACAGAACAGAGGAGGTTTAATCACTGATTGACCCTACTGCCACAGTGTTACAATAAGCGAATCTGTACAACCAGATCTTAGACCTCAGGTTAACAGAGAATACAACTCACAGAAGTAAAAAAACATCATTAATTCAGTGGCATTTATATTTAAGGTTGATTTTAAAAAGTGCTCAAAGTGAAATAAATGCTGCCTTTATTTCTCTTATTATACAGTTAAACTGGACTTTTTACCTTAGAGCAACCAACTTCTAAAAGTTTAGTTAAACTGTCTAAAAATGGGATTTTTCCTTTGCTTTCTTTTGCTCATGTGTGTCTGTAGGTGCGTGTGTGGTCTGGTCAAGACACTTGAGTTTTCCTTCAATCCAAATGGGCCTTTTGGGGCTACCACAAACGCAAGCATGACCAGTCCACTTTCTGGAAAGGTGATGAATAACGTGTGCACATTCCTGTAATTGCAGAACATTTGATCAATATGATAAACTTGTTGCAACTGAGTCATTAAAACAACAATTATTTAAACTTAAATTTGTTTAAAAAATATTTGTCACAATGCTGGTGAGTCTGCTTTTACCTCTTACTAAATAAAACCACCTTAAGGTGCACAGAAAATCTGTGGGAAAAACCATGGCTGTTACTCATATAACGGGGATCTAAATCTGCTTACACAGTGTGTGTGTGTGTGTGTGTGTGTGTGTGTGTGTGTGTGTGTGTGTGTGTGTGTGTGTGTGGTTTTGAGTGTTTTGGTAGGTGTTTATGTCTCTCTGTGGACAGACTTTGTCACCACAATAGCGTCATGAATGTAAAGTTGTAATGAAACTTGTTGTTGCATGTTATATTTGAATTATTCCAATTCAGTTTTATTTATTTAGCACCAAATCACAATAACAGTTGCCTTAAGGCACTTTATTACTTACTTTATTGTAAGGTAAAGACCCTACAATAGTACAAAGAAAACAGAGGAAACCCTAACAATCATATGACTTAGACCCTAAGAGCAAGCGCCTTAGCAACAGTGGGAAGGAAAAACTCCCTTTTAACAGGAAGAAACCTTCAGCAGAACCAGGCTCAGGGAGGGTCTGTAGCGACCAGTTGAGGGTGAGTATATATATATATATATATATATATATATATATATATATATATATATATATACATATATATATATATATATATAAAGAAGATATGTAACGACACCTGTAACTTTTGTTGCCCCCCCCCTTCCCACACACACACACATGTGCATCTCATGGCCAGTGTGTTTGAGCTTGTAGCACTGGTCTGGTGTGAGACTTGTCCCGTTTTTGACTGGTAACATATGAGTTGCTGTGCTACGTAAAGCTCAGCCTGAAGCCTAATCTGCCCGGAGACAAACAGATTCAAACTCTGCTCCGTGGCGGATAATTTTATTGTCCTCGCATTGTCTTCATTCTTTGTGCCAACGCTGTATGCCAGTCGATATCAAACTGTCTGCCAGTCTGGCTCAGTATGAGACGCGAGTCTCACTCCGCAACTTGTGCCTCTCCTCCCCAATCCCTCCTTCACCCCGGAATGCAATAAATGTCCGGCCATCATTTATTTTAATTCACTCCCCTCTTGCACAGATGAAATGGATTCGTAACCTTGTAGGACAAGGACGTGCATGCCGTCTGCCGTCAGTTGCTGAGTTATTCTCTATTCTTCTAGCATAGAAAAAGAGAGAGAGAGAGGGAGAATGAGAGAGCTCGAGAAAGAGGCCCAATGATGAAGAGAAATAGTCTGGCATGCAAATTGCCGGCTGCCATGTCCAATGAGGAGGCCTGGCGGAGACTGTCACCGTAGAAACTCTGGACAGGGTTAACGAGGGAGAGACAGACAGGAAGACAGGAAGAGTCTGAAAAAACTCAGAGTGTGATTTATTTGCCAAATCAAGGCACGATGAGTGGATTATGGGTAGACTAATGAGAAAGAGTGTTTAGGGGATAGCTAATTGAACGTGACCAAGAAGGGGAATGCTAAGAGCAGGCAGAGATGGAGACTAGGGTGCCGTATGTCATTCATGCTGGCAGTAGCTTAGCTCGCAGCATGGAAGTGTAAGAGTGAAGCGAAAGGTGGGAAAAAAGAAGACCATAGAGCTGTAATACTATAATAATATTCACCTGTCTGCTCAGTTTTTTTTCTAATTTATATATAACACATTTAGTGTATCGAATATTAAAATAAGTAAATAATAATTAAATAAATAAACCTGCATTCACAATTTGTAAAGGCCACAGTAAATATTAAACTTACTACTGTAAATGACTGTTTCCATGTTTAGCTCTCGTCCTGCACGATCTCTTTAGTTCTGTATGAACAGATGAACTTTAACGTTATGCCTCACTTGTTAAAAAAAGCTGCTTCTCATGTTTAATATTTGACTTTGAGCATTTTAAAATACTGAGGACCGTTAGCTTACGTCTGATATTCTCATGTTCGGATTACTCACACGCCTTTATGAAGATCACGTTTCAGTGTTTTGCTCTGAATGTGAGATTAGAACAACAACATCATTTGGTAATGAAATGGAGACTTTGCTCTCCTTGAACTGGATCATAACTAGACACTCTGCAATGCTGTAACGCCCACTAGAGGGTAGTATTTAACTACAGGCAGTATTTAATATCTATTTCTGAATTCTAAACTATGTGCACTGTCTACTGCATGCGTGTCTGTTTTTGGAGTTTGGTAAAGTTCTTTACCTTTTTCTCCCACAATCATTGACACACTTAAAAGCTTATTATTCTCACAAAGCACTGAATATTTCTTCTTTTGTTAAAAATTCTTAATCATGTATTTATGAAACCTCTGTCTGCTTGTATCACTAAATATTGATATTTTTAATATCCATCTTACGTGAACTTAAATGGAAACAAATATGACCTGGTTGCTACTTTAAAGCAGATCACTGCTGTTTCAAAATCACTTGGAAGCCATGTGGAACTACTTAATCAGGAGCAAGCATCCCAATATTTTTAAAAGGCGTGATATGACTCCCAACTGTCACTACCTGCTGCTGTAAATTTTTAATTTTAAGATTTCTGCTCATGCTGTGTTTACACGCTTTGTACTATTCCGGTTTCTTCCTCTATTACGATCTTGTAGAACATAAAAGAGACTTTTTAAGTTAATAAACATAATTTTTTGTCTTCTTTTGTTGAAATCTTACTAGAGGCTTTTAAATTTGACCCCACATTTAGCTTCCACGTATACAAATTATTAGCCCAGCCTCTCAGCAATTTAAACCATCAGTTTCCTTCCCTTTCGCTGAATGCAGAGCCTCATAGTGATGACATATCCTTTGTGTGTCCACTGAAGTCCTTGGAAATGTTTGTGTTGCATCCATCTGATCGTGGCTGCATCCCTCTCATTTCATGAGTGCAGCCGAACACACATTCGAAATGGGTTTGGACACAAATTGGATTAATGTTTGCAAGACATCTCCTAAAGTGTTTCCACCTGTAATGTTGTTTGCAGATGCACTAAATGAGATGTCTCAGCGGGAGCGAGCGTCTCTGTATGCAGAGCTAACAGAGGGAGGCCTGCACCGGGCTGCACTGTGACCCTCCTGATGCAGCGTCTGCATCCTGGCTCCAGTTTCAACAGGATGTAGCGTTCAAGGTAAGGGACAACATGGGAAATGTGATTACATAGTTGCCTAATGTAAGGGAATCACATTTGGTTTGTGTGCGACGTTTGATTGTGCCTTTCTCCGCTGGTAAACTTTAAAAAGAAAAAAAAAAACACAATGCAGATGTGAACAAGGGGGAGCAGTCGCTGTTACTGCCCAATCTAAGGAAGTGTGTTCGCTTGAAACCAACCAAGCGTATCTCACTGCAAGAGACGCAGAGGAAGAACTATTCGAAATAAATCTTCTGTACATTTAAATTTAGCCATAATACTAAAAATAAAATGAAAACTGGCCTTAGAGAGTGTAGACTGTGGGCGCGTTGCAGGATTATGATGTAAGACGTCTATTGAAGGAAAAGACTTTCCTAAACAAGATGAATGAGCAGTATCGAGCTCTAGCATGACAAACGAGGGCTGAAGTGTCGCAAGTGTTTTATGACGCTCCCTCGGGGTCCTTATCTCTCATAACCTCTGACCTCTCGACCTTTTAAACCACAAGGGTGATTACAAGTGGTCAGCCAGTGGAGTAAGTGCTATACTGTTACCATTCTCTTGCACTCAAACCTCACCCTGCTGTCCAACTGCTACTGCTTTATGCAGTGGTTATGCATTTATTTCAGACTGGAAAATGTAAAACATGAAGACAAACTCTGGTCTTTGATGTGCAGTAACAGTAACTGGCCCTAAAGATACAGTTCATCACCTCAAATCTTCCAAAATAACAAGACTAGGTTGCTGGAGTCAGTGGATTTGAGGTGTTTATGTGTTTGCAGGCGAGGTAGCACACGTAGCAAACTCCCAGCTGCCGTCTTAAGCGGTCAGCAGAGTGACGAGCAGAGGTCTCGCTCACCGCTCATCCACCACGTCTGTCATGTGGCAGACTGTGATACCCGTTCCCCATGAGACGCGTAACAGTGTAGCACCGGCATCCCTCACCGGCTCTGACAGCAACAGCAGCACTGACCGCTAAAACCATGGCACACGAAGCATTTTATTAAATGCCATCAAGGTGAAAGAGCAGTCGACTAAAGCAGGGCAGCCTTTGGGTTAAGCTTCAGAATAAATACCAGCTGTAACAACGCAGCTACACGTGACCTCATTGACACAATATTTGATTAGGCGCTTGTTTTCTAACGGGATGAATTTTCGGCGAGCACGGGTTATTGATGTCTGGGTGTTTTTCAGTGGATGCAAGGGTAACCGGCTGCTGGAGACGTACTGTATATCATTTTGTGTAACATTGCAGCCCGAGATTAGTGAGGGGTCCCTGGGGTCTCACTCGTCACTCCATTTCCTAAATTGACAGCTGGAGAAACTCTATTCCACCGGACGTGATAAACGACACTGGGCGTCGGAGGAGAGCGTCGCAGAAGAGAGAAAGGATTGATAAATGAGGGAGGTTGGAAAGAATCAGGGCAGATGAAAGTTGTTGGGCAGTGAGAAATGACTGACAGCTCATTATGAAAATCCAAGGAGGGAACCTAACTTGTTCAGCCACTCCTTTTTACTGTGTTTTCTTGTCTTTTTCCCCGTTTGAAATGCACAAAACGCAGACACAAATGTGCACTAATATGAGTGCTTTTAGTTATCTGGAAATGTTCTTTTTTTGGCGTCTGAGAAGGAGGAAAAACAGAAATTCTAGTCAAATTTAAGCAAAACCTGAAAGTCTTGTTTAATAAAACACAAATAGTTTAGCGTTGTTTTTTTACACTCATCGGTGGCAAGCAACCAGATTTCAGGACTGGTTGCTGTTTTTGGTTAATTGGTCCACTTTTATCAACCTCACCTCACCCAGCTTTTGAAGGTTTCCACCTTCTGTATGTTCAATACTTTCCATGTCTGTTTTTAATCACACGAGCAGGTGTTTGAGCTGGACAGAGGTTATTGTTTTGGCAGGAACATTCTTTTCTTTTCTTTTTTTTTTGCATTGTTCATTGCTGTATAACCCCCTTGTCATTTACATTTAAATCATATAAAAAGCTATAAGTCACCCATGAGGACACTAGAAAGCTCAAAGAAACCCCCGAGAGTGCCAGTTGGCAGTGCTTTATTGGGTATTTTCCCTCAGTACTCTTACTAGCTTCTTGCAACCTCACTCAATTTAGTTGTTTTAGCCCCCTATGGCCGTGTTGCTGATTTTGAATAAGTGCTCAGGGCAAGAGGGGTCAGCTGCAATTTCAGCTGTAGCTAAACTGGTCTTTTCTAATGTGAGATCTGAGGTGACTTTGACTTTTGATTAATGACAGTTCTCCAAAGGACATCTCACCAGCAAAAACTTTCCACAGCATGAAAATCACTTCCAGTAAAAAAGAAGAAGAAGAAAACATCTATATCTTTATGCATACACAATCCAGCAGCGACTGACTGCATTCAATGTGAAATAGTACCCAGGTGCCGTTACAGGAGGCAAACAGTGAAAGTGTTTGTTATTAAAATATTTGTACTTTTTGGGCCCCAAAGGCCCACTATGCTTTTTCTCACTTATGCATATTTCCATTATAGTGACATCAAGCAAACAGAGAAACGCTGCTGCCGCCTCTCTCCTGTTCTCTCTCGAGTGCTTCTCTCACAGGCTGTGAAAACAGCAGCCCCAGGGAATATTCGTATCCCATGAGCCCTTGGGGCAGAAGGCCCGAGGACACGCTGTGGGGATGTATTGAGGGGTGTTGTGGGAAAAAAAGGAGAGCTGAATATCTCAATATGATGACTATAGATAAATGTAAAGCAGATAGTTGTTGAATAGAATTGGCCCATTTGGGATTTTAGCAAAGAGATTAAGAGATAATGGGGGAAAAAGGTACTGCAGTATAAATAGTTAGACCACAAGCAGATGTGCAAGAAGAGCTATAATATTGGAGCTTTTGAAAAGGCAATTTATAGTCAGTTGGCTTTTTTAGAAAATGGCATTTTAACACACGATCCACAGACTGAGAAAAATAAATGGTGCTTCTAAGCCTTCTGATCTCAGCAGCTGGCAAAGTTATAGTATGCCTATTATTGTCCCTGAATGTGTGAATGAACGGTGTTTCTGAGAAAGAAACCAGGCTGCTTATGAGAAAACATTACTGGTAACTTTATTAGGTATACCTGCTCATGGACTTGTTAACACAAATATCTAATCGGCCAACTACATGCCAGCATCAGACAGGACAACCTGCTGATGTTCAGACAAAGCATCAAAATTGGTAGGAAGGGTGATTTAAGTGACTTTGAATGTGGGAGGTTTGTTGTTGCCAGAGGTGCTGGTGATAGTATTTCATGATGACATTTTCACACACTACCATCTCTAGGGTTTACACAGAATGGTCCAGTAAAGAAATATCCAGTGAGTTGCAGTTCTTTGGGTGAAAGTGTCTCAGAGGTCAGAGGAGAATGACAACAACCAAAGTATGCAGAAGAGCATCTCTGAATGCACAACATATTGAAGCACGTGGGCTACAGCAGCTGAAGACCACACTAGGTTCTAAACCCATCAACTAAGAACAGGAAACTGAGGCTACAGTTCACACAGGCTCAACAAATTTAGACAATAGAATATTGAAAATAAGTTGGTCTGCTGCAGCATTCATCTCTTAGGGTTCAAATTTGGTGTAACATCTTGAAAGCATGGATTCATCCTGCCGTGTATCAACAGTTAAGGCTGCTGGTGGTGTTGGTATGTTTGTGTTGCAGATTTTTTTTTGCATACTTTGGGCCTGTTATTAACAGTAGAAGATTCTTTAAATGCGACAGGCATAGACAGTATAAAGCATGGTCATAGTTTCTGGGCTGCAAAAATTAAACTAATGTTGAAGCGCTGTAAACCTGCATTTGATCTGAAAGCCACCAGATGGCGATAGTCATGGTTGAAAGAAGACTTAAAGTCTATGGGGAAAAGGCTTTCTGTCCTGCTGCCTTGACCTTTTGTAAATACTTTCCTGCTGAGTATATGGGCTCAGTCACTAATTTCGGATCATACCAAAGTCTAATTTTAAATCGTTAAATTTAATATGCTTGAAATTTTAAGCACTGTTGCCGCACAGCAAGAAGGTCCTGAGTTCAATTCCACCATCAGGCCGGGGTCTTTCTGTGTGGAGTTTGCATGTTCTCCCCGTGTTTGCGTGGGTTCCCTCCGGGTACTCCGGCTTCCTCCCACCATCCAAAGACATGCAGCTTGTGGGGATAGGTTAATTGGATAATCCAAATTATCACTAGGTGTGAATGTGCGAATGAATGTGAGTGCGAATGGTTGTCTGTCCCTGTGTGTTGGCCCTGCGACAGACTGGCGACCTGTCCAGGGTGTACCCCGCCTCTCGCCCTATGACAGCTGGGATAGGCTCCAGCGCCCCCCGCGACCCTGAAAAGGATAAGCGGAAGCAAATGGATGGATGAAATTTTAAAAGATGAAAGTTTATCTGTGGTATGCTCATTGGCTAATAACTTGTAATTGATTGGTTGGTAGCCATTGAGGATGTAGTTTCACAGTTAGACCTGCTCCTCTTTGTCACATCTGGTTTTCTTTAAACCAAGATGGTGACAGTGGAAATACTCACCCCCCAACCGGTCGCAGCAGATGGTCGTTCCTCCCTGAGCCTGGCTCTGCTGCAGGTTTCTTCCTGTTGAAAGGGAGTTTTTCCTTCCCACTGTCACCAAACAGTCAACAAAGCGCTTGGTCATAAGGGGTCATAGTATTGTTGGGGATTTCTCTGAGAAATGTTTGCAGCGCCTTTTTAATTAAAAGGGGGTCAAGCCTGGCACCAGGATGGTGTACCTAACAAAGTATCCAGTGCATGTATGCTGTGTGTAAAGCAGGGATTCCTCATCAATTACTTTTAGAGTGATTTGTTGAGTCAATGTTATGATCCCATAAATATGCACAAGGTCAAATGATGTGGAAAGGTCATGAAAAATGAAGCAATGGGTGGACTGGAGTCCATTAGCATTAAATATTTGTGGAACAGGTTCACCCATCACCACAAATACTTCTGCTCAGGGTTTGTGAACCAGACCAAGAGCTTTACCAGAAGCAGGACTCTTGGACTGTGGGACAAATTCTCTGTGTCTGTACTCTCCTGTATGATCTTATTATCTGTCAGCCAATTTAACAGAGAGGCCTTTGGGGAGTGACAACGGGGATGTAGGGGGAAGAGGAGGGGACGCCCTCATACACACACATCCACGCACGAACACACACACACACACACACACCTCTGCTCTAATTCACACTGACCTCTGTGGCCTCTCCTCTATGCCTGTTTTTGTATTTGATAGAAAAATCGATAGGCTTACTGGCAGAGAACAACCTCCATGAAGAATTAAAGAAGAAAAGTGTTGGTAGTGGTGAGTCGTTTCTCTGCAATATTTTTCTGAAATATATGGTTGATTCCAGAAGAGCACTGTGTATTTTCTTAGGTTAAGACAGAATGGCTTCATAATGGCTGCGATCTTAATTCAAAGCTATGAATTGTCATCAAACCATGTTAACTCCATGCAAATATATTCATCCCTGTTTTCTGCACTTTTCTCAGAGTGATGCTGAAAAACAGGCTTCTAAGCTGGACTATTACAATTCACTATTATAAAATTGTGCTCCCTGAAAAAAAATCTTCATTTGATCCAAAACACTGCAGTGAGAGTACTGACAGGGACTAGACAGAGAGATCATATTTCAACTATTTTGGCTTCTCTTCAATGGCTTCCTGTTAAATCTATAAGTGAATTTAAAATTCTTGCCCTCACATACAAAGTATTTAATAATCAGGATGAGCATAATATCTTAGAGACCTTGAGTTTCTGAAAGTAGAATGGGAGGCAGAGCCTTTGGCTGTCAGGGCTCCCAACCTCCCAGTTTTGATTCAAGAGACAGACACCCTTTCTACTTTAAAGGTTAGGTTTAAAAATGACGGTTTTGATAAAGCTTATACTGAGAGCTGGATCAGGTGACCCTCAGCCATCGCTTAGTTATGCTGCTTTAGGCTCAGGCTGCACAGGGAAGTCCCAGGACACACTGAACACTTCTTCTCACTTCCATCTTTACACCCCACATGTGTTTAGATTCCACTACTGCATGTGATTGCATTAGGTCTTCTCTTCTCCATAATTTATCTTTGTCCTGTATACTCGCCTTTTTTTCTCTTCTGTTCTCCCTTCACCCCCAGCTGGTCACAGTAGATGGCTGCCCCTCTCTGAGCCTGGCTCTGTTGGAGGTTTTCTTCCTGTTAAAAGGGAGTTTTCCCCTCCCAGTTTTGCCAAGTGTTTAAACGGGGTCCTGTGTTTGCTGGGGTTTTTCTCTCTAATATTTCAGGGTCTTTGCTTTAAAATCAAAGCCACCTGTTGTTGTAAATGCTCATATATAAATAAAATATATTTGTATTGAACTGATTTTAGTAATAGTCTCATGAAAAACAAAAAATTGGATAGCTCTTCTTGGATGGGAAAGTCAATTCCTTTTTAACCTCAGATTCATATTTGATCAAGAAGTGGACTTTGTTGTGCTGTAGTTGAGTCACAAATGCGTCAACTAGGAAGGCTACCAGATATTGAAATCTTATTTTTTGAACTAATGCCAGATTTTACTTGGTTGCCAGTTTCAGTGCTAAAAAAAACAAACAAAAAAAAGACTCGCCTTTCATAGAAGACATCCAACTGGGTATTGGTAAAAAATTTTGAGGTCAGTCAGTGGTCTGAATCTTACATGCACTAAACTATTTGAAAAATTAACCACTTTTATGGCTGCATGGACCAGTAATGAGTTTCAGAGCTATAAATCCCAGAACAGTTACAACCTATTAGTAAACATTTGCTTGTTTACTCATTCAGCCATCATTAAGAAATATGTTAATTCAAATTTCTTTCTATTTATTTGATATTTTTTGGTCTCTACCAAATTCAGAAGTAAAGGTGAGGCTATTTTGCCTTCAGATGTTCACTGATTTTATGGTACTTCTGTTTCCAGAAATTTCAACATGAAAGCGATGAAAGCGATTGTGGCGGGAGTTGGGAGTTCGCCTTGTAATCGGAAGGTTGCTGGTTCGAGCCCCAGCTTGGACAGTCTCGGTCTTCACCCGTTGCCTACTGGTGGTGGTCAGAGGGCCCGGTGGCGCCAGTGTCTGGCAACCTCGCCTCTGTCAGTGCGCCCCAGGGTGGCTGTGGCTACAATGTAGCTTGCCATCACCAGTGTGTGAATGTGTGTGTGACTGGGTGGATGACTGGATGTGTAAAGCGCTTTGGGGTCCTTAGGGACTAGAAAAGCGCTATACAAATAAAGGCCATTTACCAAAATAGCCAAGAAATTAAATATGTAGATGGAACAGGTAAACAAGGGGCTGAAAGGGAGTTACAAAGGGAGCGGCTGAGTTGGGTGTACATTTGCACAGTTTTTTTCCAGTTCTTTGTTATAAAAAAAACTGATCAACGTTGCTATAAAGAGCAGTATTTTTGTGACTGCTGACCCCTGCTGATGCTCTTTATAGGTTTCAGCTTAGTATTAAAGTTTTATGTAAGCATTAGTTGTTGTTTTTTTGTTTAGTTTTCATTCATTCTGTTTTTTGTGTTCTTGTTCTTTTTGTGCAGTTTACTTATTTTGATCTTTTATATTTTCCCGTAGTTGGAGCTGCACTTTTTACATTTATAGTAACATGCTACATGATTTGTAGTTTGATTGACATTGGACTTTTTAGACCAGATTTGTGCACCCAGGGGAAAACAGTTTCATTCACATTCATTAGATTACATCTGTGTCCAAGCCATGTTCAAGCATGCACTGCAACACTGCAACTTTTCTAGGACTCTTAGCCAGCAGAGGTGCATGTGAAAATATATATATCAGGTCATTTGGATCAGGCATTATAGCCATATGTTATCCTGGTTTACAGAAATGCAGTGCATTTACTGCTGCTGAGTGGGTTTATGTGCTGCCTTCTCTACACATCTGCAAAAAGGACAACTGTGAAAAATGTCTCTGACCTGATTCATGGGTGAAAACAGTTTAAGATGAGTCAGATATTTTACAGTGTTAAGTCTTTTTGCAGATGCTTGGTGTGTAAACTGTGTCATCAATATATCTCACAACTTTTTGTCACATATTAGTGAACACATAATACACCAGTACCGACTAAAGTATTTTTTTAAATAGCACACTGGGCAAACAGAGGTGCAAAAAAAAATCTAGACTAATAATATATTTTTTAAAAGCAGGCATTAAAAAATATAATAATAGAAATAACTAAGCTAATATCGTTCAAGATATTTTGTCCAATTTGGCTTCACTCTGCTATTAATTAGGTTGTCAGTGTTGTTTTACACATAGTGGCTCCATAGTGTAGTGGTTTGTATGTTTGCCGAACGAATGCAAGATGCCAGCAGGAGATGCAAATCCCTTTCATGTTGTATCGGGACGTGCATTTGACACAAAAATCTGCCAATTCAAACATTTGGAGCTGCATTCTGTGGTGACCTCTGTGTGAAGGAGTGAGCAGCTGAAAGTAGCTTTAATATAAACTGCACATCAGTCACATGAAATCAGCAACCTTAAGTTTGGACTTTTATCAATTTTTTTAAGGACTGTGTGTGTGTGTGTGTGTGTGTGTAAATGTGTGTGTGTCTGTATCTGCCTTTTGGTTTCTTTTCTTAGTTTTTCCAGTCTGAGCTAGAGGGATTATTGCCGAGGACCCATGAAACCGTCCTGCCCTGGACGCATTGGGTAGTTCACACGTGTGTGTATATATATTCGCCAAAATTTGTTCTCTTATGGGGTTTTAACAACCTACTGAGTAACCAGTTTTAATTTCATTTTTACTGTTTTTTTGTTTTGTTTTGTTTTTCTTGCTGATTGTTAGGGTTTTTTTTTAATGAAAACAAGACAATAAGAGGACCAAAACTTTGCTAAAATGTATTGAACTTCTAGTCAGTGAATAAAAAGGGGATGAAAATGTTTTGGAGAGACGAGATCCAATCAGAACGAATGAAGTTGTGGAGAAAGGTGGGATGAGTTTGGAAGTGATCCAATCAAAAGTAATCTCCTTGTGTCATAAGGTTATCTGCAGCTGACAGAGTGTGAGGGATATTTATTCGACTAAAACTAAAACAAAATAGATGTCCACATTAACACTGTGAGTAACAAACACAAACCCTAACTGGGATTGTGCATAAACTTGTGTAGCTGCGACAATGTGAACACGTTTTTTAGCCTTGCTATGATCTATTTTTATCACCGCGATGGTGATGTTGCTGCTTTTGTTGATTACAGCGAAGCACGTAGATGGCATACTGCGTGAAGTCGCTTTCAATGTTAGCCTATGCATTTAATTAGTATAGAGAGCGTATCTGGGTTACAGTCTGATGACACATTTACATTTAAGAAGGTGCACTACACCACATGTATGCATCATCCACGCTGTAGTCTGCCTGCTGTAACAGTCAGTTTTTTCCCAAAACCGCGGCCGCCGAGCCAAGGTCAAGCAGCGTAGACAGGCCTCTCTCATGCCAGTCTTGAGGCCATTCTGAACAGATGTTGGCACAGCCAGCTGGACATGGCGACCTTGAGGAAATCTCAAAGGGGTCTTCGTTGGCAGCATGGGCACCAACTCTCCCCCCCTGGCAGAGGAAACCCAGTGCAGTAGCATATAAGCAAGCGATATGTACATATGTGTGTGCGTGCGTGTGTGCTTGTGTGTGTGTGAACCTCTACACAAACTAGCATTGTGTGTCATTCAAGCTTCAGTGAAAAGGTACCAGTGAATCAATCACATGCCCTGTGTAACACCGCACTAAATGAAATTCAATGGACTGATTGAGTGAGTGATGGATGATTCACATACATACAGCCAGAATTAAGTGATGGAGAAACACTCAGACGCAGAGTGGAGGAGGTGAGGGTTGGTTAGACCTCTGAGGACTACATGCTGGGTGTGTGTGTTGCTCTGTAAATGTGTGTGTGTGTGTGTGTGTGTGTGTGTGTGTGTGTGTGTGTGTGTGTGCAAAGGGAAAAAATGTAGATGTAGCGTATAGACTCTGAAGGCTGAGCACCCTGAGGAGCGGCTATGTTCGTACCCCACATCTGCCCTCCCAGGATGCAGCAGAGTGTGCGTTTACTCGTCTGTGTGTGCGTGTGCTCATGTGAGTGTGCGTGGTTGCCATCTGGGCAGAACATCAGGGGTACGCCTGGACTGCACGGTGAGCCAGTCCACTTTTAATCTGCCCAGCACCCTCTCCCCACCAACGAAGGTCACCGCCTCAGCAAGGACAGTACTGTCACCCCTGTAACACTAACAGCAGGGGTCGGCGCTGGCTATCCATAATAGATGGCAGCTGGCTTTAGTGTACGTCTTCACTTTGCCTGGGGCAGCGGTGTTCGCCCATCCTTCATTCCCACAACTCCGCTGAGCTAATGTGCTGTGTTAATGCTTGTGTGAATCAGGAGGAGTGCTCAGTCGTGTGTCTCCCCCGTAGCTACCGAGCGCTCGTGTCATTGCCAAAATAGGACAGAAGGTGCTTCAACAAAGGAAACATTCATCTGGAGGTATCGCAGTGTGGCAACAAAATCAACCTAAATACATTAAGAGTTCACAACTCCAACTAGAAAGAGAAGTGGGATGGGATGAACTTTTACGGGACATCATGCCTTTGGTGCACAGTTTTGGGGGGGTTTTTGTGTGTGTTATTTCGGTGCAGTCATCTGAAAGTTTTCAAACTTAGATGTACCATTTGGAAAAAAGCACAAGTCCTAGTTTGACAGCACTTTATGTTAAGTGCCTGCACAGTCAGGCTCACCCATCAAATATGATTTGCAGGCGCAAGTTTTTTTTTAACTTGCCAGAGAGACCAAAACCATTTTAAATGCAAATGACCTAAATAAGATTAGCGAGGTAGGCAGTCCGCTCCCTGTTAATTATCACACGCAGTAGTCAATTAACAACGCTAACGATGGGACACTTAGTGTGCGTTAACCCAATTTACCACGGCTGAGAGCCGGGTGGACACAGTTGCAAGGGGTAAGTTGAGGTGGGGTAGGGAGGAGGAGGAAGAGGAGGGGGTTGGAGGTCGCATCTTTATTGAGCTCTACCCCAATTACAGTAGCTCAGAGGTTAGGGAGCTCAGGAGGCGAGTTTAGCTCTTTGCTTTGCGAAAGAAATGAGAAAAAAAAAGAGACTCTTCAGTGATGCTAAGTGGTTTCTTTTGGTCTGTTCTCTCCACCAGGATGTGGAGTCGGGCACCATGTGGGTAGAAGGAGGAGCTGGACTCATTCGGGGGTAATTAGAGTTGCCCAGGGTGTGCTAGACAAGATGCTCCTCTACGCTTAACAGCATTATCCATGGCAGGGATTAAGGCATGCTCTGATTTAACAGTTGTCACTAGACCTTGGCTGCGAGTGGCATGGGTGACTGACAGGTCGAAACCAGGATCTCATTTGCGTGTCTGGGAGTGTGTGCACATGTGGTACCTGTTCACCTCAACGTTCGTGTTTGTCGTGGTGGTGTGATGAAAGGATGAGTAATCACATTTTGAATTTTGCCTCTGCAGCCTCAAAAACCTTTTTTTAAGAGACACTATTTTACATTTAATCGTCTGATAAAAATTTACCAGTGCAGCTACTACCACAATACAGGGTTACCATGTTTTTATTTTATTTTATATTTTTTTGAAGTGAGTGTGCAGCTTTTCCAGCATACCAAGTCATAAATATAAATATGATCATACAATGAGATTAAACTATTATAAACAGCCGTTTGGTTTTGGACTTCAGACGGCATTTATCGATCATCTAAAGACAGCACTGATAAAACTGATTTTATTTTTTGCACTTGCACTATTTTATACAAATATAAAAAATGATGTCATTATTGGTACGCAGTCAGGCTCAGCTTTGTTTTTAAAATGTGCCTCTTGTTTGATTTTAAACCTGATGTTTCAGGATGATTAACAGTAAACTAGCATAAACTGTACCGAGACGAGTGTTGATATATAACATTAAAAATAATTTTAAAATAATTAAAAAATAATTCAGAAGTCTTTGGAGTGTTTTTCCCTTCTTAGTTCTTGGCTAACGATGAAAAAAAAATATTCCAAACCTGCTAAAAAGTGTTTTTTACATCCCTGTGAGTTTCTACCACTTTGTGGACTTTTGAAGTATCTCCAGCATGCCAGCAACAGTCCATTGGTATGAAACACTCACTCACTCTCCCAAAGTCCATGCGGTGACATTCAGGCATCTCTATCAGACGCTCTCTCCACAAAATAACACATCTGCCCCGCTAACATAAATCATCATCACACTCTTGACCTGCCCACCCGTTTTCATCTGTGTAACCAGAGCTCTGAGCGTCAGCAGGAAGTGTATTGGTGTGAGCGGCCTATTGATAATTGATCTGGCGCCATTGATCCCAACCTAGCCTAGCCTCTGTCCTTCTACAATTCCACTCTTTCTTTTTGTAATCTGTTCAGATTCAGGGGGACATCTTTTGACTCTAATATCCCTCCCTGGAATATGCACGTAAGCTCTGATAGTGGGAGAAATTGGCAGTGCTCTTTTGTTTAATGTCTTTGTTATCAGGTAACACATCAGGTACCTGATAACAACTCCAGTTGACTTCATTTTTAAAAAATATATTTATACAGTTTTTAAGTCTTTGTAACAATATATATATATATATATATATATGTAATAATATATTCTTTTCATGAAAAAACTTTACTACCTCCTCTTTAAAGGCTTTTCACAATAATCATACACATGCATTTCCGTAAGTAATCAAATAATGATGTGCTGTTGATAGTAATTCTAATCTCTAGACATATAGAATATTTTAATGCCACATAAATTCCTACTTTACCAAGAAGAAAACGGTTAAATATTTATATTACAGAGTTCGATCTTGATCTCTCTATCAGTGGCACAAATGGGCGACAGTAAAAGTCACAAGTGCATCATGAGCAAATCAATATACACGTAATTTACAAACTACAAGGCAGCTAATCAATGGGTATAAAAGTATATGAAATATACATTACAGGAATTGGGCTGCGGCGCTAACCACAGACTTTAATAAATAGTTAAGCCATTTATTTTTGTCAGTATTGATTATTCAATCCCGAGAGTTCAGCAGAGTCATCTATCTTCTCCTCCCCTTTTCACTCAATCTTCCTCTGAGAGCTGATTTATGATCTTTCGGGTCAGATGAGCAGCTGCTGGTTAAAACACCTTGGACATGCATAAAAGTGATATGAAGTAACGAGGCCCGAATGGGATTTTTAAAAAGTGGCTTCCCTTGTTTGAAATTGCTTATTAAGAATTTAATACATTCCTTTTGTATGTGGTTTAAACAGATGAATGTAACATTGGACTCATTTAATTTCCAATTTTTAGTTACTAGTTAAGTAAAAAGCTGCTGAAATTTATGTGGCAATAACAACACCTGGCTAATGTCACAAGGTTCTGCATTTTTATTAAGCCCTTTAGTCTGTTTTAAAATTTTCATCTTCTTGTCAACTTCAGATTTCCCAACTTTGAGCAGCCATTGCTTGTCATTAGAATAACAAATGCACCGGGGCTTCTGATTTAGTGTGGCGCTCTGCCCTGTGATGTATATTAATACCACAGCTCTGCACACTTTACCCAGGGTTCATCTTTCATCGGCGTAAAAAAGGTGGAATTGAAAAGCAGTCCTTGTTTTTGCGGGAATCTGTATCATAGTCATTTATTGTGTCATGAGACAGGGCAACCACTCCGCATGTCCTTCATTTCCATGTGCAATGCCAACCTCTGTTAGGCACTACACTGTGTTTGTGTTTAAGCAATCAGGTGTCAACATGGATGGCAGACTTGACCATTTGTGAAAACGTAGGATACGTTTCCGAAGCAGCTCATCAAGTTAAATATTTCTTCTTGTTTTTTGAAAATGTTTTCTAGATTTGTCTAAATGTGGCTTACGCTCAGATTTCTGAGGCCAGCACTAAAGTAAAAGGATTTGCATTTCATTTCATGTGGGTTTTTAATCATATCTCTCTCTGGCTCTGCCCAGCATTCCCATTTTAGTCTGGTGAGATTTTCATTGAGTGAGTGGTTGAGCTCTGGGTTGAGTTAAGTGATGACTGCTGATGACAGATTGTCCTCCACCACATTGCTAGCACTTCTCCCAGACAGAACGTCCATCCCTTTTTCATCTCTTCCTGAGTGGACATGAGGGCTCACCCAGCAATACAAGACAAATAACACTTCTGCCAGGCCATCACTCTTTCCAACAACAAGGCAGCTTACCTTTCACTTGACTAAAGTCCATATAGTATCAGACTCAGCATCACCTCAGCTTCTTGTTCACTGACTTGTCCTCCGTGCTCTGCCTAAATGCGCAGGGCTGAATCAAGACATCTATGTTTTTTGTCTGTTGATTTTCACTACAATGACTGTAATAACATTTAATCAGCAACATAAAACAAGATAAATAGAAGTCTTTTAAAGCAAGAACTATGATAAAATGCTTTTTAGTTTATGGTAATCAATAAGCTCAATAATATAAATGTTCATATTATGATTTATTACTCAAACAGTGTATTTTCTGTTGGTCACAAGGTTTGTAAAACCAATACTGATATTTAAAAAGCCGATATTCAGATGTTTGAATGGTGTTTCTTTCATCTCTTTCTTTTTTCATTTCTTTTGTTTTTTATGTACTAGCCATTAGAAATACCAATGCTGATATACTGACTAATAGGTAATACTGGGGCAGCACAGGAGCACTGTGGTTAGCACTGTCGGGGCCAGCATGGGTTCTCTCCAGCTTTCACTCACAGTTCTAAAAACCATGCAGTGAGGGGTTAGCTACAGGTGTGAATGTGAGTGCAAATGGTTGTGTGTCTTCCCGTGTTAGCCTGAAACAGACTGTAGACCTGTACCCTGCCTCCTGTTCTATGGTAGCTGGGTTTAAGCCCCACCAGCTTGAGTAGGATAAGAGGATGAATGGGTAGGTGATAATATTGGCTTGATAAATTGGCTGAGCTCTCCCCACAGAAACTTGTCAGAAGGCAATCAAGTAGCCTGACCAAAAATATTTTCTTTGATGATTCATTCTTTGGTAGCAGGGGATCGATCCGCCAGGACCTCTGCTCCTGGCCACCGTCTGACTCACAATGCACTCGACCCCTATGGCGCCTCCTGCAGGTGTTGGACCTGCATGTCCCTTTTTCGGGCTGTGCCTGGCCGGGCCCCACGGACTAAGGCCCAGCCACCAGACGCTTGCCCTCAGGCACCCTCCCCAGGCCTGGCTCCAGGGCAGGGCCCCAGTAACCCTATCCCGGGCAGGGTGAACTGTTCCCTCGATGGTCTTCTCACAGATATCTCTTAGAGATAAGGTGAGACGTTTGGCTATCTGGGAGGAGCTCAGAGTAGAGCCGCTGCTCCTTCACATGGAGCCAGTTGAGGTGGTTCTAGTGATGTGTCGGTCGCGAACGAAATGGCTCTTAGAGCCGGCTATTTGAAGTGAACAACGCAAGCCGTTTTGTTTTGTTTTTCTTTCTCCCACCTTCTCTCTCGCACTTTTTTTGCGCTTCACTCCACACGTGAGCCTTGTGCTTGCGCTGGGCAGAGGGGGGTAGCACAGGAACAGAGCGGGAGGGAAAGAGAGAGAAAGAGAGCCAGGGACAACAACATCACATTAGAAAGGTATAGTAATCATCCACAACTATTTTCAGTTGCGGATGATAAAGGATTCAGAAAGTTTATTCATGCAGGCCCATATGACAGAGAATGTGCATCTTCTTTGTGTTTTGCATATTTTAATTTATATTTAATCGTGTTGTGGTTTGGAGTGTTTTGTGTTGTTTCACTTTAAATTTGTTTGAATGGAAAAAGATGAAAATTTAAACAGTTAAAAGTTGAAATGTAAATAGTTGTTTTTTGTATTATATGATTTATTTATTACATTGTATGTGGAGTGAATAAATAAAAGTATATTTACGGTGGCCCCTAGAGACAAAACACGTACAAACTCCAAAACACGTACAAAACACAACGGAAGTGCTCCAGGATGCTAGGGGCAGTGTTGAGCTTTTGTTACCTAATGGCTACACAAGCCAAGAAGTACCAGCGACCGGATTTGGTGTGTGGTAGTAACAGGTAAATGAACTTTTTTTTTTTTTAATTATTTGAATATATATGAGTGCTTGTGTATAAATACACAAACAATACACACATGCTTTCAATTGTGTAATTTAAGTGATCTAGGTAGCTCTGTTTTGGAAGGTCAGTTAACGCTAGCAATGTGTTTTGGAGTTTGTACGTGCTTTTTGGAGTTTGTACGTGTTTTGGAGTTTGTACGTGCTTTGACTCTAGGGGCCACCGTATATATTTATATGCAAACATATAAATAAATCCACTTTTTTTTTTACATTAGTAATTTCTTTTGTGCATAATTTTATATTGTTGTTGATAATCAATTAATTAAAGCAACAAAACAACCTGAAGAGCCGGTTGGGAGCTGAAAGACCCGGCTCTTTTTAGTGGTGCGAGCCGAAAGAGCCTGTTCTCCAAAAAGAGCCGGAATTCCCATCACTAGGTGGTTTGGACATCTGACAAGGATGCTCCTGGGCACCTCCTGGGTGAGGTGTTCCAGGTATGTCCCAATGGGAGGAGGCTCCCGGGCAGATACAGGACACGCTGGAGAGATTATATCTCTCGGTTGGCCTGGGAACGCCTTGGTGTTGACCCCGACAAGCTGGAGGAGATGGCTGGGGAGAGGGGGTCTGGGCTTCTCTGTTTAGGCTGCTGCCCCTGCTACCCGGCCCCAGATAAGCGGAAGAAGATGGATGGATGGATTAATTCTTTGAATAAAAAACAAATGCAACAACTTCGATTTTATATATTTCAGTTGCATTTCATTTAGAATTGTCGCTTTAGGTTTGCAAGGACGAAGAGCGCATACCATAGATAGGACCTTCTTTCTCACCTAAGGCCACTTTTCCGTGGCCTTCCTTAAACTTCTACAACTTAAAAATGTGCAATTTCTTCCTTTTGTTCGGGAGCAGTCTCACATTTGATTCTCCACACTGGATAAAAACTCACTAAAATTGACAGTTTTACGCACAGTTGGGTTGCATGTGACTAAAATTATAATAAAATCATTAAAACTAGTGTATATATTTCTTGTGTCATAACTCTGGCGGTCTCATCGTGCTGAACATAACATAAGATGAACAAACTTTGGCTCAAGACTGGCTCTACTACACATTTTACCTTGTACGGAAGCATTAAAATGAATGTGTGCAGAGGCGTATACAATAAACCATGGGAACCGCACAGAAAATGCCTCGCTGACAGCAGTGCTGAGGGATGAAATGGAAGATCATTACTCAGAGCTGTATCCAGAGCAATTCACATCTGATGTAAACTGAAATGAATGCAGCATGTTTCTAAAGCCGAACAAAAGACTGGTTATAAAATTTTGCAAGTAAATTTGTCATGTTATTACAACCTTTAAAAATGAGCCTCGTTTTAAAAAAATATCGCGTTTAACAGAAAGAAAATGCAGTAATTTAATGCATGTCTCATTTTACATGTATTTATTGTGCTGGTCAGCTCAAATATAAACTGGGCTCCACATTTTAGACAACTTAAAATTATGTTTAAAAAAAGATTTTTATATATATATTTTTTTTTACAAAAAAAGGATCACTTCAAGGTTTTTACCTGAACTGCAAAAGGCACTAAATGTGTTGCCTGGATAACGGTATACGGCTGCTCTACCAGCCTATTACTCCGGAGGACGCTGGTGTGAATGTGCTTGTATGAAAGAGGAGCTTCGGCTGAATCTCGACTTATGATTCGTTAACTTCACAGGCGCTCTCGGGGAATCCTGAGGCCACACTCCCCCTGTCACCGCCCTGGGCAATTATGCTCTTTTGAAATGCAAATTATGGCATGTGCGAGTGTGTGTGTGTGCCTGTGTCGCTGCACGGGTGGGTGTGTGGGTGGGTATACGTACAGGTTTTTGTGTGTCTTCATTCACATCTGTGGGTATGGGTGCGTTTTTCCCGTAACTTATCTTAAAAGCACCTAAATCCACTGGCACCCTGGTGCAGCAGCAGTCAAATACAATAACATCTAAAAGCGCTGCTACCTTGTGCTCGCTCGGTCCATAGAAGGGACCCTCCAAAACGCAGCGCCGACAAAGAACATACCTTCAATTAGCTAAACGATTAACATTTTAGAGGAAGTCTGTGTTTGGGTCCCATGGGCTCCCTGTGCGCCCCACCAGTCTCCTTTTCATATTCAAATTCACAACATAAAAGTTAGCCATATCTAATCCTAAAAATGGGTCTTTTACTATTTTGTAAGGAGATAATGCCTGAAGTTTTTGCAAGCAGCATAATTGCCAGGTTATGGAGGAAGGTGTACCATTATGTTAGACAACCATCGTGGGCCATGGGTGCTAAGAGCAGAACAAAGCTCTGATATGCAGCACAGAGCTGTATGATATTGTCTTTTCTAATTTACTCGGCGATTAGTCAATCATACTAACCTAGATTCATTTAAACAAGTGCCTCTCTGAGGGTAGCCTCAACGCTTCAGTGGCTTTGTGGTCATTATCATGTTGTGCCATGGTTTGGTCTTCTCCATGAGAGACGCCACTATTGATTTGTTTCATTTTTGTGTCTGGCTGCTGTCACTTAACCATGGCATCTTGGTGCGGTGTAAGAAGGGGTTGCCCATCTGCCCACCCTCCATAATACAGTGTGACAGTGTAATAAAATGGTACAGCGTGGATGCCGTAAACTTTGCGTGAACTTACACCATGCTCCTGCGCCATTAGGACTGGATGAAACTCCTCTCGGACGCTTAACCCCGGGTCGGGTAAAGTGAATTTCTCTCGGCTGGGCCACTTAGAGGATGCACAGAGGTGTCTGTTTAACCTTTTTTTGTGACTTTAGACTAAAAATTCACGGCAGTGTGCTGTCAGTTCTTAGTAATGCTAGACCTCACATTTAGCAGATTCAAATTCAAACTCTATTTGCATCCAGCAGCTTTAAGGTGACTTTATATAACCCACAACAGGAAGTAGAGGTAAATCATTATTTATTATCAACTATTTCCATTGTGCAATAAGAAACAAAAAGAGCTTAACTCACAAAACAACTAAGTCAGAGTGGTGAATTGAGACATTGATTCAGTTGAAGGAAACACCCTCTGAAATGCTGAAATTATGTATTGATTTTCCTCCTGTCTTTCGCTTCGATGACTCTGGGTAATTGCCTCTTTGCTGCTGCTACAGCTGAACTGAACCATCAGGATGTCTCGGTGTCTCTGGCCTGTTATGTAGACTCGTGGAAGACAACCCCGACGACTTCACGTTGCTTACGTGTCTCCACCACCATCAGCTGGACCATTGCAGTCTTTAACTTAAACATTAGGAAACATTTCAGGTTCTATAAATGGAATAAAAATGTTGTTATTTATAAAACAATACATTTAAAAGATGAAACCTCAAAATTGTTTGTTGGTATAATATCAATCCATTAGGAGCCAGTTTATATGTTTTTATTTGAATAGTTTTAGTTATTAATTATTATTTTATTTTTAACCATGCTGCATGAAACTTTTACTAACTATTGCTTCGCTAAATAATGAAGGGGGTTGAATCTGTCGTATAGATGACAAAGTAGATCAAATCACGTTCTAACATTGAGTTGTTTTCTTTTTGATTTTATTTCCATATTTATCCAACACACTTACGTTTCCTGCACAGTTTGACTGACTGGAAGTAGATCTTACAGTCCCAGGACGCTTCTTCAATCATCTCTTTTTTCCTTACTTTCAGATCAGAAACATCTTTAGATTTCTTTGTTATTTTGGTCCTATTTTTTAAGTGTTTTCTGAATATCGCCTCTATTTTCAGTCCAATTCTGATACAAATTTTAGCATGTATATTTTGTATATTTTTTTTAAATATACAATTATTGCACTTTTTCATCCACTATCAGCAAATATGAAGAGGTGAAATAAAATAATGTTTTTCTATATTTTGATTTATTGGCCAAGATATTTCTTTCATCAGTGCAACTTTTATTCATTTCTATAAAATGAATAACTTGTGGATGGAAACCTGCTTTGCCACCTCTTTTGAGTGCGATCAGCCCAGTAAATAACTGTTGCTTTTGCTCCCATAATCATGCATCAGCGAGGCCAGAATAATTGAGATTTCTAGACTAATATCTTTTTCAAAACCTTTAAATTTGGAAAGCACAATGCATACTTTTATTACATAGACTGGACTACTGTAATGCACTGTACACTGGACTTAATCAATCATCTCTTACTTATTTGAAATTAGTCCAAAGTCCTTTGGCCAGATTACTGACTGGATCAAAAGAAGAGAGATCATATTGCTCCAGTGTTGGCAGCCTTGCACTGAGTCCCTGTGCATCACAGAATCTAGTATAAAGTGGCACTGTTAGTGTTTAGAGGCTTAAATGTTCTTGCACCTACACGTTACATACCTACATGCTGCGTCCATAGACTCTCTTAAGAACAACAAGGTCCCCAATATCTCTTAAAGATCCTGTAATAGTGAAGAGCGATTGGGAAGCTTATTTCAAAAGGGGTTTGCACGATGCACTCTGCAACAATCTCCCAAGTGACCTCAGACAAAGGTCAACTGTCACTGTCTTTAAGCAGCTAATCTCCAGGACTGTGGTTGGAGGATAGGTTGTTGTTCTGTTATTTCATGTAAATAGTGTATAAATAGTATATATGTATTTTTTTTTTTATTGTTGCAGCCTCTTTCATTCAAGCCACAAGTACAATCACCAATGTGCTACCAACCAAAACACTCACAATTAGGTTTTTGCAGTGACCAATTTCACCCACAGACAGACACCAACCACTCATCAGCTGGTTTCTAGGAGGTCAGTTGCCAGTGTCTAGGCCTGTATGCATGAGGCCTGAGCCAGGAGGTGTCTATCATTAATTCTGTCATTGACAATCACATAAGGAGGGCACAAGTGCGCATAACATGTCCAGTGTTGACCACCGTACTATCATGGAAAAGCGTTTGTTGAAGTATCCTACTGGTTCACTAGAGTACCCTGTGTTGTGTTTTGAGCTGGTATTGGTGTGAAAAAGAGGTTTTGTCCAACAACTTGAACCCAAAGTACGATCTTTCCCTAAACTTTTTCTTTTTTTTCCTTTTTTTTGCTAAAACTAAACAACTGTGAAAACCTGGACAAGAAACTATGAGTAAAAAACTCCATCCGGTGACATATACCACCACCAACACCACCATCTAAGGTGTCATTTTTTGCTACTTCAGCAAACATATGTATGTGATCTGTGCTGCCATCTCCATTCAGTAAGCTTAGCCCAGTATACAGTAGAAGAGAAACCCTGTTAGCTATAACAGTGAGAGTAATAACAACTGATAACATCCTTTTAAAGAAAAACCTCAAAATCATATGTATGTTTTTCCTCTGGTTTTTTTTTTTGTGTGTGTGCTTTTGAGCCATCTAGTTTGGAGATTGACAGCTGTACAGATGCCTACAGTTTTATGTAGAAACTATTTTCTTTATAACAAGCTACACTTGTCTTATCACTTTGCAGAACTAAGGGTCTTTCAACCCATAAAGAGAGGCTCATGACAGTATGACAACGTCACTTTGTGGCACCACCAATCAGCTTGGCTGAGCTGTTACATTAATGACCTGCACATTTCGTATGGCTAGTAAAAAGAATTTTTTTTGTTTGTTCTGGGAATACATCCTACCCCACAAACCATCCTACCCCTTGTTTCTGCATATGTGTGCGCATGCGCAGAACACAAAAACGCTTGTTGCTAGCATCTGGCTGTGATTTAACACTATTCCGTTTTCATATTTTGAACTATTAGCACTTAATTGACATGGACACTGTATTTTTAAAGCCACTGTGATTGTTAATTGTACAGTGAAAAGCTATCTGCTTATTGCAGAAAACTATTGAAATCAAATTTCCAGCTTTGGTCAAGTCTAGTTTCAAGTTATTGCTTCTGCACATGTGCACAACACAAAAGCACAAGTTGATAGCATCCGCCTGTGATTTAACGCTACTCCTTTTTCATATTTAAAAAATAGCTAAGTATTAGCACTTTATTGACGCGGGTACTTGATTTTAATATGCCATTGTGAATGTTTGTTAATTTTCAAGTGGAAATGCCATCTGCTTTTTGCACAAAACTATCAAATTTGCAGCTTCGGTTAAGTAGGATGGTTTGTCAGAACAACGGCATTAAATCATTCACCACAAAGTGATGTTGTTGAGGTTGTGATGTTTGGAAAGAATTGCTGCCGATAGTTTAAAACCAATTTATTTATTTATCATTTATTTAGTACTAGGTTAATGGTTACTTGGTGTCAGGATATTATAGAGAAGGCCAATATTTTTATAGCAGTTGTTTCCAAAAGTCAGGCAACACGGTGAAATAATTTAGATGAATAAATAGCACCGTGGGCAACTTTAGAGAAATTTGTACATTTGATTTCCTGGCCAGCTATTCCTCGACTGAGCTTTTTTTTTGGTATGAATACTTTGCCACTTGTCAGATGCAGAACATAAGTTTTTAAAAAAATTAATATAAACATGTATTTCTGCTGAGGATAAAATGTGATTTCCACCTCAAACTCTTGAGATAATAAAAGATCTTAGGCAAAAAAAAAATGCAAATAAATGTGGAGATAAAATCTAAATTTTTATTTGTGTTTTGAGATCAGTGCTTCACAGTAGCTTACATGTCATGTAACTGTCATGTTTTTCAGTGGTTTTAACAAGCATGAGTAAAAGTCTGGAGGTGAAGCCCGATAATTGCGATGTGTCTGAAGCACACTGCCTCACCGCTCCTGTTTGACAGGTGCCAGCTTTTGGTGCTACAGACAGATTTAATGAGCAGGACCTTTTCCCTGAGAGGTGACACGCTCAGGTCACAAATAGTTTTGCCTTTTATGCCTCGGATATTGGTGAACAATTTTCACACTGTGTTTTGAACAGAGCAGAATAAACCGCTATTTTCATACTTGAGGACTCGTCAGTACACTTTAATTCTGTCAGGATGCTTGGCTGCCTTTTGAAAATGGAAGACGATGAGCCCTCTGCATGAAATGTCTTTTTTAGGACAATGAGCCTTGTGGGCTTTAGAGAAATATGAAGACAAACTGTTGATGACAGCCCCTAATTCCCAAGATCTAGAATAAATGTTTTTCCTGTTTTTTTGGTCCAGAAAAAAAAATAGACCTCTATCCATCATCGAGTTTTCAGAGCACACCTACAGAAAAAATGCTCTTATTTCCAGGGCCGGATGTTGCTCATTTGGCTGAAAGGTAAGTGGATTTTTCTGAGGTTAAACTGTCGTTTAATGCCCATTAAAGGTTTGACGCTGTTTTGCAAACTGACATACGTCCTAGCAAAATCACAGGGCAAACATGGGACACGAAAATGGATAAAAAAAAACTGATTCAAATTCCTTTGATGTGGCGTTGTCTCAGTCACTTGAAAAATCAGATGAAGACAGAGCTGTGGTAAATTGCTCTGCGAATGTGGCTGCTGAAACCAATACTGTTTTCTTTGCTTTGCTAATTATTAATTACCCATCTCCATGCATATGTGTTTATTCCTAATTGTATTTGATGGATGAGTGGCAGCTTTGACACCTCATTAGACCAGATTAATTGAACGACACAATATTTATGTCTCGGCAATGACCAGTTATCCTGCCATCTATCACCGAGATGATCTCACTGATTGAAAACCACTGGTCCGTGTAATCCTAATTATTTTGAATTAGAAAAGAATTTATTGCTTCTTGTGGCGTTTTTCTGTGATGATGGCAAATTGGAAACATTAAATGCATAACGAGGGAGAAAATGAGAGGAAGACACAATCACAGAATTAATGCGGGTGAATGTCGGAGAAGGGGGAAGGGCGCACAAAACAAACCAGGTGCGCGCCTTATCGAGCCACGGCTTTTCTCCTGCGCTGCACAGTCTTAGCAGTGCAGGAAACGCAGGCTGTCATGTTTTCTCAGGATTCTGCAATAATATTTGTCTCTTTCTCATAATTCTATAAGGCAATGCCCACAGGATGCCTATTTAGAAGAAGGGTTACTTCTTTTTTCTTTTTTTTTACTCAACCGAACCTCTATATTTTCCAACTCCCTATCCACTCTCTTCCAAACAAGCTTGTGCAGAACATCTTGATCCATATTCTTGTCTTTTATTAAAAAGTTGGCTGAGTACTCGAAAAACATTTCCACTGAACTTCACATAACCCTCCTCCAACTTCTGCAAAGCTTTGCCCCTCATGGGAGGAGCACAAGCTAAAATCCAGCATTTGAGCTCACAGAGAAGCAACAAGGCCCTGAAGAGTGGAGCTTTTACTATCATACAGCATAGGAAAGCCTCAAGGAACAGACTTCTTTCCCAGGTAGTCAGAACTTGCTCATGCTTATTTTTCCAACTTTTCAAGTTTCTAACACCATTAGCCGGCTCCCCTGTGGTCTTGAAAGCGGTAGCGTTGATTGAATTAAGCTATTTCCTTCTTTGAGACACTTTGACTAGCTTTCTTATACCGCAGCCAGTCACTGCTGTAACTACACAAACGCCCAAAGCTATAGGCACATACAGCACACACACACACACATGCTCGCCACAGTTTGTATATGTATATGCACAGACAGCGCACATTAAAGATTGCACACGTCTACAAATGCAAACTGAATCTGACAAACCATCTGTAGAAATCTGCTGACCAGACTCGCTCAATGGGATATAGACCAAAGACATTCTTAGAAGCTGCTCTATAATGCCATTTACACCATAGTATTTTAATCAATTTAACTGGCCTTTTTAGATATAGTTGGCTCAAAATGCTCTTTATAGTTTTAAAAATAGGACAAATGGTCTTTTGGAATCAGCTGGGGAGAAGTTTAATCTCATTGAATGGAGCCAAAGCCAGACGTTTAACTCCACACAGTGTAGAATACAAGATTATACCGGCCTGATATAGCCCTTCCACCACCCGTTTATTTTTATCCTCTATTAAGGCAGCGATATCCTTAAAGGCTGCCAAAATTATCCTGTAAAAATGCTGACTGGGAAATATGAAAGGTTCCAGGCGGGTCTAGTAAGCAATCTGTGTGCATGGTGGAGCAATGTGACTGCTGTGCTTGCTATACCAACAGGGGTGACCCCAGTTGGAGGGAGAGGTGAGACTAAATGAAAGTCATCCCTGGATCTTGGGGGAGCCGAGCCTGGAATACCAAGCCTCTCTCTCCGAAATGAGATTTGCTGCCAATGAGGCTGCTTTGCATAAATGTTTGCTTTTATTTATTTATTTTTTTAACTTGATGATTTCTCGGCAGCTAAACTAATATTCAGAAGCTTCTTTTACGGGCTCCGCCACCAAATCTCCGCTTAACTGTTTTGATAATTCTTTCACCCATGGAGGTAATTCATTCACACAAAGAGCTTCTTTCCTTGTGGGTTTGGGACGAACGAAGAGGATAATTTCCCTATCAAACGCGCTCATTTAAAACAGAAAGTTTCGCACTTAAGTTAACCGTTCCTCAGAGGGAAGCTCGTAATTGAAGAGTCACTAGTGCCCTGTGGGTGTTCTGAGACGTTGAAGTCGGTATGAGCCCAAATGGCAGCTCTGTGACATGAATTTGAGAACGTGCTATATTTTTCTTCTTTCAGACACTATCAGTGAGGCTGACTAATGTGCACACTTGCTATCATGCAGATCTAGATGCTCGTATGCATTCCTGTGTGTTTTATTTTTGTCCAATCAGTTGTGTTACCCACTTCTCTTTGGGCTAGCCGTTTTTATCGGCAGGGCCTAGACACGGACATGCGCGCAAGCATCGTAAGGCTTTAAAAAGCTGACGGCACCAGGCTCCCCTTTTTGCCAGCTTCCATATTGGAATGAACTTGAGATGAATGTATTGATCCGACAATGACACAACCTGGCTTTGCTTCAAAGGTGACTCCATCCCAGACCCTCTTGTGTTATGCAGTTGACATGGGCGAGTCGCAGAGGATTCGAGCGGTGTCAAGGAGTCGTTTAAAATTAGAGCGTGGGGGGTAAAATTGATTTTGTTTATATGTGATGTGATTAAACACAGCGGAGACCGTTTGCTGTCGCTGGAATCACAATCGCGGCTTTCAAAGATGCAGCGCAGGTTGGAGAAATGTCCTTAAGTTAATATATGCCATTTGGTGATTGCCTTTAACCAAAGTGACTTCTGATGAGTGAAAACATTTAACAAAGAGCACAATACGTAACAGCACCAAGAAGGCAGTGATTTAAGAGTTCATAACAGCGGATTTCTCTAATTATGATGCAGACTCTGCACTGAATACTTAGTCAAAGGTCTGATGGAGGCTGCTTAGCTAATTTGGGTGTCATCCCTCTCAGCCTTACATATTTATAATACATTTGCTCACAATATAAACTCCCGCAGGACCTTAAAAGATGTGTTTGGGGAAGCTGTATGCTCACATTTGGTCACACTCAGCCTGTTGCTTACTATCAGTGATGTCACATCAATATCCCACAATAGTAAATGATCAATCTTGAATTGACTGCATGGACATTTTTAACAGCACGAACCAGCAGAAGAAAAGGGAATCCAGTCACATTGTGGGAGTCCGGCTCTCGCAGTCAACGATATCGGAGCCCTGCAACAAGTCTCTCATTTACACAAGCGCTCACGTAGTTTTATTTTAACTGCCCTCAGTAAAATGAGAAATTAAGAGGCAAGAGATAGAGGCTAATAGCATTTATTAACCCAGCGTGAGCGGGCAGCGGGGCGACAGCGGTCCTCCACCAGCCCTGTCTCGTCCTGGTGGTTCAGTCGGCGCAGCCCAGAGAGGGGAGTGGAACATAATAAAGCCCAACAAATGCACCCAGCTGATTAATGCAGCCCTGTGGCTATAGTAATTATCCCTCTCCACACTCCTCCGGCAGATGAGCCAAACAAGTACGCGGCAGCGAAAGGAAAATGTGCAAATGATGGATTTGTGGGACTCAGTGTCTGTTTCGTGAGCTTTGTGTAAGAAGTCGAATGTTGACACGGGGTTTGTCGTTTCGGTTTTGCTGTGGCGGCGGAGTTGAAGGTTTTGCACTTGCAGAAGTTTAATGTCAGCAGTTTAATGTCTGTCTGGATTGAGTTACAAATTCCTCGTGGGTTTAAATAGATGAAAATAAATGTATCGATTTATTGCATGTAGACGAAAGAGATAACAGTATGTGTGTTTTCAGACAGCAACATACAACAAACTTTTAACTAGTATAAAGTGAGTCAAATAATTATATGCACTTAAAAGCAACACTGAATTTTTATTTTATCAGATTTATATGAAATGCTAGTACACTGATAAAGCAGCTTTGCAACGTGATCAAAAAGTCATATGTATATATATTGCACTATTCCTGTTAAGAATCACAAAGTGATGACAACAATCAAATGCATTAAAATGCACAAATCTCAAATGTAATGGTAATGCAAAAATAAATGTAATAATAATTCTATATTTTAAAAGAAAACCACAAGTTTTTTGGTTCTACCTTCATGCACCTTGATTATTTTCCGTGTCACTGATTTCTTATTATGTGAGTAATTTGATTAAAGCAACTGATGATTGTAGGCAACGCGCTGAGTTCATCAAAGTGGCCGCTGATCGAGTGGCGTGTGAAGTGAAACTTTAAAAACACCGGCTCCAAGAACTGAAGGTATTGTCTTGTGTTGCCTGCATAAATGAACCAACAAGAAACAGTTTCATCTGTACCGGCTTCTGGAGACTGAATTGAATGCCCAGAACATTTAGGAAGGCGTACAGAGTGAACTTCCTCCTGCTGATACACTTTCTTCATGGCGAGGTCAGAAGGTCAGCCATAACAGGCAGTTTGCTCGTGAATCAGGAATTTAATTACATACAAGCAGCGTGACAGGAAGACCGCGTCCCTCAGCCCACTACAATATGTCATTACTATTTATTGACACGTAACGATTTTGTCTTTTTTGCACTTTGGAGAAATCTGCAAATTTCTGGTCCTCTACAGAAATGTTTTTCTCACAATCCTTCTCGTCTTTGTTTTCATTCATTAACACTCACTGTTTACACTAGTCCAGATTTCACTCCAAAAATAAACCCAGATTCCCTCTCCTACTCAGTTGTTCTCCTCTAAATTACAGCCGTGCTGGGAGTTTACAGCGCTCAGAATGTAAAACGGCAAATGAGAGCAAAACTATAATGAGAGCCTAAACTGCTGCCTGACAATGCAGGGTGGTGCGAGGCTGGTCTGCACTGATCTCCTTAAAGAGACACAGTCACGGTCATAGAGCCGAAAATCTGTTTTTGCTTAAATACAGATTTAATGATTGGATTACGGTTTCTTCTTCTGAAGATAACGTGATGGTGGGATTACACAGACTGTGCGCTCAATAGATTTCCTGTAAGATGCCACAAAACCCTGTGTCTCTACTCTGTGTGAGCAGGCCGCGCAGAGGAAGGGAGACAAATTAGGTCTGGACGCAAGTATGTACCCACCTCAGAAAGCTGGCAACCCAAGAGCAGAGCGGGAAAGTGCAAAAAATGTGTAATTTAGCCTTGAATTAAGCATTGCCAAATAAAAATGTGTTTTATTTTAAGGTAGTCTGACATACACTTTACATTTTGCATAAAGTTATTCAGTCTTAAAAATACCAAAAGACCACTTTTTTTTTGGTTTGATTGGCACTGGCTCTATTTTCTGCATGTGAAATTATACATGTCATCTGAACATCAGTTCTCGTCTTCTCGGTCTCATTAAAAACATAAACATATCCCCCCTATTGATTATGTCTGGATGTCTTAATCGGATCAGCGGGAATAGCCGGATTTTCCATCGCAGGAAAGTACATTAAATGCTAAAATATTGATCAAAAATGTAATGGAGAATGCACAGCTGCTTTAATAAAGCAATCAGCCTTTTGCTCCTGTGACTCTGATATGGACTGACATGAAAAGAAAACGTTCAAATGTATAATTCCTTTTCATTTAAAAGATGGTTGGGAAACGGGAGTCTGTCCTGAGGCTTGTGGCGACACGGCAACGCTGTGATCAATAGGAGCGTGTGATGGGTTTTGTATCGATCGGAAAAATGTGGGTTGATGAAGTGGGCTGGAGGGGTGGGTGGCGGGGCTTTGGGTTTCCTCCGACGGGCTGCCACATTTCACGTACGTGGTAAAGATCCACTCAAACTTCTCTGTCGTCGTCATCATTATTATCATTCCTGCCGAGGTCATTATCACTCTCAGTTTTCCTACATCCTGCCTCGCTAAGGACGGGTAGATCCCCTCTCTTCACAGCGTGACTGGTGGAATGCTGTGGGAAGCAGCTGTCATTACTTTAAAGGAGGGCAGGCTGTGGAAAGCCAGATCCATGGTGGAGAGGATAAAAGACTAAAGGGAACCGTTTAGCTCCATAATCTGGCACTGAGCCCTTTAAAGCACCGTAAACAGACCTGTTCAAATCACCCTCAGCGAACGTGCCTCTACTTCTGTTTCTTGTCAGTTACTGCTGTCCACTTTTGTTTACCTCATCACTTTGAATATCTATCTATCTATCTATCTATCTATCTATCTATCTATCTATCTATCTATCTATCTATCTATCTATCTATCTATCTATCTATCTATCTATCTATCTATCTATCTATCTATCTATCTATCTATCATTTCTTTCTTTCTTTCTCTGTTTTGCAGCGCTCCCTTGTGAATGGAGGCCGACTAGTGGCCCATTAGCCCGTCTCATCTCAGTAATCTTTCATCACCATTGGCTGCTGGCAGGACAACCTTCCTGAATCCAGCCAATGGCGGTCGCTCCATATGCACCTAAACCACTCCCTCCTGTTCTTAAAGAGCCCCCTTGTCTTCAATGGAGACTCAATCCCCCCTCGCCGACTTACTCAGCCTGAGTGCGCTCTCACTGCTGCTGCTCTCCATCCATCCCTCTTATCTTTTACTCTCTTTCTCTGTCCACCAATCCCATCATCTGTGTTCTACCTCCTCTCGTTGCTCACCGTTTCTTCTCTTCATCTCTTCCTGAGGTTCTTGTTTTGTTTTTTCCTCTCTCCTCTTTCTCGGACCACCACTTTTCTTCTCACCGGCCGTACTCCTGAGCCCGAGCGTGCGGCACCTGTGCAGACTGGAGTTTGTTGGGCCGAGGCAGAAGGTTTTTCTTTTTTTTTCTTCTTCTCTTTTTTTTTTTAATTTTAAGTGTGCAGGTTGAACACAGGAGGGAGGGGAAGCAGCACCCGGGACCACCTGACCAATATATATTGAGAATATGAGGAGATTTAGGAACTGATCTCCTGCTTCAGCTTTTCCCCAGCTGTTTATCTGTTGTTGTTTTTGATTTTTTTTTAAATTGCAACATCTGGAATGCTTAACAAGGACTGATGGATGTTTCCGAACTGTGTATCCCTGACCCTCTCTGCTACCACAACCAGTAGGTGCTTCTTTATACAAATCCCTTTTTTCCCTTCTTGCTTAGCTCATCTAAACTTTTCTGTCTCTATTTAAGTTGACAAAAATTGTTTAAAAATGTTATAATTTGTTTTTTTAAAAAGCAAACTAAACTATTTCCAAAGACAGGGAGTTGTACAGGACATCAGAGCTGAGCGGTGGCTGCTGTGGCGTAGCCTGCAGGGAGACCGGGGAGCTGGTCTCTGTACAGCTCTCTAGCTTCTGCATCAGGATCCAGGGTTTAAACTCAGCTCGTAGGAGAGAGTCTCAGGCAGATTAATGCAGCCGGTATCCCGTGCACTGTCCTCCAGCACCAGCCGGTGTCCCGGGGAAAGTTAGTTGAAAGCGTGACACAGAAAAGTGTGTAACTGAAGAAGTAGATACGTGTCTGTCTGTGTTACTGATACAGCTCATCTCATTTTATTGTCATTTATAGTTTTTATATAAAATTGGTGGTTATGATTAAATAACACTGAGTGTTTAGTAAGGTAGATCACCTCCAAATGTGGCACAGTATGTGAGTAAAATGCAGTTAATACGAACAACAAAATGTGCACTTTAAAACTTTTTTTTTTCTTGCGCATGCATATGGTTATTGTGCATTTTCTTAGCACAAAGGCAGCTTTTTTTCCCTAACAAATGAGAAGTTAAAGAAACTCTCAAATCTCATTTGGAGCTCCAATCTTTATCATTGTTACAGTTCTTGGATACCTGGAAAAATAGTTATCTTATTTCCAAATGTGAGTGGACAGGGGAAACCGTTCACTGCATTCACTGGGATCCTCTTAATGTTAATCTGTAGATGGGATTGGAAAGGTTTAATCTGCTAAGCACTTTTTACAGGACTGCGATTAAGGATTTTTCCAACTCTGCAAGGCTCCACAAAAGAAAAAAAGGGGGAGCATCTCCTGAAGTGTTAAACAAGTGTTTATTCTAACTGCATCGGAGCTGCCACTGCACATAATCAGAACAAATGAGATCCTATCGGTTTGTGTTGGTTGAGCAAGTGAAATGACAAAACGTGTTTGTTTTCAGAAAAAGCAGCTTTGGTTAGAAGCTGTTCGCTCAGTAGAAATATGTGTCGTTTTAATGCACTTTGCACATGCATCAAAAAAAGCTCATTTTGGTGTTAAGTCTATGTAGTTCTATTGATCACGAAATAAAATGTATACGCTGCTGCTGCTGCTGCTCATGATGATAATGATTCAAAGCACTTCAACACTTCAGTCAAAGGTGTCATGCACACCTTGAAGGATGTACATAAATTTGATTTATTCATTGTAATCAAATGAATCACATAAAATTCCTTTTCAAAAAGGATGTAAATCATTTCCAGGCTGGAATCTTCAACCTCAGTTTTGTCAGTTGTTTTGATATTTTACATAAAAGTAACAGATCTCAATTAAATACGTCTGTTTCAAGCATCGTCTCTGAAGGCTCTAACTTTTAATATCACAGTTATTTCGTGGTGCTTTTAAAACACACAATCGCAAGCCTTTCATTTTTACACTCAAAAAACCTTCAAATGAAAACTCTGAAGTTTTAATTACATCTTTAAAGAAGAAGAAAAAACTATGCCAAATAGAAATTATTAAAAATGACAAATCCTACAATATGATGCTATTAACCCATCGTGACCCCAGACTGTGTCTGTGTCCATCTATGTGTGTGTGTGTGTCTGCATTTATGTATGCACATAAAAATATGCATGCGTGTGCTGACAAGTGAGTAGCTGGTTATGCATGCTATACCTGCACCCTTAAATACTTGTTAGGTCATATTTGATAGGCCAGCACTACACTAACATCACAACTCTACATATTTTTACTGGTTCTGCTTGAGATGAACGATTCTACACTTGGAATTTCTTATTTCAAAATGTATTTGTAAGCGTTAAAGTTGCATTAACCATGTTGTCCTACATTTTCCCACATCGAGAAGTCGCACGCTGAAAATCTGTGTGCTCAGTGTCACATATATCTGTGATTAGTTAGGTTTGCCTCTGCTTTCAAACCCTTGGAGACTTTCGCCTTACAACTATCATACTGGCCCGAGGTGAAAGGTCAAAGGATTTTAGTGTCCAGCTGTCAAACCACATTTCTGATGCTAAAGCAAATACCTGCTTTGTCAAGAGACCAAAATATTAGTTACATCTAGTGATTTATTCTTTCTGAAAATGTGCACGTCGGGATCGTGTTTGCGTGTTGTGGACCAAAATCAAAATAAAATGCAGCTGTACATAATTGCATATGACCTACTATTTGCATCAGCCTCCACAGGTGCTCTCCACTACTTCATGTCAGTCAGAACCATCTGCTTTAAAATTAATGGAGGCAGTTTTGAATTAAGAGTCGTGTTAGACATGTTTTTTTTTTTTACACCTATTGCTTTATTCTTCTTTTACAATAACTGCTTTTTTTAAATTATAGAAATTCTAATACTTATTAATTAACTTGTTATTAACAGCGTCACATGAAGATGAAATATTCTGCTTGCTCAAAGATTTTTTCCACTTGTTTTACCTGCTATTCCCACAGGTGTCCTCCCCAAGTAAACAAACAGGAATGCATAAGCGACCAAATGTATGCAGACACAGATAGACAGACATGTGCACACACATGTAGACCAAAGAATCACACACTGACCTGGGATCTAATTTTAGCCGTCCAATACATAGAAACACCTGACTGTGTCTGTTAAAGAGGAGCACATCATCTTATCATGCATTGCATCTGTAATTTGTTACGCTTAACACACGGGTCTTGCTGTGATTAAGATGCACCCGCCATTTATTCTTTATTTGTTTTTGTTTTTTAACACTTGGCGTCACATACGGATACTTGAGGTAAAATTAATTTGATTGCAAAGGAGTATTTAAAACCCTGAGCATAAGGAAAATAGTTCCTGGAGTTGCCTGTTATTTAGGGGAATTCAAGCATTACAAATTTGCAGTGAGTGCAGTTCACTATCTGCAATCAGTGTTTTTTGCAACATTTATTTCCATCCATTCGTGATCGATCTTGCACTCATTCCTTCTTTCGTGTGCTGTCCAAGGTTCGAAAGAGTAAATTGGAGTTTGAATATTTCACTTTATGTGTACTCACAGCTCCCGGCCACCTTTTCGCACTTCACCAGTCGCCGTTTGGTTTGTGTCAGACTGCTTGAAAAGGATCCAAACCTTACACGAGGGCTGTGATCTCTACCAACTTTGTTTGATAGTTGGCTGATCTGACCAGCAGAACTGACTGGAAAGCCAAAAGAATCCACTGACGGATGGAGAGAGCAGGTGGTGGGAAAGTGCTGCATTGTGTTGAAACTGTGGTGAGGGGGGGGGGGGGGGGGACAATCTGCTTCCTTCCAACTTCACCACCAGCTTTGAGTTTTCATAAAGCTGACAAAAACTGGCTGAGATAAAAACAGCTCTGAACGTGTGAAGTCGCTGCTGTGTTTTCTCATGACTGTCGCGTTCACTGTTAGCAGTGGCTACTCCTTACGAGCCGAGCTTTGTTGGTTCTGTGTGATGGCATGAGGGGAGAAATAGCTTCATCACATGTCACGACCGCCCCTCTTGTTATAGATATATCCTTTAGGTGGCCTGTTAAGACTCTGAATTCATCAGGCTGGAGATGGACACCTTTTTTTTCTTCACCTGCTGTTCAATCAAACATGAATGTGCCTTTCAAGTGCTCAGGCTGAGTGTAAGCAGCAGTGAGAGGACTTCTTAGAAGGAGTTTGTTTTATTGATCAAATGAAATTAACACACACACACACACACAAAAGGAAAGAAGCAGTGTGCGTCTAATCATGGAGTGCGGGTCAGCCGGCATGTTTAATTTAATGGGCCTCATCGTAGCTTCACGAGGTCTCACATTGTGAACTTAATTCCTCTTCACCACGTTAATTTGCATTGTGTCAATTGACCGGAGCGCTTACTGTATCAGCTTGAGTCTCACTTGAAATTCAGTCCATGCTCTAATACCATTAGGCAAATGCAAAGTTGTGTCATTTACACATTTGGGGGAGAAAGAAAAGGGGGTGTGGGGGTGGAAGGGGTAGGAGGGGTGAGAGAAAAGCCAATTTGTGCCGAACAAGACTCGCTTGTGATTATCAGTGGATGTTATTACTGTGGAGAAGCAGACGTTTGAAGGTTATGTTTCTGGGCAGTAATTGAAATGCAAAATAACATTAGGATCGATGGCCATCTCTGTTTATTTATGAAATCAATATCGTAACTGTCCCTCATGAGTCCTTCTCTGATTCCCAATGACGGCTTAAGTCTCTGCTCGTTTATTCTTTCTCCCCCCCGTAACCTCCTTCTTCTGTCTCTTTTTAAAAGGCAGTTAGGGGTGTGTTTGACTTTGCAGAGAGAGCAATTTCCTAGAGGTGCTGGATGTGTATGTAGATGGGGGTTGATACTCCAGGTAAGGAGACATCATCCATGTGGGAAATCTATGCAGTCTCTCCTCGTGGCAGTGACATTGAAGAGGCCATATGCTGGAAATTCTCTGTATGGTATGTGTGTGAGTGTGTGCGTGTATGTGTGAGAGATAGAGAAGAAGAAACAAAGTATATCTATGTGATGCAAAACTAGTGCTGGGACTTACTACCTGAGATAAAACGACATTAAAACAAATGATGTCAGAGCAAAATAACTTAGAGAATGACTTTCCACCTTCGCAGCACAAGTAAAGGATATGCTTGGTTCCACAAACTTATCATCAAGCTTTAAACTGTGGTTTTAAAGCAGTTGCAAAGAATACAATACAATCTGATCCATTTTAAACCAGAATCACTCAGTATTATGTACAAATCTGTGTGTGGAATGCACATAGTCGAACATTAGCATAAACACATTAAATACACATGCAAGTACACTAAACATAAGCTCAAATGTATCTGAAAAAGAGGGAAGAGATAAATCAGTCACACAACAATGCAAGAAAATCCGAACAACTTCAGGAATAAGATGCTCCGAAAAGAAGAAACCTTCACCCTTTAGAGGCAAATACAGTAAATACTTCTGTTCAGTTGGCAGATTTTTTTTTGTTGTTGTCACATTTAACTGTAGGTTTGCGTTTCCTTGACTGAATCTGCAAGGTTGTAGCAAAAGATTATTAGATTATTAGATTATTAGAAATCCTGTTTCATGTGTTTGCTTCTATCAAATCAGCACATTACAGGGATAGCTCTTTTAAATGTGTATTCATTATAAATATATGAGAAAAAAAAGCAATATTCGCAGCAGCGAAATTTAAGAACACACACATTTTTGATGACCTTCATTTGTGTCACCCGCATGTTGTTGTTACCACTTAACACTTGGAGACACACGCTACCCCCATTTTCCCACTCGCATGACCATTCATTTCCCAGACACCGCGGCCACTGACTAACAGTGTAATCTATGTGTCAGGCGGGAAGGGGCACTCCGTTTAAAGCTGATAGAGTTTGCCCCAAACAAGGACAGCCTATCATAGAAAGATTAATGAACTAATTTCATGCATGGCTCCTTGCCTCTGTCCTTCTGTGCTTCCATGTTCGACTGTGTGTTCAGCACCGTGATTTACGCTGTGTTCCCTGCTACAAGCTTAACCCCAAGCTCAACAATAATATTTCCTTTATGCGGAAAAGTGCACGGTAAAAATTTGGAGAGCCGTATATATTCGCTCCTTCACCCAAGACAAGGACAGCATGAGGTCATTTACGGAGAACTGTTTTAAATATGCATTTTCTTTTTCGTGTTTGAGTGGCGGTGTAAATTTATCGTGCTGAAATTCAGGAGGCTAGACAACATATTTCATGGAGAAGAGGTGGATAGATTCGGGATTTATGTTGGGAAGCTGGGGATCTGCGGCTCTGCCAGCATGAGGAGGCATGCCAAAATACACACATGCACATGCAAACATCTGAGATTTCAGCTGCTCTGTCTGGACATTTTCCGCACCTATCTCATGTTAGCTTCAAAAAAACGGTCCATGATCTGAGGGTGCATCACAGTCCTGTCGCGTTAAACATTCTGGACGACTGTATTTTGTCGTACAGAGTAGTCTCTTGACGTGTGGTGGAGAGACTGGAACGCGTGCATCTGCTGCTCCGTGGTGTCCATTGTGGGACTGTGTGGGCCTCTCAGAACAGAGAAGGCAGGTGACCTTCACGTCTGTCTGATGAGTCCTGCTTGTCTGCTCCGTTTGTACAATTTTTCTGCGCAGCGGAGCAAACACTACCCCATTAGGTATTAGCTGCAGTGCGTGTGTGTGTGGTTTTTTTTTGTCAAGGGAGTGGGACAGGTTGAGGAGAGTCAGGCTGTGGTTTGAAAACTCTATGTCTCTTTATATTGGGGCGGGTGGTGGGGGGCGACCAAATTATGAAACTATGAAGCTATTTCTGTCTGCACGAATTGGTGGTTCGTGCCATTATTTCATTTCGACAGATTTGAAAGGGCCCATTAGAAATTTCCATTAAACCTAACAAAAAACATCTCCCCAGCGTTGCCGTGTGCTAAGTGTGGAATGAACTACTTTTTACGTATGCCACAATGTGCTATTCCATAGGGAATCCCCCCCTATCTGGCTGCAATGATGTATTAACTATTACCAGGCTGGTCTCTCTCCACTTCAGCTTGGAGAAAATATATCGTCCAATTGACTCTAGGTGAATGCTGATTGCTAACAAGATTTAACATGAGTCATCTGAGTCTTTTATAAGCCACAATATCCTTAGAATGAAGGCTAACACAATGCTGTATCTCTCAATCTCGCACTATGTTAACAGTCTCGACTGATTAAAAATGCATAAGGAATGTCTGGGGCCCGTAAGAGGAGGGTTTATTTTTTCATGCCTCATCTGGAACAGGAAGGAAGCCGAGGATCAATAGATCTGATCTGGGCCCAGGGGTAGAGGCTATCTCCTCCTCCTTTTCTCTTCTTTTCACTACTCGTTTGCAGTTAAAAAAGAAAAAAAAAAGAGGTTTCTTGGCTTTAAATAAACACTTGTGCAAAGGAGGCAAAAGAAGGAAAATGAATTTTGAAACACAACACCATATTTTAAAAAAAAAATGGAGACAGATCCTGGCAGTAAAAAAAGCCAAAAAAGTTCAGACTGTAAAGCAGCATTAGCTTGCTATTAGTTTCAGACATTCCCATCACGCCTTTCCGCCACTCTCACCGCATATTTATGACTCATAAGAATTTAAGGGCTGAAGTTCTGTAAGGTCAACACCAACTGTGACAGACAGAGCCAGCAGTTCTAAGACCAACCCGGGCCTCATTTCATGCTTCGTTTGAGAGAATATTATTGAATTACAGCAAGGAGCGCAACATACACTGGCTTTGCGGCCTCAAAGAGAAATGACTACCCACCAGTAGCGGTAGTCGTTAAGTAGTCGTTTTTTTTCTTTAATCCTACCTTTGTAGTCTTTATGATGGAATTCTTGGAATAAGGCACTTCCTCTGCCAGCTGTAACCCAGCACCTCCACTGGCAAAATAACTGGGACTATTGATTGGGTCATCTATTACCCACAATCCTCCATATGCTGAGTGTAACACCTCTCTTTGTCCATTAACAGCCTTCTGAAGTTTCATTCATTCATTTACTTCTGGCAGCCGACCAATTGTGGGCATTGTTTGCAAGATGTATGGGGCATCTGTTGACATGGTCGTTAGTTACCATTTTGCCTGAGAGGAATGAGCTACTGCACTATATCACTTGGCATTCCGGCGCATTAATGGTTGTGTGTGTAAGGCAATCTATCAAACTCAGGTGAACGGGCTGATGAATTTCTTGCAGAATGAGTGGCGGATGATGGTAGCAGGCAAGACTCGGTACAGTCACGGCGAAGCTTTTGTGCTCTGTTGTTCGGTCCTCTATTTTTTTCACTTGGGGGTATTTGAGAGCCTTTGCGTTCTTTTTATTTAAAGAAAAAGTTTTAAAAATGCGTGAAGAAAATGCAGTAAAACGGTTAATATTTTTAAAAAGTTTGCTAATTATTAATACTGAGATATGTTACTTTTATCTTATTAGTTTGTGTAATAAAATATTATTTATATGCCAAAGCTCAGTGTCCCCTAATGTGGTTTCTATGCCAATATGACAGTTTTTGTGTTTTGTTTTGTTTTTTTCCAAATCACAATTTCTTTCCTAAATCCAACCAAACAACTCGTGGAAACGAAAGTTAAAAACAACACAAACCATGGTGTCTTTCTGCCTACTTATATATGTGCTTTAAAACAAGTGGTTTGAACTCCAACATATCACCCCATGCTCTCCTTTTCTTTTCTCTTTTTCCTCACACACAGTCAGTCAAAGAAGGTTAAAGAAGGAAACAAGGTTAGGAGAAGGGCAGCCATCTGTGCCCTTCTCCTAACCTTGTTTCTCCTCGAGGTTTCTCCCACTTAAAAGGGAGTTTTTCCTTCCCACTGTCGCAAATTGCCTTCTCATAGGGGGGTTGTCTGATTGTTGGGTTTTTCGCTCTAATACTGTGGTGTCTTTACTGTACAGTATAAAGCATTTTGCGGTGACATTATAAAAATTGAGTTGAACTGAATTAAACATTCATTTCTTTTCAAAAATTTGGAAAACCATTCCCTGTAAATTCAGTTTCAAAACTGACTGACGTTCCGACTCTGTTTGTGTTTCTCCAGGTTACTAACCAGAATGCCCTCCGAGGACCGGCACCTATCCTCGAGCTGTGGTTCTTATGTCAAAACTGAGCCTTCCAGTCCTTCCTCCTCGCTCATAGACACTGGCAGTCACCACAGCCCCAGTGGCAACTCTGACGCCAGCGGCGGCTACGTTAACGTTGGCAGCGGACGGTCACACACCCTGGACTCCCCCCCAATGTTCAACCCAGGCATGCTGGGAGGCGGCAGCGCCTGCTTACGCCGCTACGAGGAGTGCTCCGGCGGCATGGCCGATGACTCGCCAATCAAGTGCGAGTACATGCTCAATGGAATTCCCAAGAGGCTGTGCCTGGTGTGTGGCGACACTGCCTCGGGGTACCACTACGGAGTGGCCTCCTGTGAGGCCTGCAAAGCCTTTTTCAAAAGAACGATACAAGGTACTTTTTTCTTTCCCACATTTCCTTTCACATTTCACTGACTCACCTGAGCTGTCAGTAAAACTGTCTTTTAGGTGGTGGGTTCTTTGTATTTTTGATACAATAGCAATAGAAAATATGAGTAAAAATGTCTGCTTTTTGGATTAACTATAACTTATGAATACTTAGAAAAATGCTCTGTGGGGCATTTTTGCATCTTTGCGTTTGTAGCTGTTTAAGTACTGGTTTATTTTAACTACATTAGACAGAATAATATTCATTCACAACACCACAGATAACCAGATAAATCAGAGGATGTGGAGAACTGATCAATAGAAGAGAAATGAAGAACCTACACACGTTAAAAATGTTACAGTTTTCATTACATTTTTGATTGTTTTTTTTCTGTGGATTATCAGATCAATCGATATTGATGGCCTCCGTTTTTTTTTTTTGTTTTTTTCAAAATAAATAGCAAAAAAAAAAAACACTTGTCGATAGGTGTTACCAACTCACAGATATCAAAACAGCGACAGGCGAACAGCACCAGATAAAAATGTTACATTGTTATCTTTTTTTTCCCTTGAAGTGGCCATAAAAAAACAATGATTTGTATTTCTTAATATTTATTCTAAAAAGTAAATTATTGCTAATGTTGTTACATGAAAGCATTGAAGTAAAGAGATGAGTAATTTTAGTGAAACTGAATTTTAATCAAACATAAATTTATACTTAAAACAATAAATTCCTGACTTTCCAACAGTACTTTTAAGCAAGGTGTATTTTCACTCTTGTCACAATAGAGAAGTGCTACTTTTTAATGATTTTAAATACTTTACGTTCACTTGAATACGTGGCCGTGCGTGTCACAGGTTCCTCAGTGCTTTCATGGGGCTAATACGATGTGGTGTCTACCGCAGGCATTAGGCCCAGACCGCAAATCTGCTCTAGTTTGTGATTTTTTATGGCGAATCATACATCTGGCACTGAATCTGCCATGTGTGGGATCCGTTCCAGAGTAATCTTTTGGACAGAGATAATGCGCCACAAACCGAGATGCAGATTTTTTTAATTTGATTTGCAGCATTTGTGTCTGGATACATGGAGTCAGAGTGAGGGCACATTAAGTCAGGCAAATTTGAAAAGTATTCTGCCTAAATCCCTCTAAATTACTGAAGCATGAAGCATCTTTCAGCACTGTTTTTTCCTTTTATTTTATTGGCTTTTGTTAAAATCCAAAACAGCGCATTACTGTCAGAATAAAGATGGAAAACGTGGGACTGATGTGAGAGCTGGTTACCTCACTTGGTCTTAAGACTGAAGCTCTTCAGCACTCTCTCTAATTACGTCACATGTTTACAAAATTCTGACTTTTTCTAATAACTCTTAACGTGATGATGACAAATATACCAAGCCTGATCCTGATATATATCATTTTTCTTTTTCTTTGGCAGCGAGGTCTTTTTTTCTAAAGTTTTTGAACAAGGGTCAGGGGTAGCCAGGGTATTTTAGATGTCCTATTTCTCATTATTAATTATCAGACATTTCTAAAAGAAAAACACACACAAAAAAATAGAGACAGCAAAGACATATTTTCCAAAACTTATTATTTATTTACAAATTTTTTTGGCTGCCCATTTTTAGGAAGGCCTTTCCTGGCTTAATTAGCCTATATGAAAATGGCTGGATTGTGGATCTTAGGAGTATTTTCACTTTTCATGTACAAGAGGCTAAAGCATCTTTGGATTGGGAGCCTTAGAAAATGTAGGAAACCCCTACTTTCTTTCAAGTTATCAACACAAAATCTGTTGTTCAGTCCACATGCTACACTTTGTTGGGTTTTACTGAATGTTTTTGGCCTTTTGTCCAAATCCTGCATGCCTATTTATGACCAATCATTGTTAGTTAAAAGGCTGCTCGTGCCCCAGTAATGCTGATGTGTGACTTTGCATTGTCTTACCGAGATCTCTCTCTCTCCTTCTCATCTTCTTCCTCGTCACTGTAGCCTTCTTCTTCTTCTTCTTCTTCTTCTTCTTTTCACTCTCCTTCTTGGAGGACAGGCCTGTAATGAGCTTAATCTGTCCGTCATTCGTCCTGAGCCACGGGAGTTTCAGTCAATAACAATCAGTGTTGGGTGACTGTAATTAGGAACCAGGCATTTCATTGGGAGAAAGTCAAGAAAGGAGGGTGGGAGGTGTGGATCCGTTCCTTGCCCCCAGGCCCCTCTAGCCCTCACCCAAGGGGAAGGAGACAGGGTCCAATTAGAAGCAGAGGCACGTGTTGTGGTGGCAATAACAGAGGAAGGGAACAGCGAGACGGAGACGCTGAAGAGTCCTCTAAATAAAGGCGGTGGGACGAGGGACGGGGTAGGTGGTCATTCACAGAGAGGAGAAGCCGCTTTAATGGAATGGTAATCAGGAAGGGGGTCCCGGCCTCGGTAAAGGAGGAGGACAAGGAGAGGTCCAACTTGAGTGGAGATGCACGTGGATAATAGCATAGCATAATAATATATCAAAATTTAGAGGGAAAATAAGAGAGGTTAAGGAAGGATATTAGAGTGGTTGAAATGTCCTTTGAGAAATAAAGGTGGACACAAGACCTGATTAACTAAGAGGGTATGCCGACAGTGAGCTTTTAGAGGTAGACAATTTAAGTCTATTGTGGACCCCCGTCTCACCCACCCACACCCAACAAAAAACACACACATGCAGTCATATTTGACCTATCCTGTTATTTTTGGATTACTGTTTGGTTTTGAAGGAAGAAAATTTGATATCCAAGCAAGTTCATCAACCTCAGAAGGTCATAAAATATTGCATGTATGTAGTACAGAGAATAAGTTGAACATTTCAGCCATGCAGCAAACTGTAATGTTGTCTGCTTGTTAAGGCAAAGCTCAGAATCACTGTCTTCAGTTAGTGAAAAATAACATATTGCTCGGTGCTCTACAACAATAGAACAAACAGCAGATGTCAAGGAGGCAGCTGAAGAAAGAAAAAAAATGAAAACTATTTTGTTTCATTTTGTAAAACCAGAATTTCATACTTACAGATTTATTAATGCCTAAACATAATTCACATAATTTTCATAATTTTGTGCTTGTGCAAAATAGAGCAGTGGTTATGTGATTTAACATGAATTAGATTTTCTTTATGTATACAACATGCATCATATATAACATGTATATCTGTGAGAGTGACATATATATATATATATATTTCTTTTAGTTATTCATTTATTCTTAAATGTCTCTAGTGTGAATTTTGGGACATTACTGTGCATTAAAAAGTATTAAGTGTACTCATTCGATTATGTAATTTTTACCATAAGAATTTACCCTCTAGTATTCGCACTGAGAATAAAACGAAAGTACTATATATTAATACTGCAAATATTATAACGCTCTTGCTGCATGCAGTTAGTTTGCAGTATAGTATGCAGTAAGGTACATGGCGTGCATCTCTACATACGAGCGCTGCAGTGTACTTTATTTCCCCTCTGCTAATGCCTCTCAGTTTAACAGACTTTACCTACCCCAAATCCAGCAGCAGCCTCTGCCAACATGCTGGCGTGGTGCCCTCGGCCCCTAACTGTGCGTGTGACCCTGCTGGCACTTTCGATGCCAGGGATCCTGACAAATGTTGGCACCTTCTCCTTGACCAACAGGGGGTTGTGTGTGTGTGTGTGTGTGTGTGTGTGTGTGTGTGTGTGTGTGTGTGTGTGTGTACATGTGTTTGTGTGCTCCTCTGGCAGACCTGCAACAGACAACACCTGGTTTGCTGTTTTTAGGTACCATTAATACATCTCTGGACTTACGGGACATTGTTCAAACAGTCAATCATGGGGTTACGGATACTTGGGAAAGAGGATTTGTCACTGGATTCTTGGTGTCGTGTCAACTTTTGAAGTGTGTGCATAATGATTTGGGGTAAAAATAAATTAAAAAAACTCTTAACCGGAATCAGGTGAGAAAGACGGGCAGCGGTTAAATTCCAGCAGATTCAATATGTCTGCATTTTCTGGCTGTTTTTGGATCTGAGTGATTAAATTGCATAGGAAATATTTCCATAGTGAGCCAACAACCGTCAAGACGACTTGAATAATACATCGAGCTTTGCTACATGATATCGCAGTCTTAGATTGTCCAGTCTAGCAGCAGCTCCTGGTCTTTGCTGGAGAACATTATGCAGAGTGCTCAGCTGTGCGTCCGTCTCTTAGCCCTGTGCTGTTGAGGGAGGGCAGTTTTCCCATCATCCTTTAGGTGAAGAAGGATGGGCTGGAAAGGGTCGCGGTGAGCATTGCAGAGAGGACGCTCTGCATTAATGAAGCTAATTTATCTGTGAATCAAAATGGGAGTGTGTCTGCGGGGCGGGTAGGTGCTTTTTACATGCCCCATCAAAATGCCACTAAACCCTCCTCTCCTTCAGGAGTGTCACACGGGGTCACCTTGGGACAGGTGTGTGTGCGTTCACAGGCACACACGTGCACACACGTGTTGTGTATTTTGCAGTGTTCTCACTCCGCGCCTGGTGTGATTTGATCTTCTTTCCAGCGCAATAATTCCAAAACAAATTATTCCTAATTGCTGATGTATATCTTTTAAGCACACAGAATAATGGAGTCCTTTTTTTCCAATCCTTTTCCAGGGAATATCGAGTACAGCTGTCCGGCTACCAATGAGTGTGAGATCACCAAAAGGAGACGAAAGTCTTGCCAGGCCTGCCGCTTTATGAAATGTCTTAAAGTTGGCATGCTAAAGGAGGGTGAGTACTGGTTTTTCACACAAGCTCACACAACATATATATATGTGAGTGTGTGTTTGCTTTATCCTTTTATTTTTACTCTGCTCCTTGTGCAAAGCTGCATTATTTGGGGTCTCTGTTCAGTGCTGCTCCTCAGCACTACAAAAAAATCTAAGTACTGTTGTATCCATGGTTGTATATCACATAGGAAGCAGCGTGACGCAGTTGAGTTCACAGTTCGCAGAGTGATGAGGGCTGCGGTGGATGAATGCTTTAAAGACTTGTGTCTGGAGTCTGTGTCCCTTATAAAACCACACACATGTAATTTTTAGACTTAATTTCAGTCACGCTGTGGCTAAGCTTGGGTAACAAAACTAGCTCTTTATGTGCAGGAAAAGGTTATAGTTGAGGTGTTAGAACGCCTTTCTGGCAATCAGTGCTTGGGTTCAAGTAACACTTTTGGCTATGGACACCCCGGTGCTTGTCTCTGTGATGCCGTATATGCCATGCTTTATACTCCCTGGTGTAAATAGCCACATTAACTTTTCCACCCTCTGGTGCAAATAGCATTGTTGGCTATTGACACCTTGGTGCTAATAGCATCTGTCTAGATTAATTAACTGTCACATCAAAATCCTAAAGATCATTTCCTTCTTAGGCAGCTTTCTCTGTTTATTAGTATATAAACTTTAGACTCTCCTCTATGGCACCAAATTGTCTTGTGATTCTATATTTTAAAATGCATGAGATGGTGTAAAGATTTTATGATCAAGCTGAAATCAGGAGGTTCGCCTATGTGTTAGAGTAAGCTGTCTGTTTTTCAATGGTTGTGGATCTGTGATGGTCACTCCAGTCTAGAGGATGGTCAGTGATATCAAAGCCAGCTGTGGCCTCAGGGAGACACCGGTGACATCACCCACAAGCCTTACTTACTTCTCCTCACACTGCCGAGCCTCTGAGTGTTTAACTCAGCCGGGTGGAAAAAGCTGCTGAGTTGGATATTCTTACCAAGACCGACTGAGATGTGTAACAGTACTCTTAAAAAGCACAGGCTGTTCCCCCAAGACTTCCCTCTCCCCTGGGCTCTGGGTGTCTCTCTCTCCATCTCCCACTCTGTCTGTCTGTCTGTCTGTCTCCCTTCCCCTCTCTTGCCTGCCTGCCGTATTGATCCACTAAATGCTTTCCGAATATCCCACCTCACTTCCTGCACGTGTTGTTTTTCCTCCAGCGTGAGTCCTCTGGGAGTACAGAGGGAAAATCTAGCCGATAGATTTTCTTTTTTTCTTTTTTCTTTCCTCGGGAAGAGCTTTTTTTTTTATCTTTTCAGTTTGCAGAGCGAGAAGAACTATCCTACACCAATGCAAAGTCTATGAAAAGTCTAAATCATGCTATTTATATGCGGAGGGCTTGTGCTGAGCTTGGACTTCAGTGAACATTTCTGGACAGATGTCCATGAGAAAAAACAAAATCTCAAATTGCTGAAATACAGCCTATTTTAATTACATTTCTTTGTCTTATACTGAAACAAAGAATAGTTTTTGAGCAACTGTGGTACGAACGCTGTATAGGAGAATAAATGCACACTGACAGTAACAGTAAATTAATTGAATAATGTGCAGAAATAAGGCAGAAGTGTAGGCTTTCCATAGGTGTTGATGGCATAAAACATATAAGAAAATAAAGATTTAGAGAAAAAGAAGCAAAAGAATTTTTAAAATATTTCATTCACACATTAGGATTTCTTTATTTCTACCAACATTAAGATTAAGTGTAACTGATTAGAGGAATGACCGCATCGTACATTTTATTAGGACGTAATATGTGCTCTGATAGCATCAATGTGTGTATGTGTGTGTGTGTGTTTCATAGTCCACACTGAATCCTAAATTAAAGAAACATACGATTTATAAATTTATTTATAAGCTCCACATAGAGAAAAACAACTGTTTCCTAAAAATAAAACCATGGCCATATAGTTTTGTACACATCTGGTAATAGCAGCCTACACAAGTTGACTGCAATTTGTCCCAGTAACACAAGACTGCGTGTCTCTCTTTTAGTTCACTTTCACTGACCCAGCTTCACTGTGACGTAGCTGCGTTTGTTCCTCTCAGACAGAGGGGCCGTCCGTTCTGTTTGGCATAACGCTACTATTTATACATGCAGCCACTTTTTATGTCTTAATCCCGGCCAAAATATCTCACACTGAGCCTTTGACTCTTGGCCAGAAGAAAAAAAAAATAGCAACACATTTGCTTCAGAAATAAAGCTGAAACTATTAGTGCATGCTTAAAGGAAAAACTGTGGGGTATTGTCAGCGGAGAGCCAAGCTAAGCCGGCCAGTGTGTGTGCGAGGCGCAGCGTCACAGCCACCGCAATATGTGGCACAGTAGGCGATTTTCTAAAAGTGATGGTGTTCAATTAAGAGTAAAAAGGACACTTAATCATGGCATACTGCAGTGGCGTGGCCTCTTACAGATTTAAGGGGGACTTTGATCAGTGAACCAGTAGGGGGGAGGGGACAGCGGCTAGCCTCACTTTATGCTATGAGATCCCCCTGCAACAAGTGACCAAGGGCTGGTCACTGACAAGGAATAATTACATTGTGTAATTTCTTAAAATGTTAACACTTAAATGGTGTTTAACACTCTATTATCCTGCAAGGTTAGTTATATCATCAACAGGTTCAAACACGGAGGACTAATAACAGAAGGCACAAATGCAGACTCTGAACTACGAGCAGCAGATTGACATTGTGGGTAAAATCTAGGAAACACTAGCAAGGATTATTTCATAGATTCAATTCAGTTCTATTCTATTTTATTTACATAGCACCAAACCACAACAACTGTCACCTCAAGGCGCTTCACTGTAAAATAAAGATCCTACAATAATACAGATAAAATCCCAACAATCAGACGACTCCCTATGAGCAAGCACTCGGTGACAGGGAGGAAAAACTCCCTTTTAACAGTTAGAAACCTGCGGACTCTGCTGCAACTGGTTTGAGCTAAGGGGAGGGAGACAGGACAAAAGATACACTGTGGAAGAAAGCCAGAGATTAATAATATCTAATGCAGCGTGGAACGAATCCAGAGGACTTAAAGACAACAGCACATTCCACAAACAGGAGATTGATACACTGAAAAGAATAAGGAAGTGTAGAGTTAAAGGTTTAGCTTAATAAAGAAGGTTTCTATTATCTTCACAATTATCCAGACTCAGATTTAAAACGCAAATCTTTTAAACCAACAAAGACGAATGTTTGAGCGTCTACTGAAGGGATATTTTGAAGACACCCACAACTGTAGTGATGCCTCCACAGTCCAGACCTAAATACAATACTTACAGAGAAACCAGAAACCAGCTAACTTGTATTTTATATCCATATCTAAGCCAGACCTAATCAGTTTGGCCCAAATATGTTTTGTGAGATCGCAGTAAACCTTGATCTTTGACATAAAAAAATAGCTGACTGACTCTCTGATGTGGATGAACTGAAAGCTTTTCCAGCTTAAAAACAGATTTTTTTAGGTGTAAACTCATGATTGTGGTGTCCAAACAGAAAAATGGTTTTATGTTGAAGGTTTACACATTTGAGCAAATTTCATCCTTGTCAATATTAAGCAGGCATGTGTTTTTTTTACTTCTTTCCTTTGAAATGAAACCATTTTAACTTTTTAATTAATAAAATGTGTCCAGATACGTTTCTATTTTAACTATTATAATCTTCAGCTATTAACAGGTAAACATTGATAAATACATAAACTGGATATTGTAAGTTTCACTTTTTTCCCCAAGTTATTCATTTGTTCCCATTGCAAATTTCCCTCACGTTGGCAGTGGCTTCCTAAAAAACGCCTCCCTCGGGGTGCTGTGAGAGTTTTGTATTGTATTGTGATGAGTTGCTCTAGAAGTTTCCAGTATTTCTCTTCCTCGTACCAGTCATGCCATCCTGACTTTTAAAGGGTAGCTGCCAGGGATTTTGAGCCCCATTAGTGGGTGGGGAAAACCCTTCTGCTGTGCGCCACCTGCCACTAATCAGCTGACTTTACTTCTTCGAACTTGGTTTGGTGGCTTCAGGTGTGATAGGGGTCTAAATAAATCAGGTATTCTAGCTGTGGCCAGTGCCAACATAATGCAAATGGAATTTATGGATTATGCTTAAGGGTATGTTGAGCTAAGATGTCTGTTTACGATGTAACAGATTATTATTTTTCCAAGAAAATCGAAGAAATAATATAGATGACAGGCCTCTCTCCTGGTTCGGCTTTACTGCTATGTCACAGCCGAGCACCTGGATGAGCCGGGTGGACGGCAGCGAAGGGCAGCTGTTCGAGGAAGCCGGCCTCATTCACTGACCTCTCAAATGTCCAGCTGAGACTGATGAAAGGTCACAGGTCAGTGGAAAAACTCTCACGTAATTACAACTCACGGAAGGTATGGTGTCAGTCACAACTGCCAGGAGTCAGTGCACCCAGCTAATAGCGGCGCTAATATCCCATAGCATTACTGTACGGTGTTAAATGATGCAAGAATCTACCACGTGTGCATTTTTCAATTTCCGCTTTGAGTCACATCCTGCTGAAGAAGAGAGATGGATTCTTTTTTTCTTTTTGTGCCAGTAAGCATGGGTATCTATGTTGGTCCTTGAACAGGTGTCCGATCATCATGTTAACAAATTATCGTGTTCAAAAACCAAGTCCCGCTGGAACAGAAGCATATCGCCTTATACCCACTGAGTGTCTGTCCTGGAAGAAGCAGGTCTGAGCATAAAAGGCGCTTACAGTTTGGTCTTTTAGTCTCTACTGGTGGGTTCTAGTTCGGTGATGTTAGCTCGGTGTTTCTGTGGTTTATTCTTTGCATGCGGGGATTTTCTGACATCGCTGTAATGTGGTGGGTGAACACAAGCTGCCAGACTATTTTGGCAACCTACACCGCTGTCTCGCCCTCTCCTAACCACAGATAGGGATCAGCAGTCTTTCCTGAGCGAACGTGGCTACCAGGGTAATGTTACAGCCTTATTTTCCTCCGGCCACATACACAAAAGATTAGTAAAGCCATATCCAATATCACAGACTGTCAGGTCCCTTCCAAATCAATAGGCTTAAATCAGAAACCAATCTATATGCTAAGATTACATCACCATAATAAAGATATACCCAAAGTCTATACTCTGTGGGCATCTTCAGAACCAAAATTTTTAGCGTGTGTTGGTCTGCACCATTCGAAGTATTTAAACTGTAAGTGAGAAGGACCCCTCCCTTCTTGCCACTTGTTTTTTCTTGTACCGTAAACTTGTCTATCTAACAGCACATGTGTGGGGGCTTGTTTGCTTTTTAGGGTGTCAGAGTAGCTGGCAGAATGCAGCTGAAAGTCAGCGCCCACCCAGAGGCTCTGCACTGGCCTGTCCTCACTGTCTGGCAGGTGATAGATCAGACACGGAGACTAACACGTGTTCCTCCGAAGAAGAGGATTTAGCGAAGCGCTGACCTCATAACAACCCTTCTATACATGTACTCGCTTCCCGACACACATGTTAAAATGTATATCACCCCTGACAAGGGGCTCAGAATCGCTCCTTGAGGTCCCGTGCTTGTCACTGACACCGTTCTAGCTTTTTGAAAACATTTTATTTTGTCCACTACACCAGCTTCAACTTCATGAATGATCTCGGCCCTTCTCGAGCTCTGCAGATGTTTTTTATTAGAGCTGCATCTGTGGTTAGGGCGGCACTGCGAGACAAAATAATACCCCTTTGTGGACACGCTGGCTCAGATTTATGTAAGTGTAAAACATGATAAAGAGTGATACAAGTGTCATGGCAGTTACGGTTAAGCAGTGCCAGCATTGCCAGGCCACCGGGAGGGGGTTGCAGCAGATGGTGCGCCATGTTAATACCCAACCCAATTCAGTTCCCTTCAACTTTTTGTGTCGTCTTTTCTTCGCCTTTCCCTTCTTATTTTCAGCCCACCCAGACTTAAGAAAAAAACCCGATGACAGCCTTTACTGTAGCTCTTTCTGACTTTCCAGATCAGATGTTGAGAGGCAGCCCTGGAAGGGCAGAGCGGCTGCGCTTTGCAAAGGGTGAGCAGGCCGCGTCGGAGGGGGCTGCACGCCGCATCCCTCTGATTTTTCCCAGCTAAAATAGGGAGCTCCTAATCTCCCTTTGGCAGCGTTAGCCAGCCAGCCAATTCTGACACATTCTCTCGAAAGAAGCGCCTCTGACAGGTGAAAGGCTGAAAATAGTTGAGAGTGAGAAGCTTAAATACGCATGTACACACGAGCACATGTTCACATAGTAACACACAGTCTCGATATGAGACACATGCACCTTTCAGTGATGACAGCTGCTCTGTAGAGCATCTTTTTGTACCAGAAGAATGAATCTCACTTATATCATGAATGGTTTTTTTGGACACTTTTTTTTTTGTTTTTGCTCAACCTTCTGTCTTCCTTTGTGTATTTTTGTTTTTCTGGCTTCAGTTTTACACTGAAGACACTGCTGACGTGGGTGTTTTTCAGCATATAGACCGATGTTTTTGACCTCATTGCGAAGAATGTGGATTTAGACAATTTGGATGGGGGTTTAGGCAGAAAATTTAATCACATACTTAACTGGATGTTTGTGTTTTAAGGTGGACTTAAAGGGCCGTTTTACTTACTGTGTAATTTTTTTTGTCATTTTTTTTCATTGTGGGCTTAAAATGAATATTTTGGCAGCTGCTATGGTGAAATAGATATCTGTCGATTTTATGTGCAAATAATAAACACATAGCAGAACAAAATAATCCGCAGCACACTCCCGGCGCACACGCCGCCAGCGCATGAAGCGAAACACTGTCACTTTAATAAGGAATTTGCCTTAACGTTTTAACAAGTCAATAAATGTTGTGTATGTGAAAGCAAAACAGATCAGGTGGCTGTAAAGATTGCTCCAATGTAAATATGCCTCATCGTCTTGCCACACACATGTGCACGCACACAAACACACACAAACACACTCACATAGCAAGAATAGACTTTCAGCCGAGTATCTCAGCCCGTCTTTCTCGCAGTCAGCACAAAGTTACGAGCGTGCTGTAGTATGTGAATTCATATTATCCAGCACACACATTTCTTTTACCCCATAACCTCACCCATGCATCCATACTTTGCCTGTCACACTTTATGAAAGGCCAGCAACCATAAAAAAGGATCTGGATGCCTTTAAGATGATCTGTGGGCCCGCCTGGCCCCCGCTGCCCCCAACCCATGTCAGAGGCTCTCGTCTGGACCCGCATTGTCTTGAAGCGCGGAGGCCGATGTGGTTTTGGGCCTGAGGTTAGGAATGCGGTGCTGACGATGACACACATGGCCCCTCTCGCGCCCTCTCCGGCCCTCTTCCAGGGGCCTCATTCAGCTGTCTTGTTGTGGTCATATTCTCAGTACTGTTCCATATCACATGGGGAGGAGATAATCCCGCACTGGTGAGATCAGGTGGTCATTGGGACAGGCAGGGCCGACAGAGAGAGGATGTACAAACTGAGAAAGAAGAAACCATCAGGAAACAGATATATTCACCCAAGCACAGCAGATTGTTCTGTTTGATTTTCCAACCCTCCCACTCTTCAGCCTTATCTAACCCTTGTTTTTTTCCCTTGTCGTTGTCCCTGCCCTCCTGCCTCGGGTCTCTGCTGTTTGGAGCGCCGCTAAGCTGTAAACTGAAACTGGTTAGCGCTGAGCTCTTAATTCTTGTCAGCGTCTATTAATTATGGGCCAGTTGGATGTTCGAGTTCAAACAGCCCCCGCGGATCTTGGAATTCTAACTCTGGCTGTTTGGTCACTTGTCGCTTGTCGTAGCTACACGACCTAGCAGCCCACGGCAAGGAAACTGGTGTGTGTGTGTCAGTGTGTGTGTGTCTTGATAATGTTAGGGGCAAAAGCAGCAACAATTCACTGTCAGTTAGCCTGACAAGAACATGCTGCATGAATTCGGTTTTGGTACCTTCTTAATATATTTATGCATTAAACAAGCTTATTATTGTGAAAGGCTTAACTAACTGCATAACCCTATATTAGGCCTCTGTGTACCATTAAATAGAGAGAGAGAGGCTCCTGAACTGATTTAATATCTGGAGTACATGCACACAGTTTCCTGAAGCCCAATTTATCATTTTAAATTTAACTTAACCAAGAGTAATGCTAAAAACAACCACTAAAGCTCCATCTATCGCAAACCCAGCTCCTGCCTGCCTAACTGACTAATTAAAACCGCATCCACATGTGTTCAAAGAACAAGAAGTCTATTTGCAAGCCTTATTGATTACTTTAAGGCGTACAAATGGAAAGCTGTGTTAGGAGAGGGGCTCTCGATTTAGCTTCAATCTGCCAGGCATAAAATGATCTCACTGTGTTTGCTGGGAAGAATGAGCTCCCTCTGGGCACGGTGGGTAATTAGGTTAGTGGATAGTCGGTGTCAGGAAATTGAAAGACCATCCTAATCGGATTCTTTTGTTTCCAGGGGAATCAAAGGAATTTATATGAGTCACTGGGAAATCTCACACGACTTAATTCCACTTGACCATGTAAAATCTGTTTGCTCTCCCTCAGTGCTCAAACAACTTTTAATGCAAACGTATCAATTCAGGAGACAAGGTGCATCCAGCCCGCATCCTCTGTGATGGCTTTGAAGATAATCCTGCATGTGAATGCTTAAACTTCCACTCAGACATCCTGCTTGATGGTTGTAAGGTTAAAAATAAAGGAATGAAACTGTTTATGTAGATAAATGACAGAAAAATGCTGTTACCCTAATTTTTGTACTGTATATTATATGAAGAATGGTTATATAGTATTTGTCATATACAGGGTAGAAAATTAAAAACCCTGAAATGCTTGTGAGAGTCTGATGACACAGCAAAACAGGTCAAGTTTCCCCCCAATAAATAGGCTACAGTTTTATAATAAGCTGTGGTTATGGTAGCAAATACGATGCCATAAAATAGGTCGTTATAATTGAATGTAACTTTCAAAAATTAAGCATATAAAAAGAAAGTGAGAAAGTCAGCAGCAACGCCTACTTCCAAACATAACAAGTGAAAAGTTCCCTTTTATTTTATTTTGCTACGTAATCATTAAGTTTTGTGGATTCGTCAGAGTGGCTTTGGTTTATCTTATACATACGTGATATTTTTAATTATTTTTTTTGCAGGTGTGCGTCTGGATCGAGTGAGAGGGGGGCGTCAGAAGTACAAGCGGCGGTTGGATGCCGAAAACGGCGCCTACCTCGGCCTCACCCTCCCCCCTCCAGCCAAAAAACCACGTGAGTCGCTTTTTTGTTGCTTTTTTCTTTTTTTAATTTAAAATCTCCCTCAGTAAAAATGTGTGTATTAATTGAGCATTACAAAAAGCATTAACTTTATTAGTTAATATGATGGGACATTAAGCTGTGAAATGAATCCCCTTGAGGAATATGGCGAGAGCATTGTTATCTACATCCAAAGATGAGATTCATGTGGCACAATATGATCATATTTTAGGCAAACACTGTTGCCTTAAACTGTCACACACCACAGTACATTTATATTCCTTCACGCCCTCCGTCCTTCTCTCTACCTCTCTCTCTGTCTCTTCCCCCTCTTAGTGACAAAGATCGTCTCTCATCTGCTGGTGGTGGAGCCAGAGAAGATCTATGCCATGCCTGACCCCACCATGCCGGACGGAGACATCAAGGCTCTGACAACGCTTTGTGACTTGGCTGACCGCGAGCTGGTGGTCATCATTGGCTGGGCCAAACATATCCCAGGTAGAAACATGTGACTGCTCTTGACTGAACCTGTCATCAGGGCTCTGGTTTTCCAAACACTTGTCTTAATGTGAAATTTCAGACATAGGTGCTTTTTATACAGGCCATCTATTAAGTTGAGGTTCACGTGTGGTCTTGTGCAGTTAGTAAAGCGGAGGAGAAACTGCTCCCATTTGCTCTTTGATTTGCTGAAATGTTACAGTGTGAGATTACTGGAGTACTTCACCGACTGCTGTACATAACACGCCACCCCCTCCCGTTCATACGCATGCACACACACAGGATAATTAACATCTGCTACTCATCTGCACCTAAGGGAGAAGCTAGTCCCATATTCTAAAATCTAATCAATAAAGAGCAGCTGAAACCTTTGATTTGACTGGGGTGGGGTGGACTGGGGTGGGAGAGTCTGTGGGGGGGACCCGCCCCTATGTCAATGTATTCCATTTCAATCCCAGACTTAAAGAAAGCAATCCTCTTACTTACTTAAGGAGACTACACAGGGCCTGTGGTGAAATTGATTTATTTAGGGAAATACTGATGGATTTCCCTTCTCCTTGTTGATGAATTCTTAAATAAGACTTGCTATGCAAATGTTCTTAGATCTTCCGTTCTTCTCATCTTTATCGGCTGAAGGAGACACTTTGGACCTCCGCGTGTTCATAAGGAGCACTGGCTGGTTTCAAAGAATATGCAAGCCATTGATCTGGTTACATAAAGCATGTAAAAGACACACGTGTTGTCAATTCAATTATTATTCAATTAAAGCTAGTAATATTCTTCACTGATGCATTTCTTAAAGGGGTTCCTAATTAATTAAAATATATGGCAGGAGTCAAGACACAAATTTTATCTTCAGTTGTCTTTTGTTGTGCATTTATTTCAAGGTGATAACAAGAAAAAGCAAATCCTTACGTCAGAGTAAGGAACTAAAAAAGGTCTCGTGCTTGCTTAAACAGAATTAATTAGTCGTAAAAACAAAAATGAATTTATTCAGAGTAAATAAAAAATGATTTTTTTGCCAAAACAATGGAGTTTTTTTCTCTCTGTCTCCTTTTGGGCTGGCACAGTGCTGTCCTATTTGTCCCATTCACTGACTCGTCGTCCACACTTAAAGCAAGACTATGAATCGTTTGCTGAGCAGTGGCCCAGAGTAGTTATAGGACCAGAGATGGGCAGTAACACGTTACTTGTAATGCGTTACTGTAATCCGATTACTTTTTTCAAGTAACGAGTAAAGTAAGGGATTACTATTGCAAAAACGGTAATTAGATTACCGTTACTTTCCCGTAGGAACGCTGCGTTACTGCGTTACTAAAACCGTGATTTTTTTTTTTGCGAGAATGTCTCATGACAGTGACGTAAGCAAGTGCGACGTTTGTGGCAACAGCTGTGTGCGGATCAACAATGGATAATATATCGAGTGCGGGAGAGAGTATGAGCGTGCAGCGTTTAAAGCGTGGAAGTACTGACCTTACTTTAAGTTTGATTCCATAAAAAGTAACAAAAATATTAGTGTCTGTTGTGCGTGGGAAGAAAACTTCTTTTTACAGCGAAAAAAACCCCCTAAACTTCCGAGCAAGCACCGAGTGCACTACAACGTAATGGGAAACTCACAGAGAAACTCGCGGATTCTTCCACTGACCGCTGCAGCACACCTGCACCAGGGTAAACCTCCGCCTGCTTTACAGGTGAAAATAGAGCAACACGACCGCAAGTCTTTGACTTTATTTAATTTCTGCTGTGTTTTACTTGCATCTATTTGAAAGAGTGAGTGTAAACACAAAAAATATATATTTTATGTGCTGGAATGTGCAGAAAATAAGTTTAAATATTAAACAAATTTCTTCCAGTCAGAGAATGTTGCGTATAATTACATTTTTGCTTGATGCATAAAGTTAAAAGGTTAAAACTAATAAAAAAAGTTTTAAAAAGGGACTTTTCCATTGATTACATTTTGTATGATGGATTATATAAAAAAGTAGAATTGGGCTGAAAGATCTATCGCTTTATCACCTATTCAGGTTGTAAATCGTGTTTTTAAAAAGTAACTAAGTAACTAGGTAACTAAGTAATTAATTACTTTTGAAAATAAGTAATCAGTAAAGTAATGGGATTACTTTTTTGGGGAAAGTAATCAGTAAAGTTACTGATTACTTTTTTCAAGTAACTTGACCAACACTGTATAGGACGATGGCAAATACGGTCATGGGAAAAAGAAAGTACATCCTCTTTTAATTTTGTGGCTTTACAGGACATAATAAAAATTATCTGTTTAAAATTAAGTAAATAAAGCCTCAAAGGAAATGCATATGACATGTAACCCGTGTCATTATTTATTTGACAAAAACTCAAAAGATGTAGAAGTGTGTAAACAAAGTACATCCTTACTGCTTCTGTAGGAAATAGAAAGATCAATCAAGTTAATTAATTGATCATCAGCGAGGGTGAGCACCTCTGTGAAAGCTGAGGTTTTGGCAGTTTGCTGGTCTGCGGTATTCAGATGTGTGTTAATGTAATGCCAAGGAGCAAAGATATCAGGAATGTATGGGCTCAAATTGTGGTCATAAATATTTTGTACTTGTAAATCAAACGCGTAGTTGTGAAGTGAGTTTTGTAACCTTGTAAACCAAAATATCTGAAACTTTTATATGGAAACCGCCACTCCAACAGCCAAACCCATCTGTTCTCTGATTGGATTGTTAAATTTGTGATTGAGATGACATTGACCAATCAGCTAAAAGGACGAAAAAACGGATCAAAATTCGTACTTGTAAGTTGAAACTCGCACACAGCCAGGAAGCTTGAGCGCAGAGCTTTACACATAGTTTTTTGTTTTGTATCTGTAAGCAGACCTTAACAAAAAAACTGTAACTTGTGTAAATATTTTTACAAACACAAATATTTTTTACACACACACACACACAAATTCTCATCTATGAATGCACAAACATAAAATTTTTAGATATTTTGGTTTACAAGGTTACAAAACTCAGTAGTACAAAATATTTATGACCACAATTTGAGCCCAATGTTCTTGCACATCAGTCTGGTAAGAGTTAAAGTTTTGTTGGTTTTTTTTAAATTGAACTCCAGTGAGAAAGCTTATTCACGGGTGGAAAAGGGAAAAGGTGTTGCAATAGCCCAGTCAAAGTCCAGACCTCAATCTCATTGAAATACCTTAAGAGAGCTTGACATAAACAAACCTCAATGGGCTAAATCAGTGCCGTAACGAAGGTTACAATGATTTGATGAAGTCATACAGAAAACAGTTACTTCAAGTTATTGTCACTAAAGCCGGTTCTACTAACTACTGAATCATGGGGCGTATTTATTTTGCATTTTGGCTTTGTTTAATAAATAATGACACTTATATGTAATTTTGTTGTTTGCCTTCAAAGTAAAAGTTGCCGCTTTTGAAATGTAATGGCTGATGCAGGACAATTTACTCTAATGGTAAATATTTTTTATTTCTGGTTTGCGTTGTACTTTTTTAAGTTTAACTAAAGCTCAGAGAGATGTCTGCAAGTATTTGCAGATAAATTGGCAACTTCCATGCAAACTACTGACAACCCTGGCAACTAACTAGGGACCTTACCTGGCAACCTTATGACCTGTGTTTGCCAGATGGTGGTCGACAGGCCTGTGTGATTGAGGCCTTAGCGGTAAGAAAAGTTCAGGAATGGAGAATGACATTAGGAGACAACTCCTCCACATTATGTGTCAATATGCTGTAGACCAGTGATTCTCAAATGTATGCTGTGTTCCACTAGTGGGGCACCTAGCCACTTCATCCACAGTCAGCCAAGTGGGCAACCATCTGAAAACAGCATCGATTGCATAGTGGAGTAACATGAAGGAAGTTACCTGTTGGGGAAAGCTTACATCATCTGTTTGGACTTCACAATTTAATGTGGGCCAAAATGAGCTGAGCCCAAACCAGCCCTTTGAACTTTAGATGAATGTTTAGGAAAAGAGAAGCCTGATTAAGCGATTAGCCAATGGAGGGTTGCTGGGGTTTGAGACATGCTGTCTCACCACTCTCGAGTTTACATCGAGAAACAAGCGTTAACAGGAACAAAAGGAGCTTCCCTGACCCAAATGCACAGTATTTTGTTTTTTTGTTTTTTTTTTTGCTCCTGACCTCTTTTCCATTCAACATCTTGTGAACAAGGGAAAAAATCTAATTCAGGTGTATTTTTCACAAAAAAGCCAAATAGGGTAACTACAGTCAAATGAGCCCCATGGGGCCTGCAATGAATTTTACTGTAATGTTTTTCCACTGCCTTTTTCTCATTACATTTGTGTATATATATGTATATATATAAAGTATTGATCTTGTATGGTGTGAAGATCTAAATCCAGATCTGTCAGAGTTATTAAAGGCAGCACGTGACACTTTGGAGACATTTTACCCGCGGCCACTGGGTCAAAGTGTCACCAAGTAACGATTAAGACAAAAGGGGTCCCTACAGTTTAACAGTCCACTCCCTCCATTACACTCATAGCCCACTGCGCAAATGGCCTTAACGATGAGGTAATAGGAGTCATTAGCGCAGATCGCTCCATTAATGTGAAAGTCCTTCAGCATCCACATGTGGAGAGCTGGGAAGAAACATGTAATACTCCTTAGGTTTTGTGGTACATGTGTTCATTGTGAAGGCTTGAATATTTGTGTTTTACAGCTGGAAAGAAGTAATTGGATGAATTTTTAATCCTCACAGTTTAGTTTGGTTTAGGGTTTTTTGTGTGCAAAGGAGCCAATTAAAAATATTGAAGTTTTTAAAAATAAAACCAAAAACACACATTTTGGCTTCAAGAACATGATAGGAGACATGTTATTGTGGCCCTTGATTTGTAACCACACACACACAGACCACCTCACAAAGCGTAGACTACATTCAAGTCAACAGCGTACAGCGCCCTCTATTCACTTTATCTAATGCTCGTTCTTTTTCCTTTCTTTTTCTCTGTTTCTGTCCCGCGCACCCTCTGCCATAATATCTTTCACACACACTCTCTGGCTTCCTTGTTCTCCTGTTCCCCTGGCTCTCCCTCTCCTACTCCTCCTGCTCATATAGGGCCCTCAAGTCTCATTATTACCTCTGTCTTTTTATTAGGCCCATTAGGGCTCTTAGGAGGCCTGTAATGATACTAAATGAATAGAGAGTGAACTGCTGTCTGTTTTAGACCTCGCTCTCAATGACAGCTTCAAGCTTCACTGCCAACCACTCAGTCTCCTCACTGTACTGAGCAGGGCCTCAGTTATCTTACACGCACCTGTATTTTTTTGTTGCATTACCAGAACCCTGCCAAACAGTTCTTTTTTGGGGACCTGGGGACCTTTAAAGAAATAGACATATTGCTGACTAACATGCTGCATTGGCTAAATAAGGGTTTTTTACAGTGTTACAGTATTGTAATGTGTTTAGTGAAATGGCAACACCCCTCTCCACACACACACACACACACACACACAACAACAGCCTGCCCCAGCAGGTCAATGCATTACTACAAAAACTGCCTCACAGTTTGCAGAGCACAACATGGTTATAAAACAGTGAACAGTGTGATAAATGTAGAAGTAACAAAAATACTTCTGATTTTGATTTTAAAGTTAGCAAAAAAACAGTCCCTATTTATTTTAATGCTCAATGCATTTTGTTATATAACTTACTGTCTCTTTCTTTATGGCTAAAAATATTAATTTTGATTACATTTTGTCAGCTTAGTAAATCTTTTTGTAACTATTAGCATTAAAATTTATTTGATCACTAAAAAAAACAGCAGTTTACATAGTTGGATCAAAATTTTGCAGTGTTACAAACCTTACTATTCCCTGTAGCCACGCACTTGGCAATGGGAAGAAAAAAGCTCCCTTTTAACAGGAAGAAACCTCAGACAGAACTAGGGGGACGGGGAGGGGCAGCCATCTGCCTCAGTCAGCTGTGGGGAGTGGCGAGAGAAGAGATGAGTGCAGAGCAATAACACACTATAAACACTGAGCAGGTTAGTTGGGCTCGTAACTACAGATCATAAATGTGTAGCTTGTGCAGAGAGGTGCAAAGAGAGAGTACAAAGCACAAGCTGGAGGAGAGAGAAGATTCAAATTTAATGGCATGCAGTAGTGGCAGATAAATGCACGGCGTTTTCAGGGTCACTGAGCCAGTTTAATTATCAAAAAGAAAATTGTCAAGCTTAGTCATAAAAGTAGAGAATGTGTCTCTTTCCAGTCCCTGTTGGTATACTTGCTGTGGCATTTTTGTAACAAGGAGTTCAGCCTGGAAATGAAAAATGTTTGGACTAGTTCTTCTAGTATCTGAGACAGGGTGTTCCTAATTTTGGCAATAATGCACAGAGTGAAGAGGTAAAAGACCTCGTTAGCAAAACTTAGCTTAAAAGAGTTAGCAGTAACTTCTGAGTTTTAGGCATTTATTTACATGTATTCAGTCTTAAATACTTTTTTTTTTACAGTTTTTTTTCCAGCGACCCTCTATGCTATAGATTAGATTAGATTGTATAGATTAGTGTCATAATTTTCCTTTTTGATAAAGCATTTGTTAGAGGTGGATCAGGTGACCCTATATCCTCCCATAGTTATGCTGTAGGCTGCTGTTTCTTCTTCACTCACTTTTTTTTTACTTACTATGTGTTTATACACCACTCTGCATTTAATTATTACTTATGCTTTGGAAAAGAGCCAGAGATTAATAATATCTTTTGTCGTGTCGCCCTCCCCTCACCCCCAAACAGTCATGACAGACGGCTGCCTCTCCCTGACCCTGGATCTGTCGGAGGTTTCTTCTTGTTAAAAGGGTTTTTTTTTCTTTCCCACTGTCGCCAAGAGCTTGCTCATAGCACTTTATCTGATTGTTGGGTTTTTGATTAATTATTGTAGGGTCGTCCTACATAAAGCGCCTTGAGATGATGGTCGTTGTTTTTTTCCACTATATAAATAAAATTGAATTGAAGTAAAGTGAACTGTAACCTCCAAAAATTAGGCTTCATTGAGCCCTATAAGTAGTAATTTGCACTCTTGCACTGAAATTTTTTTTATTCAAAGTGTCTTTTAGGCATTTTCCAATAGTCTAGATTTCTTTAAAATCATTTAAAGAAATCACTTTAAGTTTAAAATAATTTTACCTAAACTTACTTTCGGGTGCTTCTTTGTTCACAAGGGTCACCACAGCTGATAGCTCCCCATGTTTAATTGAGCTTTTTGTTCCTGATGCAACCCTAAAGGGGATTTCTGTCTCAACTGGAATGGAACCAGCAACCTTTTGTTTGTGAAGCAAATGTCACTACACTATGAAGACGCATAACGATAAAGCCTATAGGATGTAAAGTTAAGGATTTTGATTTATTCAGCTAACAAGTAAACCATAAATACTCTAAAACCCTGTAGTTTAGCAGAACAGCGTCGCTGTTCATGTTCTTCATCTCCATGCAGAGAGACTGCAAACACAGAGATGCTGACATCGCCTGGTTTGCTCAGTATTGTGTCATGTTTGGTCAAACAGCATCAAATCACTAGGGTGAAATATTGATATTTCATCAGGGGGATTCACCCTCCACAGTGACACTTAACTCAGCCACCTCCAGGCGACGCACTTCCACCTCCAGGCTAACCCCAGGGAAACCAGGAAGTCACTAAATTGCTTCAGTAAATTGAGTGTTTAAAAACAGAGAAAAGAAAAAGGGGGCCAGGAGTGCTGGGGGAAAATAAGAGAAATGTATGCATGTCTTCACCAATGAGTCACAAAATGAAAAGCACAGTGCAATGTTCTGCTGGGAAAACCTTTAGTCCTGGCCTCCATGCAGATGTTACTTTGACATGTCACAAGTTCCAAAATTGCACAGGAGCAGCTGGAGGAATTTTACAAAGAGCTCAAAACTTTATCTGGACTACAAAGTCCAGTTGAGCATCTGTCCCACATGGAAAAAGAGCCAAGGTTCACGAAGGCCACTCCCAGCAGCTCTCAAGACTCAAAGCATTTGTTGCCAATGTCCTGATACCTGACACTACAGGATACCCATGATAAGCAAGCTTTTGGCATCACAAAGGGAGGGCATTCTGCACAATTGGTGGTTTTATGTTGAGGCAGTATATTAAAGGTATGCTACATTAAATGGAGCTAATAAGCATGATTTTTAGCCTGAAGTGTTCTTGCTTTACAGTTATTTAAACCAATTGTTTCTGTATGTAACTATGCTACTTTTTTCTAACTGTCAGACTTATTTTGTCCTGCCTCACTATTCTAAATAAGTATCACCAAATTTAGGCCTTTCATTTCTCTTGCAGAAGTGTCTTTGGGGAATCTGGAGTAAACTCATGAATTCCTGACACAGCATTGATATCTACATTCAGTGATCCTGTGGTCCTCTCTTCCCCCCACTAAACATGTACCGGATGTCCTCCATCAAATGTCTGTTTGTCAGATCTGAGGCTTGGATCGATACCCTTTCGCATTTGGTGGACTGATTACAATCTACTAATCAATGACACCCCCAGCACTCTTTTCTCTCTGCTTCATTCTCTCGCTTCCCGCCGTTCCTCTATTTGCTTGATAAGAAACATCGGGAGGACCCCTTTTAAGTCAACCTGTCCGATTCCGATCCATACAAGTTTCAAGATTTAAGTAAGCAGCGTGGTGAGTTCAAGGCCCTGGTCAATATCCCCCAATCACCTTCCTATTCACCATAGAGTAGTGAAAGGTATTGTGGCCATTGAGGTCCTTTCAAGTATTTGATGTGGTGTGTGTGTGAATGTTAGAGGTGAAAGTTGATGGGTCGACCTCGAGATTTGGATGAATTGCCACACCACGTTCAAAAGGTTGAACAACACAGGAAGAAGCCTGCATGTGTGCTTTTTTTTTGGGATCTTAACATTGCTGCATTTAAAGCATTCCCCTTCATAATTCCATCCCAATCCCAGTGATTATGTTATTCAGTATATATACGGACCTGATTTCTCCTGTTGCAAAACTCTAAACAAATTCTCACACACTGAAAATCAGCACATTAATACACTTGTGATACATGATGGTAAATGTTGTTGGGAGAACTACACCACAGCTACAGAACAGATCCAGTTTCTTAATCATGATGGCTCAAAATTCCTGTGAATGAACTAACCAATAAATACCAGTTCAGAGTCCACAGCCAGAAAGGGTGAGTTGAAAGTTGATGCCAACAAAGAATATGAACAATGTGATAGGCAGGAACAGGATTAGAGTGAGACACCATGTTCATATACAGGGAATGATTGTGCATGCACAGGAAAAAAGACATTTTACTATGATACGCAAATCTGTGTATGTCTGTCCATATGTTTTTGCTACCAAACTTGGTACGCAGGCTCATCTGATACACCTGAAGGTTGTTATCTATATCAGATATTCTGATGTCATCATATTGCCTAGCAACCAGCTAACAACAGGTTAAAATGACTTGATATTAGCATTTCTGAAGCTGCAGCAACTTATAAAAGGATTTTATAGTTTTAGTTATACAACAATAACACATCCACAAAACTTAAGTTATGTATAATATGTTATGATACCTTCAGGTTCCATGAGAACCATATTACAAATGACTAAAATGACCTTTTTAGCCTTGAATGTACAACAATCCACAATACCTCATGAAATCCTCCTATTGTTTTCAATTCCCAACATTAACATCTCCTTTATATCCACAAAAGTGGAATTACACATGATATATTATCATCATGTTGCATAGCAACCACCTGGCAGTGGGCTGAAATGACCCAATTTGTGCATTTATGGGGCTACAATTTATAAAGCATTGATCATTTTAATTTAATGGCCAACAGCAAAAACGGGTCAGAAAGTACCGTGACATGGGCATGTACTATTAGAGTTTCTTGTTGTAGTAAATGTTTTATTTATATAAGTATTATAAACCTGTAGGCTATATCTTATACTATAGATAAAAGGTACTTTCACTTGCTTCCTTTAAAAGAAAAAAATTATCAGATGGTCTTTTTGATGCAAACAGAAGGGTTTTTTTTGATTCAGAAGTGTTTTGAATGCTGTTTGAAAGGTTTTTCTTTACCCTTTTATGAAAAGGATGGAAGAATCCCACAAAAGTCTCTTAGAAAATGCGAAAACTATAAAATGGTGAAGTCTAATTATAAATCCACATGATCTTCTTTTTTTCTCCTTCCTATTTCCTCAGTTGGAATTTCAGTACATTAATTTAGTCTGTTTTAAATGACAGAATTAACTTTGAAGTTGTTGTAAAGAAGAAGTGAATGTCTATTCACCCGTCCTTACTCTGACAATGATACGATATAATCAGTGTTAAGTCTGGATTTGTCCTCACTAAGCAGGGTCTCATGTGCTTATGCAGTGGGTTGCAGAAGGACTGAGTTGATGGCTGAGGCAGCCCTGGCTCATGTTTCAAAGGCCTCTGCTCCTGACTGATTTATAGTGCTCCCTGAAAGCCACTGCATACAGCAGTCGGTCTCTGTTTCAAGTCGGACTTCTTTGAGGATTGTGCAGCAATTGTACATAGCCCATAAAGCACACAGAGGACTGAAAAAGGCAACAATTGAGCAGGGGGGTTAATAGGCTGCCCTCTTACTATGTCACATGGTTGTTCTGTGTGAGGGCTCAGCAGTACCTAGAAAATGTTCAAATGTGACATATCTTTTCTTTATACTCCTGCAGGCTTTTCCACACTCTCGCTGGCAGACCAGATGAGTCTATTGCAGAGTGCCTGGATGGAGATCCTGGTGCTGAGCATTGTGTTTCGCTCACTGCCCTGCGAGGATGAGATAATGTATGCGGAGGACTACGTGGTAGATGAGGAGCAGGCGAGGATCTCAGGCCTACTGGACCTTCATGTTGCCATCTTGCCATTGGTCCGACGCTACAAGAAGCTGCGCATGGAGAAGGAGGAGTTTGTTACGCTCAAAGCCATTGCACTCTCTAACTCAGGTAATCTTCCATTCACCTGTTAGACTTAAATTCACAATCCTAATCTATGAATTTGTGAACAGCACAAATATTGTAGGCTCAAATTCATAGAAACGTTGGATGAGTAGTGGGTTTGGATCTTCATAAACTTTATAGTGCATCAATAAGTAGGCAGAGCAGGATTGTGTTGCTGAATGCAAGTCAAAATGATGGGATTACATCCTAAACCGAGTTCTGTTTATTGTATTTGGCTTCCAGAGAGTTTAAGTTTTCCAAAAATCATCTATTTAAAACTCCCAGAGATAGTAGTGGCTCAGTGGCATACTTGCGTTGACTACTACCCTGTCACGGCAGATGGCTGCCCCTCCCCGAGCCTGGCTCTGCCAGAGGTTTCTTCCTGTTAAAAGTGAGTTTTTCTTTCCCACTGTCGCCAACTGCTTTACAGGGATCATCTGATTGTTGTGGTTTTCTCTGGAGGCTCTTTTCCTTCAGACATAAAGCACCTTGAGGCGACTGTGATTTATCGCTAAAGAAATAAAATTAAAGTAAATGAAAGTACTGTAATCAAGTAATCGAAAACCGATTAGTCACTTTTGCCAAATAGCCTTTATTTTCTCCGCAGTAATGACATAGACAGGAAGGTACATCTTTATATAAAATCTCAAGTAAAGCCTGGCAGTTGGCATTTAATTAAACAAACAAAGAAATAAAACACGGGGATAAAAAATGTCGAGTGGTTATCGGTATCTTGTGGCACCATCACCCCCACAATGAAAGATCCCCGATAAGAGAGGACATAAAGGTCAAGATCAAGATTTTTTTTTTTAATTTAACTTTGTGTCAGTGTCTGTGTGTGTACCTATATTTTAATTTGTGTGCAGATACATGTGCACGTGTGTGTGTGTGTGACTGTCACATTGCGCTCTCATTCTCTCCATCTCCATAACAGTAGCTGCCAGCGCGCCACAGCCGAGGGAGATATATTTAGCATTTCATTAGAAAAACAGGGGCTGTCAATAAAATGTGTTAAGTGGAGTGGAATGAGCGTCGGGGAGCGACGGGCCTCGTTTGTTCCAGTGTGAAGATGCTGCGCCCGTATTGACAGTTTGCTTTTCATGAGGCTGGGCCTGTCCCCCGCTAATCAATGCCTGTTAGGAGTCTTTTCTCCTGCCTGACTGAAAAAAATGAAAAATGCTGAGCCCAGAGCTTTAGTCTCCTGATGACAAACACTCCATGGGAAAGTTGGGGATAAATAGGAGGGGAGGGGATGGAAAGACAGGGAGGTAAAGGTATAAGGAAGACGTGTGAGAGAGAGAGGAAGGCTAGGGTTCAGAGGGGTTGCTCTGGAAGGGCGAGGGGGCAACTTCGGCTCGTTTGAACACAGTCTCGGTGAGCTTCGGCTCCAGTGGTCCTCTGGGTGTGACAGCTGTGGAAATTCATGGCCATTGATTTTGTAATTAGCAAAGTATCGACGGGATTGACGCCAGGCTGCTGACGGATTACATGGAAATTGTTTCTTCAAAGTTAGTTTTGCATTCCTCCCCCAGCCCCAGCCTCCTTAAACACACACAAACACACGCACACACACTCATGCTTTACGCGTGCACCCATTTAAAAACATATTGCTTATTTTCCACTATCTTTCTCACATCTGAGCGCGCGCGCACACATGATCGTGCAGCCTAATGAGGATCAGATCAGCATTAACATGAAGGTTTCAAATGAAGAGTGCTGGAACACATGTGCGGTCCACATAGCCTAGTTAATTTCCCAAGATAGAAATGCAATTTACACAGAAGGCGACTGGTAAAAGAGACTTAATCAGTCAGTTAGGAACATAATTAGCCTTGTACTTTCCCTTTTTTCTGCCTCATTTACATGTTCATACACGGTCTTACTTCACGCCACAACTTTCATGACACATAGCGGAGCTGATCTCATTCACTTACACTTCAATCAGCAGCCGTGTTTGCCTTCTCTTTAGCGCTACTCCGTATTACTACCAGGGTAGGACGAGTTTATCTCAGTCTGTGAGATTTGATTATAATACTGTATTGAATTCGCATTTGCGTCGTGCACGGCTTTATCTGTGAGTTAATGAATTGTGGATATGATGCATACACAGATTAGACCTGACACAGTATGTCAGTGCAGTGAAATTGGCTGAAAGCAAACCAGTGCTTGTCCATTAAAAGGCTCGCTGTCAGCTCGTCCTTCGGAGGACAAGCCTGTTTTTTTCTTTCCTCTCTTTTTTTTTCCTCCAACATGTAGACTTATACGTAGAGAGCAGTTTTTAATAAGTCTCAACTGGTTTTATTTTAGAGCCTATACATAAGGGGGCCAACTGCTCTTTCTTATGGAAATGAAGCCCATCTGCCACCATCATTCAGCTGAATGATATCCTAGTAATGCAGCCATCTGAATTCATTAGCAGGGGGGATGTATGTGGTCCATGATACCAAAAGAAATGAATCTTTTTTTCCCTCTCCTGCTGTATATTTATATATACCTACTGTACTTCCCTCTCTTCCTATGTCTCCCGAGACTCCCAGCCATGCATAGTCATTTATTTAAGGAGCGTCATTAAGCACTAAGAAGCAAAATTGCACGTTTGCATATACAAGCTACTGAGTTTAAAACCAGATGATGCAGCTGCAAAACATGCAGTTGTTGTCAATGTAGATATGAAACATCTGATTTGTCTTAAGCATTTTTGTCATTCCGACTTTCTTCTTCTCGCTCCAGACTCCATGCACATAGAGAATATCGAGGCTGTCCAAAGGCTCCAGGATTCTCTACATGAGGCCCTGCAGGATTTTGAGGGTTCCCAGCACCCAGAGGACCCCCGGCGGGCAGGCAAGCTGCTCATGACCCTGCCTCTGCTCCGTCAGACTGCCACCAAGGCCGTTCAGCACTTCTACAGCATCAAAATGCAGGGCAAAGTCCCCATGCACAAACTATTCCTCGAGATGCTGGAAGCCAAGGCTTGACACCCGGGCCGGGTGTTTGACGTGCAGCTGCATCACCCAATCCGAGGCGAGGGACAGCCCATTAAAAAAAATAAATCAATAAATAAAGGTGGTGCCAACTGACAGTGGAAGGATGAAGCTTGGAGTCATTTTAACACTTTTAAACAAAACTAAACTTAAAGGTAAAAGGGACTTGAAATAGTTTTAAAAGGTGGGCAATTATCAGTCTGATTGACAGGGGATCACGATTATGTATATAAAGATGTTGTGTACAGAAATCAGGCAGCCGAGGTCTTGTTATAACCAGAGACCCGTTGCTCTATATCACCTGAAGGTTCTGTGAATTTGTTTCTTATCTTATTTTCATCTCAAAATGGAAATGTGATAATATAAATGTCCTCAAGAACTGTACAGCCACGTAGCCACATGTTTTTATTTCCTTCTCTCACGTTTTCTCATCGCAAGCTGTTAAAGCAATAGTCTCTAACTGGTCTGCATATAATATGTGTACTGTATATTGTGTGAAATTGCACTGGACATGTGGGGTTGGGGGAGGGAGAACTGTTAGACATATTCTTGTATTGACCATCGAAGACAGTGGTACTTGTTACACTAAGATTCTCCATTTCTTCATTCTATATTTACCTCGTAGAAGCTTCATCAGCTCAGTGGTTCGGTCAACTTGGTGCTTGCAGAAGGACGGTGGTTGGCTGGTGATCAGAGTTCACTGAGAGTTTGCACTGAGCAGCTATGAATAATGTGGTAATAATGAGTATTGTATCAGCTCACTCTGTCGGTCCTTTTTGCTTTTAGAGGCTAAACTTGTCCCTCGCTTCTCTTTGTCCTCATGCACATCTATTGGCAACTAAACGTACTGTGAAACCTGCACGTGATAACGATAAGCTATATTTAAGAATGAAGTTAAACACAATGAATGCAATGTAATACGCCCTTTAATGCAAACCGACACCCCTAATATGAAGACCTCAGCAACTATACAATATCATTCAGTTTGTTTCGAAAGCTTTTTGTTGACGATGGTGCGCTAGATTGTGATATTTTGTACAGGCTTTGCCTTTTCTTGTGAAACTCTGCCCACCTTTGTTTTAGTTTGTTCTCAACACAACAAGTGTCATTATATTGATAGCCCATAGCTGAATATGTCTGTAAAGTATGAACAGTTTTTAACATCCTTGGGGGGGGGGGGTTTATTATTTGCTATTTAATTTAACATAATCTGTGTCGATATAAAGGCTACGGTCAATTAATATTACTAATTTGTGCGTTCACATGCTTGTCATAATGTTCCAGTTGGTTTGTTGGGAAGTCTTTTTTTCCAACTGAAGTGTCATCATGTGCTTTGATGTAGGAATGTAGGAGCTTTAAACTAAGAAAATGACGCTTTACATGACTTTTTATCAGGATAATTGATTTAAAAAAAACACTCTTTGTAGACAGCAATTTGTGGTTGTAGCATAAGATCATATTGCAAATGGGATGAAGGAAGGTTTATATGCAACATGCAAAATTATACCCAAATTTTCTAGTGTCAGGAAACATTATGATCCTTACTTTCCTCACTTTTCTTTCGCCTTAATTTCTCTTTTCATCCGAATCACAATAATGACACTTGTTTGTCTGAGAACAACCTGAAAGGCTTTCCGAGTTCATTCTTAGCAACAATAGTGGAAAATTATATATCTCACTGACCACCAGATGCAGCTTTCGGATGTTTTGTAGTTTTATTGGTCTTTAGCTCATTTTTAATAAAGGTGCTAATATTCAGACAGGCACTGTGTACAAACATACTCCCATTAAGGAGTACAGACTAAGTTAATAAATATGTATATTCCAAAAGTGATGGTAGTCTTTTGGAGCATAATATCTATCAGTGATAAACCAGTTGCCAAATTACTCAATTAGGATAAAAGTGGTAGAGTTATGAACATATTATTTCCTGTCCTGATGACCTGAGCAGGTTAGATGGAACATGTTACCATATGATCAAAACAGTATACTAATAATAAATGAAACAGCTGCTCTTAGGGTTTTAGTAAGACACATATTGTCCCTCGTGAACACTTAAAGTAGTCTTTAAAGTGTCAAGTGCCATTAGCTTCTGCCCAAACAATTATAAAGCATAAAGCCAAGCTGCCAGTAACTATTGACGATTCCCACAGGAACACTCCTGATTCACTGTAATGTAATGCATAGATAATTATAACCATATACATTAGAGAATACAATTCCCACGATGCACTTCCTCACTTGTTAACCAGCTTTTCTGTCCCCGGCTGAAATGAGGGATTCATCACCTCTGTACAGTAGCAAGCCAAAGCATCATTGTCTTTTTAATACACGTTATGAAAGCTGCAGTATTAGGCAGACATGACTGCTGTTTCCACATAAATACAGATGTTAATGGTGAGCATACCCTTTCTGCTCTGTATCCTCTAAACCTAACAACAAAACATGCTGGAAATCTTTTATCTTCTTTTGTTCGCTCAATAGAGGCATTGATCGATCATTAGTTCTGTGAAGTCTCACTCTGAGGTAAAACAAGTCTAAAAAGTGAAAGGATTTTTTTTTTCTTTTTCTATTTTTTTGTACTAATTTGAGGAGAGTGTTTCTGAAAATGGCTGCAATCCAGCTCGACCAAAACAGGAAAACTGACCCTCCCTCCTGATCAGAGTTCATTTACACACCTCCTCCATGCTCTTTGAAGACTTGATAGCAGATTAATTGTTTCCCAACTTCCACCCCCCTTCTCCCAAATTAATATAAGAAAATAAAAGAAAATGCTTAATTTATTTCCAGACTTCTAAAACGGTTCGACTACATCCAATTAACTCTAATTGTCTCCTAAGCTGAAATTCTCAGTAGAAATGGAGCAATTAAATTTCTGCTTTGGCTCTACCTTGGGGACGAGAGACATTTTACTTTGGTTGATGGTGGGAAGGGTTTGTCTAAACCTTTACAAAGACAATTTCACGAGTCTCTGTAATAGTTTCATAACAGAGCGATCACTGGGCTATGCAAGGCAAATATGGCCACCCTATGTTCCTTGTGTTGTGGAGCATCAGACTGACATTTATTTGTTCTTTGTTTACATTGTGGACATGCTGTACAAATGTATTATGTGCATAATTCACTATACTACGACTGCTGTTCGTTACTATAACTATGATCCGTTGATTTGCCAATTTAGGGAGTTTTTCATGTTGGATTAGCAACAAAATTTAGAGCCCACTGAAAACCTGTATAATACAAGTCACTGTATTGAGTCAATGGGTAATTATTTAAGTAAGTCTTTGGTGAGATATTGTCTTATTTTCTGTTTTTTTTCTTCTGTGTCTTTGTGTATCTCAATGCTGAAACACACACACACACACACACACACACTGCGTTACCATCGATTTTGGTTATCGGCACAGCAGGACATGTAGCGAGTAAAGTCGTCTAGACCCTATACCTCAATTCATATTTTTTGAAAATTACACTGGGTTTGGAAGCGGGCCATGGGTTCCTCTTGGGAATCTGTGGCACAGAAATAAAGTGACATCACTGGCTGGGTATTAAAAAAATGTAGATGAACTTACGGCGGTTGGGGAACACATTCCTCGGAGGAGAAAGCTGCTTATTCGCTGTTCCATTTGCGGACTTTACCTTAACTCCGCGCACGCTGAGATGACGAGATTTACATAAAACATGGAGGAACCTCCCTGGCCGTTCTGGTCCACGGTGTATAAAGGACCCTGCTAGGTGTATGTACCACAGACATGTGATTACCCAAGAGGTTTAACCCTCCCCTTCTCAAAAGCAATATGTTAGCATTTGTAATATATGAATCAAGATAAAAGGGAGCTTTGGTTCATTTTAATTATACACTTATGCTTGGGAAAGGACAGGCTAACTATGCACGCACAGTCCTGGGAAGACAAAGGGAAGAGATTGGTTAGAAGTTAGAAGCAACTACAGCTGGGTTTCACTGGACAGTATTGTGTGGCATTTTCTTGTGTTTCGTTTGTTGTGTTCATGCCTACTGTATCCATGTGTAAATATATGCCTTTTTTCTTTTCTTTTTTTTTTGGAGTGAGTCAAATCAAACAGTGCACTGAATGTACAGTGACAATAAAATCACATGGTTTATGTAACAGCTGCACAGGATTTTTATTGGATAGCTATGCTTAGTTTTGGTCTTCAGTGTTTTTTACTGATAATGTAAGCTTATCGTGGTTTATAACTTTCTTTGTTTCTTTTTTTTTTGCAAATTGTCACCCGGCACTTTATAAAGTTTTCATATGTCTTCTATAACAAAGCAACAAAGTTGCCTCTCTGGGTGCAACAGTAACATCCTTTGTTAAAGCGAGGATGCAACCACATCTACAAAATGAGCAACAATGAGTTTTGTCGCACTATCACAGTATATACATTTTTATTTGCACAACCTACTAACAATATAATTGCAGCCTATGCTTAACCTGCACTAGATATAAGATGAAATTCGCATCAAACTTACACACAGATGCACACAAAATGATTAGTCCTTAGGCAAGTTGTAAAGCAATAAAACTGGTAGTTTATGTGCAGCGCCTGGAAGACCAGTTGAGTGTCTACACGTGTGTATGTGTCTATGCGCACTTGGATATTTAGCAAGACGGTGCCTCGGGGTGTAACGGCATCCTCCTGCCCCCGACTGTCAGTTGGTTAACTGTCTGCACGCCGTCCCTTTTGACCTTGCGTTGGCTACAACGCCGGCTGAATGCACATCTGACGCACTCTCTTCCTTTGTGGTGCAATCCTGTGGAAGTCATTTCATTTACTGGGCTTTCAACTTCAGCCAATATGGGAGTCGGGGTGGGGGTGGGGTGGAGTGGAGTGGGGGTAAGTCTGTGTTTAATCAGCCTGCCACAAAGCATTCCTCTAAACAAAATCAGCTATGATGTCCAGCGAAAAGATGTCTCAACAGAAGACTGAATTAAACAGATAAATGGGCTTGTCACTTTTTCATTTTTTATTTATTATGCTGGCATAAGCTGCACTCGCCACTCCATATTATTGCTGCAAATCATAACTGTGTATTAACTTGAGGCTTGGTCTATACTGTATATCAGCAGACTTTTTTATGTGTAGAAGTTTTATGTGAAGGTGTTCCTCGCCGACGTTTGACTGATAAAAAAAACTGCAAGCAAAGTAAAAGAAGCTACAGGAAATGTGTATTATGAACTTGCAGATCTTCTTTTTTTTCCCCTATCATATAGAAGGGAATTAGGCCATGGCCCACGGTCCTTACAGTGACTTTCCATCCTGCAAACCCTGTTTTATTCACCTTAAGTCACCACAAGTTGTTAGGGCGGTCTGTACTTACCAAGGGGCACTGACAATATCGCACTGTAGTCTGTTTATCAACCAGTCTTGTTGCTTAGGTCTTTTATTAAATCTTTAATCACACTCTTAGTGCAACCGTGTACCACCGACAAATGCTTCAGCTCCACGGCTGGGCAGCCGGACTCCTTCCTTTGCCTCATGAAGATTATTCATCGACTGAGGTGAGAGTCCACTGAGAATAGGCTGTAAAGTGTCAGTCACAGTTACTCAGAGCGGTGTTGTCTTAGACAATGTAACTGGGTGAAAGTGAGTGAAGGAGATAGGAAACCATCAATATGCTCCCTGTGTAAATTGAAGAAGGTCATGATTTATGGCTCCTGGCTACATTGTACATACATGCTGAATCTACTCTTTTTTATCCACCCCCCGCTCACTCGCCTAGCTCAAGGACAGGTAAGGGTGCCTTTCTCTGCAGCTCATCCCCAACACCATGCAGTCTGTGGCACTTTGTGATGGACAGCCCTGAGGAAGGCCGGTGCTTTTCAAAATGAGTTGAGCGCCATCTATGGGTAGCCACAGTAACTGATTGACATGAAGGAAAGACGAGAGTGTAGACAGAAAGAATTAGATGCACATTATACAAGTGCACTGTACTACCTGTGTTACTCCACCTGTTCTTTGGATTTTTCATCGCCTCATCAGTCACATCTGTCTTGCAGTCTCCTTTTACTTAAGGACTCAGACAGAGAGGGGGACAGCTGTGGGTTTTCTAAGGCCTCGCAACAGCTGCAAGCCCCGCATGGCACTGCATCTGTTCAATTCTCACGGCCTCTATCGCTGCTAAAGCGAGTTACAATTCATAATGCGGTTCTCGCTGGTCTTACCCTATTAACCAGTGAGCAGATGGAAATTATATGGTAGGGTGTTAGGCCTGAAAATGGACCTGTAAGCATCATGCTGTCTCAAGTACATGCAGCTTAAAATGGGACAATTTAAATAAGGCCACATGAGAGAAATCAGGACTTGGCTGTGAATTCATTCCATGAGCCACAATGATGTCTTCTCTGAATCTTCTCTGAAGTTTATTATTTATTTGGATGATTTATTATGTCCTGGTGCCTCTGACGTTGTTGCTTTGCCTTTGGGGAGAGCCAGATGTAACAAATGGAGCTCTCATTAGCATTTGACCTCCACATTATGCTTTGTTTACCTGCCGCTCCTCACCTCTATATCTCCTCAGACAAAATCAGGGCTTTCACAGAAGCCTCTAACTGTAACACAGTTTTGTTACTGGGCGGTAAAGGTAAGCACCACATTTGCATTGCAAGATTTCTCAAGCAGCTTGAGCGCGCAGAAACAAGGGGGGTGAAAAAAATTCTCCACTCCCTGGGGACGTAGCCACTCCCAGGTACCGTCATCTAGGATCTGGAGTTCTGACAGCCGTTTAAATCCCAAGAGATGGTGGAAAGAAATAAAGTTACTGTAAAGAGTCACCAGCACAGTCTGTTTTGTGAGGAGAAGAGAGGGCTGTTGTGCTCAGAGTGGAAGTTGTTCACTAATTGCTCATGGGTCGTACGTTTCTGATGTAAGATGGAATTTAGCAGTTTATGCTTGTGCACATGTTGATCTTGGCCAGCCAATAAATATTACAACATCTGTGATTTAAAAAAAAAAAAAAAAAAGTTTGGTTCAGGTTCTCTAATTTTTAGGGGACAACTGAAAGGAAAGAGCACCCACACATAACTCCAACACCGATTAAGCATATCCTCAATCAGTGTTTAATCACTGTTGATATATTTTAGATGCATGAAATGATGCGTCACACAAGATAACCTGATTGGTATTAAGAAGCAGGGGCAGTGGCTGCAGTTTGCATGGAGATGGTTGTTGTACCAGCTCATGTTGAGTGTGGGGAGCTCTCCTAAATCACCCAGATTCTGTTTTAAATGTCTTTGCATTTTCTATATAATGTGCTTATTAAAGGAAGTTTATTAGTAATTATTTCATAAACTGTAAAATCTCATTTGTCATCCAAAGATTAGAATGTTTCAGCTGCAAAGGTGTTTTTGTTTCTTTGTTTTGTTTTTGTACTGAAAGAACAAAGTGCAGGGCAGATTAATACGAATATGCTATTCACACAAGCAATGTTAAGTACATTATGGCTACACTATCATGGCCTCCATAAATGTAACACATCTACATTACAAGCATCGACAACATCCTACTTTCCATATGAAAAGGTGACAGGCAAAAGGAAAAATCTTTTTCAAACTTTAACATTGTATTTCCTTTTCTACATCGTAGTCCCTTGCAGATTCTTATCTATAGCAGATGCTATGATTTTGCCATGTTGGCCAGCAACCACCTAACAAACTGACTAAAATGACCTGTTTTTAGCATTATTTCCCTGCAGCACCTAATAATAGCATCCTAGCATTTTCTGTCACTGCTGTAACATCTAATTTATATCCACAAAACCTCAGTTAGCCATGATATATTCTGATACAATAATTTTGCCTGGCAAGCACTTAGCAACATGACTTGTTTTTTAGTATTTATGCACCCAGAACACCTTATAAGAATTTCGAATTCATTTATTTATTTATTTTTTAATTAGTTATTTATTTATTTATTTGGGAGGGGGGGGGGCGTATTTTTACTTTTCTCAAGGTATATGTGTCTATGTGTTTCAAAATGGACACAAAATACCTGCTTAGTTGGTGATAATGGTCTCCATGTGTTGAGAGCATAATTACAGCATAATATTTTTTACCCACACAGCAAATTATTCTGTGGAGGTGTCATGTTTAACATTTATATAGCATAATTATACCAGAAAAGCGAATGCACTTGATAAAAGCTAATATCAAATCAAATGACAAACAAAACATAAATTATCATCCAGCTGAGAAACGTCTCTGAGAAAAACATTATAATTGCAATTATATGCTCTGTGAATTATTAACGTCTCCTCGTTTCATAAGGAAGCAGGTCATGCATATAGCATGTATAAAAAAGAATCTTAGCAACAAGTAATGGTAAATATCCACGCATTGCACACAGTCTCACATACACATTCTATTACCAGACCGGGGGGTGTGGCAGGTAGCTGTCTGCACTGTGGTTAATTGTGCAGCGGGAACCGGTTCTCTAATTTATTTCTCGCCTGTCCATACAAGAGTGATCATGAAACCCCATTCATTTCACAGAACACAATTTTCATATTTAATGAGCATGACTCCAATACAATTACAGTAATTAGTCAAATCTCACTCACGGCCAATGGAGCTCGCCACCATTATTAGTGGATCTTATTAATGATGTTGCACATGCGGTGCACATAGGGTAATTGAGGGCATGTGTGGGTATGGGAACAGGGGTACGGAAGATTGGAAAGCAACGCCGCTCTCATCCTGCTTTTTGTCTTTACCGGGCCTAAAGTTAAATGGAGGTCTGCTTGATATTAACTGTGAGCTGCTTAAACATGGCAGCCAGCAGCAGAAAGCTGACTTGTTGTCAGTTAATGTTAAAGTAACGTATGTTGAATTCTACATGCATTTGGTGTGCTTCTAAAACTGCTCCAAGAGAAGAAATCCAGATCAGCTTGTTGCTCCTCTTGTCTTATATTCTACATCAGGACAGTTCAGAGCATTACTGCTGTGCACAAGATCCCAGGGGATCACAACAAAAAAGAAACAAAGGTGGAAATTGGAGGAAGAAGCCCATTTGCTGTGAGTGATGATACCGCAGTGTCTGACATTTTGGAGGTTTGCAGAGCTTCTCTTTCTAGACTGATCCTTATTAAACCTGTGAGCAGTGGTTGGATCTGCAACAATCACATGCTCTGCAGCAAGTGACACCCCATGCACGGGGCCATTTTACTTTGCAGGTATGTGCAATTCCAGTGAAAGCATTTTCTAATGAGGAGTTATATTCAGAGATTTGACAGATGTCAAACTTTTTAAAGTCTTTTACGAGGGAAGCTGCTGTTTCATGCTCTCTGGGTTGATGTTTCAAAGCAGGCGATCGTTTTAATCAAAGAGAAGTGAGTTAAATGGCCTCTTATCCAATTAAGGGCAGTGTCACCGCTAAGTTAATGAGTGTGACGCTGTAACAGAAAAGCCTACATTAACACAGCATAATTAGCGGAACATGGTGGAATTAGACGTAAGCAATGACAGTGCTTTGGTGTTTTTATAATTAAACACCGGAAAAGACAACAATTAAGCCAAATCTTAAACCCTCCCAATCCCATTCAAGCCAGAAAGGACATGTTTTGTTTGGGGAAAGCTCTAGAGATGAGGCCGGCTGCCGCCACCGCGTGAAGTCTGAATTACAGTTCAAAGGCAGGAGCTGAAAGTGAGGGAGGTCATGGCAACAATGCGGTGGATTATAGTTTGTTATACACAGCTTGTTAAAGAGGACAGACCAGTGTCTGTTGTAAATTTCACAATTTTGTTTCTGCACATTGTTTCTGCATGAAACTTATATGGCGATATACTGTTGTGGCACAACAAACAGACAACCACAGGACCTACATCTATTTTAGTTAAACCCAAGATAAAACTCCATGAGACATTTATACTCATTAGAAGTCAGACAGGCCATTGCGTAACCAAAAACTCTGCTGTTCATATTGTAAATATCAGCGCCAGTACATTGTTGGCTGTGGCTTGGGAGGTCCACTACGACATCTACTAATCATATGGTTGGGGTTTTGATCCCTGGGTACTCCAGTCTGCATGCCAAAGTGAACTTGGGCAAGATGCTGAACCCTGAGTTGCTTCTGAATTTTAGATAGATAAGACCTGGAAATAGGAAAAAGTCCTGGTGTGAATGAGGCATGTTGTATAGCGTGCTTTGAAAGCTCGAGTAGAAGGTAACAGTTTGAAAAATGGCCAAAGAAGGGTGTAATCCCCCTGTAATTAAATGAAATATTGGCACATTTTATTTGATTTTACAACATAATTGTATTTATATACAAATACATTAGGTAGGTACACTAGAACACGTGGGTAACAAGCCAGGCAATAAAGAAATAATTATACTATGAATTAAGTTTAAGTAATGTGTAAGTAAGAGCTACATTTTTCCCTGGCAATTTACTGGAAAAACAAACAATATTTTAAAATCTTACATCACAAATACACCATATTATGGTGTGCCATAGCCTTACCTCCAGTTATTTTACAGGAAAGGAGACACCAGTTATATTGAGTGTAATTTTAGGTACGGCGTAACAAATTTCCTAGTAATTTAGTTGAAAAACAAACAATATTTCCCCATCCTACATTGTAAGTACACTGTACTTTTTGGACAACGGGTTATATTATGGAGTGGATTAAGCTTGCCTTTTTACAATTTTCATAATATTTCATAATATGGCCCTCACCCCAGAAAGCAAAGCATGCTTACAGTATAAGATGAGGAAATGTTATCTGTCTTTCCACTTATTTACCAGGAAATTATGCAGTACTTAAAATTACAGATGCAGTTCTTAACATTAGTATTACTACTATTTATTTGTTTCGTGTAACAACCCGACTTGTAACCCCCATATTCTAGTGTGCCTAGCTTTAAGTATTTGTCTGTAAATATAATTACATTGTAATTTCAAATAAAATGCATTAGAATTCCATGTTTTTACAGGGGAATCACAGCCTTAGTCATGGGTTGTATTATAAAGTGTTAACAAGTACCAAAGCTCTATATAAGAACCAGTCCATCAAGTGTGCTGAAAGTGATTGGTTTGTGGAATTCTTTTTCAAGACTCAGCATCAGCTTCAACACTGTTGTTAGGCCCACTGTGAACAAACCAATTATTGCCTCTGCAGCATACTGAGGGTCAGGCCTTATTAGTGATGTGCTAATGTGACATTAATTGCTTTTACCTTTTCACTCCATTAAGATGCTGCTATCTCTTTCAGGAGCCTGGCCAGATGGTTTATTGGCCCTGCTCTGGCAGCAATGCTGCTAATGGACTGGAGTGTGGAGTAAAACAGCAACAGACCTCACCAATAAAATCTTGTGACTAAATAACACATTTGTAGATGCAAAACCCCTGCCTTATTGTGAAAAATAAGAATGGCTGAATTTCATCACCTTCGCTCAAATATTGACCTGGGAAGAAAAGACATCCCCACACCTCCAGCCTCAGATGAAAAACATTTTTTTGTTTTAAAGTACTTTTAAGGTTTTGTTGCAAGCAGTGGCAAGTCTTCATTCAAAGTATTGGCAGGCATTGACTATATGCTGAACATCAGGCTGTTGCATTGAGTTGTAAAGCCAAGACCAGGGTCAAATGCTAAATAAGAGAAAATTGGCACAAGAAACACCCTGGGGAAGCGTCTTCCTCTGTGTCCTTATTCTCTTCTTCCCTTCTCTGTCCTTACTCTCCCACGTACACCCTTCCTCCATCCAACCTCTCCACCTCCTCGCTACCCTGATGCCAAACCCATGACCTAGGCCAAGATCGATAACACAGTTTAAAGAGGATGGACTGTGTAAACAGAGACAATAGATCCTGCCAACGAGGGTGCCTTGACCACTGATGGCCTCTGACTAGTGCAGTAGCATTTGATCAAGTCTAGCATTGATGGCTGTCGTCTGTACTTTCAGGACAGATTTTAGATCTTCTCAGTGGGACATCAGGATCATGAAATCTGCAGATATTTGAGTGGTCGATTGGTAGATTATGTCCTGCTACCACTGAGGATGAACAAGGGATCAAATAAAAATGCTGATGTGTCCTCAGGTTCAGATTCTCAGCTATGTAGATTTATTGTCTTTCTGTTTGAACAACATTAGACTTAATAACAGATCTGAGCCCTTTAAAGGAACTATTCATCTTTTTGTACAATTTTAAGCCAGACTGTAATTAAGTATCTAGGAAATAATGTGTGTGTGTGTGGGTGTGTTATGTGAGCCGATAAACCTCCAGTGAGGGTCTGCTAAGCTACACAAACTTTATTAATTCAATTATGAATTCACACAGCCTCCTTTACTATCAAGTATTCCCTCCATATAAAGGAACACGCTGAGGATATAAGCTAAAGCTAAGTGCCCCAATATGTTGATTGAATGGCTGAAAACTTGGTGCAATCCATTCTGGCTGCATAAGTGTGAGCAAGATTTATATGTTTTTTAAATGTAAAAAGCAACCATTCCTGCGCTTTTATACAGACCACATTAGCAGATAGCATCTTGTCATTTAAGCACATATTTCTTTAGTGAAAACAAAGACATTACTCACCCACATTTATACAGAATGCATATCAAGCATAGCACTTTGTAAATGCACAATGTGCTAGTCATAATTCTGCTTATCTCACATGTGTGGCAGGTCACATTTTAGTATATAAACCAGCCCATTACTGCCTCTGTAAGTTATATGCAACAACGCATTCTTGCAGGACCTGGAAGCAGCCAGCTGCTTGTATTAATCAAACAGCCCACTTCCCTTTTTGACACAAAGCAAATAGTCATAAATGCTCTTATCAGCTTTTCTAATAGTGTGAGCGTTACAATCAGATTCATGGTGGCATAAACTATTGCATTTCACCTTTATCATATCCAACAATCACTTCTTTTTCACCGGTATCGTTTATAACAGGCGGACAGCTTGTTGCTTAATGAAATTCAAAGCACTCTATCGGCTTGAGGGATCTCACACTCCATTTACTTATATTTACATATATTTTGTTTTTCCAGCACAGGCAAACAGGTATGATGAATGTCTGGCTGCGGTCCTGCTGGGACATGTGGCTCCCTGCAAATGATCTGTGATCAGGCAACTGTAATGCTTTACAGTAAAGTGTGGGGAGGTTTCCCTTGTATTGCAATTTAAAAATAAAGACTTCTGTCTTTAAACCAGTGGGCTGATGATGGAAAATATAAGCTTAATATGGATGCAAAATCAGGTTTTAATCACTTTGAATTATTTAAGCAAATAGATTAAAAGTAAATTACATGAACAAATGTAAGCAGCAGCTAGAAATTCAGACGTCAGTGAACAGTTTATCAAACAGGTCTATGTTCCAGTGAAACTAACAGGACATTCTTCTAAATGTAACGTGGCGGTGATGGTGGTGGTGGGGGCTTCGTCAGACCTCGGCTTTGTATACTCCCCGCATAATTTGGAGGACTTTGATTAATCAATTAATATTCTCTTCTCAAGGTCTTCTTATAAAGCTCATCATTAATAAAAAACCAGACATTCAATTAGCAGCCAAATCTTGATTGCCAATTTTGTCATAACAGTCTCCCTTTGTATGCCTTATTCCCCCCTTTCTTCATAGTTGGGAGTGTGGCGTGGGTAGGAAGAATTAACTAATTTCATTAATCTAATTGTCATCGCTTTCAACCATCCCACTAATAAGTACAAATTAATATGATTAATCAATTTGACGACGTAAACTCATTCAATTACACTTTTTCAAAGGCAAGTGGGTGTGTTGGGGTGATAGGGAGGAGCAAGCTGCTGAAGGGAGGAGGGCGTCTGAGCAGCTTGCTCTGTGAGGAGCCCAGCCCATAAAATTGGAGTCAAGTCGGACAATTAGTCATTCTGAATGATAAATAAAAGGTGATAAAATGTCATGGGCAGGCATCCCACCAATGACAGATCTGATTTAATGAAACATGTTGCTTTCCTTCAGAGAACTAACAGACTATTGGTGCTTTTAGGACTGTAAACCAGCCTGTCTCCTTTTTTTTTTTTTGGGAGGACCGCTGTTCTGCGGTAGCTTTGATGGCTGCAGCTCTGGAGGGGGAGGCACAGTCTCACAAAAGTATCAGAGATTGGAAAATAACTCATTCAGACTTTGTGCTTCTAACTTTAATTGCTGTATATGCGGTAACTAATGTAAATGATGCTGTTATAATGCCTTGTTAATTAGTATAAGTCAGTATTACTGTAAAAATTGCCATTATTATGAACTGTATACTAAAGTCAGGCCAGCACATTATTATCTGCTGATATTAGCCTATCACAACTATATAAGCATCTGCAGATGCACTAAAAAATATAGTCTTGGCACTGATAAACATGAAGCAATATTTCTGAATTAAATGCAATTGAAATGTTTACATTTAAAGGTTTACTTATTCACATAATTAATCATTAAGGAAAATGTATCAGGAAAATGGTAAAGACTGCATGTACAACTGCCAATCAAGTAACCTGCATTTGGCCAGATTCAGTATTTTACATTGTACACCATTGTACTTATAACATTCTTATGTAATCAAATTACTTAACGTCAACATTTTGGGCATAAATTTTTTTTTTTTGTTGCTTGGGATCATTAAGAAATGGATCAACTGAGTGGCCCCTGCAGCACATGTAGCAGAGTATGCAACACAGCTGAACAGACAATCACACTGTTTTGTGAAATCCAAAAACACTTCATAACATCCCAAAAGTCAGTGTAAGCCCCCCCCCAAAAACCACTATATAGTGTATATTTTCGTCTTTACTTCCACACTGTAAAAGCAACAAAACATTGCACAAAAACCATATTATCTGATGTTTAATTTAACATTTTCACATGAAAAACAACTATCTTCTAACCATTAATACCATAATGACAGTGGGACAATGGGACAGTGGACAACTGGAATTCATCAAACGCAGTTTCATTATTTACACCAGGAAAGTCAAACTCACTTTACATCATGGGCCACGTGCAACCTATTTGATCTTAAGTGGGCCAGACCAATAAAACTTCCCTTTCTGTCACTCTACAGACATTCAACTCCCTGAGATAACGTAATATAAGAATAAGAAGTACAATTTCAATGGTACATCTTAGTTTTTCTACAAGATCTCTACTGTTGTAAATGAAAGAAATTTGGAAGCGCAAATAAATAAATGTGTAAAATTACAGAAAACATTCTTTACAAAACAAAACAAAACAGATTTCAACAGTAAATAGTGAAAAAGCAGGAACTTTTTGGTCATTTATTTGTTTATATCAGGGCTGTCAAACTATTCATCCGGAGCCCAGAATTGGCCCACAAAAAACTCTAATAAGACCCACGTACTGCTTTGGAAAATGTAAAGGAAGGCATAGACTTTTGATTTTTTTTCTGTATTTTCATGAGCTCTACAGCCCATTCATACTACACCACAGTATCTAAGTAATAGACAAACATTTAAATAACTATCTCCAATACAATTTAAGTTTTATAGTGAGTTCTCTGTAAAAAGAAAACAAAATGAATCAAGCAAATAAAAAAATTGCAAAAACTTTCTTTAACAATCACAGGACAGTCTGCTCAATGAGCTACCAGAAAATTTGACTGTAATTTTCAAAGCCCAAATAGTTGTGCTGACAGATTTCTTCCATTAAGTCCAGCAGCATTTCTTTATCATGTAGAAAAACTGAGAGATGCTGTTCAAATTGCACTTATTATTTCTTTTACTAAGACATGTGAAGGATTCAGCATGTAGTTAAACTTCTTAAGAGTTTGACACCCTTGGTTTATTTATTACTTAATTACTTTAGTGTCATATGAATGTACATGGGTCAGCTGTAAAGCTTAAAATTCTGACTTTTACCTCACAAAAACATAGCCATGCACTTACAAAGCAAATCAGAGAACTACATGCTTACACTACAAGGTCAGTGATGTACATGATTTACCCTTTTATTCTGTCCTTTAATAGTCCTAATTTAAATGAGGATATTAATAAAGATTCAGATAGTGTGAGCTTTGACAGACTGTTGAGTCCAGAGTCTGTTAACTTGCTGCTGGGATCTGACTTGTATATTTCGGATCTTCCGTGCCGAGGGAAAGATGTGCTGGCACAGCGGTTTAGGTGATGCCCTTTAATGCACTCTATCTTATCAGTCCACAGCATCGCTCCTATTCAAACCAGTGTTTGATTGAGCAGTGTGATGTTGTTTGGGCCTTACACGGGGAATAGTTTATAGAGGCAACATCTCTAATTTGTGAATTGAGGTATTATAGAGGAGACAATTAGACAGAGGTTCGATCGGCATATCGAGGCTCGGATGCTGACAGTCAAGAGAAGGCTTTCAAATGTCATACCAATTAATCTATCCAGCCATCAAACAATATTCTGGAAACAAAGTCAGGGGGGGCGATCAATCCACATCACTTTTCTCCTCACCGGGTTATGGGAAAATTGATTTGTCAAACAAAGCATTTTGGAAGCAGTGCATGGACTTGTTTGGGATCCATTAGCCTCCATTGAGCATTTTGTTTAACATAGGATTTTCATCTCAGAGAAAATGCCGTGTCCTCAATACTGTGAGCTACAACTTTACGATTTCTGATTTCTTTGTTCTTGCTTAGAAAGCTTTCTAAACTGCTGATGAAGATCGAAAAGGGGCTAACTTCTTCACTGGTGTTTTTCTTTACATGTCTAAGAGTCGATAAATATTTAAATGATATAGTTTCAACCCAGCTTTCAACGCACCATAAAAATATATATGACAATAAGCGTCAAACGTTTCTCCTATCCAAAAGCATTGGTCCCTAGTGTCACCATTATTGTGTACTGTGGGGTTATTCTGCCATCCAATACAGTGTGGCTGCCCTAAGCTCTATCATGAATCCTCTGTGCGGTGTATTGTACTAAGACAGAACTGTATCACATTGTGCCCGTCATGCTGTTTTAGAGGGGAGAGAACTTCCTCTATGGGATTTCTCCCACCCCCATCCCCTGATAATGTATCTCTCCCTAAAGGCTAGGCCTCCGTGACCTTGTCTTATTCATCGAGGGCGTCTTAAGTGAAAGAACTGAATCCTGAATGGGCCATTTCCCCTCTTTTAACACCCCTTGAATGTCATCAGTGAAATATGAAGTCATTAGGCGATATTAAAACACTGCTGACAAACTAATTAACGGGAGACATTAAACAGGACCAGCTTGATTAATCCGCTTTAACGATTATTTTTAAGTGGTTCTGGTCAAAATTAATACAGATTTACTGGTGATCTTAAGAAAAAAATACTCTTATGTGTATCAGACCTCAAGGGCAACCTAAAGTCACTGGTCCTTTACCCACCACAGATCTCATCCTGTACGCTGCTAAACCCACTTCAAACACAGCCTGAACTCCCACAGTTGGTTTCTCAGTCAATGGATAAAACTTACGGAACTATATGAAAACACTCATAGGCTGTACATACAGTCTGTGGACACACACACGGGTAGATGGATGGATGGATGGATGGATGGAACTCACATTGCAGAATAATATTGATAATAAAAAAAAGTATTTTCATATCATCTCATATAGAATTTTTTACTCAGTACAATGTAATAAAACATTTCTGTGAATACTTCTTGTTGGTTTATATTTCTAATTAGTGATGGCTTTTACAATTTGCATTGTGTGTCCTTTCAGTCCAAAATCGTTAAGTGCTCAATTTTTTCCAGTAATAATAATAATAATGATGATAATAATAATAATTTGTTTGGACTTTTGTATGTTATTTTGTTTTGTTTGTTTGTTTGTTTTTTGAGAGGGGTGAGACGACGACGACGCTGGAATGTGCTTGTAAATGTCTCCCTCTTGTGGTAATAGAACAAACAGCAACGAAAGTATGTGTTCCGAGATGGCATGAAAACTCAGCAAGTGATCAGAAACAAAGCAGACGCCTTTCATTTATTTATTTATGTATTTAATTGAGTGTTTTGCATCCATAAGAATAACTTGTTTCTCTATTATGGTACAAATGCTTGATTAGGTAGATATCAACAATTAAAACAGATGCTTTGACTAAAGACCTTTTGATTACTGATGGGCAACACTGATACAGATAATATATAATCATTATCATAGATCATAACAACAACGACAACAACAACAACAATAATAATGATCAGAAAAAAGAAGCAGACGCTAACAACAATAAAAAACAAAAAATAAAACTATTTTACAGATCAAACAAAAGACAAAAAATGGAATGTATTGTTAAGTTAAAAATGTATATACTGCAGATAACTTAAAAAATATATCACGATTAAACGTTCAGCGCTTGACCGGATGTCATCATCTAATGTGTGATGTGTTTCCGTCATCAGCAGTATGTGTGCCGTCTAATGTCGGTCGCTCAACTGCAAAACCGTATGAACATTTTTCTAATATAGTTTCACAGCGTTACATCATATCCTACAACGGATAGCTGTTATTTAATCTGTGTTGATATCTTTATTTAATGTGTTGGTGCTCAGTGGGGAAATTAGAATGTAGCCGTCGTTTTGTTTAAAAAACGTAGGTCGACGTTAGCTGTTAGCTTTGGAAGCCGCTCTGAGCTAGGCTGTATGTGCCTCCACAAAGGCCGTGTGCTGCTTTGTTTTCAACGATGTATCCCACCTGGGGGAATTACGGTGCACCTCAGTCCCAAAACTATGGAGGTGCTGGGCCCCGTAAGCCACTGGCTGGCAGCCACACTGGCCAGGCTCCCGGATTCAGCGGTTTCGAGGCCTCCTCCAGCGGCTCGTTGTTTTCCAGCTTGCAGGAGCAGCACCTCCAGCAGATGCAGCAGCTGCAGATGCTCCACCAGAAACAGCTCCAGTCTGTATTACAACACGGCAACAATGCCAATACTGCTGCTCCTGCATACGGCGTTGCACACGCTGGTGGGTACATGGGGTCGTCGTGGCGTCCAGAAGGACCTGCACATGTAGACAGCGGCGCTGGCGCTCAGTCCTACTTTAAACCAGAAGAGACTTCAGCGACGAGAGTACCCCCTGCTCCCAACCAGGGTCACCAGCAGCCTCCTCCACTTCCTCCGCAACCGCATCCCACCGATACCCAGCCTGTGCCTCCCCCTCCAGAGCCGCAGCCATCAAAGCCACCAGAGAACAGCAGTCCTCCCAAACCCAAGGAGGCCCCCACGGCAGAAGACGAGAAATCCTTACCGTTGCAGGTAATGGCTTTTAGTGTTGAATTGCTAATAATATACATGAAATTAGTAAATAACAAAGACGTATGAAGGTACATTGCACTATTTAACAGGAAAACACCATTCAACCCAAGCTAGTGAAGAGTACAATATATTATTATTTTTAAAATGTAATTTTCAGCTAGGGAAGCTTGGACCCTAATTTGATATTTTACTGTTAAGCCACCTGATTCTTAATAATACCACCAAGTAAATATCCTGAGCTTTTTAACCTCTTAAGCCCCAAGCCTAACTGATCTCCTGCCTTTTGCCCCCGTATCAGGGGGCGTTGGGGCTTAAGAGGTTAATCTGAAGTATAAATGTAAGAGAAGTGTGACATATTCTTAACTTCCTAGCCTTCTTAACTTAAGAAGGCACAGCATAAAAAAAATCCTACTCCTTTGTTTTTGTATCTAAGTATGAATCGGTATTGAACAAATACAAACAATGTAAGCACCAGAAGATAAACACTTTCACTTTGAATAGGCAAGTCATGGATTGTGGCCACAGACAAAAGTTTGTTTTTTTGTAGCCTAACGTGTACGAAAAGGTACATCTGGCATATATTTTAGGGCTTATGGACAAAAAAATGATACAAAATGGTTCACAAAGCATACCAGGTAGAGGGAAAGTTAATAGCCTCTTCATAGACTCTTCACCCAAGCACATACACCAGTTTCCTTAGTTGTTCTTGTGAAGTGTTTTTGTACACCATCTTTATCAAATAGAGGTGCATGTGAGAATGCAGACAGATTGGTGACTATTAGATCCTTAACCTGTAAGATACTTAAAAAGTAGACTTTGTGATGTTTGATAGGAGAGTAATGCAGATGATATTCTTGTATACCCCCAGGTAGTTTCCTGACAGAAAACACACAGAGTATTTCCAGCACTGTGAAGATATTAGAAGCAAGTAATTTACTGGGAAAAAAGGAAAACTGTTCAGACCTAATTCTCCTGTAATTGTCCAAGATTATTGTGTGAAAATGGCTGAACAGATCTTCTTGTAATTGTTTCTGCAAGGAGCAGCAGCAGCTCTGGTACAAACAGCATCTCCAGAATCTGCAGAAACTGAAGCAAGAGAGAGCCAAACAGAATCAGAAAGATGGAGATGGCTCTTTTTCCCTGCCACCACCCCCAGGCAAAACAGCTCCTCCGCCCCCTCCATTAGAACCACCAAAAAGCACACCACCGCCGCCGCCGCCTAAAGAGGAACCTCCAACACCGCCACCACTACCTGAGGAAGTAAGGGTAAGAATTCCTACACCATTGGATGCATAAACAGTGAACGCCATCAATTTGCACATTAATATCTTATTAGTTAGTATTAGTTTGCTACAATGAAAGCAGTGGGTTAGGGTTAGGCAAAATCTGTTGGAATTTGTAAGTGATATCAGTTTTCAATAGAGCTGAACTCTAAAAGTGAGCTTAACCCACACATCTCTGTAGGATTATCCGGATTTCTGCTTGAGGCTAGCATGTCAAGGCTTCCAGTTAAAAATGTGACTTGCATTGTGGATAATATATAAGGAGTAACACATAAAAAGTTTCCTAATTTGATAATTTTTTTAAAATAATTTGCGATACAACGTACTATTAAAATATTGCATAAGTCATAAAATACATTTTAACAGCATGGCTTTATCTTTGTGAATTAAAGGTTGGTGTGTGCTCAAAGTTTATATTATAGGTTTGTCAAACTAAATATATGAATAATAAAAAAATAATAATGCATTTGAATGCTGTAATGGACTATTACTGCACCGAATTCTGTGGAAATCTGAGATCATTATTATTTTATTTATTTATTTATTTATTTTGCACATTATTAATGAAGGCTTTACCTCTACCAGCAACTATTCAAGAAGCAGTCACAGATAAAATGTTTGTCCGTTTGCCTGGGAATTTAAGCAAGTTGCATAGTGTTAACATTACCAGTGTTTTATTCAATAGCCTTTAAGAACACACCACAACCAGTATTAAGAGAAATTAGTTTGTTCCTGAATCTAAACACTGTTTATATTGTTTACATAAATTTACAGAGTGAAAATGTAGGAAAACCACCTACATTTACAGACACAGTAAGTCACACTACCCATTCTGCCATTATTGTAGTGTTCCTCGATAAACTCACTGGATACTTCATTAGGTACACCTTTTTAGTACTGGTTTGGACCCACTTTTTCCTTCAGAACGACCTTAATTTATCATGGGATAGATTGAACAAATTCCTGGAAACATTCCTTTGAGATATTGGTTCATATAGACATGATGGGATCATACAGATGCTGCAGATTTGGTGGCTGTACATCATTGTTGGGAATTTCCCATTCTACCACATCCTAAAGGTTCTTTATTGGATTGAGATTTGGTGAACGGCGAGGTCATTTGAGTACAGTGAACTTGTTGTCATGTCTTCTGCTTCTATAGTGTATCTGCCTAAAAGTGTTGTGCCTTCAGAGATGCTCATCTGCATATCTTGGAAGAACAAGTAGTTATTTAAGTTACTGTTCCCTTCTTATTGGCTTGAAGCAATCAGACCATTATCCTTTGTCCTCTGGCATCAACAAGGCACCTTGAAGAAAATTATCCCTTACTAGATAATTTCTCTTTTGGACCATTCACTGCAAACCCTAGAAAAAAGAAAATGATTGAAAATGCATAATTTTGAGTCACTTAAATCACCTTTCGTCCCCACTCTGATGCTCAGTTCAAACTTCAGCAGGTCATCTGGACCATGACCTCATACTGAAATACATATTTGCTGCCATTTAGTTGCTAATTAGAAATTTGCGTTAACAACCAGATAAACAGGTATACCTAATGAAGTAGCGGGTCAGTGTATTTTATCCCATTGTTTGTGTTAACTGCCATAATATGAAATAAGTGGCTTAAGTGTGCAGGAATCAACCACTTTCATTCATCCTTCCCATTGTAATTGTAATAGTGTTTGTAATGGCTCTTTCCCAGTTATAGTACTCATCCCATGTCCAATATTTAAGCAATATGAGCAGTATTTTAAGGCACTCTTACCTAAAATGCTTTTTGTTCTCAATAGTGTCTTGGATACATCGTAAAGTAATTTCCTTCCCTTCATTACAAACTGCATACACTTTTTTTTTAAGAAAAAATATTTGTGATTTACAGTTATATACCTTGCTATAATTTTTTTCTTGTTTCTGTTTAAAGCCTGAAGTACCAAAAGACCCAGAGGAAGCTGCTCGCCTTCAGCAGTTACAGGCTGCAGCAGCACACTGGCAACAGGTTCAACAGCAGAGAGCCGGTTTACAATATCAGGCTCTCATGCAACAACATGAGAAGCTTCAGCAGATTCTGGAGCAATACCAACGCCTCATTCAACAGCCTGCAAACCTACAGGTAGGTAAATGGCCAATGGCATCTTGATGGCCAATAGGTTTTCAGTTTCATGTGTAATGTCTGAGTAATTACTTTGTTATAACTTATGTACAGTTGTAATTACGTTGTTATAACTGTATGTACAGTTGTAATTACTTTGTTATTACTGTATGTACAGTTGCATGGAAATATTTAAGCAGTGACATAGCTTCCATGATTCCTCCTATACACTTTTGGACCATTCTCTTTAAACTCTAGAAGATGGTATTGTGGGAAAACTCTTGGGGTGCAACAGCTTTGTTACAGTTGGCTTAATATGAGCGCACAGCATATCCTTATACATGTCTGAAGTCAATGGGATTCACATCATCCCTAAACATATAGTGAAGCATGCCCATGTATCATATTGCTTCAACTGTGTTTGATAGGTGGTGTTATGCTTTGAATCATGAGCTGGTCCCAGCTTTCTTTGTGCTTTCTGCTGATTATTCTGTATTCTGTCTGGCTTTTTGTTATTTGGCAGGTTCAGCCATTCTCCATTTTAAGGCTGATGAATAGTTTGCGCCTGGTGTTAAACCTTCTGTATTTACAGTTATAAAGTCTTCTCTTGGTGACTTGTAAAATTATGTTTACCTGTTGCAGTTTGTGCTACACTTGGCTGTTTTTTGGGGATAGTTTGCTTTTTGTCTTCACCACGGAAAAGCTCATGTGTTATCATCCACTTCTGTTGTCTGTAGTGAATCTCCAGGCCTTGTTGACTTGCAGAGCAGCGTAAAAACTTGCTACTAATGCTTTCTGCATATCACATGGGATTTGTTTTATATTTGCAGCCTAAGGATGATCTGTTTTCATTAATAGTTTGTTAGATATTGTGTTGTGCTTTCACACCAACCTTTTACCTTCTTAATTAGTTTAGAATTAAAGAATAGCTCAATTCTGTCCATAAAATATCTTTTGAATCATTAACCCAGTTACGTTGGTTCCTAAAAAGAATGTATTTCCTATTAAAAAGCAGAGCCCTAAACCCTTCATTCAATTTGGGTACAAACCCAAATGTGTTTTTCTAAATACTTATCCTATCTGCATGTAAAATTAAGCAATAAATAATCACCAAAATTCTCTTTTGCAGTCAATGTCTGCAGAATTGCAGCTGAGGCACTACGAAATGCAACAGCAACAGTTCACACCTCTATTCCAAGACTGGAATCACTCCTTCACCCTGTGGTATGAGCAATTCCAGAGCTATCCTCATAAAGACCAACTACAGGATTATGGGCATCAGTGGAAACAGTGGAAGGAACAGATGAATGCAACAAATGCCCACCTTCAAGAAAGAGTGGCTACTCTCACTGCCATGGTACCGTTTGCATCAAGCCAATATAATAGTGGAATGATGGGACAGTATGGCCAGTACCCTGTACAAGACACGCCTTTGCAGCAGTCAGTAAACCCAGGTATGCAGCAGACCCCTGTTACTGTTGGTCCAAGACTTCAAGGTCCACAGCCTACTGGTTTTGTAACACATTCAGAATCACCTGCTGTGCCCTCAGTTCGAGGAAGTGCCCCTAGTGGCATAGGAGTTCAACCCCCAGTTCCCCCAGTTGTCCAGCCACCAAGTTTCAACAATGTCAGGGGTCCACGGTAAGTTGTAATTGTCTTTTATTACTATGTGTTACTATGTTTTGCTCAGTTATACATTTGGTTATATTTATCTTTTAAAAGCACATCTTTATATAAAATTGCTTCATATTTAATTGTAATTATTGTTTTCTTTAAATGGGGTGTTTTTTTAATTTAAATTTTTGTTTTTGTTATTTTGTTTTATTTCCCAGGGTAAACAACCCCAGATTTGAACAACCACAGCAGCAATTTGATGGACCTCCAAGGTTTGACCAGCCACATCAGCGATTTGATGGACCCCAAGGTTTGACCAACCGCAACAGCGATTTGATGGGCCTCCAAGATTTGACCACCCACAACAACGCTTTGATGGTCCTCCAAGGTTTGACCAACCACCTAACCGTTTTGATGGTCCCCCTCGATTTGACCAACCAAGGCACCGTTTTGATGGTCCACCTAGATTCGATCAACAACGGCAACGGTTTGATGGACCGCCCAGATTTGATCAACCTCGATTTGGGCAGCCACCTAGGTTTGATTCCACAAGGCTCACTGGCCCTTCTCCTCGTCTTGAATGTCCACCGAAGCCTCAAGAAAAACAGCAGCAAGGAATGCTGCCTAAGGTGGAACCAGTCACTCCTCAACCTCCAACTCCAGATTCTAAGACTCCAGAAAAATCGTCTGATAAGCCACTATCTGAAAATGAAAAAGATAAATTGAAATTGGTTGATAAGAGTGCTTCTGAAGATATGACTGATGACAACTTACTTTCAACTGAGGGTTTTTTTGTCCAAAGTGAACCAATTCCTCAGACATTACAAACAGATACAAAACCTGAGGATTCAAATAGCAGTGTTACTTTGGACAAAGGTGAAAAATCTGAACCTGTTAACAGTAAGCCCTCTGTAAATACTAGTTCTGCTGTTACATCAAACACTACAACACAAAATTCGCACAAACCAGATGGACCACTGGGAAACAGCAAACCACCACAGATTCCAAAGTCCTCAGGAATCCAACCAGAGCCACAAAAGCAGTCAAAACTAGATCCTCCAAAACCTCCCCTGGTCGGGGACGAGGCCAGCCCCCAGTGCCTAGCCAGGTGCGCGGACGAGGACGTGGGCAGAGGAGCAGTGGAGAGTTTAAGGGACAAAACACTGTACCAATTGGGGAAGAGATGGGAGAAATGCCTTATGATTACATGCCCCCTGAAGAAAATGTGGGTATGCAAGAAGAACAAGAAAACTACTATTGGCAAGATCCTTCACATGAACAGTTTGGTGGTGAGGAATCAGAAATGCCCCCAGAAGAAATGTGGATGCCAGAAGAACATCACTTCACAGAGGAAGAGTATTATCAAGAGCCAATAGGAGGACCCCACATGGGGAGAGGTGGGCCTCCAATGATGAGAGGAAGGCCCCCAATGCCTAGAGGTGGTCCTCCTATGGGAAGAGGTGTTCCTCCCATGGGAAGAGGTGGACCCCCTATGGGTCGGGGAGGTCCTCCTATGGGTCGAGGAGGACCACCAATGGGTAGGGGAGGACCACCAATGGTTAGGGGAGGGCCACCAATGGGCAGAGGTGGACCACCAATGGGTAGAGGTGGACCACCAATGGGTAGAGGTGGCCCACCCATGGCCAGAGGAGGTCCACCTATGGCCAGAGGAGGTCCACCTATGGGAAGAGGATTACCCATGGGAAGAGGAGGGCCACCTATGGGAAGGGAAGAACCAGTGGACAGACACTGGGAAGAAGCTGAATCAAATGAGTACTTAGAGGATGAAGACCCTTACTGGATTGAAAGGAGACCACCAATGAGAGGCATGAGACCTCCATTTCCTCCTGGTCGGGGTCGTCCCCCACGTGGTCACCCTGGTTTCATGCTTCAAGGACGAGGCCGCCCCCATTTCCCACCACATGGGCCAATAGATCACGAGCCATTAGGCCACGGAATGGAATCTGATGATTCCAATATGGATCCATCAATGCATCCCATGTACCATGGACATGAACCCCCTAGCCATGCGATGCATCCTGACGTAGGACGAGGCAGGCGTCGTGTGCCACCACCACCTCATGAAATGATAGATCATTTGGAGGAGCCAATGTACGATGAGGAAACGGAGGGAGAATTAGATTGGCAGCCACCACCTGGCAGAGGTCCTCCACCACCTCCACATGAGATACTAGATAGGGATGGACTGAGGAGGAGACCTATGGGTCGGGGAATAGGAAGAGGCATGTGGCCGCCAGGTCCAACACATGATTATGAAGAAGGTTATAAAGAGGGTTATGCTGTAGATTATGATCATGGGGAAGATGGGTATCGCTGTCGGCCACCACCAGACTATCATCCTGATGACTGTCGTCGTGATGCCAGATATCATGAGTCTGAGTGGGACAGAGAGCATGCACTCTCAGAGAGGGACTATCCCCCCTGCAAGGCACCATCAGAGCCATTCAGAGAACCCCACTGGCAAGAGGAAAGAGAAAGAGGTCACCCATATCAATATGATGAACTTGAGCGGGGGAGAGGAGAACTCAGAATTCGTGAATACAGGGACGAGCCACCTTACCGGAAGGATGAACCATCTTACCCACCTCCTTCAGACTGGGATAGGCCTTCCAGACGTCCTCCACTGCCAGAGAGAGGGTATCCAATAGACTATGAAGATCGTAGACCTCGCTATGAGGAACAAAGAGAAGAAATTCCTTTACATATACCTCCACCTGCAGCTGCACCTGTCACAAACCTGCCTGAGAGTTCAGTTGAAGCAGCCAGTGGAGCAAATGTACTTGCCCTTTCCCAACGCCAACATGAGATCATCTTGAAAGCTGCTCAAGAGCTTAAACTAATAAGGTAATTTCTAAACATTTACCATTAATTAGGCAAACAAAAACTAGCATCTATCCATGTGATTTACAATTATTTTATTTTCTCAGATTGAAAAAAATGTATTTTCTTTGTTTTTTTTGTTGAAACTCCATAATTTCACACATTCATTTCTGTTTTAATTTATGGTTAAATCATCTGTTTTAACTTAATAATTCCTTTCGGGTCCACAGGGAATTGCAGGAGGGTAAAACCTCTGGTAGTGAATCAAAGCCTGCACAAACTGATGTTCTGCCAGATCTTCCTGCTGGTCTTCTTGGATTAGAGATTCCACCAGAAGTCAGGAATGTTCTGAAGGTAAATAAAAATCATCTTTATTATTTTAGTCTGCTTGGTGTGACTACATTGATGTAAAAAGACCAAGATAATTGATTATGTTGATTCAAATCCCGTCTGTTTTGTTTTCATCTATTTAGATATTTTTTCCTTGTTTTCTCTTTTCTCATAAAATACAATACAATACATAGAATTTTTTTCCTCCATTTTCTTTTAGTTTTACTGTTAGATCATTCTAATATCACATATGTTCCCAGGGTATGACTGCAACAACTCAGACAACTGCAGCTGAATCTGTGCCTCTTGATATAAAATCTACTGCCACACATTATCAGCCGTCATTCCCTGCACCTGCAGTGCCGGTTATTCCAAAGACGGTTGATTATGGTCATGGTCATGGTATGAGCAGCGTGTAGTACTTTTTTTGTTTTGTTTCCAAATGATGTTTTGGATTTATACTGATGTGCACTTGATATTTTAGAGCCTGGAACCACAGTTGAGCGGATCTCTTATGGTGAGAGGATTGTGTTGAGGCCTGACCCAGTGCAATCGGACCGGGGCTATGAAAAGGGTAGGTTTCAGTTGTATAATGTGAGGTTGGGCAATTTACTCAATAGTCTAATTTTCCTGTTGTCCCAACATGGGATCAATTGCTGGAAGGATGGGTCACCAATCAGGATCCACTAATCCTGTGTGACTGAAACACAAAAAAATTCAGCAGCAAAACAATTCTGAGAAAAACATACAAAATGATGATTTATTTCTCACTTCCACCATAGGCATAAGCTTTGGTGCATGCTAAACAACAAAAGCTGATTTCAAGCAAACATTATGCCAGCTAATGTCAGGCTTGCGTGTCCTAAAAATCAGGCTTTCCCTCTAAAAAAAAAAAACAGTCAATAGATTGAATAGAGAAGTTAACTAAAATCCTGCATATATATATATATATATATATATATATATATATATATATATATATATATATATATATATATATATATATATATATATATATAAAATTTTATTTTATTTTTTCTAATACATGGTTGTTATTATTATTATTGATTATTATTGGTTATTGATTCTCCTAGAACCACTCAGAGATCCTTACGGCAGAGACCCATATTACGAAAGACGATCAGACCCTTACATGGACCGCCGGGAGTACAGCAGAGAGAGGGAATTATACAGAGAGAAGCCAGAATATGAAAGAGAAAGATTTGACAGGGAGCGCTACCCCCTGAGAGAAAGAGATGACAGGTAAGAAGCGTCTTCACCGTTACTGACAGCATTTTTTCCTAACTATGGAGTAGTGTGCTGCTTCTTTATATTATATAATATTGTTTTTTATTTGTCTGTATTTTTGATTCAAGCACTCAGGCCATGAATGATGAAAGGTACTATATCACATTGTGTCATACACTGTGATAAGTCTTCACTGTGCCTTTGTGCTAGTCTGAAATATGAAGTTCTGTTGATGAAATGAAACTTATTATGCCCCCATTCTCTGTAGATCTCAACTGGCGTCTTCTCTACGTTCCGGATACAGGGAGAGGGACCGGGATGTTCGAGATAGGGACCGAAGTGGCAGCCGTGATCCAGATGAACATTATGGGAGGCCAGGTTATGATAGACCTCCATATGAGCGTGCTGTACTTGAGCGTACTGGGCCTGAACGTTACAGCCATAGCCCATCACCTTACAGTAAGTTGAACATGAGGTAACTCAGGGTAAATTGGTAAAGTAAATATCAAATAAGAAAATCTAAGCTTAAGATTTTTTTTTATCCTATAGTGGACAGAAGAACTTATCCAGATGACAGAGGGCCCCCCACTGCACCACCAGTCCCACCTCCACAACCTCCCCCACGTGTTGAGAAGAAGCCAGAAATCAAGAATATCGACGATATCCTTAAACTACCCGGCAGATTGTCTCGCCCTGAAAGGGTACCAACTACCACTGCGATCTTAATTCATGCATCAATACCCCACTCTTTAAATGAGCAGCACTCATTGAAGTTCTCTATTTTAACAGATTGTCATAATCATGAGGGGGCTTCCAGGAAGCGGAAAAACCCATGTTGCAAAGCTCATACGGGTGAGTCGAGTCCTTCTAGCAAATTATAGGGTTGTGTAATTTGATTGTAAGCTAAATGAACTTTTATAATAAGTGCACAAACAGTAGAACCCTTACTTATAGACTGTCTTTATGTGTCATTAGGTTTCAACATAATAAATGCTCTTTTGTAACGACACAAAATCTTAAATACTCTTTTCTGTCTTGTGGACATTGTTAAGGACAAAGAGGTTGAATGTGGCGGTGCACCTCCCCGAGTTCTTGTTTTAGATGATTATTTCATGACAGAGGTTGAGAAAGTTGAGAAGGACCCAGACACTGGGAAGAGGGTCAAAAAAAAAGGTAAGTCTGACAGATGAATTGCAAAGAACATGCACTAAAGCAAAACACATGCATGATGTAATGCAGAAAAACCTGTCTTGCAGGCTATGGAGTACGAGTATGAGCCAGAGATGGAGGATACTTACCGGAGCAGCATGCTTAAAACGTTTAAGAAAACCTTGGATGATGGCTTTTTCCCCTTCATTATTTTAGACACTATTAATGACAGGGTTAAACATTTTGATCAGTTCTGGAGTGCAGCTAAAACTAAAGGCTTTGAGGTGAGTTATATTAATGAGAGAGCCAGAAAAACACTCCTGTCTGCCCTGTGCTAAAAAAGGATTTGTTTCTCTCATTTCAAGGTGTATTTGGCTGAAATCACTGCAGACACTCAGACTTGTGCAAAGCGGAATGTCCATGGGCGCACGCTTAAGGATATAATGAAGGTCTATAAGATCACTTAGCTGATCTCAAATACAGAGATATTTGTTTGGACTGCAAAAAGGGTAACGTTTACTAAACGTATAGATGCAGCGTACACTTCTCAATGATACATTCTGTATACAGATGTCTAATAACTGGGAGCCTTCACCACGTCACATGGTGCGCTTGGATGTCCGGTCCCTGCTTCAGGATGCTGCTATAGAGGAGGTGAAATTTTTCAGTCTTGACAAAAATCAGAAAATTACTCTTCTTCTTTGTTGCTAATTAAGATAAACCAACATGTGCTTGTTGTATTTTTTTTAGGTTGAAATGGAAGATTTCAATCCTGATGACGAGCCCAAGGAACCCAAGAGAGAAGAGGAAGAAGAGAGTGATCTGGTAGGACATGAAAAGCTTCACTTAATAAATGCGTGGTTCTTAGATTCATATCCACTATTTTTTTTTCCCATCGTCCATACAAGGCTTATCCAGTAATTTTTACACAAGTCATTAGTGTTATCTCGCCACTTCTTGTTTCAGCAAGGTGAGTTTTATGTCTCAAATGAAAAGCAAAACAGGTGAAATTCATGGAAACTGTCAGGTTCATTCAAAATAATTAGGCTCGTGCTCTTTTGTGTTTATGTAGCAATTAGAAAATTTACAGTGAAGCTCAAAGAAGAGCAGGGAAAATAGTACCAAGACTGAAACATATATGATATGTATAGCTGGAGCAGTCCATTAACTAAAGGTGGAAAGTACCCCTTTAGTGTTATGGTTTTATTTTAATTTTTTCTAGCATTTGCTCAGGTGTCCATGACTGACTTAGTTCAAAATAATTTTCATGCTCACCTTAATGTCAGGGATTAAAAAATGGCTTTAAATGGTTGCTACCTCATGAGAAACTGTCTCACTTCAGTGTCATGATTCTGGTGAAACCAAAACCAGTTGCTCAGTTTTGGTTTCCTTTTATTTTTAAGGCACACTTTATCTAGACAAATCACACGTAACACAACCCTATAAAATATTTCTCATTGTGCAAAATGTATTTACTCCTTACCACCCGCTTTTATTTTGTATGCCGTTACTACAAAGTTGTAAATTTTTTGAGAAAGAATTGACATAAATTTTTCTGCCAAATTTTGCACCCGAGGTCAACAGTGCCTTGAAATGCAGTGCAGTTGAGTTATATTTTAAAAAGAGATAACACAGCTGTAAAGATTTTCTAACCTGGGCAAATTTGAGTAATGGACTTTTTTTTTCTTTCTATCTAGAATGGTAAAATGAAACTTTCTCTTCACTGTTTGATGAAGCCTTTAAAGCTGTACCACATAAAATACCAACGTCTAAAAGTTTCCAAACGTGTTTCATACAGTATCAAATTCAGTGGCTTGTTCCCACATTGGACTGCTGGGAAAAAGTTTATGAACTCATGAATAAAAATTCAGTAAACCAGGTTCAAGTTAAACTCTCAATTTATTAAATTAAAACTATTATGTTTTGTTTCTGTTTTTTTCTAATATTTGCAAAACATCCCGGGAGCAACACGTTCTTAAAACACTATATTTGATGGTTAATAAAGTTTTATTTAATCTTAAATAAATAAATAACTGAATTTCCTGGAGGAACCCACCCGAGGGATTAATCAAGTTTTATCTAATCTAAACTATATTGACAAAAATATTGGGCCACCTATATATATATATATATATATATATATATATATATATATATATATATATATATATATATATATATATATATATATATATATATATATATATATACTAGACCTGCTGCTGATTTTATGGCATTCCATGCAAAATTTGTCTTCCCTTTGGATCTGTAACAGCTTCCACTCTTCTGGAAGAGCATTTGTGAGGTTGAGCACTGATGTTTCACGAGAGCATTCCTGGGCATGCTCATGGTGAAACAGAAAAGGGCATTCCTCCTAACTATTCCCACAAAGATGGAAGCAGAGAATTGTCCAAAATAGCTTGGTAAGATACAGCATTAAGTTTTCCCTCACTGAGAGAGAAAGAAAAACAACCCATAGTATTATTCAGTAAGTTTTGGTCTAATTCTTTTGTCCATATAGTGCAGAGGTATTTAATTAAAATTTAAGGAGGTCCACTTGAGAAAATTTCTTTAAATATAACATAAAGCACAAATCCACAATGTTTATATATGTTTATTATATTAAACATCATATTAATTTTCACAATGAACTGGAGGGAGTTTTAGTAATAAAATAGTAATAATAATAATAATAATAGTAAAATGTTCTTTGCTCATTTCAAATAAAATAAGGTTTACAGTCATAAATGTAAAAAATAGAGCTTTTGAAAAAATTATAGTTGCATTTCCTGTTTTCTTAATTTTTCCTTGACTACATTTTGCTTCTCAGCTTCAACCCCTCTTTTCTCAGTCTAGTACTCTGACTTACTTCTTCAGACTTATGCATCTCGTCTCCTTGCAGAGTTTTCTGTTTTCACACACACTCTGAATAAACAGTTTGCTTAGCTAAGTAGCATCACCTGGGATGAATTAGAAAGCTGTTTTTCTGTGCACATAAACTGACTGCTATAAAGACAAAGGAAAAGGATGTGCATCTTAAAATAGCCTTAACTTAAATACAAGAAAAGCTACACAGAGTAAAATAGAAACAGTCCATCAGTTTAGTAATAGGTCTGGATTTGGGTCCGGACTGCAAGTGTATTCACTCATGCTGGTTTTTCTGAAGTAGCACAGGCAGTCTTGGGTAAAAAGACTGACTTTAGTTAAATGTATTTTAAATGGCATGATAAAGTTCCCAACTAAACCTATCCTGCTTGGAGTAGGAAATGGCTCATTCAACAACACTATAAACAGTCAATATTAATAATTACATGAAAATATCTTAATTATTTTTATTTTTATTTCTTCCATTATAATATAAAGATGAGATCCTGTCCCATGTTGTTAACTGAGACAGTTAACATTTGTGGTGTTAGAGCAGTTTGCAGGCTTTGGGGGATTATTTCATTCCAAACAACTTTTTAAAATCTTTTGTTTAGTGGTTTTTGTTTTATTATTTACCCTGTTTGTACTTTTTATGGCTTTTAGTAGTTTTATGAAATGAATTATGAGAGATTTATCCTGCTAAATTGTTAATCTTAGTTCATATGTATTGTGATTACATATTGAAAATTTTCCAGTGCAGACCATTTTTATGCAGGTGTGTTCTCCTTTGTGTGCATATGTCATAATTATAAACTTGACAGATTTTTATTTTTTTTTTGCATATGGCTTCATTTTATTGATACTGAGATAATTTATGTAAATAACTTAATGAATAAAGAAAAAAATAAATTCTAAATATCCCTTAAATTCTAAAATATTAAAGTAACAGACACTATTGCGGTTGTTGTAATTTAAAGTTAAAAAATCCAATGTTATATAGGACAATGTCATTTTACAAAATATTATTTATATTCAAAGTTATTTTTGTTCTTATTTATTTAAATATTGTTTGGTACTTAAACCACCAGGTCATTGATTTATCTGAGTATGGTCTATTATTTATGAAATTAAAAGATAAAAATATATATTGTGCAGAAATGTGCAGTCTGTCATAGGACAAACAGAAAAAAACACTAATGTGTAAGGCTGTTTTGACCACTTCAGTCCTGCAGTCCCACACAAAACCTGTGTTATCTTTTTTTTTTTTGTTTTGTTTTGTCAAACTAAGATTAACAGTCCATGTAAACTGCAGGTCTCAAACTGCTCTGACATTGAATCAAATTGGGTCACTTTGAAGGGCCGCCATGTTTGTTTGATTATCAGAGCTGTCACTGTAAAATTTAGTTCTTTACATTTTTGTTGATAAATGCTTAGAGGTGAGACATCTAAACTTCAGAGTTAATTTGAAATGAACAAAACATTTTTAATTGTTTTTACTTAACCTCCTGAGACCCTATGTGCACATTTTAGCTTTTCTGCACTTCATTCTGCTCAGTGTTTTTGGTACATTATGTACTATGTACAACTAACATTTTGAATTTAGATTTTATTCTTAAATTCTATATTGCGATGTTAGTACAGAAGATGTAGCTATGGGAAAGTATTTAATCAAATTTAACAGACTGCTCAGATATCAAACTGTGTGTGACAGCTCACCTGTCTAAAGTGAAGTATACAAAATTCTGACACATCTAGTCTCCATGTTAAATATAATTTATTATAACTAGATAATGAAGTTGTGCAAAAACATAAGCTTGCTTGTTTGGAAACCGCGGTGGGATTTATTCTGCTGCTGGTATCTAAGAAGAAAAGGTCAAAGACTGCTTTAAAAAGCTGGAAGCAACCAGCTAACTTCAGTTTTGGATTGTAGCCCAATCAACAGTTTAACAGACTCATTAATTCAACCTGTGGCAAACTCTGTTTTTGTATGGTGTTGTAACTTGTGATTTAAAGACAATTCAAACAGTAATAGATAGTAAGAATTCTAGAGCAGAGTGGATGAGGGGGAAAAAATTATCTCTTAATTTTATGTATTTATATAACAGGATCCTGGCTTTGAGGTGAGATTACAGACACCCTATGCGAGTGTTTTACTGTAGTTTTTTTCCCCCCCTCTTGTTCTCTTTTTTTTCAAGCATCTTGAGATGCAGGTGACAGTGGTCCTCTTGATAGAATTTAGTCCAAGTTGGGGGAGCTTTTAGGATTTAAGTGTGTGAAGCGTGGCTATAAATGGTATTTGAAATGTAGTTTTCCTTAAAATAAGCCATAAAAATCCAGTTTCAATCATACAAATACAATTTGCTATGAAAGGATAGTCATCTAACAGAACATAGATAAAATGTACTCTACACACATACAGAGGCTGGGTACTGGCTCATAGGAAAGCCAGATGTACACAATATTTGATAAGCTTCCACACAAAGCCCACACCTTACCTGCAATGACTCACACTTTGGCAAAGCCAACAGTGTTCTGATATCAAGCATACCCAAAGTACACAACCATTATACAACAGCTGCAAAGCATTGTTATTATGAAAGACATCATTTACAGAATAATATCTGCCACTGTCAATTATATAAGTAAAACCAGGACATCAGATCATCACGCAACAACTAATATTAGGCTAATGTGTATTTAAAGCTATAGTTGGTGAAAAAAAGATAAGCATAAGAGAATGGATGGATGTTCTTAATCTCATTCTTGTACTCCAAAAGTGCTTTTTACTTGTGATTCACTGATGACACTTTTTATCATGTGTATCTCCAGTCACTGGAGGTACTTGGGCCATCATCAAGTTAACTGTAGCTGCTACAGTTAACTTGAGTGCTCATTTTTTCTCCTGTTCATCCGTCTGTTGTCAGTTTATTCCTAGAATTGAGGGCAACCTCAAGTCCAGTTTGGAATTACGTTTGGATTTCCAAACTGTCTCTTGTTGGATTGGTCTCTTGTGGAGGTACTGTGAAAAACAGATGTGAGCAAGTGTGCCTTAAAAAAAAAAAAAAAAAACAAGAAGAAAACATTGACATCCCTTAAGACATCGAGCCCCAGGGTCTTTTGTACAAATAGGCTTTTTGGGGTAACTGCATATAAGCTCCAATTGATCCTAAAATGGTTAATGCAATGTGCCTATGTTAGGTTGAGCAACAGAGGTTTGAGTATTTCCCTCTTATTTACTATTTGTTAAACGTCAACTTTAACCAGAAATGTAAAGGGGAAAAAATCACTTTATAAAACTGATGATTGTCTTTTGGGCAAAGGCCAAATTATCTTAAAGCCCTGCAGAAAGCTGACGTGTTCAAATGCCATCATATCAAATGAAGACAAATACCTGAGCTATTTTCTTTTCTTTTAAAAAAATATTTCATCTAATTTAATCGTCGAAGGAATACATTCACATTTAAAACAAAAGGAATATGTATAGTTTGTCACGTTTTTCTTTTTTTTGTGTGATATTTGAGATGATGGGCATATGTTAAAAAATCTTCAATTAAAAAGAGGTTTCTCTAAAAGGATACTAATCCTAAAGCCATCAGTGTGCCAGTTGCATTTTAACTTTTCCAAAAAAAACCACGGCACTTGGGCCTTTCACAGGGTAATGCAGCAAAGTAAATAAAAGATAAGGATTTGTACAAGTCTGCAGTGATCGAAAACTTGATCTAATAGGTGCATATACTTGAGGATGTTGGTAATCAATCGCATATAACATGTTTTTGGTGTTTTTGAGTAATTTTCACAGAAAACAAAATCTGTTTGTTCGTTTTTTTCCTTTCTTTTCCTACAAAGCATACAGTAACTGCTGGAGGGTAATATAAGCAGTACTTTACCAGTATTTTGAATATTTTAAATAACATTTTAAAATGGCATTCATTCAGTGACTTCAGTTGGTAATAATAATAATAATAATAATGTGCAACTAAAAATCAAAACAGATGTCAGTTATAATTTATATATATATATATATATATATATATATATATATATATATATATATATATATATATAAAATTTCTATTTTTTGAACATTGTTTGGTGTTAGGAGGGATGCACGCAATGGTTATATTAGTACTGACCTCAGCGTTTAACTCTTCCAAAATGCAGGTTACAAATGGGTAAAATCATTAAAAGTATCCTACAGAGCCCATGGAACTGTTGCGGAAGGCATCACCAATAACATTACAAAGAGATGAAATTGATATTGAGCAGAATTGAGTTCAGTTTGTTGGTGTGGCCCTCCACATCAGTCCCAGTTTCACATGTGGCCCCTTTGGAGAATTAATTGCTAAACTAGATCATTTCTGTTTTCTGTTTTGTTGGCACATTTTTGCATATCTCCCAAATGTACCTGGGCTGTGACCAGTTGAAGATGACGGTTAACATGTGTAATGAGCAGCATTAATAAATAAATCCAGTTCAGATCTTAGTTCTGGCCTGTGGCCATACAGTTAAAGCTGATAGTAGTGCATTCCATATTAGCTACCCTGTTACTAACATGATGCATTAACATTTTCGTAGAAACATTTCCATCAAAAGTAAAATAATGTACTGGGTCTTTGGTTCCTTAAATCTTCAGTTTGGAAGCCAACAATGAGCATTTCAGAGTGAACAAACGTTCCTTTACGAAATTACAATTTCAGTATCTGCTGCTTATTCTTTGTTTAAAGGCATGCAAAAAAACAAAAAATGAAAGCTTCAAGGAAGGCGTTATGCAAATGTTTCCCTGTTGACGTAGAAAAGTCATAAAAGAAAAGCCTGATGTTTTCAAGCAGTATTTTCTGTGGGAGAAAAAAACTGCACCAGAGTGCTGGTGTTATTTTGGTCCCTGTAACTTTGCAGTTAAATAGTTACACACGTAAGTTTTAACACATTTGTTGATGTTGTTGAAGTTTTGCAGAGGTAAATTCTGATAAAGAAATCCAAACAAGCAGCAACCAAGTGTCTTCAATAAATAACACATGTTAAATTCCTACATGCCAATGTTGTCATGCATATGCCATGTGGAATTAAACATAAGTCAGATTTTATCATACTCATTTGCAGGGTGATTTCCACACTTATATAATGGATTTGACATTTTATGTTTTTGAAAATAGAAAAACTACTTAAAAAAACACCTTATACAATCATTAAACGCAGTATTCACAACATGTGAACTAATTCTGATGCTTTATCTTTTTATAATGCGTATGGTTAGTCAAGGTTAAAAACGCATGTTTTTATTGTTGTATTTGTTGTAACTTTTGCTGCCATGATGGCCAGTTCTCTCCTGGAAATGGAATTTAAATCTCAATGAGACTTTCACCTGGATAAATAAAGGATAATAAATTGCTTAAAAGTAAAGGACCTTCAAAACGGTTGATATAGTAATCAAAGCAATGCAATCAGTTAAAATGACAAAACATGCATTAAATATGCGCCTCATTATCTCAGGACCCTCAAAATTCAGACATTACATTTTTTAATGAAATGGCAAACATAGTTCACAATCTCATGCTAGAGAAGATGATCTGAACAAGTTCCCGATGCCTTATATCAAATAATTTACCGACTAAATAATTTAATAATTTAAATTTAAGCAGTAAAAAGATGCTCTCTCAGTCTCTTTTAGGTGATATGCTAACATTATGAGCGCTATTGTTTAGTCTAACAGAAATGACTCCTTCAGATATTAACAAACAATCCTGAAATTAATAATTAAATAGTGGAGTTCGGGCAATTTGCTGTTGCTAACCAAATATCCTTTATTTTAATGTTTTTGTTTTTTTAAATTTGTTTATTTTGTTTTAAAGGCCAGCTAACTACACAGTGATGTTACAGCAGGGAACCTCATTCATGATGATTTCATGTTTGGTAACGAAAGATCTCTACACACTAAAGTCTTTTCACAAGTAGTACTACTGCAATCTAAGAATCAAGAACCTTTGTTCTTTGTAAATTTAGTTATAGGTTTATCAGTGTGTGTGGAATGGAATTGATTTGAAAAAAAATTACATGTGAAATCTGTTCCAATCACATGATCATTAGCAAACTTCTCTCTCTCTAGATTCAGTAGTGCTCTGACTGTTGTTAAATGAAGTTTGTGTTCTCCAAAGCAGAGCACAGTTGTCCATTTTTAAGCCGGTAACAGAAAACAAAAGACTCAGTGTGAACACGTCTCACCTTGCAATAACACAAATTAAACTCTGTGCATGCCATTGTTAGTAGTTACTGTATGTCTTTACCAAGTATTGTACCAAGTTTCACCCTACAGTTGTGCTTGTTTTTGTGTCTTATAACCTCTGATAAACCAGTTTCCTGTCTTTTCAGCCAACTCCTTTCCCCACTTTCTCCACCCTTCCCTTTTCCCCCTGTATCACCCTGATGTTTAACCATTGCAGTGTTTCTTTATGTAATATAGGGCTACATTCCAAAAAGCAAATGGGAGATGGACACATCAGAGGCAAAACTTGGTAGGTATTTATTTTTTAATGATGATCCAGTCATTTGCCTTTGTCATATAGAGCCTTCTGCATCATTAAAATGTGTTTTAAGTGTCATGTAGCGAGATCTGTAAAGTCGTGTGTGGATGTTTTGTGGGTTTTTTTTCTGTTTCTATTGTGAACTTTGTTTGATTGATGCGATTCTTTTGCATTTTGATTGAGTCACTGGTGGACTTGGCCAAGTTACTGGTCTAATGCTTTGTTGCTGATGAAAAAAGCAATAATAGTTTCAACTGGTTTCTATATCCCACTAAAGACCAACCAACAGCCAAACCTCATCATTATTAAAACTGCATATAGGGGATACAGCAAATAAAGAAATATTTAAAAAATCCTTTTTTGGGGGGTTAAACGGGTGTTTTAGCTTTATATCTACATATAATTCTTTAGGAGCGTACAATTTTGGTGCTCTGAAGGGATTTATTCAGAAAAAGTTTGAGTCAAAGCTTCTTTTGGCTGCTCCTTTATTGATGAGGGGTCACCACAGTGAGTAGCTACCTAATGTTTAATTTGTTTAATCTCCCAAAGGGGTTTGAGTCTCCTCCCAGCATTGAAATGGGGATCTTTTGCGCTTGTTAGTACATTAGAGTACACTGTAAACCATAAACCAGTTTATGAATTATGCTTATGTTATTTGATAGGACTTGTACAGCTGTTCTTCATTTAGTTGAGCAGGCGTTTTGTTAGATGAGGCTTATGGTGTTATAATCAATAACAGCACAGTACCTCCAGGCTGATCAGATCTAGTACAAACCGCTATTTATGTTGTTAGCATGTCAACAGGAAACAGTCAGTTACTGAATGAGACATGGGCTGCTGTTTCTGTAAAAACACCAGGAAAGCGCCTTAAGTTGTTTCCGTTGTGATTGTAAATTAAAAAAAAAAAAAAAAGGTTACATTTTAAATAAAGACCTCATTTCTCTTTAAGTTAAAAATACACACTATAGACTAATTCTTTGAATAAAAAAGATCAGGTCCTGGATCATCGTTTTATGGAGCAATGATAAAACAGATATTACTAGTTGTCTCATAATTTTATTTTATTTTTTGATAAATGAGTGATACCTTGTTGAGGTTTTATGTTGTTTTTATGGGAGAGTAGAGGTAAACTGAACGGTAATCTTCAATTTAAACAGACAAGTTGGACGGTCTGGGGAGTGGCGGGAAGAGGAAGCGTGAAGGCGAACATATGGCAGGCCTCGAAGACTACCTACAGCTGCCAGATGACTATGCTACACGCATGTCCGAACCTGGAAAGAAGAGGGTAAAATTTGACCTGACCATCTATGAGTGCATTTGTTTGTTAGTGAGGAAAAACCAAAAGTTCAGGGTTGTTTTTTCCTTACCATTTCTAAGAATGCACTGATACAACAGCTGGCAAATCAGCAAATATGACCTTTATCAATATCAGAGGCTGATATGTATATTTATGTCAGGTGTGAGCTGGCTACATGTTTAGACATGCATTTAAACAGTGAACGTCAGTTCACTAATAATTAAAAAAGAAATATAATAGAAAACTGAATTATTTTTAGCATTTATTTCACAGTTGGTGTGTCCCTAGTAGTTTCTATGATACTGAATGTTCAAAAATGTTACTGAATTATCTGAAATCATTTACCCATTTCTTGTTCATAACATGATACCTTGGGTTTCTCCCTGTTTTTTTTTTTTTTTGTTTGTTTGTTTGTTTTTTCAAAGGTTCGATGGGCTGATCTTGAAGAGCAAAAAGATGCAGATCGAAAGCGTGCTATCGGTTTCGTGGTGGGTCAAACGGACTGGGAGAAAATAACAGACGAGAGTGGCCAGCTGGCACAAAGAGCTCTCAACCGTACCAAGTATTTCTAAGAAGATAATCTTACACTTTTTTTGGTTTCAGTGAAAGGTTCGTATTTTTCCTATTCATATTGTTGAGGTTGTTAGAAAAATTGTAGATGATGTTTGTGGCTATTAAGTCATAATATTCTACAATTTAAAATATTTTAATCAGAATGTTTAATGACTCAAATGAGAAGTTTGAGGGAACTTCTTTTGTATCAGTAATATTGGAAACTATACTGAGAGAAACATTTGGTCAATCAGCCAGCCATTTTCCCGAAAAAGATTCGTCTTACCATTTCCAAAGTAATCTTATTGAGTTTGATTGGGAGCATACAGATTAAGAATGACTTATATGAGAATGCAGGTAACACTATTGTCTTCTGTATTTAACAGTAGTTAAGAGAATGCCTTAAAATACATGAAATTTCATTGTTTTAATGCAGTCCTTATTGTCACATAAAACAAATAAACTTGAGTGAAATTTAACCGTGAAATTACCAATATCATGCTTTTCTTTCTGCAGGTGCCCAGAATGTGAAAACTGCTGAAGCTTACTGGCGATGAAATTTTGATCAGGGTGATTTCACCAGCTGTTATCTGTTTCTTATTACATTCATTATTACAGATATTAGAGGCTTTTATTTCTCTGGATATAAATCAAATCAATATGTAGTTTATAATTCTCTGATACGTCTAGTCTTGCATCCTATCATTATTCTTATGTTTGGGTTTTTTTGCTGTTTTATACTCTTCCTAATTCATGTAATGTATACCTGTAGCAATGTTTCTTGGTCCATCCATAGTTTTAAAAGAGACAATAAAAAACACAATCTAAACTTTCTGAGTCTTACTGAATTTATCAGGTGGGTTTTATGATCTACGTATTTTGTATAAAATTGTATTTTGTTAGAAATTACCATGTAGATCAGTTGACCTACTTTGATTTTCACATGGCATTTTCTCACACAAAAGCTTTAACACTTTGGATTGCTTTACCCAGTGTCTTTACAACATCTTTAGAAATAGCTGATGACCAGTTTGAAATTGGACTGTGGGCAGCATCTGTTGAAATGGTTTACAGTGCATCCCTAACCCTCAAACAAACAAAAAAAACCAAACAAACCCAAATTGTCAAAATATGGAAGAACATTTTGTAAGGGAAAAATCAGTCCACTCTGGGTTTGGGGTTCTTAGATGTCCCGTTTTTAAAACTTTTCTGTTACTGTTTTTGTTTTGTTTTTGTTTATTTTTTTTTAATTAGAAAAACAAAAAAACAATTCTAATATTATTTTTTTGCACTCAAAGTCAAAATAAGATGTTGCCTGTACCACATTTTGATTACTATACCCTCACTGGCCACATCATCCCTGTTACTAGTACTTGGTTGGGCTTCAATTTGCCTTCAGTTAGTGCACATTTTTTTCAGCTGCACATCCATAGTGGAATCTCCCATTCTACCACTCCCATTCTGAAGGTGCTCTATTTGATTGAGATCTGGTGAATGTGGAGGTCATTTTAGTATAGTAAACGTGTCATGTTCCATAACCAGTGTGAGATGCTTTGAGCTGTTTACATGGTGCATTAGCCACCAACACACAATGGGTACACTTTGGTCATAAAGGGAAGGACAAGGTCAGTAAGGCTACGTTCACACTGCAGGTCTTAATGCTCAATTCCGATTTTTTTGATCAAATCCGATTTTTTTTGTCTGCTCGTTCACACTACAAATAAAATGCGACAGCAAACGTGCTCTAGTGTGAACGCTCAAAGCGGCCCGCATGTGCAAAAGATGATGTCACGCACAACGCGCTCTGTTTAGACCCAGACCAAACAGTATTGTTTGACTGATGGCCCTTAATATAAAGACTTCGGACTTCACGTTTCCCAATTTTTGCTTTAAGTTATTTTGTTATTTACATAATAATGTAAATAACCTAATAATTATCCTTATTGCTGTTTTAGAGAGGAGCGGTGCTTCAAAGGATGGTTGCAGATTTCTGTCAGAATCTGCAGATTATGCAGTACAAATAAAATGTTCACGTTTCTCCAACGCTGTCTTCCCAGCAGTTTCACCGGATGGCCAGGAAGCGTTCGCGATGTCTTCTTGGGCGCTTCTCCAGTGCTGATAATTGGCGTCTGTCTTGTGTCAGTGACATAAAAGACGGATTTAATGCGACTTGAACATTCACACAGCAGTAGCTTTCTGAAACATCGGATATGTATCGGATTCAGTACCACATACGAAAGTGACCCAGATCGGATTTGAAAATATCGGATTTGTGCCGTTTACACTGTCATAGCATGATCGGATATGGGTCGCATAGGGTCAAAAAAATCGTATTTGATGCGCTTTTGCCTGCAGTGTGAACGTAGCCTAACAGTACTCAGGTATGTCTGGCATATGAACAGTGCTCATTTAGTTCTAATAGCCCTTTTCCATAAGTACCTACTCAGAACAACTCAACAATTTTTTTTAGGGTTTGCCATTAGGTCACCTGGTACCTGGTATCAGGTACTTTTTTTAGTACCTACTCAACTGGGGTTCCAAGTGATCTGAAAATGTGACATCAACACACTGCATGCCACTGATTGGCTAGACAGGGACAGAGAGCAACTGTAGAGAAAATCAAACCCACCATTTTTGAAATCCAGCAACGATGGAAATGGCTACACAGAAACAACACTCAGAGTCTAACGAAAAGCCACAGACTGGCTGCAGGTATACCATTGTCTTGATGTCCACCTTTGTTGTGGCGTTCCGTGTTGCATACAAATGGCGTTCAACCGCATTTGTATAATGATCGTACACACATTAGACGGTACTCTGTTGTCATGGAAAACAAGTTGTCATGCTCCAACTTCTGACTCTACCATCCCAATGTCGCACCAGAAATCAAGGCTCATTGGACTCATTGGTCTTCTCCTTTCCAATTTAGGTGAGCCTATGTAGCATCAGTTTCCTTTTATTGACTTTAAGAAGTGCCACCCGATGTGGTCTTCCGCTGCTGTAGCCATTCTGCTTCAAGGTTCAATGTGTTGTGTGCTCAGAGATGTATATCTGCATTCCTTGGTTTTGACACATGGTTATTTGGGGTTACTTCATAAACCCTAGTGATGGTTATGTGTAAAAACCCCAGTAGATCAGCAGTTTCTGTAGTACTCAGACCAGCCCAATTGGCATCAACAAACATGCCACATTTAAAGTCCCACTTTTTCTCACTCACATTTTTGACTTCAGCAGGTTTGACCATTTCTACATGGCAATTAGCTGATTATATATTTGCAATAATAAGCAGTTGAACAGTTGTACCTAGTAAAATGGCTTCTTAGTGTGAAATGTATAGTTTCCCAAACTATTTTGGCTTTTTTGGCCCCTGTTTGTTGTTGAAATCAAGCACATCAGGATTTTTTATTTTTTATTTTTTTACAATAAATTTAATCTGGATTACCAACATTGTTACTGGAGTAACTGAAGGACACAACAAGGATCAACGGTTATAAACAGACAAATCACTTCTGATGAAGGATTAAATTGGCTTTGGACCATTGGTTGAAGTGTGCCATGCGGTAAATGAGTGGATGGATCCAGGTGGTAAGTATGGAACAACGCAAGAAACTATTCCTTTATGTTAATACTTTTTTAACTGGTTCACTGACATTGTAATTGTAGAATTTAAATAGTTTGTGTTCTATATATTTTTGTCATTTTGTTTGTATGTACAGTAATAAGTTCTGTTCCATCAATATTAAAGATTTTCTAAATTCCTGGTTTGGGATTTATTTTGTGCTTTTTACAGAAAACAAAGTGTGATCTGTGACTCGTCGTGTCAACAATAAAATATTTTTAATCATGTAAAATATGTATTGTTGCTATATAATATAGCAAAATGCATGCATCTATCCAGCCAATGATGAAACAAAAACGATTGACAGTAGATATATATACACCCCACTGCCATCAGTATGGCAGAATCTACATTACTTTTCAGATGGCCAATCTTTGTTTTTAATTTAATAATAATAATTTAAAAAGTATTTTTTTTCCCCATGAAGAAATGAGTAAGTCCACATTGTGACCGGTCACTGTGGCACATGATCATGATGTCTCCTGGTTCTTATACAGAGTGATGACTTTTGAATTCAGCTGGTACATCAGTGTCCAGTTTACAGATCACCTTGTAGATTGCCTTCTTCCAGGATGGATCACGATCTTTGCCCATTGAAATGGCAACGTAAAACTCTCTCAGTGTAATCTCAGCAACTTCCAGGAATCTGTCGGGCACCTGTGAATCCACACAAGAATTTCTTTAATGGGGGAGAGAGGGAATATGAGTCCTTTGCTGCCATTCTGTTCAGTCTGTCGTCGACAGATAGTGTGAATTGTATATGGCACTATATTTTAGATGTGACTCTAACCGAGCAAATTCAGGTAAGTAACAAATCAGGTCTTAGCACAGAGACTGAGAACAAAATTAAAGGAAGTGAAATGATCAAGAACAAATATTATTTTAGCAAGTTTCCCTGACACTGATTCAGCTTTGTCCCAAACTAAGGTTTATGGTCTGGGATCAGGATTAATCCATGTTTGGGAAACTGAACCAATGAGTATACAACTACCTGTGCTGTAATCAGCTTTTCTTATTTTGCAATGTGAACCTTTAAGTGTTTTAAACTACTGTCATGTAACAAAATAAAAGTGCATACACAAATTTTCCAAAATGGACCTGATAAGCAATGTTATGTTATTTAAAGATATTCATGCTGAAATGCAATTGTTAAATCTGGTGAATTTTCAAATGAGTACAGCGAGAATATAAGTGATTATAATAACGGTGGGGTTTGGTATGGATATTTTTTAACATTTAAAACATATGCACAAAGATTAAAATCTTATTTTGCACAAACTCATGAGAGATATATTTGTGACGCCAAGAGTATTTGAACAACATGTCCAGAGTTTAAAGAAATTTATTTATTAGCAACAACACTCAATAAGTTCTATTGGTGGATTTAATGAACAGGTTTAGGACGTATGTATAACATCAGTTTTTGTTTTTCTAGGTGATGTACTTTATGTCACTAACAGCTGACACTAATATGTGAGATGGAATTGCAATACTTGCTGTGTAATTAGTGTTAACCATATATGGACTGTGCTAAATTATTATACAAAATTTCATTGTGCATAAAAAAAGATTCTTTACTCCCTATTCGAATGGCAGTTATTCGTTTTACAGGTTTACTCAGTCCAGTTGCACATCTAGCACAAGTATGTCTAATGAAGAACCATTTTTTTCCTTTTCTTAACCAATCTGTTTGACATACTTGTAGCTCCTCTTATGCTTGCTTTGCTGTCTTTGTCTTCTCCCACTCAAAGCACAATTTATAGGTTTAATTTCTCTGTTACTCATTTGGAAATTAGAGGAATACTCGTGTTAAAGCTTTAACTTTTCTTTGCAGAGAAGTTATAAGTTACGGCCATCACCAAGTTGATTATAGTTATATAAAAAAAATTAAAAACTAAAGCTAGTTATGAAAAATATTTTAGTTAAAAATTTTTTAGTTTTTTTAGTTAAAAAAAACTAAAAAAAAAAAAAAACTTTTAAAGGAAAAAAAATCTAACAATTTCAGTTCCTGGAAAACTAATGATTGACAAATATAGAGGAAAGTTCTTAGTTTTTAGTATTTGTATTTTAGTATATGTTTGATAACATTGAAACAAACAATAACTAAACATTTTCAACAGTTACACTAAGCCTAACAACTCTGGTAATCACATGAAGGTTTAGATTTTATTAGGCTGATTCTGAGTTCTATCAAATCTTGCTGAAATTGTCTCAGCCTTTAAGATCTACACGGAAATGTGTTTTGATTTAAAAGTTGGACAATAAAGAAAAATAATGGTTTTTATTTGCAGAAGTGGGAAATCATGTTGCTTCATTAAAACTAATCACTGTTTTTAATGGTTTAAGTCATACTGAGCACATATAAATGACTACAATCTGCTATTTAATTACCAGTGATTTAAGCTTCTCAGTACAAACAGTCATCATCAGGACGTTTTAGTCCATTGTACTGATCAGCTCTGTTCACGGTGCTGACATTTACTCTGTATTAATAAATGTGCATTTTCAAAGCAAATCTTTATTTAACATATTACTAAGTGTCCTGACTTATTTTTTTTCTTCAGTAAAGCTTGTCACAGCTGTTTGATCGAAGTGCAACACTCACATCAATATAACATATTAAACCTTTCTTTATATGAACTCTATGAAATAATTTGTGTCATTTGACCTTTTATGATCTCTGTGCATTAACAGCTCAACATGGGCACATTATGAATTAGAAAATTAATCATCGTGACTGTCTGAGAGAAACCCTGATATCAGAATAGGTCAATTTCTGCTTTCTCTTCATCAGTAGTTACAAATTATTAGGTTGTTTACAGTTTTGCAAACTTAACATTAACTGGGTGAAACATAACGCTTAACATCTAACTCTCTTATCCTGTTTCACTGCAGTCAACTGTTCAATAATGGAAAAAATACTATATTTGTACTTAGGTGAAAAAGACCTCTCCATATGGGGATTAAATCAGACTGTAGAGAAAATTCTTACTTTGAAACATGCTTCTTGGGGTTTTTTTGTTTGGTTGTTTCTAATTATTGCGTATTTGCTGCAGTTACACACGATTTGTAACATTTTCAGGTCCAGTTCACATTTTGGAAAGGTTAAATAAACATTTGACTCAACCCTTCAAAGCATGAACGATTAAATAATTGCTAGAAATCTTTTTTTTTTTTTTTTTTTACAAAACTCTGGGGTATTTAACGAATCTATTTTCTTTTTAACTGAATTTAAATATTAATTTGCGTATATTTTTGAGTTTTAATTTGTTTTGTATTTGCTTTTAATATTTTTATTTATTTATTTTCCAATTTAATACTTAGAAAAGCTTCTTATTTTGTATTTTCAGCAGATAAAAAAAATCTCATGTATTAAATATGAAACACCAGGCTTTAAGGGGTTAAAAAAGAAAGAATGAGAATTACGTAACATCTACAGAATATTAGTAGTCATAATAATGTAATGAATCTTGGTAAGCTGTATTCCTTTATTACTTTTTCTGAAACCGATACGGCGACATAAAAAAAGAGGAGCTGCAGATACAGTGGACACAGTACAGTGTTTCTAAAATAAAGATGATGCATGGTCAAAAAGGAGACTATAAATTAAGAAATACCTGAGTGACACCTCATGACTCGCTTTTAGGAAGCAATCAGTGTGTTAGAGTAAAACAAGTCCTCAGTTGTTCCTCACCTGGAAGTCGCTGGCTTTGTTGTAGTGCCTGTTGAGAGCCCTGAAAAGTTCTGATTCTCTCCCCACAGTCAGACCCCTCACGTCTGCCACTCCTTCGATGAGAGCGTGTCGAGCAAACTTCTCCATCTGGATGTAGTAAAACTCCCTGAAGTTACTGAACCACTTGATGAGCTGAGAGCTGATGGAGTGTGTGAACTGAGGAGGAAAAAAAGGTAAGTGAGCTTGTCAAATGTGACAATGAACGTTTTTTTTTTGTGATTTGTATGTTTTACAGTGCACACTACAATATGTGAAGCAAATAAAATCACCCATGAAACTATTTAACTGTCTTCTGTTTTTTTTAACACACTACATTATATGATGATGTCTTTGGTTTGTGGATTATGATGCTGAAAACGATGTAATAATAAATCCAGAGGTTACAGAGCACTCTTTGTATGTTTTCAGGTTGAGACTTTTCTCCCAAAATGGAAAGTAGCATCACTGTTGCTCAAATGCAAAATAAAAGAAATTGTATAAATCTGTCAATTCAGCAGATGTAACATGTTTTCTATTCTGTGAGAAGGACGATAACACGACATGTGCAAGTCGTCTCTCACCTGTACATCGTGGAAACACATCTTCAGCACAAGTGAACTCGGGTAGCGAGTGTAGAAAAACACAAGCTTTGCTTTCTTCAGATGGTTTGTGGTCAGACCCTCCTAAAATTCACCAGCGTTAAGGACGAAACGCAAAAACAAGATATTTTCTCTCCAAAACTGATTCATTTATAGCCAATATACGATGAAAATGTTGATTCCACAATGGGTAGGTTTATTGTCTTTTTCTTTAAAAGGGGTGGCTGGGAATCAGGAGGTCCAGCAGATCATTTACTAAGTAAATAAAGTTTATTTGTAAGCGCCTTTTAGGACAAAACCAGTCACAAAGTGTTTAAAAGAGGTATTAAAAACAGGGTCACCTACCGATTGGAAGGCCAGTGGTTCAATCCCTGGCTCATCAAGTCCACATGCCTCAGTGTCCTTGTTAACATACTGAACCCCAAATTAAATTGATGTGTTTGTGCTTGATAGAAAGTATTTAAATGAGACTTATAGTACTTACAGTAAAGACTTTAAAGACATCTGCGTGAGATGCTACAGTATTCAGATATATTGGAGGTGTTCTGTCACTGCTAAGTGCTACTTAAAGCCACAGGTTAACACAAGAAATTAGAAAGGATACATTCAGCATGTACAGGTTGCTTTTCACCAGGCTATCAGACTCTGCCTTCACATGAGGGAGACCAGTGCTTTCCAAAAGCACTGGATCTGCAGACACAGCATGAGCCTGTGGGCTTCTTACAGATCTGGAATTGACCTTTGATCTCACTTTAACTGACTTCCGGCCTTCTTCTGAGTAACTGTCCTGTAGGCTCTTGAGAGCACGGTGATTCTTCTCTGATGCTTGAGATTCCTGCAGGGCAGAGTCAACGATGAGGAAATTTGGAGATTTTGGACGGTGGTGAGCTGTTAACCTGGATCTTTCCAGTTCATGTTTTTGCACAACCAGAGACAGAGCTTCTGTTTGAACATCTGGGGTTTGCACCACTGGAGTCCCACAACATGGAAGTCTTAACTTATCATCATCACTGCTCACCGATGGCTGAAGAGACGTATCAGTCTCTACATTTTCCACTTCATATGGCGACGTCTGTAAAAGCGGCACACTTTTGAAAATGGAGTCGACGCTCTTGCTGACAACTCTGGACAGCTCGTACTTCAGAACATCTGCCATTAGCCTTATTCTGGCCGGTTTGGATTGGAAGTAGTTCATCAATTTAACCTTCTTCCATCCTTGATATTTTAGACTCGAACTGCTCTCAAACTCACTGTACAAATCTGTAAACGCATCACCAGATGTTATGATGGAATCATGGGCTTCACTCACTCCATCCAGGGGAGTAACCCTTGTTCTGAGCTGCCTGGGGTGCTGATGCTGGCTCTCCAGCTGCTTTCTTGTTACCTGGCTTTGATCCGTGCTTTCCATGTGTTTCTGAAGGAAAAGTGCTTCTTGGATCTTTTCGTCATTGTGCATGCAGTCGGTCTCTTTACGCTCCTTCGTTTTCACTTCTGTGTCGTACATATGAGGAGGGCTGGTCATACCTTTGATTATATTTTCTACTCTCGCACGCTTTGCTTGATGGCCTCTGTTCAGGTTCCAGTCATGGTGACCATAAGAAGTGGGTGCGGGAGACGGGTGTCTTCCCATGGATAAAGATCCACTGGTGCTGCCTCTGGATGAAGTAAGATCCAGCTGACTGGAATACATCAAACCAGCATCTGCACTGCTATAATAAGCACTATCTGGTAGTGTTTTCATGTTCTCGCCTTCTCTGTGTAAGGTCAATGAAACGCCTGACGAATCTGAGTTTGATGGCATGAGGTCAGGCTGAAAAGAGGAGAGATGCTCTGCAGCACAGCCATCCAGGCAGATGTTGCTGGAGGAATACATGGCTTTGCTCCAAACACTCTGATTCATTCTGGTAGGGTTAAAAAGACAAAAGTAAAAAAAACAAAACACTTATGAATAATAAAATGCAAGTAATGGTAGCAGGAAAGAGAACTTGGTACAGCTAGTGGAGACATCTTTCTCACATATACATGATATCCCTTTTTAGGTTGCAGGTTACCTTTTTTTTTTTTTTTTTAAGCGTCTATTTAATTGAAATCAAACTAAATAAGTAAAAATACAAACAGATATTAAAGTATCATCAACATGGCATCCTTTTTACTCGATATGCAATATAAAACTTACCTGTCTTACAGCTCAGAGGAAGGGTGCAGGTCTGGGTCCTGGAGGAGGAGACTCGGTTATTTGTAGTGGTACAACAGAGAGCGCTCCAGAAAGCAGGAGGTGTGTTCTAATATGTCAGCCTATCCCGTCCCCGTAACCTACCATATTATTAATAAACATATGAATCTTTGAAGGCTAGTAATGAATAAATTGTTACTTCTTTATGAGTGTATTCATTCATTGTGTCTGTTTTCTTGTTTCTCCGTGGTCTGCATGATGCGTTATCAATTATAAGTTGCTTTAGTATAGTATGCAGACATGGTACAGTCCTGTTAAATAAATTATTTTCATTAGGTTATAATAAGAAAAGCTAAATTTATTTAATTTTAATGACGATATTTAAAGGATTAAAGTTCATGGTGAGGCGAACTATGACCGGAGTGTGAGTAATATCCAGTCTGCTCCCACCGCCCGCTGCGGTGGACCCCTCCAGTCCAGCCGCAGTGGTTCCTCCCATTCTTAGAGCTCTGCCGGGCTTCCGTACCTCCGCTTCAACCGCTGTCAGGACCAGGCAGACACTCCCGGCCACGCTATGTTATCGCGATCTCCGCGTGTTTACCGGACGCTGTGCCGCTCCCTGTCAGCGGCTCGTCAGGTAGGCTGGGAAGAAATAGCCAAACGAGTCTGTGTTTTAAAAGCGCTTCGAGGAGTTACAACATGGCTAGCTTGTTAGCTCGTAAACGCAGGGCCTCGTTCCCAGGGACAGACCTGCAGGCACACTGACTGAGAGGCAGCACAAGTTTGTGAAGAGGTCCCGCACACCCACCCATTCACTGTCCCGCTAACTGTTTTGTTTCTTGGTAGTTTTGAAAGCCCAGCAGTTGCTGTACACTGCTATATGTGACAGGCCCAGTCTGAAATAGGATGATGTTTGTGTGTAGAAATAGCCCGTGTCCGACGTGTGTGTAACAGATAGCATGGCTTTTCCTTCACAAGTCCAGCAGTGCGTGCAGATGCATGAGCTGAAATATGAGCTGGGTGGTACTAAGTGTCTCCCCAGAGTTGAACTGTACTTCTCATGAGTGTGTTGTCAGTGGGTTCAGTCTGCAGAGCTGTGCTGATAATGGTTATCTTGGCTATCAACACAGCTCCTGGTTGAGCTGTGTTGGTTGTCAGTTACTTGGATAAAAGCGATGGAGTGTCGATTAAAGGATGGCATTTTCCCTGAAGCCTCAAAAAAAAAAAAAAGATGTGTGGACTCCTCTTTAAGTCATGTTGGTGGCTTTGCGATGACACAGTTGTGCTGCATGCTTATTTTTTAATACTGCACACACATCAGCGGGATTTTTATAATAGGGATGCACAGATTTTTAGGCTCTCGTTGACTTTTTTTAAATGATAGCGGGCTATGGGAAAAGAAGTTGCCCTGCAGTTGGCATTAACAAATGTTTATTTGTTGTGTTACAACATTTTTGTGTCTAAAGATGACATTGGGGCAGTTTAGTTCATGAGGTAATAAATACAGTAACAGAATAAACAAAACAAATAAACAATTTTTTTCCCCAAATGATTAATTTAAAAATACACGTGAGGCCAGAATTTCACAATCGATACATCCCACGTTCACAAGTAGGGCTCTAATGAATTGTTGTTTTAATTAGTCAATCTAAGTTATAGTTAAAGGTAAAGTGTGGGAAATTTCAACACTAGATGTCAGTAGATTGCAGTCAACTGAATTGTTTTTGTACTATGGTGTACAAATCGGTTTATTATGTATGTGGCTAGCCTCTAGCCATGTATATAAAACACTACAAGGTGGAACAGTGACGTTTATCTCATCCACTGTGGTTTAAATGGCAAGGCATATATTATGATTGCATTCATTCTAGATTTATGACAAGGGATTTATTTCTTGGAAGACGTAATTACACACTAGTCACTGTATATTTATGAGTACAATATTTTATTTACCATTTAATAACCTGGAAAAACTGACTGTACCTTCAAATTTCATTAGTGAGGTGGTTCAAGAGTAGGGCTGCCACAAACGATTATTTTGATAGTCGACTAGTCACCGATTATTTTTGCGATTAGTTGACTAATCAGATCATGTATCCATTGGATGTAAAACGTACAGCTTATTGCACCAGCAGTATCTGCTCTTATATAACTGTTATTAGCTTACAGCTTTAAGTGTTTAAGGTATGTGCTCTCACCGGCTCTAGTGAGCCTTGCCCCCTGCTAGCTATCGAGCTGGTGGGTAACAGACATCTCTGAAAACGTCGGAGCGCTTTTGAAAATATGTGGTGTCTTGATAAACTGAGCAGATATTTGAGGTTTACACAGCTACATTCTCACCTGAAAATATGTTAAACGTTTATTTTGTGACCCAGAAAGAATAATAAGAGTAATATTAAAACTAACTAGCTGCCGCCATTGTTGGAAACTGAGCAGGGCCGCGCTATGAATTCTGGGACACAGCTTCTTCTTCTTCGGAGTTTAACGGCAGATGGCATCCTTGTACATGCAGTGCTGCCATCTTCTGTTTCAGTCCGTTATTACACTCTTAAATCCTACTACTTATTCCTGCGTCTTTTGGGATCTTACAAAGCTTCAAACGACACGTCGACTATTAAATTAGTCGTCGACGATTTTGATAGTCGACGTAATCGTGACTAGTCGACTAATCGTGGCAGCCCTATTCAAGAGCAGGAAAAGACACAAAACAAGCTGGTGTACTTCTAGTGCTGGTTGCATAAAATCTGTGCCATATCAAATACAAATATTAATTTCAGGATCAGAATACTTTATTGATCCCTAGGGGAAATTATTTAGATTTGTTTTCATGCGTGCAACTCCGATGTCACACAGATGTGTGGAGAATCCAGTTATGGCAGTCTTCAAAGTTTCTCTTTCTCATATCTAGCTCAGATGGGAAACAGTCCACTCGAGCCATGTTCCCACGGCTTCATTTGGTTTAGTTGTGGTGCTGCCGGGATAGGGCGTGCAGGAGGCGGAAAATAAGACATCCACTTAATGTCCGATCAGACACGCGTGACATTTGTGTTCTCACGTGCACGTCCGCCAGGTAACATCTGGAAAAGTTTGCATTCAGTTAAGCAGGGTGTGTAATCATGTAAAAGATCTATATTTTTTAATTCCATATATTATTTTTACTGGAAAAACACTTGGGGACACACTGAAAGCGGTAACGCAGGATGAGCCAGTGGTTTATCAAGCTGTTAACACTTGGCTGCGTGCCTCCGAGTACTTTGAATAGTACTTTCTGACAACTCCACCCTGCTCCGGCAAGCCCAGAGTAGGGCTGGGCGATATGACCCAAAATTCATATCTCGATTTTTTTTTTGCTGGATGGCGATATAAGATATATATCTCGATATTTTTTTTAAAGCCACAAGGTAAGAACAAAAAGAGAGTTCTTAGTCAAAGCTGTGTCCCAGATGTCACACGGGCACTTATTAACATACAGCGTAGATGTACATGAAAAAAACTACTCAAAAATAAATTATGAGCATTTATTAAATAATAATGCTCCATAAATAAAAGAAAACTGTTGTTTTTGTGCATAACAAAAAGCTCACAATTGTGCAGTCAAAATGTAAACTAAAAGACGCTGAGCATAATAACAAAGACAGATTTCACAGCTGCTCTGTTCCCAACTTCTACTGTGTGACTGACAGCCTGGAGTTTGAAATCCTCTTTGTAACCATGTCTCTTAACAGGTGCCATTTATGGTCCTTATACACACACAATACGGTAATATTACGTTGAAGCACAGTACGTATCACTCCGCGAGGCTCCTCGGTAGCCGTAATGCTCCGACAATTCATCAAGCCGTGCAGCTCCGTAGCTTACCAAAGTAGTACTAAAACATTTTTTGACAGATTGCTGGCGCCGTGTACCACATAAAATCGGTTCGCGGTCATCAAGCACAACCAGAATTCATACATAAGGCGCGCTGTCAACTTTTGAGAGAATGAAAGGATTTTAGGCCGTACATGGCGTTAGCGTGGTTAGCTCGTTAGCGTGGTTAGCTCGTTAACACGTTGACGCCGTCCAGCCCCAGGCACGGGGCGATGCGCAGTAACTCGTTAACGGAGATTTGTCCATCTTGACGCTGCCTGCAGGTGAGGCAATGGGGGAGGGAGGGGGAGTTGTGTGCAGTGAAGGAGAGGCGAGGCCGAGTAACGTTGCGTAAAGATAAAAGTGGACGAAAGCGAGGCAAACTTGTGGCTCCACAGCTATAATTATAACGTAACATAGACTATATCGATATAAAAGATATTGTCACATCTTATATCTCGTATAAAAATATATCGATATTTTTAAAAAAACTCGATATATCGCCCAGCCCTAGCCCAGAGTAAGCAAGTTTAGCTCTGGGGCACAAGTGACACCGCCAGACAAACATTACTGTAAAAGCAGTCATAACTAGACCTGCCTCTCCTCTAAAATACACAGACGACTCATATCAGGCAGCAGCAGAGTGGCCTTACAGAAGCCCGTGTTGTCAGCATTGGAAAAATCTTGTGGCTATAGCTGAATGTTAAAAGTATGAAGGATTTTCAGACTGTTTATTTTCCACTGGGGAAAAGCGAAAAGGGAGAGAAGAAATGTAGAATCATCAGAATGAAAGAGAATCAATCATTACAGCGCAGTAGATGTTTTGTATTGGCAATATTGTATCGATACAGAGAGACCAAATATCGTTATTTCATTTAAATAAATTAAAATGTAAAAGGTGATTAACACATTGTAAAATAGCAACACTTGATCAAGTAATTCAGTGAAAATGAAGCAAGATTTAAATTTTCTATACACCCTTAATCGGATAAGTGGATGGATGGGACAGTGAGTGGGTGGATAACTGCGAAGTTATATCTTCTGGTCAAAAAAAAAAAAAAGCACAGCCTCTGTTAAAAAAAATTTTTAAATTAAAATGAAGCAAAACAGTCTGCAGTTTATTAGAGGATGAAAATAATTCCTAGTTACAGATGCTCTAATTAATCTAATTCTTTTTTTCATATCTTTACAGCTCAGTGATATGCTGGTCCGACAGAAAACATCAGGTAAGCATGCTTGAGTGGACGGCGCGTTCAGGTGGATTTTAGAGCCTGGATTTCGGGCCACTCTTTTTATCCGGTCTCTCATGAATAACCATGCTCAATTAGCGGGTTGCCTGAAGCAGGATAAGTAATGCTGGCTGAATGGCGAAGATGTCTGAGGAGCCCACAAGTGGTTAATTGCAGCTTTCAGAAAGCTCCACTCATATCTTATGTTAGAGCATGAGGAAAAGCGGCGGCAGTTTGTGCTGATTTTCTTTCCATGTCTTTTGTTTGTTTCCCTCAAGGCCACACCATCTGCAGCCAGATCGTTTACAGGAAACCTCAGCCGTAAGTTTGTCTCTCATGTACACAAAAATGTCGTCCGCTGCACAGAATGAATCGAAATATTTGATCTTTAAGTGTAAGTGCTGCATGTGCTTTTTAACGCCGTCATTTAACGCTTAATGTGAGCTAGACCTAATCAAAAATAGATCAGCCGGGTGATAAATAATACCACAAACTAAATCCCTTAATACATGTTTTTATCTATGTATTTTTTTTTTTTTTCCCAATCAAATAAAATCCCTTCTTCTTGACATTTAGATGTGATTTTCCATCATCAGCCAATATCTACCAAATAAGATACTTTAAGACATCTGCTCATCACAGTATGTATCAAATCTATGTGTTTAACCATTGTTAGCATCATGCTTTCTATCTGTTCTGCATTTAACTGACTGCAAAATGTTTTTTGCATTTGCTTGTTTTTTTTCCACAGGGGATGAAGTGGTGACAGTCAAAACTCCTGCATTTGCAGAATCAGTTACAGAGGGGGATGTGAGGTGGGAGAAAGGTTGGTGTGTATAAATATGCCACAAATGACTGACCGTGACAATAAGCCGAATATTGGTGGTAAATGTTCAACACATGCGATGCATGCTTTCGGATTGATTGTTTTTATCGATTCATTTCCAGCTGTGGGCGACTCCGTGTCAGAGGATGAAGTGGTTTGTGAAATCGAGACTGACAAGGTGTGACAGAGGAAACGTGAGATGGTCTATTTTTGGAGGGTGGGGGTGTTGTTAAAATGTATTTTTCTTGTGCTTCCAGACCTCTGTGCAAGTCCCCGCTCCTGCAGCCGGTGTCATCGAGGAGTTACTGGTGCCTGACGGAGGGAAGGTAGAAGGAGGAACGCCTCTCTTTAAACTCCGGAAAGGAGGTTTGCCTGTTTATTTTCAGTAACTTGAGCCCAGTTTACAATACATGGGAAAAATCAAAGACAGAACATGTAATATTAGTTCTATTTGGTGTTTAGAAACATGTGTGTTGCGAATTTTGCTGTGAATGTCCTACAGATGAGAAAAAAATTGGATTTTTAATGTTATGGAAATTGGAAGCAAAATATAATATGGCAATCATTGCACCTATACTGTATTTGTCCTTCTCTACTTCTTTCTTCTCAGCTGTTGCTGCCAAAGCTGCCCCCTCCCAAGCTACAGATGCACCACCTCCAGCAGCCTGAAACCTCTCCTCCACCTGCAGCCCCAGCTGCCACTCCTCCAGCACCACCACCACAGCCCGCCCAACCCAAGCCTGGTGTGTAGTTTTATGTAGTTGCTGACTGTGTACTCATGTGTACCTCTGCATCTTTTTAGGTTACAATTAGTGCTGTCAAAATTATTACGTTAACGCAAGTTAATCCGCCATCACGGTCAACACGATTAAAATTTTTAATGCATCTGGAGTGCAGAATGACTCAAAATCCCTGAAATGTTTCTGTCAACGCATTTTGGACAGGTTGTCCAAGTAGAGTTATCTTACACCAGCTTGTTTTGTGTCTTTTCCTGCTCTTGAATAGGGCTGCCATGATTAGTCGACTAGTCACGATTACGTCGACTATCAAAATCGTCGACGACTAATTTAATAGTCGACGCGTCGTTTGAAGCTTTGTAAGATCACAAAAGATGCAGGAATAAGTAGTAGGATTTAAGAGTGTAATAACGGACTGAAACAGAAGATGGCAGCACTGCATGTACAAGGATGCCAGCTGCCGTTAAACCCAGAAGAAGAAGAAGCTGTGTCCCAGAATTCATAGCGCAGCCCAGCTCAGTTTCCAACAATGGCGGCAGCTAGTTAGTTTTAATATTACTCTTATTATTATTTCTGGGATACAAAATAAACGTTTAACATATTTTCAGGCGAGAATGTAGCTGTGTAAACCTCAAATATCTGCTCAGTTTATCAAGACACCACATATTTTCAAAAGCGCTTCGACGTTTTCGGAGACGTCTGTTACCCACCAGCTCGATAGCTAGCAGGGGGCAAGGCTCACTAGAGCCGGTGAGAACACCGAACTCCCAGCACATCACTTTCAAACTCACCGCTGTCTTTCGCTACTCAGGTTAAACATATATAAGTCACTTAGATAACTTAAAACATTTATTGTTTGGCTTTTTTTAGTATTTTATTTGTTCCTGAGTAAATCGGTTTGGCTGAGATTAAAGTTATAGTTTTTACACAGCTGAATAAACGTCAAGCAGACAACTGATTATCAGAAGTGTGAGATGCTTGAGAATATACTCCGGTGTCCCGTTATATTTTAGATAGCAAGGAGCAGATTTTATTAAAGTCCACTGAAACAATCTGCTAATTTCATTAAAATTTAATAAACGATCATCTTGTCTTTATTTTTAGTTAGCACATACCTTAAACACTTAAAGCTGTAAGCTAATGATAGTTAAATAAGAGCAGATGCGTGCTGGTGCAATAAGCTGTAGTTTTATGTCCAATGGATGCATGATCTGATTAGTCGACTAATGGCAAAAATAATCGGTGACTAGTCGACTATCAAAATAATCATTTGTGGCAGCCCTATCGCACATGCGCAAATGGGCAGTTGATCTGGTGGTGACGGGCAGCTGAACCAGTCAACTCAATATGGAAGATTATAAACGCACACATCACCCAGCTTGCCACAAATCACTCACACAGCATCGGGGGCTCAGTAAGTCTACTTCGGACATATTGACTGACACAATTGTCAAGTTGCGACAAACTGCAGACGTATTAACATAATTGAGAACACGCGCTTTACAGAGCTTTGGTTCCTCGTTTCAAGGACTTGAAGTGCTTCCCCAAGAGTGACAGAGAGAGTTTTTTGTTAACATTAATGTTCAAGATGTTCAATAAACATGTTAAGTGCGTATATTTTCCCTTTTTTCTCGAGTCTGTTTGCTCATGCAAAATGAAATGCGATTAATATAGAATAAAAATGAATGACATTTAATCGTGATTAATCAAAATGAATCCACAGTAACCCTGTGTAATGAATCTGATTAAACATCTTAATTGTTTGACAACACTAATATATATTAGGTAAGTATACACTAATATATATTAGCATATAGGTTTTTTTTAAAAGGTGTATTTCACAGGAGAGAACCTGTGCTAAAAGACTGAAGAAAACTTTTCCAATTCTCTTTGAATTTAAGCACACATTCTTTGTGTCTTTCTGCATTTAACTTCATTATATTGCATGAATGTCCGTTACAAGCTTAAATATAAAGTTGAAAAAATGTAATTGCAACCAGGCTATTGATCAAGTAAATGTGATTAATCGCGATTAATTACAGAAAATTGTACGATTATTTAGTTAATTTTTTTAAATCTATTGATAGCACTAGTTACAATTAATTCATGTTGGCTCTCACACCTTTGAGCTATGTATTAAGCTATGTATTGTACAAGAGCTATGTATTAATCAAAGATTTAGTTTAATTATTAATATATGCTTTTATGTTTTTACTTAGTTTCTGCTGTCAAACCCACTGTTGCAGCTCCAGCCCCCACAGCAGCTCCTGCAGCTCCAGGAGTGAGAGGAGAAAGCAGGGTAACACACTCGTCGACACATTTCATATATTCCTCTGTTACGTCAACGTCTGTAATAATTTGGCCTCAAAATACAGACGCATAACGATGACTGTTGTTTCCCGTGTCCAGGTGAAGATGAACCGCATGAGGCTGAGGATCGCTCAGAGGCTGAAGGAGGCTCAGAACACCTGCGCCATGCTGACTACCTTCAATGAGGTAGACATGAGGTGAGCATCAGTCCAGATTTTTTGAGCCGTACCTAAGGCTCCCGATTTCCATCTTTTTCTCCGATGTGCAAAATTTCAGCAACATTCACGAGCTGAGAAAACTCCACAAGGACGCCTTCTTAAAGAAGCACGACACCAAACTGGGTTTTATGTCGGCGTTTGTTAAGGCTGCTGCACACGCTCTGATCGACCAACCAGCCGTCAATGCTGGTAAGAACACACAAACATCTCCACTCTCACAGGCAGAGCTCAAGCGGCCAACTTTACTGATTAAAACTTCTTTTTGTTATTTTACAAAATGCTTTTGCAGTTATTGATGACACAACCAAAGAGATCGTCTACAGAGATTATGTAGATATTAGCGTTGCCGTGGCCACTCCAAAGGTATGAGATTTGAGTCTCTGTAAACTGCTGTTAGATCTCTAAACTCCTCCGATTTTTGCTCCAGGTAACATGGATCATCATTAACCAGGTTTTACTTTTAGGGGCTTGTTGTACCTGTGATCCGGAATGTTGAGACCATGAACTTCGCTGACATTGAGAAAGCCATTAATGCTCTGGGAGAAAAGGTAAATGATGAGAGACAGCACAGACGTCCTAGAATTATTTCGTTTTGAACCATTTCATCTCACTGGGAAAAGCAGTCAGATATTTGTTGTTCCCGTGCACCCCTGAATAAATGAGTAAATCCTTTGCGTTTTGTTCCTCAGGCTCGTAAAAACGAGCTCGCTGTCGAGGATATGGACGGAGGCACTTTCACCATCAGCAACGGTGGCGTGTTCGGCTCCATGTTTGGCACGCCCATCATTAACCCCCCGCAGTCTGCCATCCTGGGCATGCACGGCATCTTTGACAGACCTGTGGCCGTCAATGGCAAGGTGAGAATTGTGTTAACTGATGAAATACAGAGATCTTCTTTCTTTAAATTATAATCCTAGAATCAGTATACAGTTTTTCATATATAATATTTTTAAGATTACTAACTACTGTCTGCTTTGGCAGGTTGAGATCCGGCCCATGATGTACGTGGCATTGACGTACGATCACCGACTCATTGACGGCAGAGAAGCCGTCACCTTTTTACGCAAGATCAAAGCGGTGGTGGAAGATCCAAGAGTCCTGCTCCTGGGAATGTGACGTTTCCGCCACTAAATTCTTATTTAAAGATACTCGGCTGCATAAAAATGAACTCCACATCACAGAAAACGCACAAAATAGCCTGTACAATTATTGTTTTTTACAAGTGTTGATACTACAGGGGCGTACCGGGGTTGTGTTCCAATGCTCATTGCATTTAAATGCATGTCATTACCTGTAACGTATCTGTCAAGTTGCCTAAATTGATGAAACTAAAAGTTTGCTACTTTGATCAGTGATTCTTTTACGACATTTGAATTAATCAAATGGAAATAACTTCAAAAACAAGACAAAACTCTGGTTTTAACTCCATATAAGCCTGTCTAAAGATGTGTTATGAAGCCTTCGGATGAATGAAGCAGTATGCAAACTCACTCTCATCACAGTTGTATAATCATAAAACAGAATGGCTTTTCCAGACAGCAGCTGCTTGCATAACATTTCCCCCCGCTTGTTAATTAGTGCTCTTGAGCCACTTTTTCCACAGTAGGGCCGAACAGGGATAATTCAGATTAGTTCAAGATGTTGACGTTAACACAGGTTACACAGATTGCTTTGGTTAGACACTGCAACCGGCAACAGCCTGGGGAAAATGAGTCAGTAACCAGGAAACCAGGTCTTTGTATGGAACTTGTGTGTACAGCAGTGCCATGCCTTTAAATCCACATCAACTCTGTTTGACTTGGTTTAATCATATTCCTGCCTGTCCTGTGTTGTATATAGCGATCTAGTATAAACTTGCCTCGCTCACTGTTGTCAAGGTTACATGCTCTGATCCAACTGTTATCAGTTATTTAGTAAAACAAACAAACATTTCATTTTTGTTCAGCAGAAACTGTACACAACAAAAACCTCATGCTTTTTTACATAGATACACACAATTTGTTACTTTATGAAAAATATGTTCGAAGTAAAGTTCAAAGTGCACAATTTCCAGGTTTTTATGCTGGAACATTCATTTTCATTGTCCGGTCTCGTATATGAAATGCTTCTACTTATTTAAAGAAACAATTTCAAACATTAAATCTCTTGATTTATATGTACTGAAACTTGTCTCACACTTTTCTTCTTCATGTTCATACATAGATGTTCTATTCTCCTGAACTGGACAATACACATTCACATTCATCTCCTGGGAAGTCTTTGTCTCTTTTTAAAAGGTCTTGGAAAATCAATGCCGGCAAAATAAAAGCAGAGCGCCGAGGCAATGGACGTCTTTGCGGCCGATCTTGGCTAAAACATTTTATCTCGTGCCAGATTCTGTTTCGCTCCCCGAATTCTCTGCCGCATGCGAGTTGTGTGCCAGCGATGGATCTTCAAAGCCTCATTAGCCAGCCTGTCGCTCAGCTCTTGAGAAGCTCCAAATAATGGGATCATCTCTGACAAAGTCTTGAGGGTTGCTTGGCCCTTTCTCCCACTTCACAAATGCAGGCTCGAGTGTTTGCAGCTGTGTATGATACCTCTTCAGTATTTCTGTTTACTTTAATAATCACAGGGCACAATGGGTCCTAATGTACGTCTTTGTTTCTCTGCCAGCACCTACACAAATGTCTGAACAACACTGTTTGGAGGAAAAACACAGAATTCATTACACGGGCACAAAAAACCAAAACATTACCATGAGAATACTGGAGCTTCTAATGGGCCCTGAATACAGCAAACAATGATACAAGAGCTCCTTTAATTTAATTATTTACTTTTATTACCGCTCAAGATTCCATTAGCGCTTTTGAGATCATGATAATTGGCAGCGTATGCCAGTGGGTGCATAGATATCTGAAGGGCCTGTTGGCAGGTTTTATGTTTCGTCTTCAAAATTTGGCCAAATCTGTGAATTTCCAATGGGACTGCTCAATAAGACGTGGGTTTCAAGTCTTTGTGTCCATTCAGATGAAAGATGGCCCATTAGAAATTGGCAGCTAGCTGTTTGTTTTGATTAAGCCACATCAGAGAGATAATTTACCTAAATTATTCTGTTATTTTTTTTTCTCGCTTTCAAAACAAGCTCATTGTGTCAATACTGTTATATAAAGAATTATATTTTAGTCCAGCTGAAAAAGTACATTAAGACAAATGTGTCCATTACTGGACAGCTGATTTTAAAAACTGAGTACACTCTATGTACAGGTTTATTGGGAGCAGTACTGCATAAAAGATTGAAGCACTTAAGATCTTTAGTTCAGTTTAGTTTTTTTTTTTCAGTTCATCCTCCAGTCTTATCGGCGAAACCTCTGATTGGTCCAAAATTCATTTAGCATCAATGAGCATGACAGAAAAGCCAAACTGAGCCAGAATCATTTAGAGCAAGAAGACAGTGTCCTGTAAAAAGGAGTGAAAGCCTGAAGCCCACAAAAGACCTGTGGCAAGTTCTTCATGTTGCTTGGAACAATCCAGCTGCCAAACACCAGATGCAGGTAAACTGTTTGTTAATACAGTTTATGATTGTTGTGATTTTTTTCTAGGTTTATTTTTTTAAGCAACCCCACAGTAATGCATGAAAAATCTACTCTTTCCTTTCTGCTGCTCCCTCTAGGGACCTCCACAGCTGATCCCTTACTCTCAGGTCCACATTCCTGCCTTTGCTACTGTCTCCTGCCTTCTAATACACTTCATGCCTTTGTTGCGCTTGTTCCTAAAAGCTTTCACTTTGCAATAATACCGCTTATAGTTGATGGTGAAATATGTAGGAAGGAAGAAATTTCACAAACTGACAAGGGCATCCTGTTACAACACCACACTTGGATTCTGTGAGCTCTATAGAACGACCCGTTCTTTCACACAGGTTTGCAAACGTAGACTGCAAGGCTGGGTGCTTGTGGAATGTGGAAAATGGGTCCATGTGGAAAAGGACTGAATGGGTCCATGTGGAAAAGGACTGAAACCCCCCTTAAATTCAAAGACGAAGAGGTGTGGCCCAGTACTTTAGTCCCTATAGTTTGCATACTGAAGCATACAGATGGGCTCAAATTTAGATTCAGTCTGGATCTGGATTCTACAAAACCTGTTTCAGCAGCATTGACCATAAAACCCAGGTGTTGACATAGAAGTCAACATTCATGTTTAGGAAGATCCAGAAAGAGTGAAAGAAGCACCAACCAAAACAGACGGTGGTTTGCTGACACCTGTAGCTCATCTCGTAGACCAATCTATGGAACTGTTATTCAAAGTTTCTTTGTAACACATGCCTGTTAAAAAACGAATAACTGGGGCTCCTTTCACTTAAAGGTTTCAAAACTATTCCCCAGGTTTCTCTCTAAAATTTGCTAAATCTCTGATAAAATATTCAAAAGAATAATAATAATTAAACTGTCAGTTTAAAGGGTGACACATCTTCTGATCACCCATAGTTGTATCACATAAAAAGGCATTTAATTGTGACACAAAAAACCGACGCAGATGAGACCGTGCGTTGTGTCATTGTCTCCTCTGTAGCTGCATCTGGAGCCACCTGGCAGAAACCGATAGCGCTGCTCGATAACACACCTTGAGACAATTCAATTCTGCACACTCTTAATAATAATAGTAATCCCATTCGGCAGGGCCTGCATAAGTAATGCTCTGCATGCATATTCATAAGTGTACCGTTTCCTTTGCGGGCCATTTCATTCAAAGCTAACGAATGTGGTGAAACAACTGGCTCGCATCTGGCCCTATTCTTTGTGTCGCCTCTGTCCTTTGATATGGACCCCAGCTCTTTTCTTCTTCGTCCTCTTGTTCTGTTGTCATACCAGAAGATTATTTTGGATGGAGAGAATGAGGCAGAGGACCCCGCCGGCCGAGCCACAGCTCACAGCACTGAGGTTGGTGCAGCTGGTTGATGTCACAGGTTTAAGTGTACACACTGAAGTGGACAGATTTGGATTTAGCTAAAACTGTGAAAAGATTGTGAAACTGTGCTTTTCGTTGAAAGTTATACTAGAAATCAATGAAAGAACTACTGCATATTAAGGAGAAAATCAAGTATAAACTCCAACAACGTTTATTTAAAGATGTCAACAGCCTTCCCAAATCTTCCTGTTAGTGATACTGTGTCTCCACGTCTATGACAGCTCAGTCAGCTTACTGCAAAAACAGAGACATAGTTTAAAGAGAACCTGACATTAGATTCATGGCTGACAGACAACGTTCTGAAGATATTTCTCACTTAGTAAGTGTTTAACTTGAAACACCCCTGATTACATTTAAAGGCTTACTTCACACCCCAGACTGTATTTAAAATGGATGCATGGATGAAACAGGATGCAAAGCAGCTTAGTTTGAGATTTCACAATGGGACATCACTAACCAATGACAGCACAGTGCCTACGTCCATCATTTATATACAGTCTATCATCCACACATAAAAAACAACCTCACTGAACTCTGTGTTCAAATGAAGACAATAAAAATATTATTGAAAATACTGCCTGAGTTAAGATGATTCTGTCAAACTTGGATTTCTAAATGAAAAGAACAAGAAAATAAACTCTTTTTATTTAACCTCAGTGCTGTCCAGGTTTTCAAAAACCCAGGCAAACTAGAATAAATGAATTGCATTTGTTAAAGACATCATTAGGGGTCATTATGTGCTGCTGTTTGTGTCTTTGCAGACTAACCTGTACACTATGGTTGCCGTGCAGTTCTTGTCAAACTTCCTGACCAACCAGCCAAGCTGCTGTTGATCCAGAGGTATGTTAGCTTCCTGCATGTGTGAGAGTGGGAGCTACAAGTTACTAAGTTAACATTCTGTCATAGATTTGTTATCGTTGCTCATGAGATGAGGTGCATTATTACATTATCACTGCAGCATGACAAACCGTTAGCCTGACCTTTACAGCCTTCCTGAAGGCAGAGGTGGAGACTTTCATGGTTCCCTCTTTGTCCAGAGCCTGGAAGAAATCCATGATGCTCTTATTTTGCTCTTCAAAGAACTTCTACGGAAGAAAATATAGAGAGAGAGATCTTGTTTTACAGTTGGAAGCATGTTAAAGATGCTGCTAAGACTTCTGAAGTATGAACTGAAAAAGCAGTAAGAATACAGAATGATTTTATTGATTTTCCCATCACCAGTTTTCTCAGCCTTCTTGACAATGTACCTTAAAGATCCCAAGTGCCAATAAGTTCTTGGTGACGGAGGGCAGAATATAATACTGGAACCTCAGAGCAGGGCGGGTCACGCGGGTTTCTTCCAGCAGCTCCACAAAGGTCTCACAGACAAGCACACTCTGCACTCACACAGTCACAGACATATTATGATCATATAATATTGTGATTGTGTATCTAATTACTTTTGGGGGCTTGTGTACAAAAATGGCCTCGTGACCGTTTGATTTAAAATCCACTGCGGTGGTGTACAGAGGCAAAATTACAACAAATGCGTCATTAAGCAAAAACAGACTGTAAATAAAAACAGATACTACTTTTATTTACACCTCAGCTTATATTCTCAGATGAATAATGTTTTGCGGCACTTACAGAAATATCGATCTCCTCCAGTGCTGATTTCATGTTGTTTTTAACCGTTCTGAGCAGCGTGACGGCTCCGATTTTTGTTATGGGGTTGCGAGAGAGCTGAAACGCACACGCAAAGACCAAACATGATCTGAAATTCATAGGGTGCAATGACGTTAAAATCGTTACAATGAAGTGTTGCTGCAGGAGTCTTTTACTTACTTTGAGAACCTCGAGGGTTTCGTTGGTGGCCAGGCCCTGGCAGAGCAGCCTTACAGCTTCATTGTCCACACAGTTCATGCTGAGGTCCAGCAGCACAAGTGTGTCATTTTGTTGCAGCACTTCAGCCATCAGCTGTACCTCTGGACGGCCAAATCCACTGTTCGACAGCTGGAGCTGCTTCAGTGTTGCGTTTACCTGAGGAAAGAAAAGGGGGGAGAGAAGGTCAGCAACGAGAGTTAACAAAACTGAACTCTTTGCTCGAGTGTGTCATTTTAGTCACCTTTAGACCAGCAATCAGAGCTGCATTGCCACGTATAAGAAAGTGATTCCAGCTCAGATTTAGGACTTCAATACCGATGTTCTCTGCTACAAGGAAGTGAAATACACATTTTTTACAAAGTCACAATACATTTGAGACTAATCTACAAGCTACATGTAACATTTTCTCAAGTTCAAGAAATACTTTAAGAATACTTAATACTTTACTATTAAATAATATATCAGTGGGTCACATTTCTCTTTTATAGGCCTGCTTGTTTGTTTTCATAATTACTTTAGTTTAGAAAGTCTGTACAGCAGCCAATCCAGGACTTCAAACTGCTGAAAATCAAATGCTGCCCAACCAAAGTACATCTGATCATCACACGGACCTAAGATGAAGTATATAGTATTTAGTTCTTTATGTTTTGTTGATGCATTTTGATCGCCTGATGCTTTGCTCTGCTGGCTTTACTTCTACTACCAGACTGCCATTACTTCAGTTTTATTTCTTCCCTACTGCTGACGAGATATAAGTTCAAGTTCGAGTTCAAGACCAAAAACAGTCAGAAAATTAAAAATGTGTTATTTTAAAATCCCCCTTTTTTGGTTTCAGTTCTATTTCTTATTTAAATAGGAGCTGTATGTATGGAAATGTATGTAATGTAATGTAAATATATATTGTAACTTTTTAGTTAAAATCACAAAATGAACCACCTGCAATACTTCCACAGCCCACCAGGAGGCTACAACACCCACTTTGAGAATCAATGCCGTGCAGCAGAATTTGTCTTTTTCTCTAAAATGCTTAAACTACTACAGTGATATAGTATATTATCATAAGGGCACACTGACTATATTTCATAATGGAAGGAAAACTCAACAACAAGAACAATAATGATCAAACAGCCTTCACAGTATATCTACAAATAAGAAGCTATAATCCTCAGCTTTTTAGCAACTTTCTTTCCCTGACTCTCATTGCATGATCTATAATATTCTTTGTTATCACTACAGAGGTGTCCTCCCACATGAAGGTTTATTTATACGGTGCAAAATTGCCTCAAGGTACTTCCTGTCTTCACGGAAACAGGGAGGTGGTAGCCATCAGTGGCAACTGATTGAGGGTGATGGGAGAGAGAGCGCAACTCGCAGAGAGAGAAGGATGAATCTAATGACATGCTGAGTGCTGACAAGGTGAGCGGAGAGGAAATCCTCAGTGGATCACAGGAAGTCACACAGCAGTTTGAGCCTATAACAAGTAACTAAGGGATCCTTCTGAGTCACCTGATTCAGCCCTAACTATAAACTTCATCAAGAAGTCAAATCTTAAAAGTAGAGAAACACCAGAGAGTGAAGAGCGAAGTTCTCTATTAGGACAATATGGTACTACAAGTTCCATATTGTCCTAATATGGCCTGATTATTCAAAATGCTGTTTGTAAGGAAAACAATTTTAAATTCTAGACTTAACAGGGAGCCAATGCAGAGAGAGAGAAATTTACAGCTGGATGTTCCAAAGTGAGGATAGCTTGTTTCTACCCTAACGCTTAAAGCCCTATTCCAAAATTGTCATAAGCTGCTTCATCATTAGAATTTCTAATTCACGAAAAATAAAAGTAAAGCTTTGCATTAATTTGAAGGATCTAATGTGAACAGAAATAGAGATGATCTGTACCTAACATGACACCCAGGTCTTCTCCTCCTGCATCACAGATGCAGTTGTAACTGAGGTCAAGCTCTTTGACCACAAAATTATTCTGTTAGATAGGAAAGAAAATTCTGAATTGCAGCTTAAAGCACATATAGACGTGACACATATAGACATGTTTAATTCATTATGTATGCGGCATTCGGCAGTCTGCACTCACCTTTAATGCTTCTGCCAAGCATTTAGCTGCAGCGTCACAAAAGTCATTTTCTAAGAGAACAAAGGGAAATGAGAGAATTACCTTCTTCATTTTGCTGCTGTATTACAGTGATAGACAGGAGTTCATGTCAGCATAGCTTAAGACTTGGAAGGTTGATGGACCTGAGAGGTTGATGGATTTGAGCTTATGATTGCCTGACAGCATTGTGGAGATAACCTCTGCTCCTTTAAGGCCCAGCTTGTTGTCGGAAAGATTCTGATGAAAAGACAAGATTGAGATTTTTTTTTTTTTTAAATAACATTAATGCCATTTCTCTTGCACATACAGCAAGAGGATTACATCTACACAAAACTGAAGTTTTGAATGTGATGTTTTTAAAGTCGTTACTAGACTCTGAATGCTGATGTTTTCAAAAAGCATCGCCATCAGATACTGTGTCCCTTCAGCCTGAAGTGAGTTCCCTTTCAACTCGAGGTGGGTGACTACACCGTGACTCTAAAACATTAAAAAATAAATTAATACAAAATGATACAATATTGTTTAAAAAGTACAGACTCATTTGAAATATGTTACAGACTCATTACATGACCAGAACTTGATCCAGTATGACCTACACCATCTTAATTTGGGGATCGCATGAATAGCTAGAAAAAAGGATTACTTTCAGAAGGATAGCCAGAGCTTTGGCCCCCAGAGGTCCCAGCCCATAGTAATTCAGGTCTAGAATATCATCATCCAAGTGGCGGAGGATGTAGGAAACAGGAACGGCTCCTGTCTGCTTGCAGGCCTTTAGATACACGTCTGATGGGGACAAATTCAATCTCCTGCTGGAGGTGAAAACTGAAATGAAAATAAGAAGACGTGACGGGTAAATAAAAAACCACATCTACTATTACGGAATTGTTTTGCTCCATGAACATACTACTGTCTTCCAGGTCAGTGCTGCATTCATCATCACTGTGCCCTGCTTGGCCCGTAGTGAACTTGATTTCCTCCTGGGGTCCTCTGGACAGGACTGACTGAACAGAGGGCTGCTGCTTTTCCTCTTGTGAATTGGACTGAAAATCCACACTGTCTTCATGAATGTTATTCATCATGGCACGAGATCCTGACAACCTCAAGTGTATGTTTGGAAGACAACATAAGAGGAGCAGACAGGTAGGATTCACTGCTGCAGGCTATTAGACTGTTTAAGCAACACTGTGTAATTTTTGTAAACTCCTGTGCACTGCCATTTTTTAGGCATTAGCATCTATATGAGTGCAAAGAGCTGCACATGAAAGTTTTTACACTGAATTTATTAGGGATATGCATGATTTACAAATATTCAGATGAGTTCTATTTAACTGCCCTACAATAAAAGAAGAAAATGTGATCAACTATGCAAAGTACCCAGACTCGACCGACAAAGTGAGATGAAAGTCTAAACATGTACAGATATTGACAACTGTCAGAAAGGTTATGTGTGGCACCCCTTCAAAAATATATAAAAACGGGGCACAATTAAAGCTACCGAGAGTCTACCACCACTATCCACAGTAGCAGAGAGCACACTGGGCAGTGGGCAATCTTTAGACAACAATCATCAGTGAAAACTGAACTTGATCTTGAAATATCTTTGCATGAAAAACCCACTCCTGGTATTTTCATCAGCTTAAATATTCAGACTTCCTGTCTTCCCCAACATTTAAAAATCCTGGAAACGCCCCTGGCTATGCACTACGTCCATGAGCAATGTGAACCTGATAAAGAAAACTGCAGAAACAACACACGGGATAGTTTTACATGATGTTTAAAGATCTACTGAACTTAACATGACTTACTTTACAGCGCATTTATTTAACAGTGAGGTAGAAGAAGAGCTGCCAGCTAACTAGCTACCTAGCTACTACTGCATTTTATCAAGCAGTTAACAGTTAGACCAGCAGAAGAGGGGAAACACTGTTTTATTCGGAATTAAAACAAGTATTTACTTTTTTATATAAAATCCTAAGAATTAAAGAAGACGATTAAGAAGACGTTAAGAAGACGATCCAACGGCTGATCAGGAGAAGGAAAGTTATGAAAGATCCGAGGGCGGCCGGAAAATTATCGATAAAAACAAATGAAGCACACTGGAAACGGCCATTTCCATCTTAAAAAAAGAAAGAAAGAAAAGTATCCTATATCAATTAATAATGGTTTAAAGTATGGTAATAGTGAAGACTTTGATTCGTTTATATAGATAAGCACTAGATGGCGCTGTTCACCGCAATCCCTATCGAGATGAGACCGGATGTGGTTGTAACGTGGGAGAGACCAATGACTGTTTAAAGCACTCCTTTATACAGTCACTGGGAAAGACTACCAATTCTACCAAATGGGGTAAAATATAACCACAAATATGAGTTGTTCTTTTATTGCAATAATCTCCCACACCCTTTTTTAAAACATACGGCACATTGTGACGTCGACGTGTTTTTGCTTCTTATTACTAATTGTTAACACTTAAGTGCAAAGGCTGTGGGAAAGGATCACCACGTATTTGACTCTAATGTTCTCACAGAGCTTTGATTTGATTTTGTTTATAGTCGACACGCATGTGGGTACTTTGTTTCAAATTTGAGAAGTTTAGCTCAGAACAATACAGGCAAAATGTTACAAACATACTCCTGTCATTTGGTTCAGCCTCTGTAGCAAATAAAAACTTGTTAACAATTTATTTTTCGAATTATAAACACTTGAGGTTTTATTTATTTTGTAGCTCATACCAGCAGGTTTTAAAGGGAATTCTGTTTGATTTTCATCTATAGTGTTTTGGAAAAGTCTTGAGCCACTCCTCATCTCATGCTTCCAAGGAGCCAGACTCGTCATTTTTAATCTGGTCTTGAGCAATATTTCTTCAGGCTTTCTGGAGATCTTTCATTGTTTGGCTGCTTTTAAACTCATTCTTAGTCCAGTCCTTCCACCGGACATTTTCAGAAGAACAGAAGAATTATTTTAGGTTTGTTAAGATACTTAAACAAACAAACAAACAAACAAACAAAACAACAACAAAAACCCTACCTAACCAACTACTTCGAGAGATGAACCAGTGTTGTGTTTACATATAACAGACAACTTAGCAAATATTCCATTTTAATGTTATCTTTAGGCACTTGGTTATTAGCAACCTGACAGGCGTAACCACCAACAAGGCAATTCCCAAAGAGCTATAGTTTTATCTTAAATAAGATATTTAAATATTTTAAATAAGAAAAAAATCACACAAAGACCTGACACAGGACCTGAGAGATGCACCTGAACCTTCAGTCGATACATTACTGTTCACTGTAGACTCATCACATCACACATGGTTTCAGTGGACGAGAGGTACAGCAGTAAGTGTCCACAGCCACGTGTAAAGCAAAGTGAAGGGGCTATCATGGTTTGGGGCTGCATTTCAGCCAGTGGTTTTGGGGAGCTTGTGAAAATTAATGAAATTATAAACGTAAAAAGATTTTGATCCACCATGCAATGCAACCTATATAAAGTATGTGACTGGCAATGGCTTAATTTTTCAGCATGACCAATGATCCATGTATATTTGAATATGTTTAATGCATCGCTGCAACCATTTTGTTTTCTTAGGAAAATATAAAGAAATGAGGGGTCACTCGAGACCTTTGCACAGTATTGTACATTATAATTGGAAGAGAAAGGGATTATCAGGGAAATCCTCAAAATGTATAACGATTTTTGTCCTGCTGTTCATGATCAAATGGTAAATGTCAATACTTCAGTGCAACTTTAACTCAAAGTCACAGTGCAAAGTTTGAATTTAGTTGAGCCTCCACCAATAAGTCAAATTGCAGTTCATATCTATGTCTATCCAGACTTGACATTTTACATGACAAATGTCATCATCTTATCTTTTTATCCTGTGTAAAATGTCATCATCATGAGGTTAGAGTGACTGATATTTGACTGTGGACTCGTGTGCACTAAAGAACTCATGCGATAAATTTCTGTGTAACCATGGATAAGGATTAGTTTCATTGACCACATTAAAGCTGTAACTAAATCTGCTTTTTGGCATCTCAGAAATGTAAGTGAGAGATTATGTGTCCCAGCAAGAGCTAGAGAAGCCCATTCACAATTTCACTTCTTTCCTAGTCAGTTCGTTCTTTAGTTGAAGTCAACATTTTCTCAAGGCAATATGTCACAGTGTTTTTTCCTCTCTGACCATGAAAATCTAATTAGCTCATCCTTGAGCTCAACTGCATATTTGTGCTAAATTTAAAGAAATATCTTCCAAGTGTTTGTGAGGTATCATATTCACAAAAAAGAGTCAGTTCTAATAAATATACTAATAAAATACATGTTCCAATAAACACCAGACTTGTAAACAGTAATAAAGTACTAGGATAAATTCTACAATGAAGAGGCAGCCAGTGATCGTCAGCAGGTACTGGGGTGTCTGCTGTCGGGTTAGTTCTGTGCCGTCTGTCATTTCTCGCGGTGAGCTGTGAACAAAGGGATCTATGTTAATCAAGGCTTGAAGAAATAAAAGCATGAGTGACCTTTTCAGAGTTGTGCAAACAAAAGTAAAGCCCTGACTTTGGCAATATACTGAAGAATAGCGCTGAAGAAAATGTGATTGCACAACATTTGGCATTCTGTAATTCTAGTGTCATGACCGGCTGGTGCAAATTCAACTTCAGTATATTGCAATATTGCATTTTTACAGGTGTAACGTAATGGAAGGAAAATATAAATAAAAGGTCTTTCTTGTAGTTAGAAAATAAAATTTAATCTATTCAGGATATCAGTTTATACATAAAGAGAGATGCAGAACAGACACTGAAATACTGCTCAGCTGAGGAGCCTCTACTCCTTTTCACAGCTGTTTGACAGCGCAACATGACAGACTGCGAAGACTGAAAGACAAATCACATCAAGTGATTCACAAGCATTTCATATATGTTTATGTATAGAAAGCAGTATAAAACAAGTACAATAATGGACAGACAACAAGTCCAAAAAATAAGGGTGTAAACATTTTGTGTATATGTGCTTTTCATGACGCCAGCGTCACCACAAATCGGATCAACCGGTAACTGCCATCGTCGAGGCAGGGTATAGAAATAAACATTGAAAAAAAACAAAAAACCTCTACTCCATTTGGTGTATCTGTAATGAGTATTTTATCCTAATAACTCTACACCTGTATATTTCAGCTAGCACACATTAGGAAAACTGCAGAACACTGCACTGAAACAATGCCACACAATCTACGCAGGGCTTTTGTAACAGAGCACCATAGTGATATTAGTGTGTTTCCTCAGCGCTGTTTCCAGTCATACTCTACTGTTTCCATTGGTCCCTTTTTTGTAGAGATGGTTGAAGTAACAACGAGGCACAGCGGGTATCAACAACAACACTTAATGTGGAGATGAACCTGGGTACTTCCAGTCTTCCAATGGACAGAGCCAGCTCGTGTAGCAGTACTGAGGAAGCCCCACAACCTCAGATCTTTGGACAAAGTCTCCAAAAGTCTCCAGCTTGGAGCTCAAGTGCTTCTTTAGAAATGTATTGCCAGTTATGTTAACATATAAACGGCAGCCACGGTGGTGCTAGTTTGGGCTTCAGGAACTTCCCTGGTTTCTCTTTTTTCACTTGGTTTCAGAGGACAGCTGCTCCAGCAGTGGGTTGGCCTCGCTCTCAGGTGTTTTGACGCTGTCGGTCCTCACGATGCATGTCGGCCGGTGGAGATTGAGCATCACCATTAGCTGCTGCCTCTCCAGACGGAGCTCCTCGATCTGGGCTTTCAGCTCCGAGTTCACCATTTCCAGACGTTCCGATTCCTGGACAAAGGCATTCAATTAGTACATACTACTGGAAAAAACACCCCACAGAGGACAATCTTACGCTTAATGACTTGATATTGAAATCTCAGGACAAAAACTAATCTAACTACAAACATGAATAAGTGGTTTGAGATCATGAAAAATGATTTTGTTCTGCTCTTCAGCGTGCAGTGCTGAATCATGAACTCACCCTTTGAAGGAAGTCAGTCCGTTCCTTCTTTTTGTTTCGGCATCGTGCTGCAGCTACTTTGTTTTTCTCTCGTCTTCGTTTCCTCCTTTCTTCATCTTCATCCATCTGCAAATACAAAGTATCACTAATATTGAAACAGAAGAGGTTTTTACATTTTACTGTTCTTATTTTTCCATTTCAATCACAGGTTGTACAAAAAAGCGGACACAGCCACCCTGAGGTTATCCCTTGGCTTACTGATTTGAAGCCATGAATTTGACACTTTGGCTGCTACCATGTCTTCTGTTTTTTTATGACTCTTGATGATAAAACAATAAAGCCTGACTTGATTGGCTAATACTCCCATGACATTCACGTTTCACACACTCTTTACTCTTTTCTCTTCCTCCTCACCTCTGTCTTGATGGCCAACGGCCGTTTCCCCAGCCTGCCCAGGAAGTGCAGCGGAGACAGCATGGTGCCCAGCTGGCGGAAGTCAGCCAGCTTGAGTTGATCGGTGAGCGTGGTGGCCGAGATGCCCGCCAGTGGGCCCAGACTGGGAAGGGAGCCCGCCGCCAGCGAAGGGTCAGGTATCTGTCCCGGCATCATGTCCAACCCGGCCACCACCGCCGCTGTGGGAGGGGAGGGGAAGAGGCGAGGGGGTAAAGAGAGGAAGGAAAAGAGAAAAGAGGAAGAGAGAGATGATTAGGATGAGAGTCAAGCCTAAAAACAACTCGCTGACAGTGAAAATTCAGCTTTTTTTTCTCCACCACAGAGAGAAGCATAGTGCACACACCTATTTTAAATATTTGAGTCTGTAAATCTTCCATTCTAAAAGAAGAAATAATGAAATTAATTAAAACAAATTTTTTTAAGACTTCATGGTGCCAATACTAATATTTTTTCTATTTAATCATAATGCTTTGTTATCAATTTCTGCTCACTTTCACAAAGGAAAAGAAATATTGATTATAAATACTAACTTAATTTTTTTAAAGTCCTCCAGCCCGCTACCTTATATCTGATCTATCCCTGCATCTGTACTGATAGCTATGATTTTATTCATACCAGAAACCATGTCACGGGTGCATGCATTTTTCTTTGGATCCCCCCCCTTTTTTTTTTCTGACTCCGTTATGATAACATAAACATTTATACTTATTATACTGCAGCCATCTGACAGCATCTTTTGTCTTATTATGATGTTATACAGATTGCCTTTGACACACACACTCGTTTTTCACCATTTTTTGTCTTCGTCATCAAATATCTTTGTAAATACTGGCTGCTGTTTTTACGAATGATTTCAAAAGTTGACTGTGTTGACAGCTGTGTTATCTTTTCAGTAGGCAGCGGGTGAAGAAAAGAAAAAAAAGAAAACACAAAAACCCAAACACACTCACACGCACAAACACAGACAGTGTAAGCAGCAACATACTCATTGCTGTAGCTTCACATTCAAAAGGAAGCCACGAATCTAAAACACAGATCTATCTTATCTTAACTATCGTCTTTTACCTTCAGATAATTTACAAAGAAGTTTTGATCTCTGTTCATTTTTTTTTTGTTTCCTCATGAAAAGATTTTAAAAGTTATCAGAAGCATTTGTGCCAAAACAGAGCTGGGTAACACTCATGCATTCCATCACCACCTCTCTTCCAACAATTTGGGGTATTTTAGAGGGTTTGACCACAGTACTTTTTAATGTAATCAGGCAGGAATGAAGGACAGAGGAGAAAAAGCAGCATTCACGCAGGCATAAAGGAAGTGGCTGGAGAATTAAGACGTCTCTCTAATTACTGTAAGGCAGAGAGTTGGAAAACTTCTGATGGCCAAATAAAAAACAAATGTTCCAGATGAGAACAGTGTAACATGAACCGACTCTACCCTGTCCATCCCTGCGATCTCTGAGGAGAGGCAAACTGAGACCCACTGACTTTACTCTTACTGTTCCGCATTCGAGCAGAAAATAAAGGCACCCAAAAAATGTCAATTGTAAGCAAAACACTGGCAGACTATTTCACCTTTTCAGAGGGAATTACAAGTAGATCTAATCTATTTGACTAAATTCCTGCACACCTGATACTTCAACTTCTTTGGGTACACTGACAAAACATAGGCTCAACAGCCAAACTTGCAAATGGTATCAGATGGTATCAATGCAACTTTGACATTAACAGTTTAATTCACATTTGCTTCTTCGGCATTCAGCTGTAGCCAAACCTCCACAGGTTAGGCACCAACTGAACAAAGCACCTCTCACACCAAACCAACAAAGACGTGTATTGTGAAGTGCTAAAAAAAACAGCTAACTTTGCTGGTGGGTAACTAGCTGACAGGCTGACTGTATTTAAAGTTAAATTAGTTAAAGTTTTTCTTTCATTGCTACCCCTTTTTTGCTGGGCTGAAAGACTTTCTGTATTACAAAGGCCATGGAAGAGGTAATGAAAAAAGCAGGGTTATGTAACTCTATTCTAATGTACTCCACCCTGTGCATGGGCTGGTCCCAAAGTGTTTTTACAGGCTCACTAGAGTTTACTGTCGTGCATGGCGGAGACCATATCCAGCAATCAATATGGAACCTCTGAGATATATATGAACTAAATAAATCAAATTATTTTGTCTGTCTAATTTGCACTAGAATTCATTCATTTAACCATCTGCATCAAGTGTGGTGCAGAGGTCAGGTCTAAAGCAGCCCTATAACCATAAATTTGTTAAGCTAAAACTTCAGATCACATTTAAACTAAAGATGCAGTGCACGCACAGTAAAAATAAGCTAATCTTGCTAATTCTTTTGATTTGTCAGAAGTCTGCATTATGTATTAAACCCAAGGACAAGTTGATGTGTGGAGCCAGTCCCTCATGAGGCATTTTATTACTTAAATTCCCAACTGCCCCCTCTCTCTCGCCCTATGTATACTCCCATTTACACTGCACTTGGCAGCAGCCTGTTGTTTTTGCTGGAGAGGAAAGGAACAAGACAGCCCTGGTTTAAGAAAAAAAAAAACCCTCAGACAAAATTCCTCCTCTCTGAAACTCACAGGAGTGTTGTAGTGGAGTGGAGGGTGCCAAGGCCAACTCGTTCTAAAGAAAGAGTGTGTAAGAACAAGGAAATACAGACAATAGTAGCGCTGCACAGCTAGTTGCTGATCAATAACTTTAATGGAATTCAAAAGACGGGATCCAAACTAAATTCCGGATTGAGAGGAAAGCCACAAGAACTGAAGCTTCTTTTAGGAATTACTGAGCAAACTGCTCTGAGAGCCAAAATAGAGTCTAATATCAAAGTTGGCTAGACAGTCAGGATTGGTTTACAGACTCAAATTAGGCTCCAACCTGGACAAACAATTTTTCAAGGGAAGCTGACATTGAAGAAACTATGTTAATTCAAGTATAATCTTATTTTATGTCGATTGGACTGGCTTAACACACCCTAGTGTAACCTAACTCTGCACTGTTAGACACGTTACAAGGAAAATCCCCCATTCCTCAGTACGACGTGTTGAAACATGCAGTTGAAGTCAGCTCTTATATAGACATACACATGCGCTGATTATATAAGCTTAAATAAATCTCACATTTGACTGCACAACCTGAGATCACACAAATCAAAAGTGTGCAGAAACAGTTTTTGCCAGCAGCCTCTAGGACAAAGGTGAAATGATGCATAAAAGAAGATGACTATCAGTAGGAGACATGAAAGTTGAGTTATACACCATTCCACACAATTAAGCTCCACTGTAAACTCTAACACATAACAGGCACTCAATGTGTCTCGGTTCTGAGTTAAACATGACTTTTAAGTTGAGTTGAGTAGAAAGTTTGTTGTGTTTAATCTGTTCCGTCTGCCACACAAGTGTCTAAAAAAAAATCCCCTTTTGCAAATTCAACACCCATTCAAGCCTTAAGACATGAAACCTCACAGAAGCTTCATCTGTACAACACAGGGAAAGTTTGCTGATGCACGTCTTGCGGGGTGTAATTATACATAAAAGCATGAGTCAAAGTGAATTTTACATTTTTCCAAAAAAAAAAAAGAGGGTACTTTTCTCCTTTTCTTCTGTCAGCAGCAGCCTGCAGCCGAAGATTAGTGGTCAGCATTTGATGATGCAACGGCCTTACTGTGCTTTTGCAGTCGAGCAGAAAAGCCAGTGCCACAGCTTTTAGGTCCACAGCAGCCTCGGACAAAGACACCTACACAACACCAGCAGCAGTGTGGGCACCGCTAGCTCACTGAGGGGACATGAGCTGAAGCCAAGGGCGGTGAACGGAAACATCACATATTAGCTATGAAATATAGGTTCTGGCATTAGCCCAAAGCCAATCTAACTGCATGCGAGTTAGCTGAAGGTGTGTGCGTGCTCACGTCTTTTGCTAGGCCAAATGTCTCCATTTCCTGAAAGCAATTAGAAGTACCAAAGAATTCAGGCTCTTATAGACCAGCAGCATGAGTGGAGGACCCGTTATCCTCATTCTTTTTAAAGACTGGCTGAGATGGTCAGTTCGAGGATACAGGGGTTTTCATAGACTACTCATTACCTGCACATAATACTGCAACCATTATGGCAACTGAAAACAGAAGTCAAAACTGCTTGCATTACGGGAAAGACGTGCATGCTTCCCTTGATGCCATTTTACCACCATTTGTCAGCACACTATTAGAGTCTAATTGTGGATTAATAAGTCGTTGCACGGCCCACACACACCAGTGCACACCTTGCAAAAGTGCTTCTACAGCTCCAAACTCAACATGAGCCCTGAAAATGAGCAATGAGCATAGAGGCTGTGGCCAAGGAACACTCTCTCAATCTCCGGCCAAGGTCTAGGAGATCATCATTACCGTCTGCACTCAGTCAGGCTGTGTGTTGAGTTACAGCCTTTCGCAATCCTCTGAGGAAACCAGGGAATTTGGCACCAGCTTTCCTCAAGAACAGGACAGTCCAAATATACAGTGTCAACATTCCTCCAAGCCTCATTATATTTTCATTGGAGGGACAGGACAAGACGCAGACATGGGATTAATAGGTGCTGGTCTGATGGAAGATGAGTGGAAGTGATTTTTTTCTCTTTTTTTTGGGGGGGGGGGGGGGTATTCTTGTGGGTTAAATAGCTGCCGAGACAAAATTTACTTCACCAGAAATTCCTCTTATGGAATTGACTTAATACTCCCAAAGCAATTCAGTCCACAGGTAGTAATAGCAATACTTTTCCTTTACAGTTTGGAGTGAGTGGGATGGAGTGCAGCACATGCAGAGCTTATCTTTTGTTGAAATTACACAAGAGAAGCCCATTTAACTGCTGCGTTTTATTGCAGACTTTGACCTGAGAACGACATTTTTTCCAGGCAAATCCAAACACTAAACACCTGCAGATATGCACAAAGCATGCAGGCTGTGGCTGCCATCATTCAAACATTAGTATGTGATCTTTGGCTGTGTTCCTGCTTGGCCTGCTTCGTGCCATTCAAACAGTCGCACATCTATATTCTGCATCTGGGTGGTCCTGGTCGAGTTATTATAACGTTACTATTTTTCCTCCATGCTGTAAGTCAAGATTAGGCTGTGCATGGCACAAAGCTTAGGCTCAGCTCAGACACGGATTAAAGGAGTCAAAATGCTGGCAAAAGCCTTTTTAAACGTATGGATTTCACATCTATGACAAATCCAAGACAAGTCCTGTGCAATCTCTGACAACATGATATTGGCCAACCAAGTCCAGAAAATTAGATTTAATGCTGCCTGTTGAAACAATCTCAGTTCTTATGTAACTTGTGGTTGTCACTTTAATGAGGTTTCATACTTTGTCCTCTAGTGTTTCCCCATCCGCCTCATGTCAAGCAGACACTTGTACAGTGCAGACTCTGGAGCGATCAAACAAGCCGTTCAGTGCTTTTATTCCTCTCAAAGACTAGAAGCTAAAAGGTTTATGTTTAGCTCCACATTTAACACAAGGGGTTCCATTAATCTTTTTTTTTTCTAAAGGGTCCTTTTATAAGAAATACCAGTGTTTCTCTCAGTTACACCATTGGACATGCGGCTGTTTGCTTCCACAGTTTGCATCTAGTCTCCTTGGCAAAAAGGTTTTTACAAACCATGTGGAAAGGCTTATGGGGGACTACAATGTGATACTGATAATGTGATACACATAGCAGTGAATGGCTACTCCCCCAGCATTTTAGTATTAGCACCACTGAGCCTGGCTGTTGCATAGTTGGCTCGCTCGCCTGCAATGCGTCTGCTGTCTATTGAGTGTACTGAGGTGCAGCTTGGCAATTCTAGCTCTCCAGAGACACACTGGAAGGCATTTCTACTTAAAATAAACTCTGTGCGCCCACGTCCAGCCTCACAGCCCCGTCGGCCCCGCGCTGCCTGTCGGCTCGCCAGCCCTTCCCCATTAATCCACTGCAGCGTTCCATTTATGCAGAAACCATCCTACGGATGTGCCCAGGCAGGCGCTGGGGCATTTAAACCCTCTACAACATGCTCATTCACTTAGACCCACACAAACACAGACACAGACACAAAGGAAGCATACAGTATATAAAGAGCACACACGAATAGTTTCCCCTGCGTGGCATATAGCTGTACGCTGCACCCGCTGAACGGTATGTACCTCCATATAGGAAAAAGCTGAACCTATGAACTTGCAAGTGACAACCATCCCCTACCAATCATTTTTCCAATACCACGATTGGCCTCTAACCTTGAGGTCAACAAGGGCAGATAAGCTGGCCTGGATACAGTTACATATACAGTAAATCTTTTTATAAGAAGTTGATAAGGGCGTGTTTTTCAGTAGCTCACACCATCAGCAAGAGGAAAACAGTCGCTGTAGTAAAAAAAAAAAAAGTCAAGGGCTGGAGTATGTTTATCTGATATGCAAATATACATTTAAGCACCAAGCGCATGCACACACATACACACACACACAACCCCCACCCCCCTACACACAAACAGAGTTTCCTCTCAGCTCCCAGAAAACTACACTCAAGCATTTGGGAGCCAAAGCAAAGACTACAAATGTAAGCCAATATGAACACACATTCTTGGCTGTACTCGCATGCTCCCAAAGAAATCTCACACTTCATTTGCATTACTTATATTTCACGGTGAGCTAACAGCACCAAGATATTTTCTTCTCAAGAGAGCATCTCTGATTAATCGCATCTAGATTTGTCTTAAATTGATGCAACTTTGTTTGGAAAGTTTTACAATCTCCAGTGGACCCCTTATTTTGTTGTTAAAATGTCATGTTAAAGACAGTTTTTAAGGATCCGACAAAAAAAAAAAAAACACACATTTTCTCTCGTTTCCCCCGTTTTGTTTCTGTTTTATGTTATTATAATGTAATAACTTTAGTGCTGACAAACCAAACAGGAATAAAATAAATAATGGGTGTTAATTCTGCAGACCTGACCTGCACGTCTTATCTTACAGCTCCCTGCAAGTTTTTTGCATGGAGAAGCTGGACTGGACTAAGAGTCCGTCTGATATTAACGCTAATGCACAGAATGACTGTACAAAAACTTTTCAGACATGTTTGCTGAAAGTGAAAGGATACAGCCTTGCAGAGCCATGTAGCTCGCTGTAACAGGCTAGCGTAGCTAGCGGTTAACTTTGAAACTCTCAATGAGTGTAAGCCGTTGCATAACTGTCTTCAGAAAGCTAACCGACGCTGGAGTTTAGCAACACAGAAAGGAAGAATCCCAAGATGAAAATACACCCTGACACAAGCGGGCTATAATTTAGCTAACGAGGCTGTAAATAACGAGCTATAAAGCGACAGTTGCTACAACAGTTGTAACAACAACGGGCTTAATGGTTGCGGACGCAACAAATTGACTTCTGCGGTAGGAGCACGGAAAACTTTAAAACTGTAAGGAAACTAGGACTTTCCCGAGCAGTTGAGTGACAGTAGGTTTTAATATAGGAATACGTACATAAATGTCTCACGGGAATTTGTAATACATACCGAGGAAAAAAATGCATGTGTGGTAAATGTCTACAACGTAGTGAAAAAAGTGTGAGAAAAATGCAAAAACACGAAGCCTGGCATTTTAGCTAAATACGAACACAGAAACAAAGACTAGGAGGCAACAGCAGCACATATCTCGACGCTTCGCTAACACACTTACCTGTTGTAGGTCCTAAAAAAATCCGCAGTATTAGGAGGACCGTGTGGGAGTCAGGAGTCGGATGTGGGGTTTTGGGACTAAGTGAGGTCGTTGCATCAGCCCGTTTAAGTACTGAACTCGGCTCAGGAATGCGGAACTGCTGCGTCAGACGTAAGCATGGATGAAAATAGGAGGACGACTGAGGCCCCGCCCATAGCAACAAGAAAAAACATACACAGACTGCAGAGAGGAAAGTTTCAGCCCGGAGGACACACGGAGAGAAAGAGATACGCACTCCCGGGTAAATACACGCCTGCCACGGCAATAAACGAGTCAATAAATAAAATTGTGACTGTAAACACACCGCACTCATCTTAGCTGCGGGTGTTTGGCACTGCCAACAACAAAAATATAGACTACCAGTCCAAGTAGTAAGTTATTTATAGCCTATAATAAAAAGGTTATGTTGAAATGTGATAGTTTTTATCAATTGTATCAGTACGTGCAGCGCTAACAAGTCACACACAAAGAGATTTTCATAGTCATTGTTAATTTAAGACAGGGGGTGTCAAACATAAGGCCCAGGGGGGCAGAGACTGCCTGTGCAAAGACTTCAGTCCCGCCTACTGGATGGCTTTGAACAATGTGAAAGAGATCACAAATTTCGGACTTTTAACTTTATTTTAGTACGTTTTACAGCTTTTCCTATTAATAACGACCCCACCCATGGCCATCCAGATTGGCCTGAGTAATTAAGCAATATAATTACTAGATATAATAATAGAATAATACAATTTAAAGGTAAAGTTAGATTTTTATAGCACCATCTGCTTTTTTTTTTTTTTTTGTAAATTAACAAAAAAAACAACAACACATTTTTTATATAATTACAGGGCAGTCTGGTCAAATTACAGAACCTTCTATCTTTCATTTATTTCTTATAATTTAAGTCCATATAGTTGTGCTGACAGATGTACTGCAGTAGCATTTCTTTTTCAGGTAGAAAACGGTAACCTGCTGTTAAAATCACACTTGTTTTTCTCATATTATGATATCTTAAGGATTCCATTTGCATGTCTGTGAAGGTTCTCAGTCATCCAGGTCATGGTAATCTAAGAAACTTGACTGGACTTCTTCAAGTTTCTTGAAGAGGTTTCACCTCTCATCCGAGAAGCTTCTTCAGTTCTAAGATATTTAAATTCAATTTGTGTTTACTCTGACAGAAAGGTGAGTTTCATTAGTCTGGCCCACTTAAGATCAAATGTGGCCCACAATGTAAAATCAGCTTGACTTCCCTGATTTAAGACATTTTTAGAGGCCCAAAGATATGAAAGCAATCCATGCATGGTTTAATTATGACTTACCAGTTTAGTGCATATGAAAATGTATTGATTTGTGACCAATAAGGCCTCTAACATTCCCCTTTCCTTCTGTTGTTTTTCATTTGAATATAAATAAGATATAAACTACTGTGCAAAAATCTTGAAGGAGCTCCAATTTCTTTATATTTTTCTGGGAAAACAGCACATATGTGCACTGTTTTATTGAAACACACAAATATAAATGGAAATGCACTTTAAAGGCAAAAACTGAAAAGGGAGTTTGTGCAATTCTACCAAGAGTGAAACACAATATTCATATTTTATTCAACACAGCCTGAACTCTTGACTGACAGACCTGCCCTGTGATTTATAGATGGCTGTAGACGCTCACTGTTGCACCTCTCCCCTGACCTCTTCACCACACGTCAACAATGATTTGATCCAAAGACGTCAAATTTGGATTTATCAGTCCATAAGACGTATTGCCACTGATTCTCAGTCTTGTGTAATTTGACATACCTCAGCCTTTCCTTCCTGTTCCGTGTCTCTTAGATTATATGATTGCACTTGATGAATGAAGATAAAAATGACTACAAAAAATATGAGCATTAACAAGTATTCACAAGAAAGAAGAAGGAAAAAACTTAAACGTAGTAATTAAAGTAATCTTTCTACTCTTGTGGGAGCACTTATTTAACCTGGGTATTCTTACGTGGTGCATATACACTGCTTGCATGTACTAATATCTTTATTAAAGTGATATTACTGCTGAGTAGATCACACAAGCCTGCAGCGTATTTGCAGAAGTGTTATGAATTGACTGAGCATAGATTTAAAAAATATTTTTATGCAAATACCTGGAAAAACCTAGTCTGAGCATAGCCTCACAAAGGAATGCTGACATTGGAGTCTTGCAGCCTACAAACAAAGAACCAAACAAAAAAAAGTCTCAACTGAACATCTGGAGATTAAATGTTTTTGAACTCTTCCACTGAAAACTAAGATCTCATGTTTGCTGTGGAGAATGAAAGTGGAAAGTTTGTGCCAACCTCATATCTGATTTTAACGTGCATGTTAATGAGCAGAATCTCTGACTTCACTTTTAGTTTGTAAATAGGCTTCTTTAAGCTCTGTCATATGGAAACTTGAAGCCTGGATTGCGTATGATCTGCCTATTCAATAAAGTACACTACTTACAGAGGACACATACATATTTTTAGGGGATTTATGTTTTTTAAGGGAAAAACTATAGTACAGCAGTATAATTCAGGGGATATTTAAGGTCATTTCTGTTGTTTTCAATTTAATCTGACAACTTGCTTTTCAGTTGTCAAGTTTCTACTTCAGTTTCCTTGTTGTGTCATAAACATAACTACAACTGAAGGTGTTTTTTGGAGAGTTGGCACCACAGTTTCACTGCGCTTCTTTCACCTTTTTTTTCACCCTTTACCCTTTTAGCTCTCAAAGGTACAGCTGCAGCTGCAGCATACCTTTTCTTAGAAAAGTTCAACACGAAGGTAAAAAAAAAAAAATGTGGTTAAGGAAGTTTGTTGCACAAATAATACAGTCAGTCCTGCACGTTATTTGCACAATAGCTACCCTGAATGACCATTTTTGTTTTCTTTATTCATTCCTTGTCCTGATTGAGCATAAAAGAGAAAAAAAAACCAAACAACCGTGAACAAAATTGTGCTGAAATATTTCTAAAGGTGGTTCCAGAAAGTTCTGAAAGCCTCTTCCTAATGCTTCCCTCTACTGTGGGCAACAGAAACTACATCTAACTGGACATTTCTACTTATAGGGACGTGCAGTTATTGTTTTAAAAGGCTACAAACAAACTGTTGCTATAAGGAGTTGCTTTTTGCCCTCTTTCACTTTATCGCAGTGTTGAGTTATGCATCTCCTTTTATACATTGCAGATACAGCTGAGAAGTTGTGCCACAATTTGAAAATGGATGTAAACAGCGCTGTCACCCCCAAACACTGCTATTGTTTTCTGGTAAATCTTCAAACTGCTTTAAAAGCACCTTATCTTAACACATCAAGCCGTCCTCAGTGTCTTTTGTTGCGTGTCATGTTTTTATCTTCAACATCAGCTTAGGCTCAGTTTTGGTTTTGCACGATGCCAGCTCAACTGTTCGACCTATAAAAAGCGGCTGAGTTATTGGAGGCTCACCAAAATGCCCCGCTCTGTTCCTTTTTTTAGATTCTAATTTGGTTCTCTGCTGTGATTTATGCCTCGCATCTGACGGCAGGTCGGGGCCGACTGTGCGTCAGAGTCGCTCTTAACGCAGATGACAAATTTTTAGGGGAGACATTTGGAGTTAATAAAGCAGAACTGAGTCCATGACCAGACGGATTATTATAAAACAGGGTCCTGGATGTCTGTGGTTAAAACAGAGGTAACACTCCCTTTGCAGGTGTAGGCTTTCAGCCGGGTTCCTTTGTGCCTGCAGGGAGGCAGCCAGAAATGTCACTCACTACATGAACACACATGGTGCACATTTGACATTCGAAGACAGAGCCGTTACTCACAAAAACAATGAGCCTTGATAATGAAACTAAGAAAATAACACAGCGTGGTATACAGGCAAGTGTGTAGAGCACGTTAGTTAAAGGAAAAAGATCTTTAGTGAGCGTGTAACAGTGCACAGGAATGACCAAAAAGGGTGCTGGTAAAGAAAATCCAGGTCTGTCTCAGGATGTGTAAACCACAACGTTTCTAAAGCTACTTTCCTGTTTAAACCTTTGCAATCGTACCTCAACGCCTGCCTATAAAGAGCTTTATTATTTGTCTGCTGCAATCCTGCTTTGCATTAAAGCACGAACTCGGGTGCACTTTTGAGCAGCTGCCACCCTGATTAATGGAGAGTGAGTGGAGTTTGTGGTTTTGCTGCTCTGCCAAACTCGTGCAGAGTTCATAGTACGTGGGCGTCAGAAGTCAAGGTAAAGCAAAACCAAATATTTTTTGCCAAAAGCAAGTAAGCATTTTTATTTATTTTTTTCTGTCTTTCTAATCATTTGTTACATTTCCAAGTCTTCATCACATTCTAAAATTGATAAACAAGTTCAGTCACACTTCTTTATCTTTTCCAAACCCTTGGCCTGAATAAATTCCGTAGGTTAAATGTTTTGCTGTAATATTATCCAACAGCACATCTTTGGGAAATACCCAGTGAACCAGACACCTCCAGACACAAAATCTGACTCATTAACCTCCACGCTGCAGACACTAAATGTTATTTTTAACACTACTCCATTTGATTTCCTTCCTTCCTTTCTTCTTCTTTCCCGAGAATCTCAGACAGTTGTAGACTAAATCATAACGTGTCTATTAATTGTGCGAAGACTCACACGACAGCTCAGGTTATTTAAAACTTTATCACAGATGTCCTGAGTTTTGCCAGCCTTTGGAAATACTGTGTTACTACAGAATGACATTTCCCATTTTCTGACAGCACCGGAGCAAATGGAAATTCTTGTTTTGTCACAGTTTATTCAGCGAGCGTCACATTGTTCATACTTTGACTCTTGTGGCGACATGCCAACATTAAGGAGTACACCAACTGAAGCATTTACAATGCAGCAGCAGGTGTAACACACAGAAATGCTTACATATGGTGCTTTAGCAGACTCTATTCACGGAAATCAAGCCAACTACACACTTCATTTCTCTTTCACAACAGACTCATCTATCATAACACTACTCTTCCTCCCATATCATGGTGCATCAAATCCTACAAGAAGCACATTTTTCCCTTCCTGTAACAATCCAAATCTGTTTGTGTATGTGTGGCAACTTATTCGTTTGGTACTCAAGAAAAGAACAAGTCAGCCATTTCAATATAAACTCCTGAATCAGCACAAGATCTTTCTGATGTAATACTGAAAGTGCCATCTTGCAGTTGGAAGGAGACGGTGAGTTCACGCACGTACCAGCACCATTGTTGGCAGCATTACCCATATCAGGTGACCTAACCTTTCCCAAAAAGCACATGACATTGATTTATCCCTGCAAATATAGCACTTCCTCGGGAATATGACGGCAAGCAGGAAACAGATTGGTAAGAAGGTATGTGAGATAACAGAGCTGGAAACGTTGAGCAACGTGATGAATAACAGAAAGATGGAAATCTGGAACCGAGGCAAGCGATGTGAGACATACTACAGGGGGCTGATATCGCTGGAAATAAGTCCAACCTGAAAGCTTTCGAGCTTCTTCATGTTTCGCTCAATTCATTTAAGTTCAACTATAAACACAGACACACGGAAACATATGTAAATACCACATGGCCACATAACAAAACACAAGGCTGCCACAAATCTGTTCAAATCTTTAAAAGAAAAGATTTGAAAGTGGTGACTTTGTCTAAGCAATATAAGTGGAAAGTAGCAGCTAACCAGCCTGCAGCTGAGCTGATAAATGTGCACAGATGTTGGATTAAGTCTTTATAAAGCTGTTAACATGCAAACATTTGATTATTATCAAATCCCAAATGCAGTACATTAAAAACAAACTACATGCCCGCAGGCTCTTTTACACAGGAAACACTCAAACAAGTCAGAGTAAGGCAGAGGTGTAAATAATATATTTAGCTGTACACTCAGGTGGGAGTTTTTTGTTTATTCTTGCCACCTAGATCTAGGGACAGTTTAAGATTACATGTTTGACGGTAAGGTTATTGAACTTGAGCTTCAAGATTAAGCTTTTCTCGCATTTACAGGTGATGCAAGAGGAGACTGAATCTGCCTGAACATGCCCACTTCTTCTCCAACGGGAAAAGCCTTGGGGAGGTGCAGCTCATAGATGTTGCTGAATGCCTAATGCTACTGTCACATCAACTTAGAAAATTAATGCTGCTTATTCTTGCTTTTCCTTCAGGTACCAAAAAAGAATGTTTTATGCAGTTTTCTGTGGTGCTATTGTTTTATCGAGATATGGTTACTTCTTCCACCACAGGCAGCATTATGTTTAACCACCAAAGATATAACCAAAACAGAAAAGGTAGAAAACGGTAGTGCAGTAAAATACATGTTTACATTATTTGATTAATGTGATATGATTAGTCGCTTTAATACGAAATAATCTGTACTAAAGAAGATTTTCCAAACACCTACACTATATTGCCTTCACACGCATATGAACTTGAGGAACATCTCATTCTTAATCCAAAGGCTTTAATATGATGTCGACCCACCCTTTGCAGATATAACAGCTTCAACTCTTCTGGGAAGGCTTACCACAAGGTTTAGGAGTGTTTATGGGAATTTTTGACTATTCTTATAGGAAGTGCATTTGTGAGGTCAGAAACTGATGTTGGACAGGAAGGCCTGGCTCACATCTCTGTTCTAGCTCATCCCAAAGTTTGGCTGAGTGTGCAGGCCAGTCAAGTTTTTCAACACCAGACTTGATCATCTATGTCTTTATGGACCTTGCTTTGTGCACTGTTGCACAGTCATATTGGAACAGGACGGAGACTTTTCCCAAACTCATAAAGCTGGGACTTGACCCCTTAATTCCTAAGGGGTCAAGTGCAACTTCTAAAAAGAATAAAAACACAACATAATCCCCCCCTCTACCAAACTTTCCACTTGTCGTCATTTCCAATTGCTTCCACTTTGTTATAATAACACTAACAGTAGACTATGGAATATTTTGTAGTGAGGAAATTTCACAATTAGACTTGGTGCACAGGTGGCATCCTATCACGGCACCACACTGGAATTCACTGAGCTCCTAAGACCGACCCATTCTTAGACAAATGTTTGTAGAAGCAGTCTGCATGCCTGAGTGCTTGATTTTAAACACATGTGGCCATGGAAGTGATTGAAACCCCTGAATTCAATGATTTGGATGCATGAATTAAGGGGGTTGGATTTTATGCTACATTTAAATGTCTCTAATGTGATCATTGTGGCTGCTGTACAGACTGAGATTTTACACAAAAACAAGCAGTTTATAACATATATTATGGGTTTATGAATATGCTGCAAATAAATAGGCACCTTTGATCAGCTTCAGTGTTATAATACTACTGCTAATGTCTGTTTAAGTGCTCATCCAGGTCATGGTAGTCTAAGAAGCTTGGAAAGAAAGCAACTGGACTTCTTCAAGTTTCTTAAAGATGTTTCACCTCTTATTTAAGAGGCTTCATCGGTTCTAAAACCAAAAGACGGACAGTGAGTGTTGTCCTTTAAGTTGCTCTTTGACTCACTATTAATCATGTGCCTTATCACATGAACCAAAGTGTGAAAAAGGCGTGGTTCATTATCAGCAGAGGTTTTGGGTGAAACTACTGTCTCACCCCATCAAATGTAAAAACGTATTCAAAAAACTTAAAGAAGTCTTTCTGTCCAAGCTCCTAAGAATGCTGCTTGTACAACATACAGTATGCTACATGATGCATCAGTAATAAATATCCGATAAAAAAACATATAACAATGAAAGGGCCCATTTCTGTGCTTGCATTTGATGCCTAAAAACATATTGTTGCAAACATATTTTAATGCTTGCAGCGTCACCACTTCTCATTCTGATGACGTTGCTGCTTTTTCTTAGCTCAAGTTAGAGAACAAAAAACCACTTCTTTCACTTAGCAATCCCTGGCCTCAATCCCACTCTTAAAATAAAAACTCCTACCGCTCACATTTCACACACAAAGTTTGGTCGTGAACAACTCTGGCTCTCTGATATGGTACAACTGTGAAACAGGCTTCTGGAGGTGAGAAGCATCACGCTGCTGGACACACATAGTTTGATGGAACAAGTGGAGTGGACGGAGTGAGTGAGTCACGAAGCATCAGAGCTGTTGACGGGCCCATCCGTCAGCGCTCTGAAATAGCCATGCGCCAGGACATCACACGCACACAGTTGATATATAAAAAGAAGAACAAGAAGTTTAGTCGTGAGATAAATGGTGAAGAAAAGCACACAGGACCCTCAGAAACACTGAACTGAAGTTTGTCTAATATCTGCAAAGGTGAATGTTGCTGGCACTTCCAAATTAATTAGATTAGTTTATGCACCATTAAAAAAGTTGAACCAGCCACAAACAATTTATCAGCAGCAGATCAGGCATTCAAGGCAAAGCTTGAAATGTACATTATTTCTTGAGAAATGACCTCGGTTTATTACAGTGTTTGTGCTTAAATGCATCACTGTTGCAAATAAACATTCAGAAAATATCTTAAAAGTAAAATAACTCATCCTTAATGCCATGTCAGTCAGTTTCACAGTGCCAATATGTGGACTTTGTCTACAAGTGTCGTATACAGTGCAACTGGAATGTATTGACAGTGCTTCACTTGTTCCACATTTTGTCCTGTTATGGCCTTTTTCCAAAGTGGATGCAATTATTTTTTCACCTCAAAATTCTACACTACACCCCATAATTTATTAATTTATTAACAACTGAAGACAAAAATATAACATGTATACAAATATTAACAGCCTTTGCTCCATTGCTGCAGAAGTTTTTCTGTACTCTTCCCCAGATCTGTGCCTTGGTATAATCTTGTCTCGGAGGTGTACAGACAATTCCTTGGACTTCACGGCTTCATTTGTGCTCTGACATTCATTTTCAGCTGTAGGACCTTATATAGACAAGCGTGTACCTTTCCAAAGCATGTCCAATCAACTGAATTTACCACATGTGGACTCCAATCACGGTGTAGAAACATCTAAAAGATCATTGGTGGAAACAGGGAGCACCTGAGCACAATTTTAAGTGTTATGGCAAAGGCTGTGAATACTTCTGTACATTTATTTTTAATAAATTTGCGAGAATTTCAAGCGAATATTGAGAGTAGAATTTTGAGGTGAAAAATGAATTGGATCCTTTTTAAATAAGGCTGCAACATGACAAAATGTGAAACAAGTGAAGCACCGCGAATACTTTCCAGATGTGCTGCACTCTCACATCCACACCTGTAGCCTGCTTAGATCTACCAGTCAACCAAATATGCATGCTGTAAACCGAGTCCCTTCAAGTCCACAAATACCCTAGCAGATACACTAAAACTGAGCTGCGTCAATTACAGTAAGAGGACTTAAATATAAGATGATTTTAATAAGATAACCCTAATAACAAATTTCCCACGTGTAGGACTAATAAAGGTCATCTTATCTTATATAACAGGCAGATCGCATGCTTTCCTAAGTATCACTGATAACTTCTAAAGATGAACAACTCGATTTGGTTAAGTCTGTTTGTGCAAACGTAACAACTGAGGTATTCAAAGGGGGAAGTGAAAGCCCTGCACCCCTCATTACATGACAAGTTCTCTGCTCTGCTGTTGCTCTCGCTGTAGCCACCCCTACTGATGAAAAGAAGAACTGCACTGTTCACTGTTAAGGCATGACAGGCAAGCCGTGTGCTTTGTTGCAAAGGACTTTGTGTTATGAGTAAAAAAGGATCAAAAGTAATCCTCTAGGATGAACGTGCTTACTGCAAGCTTGAAACACTATCTTCTCCTTGTGGAGAAGATAGTGGTTTATCCCTCATTAAACCCTTCGTTTGCTGTTCCGAGAAATGCCTCGGCACCGCTAAATTACCGACTGCACCGCTTATCGTCAGTCACGTGACCACCCGCTCCGTAATTGATGAGAAACTTGGTCTTTAATGAGGCTCGCGCTCTCCTCTGGATCGTTTCTTCTCCAGCTCCGAAATTTAACACCCGTTTCTATGGATACAAAACAACTGCAACTACCCAAATATGGTCAAAGGAAATGAAACGAAACGGCAATCGCGTGCTGACGTCACGCACAGCACGCATTGCGCTGCCGTGTGTGCGCTCGGATTCCCTTGACCGTGACAATAGTGGAGCAGAGAGCAGGCTGTGAATAAATAATTAACCTGCTGTTTGCGCTGCTTCTCACTCAATTCAAACACGTCTCCGTCCACGACGCGTCTCCTTTATGTAATCCCGAAGCCAGAAATAGGCGCAATGCCGTCTTTATGGATTGATACTGAGACGAGAACATCATTAATACCACCCTTAAATTTAGGATTTTTCTTCTTCTGACGTTTTAGTGAGTGTTTGGTTGGTCAGATTCATATTTAAACTGGGTTTAAAGCAGTTTTATTACAAATGAAGTTTGCATTGAAGGTGTTCAGCTTTTCTTCGTCCCCCTCCCACCACATTTCTAAGGCATCTCATGGTTTCTTCAACTGCTGAGGAACTTCATGTAAAGTCACCAACTAAGCAAGGCTGTGGTGCCGACTATCTATTCATATGAATGCTCCTAAATCAATAACAACAGCAGCACAGCATTAATTGCAGTTGTGGTATTTTATTTTCAGCATATTTTATCAATATCTAGTTTCTAGTTTTCTTTTGTTTCTGATTTTGTTTGTTTGTTGTTGATTTTTTTGCATATCTATATTTTCATAAGTAAAAAAATAAACTATGTCATAAAATACATCTCAATAAAATACATGGCATGATCTTGTTTTTCATGGAAAACAAATGTAAAAGGAAATGTCAGTTCAGGTCTGGAGGCGGGGGGGAGGGGGGGGGCACCTTACAGCAAGATGTTACACTTACATATTAGTATCCTTCTATAATTCACTTGTTACAACACAGCTTTGTCAAAAACAGTGTTACACATATATTAAGCTACTCAGCAGGATCTCGTTTCAGACCACACGCAGAGCTTTTTTTTTTTTTTAACAACACAATACCATCTCTTCTTGGATTACAGATGACTTGTATTTGCATGCATTTTACTAGCACAAGGTCTCATCTCAGACAACTGCAGCAACAGCATGGAAGAATTCAACCGTGTTTACAGTCACAGAAAAACACTGCGTATACACAATCTCTGATTTTCAGGTATATGCACGACATCGAAACTCACACTACAAAAGGTTATTTGAAAGCGACTGGAGCTTGTTGGCTGGTTAGAATACAGTATTGTTGCATAACTTCTTTGCATTCACAAGGCCAGGAGTGTGGGCGAGTTAAGACTATCTTTCATTAACTCGGATGCACCGACGCTGCCTTTGAGGCACTCGGAACCGTCAGCCAGGGAATCAATCTCGGAGTGATTGAAGGAAAACACTGTGCGGTAATTGCTACAAGTGGGACTGGAAGACATGACTGGGGTGCTCAGAGACTCAAGGTCGCTTGCCACGGACTTGTACAGGGTTTCCCAGTCTGAGAGGCAGAAGGGCCCACTCAGGTCAGTACTCTGTAGTATGTCAGGGACAGATGCGGCCGTCTCGGGCATCACTTCCATCTGTATGCTGGGCACCAAGTCATCCAAGTCATCTCCTTTCAGTTCCTCCAGAGCCTCCTCTTCTGCACTGGAACACAGAAGGATGTTGGAGTTTCCCAAGATGGCTGCAGCAGGGATGCAAGGGACGCTGCTCATATCTTGACCAATATGGGCTTCTCCAGCTGTGCTGCTCTCTGGGGTTTTTCCATTCTCTAAAATGGAAAGCAGCTGCGGGGAGTCCGGTGGATCCTGCAGCATTGTGTCAACATCATCTTCCTTATCATCCCCCTCATCATCATCACCATTGCCGTCATCATCTGAGGAGAGTTTGCAGGACGGTTGGTGGGAAGCTAAGACATGCTCTAGTCTCTCTTTCTCCTTCAGCAGGCTGGCAATCTCTGTCTCCAGGGTGGACTTTTCTTCTTCTAAAGTATCAGTTTCCTGAGGGAAAGAGGGAGAAAGAGAAAAGAAAAGAGCATGAGCAAAGCACAAAAAAAAAACCCTAAACAAAACAAAAAAAAAACTATGTGGCTCTACCGCTCTGCTTCGCTGTTGTGAACTGAGACATTATTCATCTTTGGAAGTATGTATATACTGTGAGAATGAATCCTCTATAATGATTTAACAAAGCATTACTTACAGCTTGAAGGGTCTCTATCAGCTCCCTCCGCCTGTTACGACACTTGGCTGCCGCAATTTTGTTCCTCTCCCTCCTGATCCTCCTCCTTTCCTCCTCCTCTTTGGAAGGCTAAAATCAATCAGAAATAGCCCATTAATTTAAACGCTCATCCCACTAAGTCTTGCCATGTCGGCAGTTGGCTCTTAAACACCGTTTCTTGTGCCAAAGTGAGAGAGAGAAAAAATCTCCTATGCAGTGAATGCTGATGTGGTCGGTGAAGACTCTCAGTTCAGGCGTTAAAATGCTGCACCACTGGCACGGTCTAGCCAGTCACGTGAACGCGCATTGCATGCAATTTCCTATCCCGCACATAAACAAGGCTGAGCTCGTTACCCCCGCCAAAGTAACCGCTCCGCACCAATTAAACATGATCCAATCAGCTTATGACTGACTCCCCGCAGCAAACTATTCAGATCAATCCGCTAACACTTTATTTCCCACGACAGGGAAAGAAAAAAAGCAGTTAATTGCGTCCCCGTCCCGCTAAAATATCGCGATATCTCAGTTTTCACATTAAGCTTAATGAGTGGAAACGAGGTCGTTGGGGATGATGTGGGGATAGAGACAGAGTGCTCGATTGCTCGCTGTACTGACTGATTGATTGACTGGTTGATTGACACATCAGCATCACCGCTCACCCCTCTCTTCTCTTTACCTGCTCTTTCGGCCCTTTCCTGTTGCTGGCTCTCGCCTTGTTTGCACCTGGCCGGGAAGACGACTGGGTCGCTGCATGAGTTTTGGGCTTTGCACGGCAGGGCGACGGAGAGGCAGATGTGATGACTGTAGGCTGCACAATCCACTTTAGTTCTGGCGATGTTGAGATTGCAGTCACAGTCGGAACAAAGGAGGCTGCTGCACTGGTCTCAGTATTCTGGAAAAACCCACACCAGACAGACATGCATATGCATGCAGTAAAATACTAATTTAGCGTATCTGACGAATGGGTGACCACGTTATTGGCTGACCTTTAGCAATGTTTAAATGTTACATCAATCATTTGCCCAAGGAATGTCAAAGAAGACAAAAAAATCTGCTCTTTGTAAACACCTCAGAACCAGCCTCGTTTCATATCGTGTCACATCCTCATCAGTTTTTATGATAGATTAAAAAAAAAGGTTGCAACGAAGACTGTGAAGCAGACAGCAGTACAAACAGTTTTATTTAAATAATAATATCATTGCGCTGTTTTTGCTTGTTTGTTTGTTTGTTGGGGAATTTTTTTTAGGGATTTTCCACAGAGATACGCATGTTTTTCTAGTCATTTTTCCAACACGGGATAGTAATTCTGCTAGGGGAAATGCAGTGCATGAAAATGACTTCATAAAAATGTGAAGAATTTGAGGAATGCAGTTCTATCACCCGCATGCGTCAAACACAAGATTACGCTTTGTGATCAGGTTTTTGTGTGTGTAATGATGAGATCCGGCTCTACCTTGGTGCTGTCCACTGATGATGAAAGCGAGTCAGGAGGATGCTGACTGCACCCAGGGGTGTCCCCGCCAGGCGATGCTGTGCTACAGCTGGACGATAAGTCGAACTCAGTGCTGGAGTCTGGATGCATGGTTTCATTAAAAAATAAAAATTCAAAATAAAATTAAATCACCGCATAAGAGACTGAACAGTCAGTCTGTGCTAGACAGAAAACGGATGTCCCGGACGCCTATATTCCATTTGCCAGGTTCATAACTGTGCACATAGTGGAGAGGCCCGCCTTTTATAGTGAGCTGGAATTTTATGAATGAAATCTGTGTGGTGAGACCGAACCATTTCACCGAGGGAGAAGTGACTGGAGAAAGGGGTTAGCAGATGGGGTTTTTTACAGTTCAACAATCAAATCACTGAAGTGCGTAAAAATCAACACTAGCCCACTGTTTAATTTCAGCTTATTATCAGAACTCAAATGTTTTTTTTAAAAAAGTGTGCACATAGAAAGTGGCACCCCTCCCTCCAAAAGGTGCCCACCGCCATGAATGAACTACGTCACTTCATGTATGCAGCATCTGCATCACAGGCTATATGTTCCCGTCATGCCCTCAGATGTTCTCGACATTTAGCCTTTGTTTATTGCTTCTGGGCATTTACGGTAACACGAGCTCTCAATGCATTAGAAGGAAAGTGGAGGCAGTGTAATAGGCTTCATTAATAAATGGTTTTAAAATAGCCAGTGTGGTGCTTCCCCGATTCTTTCTCCTCCAAACTGTCCACATTAGAACAATGATTATTCACTAATGTTCCAACTTCTATTTATAGACACAAAATAAAATCCGGCATTAATTTAATTATTTCACAAAGCTTCCAGCACACTGCCTGATTATTTATAAGCCGTCATAATTAAGTGTCATTCACGTATCACATTGCCTTTCACCTGTCTCTACATATGAATAGAGCTCCAGCAACAGAACTGTCGCTGAAGCCAAGCAGCCAATCGCCGAATGGTCGAGCCATATATGGTATTTCCGGGAGGAGATGGGGGGGGGGGGGGAGAGGGGGGGGCGTGCTGTGGCACAAGGATAGCGCGCAGACGGACGCTGCCGGGCTGTGTGTGGCCCACTCACTCACTGCCGCAAAAAGAAAGTAAAACAAGCTCTCAGAGACTGACCCTGTGCTGTACCTGATATCAGCGTCATCAGCTGCGCCAAGAATGCCCGCACACGCGTTAGTTTGAGGATGCGAGGGATTTGACCCACCTTTCCATATAAGGGTGGCAATTAGGTGCAGCCGCAGATGTGCCAAACACACTCTTGAGGGAATCGGAGAATTCAAGAAGGCCAGTGACTGACATAATTTCTAGACAGGAGCAACGTGACTTACTTTCTCACAGACTGTAATGCAGTTTATCGGCACCAATTAAAGCCCGGGCTTTAATTGATGTTCCCGCATAACCTAATTCTGCTCCCATAACGAGAACTTGCGGGCCGGATTGGGCTATATTTAGGTTTCATGTGACCTCACGAATCCACCCAAGTGAAAGGGATAAGCGCTGGATAGAGTGAGAGGCTCCCCCTGTTTGCTCTGTGCTCCCGGGTACTTCCCGGCAGTGGCAACCCCCCCGCCGTGGGCCCTATTTACCGGCACATCACTATTGGTGGTCGGCTTGAGCGGTTCAAAGGTCGAACAATACTCACCTCTCAGCACATATCTAACAGTCGTTTTCTTCAAAGCAACTTGAGCGTGAATGCGCAAAGACTGTGGAGTTTATTTTTAGATCCACTGGCATCCAAGTTCACGGTCATTTTAGTGAACTGTTCTCCTTTGAGGAGCCAAAGAGCAGCGATAAAAAAAAAAGAAAGAAAATAACTTGAGCTATTAGATAGCCGGATACGAGTTTAAATGCTTTCAAAAACAGCAATAAAATATATTTTTTTCTTTTAGAAATTGCCTTTCTTTCTTTCTTTCTTTCTTTCTTTCTTTCTTTCTTTCTTTCTTTCTTTCTTTCTTTCTTATTATTATTGTTATTGTTATAATTTTATTTCGATTAAATTCTCATTCCAACACGAAATAACACTAGCAAAAACCAGGTCACTCAAACAGTGCAGGTCAGCAACCTTCATGCCAACCACTCAAACAGAACTCAAACACCGCTCAAGGTAAACGGCTTGTTTGGTGTCCCGTTCCATTCCGTTGACCCGCAGACACCGAGGAAAGGGGAGGACTGTCAGAGACTTGAAAACACGTAGAGCTCTCACTCCGACGTCGTTACCGGGAACGGCCCCTGACGTGTTCGTGTGCACGTTCCGTCTCCACAGGCGATGCCGAAAAAGCCGGTTTGGTGTTTCTCTGTTGATGTGGCTCCTCCTCATGATTACACACGATCTTCTTTGCTATGTAAAAATAAAAACTAAATGGACGTCACTGACGCGAAAGGGGCTGGGCGTCGCTATGACAACCAGGAATGTTCAACAAAACACTGGCGCGGGAAAGAAAGCGCAAAATCCTATAGCCTGAATTAGAGTCTTTTGACACAATGACACCTTTGTTTAGTCTTTATGGTTTGTTTAATGGGACGAGAGCACTTATGGTGCTTGTTTTGTGCTTGTTTAGTTAAAGAAGGGGATTCCCGGAAGACTCACGAGAGAGAGAAAAAAAGAAGAAGAAGAAGAGTATGAATTTTGTTTCATAAAACTCATAAAATGCTTTGCTCGTGTTTTTTATGTGCATGAATGTATCGCCTTTATTAAGAATAAACGATGAACAAAACTACCAGCAAAATGTTGCTGACTTTGGTAATATTGCACGAAAGTCACGATGCTTGTTCCACAGACCTACTTCTCAAGTCAACAGGATAATAAAAAAAAAGTGCTGATGTCAGAGAATGAACAGTTATTAAACAGCAAACGCAGTCGCAATGTTGGCTCACCGTTAAGCCTGCATTTCATGAATTCGTTTCATAGCTTCTTACGTAAATCTTGAGGATTCCCTCTGCTAGTGGTTTTGGGGAAGACCTTTACAATTAACTGCCACCCCTCCCCGTCCCCTCCTTTGAGAAATGTAAACTGTCGTCGAGGAAACGTACACACAGAAAACCAGTTATCAGCTCGCTCTGCCGCTAAACACGCCCTGTTCTGGATTGCAGACGAAAAGTACAAACAGTACCTGAGGGTGGAGAACATGTCACCCATGTCCTGACATGTAACGTTTATGTAGCGATATTTTAGACAATTCTATGAAACAATTCCATTGTAACTTACTGAATATAAACGCATCTGTGATTAAATAAGAAAAATACATGAATAAAAAAATTAAATAAATCAGTAAATTAAAAGTCGGTTTAACAGACAAACCATAGACTCAAGTGAAAATCAATTAAATTAATTATCTTTATTCTAATTATTCGTTGTACTTTGTGACATACCTACACATGCAAACATGGACCTTCTGTGATTGTATGAATTGTCTTGCATTAAATGTGTAACAATTTATCAAATTAAACACTTTAAAAATAGCCGATAAGTGAGTCAGTGAGTGAAGTTAGAGAGTACTTAAATAACATGTTATTTATATACCACCTTTCAAGATGAATATCACAAAGTGCTTAACTACAAGCCGAAAGTTTGCACGATAGAATTGAGTTTCTTTAATATTTCAAAAATACAAATAAAAAGGAGGCGCGCGGCTGGGGGAGGGGGTTAAAAAAAACAGAAACAGATTTTTATTTTTTAATGTGTTTGTTTGGTACATTTTGTTCAGCACAGACACATTTGCATGTTTAATTGTGTCCCTGCTGTGTAGGACGCACTTTTCCTCACTGTTATCTCAGTTCTTCAAGTTTTCACAACAGCGTCTGTGTTTGTTGTTTTACATAACGTCATGCCGCTGTCCGCCACTCTCAAGGTGTATTTCCCATCAGGCCCCGCCTCCTTCACAGGATGCACCATATATGGATACCTACGTATCGGGGATCCCGCTCCGGAATATTCCATTTCTTGAAGACGAGTTTTAGAAATAAACATTTTAAATAGTCACTTATCACATGTAAATGACTCATTCGTGACTCGTGCAAACAAAGTGTATTGAATTTAAATGGAGCGCGAGGAAAAGTCGGTGTTATTACCGCGTTGTTAAGTCAGTGTTTTGGTGTTTTTTTCCTTCCTGGTGTCGGGTGAACGGCACACCCCTCTCTACGTCAGCAGACACGCTATAAAAAAGGCCCAGCTCGGAGAGTTGGCAGTCTAACTTTGAGTAGCAGAACAGCGACTAAAGAGAACTGATCGGGAGCAGCGCTTGAAGAGTTTTCTCGCAAACCCACTAAAGGACTATCCTGACCTCAAGTTTACATTCGTCCTTAGTAGAGTTTGTCCGGATCTTCTTATTTGCTTAAATTTTTTTTCGAAAAAAAGGAACGATGATGTTCAATTTCAACGCGGATTGCGACTCTTCCTCTCGCTGCAGCACCGCTTCCCCGTCCGTGGACACTCTGGGATATTACCCGTCACCAGCGGGATCTTACTCCAGCATGGGATCTCCCCAGTCTCAGGTATGTCCGCTTAAACATTGTTAAATCTTTACAACACGCTATTTCAGCTCAGAAAGAACCTGTTGGAGATTTGAATGTTTACTAAATTAAACTGACAAAGCTTAAATTTGATGTTTTCAAATAATAATAATGGTAATAATGAAAAAGGCTGGTTGGAAATTAAGAAAAGCACCCATTGAGTTTATATATATATATATATATATATATATATATATATATATATATATATATATATATATATATATATATATATATATATATTAAAAAATAACTCTGACCTGCACACCACACAGTGCAAGGCAAGCTTCTTTCATCCACCTGAAAACTCCATAGAGAGAGTGTAACGTCATAGCTGACATCATAAGGATATTTTTAAACCATCCAGCTTTTTATAGACCCTCCGTGCTTCATTCATAGACATCTTGCAATGCTGCCACCCCTCCTGATAATGTACCAAACGTCCTGACGATCTCCTTTTTTACTTCATTTCCTCCAGGATTTCACAGACCTGACAGCATCAAGTGCCTCCTTCATCCCCACAGTCACAGCCATTTCCACAAGCCCAGATCTTCAGTGGATGGTCCAGCCTGTGGTCTCCTCAGTGGCCCCTTCCCACGGAGCTCACCCTTACACCTCCAGCCCTAGCCCTGCATACTCAAGAGCAGTCATGAAATCTGCAGTGTCCAGGGCTCACACCAAGAGAGGCAAAGTGGAACAGGTAATTATCATTCGTTCATGAAGTGTTATGTATATACATAGACTAATATTATTAAAGAGCAGGGGTCCTAACTTTTACCTTCTATCATGTGCAGATGACACCTGAGGAAGAGGAGAAGAGAAGGATTCGCAGAGAGAGGAATAAGCAGGCAGCAGCAAAATGCCGCAACAGGAGGCGAGAGCTTACAGACACTCTGCAAGCTGTAAGTATCCCATCAGATTTACCATCACTCATTGAAACATGTTTATTGTCAGAGCTATAGCAGAGCTATCCAACAGCCAAGCTGATGCAACTTCCTCCATTTCTCTCTCTTACAGGAAACTGATATCCTGGAAGACCAGAAGTCCAACCTGCAGAATGATATCGCCAACCTGCTGAAGGAGAAGGAGAGGCTTGAGTTCATTCTGGCTGCCCACCAGCCTATTTGCAAAATCCCCTCTGAGCTGGGCACAGACTTCCCCCTGACCTCCCTCTCTCCTACCCACTCCTGCCACTCCATTGCAGTGTCCACCCAGCCACAGATCACCGTCTCTCAGACACCCGCTATCGCTTCCAGCCACTCGACCTTCACCTCAACCTCCAACTCCATATTCTCCAGCGCCAGCGCCGTCCTCTCCACAGCCACCGTCTCTAGCAGCACAGTCAAGATGTCAGACCTGGAGTCCTCTGTCCTGGAGGAGTCTCTGGATCTCCTGGCAAAGACAGAGATGGAGACGGCACGGTCTGTGCCAGAGGTCGACCTGTCCAGCTCCCTCTACACGGGTCAGGAGTGGGAGGCTCTTCACACCTCAGTTAATACCAATGACTTCGAGCCCCTGTGCACACCTGTAGTAACCTGCACCCCAGCCTGCACTACCTACACGTCTTCATTTGTATTCACCTTCCCAGAGGCAGAGACCGTCCCCACCTGCGGCGTCGCCCACAGGAGAGGAAGCAGCAGCAATGAGCAGTCCTCCGACTCCCTCAGCTCACCCACCCTGCTGGCCCTCTAAAAGACTGTACAAGAAACAATGATTCTTCCTATCAAAGCACACTTTCTTACGTAGATGTGCCGATCACAGGGCTATGGAACAGACTTATATTAAATTATTTATGATTTTTATCTGCCTTTATCTATACTTGCCTATAACACCAATGTAGCAAGTTTAAAAAACAAAAACAAAAAAACCCCTTCCCGCATGTTTCAACTAATACCACCTAGTCGTTATATGAGTTCGTATATGATTTATATGGTGCTAGATAACATAACTTGTTGTTTATCGATGTATGTTCAGAGCAATAGTTATTATTGATCCAGTTTGTTTTCTGGTTAATGGAATGTGAGAGTTAACATGTGAATTGTTTGTGAAATTTTAAAAAGAAAAAAACAAACAAAAAAACACGTGCATTGTCTTAACCATGGTCTGAGTGGTCTAGCCAAAGTTTTCTGTGAAAACATTAGTCCTTTTAATTTATTAAATTTATTTTTTTACACATAGAGGAATAGAGAAAGAGATAGTAAAGAAGAATGTTGTTTGTAAGATATGTAAATAAAAAGATAGTGATATTTCAATTCAATCATCTGTGCTGGCTGGGTGTGTTGCTTTCCTCTCTCTCACACACACACACACACACACACACACACACACACACGTATTTACATATTTATTCAGTTCAAGTCAGAGGTATTCATCAGTCACCTCATGGGGCAAGCACTTTGCGGGAAGGAAAAACTCTTTTTAACAGGAAGAAACCTCCCGCCATGTTTAGGGGAAGAGAGGCAAAGGAAAAATAATTTTAGAAAAGATGAAAGAGAAGAGAAAAAGAGGGGAATATTCTCAGGAGTAGTAAATTAAAAGCATTTCCAGTAAAATGCTTTCAAAAATTATTAAAATAATGCTAAAATTAGCTTATATAAGGCATAGCCATCTTTTTTCCCTGCACCTCCACTTGCTCTATTTATTGTTCCGCCTGTTGCCAGGGTTAACTATGTCAGTGGCTCTTACGTCAGTGCGTTCTTTCCATTTTTTTAATCGCAAGCCGTGCGCGATGACGTTTAGACTTCCGTGTCCAAATATAGGGCTCTGCGAGGAGTCTGCTGCTCGCTGCCGCCTGCCAACAGAAAGTAACCGGGCAGCTCGATCAGCGCTTTTTTCCCCGCTAAAACAGATATACGCTCTCTTCTTTCGGCTTTTCCCCCTCTGCCGGTCTCAGGGAGAGCCGATTTAATCACCGACATCTCTGCTAAAAAGAGGGAAAAGGCTTGCTGCACACTGCTTTCGTAACCGATGCGACACATTTCTCACGTCTCACGTGCGTGCGCGCGCACACAGACATACGCACGCGATCTGTAGTTGTGCAAGGGAACTCGCAAGAGGATCTGAAAGTGACGTTTTCAGCCACAATATACGACGGTTTAATTAATTCTCATGCATCAGAAGGCCCCCGATTCGCCAAAATATCACCTCCCACAGAACAAAAGACGTGCGAGTTACAGCATAATTCGAGGAAGAAAAAAAAAGGAAAAAGAGGAGTCCTCAGAAATAATTCATAAAGGCACAGACAGCATTGTCGACCTATTAAATGAACTTCTGCATGAGCGATAAGGGTTTATTTTTATGCTGTGACTGTATGCTAAATGTGGATCTTGTTGAAGTGACAGCATGGCATCCAAATGCCATTTGTTAGTTAAAAAGGTCATGTGGAAGATCTAGAAATGAATTTTTCATATAATCTACTAAATCTCCCCCAATCCCTTACCCCCATAATTTGTGTATGCAGTATGAATTAAAACTGAAGGTCTCGGGGTGGGGGCATCTATTGCCTCTTGTTACGCAGGAGACCATGAAGGCAATAAATGGATCACTTATGCAGTAATCATTGATCATAAATCTCGGTGGTGTGTTTTGTGTGTGTTTTCCATTGGCATCTCTGCAGATGAATTATTCTGCTTTTATTGCTCCTCACTGTGTCATCAGACCTCTCCCAGCCTTCTCATCTTGTCTGCATGTCATTCTCTCACCTCATTTGCTCATTTCACCTTGTACCACTATTTCATCATGTGCAGAATCATCAAAAGACAGGTTGCCTAATGGCTTCACACAGGAAATGCGTGGTGCGTCTGTGTAAAAGACATGCTTGGTGGAAGACTACTGTCGCACAATAACCAACCAGCTCTGACGTTGGCGGCCTTCCAGTGTGGTCACACCCTTTTTTTTGTAAAGCCACGCAAGATGTCAGCAGTTGTTGCTGCTCTGCTTCCTGGTTTCAGGGCCTGGTTTCAAATGAGGAACAAGTTTAATATCACTTAAAGCACTGAAGTAGCAAAATATGGTGTTCTTTATGAGACTGGCTTTTATAGGGTTTCTTGCTTTGTCCTTGCAGTGCTGTTGCATAACAGCCTATTTCTCAGTATCTGTTTTCCTTTACTCTTCAGCAGTACCCCCCCCCCCCCCCCCCCCCTTTTCCTCAATAAAGCTTCCGTGTGCGACCATGCAGCATCTAATAACTCTGTTTATTAATACCCCTTTTGCGGGCTCGGGGAGACGGGGTAGCTGCAGAAATAGCAGGTGCCTATTGCTTCTTTTAACATCAGCATCAACAGCAGTAAAATTAGACCACTGTGACGCCAACCTGCGTCGGTGCTGCAACCCAGGGGAGGAACCAGGCAGCATACGCCTGGTAGAAAGAGAGGAGGAGGAGGAGGAGAAGGAGGAGGAAGGGAGACAATGATGAGGATGAGAGGATTGCAGGGAGGGAGACAGACAGAGATCCCTGCCTTGGTGTAATTGTGAGCACAGTGATGATGAAACAGCTGAGTTCGCCTACGTGCCACACTGACAACAGCTCAGCTTGGCTTGGCTTTGTATTCACAGAAAGCCATCCCCCTGATAGCTTTCTGTTGCTGAGAAGGGATGTGAAAGCTTTTAACAAACTACAAAACATCAGTCTGCCAGTCATGGCTAAGTAACAGAGCAATAGCTGACTCAGAATAACACTTATAGTAATCAATGTTAAGCACACCCAGTTTTATCCAATTTTGCCCTGAAACAACTCTTTGTCTGAGTTATTGTGAGTTCGCCTGAGGCCCTTTTTTTTATGATGAATTACTGCTGTGTGAATGTGTCTTGTCAGTATTTAGAAGTGATAAGGAGCATAACTCATAAAATAACAACAGCTAGTTAAAGGGTGTGTGCATTTGCGTCAGCAGGCTTGTTCTTTAAGGAAGTGTCTGTTCTTTGGAGTCAAATTAAATGAAATTTTGGAACCGTGCCCAGAGGTGACAAAACGGTTACAGTCAATGAGGTGTAAGATTTCAAAAGAAGCTCTCATCCTACTCCTTGAAATGTTTAATTCACAATCAATAAATAAATGTGCCCAGAAAGGGTTGAAATTAACAAACAGTTAGAAGCAAATTTTTTTTTTTCTGAACAAGCATGACTTTCACACTTCAAGAACAGCTGAAACTAGTTCAAATACAGGCTACTCATTATTGTTGGATGTAAAGTTTTGTGAATTTCATTTGTACCCTAAGCTCCACTGCGGCACAGAGGAGTGTGTGTGACTTGCTATTCTTAGAGGTTTTGACGCAATAAGCTACAAAACTGGAGGGATTTCTCTATCCAATAATTACTGTTCACCTGCTGCCAGACTCCCCACTCAGCAGCGTGTCCTCTTCTTGTCTCATGGGATCAGTAACTAGGATGTTTCCCTGGAAACTGGACAGCTCTATCATATATAATTGGGTAATCCCTGAGCTGCTGACAGAAAAATAATAGCGTTTGGGATTTTCAAAAAGACCCAAGCCAACACTGAACATAATGTCTGTTTAATAATCCAGATCCAGCGATTACAGGATGGATCTGGATTATTAGTAACTGTAATGATAAAGGGATTTTAGTGACAATATTTAGATATCAATAAGCAGATTGTGGGGGGTTAAAAGACTTCTAACTCTTCTATAAGACTGCTATTTATTCAGTGAAAGGAGTTAAAGACCCTGATCGATCTATTGTGCTTCTCTCTACCTTGAACTGGCTTGTTTGCACAAGCCTTCCCACACTCTGCCACTAACATTAGTCTCAGATATATAGCCTCTCTGACCCACTAGGGGGCCCAGGTTAAAAATATTCTCTGGTCTGGAAAACACTAACACAAGGATTTTCTGAAAATGATAGCTCCCTCAAAGGAAAGTTGAGAGTTATTTTTGTAAATACAGCTGCTGCTGTGTGAGTTAAAGTGCGGGGTTCTTGTTGTTTACTGCACATCCCATATTTCCAGTCTTAATAGGAAACTGACCACCAGTCTACTGAGTGGTGTTAGTCGAACAGAGGGCTAACAGGGAGACAGAGGCAGCCGTTCAGGTCACATCCTTTTGAGAATCATAAAAGTCCAGAACAATTTTTGTCCTAATGACTGTTAATCATTGCTCTGTGAACTGCAGCTACAGCTCTGGGCTCTGCATATCTTATATTGGGATAGGATGCTTGAATAAATGAATAGTGTGAATAGTGATGATCTTTATAATGATATATTTAGCTTATTGTGCAAGGTCACCTTGTCTCTGTACCCAGAAAACTCATTTTTTGGAGTTGGAGCACTCTACAGAGCAAACAATACATCTGATGTAAACACTCCATCCCACACAAGACCACTACCGGGGAAGGGGTAAAAAATTGCACTTTGTTCAGCAAAGTAATTTAAACTTAATGGCCCAAGCTTTTCGACTGCATCTCAGTGAATTATTTAAGGCCAGATAAAATATAGTTGATTCATCCCAAAACTAGGGAAATGCCAGTGGTACAGCAGCCAAGGAATTAAAGAGAATGTGTAAAAATGACTTCAGTAAAGGAGAATAGCTCAGTTAAGCAGAAAAATGGAATTTAAATTAATAAAGGGGCCTAAAAATAAATAAACAATAGTCTAAATAAAATACAATAAAAGTAAAAATAAGCAGAAATGAAAAAGCAATGTGTAAAAATCTGATGATACAATAAGAATACCTGTTATAAAAATGAATAAGAATAAAACTTTAAAAAATATATGTATATTTAGCTAGCTATCTCACTAGATGATAGCATAGTGATGATACTAATGTCAGAGCAGGGGTGTGTTCTCCAGGGGGGCATCGGATGGCACCAGCTCCAACTGATGCCCCCCTACAAATGATTTGTGCCGCCTAAAATGAGGGCATTAGATAACATTACTGTTAATTTTATAATCCCCCAAATCAGTAGATATATAGTTCTAAAGGTTCCATTCCACATAATGAGTACACTTACTTTAGTTACTTTAAAGCTTTAAGTAACTAGCTTAAAGCTTTAAAATTTAAACAATGAACCTGTGCACTATTAAGCTACTTGATTAGGATTTTAACGTTTAGTTTACTTTTACTTAAGTGAAAAGTCTAAATACTTTTTTCCACTTTGAAACAATTTTATCCAGTGCAAGATTATGTTTAAGTTAATACATTGGATACAGGCATTCGTGTGAGCCTAAAAATCATGTTTTCTACACCAGTTTTCTACAATGCTTTTACTTCTGATGAAATATTCTGACTTATTTGTACCTCTGTGCCACGGTTCTTAAAAAATCTTGGAAACACGCCTGTGTCACAGCGGTCATTTCCTTCTCATATGCAGTCTTTGGTTAAAACACACTGGAAAGCTTGAAGAACATTTCCTACAGATCCTTCCAAAAGGCTTAAAAACAAAACAAAAGAAACCAGGTAGATTTTCCTGTCATAAGTAGGAGTAGGCTGTTCTGCTATTACAGTAAACATGTTTACAGCCTGGTACAGAAATTGTTTTGGTTTTTCAAGCTAAGGTATCTCTTTTAACAAGACCTGTGTGGCTGGGGCGGAGCTAGAGAAATTTTCTTAGGGTGGCATGAGGGTGGCATGGAAATCAGAGGAGGTGGCAAAAGCAAAGCCATTTCTTTAGACACATACAGTTGTTACATTCTGTAATATGCATTATATATAAATAGTGAAAATACATCAAATGCAATAAGTATACATGTTTCATATAAACAATAACAATAACAAAGTCTATAACTTTCTTATTGGCTTTATCCCAAATCATTAAACATTTCAGTTCGATCTTATGTACTGTACAGCCAACATAATAAATAAGCATATAGCAAGTATAAACTCCAGAAAGCTACAAAACATTAGGTGGATCAGTTAGAAATGCAAGTCTAACTTCTCTTTGGCACTTTTTTGTTACATGCTTAAATAAGGTCAGAAATCTGTACTGTCAAACATTACTGACAACAGGAAATAAAGCCAGCTCAACACTATGGGTAACACATTTTTAATGCGAGGGTAACATTTTGCAATATATTAAGTTTTAGAATTTATATTCAATGTTAACTGTAGCTAGGGTAAAAGTGTTCATGCTATAAACAACACTGTCATATGCAAAACTATGGTTGCACTAGGGATGGCAAGGGATTATTTTAGGATGGCACATGCCACCACAGTAGATCTGCCCCTGCCTGTGTGGTTGCTTTATACAAATTATATAATCATCATGTTAAGGCACGTCCTGAAGACCAGAACCAGACCACCAAAGGTTCTGTTGTAACCCACTGAATGGCTCTGCAAAATGTGACAAGTGGAAAGAAGAAAGGTATAAATTTCATTGTTTTACTAACAACAGCCTTAACCTGTTAGACGCAAAAATGCGAAGAAAAGAAACCAATAAATATTCGACATGTACATGTTTTTATTGTTAGTATTCCACTAAATAACAAGTAAATAATAATTTCACTTTTTTTTCTTTACGATTTTTTATGTTTTCATACCAGGCGCACAGTAAAGTTTGACTGAAAGGTGAACGCTGACTAGGCTGCTGTCTGCTTTGAACCTCTCACGTCTCTGTAACTGTCTTCAGTAATTGAACTGAACTCGTGACCTTGCATGTTCTGTTGGTGCCTACATGAAAATTTTAAATGACAATATCTAGCAAATAACATGGTTTGCTACGTGGTTAGTTTTTTTTTTTCTCATTCTTTTTTTCAATTGACCTGCGTGAACTTGACAAACAGTACAAAAGTCTGAGCTCCAGTTTTAGTGAGAAAGAACTGGTTTTAGCCAGGAAAACCCCTGCAACCTGATACAGTATGCTCCAAGAAGAAATTACGCACTTCACTTAAATGCTCCGTTTATGACCAATATACACAAAAAGAAAAGCTCTGAGCAGTTGGAGTTGTGATTAATTTAGGAAAACATTTAACTCAAGAGTTGTAGTCATTCCTCTGACACATTGTGACACACTTATATACAATATGATTTAGTCCTTTAACATACAATATGTGCTTGTCACACCAAAGCACTAAAGCTCATTTACCATCTGTTTTTGAGTATGTCTTGTAAATTTCCCCAGGTTTAACATTAATTCTCCCCCCCCCCCCTCCCCCAGTGTTTCCTTATTTTTCCCTCTTCTTTATCTGTGGGGTTGATTATATTTGGTTTGTGAAATGCAAATATCTGATGTTTCAGTGTAACTGTGTGTAAAATGTACTGGACAATGCAACAAAGTGGCTTATTGTGTGCAGAGAGTTGAATATTGTGACAGTACACGGTGGAAATAGAGAACAGTTGACTCTCTGCTGGAGAATCTACTTTTCTACTTCATGTAATGTCGATGTGGAGCGTTATTATATGAAGTAGAAAAGATTCTGTTGTTGAGGGCTTCGCTAAATAGAATATAGAAAGTGCTCCCCTGCCTGCCCAGTGAGTGGTACAGAGGGCAGTCAGGATTAGATTACACATGAAACATCAAAGGATGAAGAAATCCTCCTTCAGCTTTCACTGGCCAAAATTTTGATTCCTCTTCTGTTGCAGCTGCTGTCTGTTTGGTGTCCATGCCACCTGTCATTGATCACTGCCTTTACACCAATTTAGAGTTTTTCACATATGCATGTACCAGTCTCTCTCTTTGTAGATGATACACTAGCAAATTTCTTAGGTGTTAAATGCTTTGTGGTAAGGGCTCACTGTGACCTGAGCAGTTATTTTTCCAACAGTTTAGTCATAGAAAAGTCTTGCTGTGATTCTTCTGGTGGTTTCTGTCAAGGTAGAGTCCTTGTAAGCATTTTAATTGCCTGAGTGCAAACCAGATCTGCAATTGCATGCCTACTGCAAATGTATCCTTGTCTTTGCACCAAAGTTATAAAAGTAAACCATAACTTAACAAAAACTAAAACTAGGTGCAAAACTGTTTCAGCTACTTTAAAAATGTAACTTAAAGCTTACTCTGCCACTCCAATCAAAACAAAACAAAAAATATTTCTTAGAAAAACATTTCTTGCCACCCATAAATCAAAATTTCAACTCACTAACTCAAAACATCAAGAAAATTAACATAAAACTTAAAATGTCAAGTTATAAAGTTCAGTATATTCAGATAAAAACCAGGGTTTGTGATTGGCAAATACCAGGTTCTATACAAATGTCTTTAGTTTTAGTTTTAGATATAGTAGATATGCTGGACAAAAGGTTTTAAACATGTGCTGCCAGGCAGGAGGAAAAGAGGAAGTACACAGAGAAGACAATTGCCTGGACAAAGTGTTTATATTTTTATATGCTTTATTCTTAATTCCATGAATATTGCTCTTAACCAGTTGGCTAGCCTGGATATAATATAATAAAATAACTGTAAAGGGACTAAGATCAACTCAAATTAACAAAAAATAAAACACTTTGACCGAACTTCACGGACACAGGATCTGCAGTTGGTGTTCCACGTCCAGGCCAGCGGCGGCGCTGGAGTGCTAAGGGAGGCCGGTAGTGTGAGTTGGAAGTCGGTGTTAAGCTGGTTGGCTGGCACGGTCTGGTTGGTCGGTTGATGGTAGCCATGGCTCGAGTCGCTGCGCTACTGCTCTTACCGGTTCTTATTGAATCGGTATTATCAATTTCCTTCTTTTTACCGGTCAACACCAGAAAGTGTTTACGGGAGGAGATCCACAAAGACGTGCTAGTCACGGGGGAGTATGACATAAGCGAGCAGGCGAACACGAAAACTAATCTGAAGGTGAGCGCAGACCTGCTGGCTAGCTACCCTCACCATTACCAAGTTTGTTGTCGGAGCCGAAATGGCTTCAATCTGGTTTTTAATGACCCGATGCTTCGCTTACAAGTGACTCTCGTGGCTATATATGTTAAATTGAGTAATTTCTGCTGCGAAAATGTCTACTGTTGTTAGCATTGTAGCTAGCCCAGGCCCAGAAAACCTCGGCTTCCTGGTTTTAGAAGCTAATTAGCCAGCTGGCTACCATCAGTGCTCGCTAACACCCGTTCAGGTTAATTTGAGGGCTAATTTACTTCTTTTTTTTTAAATTAGTTAAGATACCCTGACACTAGTGAGCACTCGCTGTAACACATAGTGCTCGTATTTATATTAAAACATTGGAGAAACGACCCTGCCGGTGACTTCGTCTGGGCTCTGCTGCTGTTACACGTCAGTCTTAGGGTCCATTCAGCTGGCAAGCACAGCCTAGCCACATTAGCACATTAGCTTCCAACACGTCAGTGGTGGTTTGTGTATTATTTAAATGAAGATGTCAAAAGATTTTCCTCACATCAAAGAAAATGACCGATATTTATACTGTTACAGATTGCACTGCGTCCTCACGAAGTTATTTTTGTTTTTTTTACTCCCCTCATGTTCTAACAGCTGGCAGTTTAATGGCTTGCGTGGGGTGTTGCAGCCTTGCATTTTCAGACACATGTAAGGATGACAAGCAACCATCATCACAATCTCAGCCTATAACTATCTAGAAAACGACACAGTTGAAGTGTCTGAAATCCTCATGTTGGTGTCATAAAAATACCATTATTAGTGATAATACTGGGGAATGATTTAAAATTCCCACATTAAAGAGCAAAGTAATTCAGTATTGATTTAAATAAATATTTCGGTTAATATTCTACTGTTTCTTTAGCTCTTGACTGTTGTTTATTGCTTTTGTGTATCTTTGCAGATCACAGACTCCTCTGGCCACACACTTTACTCCAAGGAAGATGCTTCAAAAGGAAAGTTTGCATTCACCACAGAGGACTATGATATGTTTGAGGTTTGCTTCGAGAGCAAATCGCCCATGGGTAAGCATGCCAACCCCCCATGTGTGTTATGGACAGCTGCTGCTGTTCACACACACTTGGTTTTATGCCTTAGTCACTGTCAAATCTTCTGATTAACCATTTAACCCACTGTCTTCATCCGGTATTACTTATTAGTTTTAGTAGATGTTTGCAGTGATTTTGGGTTATATCGATAGATGGTCATGGATTTGTATGAAACTGAAAAGTGTAAATAATGAAAATGATTAATAAAATAAATGTATGCAAGTGATATTCCAGCCACTGTTGGCCTATAAGGTGGCTGGTGACAACATCTAGTGCTAAATGTTCAACATGACATAATGTACAACTGAAAGACTACATTTATTGATTCTTTACTATATGGGGATTTCTACATTTCAGATAGGAGGAAGAAATAAGAAAGGCCGAAATTATCATCTTTTTTTTTTTTTTTTGTGTCCCGTTTGGATCTTTAGCCATCAGAATTGTTGTCTTAAGGCCAAGAAAGATGCCAAGCGGATTTATTTTACCAAGTGGATCATCATGGCCTTGCCATATTGGTCCATTTGATTGACCTTTATTATAATTATGAATTAATTTTATTTTCGGTTGCTACAAACGGGACAGATATGACTGGGGGATAGGACAGGGAGAAAGAATGAAAGAAAGAGAGGGAGAGAAAGAAAACCAGAGGGGAGAAGAGATGGTGAGAAAGGGGGGAAGAAAGAAAGAAAAACAAACAAAACACCTGGATCACCTGTATGGAGAAAAAAAAAACAGCAGAGAAAGCAAACAAAAAAGAGCAACATAATAAATATAGCACCATCACAATAAACTACCTAGCAGTAGATAACAGTAGATACTAAATATTAAATATTATATTGTGCAGCACGCAAGATAGACAGCGCACAATGTGCTTTGAGGCAGCAGCCAAGAAAGGTGTAGTCCGCGTCTGTGAACACCCGTGTATACACCTGTGTGCATACCTGTGTGGATCAGCATGCTTGTATTCCAAAGGTTTCTCCATGTAACGATCTGCTAGGGAGTGTGGGGAGCCATAGCCCCGTCCCCCAGGGTATGAAGCAGGTATGGAGGACATCCAGGCCCCAGATATCCAGAGGCCCCAGAGTACAAATTATCATCATCACATCAAGCCAATGTTTCAAAATCAGGGCATCGCTACAAATACATCAATTATCTATACGTTTTATGTATTGATTCCTATTTGCACAGTGGCTGTTAAAGTTTTACAATGCCTTTCTTTTCTGGTGTGTAAGTTAGTGATTTTTAGTTCAAGCTTCACAAAGTGCTGTAAAAGAATACACTGTATTCTTTTACGGCACTTTGTGAAGCTTGGTTAAAAAAAAAAAGTGCTAGAAAGGATAAATTATATAAATGATGCTCATTTTAAATGTTTCAGTGAAATTGAATATGATGATTAAAGTTTTTTGCTTTTTTAATCAGGAACTGGAAGAGTGCCTGACCAGCTGGTCAATCTGGACATGAAGCACGGTGTTGAGGCCAAAAACTACGAAGAGGTCAGAATCAGTCTGAAATGTTTGTTTTCATATAGACGATGCACATGGTGTCTTGGAGATCAGGTCAGTAGGTTTTCTTGAAGCAGCCTACAATAGCTTCACTGTTACATATAGGTTTAGTCTCATGTTAATCAAATGTTGCGGAAGCATAATCTAGCAGTTGTGACCTCAGTGCCTCCTTTTTTAAAACTTGTCTTTTTTCTTGGAAGTACTGCTGTAGTTGTCTTTTGTTGAAGGACAGTGTTGACGTCAGGGTGCTTTGGAAATGTGTGCGGGAGGTTCCCTGGCTTCACATCATTCAATTTTTCTTGTATAGGGACGTGTGTATCGTCACAGTACTTGGGGGCCCTTCTGAAAATTTATTACCACTAACTGTGACTGCCTTAGGCAACACTTTAAAAATTTAGGCGTGATAAAGAGCTGTGAGCTGATGATCAGTCCTCCCTCCCCACCCACATGCACAAACATTACATGCCGTTCTTTGCGTGTTGGTGGATGTTCGCCGAGACTTCCAAGTGGGCATTCCTGTTTGTGGGTAGCTGCAATTTCAGCTCCACCCACCATGTATTCACCTACATAGATGGACATGTTACTTATTGAACAAATTTGTAAGCTGTTCAGTGGAGGGTGTAGTTAATGACACTGCAAGAATTCCTCACTGTTGCAAAATACTTGAGAATGTGTGCTTAGTAGAGCCGGCTGTAGTGTGCTGTGTTTTTGATAATTTGGCAGCTCACGGGTTTTTTACATCCAAGGTCCTAATGGCTGAGTGGGCCTGAAAAATAAATAAATATATATTTTACTTTATTTATTTTTGTTTCACACGACTAAAGGATGCATAGAGAAATTAAGTATAAACATTCAAACCTGTGTTTTGGGCAGTTTTCCAGGCCTTTCTTGCACTGATGAGAATTTGTTCTAGTGGCTTACATCAAGTCATGCACAAAAACAAACAAACCAGGAGCTACCACATAACCAAGTGCTGTGTGTTCTGACGCAACACACAGCAAAAAAAAATAAAAATGCAGTGAGTGAGTTCACACTAGTTGAGTTGGTACACGTCGTACATTGATATCATAAAACGCTGTGGTTGGTTGTGGTTGCGGAACAAGGCCAACCACACCCAGGCTTTTCTCAGGTGCAATTGTTCACACCAGAGTTCGAATGGCAGATTCTCATGAGCCTGTGTAAACAGGAATGCTTTGGCATACACATGACACTAGACTGACACCTGCTGGACAAATTATTTAATAACCTTTCTTCTCAAGTTGTTGTACAACCTTCTCTGCCATTTCTCTCTGGTCACTTTCTTTTGTCCCTCCAGATTGCCAAGGTGGAGAAATTGAAGCCTCTTGAGGTTGAGCTCAGGCGCCTGGAAGACCTCTCGGAGTCCATCGTGAATGACTTTGCTTACATGAAAAAAAGAGAAGAGGAGATGCGGGACACCAATGGTAATACAACCCAGCACATACATAGCTATTCAGTAGCTCTCTCACTGAATTCAGTTTAATTTTATTTATATAGTGGCAAATTGCAGCTGTCACCTCAAGGAGCTGTATTTTAGGTTAAAAATCCAACAATCCCAAAAGTCACACAACTCCTTATAAACTTGGACTTGGTGACTGTGGGAAGGGCTGGAGCAGCCATCTGCTGCAAATGTTGCTTTGTTATTGTTTTCAAAGACGTCAGAGTAAAGTTGTCTGCTTGTAGTGGTTGCTTCAGTGATGAACAAGGAGTATTGCATCACTGTCCTATAACATGGCTACCCTTTTTTCGGTCATCTGTCTACAGAATCCACCAACACACGCGTGCTGTACTTCAGCATATTCTCCATGTGCTGTCTGATTGGGCTGGCCACATGGCAGGTCTTCTACTTGAGGCGTTTCTTCAAGGCTAAGAAGCTGATCGAGTAGAGCGACCCGCTCCCAGCTCCTTACCTCGCGGGACGCTGCCTGACGGTCAGCCAACACATCCAAACATCCACCCTCCTTGGACTAGCTTCAGCAAACAACAGCAAGTGGGGGCTCAAAATCTAGTTTTCAAGGCTGAGAGAGAGAGTACCAAGGTTTTCTTCTGGGGAAAAATAAAACTAAAAATAAAAAAAATATCACCTGCTTATTTAGTGGTTGGAAACATGAAAAGCGCTGTAGGGAGAAATGCACTGTAAGACATGGGAGATGTCCGTCTCTGTGGTTGACATTTCTGTCTGCACTGTTTCGAATGTTGCAGCTCACTGAATAAGAACTTGTTCCTTCGAGCGTTCGTTGAACAGCAATGTTTGATTTTGAGCTCAGTTTGAATGGATGTGCCATGAGCGAATGTCTTTTGCCCTCCTGTTTATACACTCACTCTTTGCCATGCCAAGTAAACTAGATCCTTGGTGCCCTTTTATTGAGTGAAGGCTCTTTGAAAACACAGTTTGTTGTTACTTTGATGAGACAATTGGCAACCACTGAACTTCTGTGTTTTGTCACTTAATTTGCATACATGTCTGGTAGCTAAATTTAACTGTTTAGTTTTTTTTTCATATTGTAATTACCACTTAGTTCTTTCAACTGGTAATTTTCTTTTTCTTTTTGGGGGTTGTGAGTTGTCAGTAATATTCTTAGTTGTAAATTAGGTCATTTCTATGGGCTCTTGCATAGAGTTTTGTTTCGGAACATTAACATCACCTATCAAATGAAGCAAGGAACCAAAAACCTTGTTCCTAGGAAGGAATTTGTAACATCCTATGTATATGGTTATGAGTAAAAACACCCTCCTGATTTCTATTATACAGTTTATATATATCTATATATATATTTGTGAAAGCTTCTCCTGTCAGAGTGCAATGGACAGAAGTGTTGAAATGTAAAGCTGTCCAAGCATTTTCAGTCACAGGCCCTTCTTCTTGACACTGTTAGAGCTAATTATTCTTCTGAAATTTCACAAATATCAGTTCCCAACTACAGTATGTGCAGATCCATCCAACATGCTTCTTTCCAGCAGAATTGCTTTGGCTCGGGGTGGTTGCAGATGGTTTTTGATGGGGATAAATTAAAGCATCTGTCATGGGGTACATTTTTAACAGTGAACATTGTGCGCAGTCACTGATTTTTATGTTGACTGATTAAATTTTGTAAATTTGTGTTGGGCTTTTATTCAATAAACTATTGGATGGATTTACATTATTTTTGTTTTGTCCTTTGAATTGCCTATTTAGGCATTTTTGAAAAGTAGGAGACGCATGTGGAGTGCATGTGCTCTCATTGGCTGATTTGTTATGTACCCCTGCTCAACTGCCAAGTAGTGCATGCATCTAATCAATCACATGGCAGCAGCTCAGTGCATTTAGACATGTAGACATGGTCAAGACAACCTGCTCAAGGTCAAGCTGAGCATCAGAATGGCGAAGAAAGGGGATTTGCGTGGCTTTGAATGTGGCCTGTTTGTTGGTGCCAGATGGGCTCATCTGAGTATATCAGAAACTGCTTGTCCACTTGAATTTTCTCCACACAACCATCTCCGGGGTTTCCGGAGTATGGGTTTAAAAAAAAAAAAAAGGAAAATATCCAGTGAGCAGGAGCTCTCGCAAGTTGGGTGAAACTCCCTCATCGATGCAAGAGGTCAGAGAATGACCAGATTGTTTTAATCATTTTTAGTCATGTTTTTGTGTTTTTACTGTTTTAAATAAATCTGAAACCTCCATTTATTTTGCCTTTCCACGTTTCCAACATGTTACATATATGCATGTTCTGTATTGTTTAGCTGTAAAGAAGGCTAAAGAACAATTTCTGCTCTTATTTCACATGTACTAATGCTTTATAGCGGTTTTAAAAACAAAGCCTGTTTGACTACAATGGCAACTGTCACTTCAGTTAGACTGTCATTCTTCTGTTACTGCTGGTTGATTGAAAGCAAATAATAGCTCAAAAAAAAACACTTGTCACACCCAAGGTATTCAGAACAGCGTCTATGAATGGACAACATACAGAAGCTTGGGAAGATGGGCTGCAGCAGGAGAAGACCACACCAGGTGTATTTCCTGTCTGTTAACAACAGGAAACTGAGGCTAAAGTTCACGCAGGCTCACCAGAATTGGACAAAAGAAGATTTGGAGTAAGGAACATGAAAACTTGGATTCCGTATGCCTCGTATCACTGGTTCGGGATGGTAGTGATGATGTAATGAAGTTGGGGATGTTTCTTTGGCAGCACCTTGTTGAATCTTTGCCACAAAGAATTAAAGCAGTTCTGAAGGCAAAAGAGTGTGCTGCTGAAGTGTGTTTATGTTTGTTTATGACTGTTATTGAATCTGCTGAGTGCTACAGTTTCTAACATGAAGCCATCATGTTAAAGTGACTTGGTGCTTTCATGTCTGACACTTTCCAGTAGCCTAATGTTTAGATGTGGAAGTCACCTTTTAAATGTATTTTTTGCCAGATCAAAGTGAAAAAAATCAATTAAATAATTTTAGTAATAAACAATCTAGAAATAGACTAAAATCTAGTGGAAAAAAAGAGTTGCTAACAAATTAAAACCAAGCAGAAAAACAGGTGTCCTGTGTGTCACAGCCTGATGACATTCAAATTTCCTGTCACACTAATGATTTTAAACCAGAAATCCAAACATCCCATCACCATAACAGCAGTTATTTAGGTTGGCTAGAGATCCTGCCTCACTAACCTATTAATCTTACTTTTTAGAACAACTCTTTCTGTTGATCACAGTAATGACCAATAAAAATTCTTTTTGCATGCCTTAAAGCACATGAATAATGATCACTAATGAGCAATTAGTGATCAAACTGTCCAGAAGATGATAACCATCTGAACACAGCTAGGATGCATGCAACACAGTGTATCTGAAGAGATGATGGAGCCATTAACCTTGTGTGGAAGATGCTTCAATCCAAACAATTTCCAATAGATTGAACCTCTGCAGTGAGAAGAGGCAAATGCCATCAAAAGATAAAAAGTGAGCAACTGTGTTGTTATCTTTGTGTTTTGTGAGGCAATACTTTAAAATGTCTTATATGCATTCAAATAAAATACTTGTGTCTGAAAGAGGAAGGCTGACAGTCACGACTGTTACTGGAGGGTAATACAGAGACGCCAGGGTGTACTTTAGTTAGAGATTCCACTTATAGTTGCCATCAATTATTCAGACTCCCAGATCAGTGCCACAGGATACCTGCACCATAATCACAATCCACCAGGCTCAATACAAAATCACATGATTGTGACAGACAATAACCTCAACATTAATTTCAAGGTGATGGAATATCATGGGACTGCGCTCTATTATTGCTCTGTTATAATCCCCCTGCATAAAGCAACAGTCCCATTCTAGTGAGCCGCCATATTCTCAGAAACTATATATTACTTATAGTTAGCAGAAATCCAAGAAAAGTCAGCAGTATTTCAATGGCTTAATATCAAGGCCAAATTTCCACTCAGCCTCAGACTCAGGTAACCAAGGGCTGCTTGAGAATATAACCCCCCATTAAACAGCTGACAAGGATACAAAGAGTTTTTTTTTTTAAAAAAGGAAGATGATTTATTTTGGCCATCATACTGAGGCTATGTCCACACGTACCCGGGTATTTTTGAAAACGCAGATTTTTCTATGCGTTTGCACCTTTCATCCACACGCAAACGGCGTTTTCGGTCACTGAAAACGGAGATTTCTAAAAACTCCGGCCAGGGTGGATATTTTCTAAAACTCCGTTTTTGCATTTACGTGTGGACGAGAAAAACGCAGAAAACGCAGCGTCAAAGGTGTGCGCCTTTTTTTGACGTCACAGTGTGCGCCACGTTATTGTTTCGGTGAGATGAATTTCTACAATACTGTTACTGTTAATTGTACTCTCTGCAGTGTTTAAATGCTTACATATAGTAACACACAGTTACTGTCCCTCCATACATACGACTAGGTTCTGCTTCTATGCCCCAGCTTTGTTTATTTTTTCCCACCTAGGGTTCTAGACTTCTGATTGGCCAACATTTCTACACGGTTAGGAATATAGCGCCACCTGCTGCTTTGGCATGTTTTCCTTCATTTCTGCCTTTACGTGTGGACGGGATTATCTTTTAAAACGACAACGGAAAATCTCCGTTTTCAAAAATACCCGTGTACGTGTGGACATAGCCTAAGACACATGTAAAATCCTACTCTTTAGGACTGTGTTTTCCAACCACTGTGACCAAGAAATCAGGAGTTTCTGATCAGGAGTACCATGGAAGATTATCTGGTTCCACCTGATTAGTACACTGAGGGATCTGCGTGAGTAACTGGCAGAACAATTACATTCTCTTCCACTAGAGGGCAGTACAACTATCTGCTCTAATTAAATGGGTTGCCAACTGCCAGTAAAATAGAAGATGATGTAGAGGAAATTACATTGTCAGTGAGACAACGCAGCGCATAATAGCAATAGATAAATATTTGAAAAGAAAAAGTGGTCAATCTGACCTGGGTCCTGGAGAAAATTGCGACCCAGACGAAGGCCGTAGCATGAGTAGTGATCAGAAAAAGCAAAAAAGGTATACTGGGGACAAACCGAGCCAGTTCCGCTATGTCTGGTGCGCGGGGGAAATGATCAATATGCCTTTTGTGACATTTTTGTTTGGTGGTGTGCCGCGTGATTTTTCTAATGTTAAATATGTGCCATGGCTCCAAAAGGTTGGGAAACACTTCTTTAGGAAATATATGTTTCCAACAGTGCAGTGTGATCACTTTCAATGACAGTCTGACAATGACAGGAAGAAGAAAAGCCTCTTGTGATGTGTTTGTGTCTTATTTATATTTTATTTAGTTGTATATAATTTTTTTAAATTATTTTTGTTGCATTTTTACAGTATGTATAAATTAACCAGGAGTGGACTAGATCTAATAAACTGTCAACTTTGTGTAAATATACATATGTTTTCTATAAAATTTGAAACCAAACGAGCAGCCAGCCCGTTCACTAATTTCTCAATTAAAATGTTTTAACGATACATAGACGATAAATATCTACTATTTTTTATTGCTATGATAGTAACTATTAATATTACTATAATTTATCTTTCTTGCACTGTTTTCCATTTCTCTTAAAAAATCCACTTCTTTCCATCCAGCATCTATGGCCCAAAATGGCCATAAAAAGGAATATTTGTCAAGAAAAAATTAAATTAAATGGAAATAGCACAAAGCATTGACCAGAAAGGTGTATGCTTTAGCTGAAGCTTGTTATATCTCCAATGTATACAGAGCATATTTTCATAAATAGCAAGCAAGACTTTTATTATGGAATCTAATTTCTGCCACTAGGAAAACTAAAATTAAAAACCTTTTGTCTATAAGTCCAAAGTTGGAGTTATTGTCTCAAAATTTCAGCTTATGTACTCAATCTTCAGAGAAAATAACTAAAAATTGATCAAATAGCATATATGTTCAAGTTATTAAGTCCGGGTTTTGAGATAATAACCCGATATTTTTTACTTGTGTTTTACGATATATAAATAATAATAATAAAAATATATATCGTTGTTTTACATTTCACTTTCAGACTGTCATTTTACTGTAGAAATGGGAAATTGTTGTAATTTCGACCCACTCTACTGTAACGCACGTGAAGCGGCAGACCAATCAGATGACGGCGAGCCCACAGCCACCCGGATGTACTCCTGAAGAGCTTCCTCGTCAAAACACTGGCATGGTGGAACTATTGAATGACTCAAGTGTTACAGTGACAGCTTTTTAAAACAGCTATGCCGGGCCCATACAAAGAAACAGACCTAACCGAGAGGGTCGAGGCGTTCCTGTCCGACCTGAAGCGCGGGGGGACCGGGGCAGGACCTCTCCGGGGCTCTGCGGAGACAGCCCGAGAAACGACAGCCCTGCTCCGCAAAATTACAGCTCAGGCTCGGTGGGGCAGTGCAGGTACTGAATGCTGTTTGTCGTCGACACAGTGAAGTTAACTGCAGCGACAGCTGCCATTTTAGTCAAACAGGCTTTGTTTCGGGTATAACGCTGTAGTACATGACAAATAAGCTTTCGTTAGCTTTCCTTATATCTAAACAATACAGAATATACATATGTAAAATGTAAAAAATAGTTGCTGATGTAAAATCATGCACAAAAAACATTATATTCCAAGATTTTGGTCTTTTACAAACATCTTCTCGATTTCAGGTGATCTGATGGAAATAATCCGCAAAGAGGGGAGGAGGATGACAGCAGCCCAGCCCTCAGAGACCACAGTGGGTAACATGATCAGACGGGTGCTGAAGATCATCAGAGAGGAATATGCCAGGTGAGGACGCCAAAACGTACCATTTTCAAAAAAAAAAAACATTTGGTCCTTTTTAATTTGATAGCAGCGTGTCCCAAAAACGTTCGGATGAGGAGAACAAAAGGCTGGAAAAGTAAGCAGTACTAAAAGTAAACAGCTGGAGGAACATTTTAAAACCAATTTAGGTGAACTGGGAACAGGGCATTAACATGACTGGGTATAAAAGAGCATCTTAAAGAGGCAAAGTAAAGTAAAGATCAACAGAGGTTCACCAGTCTGCAAAAGCCCTCCATAAATTGTTGATGAATTTCAGAATAATGTTCCTCAACGTAAAAATGTGAACACTTTGAATATCGCATCATGAAAAGATTTTGAGAAACTCGAGAAGTCTCTGTGCGCAAGGGACCAGACTGAAAAACAGGACTGGATGCCTGTGATATTCAGGCCCTCATATGGCACTGCATTTAAAACAGACATGATTCTGTCATGAAAATTCACTGCATGGGATCAAGAGCACTTAAAGAAATCATTGTTTGTGTTCACCTGTGTTCATCCACAAGTGTATGTTAAAGCTATACCATGTAAAGAAGAAACCAAATGAGTCAAAGTGGAAAACTCTTCTATGCATCATCAGTGCTGAAAACTATTTACAGGTTTTAGAGTAACATATGTTTCCATTCAGATATTGGTAAACTGCATCTTGTACAGCAGTGTGGCTCTGTAGTAGAGGTGCTTCGGCTCTGAGCTTCCCTGCCTGCAGTCCAGACCTTTGACTATCTGGAAACATTTTATGCATGTTGAAGTAAAGTAAATGTGACAAAGAAAACCCAGGACTATCGAACAGCTAGAATCCTCCAGCATCTTTCCTCTTCATTTCCCAGATGTTTACAAACTATTTACGAACATGTTGCTGTCCCAACCTATTTGAGATGTGTCACTGCCCTCAAATTGAAAACAAACTAATGAGCTGCAGTTTCAAGTTTTTTCTTCTGTCCCAGAAAACCATTTGACCTAACAGTTGAAGTTGAATCAATAGGCAGCCATGAAAAGCAAGTACAATCGTACCATATATTAAAGGATGAGAGTATGTTGCTTAGAAATACTTAAGCTATAGACGGCTGAAATACTTTGTGTTTTTGGTGAGATTTGTGCTTAGCTGTGTTTTTCTTTCAGATCTCGGGGCAGCAGTGAAGAAGCAGACCAGGAATCCCTCCACAAGTTGCTGACCTCTGGGGGTCTCAGCGAGGAGAACTTCAGGCAACCTTTTGCTCTCCTCAAATCCAACGTCATCGAGGCCATCAATGAGCTACTCACTGAACTGGGTAAGTTGCGTTATTACCAAGATAGCGTCAGTTTGTATTTCAAATCACTCCAATTCTTGGTGCCCATCATTCTATTTTTCAGAGGGAACGACCGACAACATCGCCATGCAGGCCCTGGAGCACATCCACTCTAATGAGGTCATCATGACGATCGGCCGCTCGCGCACCGTGGAGGCTTTCCTCAAAGATGCTGCACGCAAACGCAAGTTTCACGTCATTGTGGCAGAGTGTGCTCCTTTCTGCCAGGTAGCTCATCTACATCAGTCATAAAGGAAATACTAAATGTCTAACTTTAGATAGAAAACACAGTTCCTAATCTTATTTTTTCACCTCTCAACAGGGGCACGAAATGGCTACAAACCTCTCAAAGGCTGGCATCGAAACAACTGTGATCACAGATGCTGCCATATTTGCAGTCATGTCTCGAGTTAATAAGGTATTTAACATTTTAAGGAGACGTTAGCGCAGTCATGTTAGAGCATGCAGGTGAACTTGTGTCATGATCTTTTTGCAGGTCATCATTGGTACACAGACAGTTCTAGCAAATGGAGGCCTGAGGGCCATCAACGGGACACACACACTGGCCCTTGCAGCTAAGCATCACTCCACACCTCTGATTGTTTGTGCTCCCATGTTCAAGCTCTCACCTCAGGTAAGAGATTACTCCAAAGTCAGAGTTATCTACTTTCAACCCCCATAAATGATTAAACTCATACTTCTGTGAACATGATATGTCATACTTCAGTTTCCAAATGAAGAGGATACCTTCCATAAGTTTGTCTCCCCACATGAAGTGCTCCCGTTCACTGAAGGTAACATTTGCAACAAAACTGACCTCAACCACGTGCCCACCTTTCGAAAATCCTTTTCAGATTTGGACATATCCTCTTTGTCAGGTTTTTTTTTTTTAATAACTCACATTTTTCTGTTTGTATTTCAGGTGAGATTCTCTCAAAGGTGAATGTGCACTGTCCTGTGTTTGACTATGTCCCACCCGAGCTCATCACACTGTTCATCTCCAACATCGGAGGACACGCACCGTCATATATCTACAGACTGATGAGTGAACTTTACCACCCAGAGGACCATGAACTTTAATCGGTGTATTTAACAAATAAATAGAAATGAATGATTTTGCAGTGTAGTTTGTGTCTCTTTTGATGTGGTTTCATTTTTTGTACCTGAAGTCCCTTACAATAAAGAGAGAGCTGTTAAGAACAGCTGAGGTTATTATTATTATTAATATTATTATTAATATTATTATGTACTGGTGTAACACGAGTACAATATCATAATATCATAATGAATAACACTGACTTCCCTTTAATGGAACAATGGATTCAAACTACGATGTGGAAACAGAGTTACATGATCCTGATGAACAGCAGACTGTAATTGCAACTGCTGTCCAGGTGGAGGTGGTGGAGGACAAGCAGAGCAGCAGGTTTGTGAGTATTTCTGATGGCGATAAGAAGAATAAGACTTGGAAAAAGTCAGGTTTCATCACAATAGTCTCAGTGTGAACGTCTCCAAAGAGAGGTGAGAGTGGAACAATGGTAATCCTCTCCCTTTGGTGAATTTTTTTCAAATTATTCAGGACTTCACAGTGTTGATGATTACAAAAGGGTAGAGGGACTACAAGCACACAACTAAGATATCTTTGGCATTAACACAGATGTTCATGATTTCAGTAGTAAAGTGATTTCTTTTTTTCTTTTTTTGGGGGGGGGGGGGGGGGAGACTACAAACAGCAACCTGAAGGTGTGACAGATCATGGAAAAATTTCGCTGTCAGAAGTGGGATTCGAACCCACGCCTCCAGGGGAGACTGCGACCTGAACGCAGCGCCTTAGACCGCTCGGCCATCCTGACATGCAAACGACATCTCATTAATCCCGCGCAGCTGCTGACTTGTATGCACGTATGTTTATGATTAACAAAAACAAATAAAAATAATTACAAAGAAAATATATTGATTTAAAAGTTCGTGTTAAATGTTGTAAGTCACATCGAAATAGTTAGAAAGTTTAAGCAGAGACGCTAGATGGGGAATCACAGCCCAACCTGTGAATTGATTTCCACTGAAAGCCCAGCTGCTTTCCTGTTGGGTGATTATCATTAACACAGAACACGGGATTAAGGGCAACCTGGCAACCTGGCATTACAACCAGGCAAAAAGTATGATTGAATTTTTAGCAGGTTGCCACGATCTGACAGAATGACCGCTACAGCAAAGGTTCCATGGTGTAATGGTTAGCACTCTGGACTCTGAATCCAGCGATCCGAGTTCAAATCTCGGTGGGACCTGAGTTTTGGGAGGTGAAACCATACTACACGTCTTCTCTGGCACTTTGAATTTCTGAATTGTGTTTTCAGTGAACACCAAAATCAAGCAGCTAACCATGACGTCATGACGTCTGCCTTTACAAAACACTTGTCAATCATTAAAGAGTAGTACTAAACAGCTGTTTGAAATTCAGTTGCACACCACACAAAGTTACAGAGTAAAAGTCACAAACACGCTGCTGACTCAACAACTGTACAGCACTAAACCTCCTCTGTCTTTAACATCAAAAAACAAACAAACATGACCATCGTGGTGTGGGTTTTGTGTATTACATGCACTTAACATACAAGTATGTCAAATGGAAATCGCAACTTCGCGGGATTATTCAATAGGTCAGGATGGCCGAGCGGTCTAAGGCGCTGCGTTCAGGTCGCAGTCTCCCCTGGAGGCGTGGGTTCGAATCCCACTTCTGACAATTGTATCTTTGCACTTCTTTCTTACTGCTACTCATGGGTCTTTGATCAGTGGTTGTTGATCAATGGTCATGAGAATTTGCATAATCATAATGAAGGAACTGACCTCCAAGCCCACTGTTCCTTCAGGGGGCTGCTTTCAGTCATTATGCAAATATATTGTTTATAAGATTGGGGAAACCTGCAGTCAGCTGAGACTGAAGTCACTTGGATGAGTGACGAGACGTTTCTCCCACTGAAAACGCTACATCCAGATGAACAGAATCAACCTTTGGAGACTTCTTACTGTTGTGACAAAATACACTTGAAACTGGCAACTATGAGAGTTGCGCACAGTTCATCCCTGACAGCAGTGGATTTTGTAATCATGCACAATGTAACAACATTCTAGATAATTGTAATAAAATTCACTAGAGGGTGGATTTGTTTACACTTACACCGATGTGCTAAAAACCTGATTTTGTGAAGTCAAGACTTTCAGCAACAATCTTTATCTTTTACTCCAACTATCCCAAAATAAGGACTGGTCCTTCCCATGTGATGGTATGAAAATATGAAAGGCTGTCATCATTTCAGATGTTTTCTGTGTAAATGTTTGTTTGTTTTTCCACCTTGCCTTGCTTGGTATCATTCTTTTCAGCACAAGCTTACGTGTCTGAATTTACAGTTATTTTTTCATTGACATACTGTATTAACACAACTGATCTGAAATCACACAAGAACATAAAATGCTAGTAGTAGTTATGTTTTCTTATGTGCACTCATCTTTGCTGCCCATCATTACAACTTTGCTAATGATGGGCAGCAGGTTAGTGTCATGATGTCACCTCAGACGTAGTTAAAAGCCCTGTTAACGTAGCTGCTTCTCGCCGGGTGCGGTGGTGCGTGCCTGTAATCCAAGCTACCGGGAGGCTGAGATTGGAGGATCATTTGAGCTCAGGAGCTCTGAGCTGCAGCAGGCTATGTCGATCGGGTGTCTGCACTAAGTTCAGCATTGATATGGTGATCCTGGGGGAGCCCGGGACCACCAGGTCACCTATGGTTTCATGTTTGCATCTTATAACCAGTGTTGGGTAAGTTACTTTAAATTAGTAACTTAGTTACATTACTAGTTACTTCTATAAAAAGTAACTCAGTTACTTCAAGTTACTCGTTACTTTCAAAGTAACTAGTTACTATTCCATTCCATTCCATTACTATTACCATTCAAAAATGTCATGTGACAACCTCATTGGCTTATGGAATTCTGATGTCACAGGCTTCTAAAGCTTTGATCCTTTGAAGCTTTGATTCTCATGAATCCTTAAGTAGGGGTGAGGAGGTACAACTTTTAGTCCGTTATTTGCAGCACTTATGTTAGCAGCATTCAAACGTTCACCAGTAAAGCATTTTCAAACATTTGGATCCTTTTCGTACTCACGGTATATAGACTCCAACATGTCTCAGAAAGAGCAAGAAAGGCAAGAAGCTGACCCCAGCTCTATTCCATGGTATGAGTCCCTAGACCCTTATATCAGCTCTCTTCCTTGGGATGAACAGGTAGAATTAGAGGAAAAGCGATTGGAAGAAATGGAGAATGAAAATCTCATGAACAGAGAAAAGATTAAGATCCTGACAGAAGAAAATGAGAGAAAGAGCGCTGAATTAGAAAAATTATCCTACCAGCTTCAGGAAAGGGAAGGTATTATTGAGGAGAAACAATGGGCTCTCCAAGATAAGAAGAATCACGAGCTCCAAGAAAAGCTTGATGAAGCTCTAGAAAAAATTAAAGATCTGCTCCAAAAGGAGAAAAAAGAGAGCATTAAAGGGGATAAAATGCTCAAGAAGAATCAGGAGCTCCAAGAAAAGCTTGATGGAGCTCTAGAAAAAATTAAAGATCTGCTCCAAAATGAGAAAAAAAAGAGCATTAAAGGGGATAAAATGCTCAAGAAGAATCAGGAGCCCCAAGAAAAGCTTGATGGAGCTCTAGAAAAAATTAAAGATCTGCTCCAAAATGAGAAAAAAAAGAGCATTAAAGGGGATGAAATGCTCAAGAAGAATCAGGAGCCCCAAGAAAAGCTTGATGGAGCTCTGGAAAAAAATAAAGATCTGGTCCAAAAGGAGAAAAAAGAGAGCATAAAACAGGAAAACATGGTCAAGAAGAATCAGGAGCTCCAAGAGAAGCTTGACGAAGCTCTGGAAAAACTGAAAGAAATCCACCAAGAAGAGAAGCAACAGTCCACACAGCAGAGAGACATGCAGAGCAAACTCCAAGCAATGGAGGAAAAATACAAAGTGCTGCAGGTGAAACATGACAAAACTCTGCACAAAAGTCAACAGTTGCTTCAAGACAAGAAGCAAATGGAAATGAAACAGAAAGAAATAGACTCCAAGCTTGACGAGATGGAGGAAAAACACAGATTGCTCCAAATCAAGCTTGAGAAAACAGTGCACAGAAATAAAGAGTTCATTCAAGAGAGAGAGCAACAAGAAATGCTCGAGAAAGAAACAGACTCCCAGCTTGAAGTCTTGAAGGAAAAACTGAAGATGCTGCAAATAACGCTTGAGGAAACACTGCTCAAAAATAAAGAGATGCTTCACGAGAAAGACCAACAGAAAATACATCAGGAAGAAATGGATTGCAAGCTGAGGAACATAGAGAAACAAAATGAAGGCTTGCAAGTAATGCTTGATGAAGCTCTGCAGAGAAGAAAAGAGTTCCTTCACGAGAAAGACCAACAGAAAATACAAAAGGAAGAAATGGATTGCAAGCTGAGGCACATCAAGAAACAGAATGAAGGCTTGCAAGTGATGCTTGATGAAGCTCTGGAGAGAAATAAAGAGTTTCTTCATGAGATAGACCAACAGAAAATACATAAGGAAGAAATGGATTGCAAGCTGAGGAACATTGAGAAACAAAATGAAGGCTTGCAAGTAATGCTTGATGAAGCTCTGGAGAGAAATAAGGAGATCCTCCAAGACAAGAAACAAGAGCCCGTAGAGCAGAGAGACCTGCAGAGCAAACTCCAAGCCATGGAGGAAAAATACAAAGCGCTGCAGGTGAAACATGATAAAACTCTGCACAAAAATCAACAGTTGCTTCAAGAGAAGAAGAAAATGGAAATGAAACAGAAAGAAATGGACTCCAAGCTTGACGAGATGGAGGAAAAACACAGATTGCTTCAAGTCAGGCTCGATAAAAAAGTGCACAGAAATAAAGAGTTCATTCAAGAGAGAGAGCAACAAGGAATGCTCGAGAAAGAAACGGACCACAAGTTTGAAGTCTTGGAGGAAAAATGCAAAATGCTCCAAATAACTCTTGAGGAAACACTGCTCAAAAATAAAGAGTTGCTTCACGAGAAAGACCAACAGAAAATACAACAGGAAGAAGAAAAACTTAATCTCCAGAGGAAACATCAAGCACTCCAAGAATTGTATAACGAAACGAAGTACAAAACAACTGTACTGGAAGGAGAAAAGAAAAAACTGGAAAAACAATGCTCAGCGATGCAGAGTAGCATCAAGGAGATGCTGAGAAAAAATACCGAACTTGAGGAACTTTCTAAGACCTTGAAGTACAAAAACACTGAAATCCAGGCGCAAAAGCAAGAACAACAGAAAACACATAAAGACCTGCAGTGTAGACTTCAAGAAATCCAGAAGAGAAACCAGCAGCTGGAAGACATGCACACAGATGTGCACGAGGCAAAGCGAATAGAGGAGGCAACAGTTATAGAACTGAAAGACAAGCTTAAAGAAAAACAAGAACAATTAGAAGACATGGTGAAAAGATGCAACAAACTTGAGAAAGAAAACGCAGAAACAATTGATGAGCTGAAAACCCTCATCATTGAGAAAAAAGTGCTCGTGGAAGAGTATTTGAAAAAGAAGAAAAAACGCTTCCACTGGTTCTGGAGGAGGGACACTGCTGCTTCTCACCCGATGTAACCTCGTCTTCCTCCACCTCTATTCCATCTTCATTTCCCCCCTTCCCCTTCCCCTCCCTCCTTTTACTTTTTTCACCCTCACCCCCCGACCAGTCTCGGCAGTTGACTGCCCCCTCCTGAGCCTGGTTCTGCCATAGGTTTCTCCTTTAGGTTCCTTTCACTTTAAAAGGAGTTTTTCCCATCCACTGTCGCCTGGTGCTTGCTCAGAGGGGATTGTTGGGGTTTTCTCTCATCTCTCTCTTTCATTCTTTCTATCCCCCCCTTTCCCCCCCTTCTGCCTTTTTCTTTACCCAATAAACACAATTGCCCACATTTTACATGTGTTTGAAAAATGTCTTCATTCAACAATAATTCATCTTAGGTATAAAAACAAGAAATAGGTAATAGCTGCATATGTGTGTTTGTGTGTGTGCATAATATACATACTTGTTTCCCAGTAACAATTAATACTAGATGGATAGAGACAGGGTTTAAAGACTAGAAATGAAAACATGTGAGTCCTGTCTTTAAATAAAAAATATATAATTCCCTATATTCCTATCTATTCCAAACAACGGTAATAAGTAACAAAGTTTCAAATTTGTCTTTCACTTTGACTCTTAATTTACTAACCATGAACAAGAGGTCAGAGGTCAAATGTGGCACGATACCTTAAATCTTTCTATGATACTTTCTGTATGTGGACCAGTGATGGGCAACACCGCATAGTCTGATTTCTTTTTTCAAGTAACGAGTAAAGTAAGGGATTACTATTGCAAAAAAGGTAATTAGATTACTGTTACTTTCCCGTAAGCAGGCTACATTACTGCGTTACTAATCCTCGTCATTTTCTTCGTGAGAGTGTCTCATGACAATGACGTACAAGTGTGCGACGTCTGTGGCAGCAACAGACGTGTCTAGATCAACAAAGGATAATATGGAGTGCAGGAGAGAGTACGACCATGCAGGGTTTAAAGCTTACTTTGAGTTTGATTCCGTACAAAGTGACAAAAACATTGAAAACATACAGTAGTGAAGTTCTTAGCTCCCTGTTTTAGTTTTGTTGTCGTCGTCCCCGGTGTTCCCCTGACTCTCTTGGTATTTGATGCATGAATGCTTCCTCGGCTCAGCTCCCGTCCCCACACCCTGTCGTCACTTTTTAAAATTCTTCTATCACACCAACAGGCACTTTCGAATCACCAATTGACAAGCATGCCTTTGGACAGGCTCAAACCAGAGAGGTGATCAATGGACCACAGCGCTGCACACCCCTGGCAACTTTGGGGGTAAAGCCACTGGTTTGTGGTGGTTGCCAGGTGAAATCAGGGTCTGCTTCACCAAAAACATAATTGTGATTGCTTTGGTTGCAATCAGATTGCCATAGTCATCTGAAGTTTGCTTGTTGGATGCCAACTACTCACAAAGCGGTGGGAAAAGTTTGGTTTGGTTTAGTTTGGCTTTCATCTTTACTTTTGCGTCCTTTCTAAAAACACTAACATATAGGTCTGGTCTACCTGGACTGGCAGCATGCTCGAGGTGTCCCAGGCTCGTCTGTTTGGTGACGCGGTAGATGAGCTCGCCCGGCTCGCTGTCCTGGTCGCTGGCTGACAGCTGCAGCGTGGTCAGCTTCTGAAAAATTACATTTTCTTATGTTGCAAGTCTCAAATCTTGATTGCCTGGATCCATTTAGTGTTTTATCATATGTGCTTTAAGCAGTAAATCTCAGGTAAAATGAACTGTTCTATCTGCCAGGAAGGACACAAACACAGACCCAAGATAAACAAAGACTGGATACAGTCTTTACATTATCTGCATGTCGTTTGAAATCTACAAGACATGCTGACTCCATGTCTGTGTAGGTTCCTAGTCAATCATGTTTGTCTTAAGAGAGGCAGCTGGACTCATTTAAAACATTTCACTTCTCATCCAAGAGGTTTGTGCAGCTTGAAAAACAAAAAGGTGAAGAGTCCCAGCTATTTACCTGCCTACTATTAATCATGAGCTAAGGTTTGAAAAACCGCATGTGTCATTACCAACAGGGGTTCCAAGTAAAACCACTGGCATCATGGGAGAGTGTCTGTGTCTAAATTTCACTCTTTCATGGATGCCAGCATATGCTTGTCAAATAAAGCCTGATTTTAGTTTAGTTTTCCTTCTATAAATAGAGATATTTCTAAACTTCAAACTGACGCAGAAAAACAATTCAAAGGGTATTAAGTGTCTGATGGTTCAAATTACCTTGAAGAACGATCATTGCAGTATACTGTAAAATGAAACACTGCATATACATATTATACTAGACAGTACCTGTGTGTAGTATGAATAACATAACCACCGCACCAGAGGTGTAAGCACCTTTTGCAAGGCACTCAAGGAAACCAATGAAAAGCCTCAAAAATAAATGAACAGGTGGAGATGCAGACTGTATTTGCAGATTACAGCTCCACCACAAATCAAACTTCCATATTACAGCGAGACTGCTCAGCAAGGAAAAATAGTCAATCTCAGTAAGACTGAATGAAGACAGACTAAAAATTAATTGCATCTGCTCACACATTACTCAGCTGTAAGGTTTTCTAAGTACTCAGATGTAACACTGTGGAGGAAAACCCAAAGAAATGGCAAACAGAAGTTCATTCTAATAAATTGAAAATGTGGGTCAAGTCCGTCAAAACATTTGAATTAAATCATTAATAAAACAGATAAAAATATTAAGAAGACTCCGTGTAATAAACATCTTCAGGTATGCTGGGTTGTCCTTCTTGCTACCTCACGTGAGCAGACAATGCAAACCAGCTTTCTCGAGCTGTCTCCTTGTCCATCTATTGACAATGGAGAAAGTTTTTTTCAAATCCAAGCAATGACATGTAAATAATGCACAGTGTGTGTGTGTGTGTGTGTGTGTGTGTGTGTGTGTGTAAAGACCTGGTAAAATCTGTGAGTCTTCAGTACTAAAGGAAAAATGTAACTTTTGATCCCTAAAGTGAGGGTCTGGGTGCTTGACTTTATCCCTTTAGAGGGAGCCATCATTTTAAAGTAGTGTACGGTTTTTTTTCCTGATCAATCACCTCTTCAAGGTGAATTTAACATTTACAACGAAGAGGGTGAAAATAATGTAAGATGACAGTGCCACTGCTGGCACTGACATCTCATGTGAGGCCCACTTTAGTGTTTAAGTAGTACAACAAACAAACAAACAAGAAAACATCCACAAATATTTCTGAAAATGTAGTGTTTTTTTTTATTTATTTCAAATATTGTATAGCAAGAAAAAACTGCAAATGTGAACACAATTTTTCTCACTTAACTAACTGAAGCCTTTCATTGACTACCAAAAAAACAAATTGGTGCTCTTTATGGCCTGACACGTTCCAGCACTTTTAATTTTGCTTCTACTTAACAAAATAAAAATGCAGACATAAGTGTACACATTAGTTTTTGACTGCTAGTGAAAATTGTTTTCTTTACAAATAACTCTCTCACTGAGCTAACACAGCCAGTCCCTTGACACGTTTGTGCTCTCTGCTCATATTGCCTTTGTATTAAATAATTTTTTTGCTTTTTAAAGAACTTATTTTAACATTGCACTGAACAATAAAAAAAATCCTCCCTAACAAAGAAAAGTAACTTCAAGGGCCAAAGTGCATTATATTTCCTCACGTCAATATACGGGCTGCAAATAGGGGTGATGTGGGCCGGAAGTGGCCCCCAGACTGTGAGTTTGAGACCCCTGTATTAGACAGTGATCTTGAGCTTCACTAACAAGGAGCACTGAAGTTGTTATGCCAGCACATAGTTTTGCAGCACTTTACTAGGACACGTCCTGTTGGCTTTTCCTTGTCTGTATTTTACAGTTACACACCCTTACTCAGGAGATCCAGTGAGATTAATTCTAGGTAATAATTATACTGTAGTTCACCCTGCAGCAATATCACTTTCAGTTACCTGGTACACCAGGTACAATAAAATATGCTATTTTGTAACTAAATCACAGATTTGTACTCTTATGTGGCCTTCTCGAGTTTTACAGCTTCAATAGCAATGTCTCACTATCATGACGATCCTTTAACCACTAAATGACAATGAGGAGTGATGAGGAATTGTTTACGTGCTTTATGAAAGTACCTACAATACTATATTATACTACAAATAAACTGCACAATTTTTAAAATGTATTAAAAAAATCCAATTTAAATTTTCAAAATTAAAAGTATTCATTCAAGTGAAAAATCCCCCGCCAATGTTATTCTGCATTATCATGGGCTCAGCTGAAATACTTACTATGTTTTTGTAAATCCAGCTCATTAAATGTGGGCCTCACAGACAGCAACTAAAAGCATATTATTTTATAGAATATGAAGTACAGGCAACAATTTTCCAATCTTCTATTGTTGAATTTTGGTGAGCCTGTGTCACCTTATAACCACAGATTTGAATGAATGTCTTGTAAAAAGGTTTATCAGGAGTTAACTGTCCACTGAGGAATTATCTTTTTTAAAGACACAAATATAACAATATATGATTATTATCTAACAGTATCGAGAAAATTCCAGTCAGCTCGCTCAAATATTGTATTTAAAACAAGAACTATCATAAGGTGAGGTTTTTGATCATTTCAATCACTTTTTCCCTCTTATGAGCTAGAGTCTTTCTTTTCTTTTGTTCTCTTATGTATTTATTTATTTCTGTTTTTTGCTTTTAATTGTCTTTCCTTTTTCCAATTTAAAGTGATTTGTAGTCATTTAGTAACTATAATCTGTCTTATTTTATCCCACATTTTTTTCCTGGGTTCAGTCTGGTATGGTTCTGTCACAGTGCAACAATCTGGTAGTCATACCATTTTTTTTTACTAGTGCTTCCATGGTGTAATGGTTAGCACTATGGACCTAGAATCCAGTGATCTGAATTCAAAAATTGGAGAGACCTGCTTTTTGGAGGTGAAACCATTCTGCATGTCTTCTCTGGCACACCAGAACTGTGCTACAATTGTGTTTTCAGTGAGAGGTGTATAAAATCAAGCAGCTAACCATGACCTCTGTCTTTACAAATACTTGTCAATCACTATGTGGTGCTAAAGAACTGTCTGAAATTCAGTAGTACACCACACAACGTTACACGATGGGGTGTCTGAGTGCTGAGTTGTGCTTGTGCGTAATAGTAACAAACACTCTCCTGACTCAATGACTCCACATCTCTAAACCTCCTCTGACTTTAACATCAGCATGAAAACTGGGAACTGCGAGCTCCCTCTTTGGATGTCATCACATTGACATTTTTCATCATGAATCCCATCTCATTGTTGAAACTCACTTTTGGCTGGGCCTTGACCTCTTCTGTGCTCTTCTGTGTTGTGCCATCCGCTTTGCCAGAGGTTGTAGATAGGTGGACAAATCTTCCCATATCATATTATTGTGAAGATGAGCGTACTCCCTAAAATCCTCTACTTATTTCAGAATATCCCTCTACCAGTACCTGTAGGTCTTTTTCTTAACTTAAAGAAAATTATTACCAATTTTATTTGGGAAAATCATCGCCATCGGCTTCGGTTAACTCTATTATATCTGCCATTTGACAGGGGTGGGCTTAAGGGTCCAAACTTTCAGTGGTACTATTGGGCTGCACAATTGCGCATGATGATATACTATTTCTCATCTGATCCACCTCCGGCATGGGTTTACATGGAACCGTTCTTACTTAATTCAGAATACTTTTTGGCAGGTTGCCACGACCTGACAGCATAAAAGCTGCAACAGGGGTTCCATGGTGTAATGGTTAGCACTCTGGACTCTGAATCCAGTGATCCGAGTTCAAATGTCGGTGGGATTTGAGTTTTGGGAGGTGAAACCATACTACATGTCTTTTCTGTATGAATTGTGTTTTCAGTGAACGCCGTATAAAATCAAGCAGCTAACCATGACGTCTGCCTTTACAAAACACTTGTCAATCACTAAAGAGTAGTACTAAAGAGCTGTCTGAAATTCAGTTGCACACCACACAAAGTTACAGAGTAAAAGTCACAAACACGCTCCTGACTCAACAACTGTACAGCACTAAACCTCCTCTGTCTTTAACATCAAAAAACAAACATGAGCATCGTGGTATGGGTTTCCATGGCTGAACAGCAGCTATGTGTTTTGTGAAGTATAAAATTTATGTCGTCCAAAGTAAAGTTTTAAGCCCCACTTGTTTTAAATCTGCAACATGTGTAACAGCAGCATGCCATGAAAATTTGATGATAACACGTGCATGCTTATGGTCGCCAAACAATTATGTATGTAAACAACACTTATCTGACTAAACTACGTTGAGCTAATGCAGATTTTATTCTTATTTTATTGGTGAGGAGAGAGGATGGAACCAGAAATGCATTTATCCCCGTGTTCTGTGTTGATGAAAATCACCCAACAGGAAAGCAGCTGGGCATTCATTTGAAACCAGTTCACAGGTTGGGCTGTGGTTCCCCCTCTAGCGTCTCTGCTTGAACTTTCAACTGTGAACCTCTTACATCCAACCTTCCCAACTGCTCATCTCCCAAAAGACAAAATGGAAGAACCCAGAATGTCTTTTTTTTTACCTAATTTTTATACCTGCTCACGCTTTTTCACGCTTCCCTCACAGGGCGTCACATTTCACACTTTGGCCATCCGATCAAGTTGTTGACATCTAATCATTCCTGTCCACCCACACCTGATCTTTCTATTTCGATGTGACTTACAACATTTAACACAAACTTTTAAATCAATATATTTTCTTTGTAATTATTTTTATTTGTTTTTGTTTATTACATGCACTTAACATACAAGTATGTCGAATGGAAATCAGCAACTGCGAGGGATTATTCAACTCGTGGTTAGGTTGAATTTGTCAGGATGGCCGAGCGGTCTAAGGCGCTGCGTTCAGGTCGCAGTCTCCCTTGGAGGCGTGGGTTCGAATCCCACTTCTGACAATAGAATCTTTGCACTTCTTTCTTACTGGTACTCATGGGTCTTTGATCAGTGGTTGTTGATCAATGGTCTAAGAGATGTCCATCAAGAGCCTGGGACGGTGGTATAATGTAGACCTCAATAATACCTGGAAAGTTGAAAAACTAAGGCAAAACTTGGCTAATGACCTCAGGCGGATTAACAACACTGCACTCCTTGAGTGAGGCTTAAGATGTCACTCTAGGACTCCTGGGACCCCATAGTGAGGAGCACTGCTCCCACCCTAGCAACAGGGAGGAAGTGGTACCCAGCCACGTCTGTGCTACAGGCCAAATTGGCTCTGAGCCATAATGACGTGGGTCATTATGTTGGGTGGGTCGCGTCCAACAGGGCAGAGAAGGATTTGGTCTTGGCAACCTGGGTGGCAACAGGCATCTGTAACCGAACGTCAAAAAATGGTGGTGGAGGAGGTGTGTCGAAAGGAGGAAACAGTAAGACACGCCAGAGCCATAGCGCTGGCCAAGCAGGGTCACTGGATGAATTGGGAGAGTGTTGAAAAGAGGAAACTCTTATGGGGTGAAATCTGGTGAAATCGGTGCGACCTAATTTTTGGGGGGTGAAACCATACTGCATGTCTACTCTGGCACATTGAATTTCTGTATGACTTGTGTTTTCTGTTAGAGCTTTATAAAATCAAGCAGCTAACCATGACGTCTGCCTTTACAAAACACTTGTCAATCACTAAAGAGTTCCTTCACTTGTCAGTCACTATGTGGTACTAAAGAGCTGTCTGAAATTCAGTTACAACCCACACAAAGTTACAGATTGGAGTATCCGAGTGCTGAGGTGCGCTTGTGCGCAAAAGTCACAAACACTCTGCTGACTCACTAACTGCACAGCTCCAAACCTCTTCCGACCTCAAGGTTAGCACAGAAAGTGGGCGCCACGAGTTTCGTAGTATGTGTTTACATGGCTGTACAGCTGATATATTCGAACAAACGCCTCCAGAGGAGACTGCGACCTGAACGCAGTGCCTTAGACCGCTTGGCGACCAAAAACCTGCACAAGTTATCATTACGTGACATGCAGTATGGTTTCACCTCCCAAAAAGCAGATCCCACCGAGATTTGAACTCAGATCGCTGAACTCAAAGTCCAGCGTGCTAGCCATTACACCATGGAACCAATGTGAAAATGTGGGAACTGTCAGGTCATGGCAACCTGTCAAAAAGTATTCAGCCAAATGATCGGTATGGATGACATTGTAGATTATTCGCACTACATTTCCATGGCTGAACAGCTGCTATATGTGTTATGAGAAGGATAATGTTTGTTTCTTCCAAAGTATCTAACAGTGGTAACCTCCACCAAACTGACACTGCAATGTCAGAATGGCTGAGCGGTCTAAGGCGCTGCGTTCAGATTGCAGTCTCCCCTGGAGGTGTGGCTTTGAATCCCACTTCTGACATTGAAGCTTTACTCTTCTTGATATTGTGGCAAAATACTCTTGGGTTAACCACGAGCTTTCTAAAAACTTGCACATAACAATTGTGCACCATTCATTCCTCATCTTTGCTGCCCATCATTACAACTTTGCTAATGATGGGCAGCAGGTTAGTGTCATGATGTCACCTCAGACGTAGTTAAAAGCCCTGTTAACGTAGCTGCTTCTCGCCGGGTGCGGTGGCGTGTGCCTGTAATCCAAGCTACTGGGAGGCTGAGGTTGGAGGATCGTTTGAGCTCAGGAGCTCTGAGCTGCAGCAGGCTATGTCGATCAGGTGTCCGCACTAAGTACGGCATCGATATGGTGATCCTGGGGGAGCCTGGGACCACCAGGTCACCTAAGGAGGGGTGCACCGGCCCAGGTCGGAGACGGAGCAGGTCAAAGCCCCCGTGTCGCTCAGTAGTGGGATTGTGCCTGTGAATAGATGCTGTAGAGCAGCCTGAGCAATACAGCGAGACCCAATATTTATACACACCCTTATACCTGTCTCTACCTCACACAGCAGCCTTATCAGTCCTTCTTTGTCTTTTTAATTGACGTCAAACACGCTCACAAACCTGCTGCTCTGCTTGTCCTACACCACCTCCACCTGCAGGACAGCTGCAATTACATATGTTCAGCTTTATAAGCCGTACTTCATAAGCCGTACTTTTAAGTATGTAGCCTACTCTGTTGAACGGGGCTTCTATGGAAAGGCTATCCTCACGTAAGTCAGACTTTTAATATTTAATTTTTAATGTCAGGATGAGGAGTCAGGATGACCAAGCAGGCAAAAAGCAAAAGGCCTTTTTATGCTATGTCTCAATGGAGACTGAAGGAAAATCAGACTAAATGCTAACTCCAGCTGATGTCTTGGTTAAACACTCTGGATTCTAAATCCACTCATCAGACTTCAAAACTTGGAGATTTCTGATTTTGTGAGGTGAAATGTAATGTTTCTGTCTTCCCAAGTTGACCCTGTCCTTAACCAAAACACATATTATCAATTCTGTGACAGCAACATGATCTCAATGTTTAATATGACATAGACAGTTGTCTGGAATTTTGACTGTCACCACAACCTTTTTCGCAAAGAGTTAGAATGACCAAGTTTTGGGCCACAGTCTCCTCTGGAGGTGGTGGTTTGAATCCTACTTTCGACAATGAATTTCTTTCATGAAAAAGTTCAAATCCAAATATTGCTTATTAAGCTGTACTTTACTAAAACCACTGAATGAAGCTCAAACTGCATCAAATCAAAGTGATCTTTATTGTGCTGTAAGCATTGATGTTTAAATGGATTCACTTTAATGTTTCTGAGCTCTAATGAGCAGCTGTCACTTTAAAAATAAACAGCAGAACTGAGAATGCACTAAGTTATAATGAAATATTTCACAGGAACTTAAAAGTTTATTTGACTGCTTTGTCCAATAAATTACCAGATTAACATTCATTTCTCATCCTTTTTACAACTGTGTTGCATTTTACTGGGATAATTTCTATATTTTTAAATAGATTTTTAATCTTATAAACACAGTATATAAAACAATATATTGGCATTATGACTAACATGTCTGGGAAGGTTCTCATTCATCCAGGTCACAGTAGTCTAAAAAGCTTGGAAAGAAAAGCATCTGGACTTCTTTAAGTTGCTTGAAGATGTTTCATCTCTGTTAAATATCCCAATTATTTGATCTTTGGGCTGAAGGAAGAACAATACTCGGTGTATAAATGTTCAATCAACAATCTCTTTATTCCATACAATTCAACATACAACACTTCGACCATAAACGTCTAGACGGGAGATGTGGACAGGAGGGTGTCCGCCAGATCTGGAAGCATCTGACCATTTCTCACATTCTTATAGCTTCAGCCCCCCTCCAAACTAAGCATTCACATTCTTTCTCTCTTACGGCGCCTAAGCGACAGCCTTGGCTTCCTGTTTTATCTCCTCCTGATGAGATGGGGCAGAAAACCTCCACCGTATGTTCTGTTCTTTCTAATCAGACAAATAAGGCCATGATTCTCTGAAAACAGTATTTCTTATAAATCAGCAGTATAATGCATCATAAACAATGTAATTCATTCACAATAAATCAGGAGTCAGTAATTCAAATCAGTCTAATCAATCTAATAATTATCACCGTCTTCTAAGTCAGGAGAATAATGCAACCTAAAACTACATAATGATTTCACAATCTTTAATTAGAGGTATAACGTGGCATAAGATAGTATAATAATCTCACACCTCTCATCCGAGAAGCTTCTTCAGTTCTGAGGTCAAATGGTGGAGAGTCCCAGATTTAAGTCCTAGGGGAGTGTCCCTAGGTCATGAACCCCCTATTGATCCTCTACCTAATCACACGAGCCAAGGTGTGAAAATGCTGACTAACTGCACAGCTCTAAACCTCCTCTGACTTTAACATTAGCACAAAAGCTGCTCGTCACGAGTTTCATTGTATGGGTTTCCATGGCTGAACAGCTGCTGTATGTGTTATGTAAAGTATAATATTTATCTCTTCCAAAGTAAGTTGTAGTTTAAGCACAATTTTTTTCTGGGTTCAGTCTGGTATGGTGCTGTCACAGTGCAACAATCTGGTAGTCATACCCTTTTTTTAAACAGTGATTCCATGGTGAAATGGTTAGCACAAGCAGAGCAGCAGGTTTGTGAGCATGTTTAACATCTATTAAAAAGACAAAGAAGGGACGATGAGGCTGCTGTGTGATGTAGAGACAGGTATAAGGGCGTGTATAAATATTGGGGCTCGCTGTATTGCTCAGGCTGCGCTACAGCATCTATTCACAGGTGCAATCCCACTACTGAGCGACAGGGGGGCTTTGACCTGCTCCGTCTCCGACCTGGCCCGGTGCACCCCTCCTTAGACGACCTGGTGGTGCCAGGCTCCCCCAGGATCACCATATCGATGCCGAACTTAGTGCGGACACCTGATCGACATAGCCTGCTGCAGCTCAGAGCTCCTGAGCTCAAATGATCCTCCAACCTCAGCCTCCCAGTAGCTTGGATTACAGGCACGCGCCACCGCACCTGGCGAGAAGCAGCTACGTTAACAGGGCTTTTAACTATGTCTGAGGTGACATCATGACACTAACCTGCTGCCCATCATTAGCCAAGTTATAATGATGGGCAGCAAAGATGAGGAATGAATGGTGCACAATTGTTATATGCAAGTTTTTAGAAAGGTCGTGGTTAACCCAAGAGTATTTTGTCACAATATCAAGAAGAGTAAAGCTTCAATGTCAGAAGTGGGATTCAAAGCCACACCTCCAGGGGAGACTGCAATCTGAACGCAGCGCCTTAGACCGCTCAGCCATTCTGACATTGCAGCGTCAGTTTGGTGGAGGTTACCACTGTTAGATACTGTGGAAGAAACAAACATTATCCTTCTCATAACACATATAGCAGCTGTTCAGCCATGGAAACGTAGTGCGAATAATCTACAATGTCATCCATACTGATCATTTGGTTGAATACTTTTTAGCAGGTTGCCATGACCTGACAGTTCCCACATTTTTACATCGGTTCCATGGTGTAATGGTTAGCACTCTAGACTTTGAATCCAGCGATCTGAGTTCAAATCTCGGTGGGACCTGCTTTTTGGGAGGTGAAACCATACTGCATGTCACATAATGATAACTTGTGCACGTTTTTGGTCGCCAAGCGGTCTAAGGCACTGCGTTCAGGTCGCAGTCTCCTCTGGAGGCGTTTGTTCGAATATAGCAGCTGTTCAGCCATGTAAACACATACTACGAAACTCGTGGCGCCCACTTTCTGTGCTGACTTTGAGGTCGGAAGAGGTTTGGAGCTGTGCATTTAGATTCTGTTCATCTGAATGTAGCGTTTTCAGTGGGAGAAATGTCGCGTCACTCATCCAAGTGACTTCTTCAGTCTCAGCTGACTGCAAGTTTCCCCAATCTTATAAACAATATATTTGCATAATGACTGAAAGCAGGCCCCTGAAGGAACAGTGGGCTTGGAGGTCAGTTCCTTCATCATGATTATGCAAATTCGCATGACCATTGATCAACAACCACTGATCAAAGACCCATGAGTAGCAGTAAGAAAGAAGTGCAGAGATACAATTGTCAGAAGTGGGATTTGAACCCACGCCTCCAGGTGAGACTGCGACCTGAACGCAGCGCCTTAGACCGCTCGGCCATTCTGACATGTTGTACCTTACCACTTGTGAACAATCCAGCGCAGTTGCTGATTTCCATACCACATACTTGTATGTTAAGTGCATGTAATAATATAAATAAATAAATAAAAAAAATTACAAAGAAAATATATTGATTTAAAAGTTTGTGTTAAATGTTGTAAGTCAGATCGAAATAGAAAGATCAGGTGTGGGTGAACAGGAATGACTAGATGTCAACAACTTGATTGGATGGCAGAAGTGTGAAATGTGACGTCCTGTGAGGGAAGCGTGAAAAAGCGTGAGCAGGTATAAAAATTAGGAGGGGAAAAAAGACATTCTGGGTTCTTCCATTTTGTCTTTTGGGAGATGAGCAGTTGGGAAGGTTGGATGTAAGAGGTTCACAGTTGAAAGTTCAAGCAGAGACGCTAGAGGGGGAACCACAGCCCAACCCGTAAACTGGTTTCAAATGAATGCCCAGCTGCTTTCCTGTTGGGTGATTTTCATCAACACAGAACACGGGGATAAATGCATTTCTGGTTCCATCCTCTCTCCTCACCAATAAAATAAGAATAAAATCTGCATTAGCTCAACGTAGTTTAGTCAGATAAGTGTTGTTTACATACATAATTGTTTGGCGACCATAAGCATGCACGTGTTAACATCAAATTTTCATGGAATGCTGCTGTTACACATGTTGCAGATTTAAAACAAGTGGGGCTTAAAACTTTACTTTGGAAGACATAAATATTATACTTCACAAAACACATAGCTGCTGTTCAGCCATGGAAACCCATACCACGATGCTCATGTTTGTTTTTTGATGTTAAAGACAGAGGAGGTTTAGTGCTGTACAGTTGTTGAGTCAGCAGCGTGTTTGTGACTTTTACTCTGTAACTTTGTGTGGTGTGCAACTGAATTTCAGACAGCTCTTTAGTACTACTCTTTAGCGATTGACAAGTCTTTTGTAAAGGCAGACGTCATGGTTAGCTGCTTGATTTTATACGGCGTTCACTGAAAACACAATTCATACAGAAATTCAAAGTGCCAGAGAAGACATGTAGTATGGTTTCACCTCCCAAAACTCAGGTCCCACCGAGATTTGAACTCAGATCGCTGGATTCAGAGTCCAGAGTGCTAACCATTACACCATGGAACCTCTGTTGCAGAATTTATACTGTCAGGTCGTGGCAACCTTCTAAAAAGTATTCTGAATTAAGTAAGAACAGTTCCATGTAAACCCATGCCGGAGGTGGATCAGATGAGAAATAGTATATCATCATGAGCAATTGTGCAGCCCAATAGTACCACTGAAAGTTAGGACCCTTAAGCCCACCCCTGTCAAATGGCAGATATAATAGAGTTAACCGAAGCCGATGGCGATGATTTTCCCAAATAAAATTGGTAATAATTTTCTTTAAGTTAAGAAAAAGACCTACAGGTACTGGTAGAGGGATATTCTGAAATAAGTAGAGGATTTTAGGGAGTACGCTCATCTTCACAATAATATGATATGGGAAGATTTGTCTACCTATCTACAACCTCTGGCAAAGTGGATGGCACAACACAGAAGAGCACAGAAGAGGTCAAGGCCCAGCCAAAAGTGAGTTTCAACAATGAGATGGGATTCATGATAAAAAAATGAAAAATGTCAATGTGATGACATCCAAAGAGGGAGCTCGCAGTTCCCAGTTTTCATGCTGATGTTAAAGTCAGAGGAGGTTTAGAGATGTGGAGTCAGTGAGTCAGGAGAGTGTTTGTTACTATTACGCACAAGCACAACTCAGCACTCAGACACCCCATCGTGTAACGTTGTGTGGTGTACAACTGAATTTCAGACAGCTCTTTAGCACCACATAGTGATTGACAAGTATTTGTAAAGACAGAGGTCATGGTTAGCTGCTTGATTTTATACACCTCTCACTGAAAACACAATTGTAGCACAGTTCTGGTGTGCCAGAGAAGACATGCAGAATGGTTTCACCTCCAAAAAGCAGGTCTCTCCAATTTTTGAATTCAGATCACTGGATTCTAGGTCCATAGTGCTAACCATTACACCATGGAAGCACTATTAAAAAAAAAGGGTATGACTACCAGATTGTTGCACTGTGACAGAACCATACCAGACTGAACCCAAAAAAAAAATGTGGGATAAAATAAGACAGATTATATTTACTAAATGACTACAAATCACTTTCAATTGTAAAAAGGAAAGAAAATTAAAAGCAAAAAACAGAAATAAATAAATACATAAGAGAACAAAAGAAAAGAAAGACTCTAGCTCATAAGAGGGAAAAATTGATTGAAATGATCAAAAACCTCACCTTATGATAGTTCTTGTTTTAAATACAATATTTGAGCGAGCTGACTGGAATTTTCTCAATACTGTTAGATAATAATCATATATTGTTATATTTGTGTCTTTAAAAAAGATAATTCCTCAGTGGACAGTTAACTCCTGATAAACCTTTTTACAAGACAGTCATTCAAATCTGTGGTTATAACTTATAACCACAGATTTGAATGACTACCTGAGGTGACACAGGCTCACCAAAATTCAACAACAGAAGATTGGAAAATTGTTGCCTGTACTTCATATTCTATAAAATAATATGCTTTTAGTTGCTGTCTGTGAGGCCCACATTTAATGAGCTGGATTTACAAAAACATAGTAAGTATTTCAGCTGAGCCCATGATAATGCAGAATAACATTGGCGGGGGATTTTTCACTTGAATGAATACTTTTAATTTTGAAAATTTAAATTGGATTTTTTTAATACATTTTAAAAATTGTGCAGTTTATTTGTAGTATAATATAGTATTGTAGGTACTTTCATAAAGCACGTAAACAATTCCTCATCACTCCTCATTGTCATTTAGTGGTTAAAGGATCGTCATGATAGTGAGACATTGCTATTGAAGCTGTAAAACTCGAGAAGGCCACATAAGAGTACAAATCTGTGATTTAGTTACAAAATAGCATATTTTATTGTACCTGGTGTACCAGGTAACTGAAAGTGATATTGCTGCAGGGTGAACTACAGTATAATTATTACCTACAATTAATCTCACTGCATCTCCTGAGTAAGGGTGTGTAACTGTAAAATACAGACAAGGAAAAGCCAACAGGACATGTCCTAGTAAAGTGCTGCAAAACTATGTGCTGGCATAACAACTTCAGTGCTCCTTGTTAGTGAAGCTCAAGATCACTGTCTAATACAGGGGTCTCAAACTCACAGTCTGGGGGCCACTTCCGGCCCACATCACCCCTATTTGCAGCCCGTATATTGACGTGAAGAAATATATTGCACTTTGGCCCTTGAAGTTACTTTTCTTTGTTAGGGAGGATTTTTTTATTGTTCAGTGCAATGTTAAAATAAGTTGTTTAAAAAGCAAAAAAAATATTTAATACAAAGGCAATATGAGCAGAGAGCACAAACGTGTCAAGGGACTGGCTGTGTTAGCTCAGTGAGAGAGTTATTTGTAAAGAAAACAATTTTCACTAGCAGTCAAAAACTAATGTGTACACTTATGTCTGCATTTTTATTTTGTTAAGTAGAAGCAAAATTAAAAGTGCTGGCACGTGTCTGGCCATAAAGAGCACCAATTTGTTTTTTTGGTAGTCAATGAAAGGCTTCAGTTAGTTAAGTGAGAAAAATTGTGTTCACATTTGCAGTTTTTTCTTGCTATACAATATTTGAAATAAATAAAAAAAAACACTACATTTTCAGAAATATTTGTGGATGTTTTCTTGTTTGTTTGTTTGTTGTACTACTTAAACACTAAAGTGGGCCTCACATGAGATGTCAGTGCCAGCAGTGGCACTGTCATCTTACATTATTTTCACCCTCGTCGTTGTAAATGTTAAATTCACCTTGAAGAGGTGATTGATCAGGAAAAAAACCGTACACTACTTTAAAATGATGGCTCCCTCTAAAGGGATAAAGTCAAGCACCCAGACCCTCACTTTAGGGATCAAAAGTTACATTTTTCCTTTAGTACTGAAGACTCACAGATTTTACCAGGTCTTTACACACACACACACACACACACACACACACACACACACACACACACACACACACACACTGTGCATTATTTACATGTCATTGCTTGGATTTGAAAAAAACTTTCTCCATTGTCAATAGATGGACAAGGAGACAGCTCGAGAAAGCTGGTTTGCATTGTCTGCTCACGTGAGGTAGCAAGAAGGACAACCCAGCATACCTGAAGATGTTTATTACACGGAGTCTTCTTAATATTTTTATCTGTTTTATTAATGATTTAATTCAAATGTTTTGACGGACTTGACCCACATTTTCAATTTATTAGAATGAACTTCTGTTTGCCATTTCTTTGGGTTTTCCTCCACAGTGTTACATCTGAGTACTTAGAAAACCTTACAGCTGAGTAATGTGTGAGCAGATGCAATTAATTTTTAGTCTGTCTTCATTCAGTCTTACTGAGATTGACTATTTTTCCTTGCTGAGCAGTCTCGCTGTAATATGGAAGTTTGATTTGTGGTGGAGCTGTAATCTGCAAATACAGTCTGCATCTCCACCTGTTCATTTATTTTTGAGGCTTTTCATTGGTTTCCTTGAGTGCCTTGCAAAAGGTGCTTACACCTCTGGTGCGGTGGTTATGTTATTCATACTACACACAGGTACTGTCTAGTATAATATGTATATGCAGTGTTTCATTTTACAGTATACTGCAATGATCGTTCTTCAAGGTAATTTGAACCATCAGACACTTTATACCCTTTGAATTGTTTTTCTGCGCCAGTCTGAAGTTTAGAAATATCTCTATTTATAGAAGGAAAACAAAACTAAAATCAGGCTTTATTTGACAAGCATATGCTGGCATCCATGAAAGAGTGAAATTTAGACACAGACACTCTCCCATGATGCCAGTGGTTTTACTTGGAACCCCTGTTGGTAATGACACATGCAATTTTTCAAACCTTAGCTCATGATTAATAGTAGGCAGGTCAGCTACCACCTCCATAGAGAACAACCTCCATTAGGGTTAAGAAGCTGGGACTCTTCACCTTTTTGTTTTTCAAGCTGCACAAACCTCTTGGATGAGAAGTGAAATGTTTTAAATAAGTCCAGCTGCCTCTCTTAAGACAAACATGATTGACTAGGAACCTACACAGACATGGAGTCAGCATGTCTTGTAGATTTCAAACGACATGCAGATAATGTAAAGACTGTATCCAGCCTTTGTTTATCTTGGGTCTGTGTTTGTGTCCTTCCTGGCAGATAGAACAGTTCATTTTACCTGAGATTTACTGCTTAAAGCACATATGATAAAACACTAAATGGATCCAGGCAATCAAGATTTGAGACTTGCAACATAAGAAAATGTAATTTTTCAGAAGCTGACCACGCTGCAGCTGTCAGCCAGCGACCAGGACAGCGAGCCGGGCGAGCTCATCTACCGCGTCACCAAACAGACGAGCCTGGGACACCTCGAGCATGCTGCCAGTCCAGGTAGACCAGACCTATATGTTAGTGTTTTTAGAAAGGACGCAAAAGTAAAGATGAAAGCCAAACTAAACCAAACCAAACTTTTCCCACTGCTTTGTGAGTAGTTGGCATCCAACCTGCAAACTGCAGATGACTATGGCAATCTGATTGCAACCAAAGCAATCACAATTATGTTTTTGGTGAAGCAGACCCTGATTTCACCTGGCAACCACCACAAACCAGTGGCTTTACCCCCAAAGTTGCCAAGGGTGTGCAGCACTGTGGTCCATTGATCACCTCTCCGGTTTGAGCCTGTCCAAAGACATGCTTGTCAATTGGTGATTCTAAAGTGCCTGTTGGTGTGATGGAAGAAGAAAAAAGTGACGACAGGGTGTGGGGACGGGAGCTGAGCCGAGGAAGCATTCATGCATCAAATACCAAGAGAGTCAGGGGAACACCGGGGGGGACGACAACAAAACTAAAATAGGGAGCTAAGAACTTCACTACTGTATGTTTTCAATGTTTTTGTCACTTTGTACGGAATCAAACTCAAAGTAAGCTTTAAACCCTGCATGGTCGTACTCTCTCCTGCACTCCATATTATCCTTTGTTGATCTACACACGTCTGTTGCTGCCACGGACGTCGCACACTTGTACGTCATTGTCATGAGACACTCTCACGAAGAAAATGACGAGGATTAGTAACGCAGTAATGTAGCCTGCTTACGGGAAAGTAACAGTAATCTAATTACCTTTTTTGCAATAGTAATCTCTTACTTTACTCGTTACTTGAAAAAAGAAATCAGACTATGCGGTGTTGCCCATCTCTGGTCCACATACAGAAAGTATCATAGAAAGATTTAAGGTATCGTGCCACATTTGACCTCTGACCTCTTGTTCATGGTTAGTAAATTAAGAGTCAAAGTGAAAGACAAATTTGAAACTTTGTTACTTATTACCGTTGTTTGGAATAGATAGGAATATAGGGAATTATATATTTTTATTTAAAGACAGGGCTCACATGTTTTCATTTCTAGTCTTTAAACCCTGTCTCTATCCATCTAGTATTAATTGTTTCTGGGAAACAAGTATGTATATTATGCACACACACAAACACACATGCAGCTATTACCTATTTCTTGTTTTTATACCTAAGATGAATTATTGTTGAATGAAGACATTTTTCAAACACATGTAAAATGTGGGCAATTGTGTTTATTGGGTAAAGGAAAAGGCAGAAGGGAGGGAAAGGGGGGGATAGAAAGAATGAAAGAGAGAGATGAGAGAAAACCCCAACAATCCCCTCTGAGCAAGCACCAGGCGACAGTGGATAGGAAAAACTCCTTTTAAAGTGAAAGGAACCTAAAGGAGAAACCTATGGCAGAACCAGGCTCAGGAGGGGGCAGTCAACTGCTGAGACTGGTCGGGGGGTGAGGGTGAAAAAAGTAAAAGGAGGGAGGGGAAGGGGAAGGGGGGAAATGAAGATGGAATAGAGGTGGAGGAAGACGAGGTTACATCGGGTGAGAAGCAGCAGTGTCCCTTCTCCAGAACCAGTGGAAGCGTTTTTTCTTCTTTTTCAAATACTCTTCCACGAGCACTTTCTTCTCAATGATGAGGGTTTTCAGCTCATCGATTGTTTCTGCGTTTTCTTTCTCAAGTTTGTTGCATCTTTTCACCATGTCTTCTACTTGATCTTGTTTTTCTTTAAGCTTGTCTTTCAGTTCTTTAACTGTTTCCTCCTCTATTTGCTTTGCCTCGTGCACATCTGTGTGCATGTCTTCCAGCTGCTGGTTTCTCTTCTGGATTTCTTGAAGTCTACACTGCAGGTCTTTATGTGTTTTCTGTTGTTCTTGCTTTTGCGCCTGGATTTCAGTGTTTTTGTACTTCAAGGTCTTAGAAAGTTCCTCAAGTTCGGTATTTTTTCTCAGCATCTCATTGATGCTACTCTGCATCGCTGAGCATTGATTTTCCAGTTTTTTCTTTTCTCCTTCCAGTACAGTTGTTTTGTACTTCGTTTCGTTATACAATTCTTGGAGTGCTTGATTTTTCCTCTGGAGATTAAGTTTTTCTTCTTCCTGTTGTATTTTCTGTTGGTCTTTTTCTTGAAGCAGCTCTTTATTTCCATGTGCTTTTTTATCAAGCCTGATTTGGAGCGATCTGTGTTTTTCCTCCATCTCGTCAAGCTTGGAGTCCATTTCTTTCTGTTTCATTTCCATTTTCTTCTTGTCTTGAAGCAACTGTTGATTTTTGTGCAGAGTTTTATCATGCTTCACCTGCAGCGCTTTGTATTTTTCCTCCATGGCTTGGAGTTTGCTCTGCAGGTCTCTCTGCTCTACGGGCTCTTGTTTCTTGTCTTGGTGGATCTCTTTATTTTTCTCCAGAGCTTCATCGAGTATTACTTGCAAGCCTTCATTTTGTTTCTCGATGTTCCTCAGCTTGCAATCCATTTCTTCCTTTTGTATTTTCTGTTGGTCTTTCTCATGAAGCATCTCTTTATTTTTGAGCAGTGTTTCCTCAAGAGTTATTTGCAGCATTTTCAGTTTTTCCTCCAAGACTTCAATCTGGGAGTCTGTTTCTTTCTCGAGCATTTCTTGTTGCTCTCTCTCTTGAATGAACTCTTTATTTCTGTGCACTGTTTTTTCAAGCTTGATTTGGAGCAATCTGTGTTTTTCCTCCATCTCGTCAATCTTGGTTTCCATTTCCTTCTGTTTCATTTCCATTTGCTTCTTGTCTTGAAGCAACTGTTGACTTTTGTGCAGAGTTTTATCATGTTTCACCTGCAGCGCTTTGCATTTTTCCTCCATGGCTTGGAGTTTGCTCTGCATGTCTCTCTGCTGTGTGGACTGTTGCTTCTCTTCTTGGTGGATTTCTTTCAGTTTTTGCAGAGCTTCGTCAAGCTTCTCTTGGAGCTCCTGATTCTTCTTCACCATGTTTTCCTGTTTTATGCTCTCTTTTTTCTCCTTTTGGAGCAGATCTTCATTTTTTTCCAGAGCTCCATCAAGCTTTTCTTGGAGTTCCTGATTCTTCTTGAGCATTTTATCCCCTTTAATGCTCTCTTTTTTCTCATTTTGGAGCAGATCTTTAATTTTTTCTAGAGCTCCATCAAGCTTTTCTTGGAGCTCCTGATTCTTCTTGAGCATTTTATCCCCTTTAATGCTCTCTTTTTTCTCATTTTGGAGCAGATTTTTAATTTTTTCTAGAGCTCCATCAAGCGTTTCTTGGAGCTCCTGATTCTTCTTATCTTGGAGAGCCCATTGTTTCTCCTCAATAATACCTTCCCTTTCCTGAAGCTGGTAGGATAATTTTTCTAATTCAGCGCTCTTTCTCTCATTTTCTTCTGTCAGGATCTTAATCTTTTCTCTGTTCATGAGATTTTCATTCTCCATTTCTTCCAATCGCTTTTCCTCTAATTCTACCTGTTCATCCCAAGGAAGAGAGCTGATATAAGGGTCTAGGGACTCATACCATGGAATAGAGCTGGGGTCAGCTTCTTGTCTTTCTTGCTCTTTCTGAGACATGTTGGAGTCTGTATACCGTGAGTACGAAAAGGATCCAAATGTTTGAAAATGCTTTACTGGTGAACGTTTGAATGCTGCTAACATAAGTGCTGCAAATAACGGACTAAAAGTTTTACCTCCTCACCCCTATTTAAGGATTCATGAGGATCAAAGCTTCAAAGGATCAAAGCTTTAGAAGCCTGTGACATCAGAATTCCATAAGCCAATGAGGTTGTCACATGACATTTTTGAATGAGGTCATGTTTTTATATGAATTTTTTAAATAACATCAACATTCCGTAAGCCAGTGAGGTTCTTACATGACTTTTGAATGAGGATAATTCTTTTGTGTTAAAAAAAAGTGTAAAAAGTGTTATTGCAATAACATAAAAAGTGAGTAAAGAAATTAAATAAAAGTACAGTTTTATTTATATAGCACCTTTCAAAACAAATTCATTGTGTCTGAGTTGTATTGGTAACTCGTTGAAGTGTTACTGGGTATCATAACTAGACAGTTTGCGCATACAGTGAGTGAAAGCATTGGGTGGACTGAATCAGGTTAAAATAAATCGATAGAACTCAGTGGATTGGAGTGATAAATCATGAGTTGGTGACGATGTGCCTCTCAGGCAGGGTTACAGTAGCAGACGGCAGAGCTGGAGCGGAAGTTGCACACAGTGGTGTTGGCGATGAGAGGGCTTTTAATTGGACCCCAGCAGAGAGCTGAAACATCAGGATAATTCAGGTGTGTTTAAATGAGCTGCGTTTTTGCTCAGCAGAACTCTCTTTGAGCAAATTATGTTTTAAAAAGTGGCAGCACATCCTGCTCTGCCTGAATATTCTCCAGCAGAGTAAATGTGTCTGTGTGAAGTGCGAAGGAGAAGCTCCATCACTGTTTGTTCCGAAATTAGCCACTCTACCTGCACCTGCTGGCTTGCACACCTCATTGCAATGCAGCGCTCAGGTTTGTTTGGCAGGCACTGAAAATATGTCACATCGTTCATTTATCCTCAATCTGTCCTGTGTTTGCGCTGCAGGTAATTAAGTCCTGGGAGTTTTATCACTGAGCCAAATTATCATACTGTTACACTCCTGTATCTTCTCCTGAGTGCTGGAGGGGAAAGCAAAACCTGACCATTGCCATCTTTTGGGGAAACCTGCAGTCAGCTGAGACGGATGAGTGACGAAACGTTTCTCCCACTTAAAACACTACGTCCAGATGAACAGAATTAACTTTTGGAGATTGACCATTACCAGTTTATCATATAGGCAGGAGACCTTTGGTCAAAGAAATTAATCCATCTAGAAATTATTAATCCATCTGAACTCATTAATATTTGTAGGTACAACTGTGTTCTGGGATATCCTACACTTCCATGTGCAAACATGGATAGCCTGAGGTTAAGAAAAGAGCAAGAAGGTGGTCCCATGATAGTGCAGTTTTTGTTATGGCCTGCAGGGGGAGGCAATTTCCAGACAATTTCTTACTGAGTTTCATTTAATACAACACTATGTGTCGGTTACTAATTGTGGCCCTCTTTATTTATTTAGGGAAAGCGGGCCATGCTTTACAGCATCGTTACCCTGCCTCTAACTTAGGAGTGTGCAGTCAAAATGTGGAAAGTGTTCAGTGTTATAAATATCTCCCTTTTGATTCAAAGCTGAATTTCAAAGCAAACACTGAAGCTGTGTGCAGCAAGGGGCACCAGCGTCTCCTGCCTTTAAGAAGGCTTTTTTGTTTCCACGTTGATAAAACCATGATGGTTTTATTTCACCGTGCTTTTAATGAATCTGTTTTGTCCTTTTCCTTGGTGTTGTGGTTTGGATAGTTATCTGAAAAAAGCAGAAACTCTCTCAGATTGTTAAGTGGTCTAAAAGGCTGATTGGAGAACCACAGCTGAAAATTTCTGTACACCAGACAGTTACAGCGGTCAGCTGGTTTCATTTTTCTTGATGATCCTTCACACAGTGAGAATCGTTTTCTTCCTCCCGGACAAAGGTTTCTGGTCCCAAACTGTGAAAACGACAAGATTTAAAAAGTCACATTTGTGGATTATATGATGGCCAAAATTAGTGTTAAGTTTTGTTGTCAGTATTTTTTGCTGTACTTTTTTGTTTTCTGTTGTTTCTTCGATTCATGAGAACAAATCTAACTACAGTTACATATTAAATACCTGAACCTTAAAATGTTCAAATCAAAGATTCCCAGCTAGTTCCGAACCCAGCGTCCACATAGAAGTAATTGGCAAATTGAAAAAGAAGGTTGGCTGCAAAGTGGTTTGCAGAAGAAACAGCTTAAAAAACACAGCAGATATGAACTTTCGTTCAAATTGTTTATTATATATCTGGCATTAGAGGTGAACATAAACATGTAATGTCATTTCAGCTCTCAATGCCACCGTGGCTGTTCAGAGAGGAAACATCAGTCCTGGTTTCTCAGGTTCTTAATCCTGATCCGCCTCAGAGCAAGTCAGGTAATATCTGCAAGGGATGGATTTTCTCCAAAATGAAATACTCTGTTTGAAGATGAGATCATGTCAGAAAATCAGTGTTGTTCTTCTTTTATATGCTGAAAAGACTGGATCGGTAATCACACCAGCAGAGCCAGGAAGTGTGTTTCCCAGGGTTCAGAGCTGGACGGCTCCCCTGTTGCCTCTCTCAGCGGGGATCAGTCCAGTCTGAGCCTGCTGCAGGCCATGTTGGGTCAGGTGGAGCTGGATAAAAACAAAGACAAATAAAGAAAAAGAAATAAAAATAATTACAAAGAAAATATATTGATTTAAAAGTTTGTGTTAAATGTTGTAAGTCACATCGAAATAGAAAGATCAAGTGTGGGTGGACAGGAATGATTAGATGTCAACAACTTGATTGGATGGCCAAAGTGTGAAATGTGACGTCCTGTGAGGGAAGCGTAAAAAAGCGTGAGCAGGTATAAAAATTAGGTAAAAAAAGACATTCTGGGTTCTTCCATTTTGTCTTTTGCGAGATGAGCAGTTGGGAAGGTTGGATCTAAGAGGTTCACAGTTGAAAGTTCAAGCAGAGACGCTAGAGGGGGCACCACAGCCCAACCTGTGAACTGGTTTCAAATGAATGCCCAGCTGCTTTCCTGTTGGGTGATTTTCATCAACACAGAACACGGGGATAAATGCATTTCTGGTTCCATCCTCTCTCCTCACCAATAAAATGTCCTACTTTGAGTTTGTCTCCACCTGCTGGGCGGTGGCGTGTTTAGGGTGGAGGATGTAGTTGCAGCTATCCTGCAGGTGGAGGTGGTGCAGGACAAGCAGAGCAGCAGGTTTGTGAGTGTTTTGGACTTGAATTAAAAAGACCAAGACGTGCTGATGAGGCTGCTGTGTGAGGTAGAGACAGGTATAAGGATGTGTATAGGGATTGCGTCTCGCTGTATTGCTCAGGCTGCTCTACAGCATCTATTTACAGGCGCGATCCGACTACTGAGCGACACGGGGGCTTTGACCTGCTCCGTCTCCGACCTGGGCAGGTGCACCCCTCCTTAGGTGACTTGGTGGTTCCAGGCTCCCCCAGGATCACCATATCAATGCCGAACTTAGTGCGGACACCCGATCGACATAGCCTACTGCAGCTCAGAGCTCCTGAGCTCAAACGATCCTCCAACCTCAGCCTCCCAATAGCTTTGATTACAGGTACGCGCCATCGCACCCGGCGAGAAGCAGCTACGTTAATAGAAAGTTTTACTTTCTTTCATGTGAGCTCATCAGGTTAGTGCCCATCATCAGCCAAGATGAAATGCTGTAAAAATAAAAAAACCTAATTATTCCAAAATGAGGAAGTCAGCACAGTAATAACAGGTTGTTGTTTTTTGTTGGGGTTTTTTTGACCAAGCAAAACCATGACATAGCCTTTTTAATAAGCCGAAGGACAGCGTATGTGTACGTGTGTGTTTGTATATTATTGTTTTGTGTGTCAGGTTTTTAGCACATCAGTGTCAATGTGAGCACATTCAAAGATGCACACATTTAGTTGTGCAGCAGTAATCAGCTTCCTGTAGTGAATTTTATTAGAATTATGTAGAATGTTTTTACAGTGTGATTCATTATAAAATCCACTAAAGTTCAGGGATGAACGGTGCACAAGTGTCATAAGCAAGTTGTGAGAAAGCTCGTGGTTAAAGCACATTTCAAGTGTATGTTGTGACAATATCAAGAAGAGCAAAGCTTGAATGTCAGAAGTGGGATTCGAACCCACGCCTCCAGAGGAGACTGCGACCTGAACGCAGCGCCTTAGACCGCTCGGCCATCCTGACGTCCGCATGTTAGCTCTGTGGAAGTTACAACCTTAGATACTTTGGGAGACACAAACGTTATACTCCATATAACACATATAGCAGCTGTTGAGCCATGGAAACACATACTCGTGGCGCCCACTTTCTGTGCTGACTTTGAAGTCAGCAGTGCAGTAAGTGAGTGAGGGGAGTGTTTGTGGCTTTTACGCACAAGCGCACCTCAGCACTCAGACACCCCACTCTGTAACTTTGTGTGGTGTACAACTGAATTTCAGACAGCTCTTTGGTACCACATAGTGATTGACAAGTGTTTGTAAAGGGAGAGGTCAAGGAACGCAGCGCCATAGACCGCTCGGCCATCCTGACATTTTGTAAGTTCCACTAATTGAATAATCCCGCGCAGTTGCTGATTTCCATTCGACATACTTGTATGTTAAGTGCATGTAATAAACAAAAACAAATGAAAAATACTTACAAAGAAAATATATTGATTTAAAAGTTTGTGCTAAATGTTGTAAGTCAGATCGAAATAGAAAGATCAGGTGTGGGTGGACAGGAATGATTAGATGTCAACAACTTGATTGGATGGCCAAAGTGTGAAATGTGACGTCCTGTGAGGGAAGCGTGAAAAAGTGTGAGCAGGTATAAAAATTAGGTAAAAAAAAAAAAAAAAAGACATTCTGAGTTCTTCCATTTGGTCTTTTGCGAGATGAGCAGTTGGGAAGGTTGGATCTAAGAGGTTCACAGTTGAAAGTTCAAGCAGAGACACTAGAGAGGGAACTACAGCCCAACCTGTGAACTGGTTTCAAATGAATGCCCAGCTGCTTTCCTGTTGGGTGATTTTCATCAACACAGAACACGGGGATAAATGCATTTCTGGTTCCATCCTCTCTCCTCACCAATAAAATAAGAATAAAATCTGCATTAGCTCAACGTAGTTTAGTCAGATAAGTGTTGTTTACATACATAATTGTTTTGCGACCATAAACATGCATGTGTTATCATCAAATTTTCATGGCATGCTGCTGTTACACATGTTACAGATTTAAAACAAGTGGGGCTTAAAACTTTACTTTGGAAGACATAAAGATTATACTTCACAAGACACATAGCTGCTGTTCAGTCATGGAAACCCATACCACGATGCTCATGTTTGTTTTTTGATGTTAAAGACAGAGGAGGTTTAGTGCTGTACAGTTGTTGAGTCAGCAGCGTGTTTGTGACTTTTGTCACTTTGTGTGGTGTGCAACTGAATTTCAGACAGCTCTTTAGTACTACTCTTTAGCGATTGACAAGTGTTTTGTAAAGGCAGACGTCAAGGTTAGCTGCTTGATTTTATACGGCGTTCACTGAAAACACAATTCATACAGAAATTCAAAGTGCCAGAGAAGACATGTAGTATGGTTTCACCTCCCAAAACTCAGGTCCCACCGAGATTTGAACTCAGATCGCTGGATTCAGAGTCCAGAGTGCTAGCCATTACACCATGGAACCTCTGTCGTAGCGTTTATACTGTCAGGTCGTGGCAACCTGCCAAAAAGTATTCTGAATTAAGTAAGAACGGTTCCATGTAAACCCATGCCGGAGGTGGATCAGATGAGAAATAGTATATCATCATGCGCAATTGTGCAGCCCAATAGTACCACTGAAAGTTAGGACCCTTAAGCCCACCCTTGTCAAATGGCAGATATAATAGAGTTAACCAAAGCCGACGGTGATGATTTTCCCAAATAAAATTGGTAATAATTTTCTTTAAGTTAAGAAAAAGACCTACAGGTACTTGTAGAGGGATATTCTGAAATAAGTAGAGGATTTTAGGGAGTACGCTCATCTTCACAATAATATGATATGGGAAGATTTGTCTACCTATCTACAACCTCTGGCAAAGCGGATGGCACAGCACAGAAGAAGTCAAGGCCCAGCCAAAAGTGAGTTTCAACAATGAGATGGGATTCATGATAAAAAATGAAAAATGTCAATGTGATGACATCCAAAGAGGGAGCTCGCAGTTCCCAGTTTTCATGCTGATGTTAAAGTCAGAGGAGGTTTAGAGATGTGGAGTCAGTGAGTCAGGAGAGTGTTTGTTACTATTACGCACAAGTCAGCACTCAGACACCCCATCGTGTAACTTTGTGTGGTGTACAAATGAATTTCAGACAGCTCGTTAGCACCACATAGTGATTGACAAGTATTTGTAAAGACAGAGGTCATGGTTAGCTGCTTGATTTTATACACCTCTCACTGAAAACACAATTGTAGCACAGTTCTGGTGTGCCAGAGAAGACATGCAGAATGGTTTCACCTCCAAAAAGCAGGTCTCTCCAAGATCACTGGATTCTAGGTCCACAGTGCTAACCATTACACCATGGAAGCACTACTTAAAAAAAAGGTATGACTACCAGATTGTTGCACTGTGACAGCACCATACCAGACTGAACCCAGAAAAAAAAAGTGGGATAAAATAAGACAGATTATAGTTACTAAATGACTACAAATCACTTTAAATTGGAAAAAGGAAAGAACATTAAAAGCAAAAAACAGAAATAAATAAATACATAAGAGAACAAAAGAAAAGAAAGACTCTAGCTCATAAGAGGGAAAAATTGATTGAAATGATCAAAAACCTCACCTTATGATAGTTCTTGTTTTAAATACAATATTTGAGCGAGCTGACTGGAATTATCTCGATACTGTTAGATAATAATCATATATTGTTATATTTGTGTCTTTAAAAAAGATAATTCCTCAGTGGACAACTCCTGATAAACCTTTTTACAAGACATTCATTCAAATCTGTGGTTATAAGGTGACACAGTCTCACCAAAATTCAACAATAGAAGATTGGAAAATTGTTGCCTGTTCTTCATATTCTATAAAATAATATGTTTTTAGTTGCTGTCTGTGAGGCCCACATTTAATGAGCTGGATTTACAAAAACATAGTAAGTATTTCAGCTGAGCCCATGATAATGCAGAATAACATTGGCGGGGGATTTTTCACTTGAATGAATACTTTTAATTTTGAAAATTTAAATTGGATTTTTTTAATACATTTTAAAAATTGTGCAGTTTATTTGTAGTATAATATAGTATTGTAGGTACTTTCATAAAGTACGTAAACAATTCCTCATCACTCCTCATTGTCATTTAGTGGTTAAAGGATGATATCCTCCTATCGTCATGATAGTGAGACATTGCTAATGAAGCTGTAAAACTTGAGAAGGCCACATAAGAGTACAAATCTGTGATTTAGTTACAAAATAGCATATTTTATTGTACCTGGTGTACCAGGTAACTGAAAGTGATATTGCTGCAGGGTGAACTACAGTATAATTATTACCTAGAATTAATCTCACTGGATCTCCTGAGTAAGGGTGTGTAACTGTAAAATACAGACAAGGAAAAGCCAACAGGACGTGTCCTAGTAAAGTGCTGCAAAACTATGTGCTGGCATAACAACTTCAGTGCTCCTTGTTAGTGAAGCTCAAGATCACTGTCTAATACAGGGGTCTCAAACTCACAGTCTGGGGGCCACTTCCGGCCCACATCACCCCTATTTGCAGCCCGTATATTGACGTGAAGAAATATATTGCACTTTGGCCCTTGAAGTTACTTTTCTTTGTTAGGGAGGATTTTTTTTATTGTTCAGTGCAATGTTAAAATAAGTTCTTTAAAAAGCAAAAAAATTATTTAATACAAAGGCAATATGAGCAGAGAGCACAAACGTGTCGAGGTACTGGCTGTGGTAGCTCAGTGAGAGAGTTATTTGTAAAGAAAACAATTTTCACTAGCAGTCAAAAACTAATGTGTACACTACATTTTCAGAAATATTTGTGGATGTTTTCTTGTTTGTTTGTTTCTTGTACTACTTAAACACTAAAGTGGGCCTCACATGAGATGTCAGTGCCAGCAGTGGCACTGACATCTTACATTATTTTCACCCTCTTTGTTGTAAATGTTAAATTCACCTTGAAGAGGTGATTGATGAGAAAAAAAAAAGTACACTACTTTAAAATGATGGTTCCCTCTAAAGGGATAAAGTCAAGCACTCAGACCCTCACTTTAGGCATCAAAAGTTACACTTTTCCTTTAATACTGAAGACTCACAGATTTTACCAGGTCTTTACACACACACACACACACACACACACACACACACACACACACACTGTGCATTATTTACATGTCATTGCTTGGATTTGAAAAAAACTTTCTCCATTGTCAATAGATGGACAAGGAGACAGCTCGAGAAAGCTGGTTTGCATTGTCTGCTCACGTGAGGTAGCAAGAAGGACAACCCAGCATACCTGAAGATGTTTATTACACGGAGTCTTCTTAATATTTTTATCTGTTTTATTAATGATTTAATTCAAATGTTTTGACGGACTTGACCCACATTTCCAATTTATTAGAATGAACTTCTGTTTGCCATTTCTTTGGGTTTTCCTCCACAGTGTTACATCTGAGTACTTAGAAAACCTTACAGCTGAGTAATGTGTGAGCAGATGCAATTAATTTTTAGTCTGTCTTCATTCAGTCTTACTGAGATTGACTATTTTTCCTTGCTGAGCAGTCACGCTGTAATATGGAAGTTTGATTTGTGGTGGAGCTGTAATCTGCAAACACAGTCTGCATCTCCACCTGTTCATTTATTTTTGAGGCTTTTCATTGGTTTCCTTGAGTGCCTTGCAAAAGGTGCTTACACCTCTGGTGCGGTGGTTATGTTATTCATACTACACACAGGTACTGTCTAGTATAATATGTATATGCAGTGTTTCATTTTACAGTATACTGCAATGATCGTTCTTCAAGGTAATTTGAACCATCAGACACTTAATACCCTTTGAATTGTTTTTCTGCGCCAGTCTGAAGTTTAGAAATATCTCTATTTATAGAAGGAAAACAAAACTAAAATCAGGCTTTATTTGACAAGCATATGCTGGCATCCATGAAAGAGTGAAATTTAGACGCAGACACTCTCCCATGATGCCAGTGGTTTTACTTGGAACCCCTGTTGGTAATGACACATGCAATTTTTCAAACCTTAGCTCATGATTAATAGTAGGCAGGTCAGCTACCACCTCCATAGAGAACAACCTCCATTAGGGTTAAATAGCTGGGACTCTTCACCTTTTTGTTTTTCAAGCTGAACAAACCTCTTGGATGAGAAGTGAAATGTTTTAAATAAGTCCAGCTGCCTCTCTTAAGACAAACATGATTGACTAGGAACCTACACAGACATGGAGTCAGCATGTCTTGTAGATTTCAAACGACATGCAGATAATGTAAAGACTGTATCCAGCCTTTGTTTATCTTGGGTCTGTGTTTGTGTCCTTCCTGGCAGATAGAACAGTTCATTTTACCTGAGATTTACTGCTTAAAGCACATATGATAAAACACTAAATGGATCCAGGCAATCAAGATTTGAGACTTGCAACATAAGAAAATGTAATTTTTCAGAAGCTGACCACGCTGCAGCTGTCAGCCAGCGACCAGGACAGCGAGCCGGGCGAGCTCATCTACCGCGTCACCAAACAGACGAGCCTGGGACACCTCGAGCATGCTGCCAGTCCAGGTAGACCAGACCTATATGTTAGTGTTTTTAGAAAGGACGCAAAAGTAAAGATGAAAGCCAAACTAAACCAAACCAAACTTTTCCCACCGCTTTGTGAGTAGTTGGCATCCAACATGCAAACTGCAGATGACTATGGCAATCTGATTGCAACCAAAGCAATCACAATTATGTTTTTGGTGAAGCAGACCCTGATTTCACCTGGCAACCACCACAAACCAGTGGCTTTACCCCCAAAGTTGCCAAGGGTGTGCAGCGCTGTGGTCCATTGATCACCTCTCCGGTTTGAGCCTGTCCAAAGACATGCTTGTCAATTGGTGATTCTAAAGTGCCTGTTGGTGTGATGGAAGTTTTCAAAAAAGTGACGACAGGGTGTGGGGACGGGAGCTGAGCCGAAGAAGCATTCATGCATCAAATACCAAGAGAATCAGGGGAACACCGGGGGGGACGACAACAAAACTAAAACAGGGAGCTAAGAACTTCACTACTGTATGTTTTCAATGTTTTTGTCACTTTTTACAGAATCAAACTCAAAGTAAGCTTTAAACCCTGCATGGTCGTACTCTCTCCTGCACTCCATCCTTTGTTGATCTACACACGTCTGTTGCTGCCACAGACGTTGCACACTTGTACGTCATTGTCATGAGACACTCTCACGAAGAAAATGACGAGGATTAGTAACGCAGTAATGTAGCCTGCTTACGGGAAAGTAACATTAATCTAATTACCTTTTTTGCAATAGTAATCCCTTACTTTACTCGTTACTTGAAAAAAGAAATCAGACTATGCGGTGTTGCCCATCACTGGTCCACATACAGAAAGTATCATAGAAAGATTTAAGGTATCGTGCCACATTTGGCCTCTGACCTCTTGTTCATGCTTAGTAAATTAAGAGTCAAAGTGAAAGACAAATTTGAAACTTTGTTACTTATTACCGTTGTTTGGAATAGATAGGAATATAGGGAATTATATATTTTTATTTAAGACAGGACTCACATGTTTTCATTTCTAGTCTTTAAACCCTGTCTCTATCCATCTAGTATTAATTGTTACTGGGAAACAAGTATGTATATTATGCACACACACAAACACACATGCAGCTATTACCTATTTCTTGTTTTTATACCTAAGATGAATTATTGTTGAATGAAGACATTTTTCAAACACATGTAAAATGTGGGCAATTGTGTTTATTGGGTAAAGGAAAAGGCAGAAGGGGGAAAGGGGGGGATAGAAAGAATGAAAGAGAGAGATGAGAGAAAACCCCAACAATCCCCTCTGAGCAAGCACCAGGCGACAGTGGATGGGAAAAACTCCTTTTAAAGTGAAAGGAACCTAAAGGAGAAACCTATGGCAGAACCAGGCTCAGGAGGGGGCAGTCAACTGCTGAGACTGGTCGGGGGGTGAGGGTGAAAAAAGTAAAAGGAGGGAGGGGAAGGGGAAGGGGGGAAATGAAGATGGAATAGAGGTGGAGGAAGACGAGGTTACATTGGGTGAGAAGCAGCAGTGTCCCTTCTCCAGAACCAGTGGAAGCGTTTTTTCTTCTTTTTCAAATACTCTTCCACGAGCACTTTTTTCTCAATGATGAGGGTTTTCAGCTCATCGATTGTTTCTGTGTTTTCTTTCTCAAGTTTATTGCATCTTTTCACCATGTCTTCTACTTGATCTTGTTTTTCTTTAAGCTTGTCTTTCAGTTCTTTAACTGTTGCCTCCTCTATTCGCTTTGCCTCGTGCACATCTGTGTGCATGTCTTCCAGCTGCTGGTTTCTCTTCTGGATTTCTTGAAGTCTACACTGCAGGTCTTTATGTGTTTTCTGTTGTTCTTGCTTTTGCGCCTGGATTTCAGTGTTTTTGTACTTCAAGGTCTTAGAAAGTTCCTCAAGTTCGGTATTTTTTCTCAGCGTCTCATTGATGCTACTCTGCATCGCTGAGCATTGTTTTTCCAGTTTTTTCTTTTCTCCTTCCAGTACAGTTGTTTTGTACTTCGTTTCGTTATACAATTCTTGGAGTGTTTGATTTTTCCTCTGGAGATTAAGTTTTTCTTCTTCCTGTTGTTTTTTCTGTTGGTCTATCTCGTGAAGCAACTCTTTATTTTTGAGCAGTGTTTCCTCAAGAGTTATTTGGAGCATTTTCAGTTTTTCCTCCAAGACTTCAAACTTGTGGTCTGTTTCTTTCTCGAGCATTCCTTGTTGCTCTCTCTCTTGAATGAACTCTTTATTTCTTTGCACTTTTTTATCATGCCTGATTTGGAGCGATCTGTGTTTTTCCTCCATCTCGTCAAGCTTGGAGTCCATTTCTTTCTGTTTCATTTCCATTTTCTTCTTGTCTTGAAGCAACTGTTGATTTTTGTGCAGAGTTTTATCATGTTTCACCTGCAGAGCTTTGTATTTTTCCTCCATGGCTTGGAGTTTGCTCTGCAGGTCTCTCTGCTCTACAGGCTCTTGTTTCTTGTCTTGGAGGATCTCCTTATTTCTCTCCAGAGCTTCATCAAGCATTACTTGCAAGCCTTCATTTTGTTTCTCAATGTTCCTCAGCTTGCAATCCATTTCTTCCTTTTGTATTTTCTGTTGGTCTATCTTGTGAAGAAACTCTTTATTTCTCTCCAGAGCTTCATCAAGCATCACTTGCAAGCCTTCATTCTGTTTCTTGATGTGCCTCAGCTTGCAATCCATTTCTTCCTTTTGTATTTTCTGTTGGTCTTTCTCGTGAAGCATCTCTTTATTTTTGAGCAGTGTTTCCTCAAGAGTTATTTGGAGCATTTTCAGTTTTTCCTCCAAGACTTCAATCTGGGAGTCTGTTTCTTTCTCGAGCATTTCTTGTTGCTCTCTCTCTTGAATGAACTCTTTATTTCTGTGCACTGTTTTCTCAAGCTTGATTTGGAGCGATCTGTGTTTTTCCTCCATCTCGTCAAGCTTGGAGTCCATTTCCTTCTGTTTCATTTCCATTTGCTTCTTGTCTTGAAGCAACTGTTGACTTTTGTGCAGAGTTTTATCATGTTTCACCTGCAGCACTTTGTATTTTTCCTCCATTGCTTGGAGTTTTCTCTGCATGTCTCTCTGCTGTGTGGACTGTTGCTTCTCTTCTTGGTGGATTTCTTTCAGTTTTTCCAGAGCTTCGTCAAGCTTCTCTTGGAGCTCCTGATTCTTCTTGACCACGTTTTCCTGTTTTATGCTCTCTTTTTTCTCATTTTGGAGCAGATCTTTATTTTTTTCCAGAGCTCCATCAAGCTTTTCTTGGAGCTCCTGATTCTTCTTGAGCATTTTATCCCCTTTAATGCTCTCTTTTTTCTCATTTTGGAGCAGATCTTTAATTTTTTCTAGAGCTTCATCAAGCTTTTCTTGGAGCTCGTGATTCTTCTTATCTTGGAGAGCCCATTGTTTCTCCTCAATAATACCTTCCCTTTCCTGAAGCTGGTAGGATAATTTTTCTAATTCAGCGCTCTTTCTCTCATTTTCTTCTGTCAGGATCTTAATCTTTTCTCTGTTCATGAGATTTTCATTCTCCATTTCTTCCAATCGCTTTTCCTCTAATTCTACCTGTTCATCCCATGGAAGAGAGCTGATATAAGGGTCTAGGGACTCATACCATGGAATAGAGCTGGGGTCAGCTTCTTGTCTTTCTTGCTCTTTCTGAGACATGTTGGAGTCTGTATACCGTGAGTACGAAAAGGATCCAAATGTTTGAAAATGCTTTACTGGTGAACGTTTGAATGCTGCTAACATAAGTGCTGCAAATAACGGACTAAAAGTTGTACCTCCTCACCCCTACTTAAGGATTCATGAGGATCAAAGCTTCAAAGGATCAAAGCTTTAGAAGCCTGTGACATCAGAATTCCATAAGCCAATGAGGTTGTCACATGACATTTTTGAATGAGGTAATGTTTTTGTATGAATTTTTTAAATAACATCAACATTCCGTAAGCCAGTGAGGTTCTTACATGACTTTTGAATGAGGATAATTCTTTTGTGTTAAAAAAAAAGTGTAAAAAGTGTTATTGCAATAACATAAAAAGTGAGTAAAGAAATTAAATAAAAGTACAGTTTTATTTATATAGCACCTTTCAAAACAAATTCATTGTGTCTGAGTTGTATTGGTAACTCGTTGAAGTGTTACTGGGTATCATAACTAGACAGTTTGCGCATACAGTGAGTGAAAGCATTGGGTGGACTGAATCGGGTTAAATTAAATCGATAGAACTGAGTGGATTGTATTGATCAGAGCGTTAGAACAACAACTAAAGGAAACTTTGATTAATCTGAAAAGAACTAATATAGGTTAACAGGTAGGTGATACAAATCAGGATTTAAAACCATTTTTGGTTTGTTTGTTTTTCTGTTTGACTCCTTGTTTTATTCAATATTGCATTTTATATGATAGTATTATGGGTTTGTTAAACTGTTCCATGTGAAAATGTTGGGAAATGAAATATCACAGGTGGAAATCAATGAAAGTGGAAATTCAGAAGAAATTCTGTCCTTTTCCTCATTAATGCACATCATAGATAACTATGTAATGTGTCTGTTGCACACTTTGTATGTCAGGAATAACCATAAATGTGTTGTCTTACAAACGGCTGTATCAGGTCTTCACATCCACAATAAGCGAGGATAAAAGAACTCCTGGAAAGCAAAAAAAATGTGGTTCTTGTTTTTAAGACAGTCACATTTAGTTTCACACTGCATGATTCTGGATTGTTGCAGACAAACCTGATTATGTTTCCCACTGGGTTTTATACTTCAGAGGCAACACAGAGTAAAGAGAAGCATTGTTATTTCAGTGTAACTTTAGTCTCAGTTTAGTTTTATCCCCTTGTAAATTTGATAAGAGCCAAATCGAGGAAACAAACTCAGTGTGTGGCCAGAAAATGCCATGATGGCTTACAAACACATGTCAGAACAAAATATGAAGGATAAGACATCACACGTATAACGGAAAGAGACGCAGAAGAATTCATCTCTGAAATTTCTCCCTTTATTGAACTGGCATTTGCCCGAGACCACCGGAATTGGTGGGATGGACACAAACAAAATCAGAGGTAGACAAAAATCCGTCAGGAGGGATCAGGAGAGAACAACGGTCTGCCAAGCCATTCCCTAAATGTGTCTGTGTGAAGTGCGAAGGAGGAGCTTAGCATTAGCCACTCCACCTGCACCTGCTGGCTTGCACACCTCATTGCAATGCAGCGCTCAGGTTTGTTTGGTAGGCACTGAAAATATGTCACATCGTTCATTTATCCTCAATCTGTGCTGTGTTTGCGCTGCAGGTAATTAAGTCCTGGGAGTTTTATCACTGAGCCAAATTATCATACTGTTACACTCCTGTATCTTCTCCTGAGTGCTGGAGGGGAAAGCAAAACCTGACCATTGCCATCTTTTGGGGAAACCTGCAGTCAGCTGAGACGGATGAGTGACAAAACGTTTCTCCCACTGAAAACGCTACGTCCAGATGAACAGAATTAACTTTTGGAGATTGACCATTACCAGTTTATCATATAGGCAGGAGACCTTTGGTCAAAGAAAATTATTAATCCATCTGAACTCATTAATATTTGTAGGTACAACTGTGTTCTGGGATATCCTACACTTCCATGTGCAAACATGGATAGCCTGAGGTTAAGAAAGGAGCAAGAAGGTGGTCCCATGATAGTGCAGTTTTTGTTATGGCCTGCAGGGGGAGGCAATTTCCAGACAATTTCTTACTGAGTTTCATTTAATACAACACTATGTGTTGGTTACTAATTGTGGCCCTCTTTATTTATTTAGGTAATGCGGGCCATGCTTTACAGCATCGTTGCCCTGCCTCTAACTTAGGAGTGTGCAGTCAAAATGTGGAAAGTGTTCAATGTTATAAATATCTCCCTTTTGATTCAAAGCTGAATTTCAAAGCAAACACTGAAGCTGTGTGCAGAAAGGGGCTCCTGTCATTAAGAAGGCTTTTTTGTTTCCATGTTGATAAAACCATGATGGTTTTATTTCACCGTGCTTTTAATGAATCTGTTTTGTCCTTTTCCTTGGTGTTGTGGTTTGGATAGTTATCTGAAAAGAGCAGAAACTCTCTCAGATTGTTAAGTGGTCTAAAAGGCTGATTGGAGAACCACAGCTGAAAATTTCTGTACACCAGACAGTTACAGCGGTCAGCTGGTTTCATTTTTCTTGATGATCCTTCACACAGTGAGAATCATTTTCTTCCTCCCGGACAAAGGTTTCTGGTCCCAAACTGTGAAAACGACAAGATTTAAAAAGTCACATTTGTGGATTATATGATGGCCAAAATTAGTGTTAAGTTTTGTTGTCAGTATTTTTTGCTGTACTTTTTTGTTTTCTGTTGTTTCTTCGATTCATGAGAACAAATCTAACTACAGTTACTTATTAAATACCTGAACCTTAAAATGTTCAAATCAAAGATTCCCAGCTAGTTCCGAACCCAGCGTCCACATAGAAGTAATTGGCAAATTGAAAAAGAAGGTTGGTTGCAAAGTGGTTTGCAGAAGAAACGGCTTAAAAAACACAGCAGATATGAACTTTCTTTGAAATCGTTTATTATATATCTGGCATTAGAGGTGAACATAAACACTTATCTAATGTCATTTCAGCTCTCAATGCCACCATGGCTGTTCAGAGAGGAAACATCAGTCCTGGTTTCTCAGGTTCTTAATCCTGATCCGCCTCAGAGCAAGTCAGGTAATATCTGCAAGGGATGGATTTTCTCCAAAATGAAATACTCTGTTTGAAGATGAGATCATGTCAGAAAATCAGTGTTGTTCTTCTTTTATATGCTGAACAGACTGGATCGGTAATCACACCAGCAGAGCCAGGAAGTGTGTTTCCCAGGGTTCAGAGCTGGACGGCTCCCCTGTTGCCTCTCTCAGCGGGGATCAGTCCAGTCTGGGCCTGCTGCAGGCCATGTTGGGTCAGGTGGAGCTGGATAAAAACAAAAACAAATAAAGAAAAACAAATAAAAATAATTACAAAGAAAATATATTGATTTAAAAGTTTGTGTTAAATGTTGTAAGTCACATCGAAATAGAAAGATCAAGTGTGGGTGGACAGGAATGATTAGATGTCAACAACTTGATTGGATGGCCAAAGTGTGAAATGTGACGTCCTGTGAGGGAAGCGTGAAAAAGCGTGAGCAGGTATAAAAATTAGGTAAAAAAAAAAGACATTTAGGGTTCTTCCATTTTGTCTTTTGCGAGATGAGCAGTTGGGAAGGTTGGATCTAAGAGGTTCACAGTTGAAAGTTCAAGCAGAGACGCTAGAGGGGGAACCACAGCCCAACCTGTGAACTGGTTTCAAATGAATGCCCAGCTGCTTTCCTGTTGGGTGATTTTCATCAACACAGAACACGGGGATAAATGCATTTTTGGTTCCATCCTCTCTCCTCACCAATAAAATGTCCTACGTTGAGTTTGTCTCCACCTGCTGGGCGGTGGCGTGTCTAGGGTGGAGGATGTAGTTGCAGCTGCCCTGCAGGTGGAGGTGGTGCAGGACAAGCAGAGCAGCAGATTTGTGAGTGTTTTGGACTTGAATTAAAAAGACCAAGACGTGCTGATGAGGCTGCTGTGTGAGGTAGAGACAGGTATAAGGATGTGTATAAAGATTGCGTCTCGCTGTATTGCTCAGGCTGCACTACAGCGTCTATTCACAGGCGCAATCCCACTACTGAGCGACACGGGGGCTTTGACCTGCTCCGTCTCCGACCTGGGCCGGTGCACCCCTCCTTAGATGACCTGGTGGTCCCGGGCTTCCCCTAGGACAGGGGTCGGCAACCTGCGGCTCTGGAGCCGCATGCGGCTCTTTTGTCCTTATACTGCGGCTCCAGGTGGTTTGGGAAAATAAATTAGAAGTATTTAGCTGAAGTGTATTTTATTTCTGTTTAGTTCTTTTTTTAACTTGTAGTTCTAAATTGGAAGATTATTGTGATTTTGAAATATAAAAATAAAATTATATTATAATATTTTTTCACCGCTCAAAATAAGCGTCACACTCGCGGAAGGCGGTATACCCGCCGAAACGCCGTGCATTTATCGAGACTTTTGACCCCAGGTAGGCCAGTTATGGATCTTCGGATCCACATTATGTCAGCAGCTCCACCATGAACTATGTTAAAACAAACACCGCTTACGCCTCACAGATGACAGCTTAAAGTCCTGCGTAAAGATGAAAGCCCAGATTTGCAGATGCTGTGCGCAGCGGTCGGGACCATAAGTCTTATTGTAAACATATCACGGCAGACCCGACGATGTTTCCATGAACATGCTTTTCAGCATCTCTTTACTGACCAATTTTCACACACGGTTGCTGTACGCATACAGCCGGCTGTAGCTTTTCAGCTCACAGCCCGACAACACAACAGCACAGAGAGCACAGACTTTAAGGCAGCGAGGCGTGATTGCGGGTGCAGCTCAGGTGCGTCCGCCTCCCAGCGGCGCTGCAGACCACGCCCCGCCACACACGTTAACCAGGTAAAATACATATTTAGGCGGAATTTTGCAAATATCTATTTTTCCTTTTTTAGCAGCATAGTGCTTTTTTCCAATTACTTTTTAAAAGTCAGGTCAAGGCTCCAAAAGCCCAAAGGCGATATAAGGGTGGTAGCTCACAACAGTTTTTGTTTGCTGGATCATTTTAGTTCAGCTGGGTGTCTTTCCTTTTGTTATATTTCTTTAAGAGTTCAAAATGTGTTAATTACATAAATAAAATGTAATTTTCTCTGTAGCACTTCATGGATTTTATAAGCAACACACCTCAGTTGCTCTGTGGATTCTTTTAAAAAGCAGTTAAAAACTTTTCTGTTCAAACAAGCCTTTTGTTGATCTACGTATTTTAGATTCTTTACATTATTTACATTTGATCTTTTACATTGTGTATAATGTCTATTGATTGTATTGTTTATTTTAATCTTTGTGTACAGCGCTTTGTGACTGCCTCTCTGTGAAAAGCGCTTAATAAATAAACTTTACTTACTTACTTTAGTTGTTCACACAAAGCATAAAGGTAAAAAAACAATATATGCAGTGTTATCTTCATTTTAGATTTCAAAAAGTATTTGCGGCTCCCAGTGTTTTCTTTTGCGTGGAAACCGGGTCCAAGTGGCTCTTTGGGTGTTAAAGGTTGCAGACCCCTGCCCTAGGATCACCATATCGATGCCGTACTTAGTGCGGACACCCGATCGACATAGCCTGCTGCAGCTCAGAGCTCCTGAGCTCAAACGATCCTCCAACCTCAGCCTCCCAGTAGCTTGGATTACAGGCACGCGCCACCGCACCCGGCAAGAAGCAGCTACGTTCACATAAAATTTTACTTTCTTTCATGTGAGCTCATCAGGTTTGTGCCCATCATCAGCCAAGATGAAATGCTGTAAAAATAAAAATAAAAAAATCATTTCAAAGTGAGGAAGTCAGCACAGTAATAACAGGTTGTTGTTTTTGTTGGGGTTTGTTTTTTTTTGACAAAGCAAAAACATGACATAGCCTTTTTAAGAAGCCGAAGGACAGTGTATGTGTACGTGTGTTTGTATATTATTGTTTTGTGTGTACAGTGTCAGAAATACAATAAAAATGTTGAAGGATTTTTAGTCAGTGTTTACAATTTTCGCAAGTATCTGATTGAATTGATGACAGCCTCTCATATTTTCATGCCATGACATGGGATGGGACCGGTCCTTATTTTGGGATAATTGGAGTAAATAAGAAAGATTGTTTCAACTTGCTGAAAGTTTTGACTTCACAAAATCGGGTTTTTAGCACATCAGTGTCAATGTGAGCACATTCAAAGATGCACACATTTAGTTGTGCAGCAGTAATCAGCTTCCTGTAGTAAATTTTATTAGAATTATGTAGAATGTTTTTACAATGTGCATCATTATAAAATCCACTAAAGTTCAGGGGTGAACGGTGCACACGTGTCATAAGCAAGTTGTGAGAAAGCTCGTGGTTAAACCAAATTTCAAGTGTATGTTGTGACAACAGACAAGAAGAGCCAAAGCTTGAATGTCAGAAGTGGGATTCGAACCCACGCCTCCAGAGGAGACTGCGACCTGAACGCAGCGCCTTAGACCGCTCGGCCATCCTGACGTCCATATGGCGGCTATGTGGAAGTTACAACCTTAGATACTTGGGAAGACACAAATGTTATACTGCACATAACACATATAGCAGCTGAGCAATGTTGTCCATTGTTGAGCAATGGAAACACATACTCGTGGCGCCCACTTTCTGTGCTGACTTTGAAGTCAGCAGTGCAGTAAGTGAGTGAGGGGAGTGTTTGTGACTTTTACGCACAAGCGCACCTCAGCACTCAGACACCCAACTCTGTAACTTTGTGTGGTGTACAACTGAATTTCAGACAGCTCTTTGGTACCACATAGGGATTCACAAGTGTTTGTAATACTGTTAGATAATAATCACAAATTGTTACATTTGTGGAGCTGCAGCCTCATTCACGGGGCTTTTAACTATGCCTGAGGTGATATCATCACACCAGGCTTGTGCCCATCATCAGCCAAGCTGTAACACAGTATTTTATGAGATAGATAGATAGATAGATAGATAGATAGCAGTACAAACATCTTTCCAGATAAAAATACCTTGTTTTTTTATACATCTTCCAGTCTGTGAAGTGAAACGTTGCGTGGAAAGTGGATGAATGTGGAAGCTTGGGATGAGGGTCAGAGGGGAGTAGCTAGGGTTTTGGCACCCCACTAGTTCTAACAGAGAGCGTGCATTGTTCTCTGACCTAAATTTCATGACATGGAACTGCAGAATAAAAAAAGGTCAGAGTGAATTGGACGCAGCAGCAATGTATTCACTCTCCACCGCCCCACACAAATTGGTCAGACTATGACATCATCCAACTGTCAAAAAGTATTTTAAGACTAATTAGGAAAGTGCATTTTAGGAAAGATGTTAACCAATGAGCATATCTGATCTCATTTTCCTCATTTTTGCAGCTTTGGAGCAACCTTTCCAAAATATGCATTCACTGATTAGTTAATGATAAATGTTAAGATAAAGGAAAAGGTCAAGGAATACCAGAACCTCTTGTGCTCACAAATGTGAAGCTTTATTTCAGAGCAATCACTGTATACACAGCATACTAGGAGAAGGATGTAATAAATGAGGCAACATGCTTTCAGAGGCACAGTCAAGGTCACATTAAGGCCACACATTAGAAAGACTACAAGGAAATCTTTCTATTTTTAAACAATTTCAAGCCCCGTATTTCCTCACCTGTTCGGCAGTACTCAGTTTTCCTTTCACTTGACTTTCACCTGTCAATACACCTGCTCTCATTCCACTGCAAACCAGCCACTCGGAATGTATTTCTGTCTACCACACATAAGTGTTTTCTCGTAAGACGTTTGGCAAGTCACAGTAAGAAAAACAAATGTGTCACTTTGACGGTCAAACCCCATTTAGTTGCTTTGGTTTTAGGGCCCTGTAAACCCCACTTTCATCTCAGCTGTTCTGCTTGGGTTCAAAACATTCTTAAGTATAATGTATAATAAACAGAAAAGAGACATTAAAATGCTCTTTTTTTCCAGCAGGCTCATCAGCATCGAAAACACATCTAGCGGCGTCATCACATTCACAGGGGTGTCTTGTCGAGGTCCCACTTGTCATTTCTCTGTGCCTGTTAGCTCATCTCGGTGCGTGGAGGAGGCGGTAGAGGGAAAATATAAATCCCACACTCCTTTTTATCACACTGACTCCATTCTTCACAGGCCTTGATGAGACAGGGGAGCAAACCTGGGTGGAGTCTGAAGATTTATGACTGCCAGAAGTGTGCTGGCCATTAGATCTCAGTGTCCTGCTAATGAACAATCACACTGAGAGGTACAGTATCTTTGGAGCTCATCGATCAAGAGTCATCTTCAGGGACGTGCAAGCTGTAGTCTGACAAGGTGGCACCAAAGGACAACAAGATTCATCTTTGTTTTCTACTCAGACTTGTACTCAGACTCGTGCTGGATCGTGTGGTGTAGTGTATCTGACGGAACACCACATGTTGCAAGTTTATAGTTTTAGGTTTCACGTGTTTTTCTAAATCAGAGTCAAATTGCAACAGATTAACACAATAAAGTTGCAATTAATAAATCAGTTTAGGATGTGCCAGACTGATAGTAGCAGCAAAACTGTCCCTGCATAACTCTAACCGCAAACCCCCCAACATGCAATCACACCATCGTTACTCCTTTTGCCCCCTTGGGTATTGATGTGCAGTCAGCAGCCTCAGCTGCTGGTGATGCAGAACCTTGCCTGTGTTGTCATCAGTGTTGTGGCGTCTCATGGGAGAGCAGAGATGAGTGCTGTAATTAGCGGGGAATGAGGCCAGCAGCAACAAGAGCGTCTGTGTGGGGCCCCCTCTGGCCTCTGGGGACTCTGAGACGCGTGGCTAACCTGTGGTGCACTACCTGTGGCACTGAGGGCTGATGTGTTAGACACACAGTAATGTGCCTTTATTTGAATTTTTCTTCCAAGGAGCCGGATTTTCTTGTATTTTTTAAAAAGTTGTTTTGAGTAGTAGTTCTACAGGACATGTGAAGGTCTTTGTTTGGCCATTGGCTGCTTTTTTACTTATTTTCAATGCATTTCAGATATATGTTTTTTTAAGTTTGTTAACTCTCATCTATGAATCCTTAAGGTACAAAAAAAAGGTCCCTAACTCAAGAGAAGAACCAGTGTTCTGCACACACAAAATCCACCTAACCTGACACAAGACTTGAGAGCCACATCTGGACCTTCAGTTGATCATCTACTGTTCACTGAAGTCTCATCAGCAATGGCCTCAGTGGAAGGGTGGCTGTAAAGAAGCCATTCTTAAGGAAAGGAAATAAGGGTGAAAGGATGAGGTATGCTAAATTATACAAGAACTGAACTGAAAATGAGTGGCGTCAGGTCTGATAAATTTGTCTGTTTGATTGTTATTTATCCTTATTTTAGGTTTTGTGCTGTTAGACTACACACTGCCTGTGTATTTCTGTAAATACCATGCGAAGTGACAGTTTGAGCCAGTGGTGTTAGGGATCTCCACAACTGATGGAATTATAAATGCAGGAAAGTACTGTTTGATTGACCATGTAATGCCATCTGGAAAGTGTCTGATTTCCCTGTCATTTTTCAGGATGGCAATGATCCCAAACACACATTGATTGTAGTAAAAGCATACCTGGATAGAAAAAACACACAACTGAGCACTTTACTCATGGATTTGCCTCCACAGTCTCTCAGACTCAACATTATTGGAGCAGTGTGGATCATCTTGACAGAGAACAGGGCAAAAGGCAACTTTTCAATTTAGGATTTGGAATAGTACTGTAAAAACAATATTCTTTAACTTGTCCCAGTTGGAAAAGCAGAGGTGGAAAAAATAAAATCACCATGTCAAATACTGGCATGGCTGCAGACACAGTTGATGGGAGCTACTAGTAGTGCTAAAAAATATTTGCGTTTTACCTGTATGCTGTCACAAAGACTATGTTAAAAAGAATTACAAGAATATTGCCAGCAGGAAAAAAAAAAAGAAAGACAATCAGTGTGCAAGACCAGAAGCAAAAAGGAATGGATGAGTGTCCTCATGCAAAATCATAAATTTAGGGAAATAAATAATTTCTTTTACACAGGACGAGGGTAAACTAAATGAACTAACACATGAACTAACACTAATTTAATCCAGATTAAAATTATGTGGATTTATATGGTGTCAAAGACGTGAAATGACTGTTTGTATGCTTAATTAATCTTTATGAAGAATTTGTTTTGTTTTGTTCTCTCCTGAAAATTCAGCAAATGTCTTATCATGTTTTCACTGTTAGAATGGACTGTAATAAATGACTTGTGTTTCCACTGTGTGTGTGTGTATGTGTGTGTGTGTGTGTGTGTTACAGCCCCAGTCTCTGTGTCTGCGTGCGCTGGTGTGTGCAGGTGTATGACTGCTGCTTATGCTCCATCTGCGTCTGCCGCTGATGAGTAAAGCCATGAAATAGATCCAGCTGGAGATGTGCAGAGGAGCTTGAGGCCTCCTGGGAAATCATCCACACTTCCACCAGCACCATTTTGTCCACTTCCTTTGCACCCCAGAGAGCTATCAATAAGTGGGTAATTGAATTTTAAGCACAAACACTGCTGTCAAATGAGTGTTGCTGTGGTGGTGGTGGTGGTGGTGGTGTGTGTGTGTGTGTGTGTGTGTGTGTGTGTGTGTGTGTGTGTCTGATGGGGCATGTTTAGCTGTGTGAACATGGTGATGCTCTCTGCGGACTTTGCGCAGAGAGGATGAATGTTTAATCCATTAAATAACAATTACAGCCTGTAATGGTCCAGAGAGGCTGGTGGAAGAAGGGAGAGAGGAAACATAGCTGGACTGTTCACAAGCCTCTAAACAGCGCGCATCCATTAAATGCGATTATTGGCATACGCGTGCAGACAAAATGAAGATGTAAGACTAATAACATGTGCATAGATTCTCTGTAATGCTCTCAAGTTTATACATGTGTCTTGTTCTAACACTAAAGTGATTTCTGGGGTGTTTTATAACCTTAAGGGGATGCATAAATGCTCTGCACTTAAATACACACGTGTAGATGACATTTAAGTATTTATCACTGTGTTTGATTTAGTGTATTTAATACAGGTAATGCTTGTGACCTTGTGATCTTTTAAATGGAAAAAAGGAACACTTCAAGTGTAAACATGCCACAGCTCACACCTTGGGAAGATATCTCCACCTATAATCATTATGCAAGAGGGTATGTTAGGTTGGCTGGCTCTCTCTTGGAAATGAGATTTAAATCTCAATCAGTCTTTTCACCTGGATAAATAACGGATAATGACATAATGAATGAAAGATACTCTATGATATAGCTTGTAGCACTTAAAATGCTAAATATTTATGATGTAAGAAGGGGAATTACTGTTTGTTCTTTCCTCCAAAGTGCCTCAAAGGTCCTCATTAAATGAAAGGATCTTAAAGTATAATTTGTCTTCTGCGCATCCTAAATTCAAATTAATTTAAGAAATCAAACCACAAGTTGGCAGCTGTATTACAAAGTGCCACCAAAATAAATGATAATGATGCAAGCGCACCTACGGCTCTGCAGCCTTATAGCTTATTTAGTTCATTTCAGTGACTTCTGAACTCACTTGTAAGCACACAATGTCTGAACTTGGATTCGGTTAATGGTGTTGCCAGTATTTTTATTTAATTATGGGAAACGTTCATAAGAAGAGGCATGTCACAGTAATAAAATAAATAAATGTAAAAAAAAAAATGGGTGAACAGATGTTTGAGGAAATTACATTTCCACTCCAGCTGTAAAGGAAATATGTGGTCTGCATAATAAAATTATATTCTAGTGGCTTTGAAATAGAAAACAGCAACTATGTTAATTAATGGTCATTCATGCAAATCAGGAGGCTAAAAGGAGACGATGACCCAAAAGTGTGACTATTTTATTTATTTAATCGTTAGAAAGACTAAAAACATCTACACTTGATATGAAGAAGAGGTATCGTATTGCCAACATCAGTGCGAATACTGACTTACATGTTTTGTGAACTTGGCAATATAGTTTGTGTTTAAATAGCTGAGTGCTCATGAGATAGTGTTTTATAGTATTTATGTTTGTGAATCTGTCAGTGTGCTGCAAATAAGGAAATCAGATCATTTTGCATATATGTGTTTGGCACATATAAACCGACATTAAAGACAAAAAGGTATACGGGTAAGATTTGCCTGATCACACTAACACACTGACCTTTACCCTGACCAGACAAACGCCGCTCACACTCCCAGCTCGATGAATGCAGTTTGTCAGTGCGATCGTTAAGTTGCACTCATGATCCAAAATGAGTTTGCTAGCTGTGGATTTCTCATGCTGCTCACACAATGGCCTGTATATGGGAGCTGCCTGGTGGCATTGCTTAATTAGGCGAACAGTTGATTCATTTGCACTAATTGACAGCTAATTAAAGGAGTGAGGGCACATCAAGCTGATGTCCCTCTGAGCTGGGCCTTGACTGCGGATGATCATAGGGAGAACATATTATGGAATATTGAATCTTCTGAGAACCAGCTGCCATTAGAAGAGGCCTCAAACATATGGACCAGTCTGTGAGGCTGTGAGTGTTTAAACAAGCTCATCCTACAGTGTTGAAATGCAGCCTGTAGAGCCCAGCTGCTTATGAGCCAAGGCTTCATTGATTGCTAGAAAAAAAGACAGTGAATAGGACCTAGAATTGGTGTAAAATGCTGTATAATCAACAAACAAGAAAGATTTACAAGCAAGTACCTTCAGAAATGTAAAAATGACACCTTCTGACCACCAACATAACAAACTGAGCTCTGGAAACAGAAAAAAATGTTTTACCAAAATCTATATTAGATTTAAAATGTAAAGTTTACAATTCTTATACAACAATGGATAAAAGTCCACTGATGGACGTTGTAAAGAAGAGTGGTCCATAATTTCTCCACAATGATATGACAGACTGATAAAGTCACAGAGAAAACAAATACTCATGTTATTACTGCTAAATGTGGTTCTATAGAATTTCACACACTGCTTTTGTTAAATAAATAATGATGAGGTGTATTTAAATCATTACAAGGCCGGGTAAAGACCAGGTGAGATTTTATACATCCTGATATGAAAAATCTTAACACTGGCAGAGAGCATACTATCTTTTTACAATTAGCTATCATTAGGTTTTTCTCCTATAAAGTTTTCTTGCTGTTGTCACTGGTACTAGAGGAGCTTGGCTGTAATGTTTGATACTGTATTTATGCCGTGTGGTCATGTAAAAACAGAAGATAAATATTAGAAGAGTGGATCCTCCCATCAGCAACCTTTACAGCTCTATTAACTCCAATTACAGATGAGAACAGCAGAAATTTGGATACTTCATAATAAGACTCTAACTTGAAACATATTGGAATACTATACTATTTGTCATGGGCTGTACCAGCAAGAGTTTTATTTGTTCTTTTCTATGTTTCAATTTATTTAATGTCTGCAAGTGTTGAATTTCTTGCACTTTACTCACAAGATTTAAAATAATCCTTGATATTTATCAGAATGGTAAAAATGTAACTCTATTTGGGATTTTCATTACTTTCAGCATCTATGTTACTGCTAGAATGAAATGAATGTCTGTCTGGAGTTCCCTGAGAGACTTTTGCAGGCTCTCCTTGGGCCAGGCACCGCACTCTCCACAGGAACCCAGGAATAGGCTGTCTTCATGTCTGCTGGTGCTGCCCATGTGAATCACAAAAAGACAATTAGGGGCTTATTAGGGTCTTGGGGCGATGCAGCTCACGGGGCGTCCGCTTGCCGGTTTGCCCCCAGTTTTGAGCCACTGCCATAGCTGAAAACAGTCAGGGGCATTGTCTCACCTAATTACACTAAATGGGCCCCTTTTTGTGCTGCTGCTGCTGCTGCTGCCATGCCTGTCTAGTTCCCTTCACCTGCCTAACTGCTAGTCCCTGTCTACTGTGGACATGTGCTAATTAGACAAGAAATGGGCCCAAGTAATTATGTCAATTCTTGTTTGGAGCAGCCACAATGTGTAGTTATTTTGTCAAGAAACTTTTGGTGTTGGGGGGGGGGGGTGGTCTCTCCCACGTTTCTCATAGTGTTTTCCTCATTACGCCAATAACACATCTGCACATGCAACAGGGGAATGCGGCACACTCGGCAAGTCCCCGACAAACTTCAGAGCGTAAATAGATGCACTCATACAGAAATGGAGACTATAGAATGGCAATAGCATGAAGTTATTGCCCTAATTAATGCTTTGTGCCCACAGAGCAAACTGTTGATGCACTGGTGCCACATTGTTAGGACTGTGAGAGCTTTTTTGTCTTCTTTGCTCTAATGGGATGTTTTGATCAACGGCTGTTTGGTGACCCAGCTCCTCTTCTTAAATGCCAAGCTCTGGGAAATGGCAATTAGCTAGATTAGTAGAGCCATTTTGGGAGTCTCAAACATAGACAGAGATCAGACAGGGGCAGATGGAACTCTAACATGACAAAACAAACCATGCCTGATATTTATATATATAAATTACAGTAAATTTAACCGGTGTAGGGTTATATTCAAGTATTTGTTTTTGAATTTGTGTTTCTTTGCAGCGATGTTGAGTATAGCCAGAGAACTGAACTGCATGTCACCCAACAACATTCAGTCCTGACTTTTATTTATAACAAAATCATTACTTGTACATTGTACATGGATATTTTCACAGATTTAATTAGTGTCTGCAAAATTATCTCAGTAGAATTACAGCATATTATTGCTTTAGTCCTTTCAGGGATCGGAGATACAGCTATGAAAAAAAAAACTACATTTGAAGGGATTACAAGTATCAGTGTGCAGTCAACTAAACTGTCAAGTAATCTGGGACACTTTTTAGTTAGTCAACTGGGACATTGAGGAAAACCCTATGTGTAACATTAAACTATGTTCATGCAGTTTCTTTTTGATAATTTTGTGTTGTATTGATATAATAAAATGTATTTATTCTGACCCTAAAGTTTTATCAAACATCAGTTGTTGCACATTTTTTGAGATACGAAGGGTTCAAATAAAATGGGATATTAAACTACAAAGTGAAAAAAAAATGTCATTACTATAATTTGAGAACATTATGTAATAAAACATTTGCATAGCATTAAATTACTAGAACAGTAGTATAAGCCACTCTGTTGCTAGAAAGCAGACATTTGTCTGTGTCAGTGTCTCCCTGTACTCAACTAAAGTTTCTCTCATCTTCTACCTTCTCTTTCTTTTCTTTTTTCTTTTCTTTTCAGCATGCTGTCTGGATGATAACAACTATAAAATCTATCACTCAAAATGCCTCGTTTATTCTCTCCTTTTTCAGCGAGTGTCAGCTAAATAGCAGTCTGTGCGCTACATGTTAATATGAAAAAATAATAATTTACCCATTTATCAGCGCTGGAAAACAGCTTCCATGAGTTAGTGAGTGTTTTTTGCATGTTTGTGAACATTTACATACATGTATAAATACTAACATGCACAAGTATACATAGTAAAGTACACATAAACACAGATCACAGGCAAATGCACTTAGAAGGCAAAATGTGGAAAAAGTATGCAAGACATGCAATAATAAAATCTAATATTAATACCAGTATTTTCAGTATTTGTTTGTCAGCTCAGGATGTGGCCCATTTTAAGTAATATTTATTGACTATTTTATCTAACACATTAAGGAAAACTTGATTAACAGCTAAAAATACTTTTTCATAAAAAGCTGGTTTATTTTAAAGATATCACAAAACAGATTTTGACTCATTATTTAGGAATGTTCTTATTTTAATTGGCTTATCAACCTTGTTAATGACAGTAAGATTAGTCCTGCCATGCAGTTTGTTTCACATTTTGTAATTAAATTGGTGAGAATGCCAGTATTTTAACCCAGATTGTGGCAAATGAGGTGGGAAACATCTTTTTTTTAATTCTTTTAAAAAAAATGAGATATTATTGTAACACAACTAAAATTATTTAAAATAACAGAACAAATTAATATAAGAGAAGAAGACAAAATAATAATAATAATAATAATAATAATAATAATAATAATAATAATAATAATAATAATAATAATAATAATTACATATACTTATAACACTTAATCTGCTTGCAGGTTTATTCCAAAATACTTTTAAGTTTTTTTTTCCATGTGTCTTATTTCTCTTTTTGAATCAATTAGAGATGTACTGTAATGATACAACAAATGTCTGTCTATCTGCTCTGTGTGTGTGTGTGTGTGTGTGTGTGTGTGTGTGTGTGTGTGTGTGTGTGTGTGTGTGTGTGTGTGTGTGTGTGTGAAAGAGAGAGAGAGAGAGAGAAACCTTATTACCATGGCTATTTGGTATGGCATTATTCTCTTGATTCACCTCTAATAAATTGTCTGAGTCCCTGAAGGTAATCTCATTTTCACTGTTCTCTTCTCTCTCTACTTTTTAAAGATATTTGGGTCATTTTAATTTTTTTAAACATTGTGCCTCAAACTAAATAAAAAGGTGATGTAGTCCAGAGTCCTGATATTATCAGGCTTTTCTCTTTGGTTGCAGGGTGACGCGCAGCGTTAAAACCTGACGCTCTGGGCGACGACAGTGAGCCAATAATCGGCTTGATCGGGTTGATGCCACATCTCGAGATCACATTACCCATTACCAACCAACAATAACCGACAGCAAACCTGGGGTTGACCGTCAATGACTGCCTGACGCACTGGTGCCAAACAGTCCCACAGGAACCACCTATTTATTTATTTATTCATCACCACATGTCCCATTGACAATACCGCATCTCCGCAACGCGTCCACTCATCTCCATAAACTCTCCTCGGCGTAATTGTCCGCCCAGATGTCCGAAAGTGTGCCTCAAATTATCTCCGAACGATTGAAACCCGGCAATAACTGAGCTGATTAGAGCAGATTAGGTTCGAGGAGGGAAAAGAGGGGAAAACGGGACTATTTTCATTCCATTTCACAACTCACTGGCTTTGGATTTGATCTGAGGTTTATTCTATGACAAATGAAGGGAAGCTGCAGAAGATTTCCCCTGACGTCCTAAAGACCTCTTCCGTTTGCTCTCACTTTCGAAATCGGATTAACCCACTGAAACACTGCGCAACCTTTCAGCCACGGGTTTGTGATATCAGACCTCAAGCTAAAAAAAAAAAAGACACTTGAATCTCAGGGGTGGGTGTTGTTGGGAAACAATCTGTTGCTGTATTGTGCGCTGCCGTTTGGTCCGCTGTTTGTCTCGTTTATAATTGCCATCCGGGTGTGTCCTAAATACCCCCGAACTGGGACAGTGTATTCTTTATCATGTGGCTCTCCACAGAAGAAAAAAGGGGAGGGGAGGCTTAATAACCTATCAACAGATGCGCAGACCGCTACCAAAGACAAAACGTTTAGTGCGCAACCCTAATTAGAATATGCAAATCACCGTGTGAGTTATGTGGGACGCTTGGAGCTGCTAACGGATCAATCAGAGAAGGAGATGAATTAATTGATTAATTGATAGGAGGTGTTGACCAGATGTGAGTGTATGAGCCCTTCCTTAAATTTGTCCTATGAAAGATTTCATTTTCTCCTTCCTTTTGTTCTTTATATCAAAGAGAATTGGTCCCTCTATTTATTATTAGCATAATTCATGAGAAAGCATGGCTGTTATTAAGATGAATTTGCACGTCAGAACAACTATTTCATAGCATGATTATTTCGCGTCTTTAACGGACGAATTAACTAATTATGGCCTCCTTTGTGAAATGTAGTGTTTATCGATTAATACAGCTTTTAGGACCTTCAAAATACCTTTATTGTTCTAAGAAAACAAACACGAATGTCGGGCCTATTAAAGAGGGTAGAAGCACAATTTTATCCAGGTTTAAGTTACATTAAATTATATTCATATGTATTCTTGTTTTCTTTGTTTGTTATTTAGTTATTTTGCCAGTAATTTTCAATACTGACATCGTTTGATGCTGATTTCCTGGACTTGATGGGTTAATCCGGCTGTTTAAACTCAATGAGTCGGATCAGATGACCACACATAGAAATGCCAAGAGCTGCAGTGAAAGTAAGCCTTATTCTCGATGTAAGACAGGGGAAACGAGTATACGCTGTCATTTCAAACCCAAAGTTTTTACGATGAGGGTCTATAAAGCAGCTCCTTAAACTGTAGTAGTGATTGATCATCACCAGCCGGAGGCTAGTAGCTGTTTTACAGAAAATCCATCAAAATTTATTCCGCATGTGCGCTAATAAAGCTCCGGAGCAACCACAAACTTAGTATGCAGTCTCTCCTCTCTTGTGATTGGCTGCCGCCTGTTGAATAAAAAGAGCAGTGGAGATAAAGAGAGAGCGTCACATTGCGGACTGCTCCGGGGACTCTAGCTTTTTTTCTTTCTTTTCTTTTTTTTGGAGGGAGCGGAACAAAAAGTGGGATCATGACGGGGAAGGAGGGAGCAGTGCTTTCAGACTCGGAGAATAAACAGAAATCAGCTTCACAGACTTGCGTGAGCCACGGGGGAGCCCACCAACAGCCGCCTGCAACCTGGAAGATGGCCCCCACTGCGCAGCGGCGCACCGGCTTTGGGATCCAGGAGCTGCTCGGCCTAAACATAGAGCCGCCGGCGGCACCGAGGCGACCGCTGGAAGCTCTGCCGCACAGGGCGCACATTCTGGCCGCCAGGTCAGCCCTGGGACATGGAGGCCTCGGGGTCGGCGTAAGTTTACTACGACCAGAGGGCATACACTCGTTTTACAGCCAGCCTGCTTTTCTGGAGGTGCTGTCAGAGGCGCAAAATGTGCACCTGCAGCCGCTGCACAGGACAACGCGCGTGGACTCGGAAATGGACGCACAGCACTCCACCAGCTCCGGTGAGACTTCATGTCGCTGAAGCACGAGGATAGTTTCAGTCAGTTGGAGTGTTTGTAATATTTAAGTTTATGTGAAGATTAAAATGTCATGTCAAATCCCCGAACCAACGTGAGGCAACAGGGAAAAAAATGTCTCACTAAAAGCAAATGAGAAAAAGAAGAAACCAGAAGTTGTGTTGAAAATGCGCAAGTTAGGGTCGAACGGAAAAGGCCTTTGTATTTATATTTATTAATTTATTAAATTATTCATAAAATATATATATATATATATATATATTTTTACATGGCTGTGGTTTTTTTATTCCAGGTGTGATGTGACACATTTTCAATTTTCCATTATAATATCTGTGTTTTTTTATATTTATTTATCATTTATCATCAAAGAACATGAATATGATAATTTAAATAAATAATCGGCTCCAGTTTGTTATTATAATTATAATTATTATTAGTAGCAGTAGTAGTAGTGTTGTTATCAGTAATAATATTTTTTAACCTTTAAACCTTAAAATCATCCACAGATTCTGATGATATGAGCTCCTCCGGCGATCAGAAATTCTCCAAATCCTCTATGGGTCAGAGCAAGAAACGAAAGAAAAGACGACACAGGTAAAAACAAAACAAACAAACAAACAAAAAAGCCGAAAGAAATATTAGGTCGTTATTTGTCGGTTTGGCCTTCAAGACACAGTGACTGTCATATATGATCGGTGAAGCTCACGTGAGCTTACGGTGTTTTATTTAATGCCGTATTTGGCGTAAGAATAAGGAGATTTTTCTGATTTCCTTCTGGATTTTCTTTTTGACTTTTCTTTTTAACGTGTTCTTGTTGCTTTTCTCTTTATAAAAAAATATGAAGGATATATATTTTTATTTTCGTTTTGTTTTTTTCTGTATTTGTATTTATTCACAAGACACAAGATATGTTCATATTTATAGGTGATTAAATCTGAAGTCACCATTTTCTGGTTTAAGTGGTGCCTATATATTGCCTTAAAAATGTAACTAAGCTGATATCAATTAAAAATAATAAAATACTTTATTATGATATTTTTTTCATAAAAAGATATTTCCTGAAAAATAAAAACCAGGTGAAATGAATTAACAGACAAAAGAAAAGCCATCATCATTGATAACTAATCAGACTGAAAGCATTTAAAATATGAGACTGGATTTAATTAGTTATACTGATTGATTTTAAAAAGACTAAAAAGGCATCCAATCGTTTTTGGTCTTATTTTTCCCGCAGAACAATTTTCACATCCTATCAGCTGGAGGAGCTGGAGAAAGCTTTTAATGAGGCTCACTATCCAGACGTCTATGCCAGAGAAATGCTCTCCATGAAGACTGAGCTACCAGAAGACAGAATACAGGTGGGATCATGTCTCTGCATGAAAGCAGAAATCCACACTCTGCTATCTTAAATTTTCCACATGAAGATGTTTTCATCAGCTAACATCTTGATGTCTTTGACATCAAAACGTGGGCAGGTGATTCAGCTATTTGGTGCAATATGAACACTACCTCAGAGGTGACATCTTCCATCACTATAGCAGACAGATAGAGCCAGCAGTCACCTGCTCCATCATCATCTTCACAAGGTCTTCACATTAGCAGGCACTTCACCTTCACACTGTAATTAGTTAATAGAGGAGAACTTATCACGTCTCTTCCTGGGAGAGGCAGGCCGCAGCCCTGAAATGAAATGATAACTACATAGAAATTAATTAGCAGAGGTCAGCGGCTGAGCAGGGGCCAGTGCCCGGCTGCTACGAGCATTTTAATTTCCCGTGATATTTGAGCGCCTGTCTCCCATCGACCGGGTCTGGAAATTAACTTATTTTTCAATCAGCCTCTTTGCCCCCCTCGGGTCACCTCGCAGGAAGCAAAGACACACACGCTGTCATGCACACTCACACTGCTACTGTCAAAAAGCATGATTGCTCATCTGGGGCCCATCTTTTTATGAGATGGAGGTTATCGTCAGATCTACCTGAATAGCTTTCCAGACCCGGCTTTCATCGTTTTTAATTCCAGGTCTGCAAAACGCATGCACACACACACACACACGCATGCTTATGTCCACACACACACTGGCACACGCACTCCACACACCATTTCTTACAATCTCATCCTGCATCCACGGCCATTTTAGGATGCTCATTTTTTTCCCCCTGTTTTCCTCATCCATATTCACAAGCAGGCTGAGATGATTACACGGTCTGGCCTGGTGGAAATCAATTTAGGCACCTGAAACAGAAACACACACACACATGGGATACACATGCATGGGCTCAACACATTTATACTGAAAATTAAAGTCCAGTTTGTGTGTTCAGACTCATACTGTGCAGCATGTGCAAAAGAAAACATTTTTAAGAAGATGTTTTTTAAGCCTCATTCCAATCTACCATTGATATACCAGTGCAACAAATAAAATATTACTTCACTCTGATGTGAATTGTATTATAAGGAGTTCAAAAAGCTGCAAAATGTAGAAATTAAAGGAAAATGACTGTTTAAAATTTTTTCAGAGCTTCAGAATTTTCCATTGTGCAACAATATTTGTCATTTCTGCAGAATGTCTCCAAATGTGTTTCCATATCACACACATGTTAATTGCATGCTAGACAATATTTTCCACTTCTGATATCACATGTTCTGCTCCCACATGCATAAACAGCCTTTATAACAGGGGTGTCAAACATAAGGGCCAGGGGCTAAAATTAGCCCACCAAAGAAATATGTGAAGGACATAAATTTTAGACTTTTCATACGTTTTACAGCTTTTCCTACTGAAAAAGACCTCCCCTGAGACCATTCATACTATAACAACGTAAATAAGTAATAGATAAACCATGAAATGACAGAAAGTTCCTGTACTTTTAATGTCTAGTCTAGAAATGTATGATTTGCACAGTTGTTATATCTGACAGTCACTTGTCAATCTCCTGATTAGTTTAGCAGAGGCTAGCTAAGAAAACTGGTTTCAAGAGCTAACATAGACACATATTCCAGCTGTTCAGCCAGAGTCACTTTAGGTCCTTGTTCGTCAGGACATATGAGCGTGAAATTTCTTACAGGGCAGCTGTGGCTACAACTGTAGCTTGCCTCCACCAGTGTGTGAATGTGAGAGTGAATGAATAGTGGCATTGTAAAGTGCTTTGGGTGCCTTGAAAAGTGTTATATAAATCCAATCCATTATTATTAAAAACCAAAATAAAAATCCATCAAACATTTCCGTTGAATAAATAGAGAAGAGTGCGATAAGCTAACAGAATTTTTTGTAATTTTACATTAAAAAAATCTCAGGGATTACATGTGTGATAAAACATCCTCACCACTTAAAATGATCTGTCCAGGTGTGGTTTCAAAACCGTCGGGCCAAATGGAGAAAAAGGGAGAAGTGCTGGGGGCGCAGCAGTGTGATGGCAGAGTACGGCCTGTATGGAGCCATGGTCCGCCATTCCATCCCGCTGCCCGAGTCCATCCTCAAGTCAGCCAAGGAGGGCAGCACGGACTCATACGCACCGTGGTTACTGGGTGAGTCCCATGGGTACTACATGTCAATCGCCTTCCACACAGCTCTTATTAATTATGAATCATCCTTCATCATTTGATATGCATTTAAAAAAATACACATCAGAAGCACATTTTGCAGAAATCTGCTAACACTCTCCTTTCTTTGACTGATAAATCAAATGCTAAACAATTAAAACAATCTTCTTTTATTTTGATTGAATCCACCTTTAAGTTATCTGTCCAAAAAAAGTCTCTTGATGCAAAAAGAAAAAAAAAACCTATATATTTGTGGACTGTGTTTGAGATTGAGTTGTGTCCTACGAGGACGGGGGTTAGCTTGCCTGAATCAGGAGCCAATAAAGGCCTCAGCATGTCATTAAAAAGGTAAAAGTCAATACAGTGATAATCCTACTTCATCAGGGCAGATTAGACCAGATCTCCTCTCTCACCTCATGTCAATTGATTAGTTTAAATCAATTGCGTAACTCTAATTGAATAATAGGTTCTATTTGCCAATCTATCCCCTATGTATGGATCATTCCTTAACGCTCCTTTTTTTTTACTTCACTGTCAAACATCTCACTACGTTCGTTAAACCTCATTTGAACTCACAAAAATAATCACAACAGGAAAGCTCTTTCATCTGTGACTTCTCCGTTCTCTTCTTTAAAAAAATACTGTTTTCCTGTTCAGGTATGCACAAGAAGTCTCTTGAAAATATCCACACGTCTCCAGGAAAAGCCCACAGCCTGACAACGCCACCAGCTTCACCGGCACAAGAGAAATCGGTGGATAAAGTGATAGAGGAGGATAAGCCGAAGCAGAATAAAGACACCGGTTCACCGATTTCTAAAGAGGAACTGAGGGAGAACAGTATTGCTGCGCTGCGAGCGAAGGCGCTGGAGCACAGCGCTAAGATGCTCGGGACAGTTTCTGACAGAACAAACATTCTCGTAACTCGTAAAGAGGAGGCCGAGGAGGAGTTGACGGAGAAGGAAACGGTGAAAGTGAGGAGCAACTGAAAGAGGCTACGGGATGCGCTCTGCAGAGTGGCAGTTCTAATGTTCAGAGGCGGCAGTCTTGTTGTGTTGGTTAAACTGAATCTTGATGCACCCGGAGTCACTTTGTGTTATCATACGTTCATTTAGGTTTATGTCTGAAGTCAAGTCTTTAGCTCTGCTGACTGATTGAGCTTCAATAACTCAAATGTTGTAATGTTTGTACAGCTAACCAAAATTGCACAACACATTTGTGCATGTCTTCTCCTGCAGCTGATGAGGAAAGGAAGGGAGGAGCACAGAAATGTTTTCTTTTGAATTCATAATGCCAGGTGGCAATCCCACATCTACAGTTAGAGGATCGAGTGGCTTTGATGTTGTTATTGTGCTGTTGTGACATGGTTTGGATTCACTTGACCCCTTTAGATGGAAAGCTTGTTGGAAATCGATGCAAAGTTGATCTGAGCGAACGTTTTCATGCTACGATGCAACGTTTCTGTCCTACTGGATGACACCGCCTCTGTCCACACAGGACACGAGGGATCGTGATTGATTATTCGAAAGTAAGATCATGTGAATTGTGAGATACCTGTATAGCCGTAAAGCAGTGGCAGGTTTTGTTTTGTCTAAACCAAATGAGGGAATATATTTTTGAAGAATGCTCTTTGATCACTGCAGTGGAGCTCAATCAATCCTACGGCACGCTGAACTTGCTCTGGCAGCACATTACCATATAAAAAAAACTTTGTGTTGCTTTTTTTTTAATGTAGTGTGTCATTCTTCTGTCATATAGCTACAGCTCTGTGATTTGGCAGATTTTCATGTAAGCAGAGCCTGGATTCAAGAGACTTTATATAAGTTTGACCTCTGACTTCTGTGTGACCCCACGTCTGGGCTCGGTAACTGACACAGGTATCATTAAAACAGTCGATACCAAATCCTGTAAAAAGGTTTCTTCAGCTCTTAAATAAGTGGTGTAAATTTTGAACATGCCCCATAGGTAATATGTATGTATGTATAGTTAACACCAAGTGTGTGTTTGTTTCTGTATAAATGTAATTGTAGCAATTAAATCTTATTGGTATTTAAATAATGTGCTTTTTGTTGCTTCGCGTGACCTGTGCAGAGTTTGAGAAAGGTTCATTTCACTGTGGAGATTTTATAATGCAATGCAAAATAAAACCTAGGTGGTTGGAAGTAACATTAAAAAACTAAACAAAAAAACAATTGAAACTGAGAGGATGAAAGTCAAAAGGCCAAAAGCAGTCATACCGGGATCATATATAATGATAGAAAATGATCTTTAGCCTAAATTAAAATGATGCTGATGCTGAAAGGTGAACAAATCCAAAACTTTTTAATATACTGTAGTTAACTATAAATCCAGGAATGACCGGCTGTCAAAGACATGTCCTTTAACCTGCTGCATCACTAAGTCCTGCATTTAAAACACGCTTGGTTTAGCTCTGTAAGACAGCACTGAATAAACTCAGCAGGCAGGTCATTCGGCATCTGTTTCAGGCATATTTCGCAGGTGAATCAACCTCTGAAAAGCTGCTGGTACTTGAAAACTATAACCGTTAGGGCAGAGGTTAATGGGAATTTCACACTGACAGCAAGCGATTATGAAAACAGATGGATGGTTTCTTTATAACCTGTTGCAGAATGCACTAAGCGGCACTCTGGAGCCTTTTAGCCTTCAATCTCTTTTAATGAGGTCTGTATGAGTTGCAGAACAGAGAAGAAAATAGAACTAAAATAAATACTATTACGATCTACGTCCCTACCCTCACCTATTGCCACGAACTGTGGGTAGTGACCGAAAGAACGAGATCGCAGGTACAAGCAGTGGAAATGAACTTCCTCCGAAGGGTGACTGGCCTCTCCCTTAGAGATAGGATGAGAAGTTCAGCCATCCGGGAGGGGCTCAGAGTAGAGCCATAGAGAGTGATGTGCTCCTCCACATCAAAAGGAGCTAGCTGAGGTGGTTCGGGCATCTGACAGGGATGCCTCCTGAGTGCCTCCTGGGTGAGGTGTTCCGGGGATGTCCCACTGGGAGGAGGCCCCGGGGCAGACCCAGGACACGCTGGAGAGATTATATCTCTCGGCTGGCCTGGGAATGCCTTGGTGTTCCCCCGGAGGAGGTGGCTGGGGAGAGGGAGGTCTGGGCTTCTTTGCTTAGGCTGCTGCCCCCGGATAAAGCGGAAGAAGATGGATGGATGGATGGATGGATGGATGGATGGATGGATGGATGGATGGATGGATAAATACTATTACATATATATGGCAGTGTTAATATTACATATAAAATTAAAGATGACCCAGTGGTGTGGGGGTTAGCACTGACACCTCACAGCAAGCAAGTCCTGGGTTTGAGGACATGTTCTGTGTGGGTTCTCGCAGACTTCTTCCCACAATTCAAACACATGCCTGTCAGGTTGATTCTAAATTAGCTGTACATGTAAATGGTTGTCTGTTTCTCTGTGTTTGCCCGGCAACAGTCTGTTGACCAGTCCAGCTGTGATGGGGTGAAAGGTGGGATATGATAAGCAGTCAAGAAAATGGATGAATATTAAAAAACTGGTGAGTCTTAGGTCTTAGAATAAAACATGTTTTTTAGTACAGAAATGACTAACCAACCTACTTAGAAAACCACTGACGACCTGCTGTAGTGACACATGTCATCACAGTTGCATAAGACTGGATAAAGTTTATTTATACCAAAAGGTAGGAAATTAGTGTGCTACTGAAGCCAAAACAGACAACCTGTACAACACAGCTTGAATAAACAGGACCTATTATGTTTTTGCTTATCTTTGTTATACACTGAACGTTATGGTAAATGGGGGTACATTAAACATGACGTTAGAATAAGGTTAAAACATGTGCAAGCAGTCCATGTGAGCCCAGGTCCCAGGCAGTTTTTTCCTCTCCTGGATCTACATGATGTCATGTAAAGCAGATCATCCATACCAATCAGAAGAAAGGCCCAGTAGAAGATAAAAGAGGATTATTTTGAATTATGAATCACGCAAAGTTTCTCTCGTAAACTTAAAGAAAAAAGTATAAACCTGGAATTAGGTATGATGGAAGTTTTACTTTTATAAAGTTTATCTCAGCACGTCTTTATCTTTAAAGCAATCCTCACAGTGATGTGTAAAATACAACAAGCAGAACTTTACACTGTTGTAAAGCCTATATCTTAGCTCTCATTAATGGGCTGATTGATCCAGATATTGATTGCATTGGATCTATACTAGCACAATAGGATTAATACTATGTTTCTATCCTTCAAGTTGTGTATGCAACCCAATGAATTCTATTAAATTAATGTTTTGGGGAAAATAAACAAATATACTTCAAACTGGTATTTATTTGGTGTTGGATCGATACCAACTGCTCTTCTTTACTCACCCTAAATACCACTCTTTTGAGCCAAACAAAGCAGCTCCACTTGGTGTCCACATGCGAAAACACTGTTAAGTTAACACGCTGTACGCGGCTGCAGATGGCATCGTAGGTGGCAGTCTGTAAAGTGAAGACATCAAAGCCAAAGTTAAACCGTACTGCGGATGTTCGTTAATATCCGGAAACAGAAGCTCAGCGAAGTTGTTTAAAGCCTTTAAATGTGAAATAATAAGGATTTGTAGATGTAAACAAAAATACGTGGCTATGATGGTCCAGCATGCAACGTAAACAGTGAGTCTTATTGTTGAAAGTGAAAGTGGTGGATTTGAGAAACAGTTTGTACCCAGAGGTGAGCAATGTTTGGAAAGATTTTAATGGGGTTGATTTCAACATTACCCAGCTTCACGGTGAAAAACAACTTGCAAATCTGTGGGGGTTGGGTTTATTTTGTTCACAAGTGTCGGCTCACTAGTTTGTAACCGCCCTTTAACGCATCACTCCTCAAGCCCTTCCTCTTTGAACTCTTCGGAGTTTCCAAGTTTTCACCTCTCGAAATTTAATCTGTGTGATTTCCAGGATATCTCAACGACCTCATACGTGACGGGAACATCGTTCAGCAAGCGCAGAGCACTTTCACTGACAATATGTGGCTACCGTGCGGTTGCACTTCCAAGTACGTCGCTTCTTCTTTCGCTCGTCGGATTCTTGCTTCTTATCTCCATGTTTCGGGTCGAAGTCGGTGCAACGTCGCGGCGTTCATGCCGGAGGCTGCGGGCTTAGAGGGGGTGTCGGGCCGCGCGGCGCTGCGGGAGTTGTCCGTCTCCAACAGTGAGAGCTTCTGGGCCGCTGTGGCGCGCCACAGGCTCTGCTGGAGCACTCCTTTCCACACCGTGCAGGACTGTGACCTAAGCCGAGGCAAGATCAAGTGGTTCGAGGGAGGAAAGCTGAATGTGTCCGGTGAGATTGCGTCCACTTTTAAGTAGAATACAATAAGCATGTCTGGCATCGCACAAAGTTTTCTGTGCTCCCTTTATGTTGAGAAGCAAAGCCAGCTACTACTGTGTGTATCTGCACATACAGTATCCTCATGGCACTGTGCTGATTAGTACACAAGGAGACCTCTGTCATCGTGCTTCCTTCCGGACTCTTGCAGTGAACTGCTTGGACCGCCATGTGCACACCTGTCCTGAGAGGGTGGCTCTGATCTGGGAGAGAGATGAATGGGGGTCAGAGATGAAGTACACGTACAGGTGAGTAGTTTGGAGTTGGTGTTGCACTGATGGTTCTGGTTCCTGAAGTTCATGAGCACGTGTTTGCAGAGAGTTGCTGGAGATGACCTGTCGACTGGGCAATCTGTTAAGGCGGCATGGTGTGAAGAGGGGGGACTGCGTCACCATCTACATGCCTACCTGCCCGCTGGCCGTGGCGTCCATGTTGGCCTGTGCCCGCATTGGTGCAGCCCACAACGTGGTGTTTGCGGGCTTCAGCGCGGATGCCCTGGCAGAGCGAATCAGGGATGGTGAGATGTTATCATTGAGCTCCTAAAGCTGCCTTAGAGCTGCACCTGTCAACATTTTAATATCACAGCGGAGCAAATGACATCATGTGCTGTGCCAGTAGGCACTACTCATCGACCCAATCTGTAGTTCCCCTCAGCAAGGTCCCCCAATGTTTTATACTTAATCATTTTTGTGATTTTAGTTTTGATTCTTCATGCATGATTTTGCATCTGTCTTATTAAATGGCTCTAAAAACTAGGAATCAATATGTAACGTATGTCTTTAGGGGCAGGGCAGGATGTTTACATTTATAACATTACATCAAATAAGTCACAAAGTTAAAGACACTGAGTGAAGTGATCAATACTGATCATACTGCAAACCGAGTGCAGTGGTTAGCTGTGAGACTTTGGGTCCTAGCATCCATACTGTTACCCATGCTGCCCACTTAAACACTGTAGTCCATAGACTCCCCACATAACAGCCGCCTACCAACTGAGCATTCAAAATGCAGCTCACCACTCTACAAAAACTCCCTTTGTCTCAAGGAGCATGGCAAACAGTCCATGGCATTGAAACAGCTCCCCCAGTTCCAAGAAATCTGACTGAGGAATCATTCGAAGAAACCTAGTTCTTAAATCAAGAGGCCCCACAGTGAAGGGAAACAGGTTGCAAAGTGCAATCATAGTTTAAGGCAGCCATAAGGAACTTATTAATTAACTACCAATGTCTCAGTGTAAAACAACCCAGAACACCTGCAAAGGGGCCATGCCTATACCCCAAACATCAGAGCTTTTTGGAAAACATCAGACAGGCGATTTTAAAACTGTTTGTTTCTTTGTGTTATTTATTCTTTCTTTTTTTTTTTTTTCAACTTCTTGCAGCTCAGTCCAACACAGTCATCACAGTGAACCAGGGGGTCAGGGGTGGTAAGGTCACAGAGCTGAAAAAAACCGTGGACACAGCAGTGCAGAGCTGTCCGACAGTAAAGCAGGTTTTTGTTGCAATGAGAACAGACAATCCGGTCACCATGACGGCCAGGGACATTGCCATGGAGGAGGTGAGGGAGCAGAAAGCCAATCAAATCCTTAAAATCCAAATATAAGCTGTAGAGGGCGAATTGGGTATTTTTGAACAAATAACCGAAAGAAGAAAAATCACAGTAACTCATGTGAGTTTCTTTTAAATCTGATCAGTAACTAAAACAATCAATACTAGCATGTGCATTTTGCATCTTATATTGCATGTGTTTCCTCTTCATTTTTTGCAATTAGATCACAAGTACATCTGATATGTTTTGTTTGCAATGAGCAAACAAAACATTAGAAATGAGAAATTAAGAGATTTCACGCTCATGTGTCCTGACGAACAAGGACCTAAAGTGACTCTGGCTGAACAGCTGGAATATGTATGTCTATGTTAGCTCTTGAAACCAATTTTCTTAGCTAGCCTCTGCTAAACTAATCAGGAGATTGACTAGTGACTGTCATATATAACAACTGTGCACAGGCTCTACTGACCTCCTGGCACAGTGACAGATACAAAATCTAAACACGGGTTGTTGTGTCTTCTTGTGATCTGGCCTTAAAAATATAAATGGTGTGGTAACTGTGTTTATTCACTGCATCGTACAGGAGATGCTAAAGGAAGATGCTGTGTGTGAGCCAGCTGTCATGAACAGCGAGGACGTCCTGTTCCTCCTTTACACATCTGGCAGCACAGGGAAGCCCAAAGGTCTTGTCCACACGCAGGCTGGATACCTTCTGTATGCTGCGCTCACACACAGGGTAAACAATCACTGTTTTCGTTATCGGCAAACACAGTGTTTAGCTCCCATTTTCCAACAAAGGCCATAAATGACAAAAATGTGATGTCTAATTCCGTGTGACTATGTGTGAGAGGAAATCTCAGCCTGGTTTGCAGCACATTAAATGAGGAGGTTCTCTGAAATGTTTTTTGCATGATGGGACAGTTCAAGATTTTTGTTGTGTTCAGAAGGGTCAAATATTAGTATAATATTGAGCCACGTGGTAGTGAATATTCAAAGTATTTTTATGTTTTTGTCTCGTCTAGTCCTCTAATTATTCCCTGTCATCACCAGTATGTCTTCAGCTACCACGATGGTGATGTATTTGGCTGTGTGGCGGATATTGGCTGGATAACGGGACACAGTTATGTGGTCTATGGGCCGCTGGCCAACGGGGCAACCACTGTGCTGTTTGAGAGCACTCCTATTTACCCAGACCCAGGTATGAACATGATTACAACAAAATGGAAATTATGATTTGAGGTGTCCAAATACACTATCACAAAATAAAAAGTAAAATGTTTCTTTGATGGAAAGACATTATTGTAAATTTTTGTGTTTAATGATAGTTTAAAAGTGCTCCTATTTCATGCTATGTATTGTTTTAAAGAGAGATCAACTGAAGTTGAACTAGTGCTGGGGTGTACCTTTGTGTAATTCCAGATTGCACCACAAGATGGTGCAGCAAACTGCCGTGTGAGGGATTTATGATACCGTGTTTGCGTTTCTTTGCATAAGTTTATGACTGTGCAGAGTGAAGGATTATTGATATGCAGTCATGTGAAAAACCAGCAGTGTGTAGCTTCCCATGGTTGACACCGTATGCAGGTTGAATGCTGATTGGCTGAAAAGTAAGCCAGAACAGGAAGTGATAGCCGAGTGTCTCACATGGTGGGAGAAGCAGCATGAAAAGTGATTGGTTTAACACTCGGTTCTTTGTTGGTTATGGCTTGCTGAAGGACTGATAAAAACACAAACACGAGTAGGTGCAGACTGTTTGTGACACTGCCCCCTGGTGACAGTAAACAGCTACAACATGTAGATGACAATCTGCAAAGTTTTCCATTGTTTGAGCCGTTATTGGCACGGAAAAAAGCATCTTCAAGTGATAGGTTTTTAAAAAGAAATATAAAAAAACGTTTAAGGGTTCGGTTTTTAGGCTACTGCTTTATCCTAAATTTAAAAAATAAATCAACATTTTGCCTTGTTCACAGGCAGATACTGGGACATGGTTGAAAGACTCAAGATCAACCAGTTTTATGGGGCCCCTACAGCAATCCGCCTGCTGCTGAAGTATGGAGATCAGTGGGTGAACAAGTACAACCGCTCCACCCTCAAAACCCTCGGGTCTGGTATGTGAAACAGGACGCTTAGAAAGAATAAGTATTTTTTCACCTGGTTCTCATTTGTGTAGCAATAGACATGAAGCCATGAGGCAGTTATAGACAGAGAGTTGCTGTGTAAAAAAGTTTTAAGCCATCTCTAATTTCTTTGTGTTGAAAGAGACTTTCCAGCATTTTTTTTTCTTGAGCAATAGTTCTTCAATATTTCTGAAGGTCTTTTAAAGCTTTTCTTTTGATACTGGCTGCTTTTTCACTTATTTTCTGTCCGGGCCTTGTACCTGACAATTCTTCGAGGAAATTTTCTTTTTTGGTTGTTTGTTTCCTAAGCCATTTAACACTGCCCTATAACTCATTTAACTATAAAATGGCACAAAACTCATTGGATGAACCAGTTTTGCGTCTAAACATAACAGACAACTTAGAAAGAGCCGATTTTAAATTGTATATTTAGGCACTTTGTTACTAGCAGCCTGTCACAAAAAAATCTTTTGTCCCAATTTCTTTGTTCAAATCTAAAATGCCAACTATAACACACTTTGACGGGTATAAAATACTGTTTTTCCACCAACAAGATTACTCATAAAAAGCTATTAGCCAATAACTTGCCAAATCTTAGCATGGTGTGTAGTGTGTCCTCCTTAAGTAAGTCAAGACGAGGGGAAACACGGAGAAAAGGCTCAAGTTTGCCGAATGACTCAAGAGCTGGACTGAACCGGTCTGCTCCCAAAGAAAGTCTGGCTCCGTGGAAGCAAATTGTAAAGAAATGACAGGTGGCTTAATACTTTTGCACAGTACCGTATGATTTAAGCTATTCTTGTCTGTCTGCAGTGGGCGAGCCGATCAACACCGAAGCATGGGAGTGGTACCACAGAGTGGTCGGGGACGGACGCTGTCCTGTGGTGGACACCTGGTGGCAGACCGGTAACTGAACACACAGAAGTGACGGGTTTATTCACCACATTTTACAACACTACACCACATTTTACAACACTACACCACATTTTACAGTAGCACAAACTCAGCTGGATACTTCAGAAATTTAAATATTAGATTATTGGAAAGAGTAAAGTTACAAAGTTCTGTATTTTTTTTATTTTTATGCAGCTGTCTGCATAAAACAACCAAAGAGAGTAAGGCTGGTTAAAATACCAGTGAGTCAGCTGGACCCTGGTGTCCTAAGTTATTTGCAGTTAATAACTGGTAATTATTAACAATCAGTGGATTGAAGTTATTGTTTCTTGCGTAGCGATGTGATTACAGCACGTTTGAGAGAAATGGCGAGAATCCCAGCCTGTAAAGAGCCGTTCATCATACTTCTCAAATGATGTATAGAACAATGACATACAGATGTGTAGAGTTTGAGGTTTTTCTTCTCAAATAATTTGTACGCCCTTCACTTTCCTTTATGTGTTTGTAGTGCTATATTGCTGTTGTCAGGTTCATTAGTGCTGGAAAAACTCAGTCATCACCTAACCAAGCATGGTCTATAAATGTTATATAGGGTGTGAGTGTATAGTCTGTCCTACTCTCCTTATATTGCCCTGTATTCTCTAACTGATCTGTAGTAATTCCTTTTTTGTGCTCACATTGAATTTTCATGCTTCATGGCGAGTCTTAGAACATTCCTCATTCCTAATCCTTCCACAATGGGAACTTACTGTAAGGTCATGAACTCCTCCTCAAACACAGCCACGTCTGCAGACACTAAAACAGTCCATCTTAAAGGGGAGAGAAGCTGCCTGAGTCCCTGTAGCAATAACAGTGTTATGTAATGTGTGTGTGTGTGTGTGTGTGTGTGTGTGTGAGACCGAGAGGGAGAGAGACATTTTCTCTTCTCTTAGGAGTTAAAAATCAAACCACATGTTTTCTTCTCAGACTTAAAGATTATTTCAGAAGTGGTTCAGGAAACCAAAGGAATGAGATTTTTTTTTTAAAAAGAAAAAAAAGAAGAAAATTCAATGGCTTTAACACTCAAGTCATCCACCACCAAAGCGGGGATAAGGACATTTAGATCTGAAGAGGATGCACTTCTCCTGTGTACTAGTCTGTGGTGCCAAACCAAAATCATGTGACTCCAGCAGTGAGTATCCAAACGTAATAACAGGTTGGACTCACAAAATGTTAGGATAAACGTCACGAGTCTCAGTTTGACCAATTTATTCTGCTCACGTCAACAAACACGCTAACTTGTCTGCCTTGTGGCCTTACTTGGAATGCTGAGATCAACCTTTCCCACACAGCGGTCTCATCAGCCCGCCTACGCTCGGTTCTGTAATTCTGGCAGATATCAGTACAAAAGTGCTGCTTTTGTACATCCTTCTTGTTTGTGTACACACAGTTAAGACACACTTGCAGTGCTGTGGAAAAAGTATTTGCCCCCTTCCAGATTTTTTTTTTTTTTACCTATTTGAAACAATTAAGTGCTTCAAATAATTAGACAAATTGTAATATTATACAAATAAAACCATCATAAATACAAAATGCAGTTTATAAATTATGACTTAATTTATTAAAGGAACAAAGCTATCTAAAGCTATCTGACCCTGTGTTGAAAAGCAATTGCACCCGGCTTGTTAAATCATGAATTAACTGTGATTAACCTCATTTTTTGGAAATGCACTTTGTATTTACCCTCAAGGTAACTTTGTCTAATATTAAATTGTTTGATCTAAAAGATGTAAGTGTGACAAATATACAAAAAACAGACAAACAAACAAACAGGAAGCTAGGATGTAGCCAGAACTGGTTTATCAGGCAGGCACTGCTGCTTCATCCTATTTATTATATTTTATTTTAACCTATTAAAGCTCCAAACCAAAATGTGCTCATAAGTTTTCTTTTCTACTCTTTCACACAATTGCTTTTTTATCTTTATTTTCTTTTACATAGGGTTATCAGAAGGTAGCAGAAACATCTACCCCCTTCCTTTTTATTGGTCAGTTGTGGCAGTTAGCTTGTTTCGGCAGCAGGATGCACATGTTGTGACTGCAGAATTTATGCAGAAGTTTCCACTGGAAAGAAGAACTTGCAAAACAAACGTGTCCTTCAGCGTTTGATGACTGAAAGACTCCAAAATGCTGCACAAGTGTAGCATTGGATGGGACATAATAACATCATGTTAGATAATCAGCTGATTTTGCTAATAATATCAGTTATCTCTTCATTAGATTGCGTAATGACCTAATGGTGCAGAGCAGGGTTAATTACCATACAAATGGCAAAAGTCCATAATTAATTGACGATAATTAAACATTAGAGCATCATGAGCTTGAGAATTACAGACACAGATATGACCTAAATACCCTACTTCTGTAAAAAGGATTATGTTGTTATGTTATTTTCATGGTGCGGTGTTTTCAATTAGGGCTAAGTGGCATTATTCATAAATGCCATTTGGTTGATCTGGAAGCAAGTAGCCTGTTTAGAGAGGAAAATGGATTTTGAGCCGTTGCTGGCGTACAGCCTCCATGTAGGATGATCCAGGACTGGAGAGGTGAGAGGACAGAGGATGATGGGAGGTTGAAAAGTAGCTTAAATCAGCGCAAATGAAGGGGGAAAATAACTATGTATTTAAACTTTCAGACACATGGTGCCATCTAATCACTGGAAAAAGAGATAACAAAGTTGTGTCCAAAGTCAGCAAAATTCAAACTGGAAGCCGGGCTTGCTGTCTCTGGTTTTTATACTTAACTGCCTGTGTGCTCGACCTGGACTGTTTTTGTTAATCACATTGTTTCTTGGGACTGTGAAGCAACAACTCTCACAGTTACAGCTGATGTAAACAGGATGGCAGTGGCTAATGCTATTGTCGAATCATCTGTTGTGTCCTACTTTGTAGAAAGTCCCCTCTGTTGCTACCAACACCACCAGGAGGATTACCAGAGGTCCCTGATGTCCACGCAGACCTAATAGCATTTAATTTACTTAGTATGGCTGTAATTCCACAATCTACATCTGTAGCAATGAGAAGGGCTTACAGTAGATTCACAAACTGCGATTTATTGAACTATGACAACATGTATGGGAATGCAGTATATTAGGCAAAAACAGAGTTCGTACAAGTGATATGACCGCCTTTATTCTTCAGTTCTTCAGTTCACAGCCTGAACTCTCTTCGTCAAACTTTCTTCTTGGATGACATTCAAAGCTTTTCTTTAGATGTCGGCTGCCTTTTTTCTGCTGTCTGTTAAGATGATCCTACATGCCTTCAATAATGTTGAGGTTTCCCTTCCTCAAGAAGGACCTCTTGACATTCAACCTTCCACTTAGACCATTTTTTAAAATCCAGGTGCTATGTCAGGTCTTCCTTTTGAATTTCCTCAATTTTTTAAAGAACATAATTCACGTCATGGCAATAAATATCAGGTTTTCAGCTAATAACTCTTTGGGAGTTTAAAAATGCTGTTTTGTGTGTGTCAAAGTGTGTTAACTTTGGTATGCTGCTACTAAAAAGTGCCTAAAATTGGTTCTTTGTCTGTTGTGTGTAGACACAACACTGGTTCATCCCTTGAGTTAGGAACCTTTTATGCTTGAATGATTCATAGATCAGTGTTAAGTGGCTTAATAAACAAAACAAAATCCTCTGAGCAACATTAAATTGGCAAAAACTGTTTAAATTAATGTGGCTAAGCAGAGAAATACAATGTATACTGAACACATCGCTGGGTGCGGATCCTTGGGGAACATCTCTACCAAGTTTCAAATAAAATTTATAATAAAACTAATAATAATTGCCATAGCTAACAGCGGGATGTAATTTATTCCTTTGTACTATTCAATTTACTAAATGTGTCTGTCTGGAAAGCTTATTAAAGATTTTTATATACACTAACCAGTTGGCTTTGGGCTGAGTGTGAGGGACAGGGCAGAGTAATATGAAGGAAAAATGTTGAAATATATTTACACTTTACTCGCTCTGCTCTGTTCTCAGAGACGGGTGGCATCTGCATCGCACCAAGGCCATCAGACCCAGACGCAGAGATTGTCCCAGGAATGGCTATGCGACCCTTTTTTGGCATTAACCCGGTGCTTATGGACACTGAGGTGTGTGTGTGTGTGTGTGTGTGTGTGTGTGTGTGTGTGTGTGTGTGTGTGTGTGTGTGTGTGTGCTGTTCCTGCAAATGTTGGATGGCTGGGAACGACCTGGGAGATGGGGTCAGATTAGGATTATAAAATAGCCACCAGCTGTGTCACTTTTGATACTCCTCCCACTCCCACGATCAGGCCAAGTGTGTGCATGCCAAACTCCCTATTAAAAATCTGTCGCTCTGTTTTGTGCTGATTGAGGTTGCTTTAGCATTTGCAAAGCACAGATTGTGCTGACAGTTGGAGTGATGTCCCTGAGCCAGTCTTTTTTTTTTCTGCTTCTCATAACCAAAACATAGCAAAAAAAAAAATCATCCAGTGAGCTAAATGAGGCTTAATGTAGCGTTTCTGTGTGTCCTAGGAATGGTTTAGAAGTTTTGTAACACTGTTTTCTGGTTAACATTGTTTTTGGATTTCTTCAGGGCGAAGTGCTGACTTCCAACAACACATCCGGAGCCCTGTGTATGGCTCAACCTTGGCCTGGTATGGCCAGAACCATTCATAAAGACCACCAGAGATTTATTGACACATACTTCCAGCCTTATCCTGGTACAGTTTTACGAGTTCAGGAACAGACCGCCTCTGTTTTCTTAATGTCTGTTTTCACATAAAGAGAAATGTACGGTCTCTAAATCCTTCTGTACTGGTGCACATAATATAGGTTACTTCTTTACTGGTGACGGTGCCTATCGGTCTGAGGAGGGGTACTACCAGATCACTGGCCGCCTTGATGATGTCATTAACGTGAGCGGTCACAGGATAGGGACAGCAGAGATAGAGGACGTAGTGGTAAGGCCAATAACTGATTAACTTGAATGTCTTGCATTTCAAAAGCTCAAAGATACCTGATTAAACAAGGTTCACAGCTCTGAGTTTAAAAAGCGAAAAACACGTCATCTTTAAAGTTGAGTCCTTATTAAGCTCACAATGTATCTTTCTCTGGGAGTCCCAGAGCAATCTTCAATTTCTCTGTAAAACTGACCTGACTTTTATGTTGAGGAGCATCACTGCTAATGGGAGCATGGTCTGGCTACAGCCCACAGCCTAAATAGTAATGTGCTGTAGAGCTCAATTATCAGCTCATCACTTCGCTGATGTTATAGGTCAATATTAACTATTTGCCCATCTATAAATATTGGCATTTATAACGGTCAGAAAAAGAAAACAAAAGAAGACGTCCTTCAAACATGTTGTTGACATTGCACACTATGTCCACCAGAGGGCAATCTTCAACTTCTCAGTTGGAAAGTAGAAGTGGGCGGAGCCAAAATGAGTAAATAAATTACTACATATTACAAATGTTATAAATCTGTTCAAGTTTACTGTATCTGAAAGAAAAAACATATTGGCTGATGTATCAGATGCACTATATGGTTGTTTATTTTTTTCTTTAAATCGATAGTTTAATGCCTTTCTAGAAGAACCACAAAGTATGAAGATGCTGAATTTATCCTGTTTGTGACTTCTGTAAACAGAATCAGTGTCCTGCAGTGGCTGAATCTGCTGTCGTAGGGTATACACACAGCATCAAAGGACAAGGTAAGAAACTCAGCACAGTTCCTTTCAGTGTAAATCAGTCAGCAATGTGTTTTGCTAAATGTAGCAGATAAATGTGTGATTTTTGCATCGTCAGGTGTCTACGCCTTTGTGGTGCTTAAAAAAGGCATCGATGTACAAGAGGCAGACTTGTCGAGGCAGCTAAATGGCATGGTATCTGAAAAGATCGCCAAGTACGCTTCTCCGGATTTCATCCAGGTAATTTTGTAGTGCTGACTTGCACATGCTGGCAGTCATGACTGACTTTATGTAATAACTTCTCATTGTGTTGGTGTTCGTCACAGTTTGCCAAGCGTCTGCCAAAAACCCGCTCGGGTAAGATAATGCGACGGGTGCTGCGTAAAGTTGTGGAGAGCGACTTGGAGGGTTTGGGCGACCTCAGTACTCTGGATGATCCTGCAGCAGTTCAGGAGATCATTCAAGGTCACGAGAAACTCTTGAGTAAAAATGGACCATAAGGTGTTTTCTGAAGGAGAGAAGAGTGCACATGGAAAGCTTGCATGTTGCACTCCATTTTCATGAACCAGACCTGTGCCTTTGTATGAAAACATATTTTTAATAGCCAGATCATTCCGATAGGCTCTTTTAAAATCTGTCTACATTCTCAGATAAACCAGACCCACAAAACCTTTAAAAAGTTCCCACCTAACCTCCCAGAACTTTTTACCAAATAATGTTATTTAATGAAGCCAGATGAAATTTCAATTTTTGTACTATTTTACAAGTTATATCCCCTTTAAGAAAGGGAAACATGGAATTTTCAGGGTTGGAAAAACAAATGTCAATGTCAAATTTGACAATTTAAAAACTGCAAACGAGTTAATTTTACACAAAAATTCAAACTCTAAAGCCAAAATCTTGTTTTTGTTCAGCACAATTTTTCTAACCTTGAGCTTCAATGTCACAAGAGGTGGTATAGAGTCAGACAATAATTTGGTGCAATTTTTTTCTCTATGACACAATAACAGGAAAAAAGCATTGCTTGGTGATAATTTGCTACAGAGAAGCTCAAAATGTGAACTTTAGGTAAACTTTAAAGGGTTGTATCACCATATGGGATTAGAGTCTGGCTGAAAGAATTTACTACATATGAGAGGTCTCTTTTTAGCCACATTTTGATAGGATGATTTTTCTATCAGTGATTCTTTGGCTCAAAACTAATTTTCTATTGTTTCAAATTTCATATGTCAGGTAGGAGATGGCATGTGATGGCTCAAAAATGCTAGAAGGAATAATGTGAATTAAAAAGCACAAAATGTTGATGTACTTCAAGCTGGGATCATAGTATGAAGGTATAATTTTGCTTGCCTTCATGAAATATATCAATTTTCATGTGAGCAGACATCCCGACATTTCTTAGTAGGAATTAAAAAGAATATTGTGTGAAAGTCTGTTTATTACACAGTAATAACCCTTTTCCCATTGGAAATGTTGTACACTAAGCTACTGTAAAGTCACATAAATGCATTAAAGATTTACAGTTGTTTTTGTTTTTATCTTAAAATGTGAACTTTATGTGGGACCAGAACTTTGAGTGGTGTGACACACAAGCCTTCTTCAAACTATTAAAGTACCTCTGTTAACAGAACAAAGTGTGCTGTCTGAGAGCACTGGAATGTTAGCAAGTGACACGGCGAGGACCCTATATTTCCTTATTCCCACACTGATTGATGATGTTGAGTCAATCGTATATAATTTAATACAATGTAATCACAGCCTTACAGTACACCCCACATCTATATACCTTATCTCTTCAGCATGTGTTCGATTATTATCTTTTTCTTAAAAATATTTAGATTAAAAGCACCGTCTCCACTGAAGACCAGGTCAGTCTAGAAGCTGCCATTTTTGGGGATAACAGATGGCGTACACAAAAGCAACAGAACCAAGAAGTGATTGGGTGAAATTCCAGTTTTCTTTTTTAGTCCACACACTAAAAATCAAAAGTTAATAGTGGATTAGTTTGATTGATTTGGTTCTAGGAAGAATTTTTACACTCTTCTAAAGACACTGTGTAAACATAGACACTGGTTAAAGCATTTCAAATAGATGGCCGCAGTCACATTGTTTCATCTCTGAGACTGAGGTTTCCGCTAGCTCCTTTTAACTTTGTTAACTCCCATCGGCCTTCTCCACACAGCTTCAGCTGGACATCATGGTACTGGGAAAAACAAAGTTTCACATAATGTAGTAACAGTTGGACAGATCTGAGAACAAGGTAAGACAAGGCAGGTGAAACTAAGCCACAAGAATGTATTGCTGATCAACTTTACTCTTTTTGGAGATGTGGAAGAGTCATACAAAGCAACCCACTTACTGGGATTTGGCTCAACAACAGTGACTAAAGCAAACGTTTTGAGTGTGCAGGCTGTAATTTCCACCAGTTATCCTAACTGGAGTCGGGATGTTTGGCCTACCTTCTCCAGGCTGCTGCGATGTCCCAGACTGACCAAAGTCATGCCCAGCTGTTTGCAAGTTCGGTACAGCTGTGCTTCCGCCTCCTCGGTCAAAGCACTAGTGGCTTCATCTAAAACTAAAGTTCAAACACCAGAAAGTTGCAGACTAGAACACATCAGTCCAGTAAACACAGCAAACAGCCTCAGCTCACCTGAACCACACATTCAGCACAACTAAAAACCTCATCAGTGCATGCATGTTTTCTTATGAGATTCTCTAGTGAGTATCCAGAGGAGCATACTTGCATATTTGGGCTGTAGGTAGAAGAGTCGTGCAAAGGAGAGACGCTGCATTTCACCTGGAGACAGAACATCATACCTGCAGAGAACAAAAACAAGCTTGAGGAAGTATTACACAGTTTTACTTCTTTAATTGTTTCTTACCAGTTCCAATCCACTTTCTCATCCAGCCCGCCCGTCCGTTTCAGCAGACTGGACTGCACACACATCAAGGTTTTATTTAGCATGAGTGAAAATGAGAAGTAATTTCATGAAATAACATGCATTGGAGATGAAAGCAGAATTTATCTCACCACTCCGGCTAGTTCCAAGAATTGTATAATTCTGTCATCATCCACCGACCCTGAAAACATGACATGTAATTCTGGTTTTTCTTGATTTCTCTACAGCGCTGCCATTTATTATCAACGATCCTCAGTAAAATAAATACGCGCGCGCATACGTACACACAATATATTTGTAAAAAATAAAAATATGTTGATTCTGGATTCGGTTGAACAGCTCATTGCTAAAGAGGTTAATTTACAATAGAAGATCCTGAGGTACTTAAAGAGGGCTGAGCTTTCTTCTTAACAACTTAAGAACTTGTAGAATTAAAGTGTAGTGGAAATTCATGTACTCAGAAACATGGAAACTGTTGTCAAAGAGCACAGACAAACTGTCCTGTGTAATCAGTCAAAAAAAAAAACTGCAGGGAATGCATTGATGGGAACTGCACGCTAACTGAAAAGAAGTCTCTGCAGCAGATAGTGAGGACAGCAGAGAGGATCATTGGAGGCCCTCTCACATCCATCTCCCAACTCTATGACAGACACATCATCAGACGTACGAACAGCATAGTGAAGGACACTTTCCACCCCTCACATGCACTGTTCTCCCTCCTTCCATCTGGCAGACGGTTTCACAGCATTAAAACCGTAACGACCAGAATCTGCAAGAGCTTCTTCCCCCAAGCAGTCAGAGCCCTCAACTCACTACCATAAAAGGACACTGATACAAACATACACCTCTACAAACACCTTACAATACTCATCAAAAGACTCAAAAACAAAAACTTCCACAAATCCACTACAAACTGGACCTGGGAACAATATGCTTATTTGCACACTCAGTCACACAGTTCGGAACACACATCTAAATTATATTATATTTGCACATTTTGCACGTCTTTGTCAATAATATCCTGACAATAACTTGAAACTGGTATTCAATACCTACTGCACATTCCACTTTGTATTGTCTCTGTCCTGTCCTTGTTTATCGTACAGTTAATATTGTATAGTTACCATTATAGTATTGTATAGAATTGTATAGTTAGTAATTAGTACCTTTTTAGCCCTAATTTTACCAAAACCTAGCATGTTATTTATTTGTAATTCCTAGTTTTATATCTCTTGGAGATATATCCTTTATATATTTATAAATGCACCATGGGGGTTTAGGGTGAAACAGCATTTTAGTACACTATATACTGTGTATACTACTGTACTGACAATAAAGCTTCCTTTGCGTCTTGCTGAAAGACGCAAAGGAAGCAAAAGGAACTAAGTGCAGTGCTGTCCTGCCTGCCACCGACAGCATTTGTAGCAAAGATTACAACAAAGGAAAGGCCCAAACCGCTGAGCAGCTGAGACACTAAGTGGCACAGGGACAATGAGTCCTTCCACATTCAAAACTGCAGCAACCGTTCTCCCCAGTTTCGACACACTTAAAGGTGTTGTTTTAAAAGAAAGGCAGATGTAACACAGTGATGAGCTTGCCTTTGTCCCAACAAAATACACCACACACACAGATTAACTAATAGAGTAGTTTTCCTCTGGCTAATTAGCTGTTGATCACATTTAATACAATACCTGATGCAGGGTAAATATCCTTCAGTGGGTAGATCACCTGTTGGAAACAAGTGTTTCAGTAAATGACCAAAAGTTTTTCTTTTTTTTTTCTTCTTCTTTTTTTTTTTAAAGATATAAACATATCAGCGCTTTATATAAAAGACAAAATTTGTAGAAAAACAGCACAATAAGAAGAGACCTGCTCACGCAGAGTGCCATCGGTCAAGTAGGGTTTCTGTGGCAGGAAGAGCGTTCCTCTGGGCCCAAAGCAGGTGGTCATCTGGACAAAGCCTGAGGAAAAATGAAGGACAGACAGCTGAATGAATGTATTTGTGCTTTACAGTTTCTATTTGATGGCTTTACACTACCTTCTCATATCTCTCCCAATCAAAATAAATAAATAAACAAAAACAAGCTAGTAAATTTATTTACCCCCATATTGTGGCTTTTTAAAAACATAAAATTTAAAGTAATGGAACCTTTGTTGTTGCTATTGTTCCTCAAGTCAGTGAAGTGGAGTACTGATGAGTTCTCAACAATACATGACAACATCCGTGTAAAACTATGATCTGTTTTTCCCATCATTCTTAGTCCCCCCCCCCCCCCCCCCCCCCATGTTATGCATTGTTATTATTGCCCTTTTTTGTGCCGTCTTCGCTTCTCCTGATTTGCTAAAGATATGCTGCTGAGATTATCCTCACACAAACATCTCTAGGCTTTACAGAGAATGATAAAATTTTAAAAAAAAAATTGAGAGAAAATATCCCATGAGCAGCAGCTCTCTGGGTGAAAATGCCTTGTTGATGTCAGAGGTCAGAGGAGGGCCCTTCCTCTTTGGGTCCCTTAGTACCAACTAAGCATCATTTAAGCACCACAGTCTACCATCTCCATCCCTATATGATCACAGTTTACCCATCTTCCAATGAAACTTGTTCCAGCGAGATAATTCACCACGTCACAAAGAACAAATCATCTCAATCTGGTTTCTTGAACATGAAACCTTGTAATAAAAAAAGATCAAATTAAGCCAAACAGTCTCAGTTCTTCTGCTCTCACCGCTGTGTGCTTCCCAGAGACGGCTGAGGACCCGCAGCAGTGAAGTCTTGCCGGTGCCCGTGTTCCCCACCACCAACAGATGAGTTCCCTGGCTGATTTTCAGACTCAGATCCTCCACCAGCAGCTCGTCAGAGAAAGGGGATTTGTATGAAAGATGGTCCACGATGAAGGCCGTGTCCACTGGGCCTGCGTGGATGTTGAAGTCACTGTGTGGAGAGGTGGTGATGTGTGATGTAGTTGAGGCTCAGAGGTTTTGTTATAAACATGAAGTTTTACCATCTTCTTTTCCCGTTTCCATTTCTGTATGTTTAATGTAATCTAATAAATTCTCCTCACATGCAGCCTGCTTCTTAAATCATCACACTGTGCTTCTTTTTTTAACGCAGCAGAGAATAATGTGCCCACACAAACCTGTCAAAGTCGTAGCTTTCTCCTGACGCTGGGTCGTAGTCGCACTGCTTGCGTAGGATGTCATCCATCACCTCCCTCAGCTCCCCAATCCTGACCGCAACACACACACACACACACACACACACACACACACACACACACACACACACACACACACACACACACACACACACACACACACACACGGTTATGGAAAGGTGGACGGTATACACAAATCCTGCTGTCATCATTTGTCCTCAAAGAGGTGAATTTAAGTATGCAGCCTGATACCTGTGGGTGTATCCAGCCACATCTGACAGAGTAGTTGACAGGTCTATTAACTGCGTGAAACCATTTATCAAGTAGATGCACACAAAGGCGTTCTGAATGTGAACAAGGAGAGGGAATAAGAAGCAGAGAGTCAATAAGAGACAAGGTTTGTTTGTTTTTTCAAAAGGTCTGCATGCACAACAAAACATTCGGAAGTCAAATCTGTGTGCAGTGCAAGAGATGGCATTTACGTTTTTGAGGGGATAAAAAGGATTTTGGTGCCACCTAGTGGGTAAACTACTAACAAACATGATGGACTTCCTCTTTCAGCCCCACTATAAGGAAAGCATTAGGACAGTGTGCACTCATGCAATTTTGGATTTTATCTTCTAATTTAGTACTGATGTCATCAGGTTAAAATATGCACAGATACTCAGAACTATCTGGCTCCCACATATTGAAGTAGCCACTTCATTAGGTACACTTGTTCAGCAGCTTATTATTGCAACTCTTGAAATAGCCAATCACAAGGCAATGCTTTTAGACGTGCAGACATGGTCAAAACATCTTGCTGAAGTTTTAGCCAAGCATCAGAATGAGGAAGAAGGTGGATTTGAACATGGGATGGTTCTAGGTACCAGACTGGTTTGTGTGAGGATTTTACAAACTGTTGCCTCTGCTGAGATTATCCTCACACAAACATCTCTAGGCTTTACAGAGAATGATAAAATTTAAAAAAAATTGAGAGAAAATATCCCATGAGCAGCAGCGCTCTGGGTGAAAATGCCTTGTTGATGTCAGAGGTCAGAGGAGGGGCCTTCCTCTTTGGGTCCCTTAGTACCAACTAAGCATCATTTAGGCACCACAGTCTACCATCTCCATCCCTATATGATCACAGTTTACCCATCTTCCAATGAAACTTGTTCCAGCGAGATAATTCACCACGTCACAAAGAACAAATCATCTCAATCTGGTTTCTTGAACATGAAACCTTGTACTCAAATGACCCCTACATTCACCAGATCACAACCCAATAGAGCACCTTCGGTATGTGGTGAAACAGGAAATCCATATCATGGATGTGAAGTTGACACATCTGCAGCGACCGTGTGATGTTATCATTTTAATATGGACAAAGATCTGTGAGGAATGTTTCCAAAACCTTGTTGAATCTTGCTGAAACTTGTTGAAAAAATGAAGGCAACACTGAAGAAAAAAGGGTGTCTAACCCAGTACCAGAAAGGTGTACCTAATAAGGTGGCTGGTACTTTTACATTTATTGAGGTATTAGGTTATCATGCAACATAATACAAATGGCTCAAACTGCTGCCTAACCAGGACGTACACAGTTCCTTTTTTTAATGGTTTATATAGCTCTGTTTTAAGTTCTATTCTGACATAAATAAAAAGAGGCATTTAAATAAAAAAGACATAAAACATGTCTACCTTGCTGATGAGAGCACTAAGTTCACCAGGAGTGAGGCTATCATAAACACCACTAAAAATGGGAATGGCGATTATAATGTAGCTCAGGAATCCTCCAAGGTAGTCAAATGTGTTCACTCCAACTGTGAAAGGAGACATTACAGGTTTAGAGGTTAAGTGTACAAAGTTGTGTTATATAAGCATGATAACAGTAAGGTATAGAACTTTCTTACTATAAAGCCAGAGCTCTTTGTTTATGAGCCTCTTTTGAGTATACAACAGAGCCTGCAGTCTGCGGTCCGTCCTCATGAGCTCCACTTTACCAGCTCTGCAAGTAGAGACAGGCGGATTTTTTCTCTCCATTTTGTTCTCTGGTTTTATTCGATTTCTGAATAAGCTCTATCAATACATCTTATCAATACAGGAAGATAAACTCAAACTGTCTGGCAACAATAACAGCCACCTTTGCAGCATCAGCAATGTTGTGGTTGTGTCTCACCTGTAAAAAGCTGCAGACTCTGCATTGACACGGATTTGCATGTGCTTGAATCTAGACATGAAAAAAACATGTGTGATAAAAATGTGCATCCTTACTAGACTACCCACAACAGTATATTTGCATGATTCACAGTTCAAAGCAATGTGGATGAACAGCCTCTCAGTTCATCCACTGTAGGAACAGCCGCACGTTTCACATGTCATGTAATGCTTCCTTCTGCACAAAATAGACCTACAGAGCACAACCTACTCCACAGTTTGTGTTCCTCTAAATTCGATGGTGTTAGATATCACCATACAGGTTGCATTAAACATATTCCTTCAGCAGATAATCTGGATCACACTTACAGGGTACTGTAAATAAAAGAATCTGTGAAAACGTGCCACTTCCAGATGATTTCAAACAAAAAGTTGTGAGTTTAGCAAAAGTTAACAGGTTAAAAGAGAAAGCCACCACACCCTCATGACACTGAAAACTCTTTAAGATCAGTTTCCCTCAATAATCCACCAATCTCACTTCATAGTATACCCCTCAGGAGGCTTCTGTTGTCTACTCTCACTGATTTCATAAAGATCTGAATCTGACTGTTTAGAGCAGTGTGAAACCTGAGCTGGTGGCTCACAGAGATCATGTGTACCCTGAACTCATTATTTGAGGATTTCTCCATGTTTAATATAATCATTGCATGCTGTTGTGACAGTATACGCATGACAGGAAATAAAAAAACCCATAAAAGATCCACTTTAACAGAAACCAGTTGATCTGTTCCTCTCTGAACACAAAGGGAGGCTGTTTCAGCTTGTGATAGATTCTTCTTTTAAAAAAAAAAAAACAACAAAAAACTGATGCATATCCTGTGTTACACAGAAGGCATTGCGCCAAAGCCTACAGTTATTTCCTTTTAACAGAACCCAAGTGTCTTTGACCACAAATACAGGAAGGATTTGTTTCAAACAAAGCTGGCAGAATACCCAAAGACTCTGTTAGAGGTTAAATCAATCTGCTGTTAGCACAAATTTACAAACTTAGAAAGGCTGAACCTACCTGAAGTCTCCCTCCAGTTTCTCTTGCTCAAAGAGAGTTGACACAATCGGCCCCATGAGGATTTTATTGGCAATAGTCCCGATTACAAAGTAACCAAAGATACTCACAGGACCAATCCAGCCAGTGCTGCAAAGCAAAGCAACTTACATCAAAATACATGGAAACAACACAACACTTAAAGTGCACACAGTGATATTCAAAGAGTCATTTTGCTCCTTTTACAGCTCACATTTAACCTTTTTCCTCTCTGGAGGCCAGCATATCGAGTCCAGGCTGTACATGTTATATAAATGCAACCAGCGCCATTTTCAAAGGTCACCACGTATGGCACGAATACAACAAAGACCACCTGGTATTACTACAACTACGGCTGATGTAGAATTTGTTGAGCCCAGGATTTTTTAGAAAGGGTTAAAGGGGTCTGTTATTTTTACAAGGCTGTTATCTTCTCTCTAACTGACAGTTTTTGATAAAGTGGAAGCAAACGGTCATTTTTCACTAGATTTTTTCCAAATCTTACTGCAGTCTGATGATAAGGACAAGAAGCTTTATTGTATGTCAGAATATGCTTCCCATCCATAGTAGAGGTTGTTCTTTTGCCCTCACTGTTTTGCAGCCTGTTACTAAATTTGAGGTTGTTCTTTTTTTCCAGCTGGAAATGTCAAAAAGGGCTTAGGGGTTAACAAAAAGCCCCAATTTAGCCTGAATTTTAATAAGGTCAAAGTTGCAGCAGACCTTTTGTAGAGCACATGTAATGCTTTAAATGACATATAACAGGTATTTATTCTTCTAACTTTCTAATTCCATCCCTTGTTTTATGTACTCTGGACCTCTCTAAAGGACAGATATTCAGAAACGTGGCTGTAAAACTGTGGCACCCCAACATAGCTGAATGATCTCTACCACAGTGTGTGATGGGGTTGATCATACAGCACAACGTGCTCACCTGTGAAAGCAGTGGTAGGTGTAGTAAGTCAGGGTGAACGGTGAGATGATCAGGCGACTCGCCATGCTGCTCATCTGCTTACACAACCTCTCTGCATCCTGACTGATCCGCTGGTCTCTGCCCACAACAACGCAATTAAACAACGACAGCAAAACATTTTCATGCATAACAATGCACCAACCAGGAAATGCATTCATGCTTACGGGTTGTCTATGTCCTCTCTGAGCACGTTGAGCGTGTAGTAGACTCTTCCCTGGAAGTAGGCTGAATGGAGGCTCTCTGTTAGCGTCTTCCTCCAGCTGACATACATCTGATTGCAAATGTACTGGTCAATACTTTTCAGCTGCATGGGAGGGGAACAACAAAGAAGGGGAGAGAGAAAAAGTAACAATAAGTGACAATAACTTAAATAAAGATGTTATAGATCAGGAAAGACCTGCCACAGAAGTTCCTTTAAAAAGCAACATGATTAAATAAGCTGACTAAAGTTAGTTTCTTAGGTTCAAAATCCAAGCAAACACAATCAAAACCAAATGCATGCGGCTATAAAATGGTTATGTCAGGTTGTCCTGACCTTAGAAAGTTGCTACTGTTACAGCATCAATCCAAAGGTGTGATGCCATGCAGTAAAACATAAGAAACTATTTATCAAACTTTTGATTTAGGTATTTGAAATGCGCATCTGAATGTAACAGATAATGTACACTACTAAACAGGTTTTGATAAATAAAGTATATGCAGTTGCAGAGACTTAGTGTTAATCTTATAAAAACTGTATATTTCACAAACCAAACCCGCACGACTCGCATTAATTAATTCGATCCCAAAAGGAGAAACAAATCCCTTTAGGCTTGCTTCAGGAAGTGCATCCGGCATAAAAAGGGCGCCAAATCAAACACAGAACTACCACTGCGGTGACCCCTTGCAAATAGGAGAGCAGCTAAAAGCAGCTATTTCTGTTTCCTTAAATCCTTAAATCTACGTATTTCATTTAAGCGTTTAAAAGGGAAAATGCAGTTTGACATACTTCTGATACAGTGCGTGAAACTGTTATGCTGCACACAGAGTTTACACCTATTGTTAATTTCCAGCCCTTGTCAGGCTAAAATCACAATACACTATAAATACAAAACTACCATAAATACACATATCAGTAAAATATACAGTAGTAAAAGAAAGATGCAGAAAATTAACATTATTTCCAAATGTGTGAACAGCAATTAAATTATCATATAAATGATTTAAATGACTACACCTATACCAATCAATATGAGATGGCTTTCTACTAGAGCTTTAATTTGACCAGGTATGCGTCTCATTAAAATTAAAAATAATTTTTTTTCAGGGGCGACTCGGCCAAGAAAGCATAAACAGACATACTGGACACGCGTGAGACAGCGCATCTGTAGGGTGTTAATCTTATTTGCTTTGCAGGATAAATGCTACTGTGTTAGTATGTTGACTTCTGTCGTTCCTCTGCTACTTTAACTTACTGTGGAGTTGAATAAAATGAGCACCATGGCAGTGCCCACCAGACTCCTGAAGCCTGAGTAATTTTTGTCTGCCAGCACATTGTAGAAGTGGCTGGGGAGGACTCCCACCTGGTAAATGATCAGCTGCTCTGATGACAGAAAAACACGTGTTAGCACACTGTATGGTGAGGAAGGAGTCAGTTCAAACAGTGACTCATAAAAGAGCAAAATGATTAGCTAAAGGTCATCAAGAAAGAGACAAAGCCTCCTGTGGTCAGGGCTCATTTGACTGCAGTCAATGCAAGCTTTCTGATGCTATCAGAAGTTCCTCAAAGTTAGACCACAGTCATTTTACAGTTTCCTCCTCTTTTTGTTCTATTACACTCCTCCAGCTGTTACCTGCCAGAGTAACGCCCAGCAGCGTCCCAAACATCAGGACACTCTGACTGGTCCATGATGGGAACAAGACCTTCTGGATGCTGCAGAACCTCTGCACAAACCTCCAGTCTAACTGTGGCCTGATTTGTGTGAACAGACAGAGAAAGAGTGGAAATTACAAGATATTTTTGAATGACCTTCACTCCTCATTCCCCAGCACCACCTTAAAACCCAAAGAGTGCGGAAAAGGTTCCTACCTGTCCCTGCCTCGAAGATTTGTCTTTTCCAAACGAGGCATGAGCGCGGGCGGCAGAGGACTTGCTTATGTAGACAAAACTTCACATAAGTTGTTCGTGTGTCATAAAAGCCGATCCAGGCGGCAGGTCAAGGTAAACTAAGACGATAAAACACATTTAATAAAATAAAAACATTCAAGTACAGTAAGATTTTTGCATGAAAATACAAAACGACACAAAAAAAGCATTAAAATCAAATCTCAACAGTTGTCTTGAAGAAGAAAAAAAATGCTGAAGTGCTAGGTCATTTTTCCCGTACATATCATACGAGCACGTCGTAGTTTACCTTAGCAGCAGGAAAACGTTTAACTGTTAGCGAGGAAAGTTGGAAACAAAATTCAACGAAAAATATCTAAAATAACTACCTCACTTACTGCTGTCACGGCTACATTAGTTAGCCAACACGTCATATAACCTTAATGTAATAAATCCTGCTATCCTGCTGCTCCACTGTGAACCACAGGAGTAGAGGAAAAAAATGTTTTGGACGGTGACTGTCAAACTACGGACTTCCGGATTATCAGGTGACCCACAGTTTTCAAAATAAAAGCTCAACTAGCTTTTAGGCGGAATTTTTAAAAATAGTGAAAGCGATTCTACACGATTGCACGTGCACTATATAATTAGTCTATTTATTTTTTATTTTAAAAAGTATCAAGCGCCAATTTGAGATGTACAGAACATTTATTCCTGGAAAAAAGCAAAAAATACTTCACAGGGACACCTAGGTGGGAATAAAGCCTAATCACACTCCATCCTGCTTTAGGTTTTTTTAGATTCACTTTTTGCTGAAAAAGAGGTAATGTACAATTAAAAGATAATGTACAATCATATATAAAGGCTTTTCCACTACCATCTCAGGTGAATGGAAAAATTAAAAAAACAGAGAAAGAAAATAAAAAGATGTAGCTGCAAGTCAGTCTTTAAAATAATTTAACTATATAAACATAGAAGCAACTTAAAAATTCTGTTTCTGGAATAATATTTAATTATGAAATAACTGTAATATGGCACAAAAATAAATTGCTTCCATTGTGGAATGACAAGTTAACAGTCACGTTCGGTGAAATTCTTCTATTTTTCCTGAGAGATGATGTCTTGAGAGCCTTCAAAGTAATTTCAACAGAAATCTAAGATTTTACAGTCTCTAAGTGCATATGTCTTCTTCTTTTTTGTCCATTTGGCCACAATGTTAAAAAACACAACACACTAGTATAAAAATCCCAGATGCACTAATGGTTTCCATCAATTTTCTTAACTGCTTATCCAGATCCATGTTGTGGCCATCACTGGGTGAGAGATGGGGTACGTTGTGGACAGGTCTCCCATCTATGTTGTGAGTGGCTTCACCTGAATTTATTTATAATACAACAAAATAAAATATTGTTTTTTCTTTTTAAAATATTTTATTTTTTATTGTCTCCAAATGTTTTAAATGCACACAGGTATCAGACAACAGGAGAGAAAAAAATGGGAGAACTGATGGAAATAGCAGATCTATAAATAGCCCTACATGTTCTGATATAAGTCGGGCATTGATATTTGGACTGATTATTAAAACAACACAAGAAATTACAAACAGTTACAACAATCAGACAACTTTTAGGGTCTAAGGTTTTGCAGACTGCGAGAGTAAGGAGAACTGAAACGTCTCTGGCATTCAGAGCAATAAAGTATGAATAATATATTCCTTTGTTTCCCAATACAACCATTCATCAAATACAATGATAAAATAATTTATCAAAAATATTGTTTTTCATTAATTCTCTACTATCAATCGACTTAACCTAAATTTGGGCCAAAGTTACACAGGACAACGCTGAATATGGAAATGTAGAAAAATAGTGATGACATATACGACCCACTAAAAGGTAAAGAGTCTTCCGTATTTACATACAGATCATTAAATGTCCTGACGCCTGGAAGCTTAAATACTTACAGTATTTTTCATCGCTTTGATTTACAGATTCATATTTTGGTTTAATTTCAAAGAGTCAAACTCTCCAAAAACAAAAGTTATATTTGAACAATAGATTCCACAATGATGAATATGAGCATCATTACAGTACTTTATATTTAAGTAGCTCCAGTTAACACTTAAATGTGTTGACCACAGGTGGATCTTAAAGGATAAGGCAGGTGATATCCCATCCATTTAATAATTCAACAAATCTCCCAAAAAGATCAAAACCAAAAGTCACATTACTTTTAAACTCCTCCAGAGCATGGCTGTCAGCTCATAAACTTACGCCAGTGGGTTTTGCAGTTTTTAGCAAGTAATTATTCATAAATAATTAATACTTGTGGTTTTATCTGTATCAGCATGACTGCATACGTGAGCTGTTGTTGTCATGGTAATGAAACGTCATACCTGAGGGGTGTAGTACAAACAAATTTCCCCATAGCCAGGCTTTCTTTGCCTCAGCTGGCTCAACAAAACCTAAAACCACAATTGGAGATAACAGATATGACAACAGTGGTTCTTATCGTTCTCTGTTAGGCGAGGTTTTCTGAGTGCTAACAAAGAGGGCATTTCACAGGTCACGTGACTCTTCTTCTTCTTCTGCACAAAAGGTTCCCTATGTCTGTCGCCTAGTCGATCAGAGATGTTATCAGATGATAAATTGGTGATGCATGAAGATAACATAAATGACAAGAGATTAATGCTGCAGAAAATGATTAATCTTGGGATTTATCCCACAGAGCCATAAAATAAACATTTTAATTCAAGTTAATTATTTTAGTGCTGAGTGAGCCCTCTGAAACTTTCAGCTGCTCGACACAGCACTTTAAACCATTAATCTGACTTCGTAGTACACCCCTCTGGCTGGATACACACCGCACTGTCAATCGATTCATTACGGATTCTAGTCTTTTGATGGGATTTAACGATAATGGAAACACATAATACCATAGGACTTATCCTTTAAAACGCCCTTAATCATGCAGAAACAGAGCCTTCCCTTGTGTCAAAACAAGCAGCATGTTCACCATATCAACAGGACATGGCAGTTTGCACACAACAGTTAGGCAAGACCTAAGATCTTAAAGAGGAGAGGCACAAAGCACGCACAACTAAAACCCACAACACTGTAGACGATGTAACGATACGGCAGCTCAACTTTCATTTGCTGCCTCGCCCGTCTTACATCGTCCATGGGCAGCCCAAATAGTCGGCATAAGAAAGGAATAGTCACTGCTTTCATAATCATTCTCGTCACGAGGAGCACGGTGACTCCGATGAAGAAGCGTAGCATGGAGCGCAACACCAAGCTAACGCTGAGTGATGGCAATGTTAGAGGAAGCGATGACAGTGGAGGATCCAGCTGGAGGCCCAGCTGATAGTTTACGTGGGAAGCTAAAGCAGCTCCTGCCCCAGTGCCCAGTGCTTGAGCTGTATCGCCCCGAGAGGTGCTCCACGAATCCAGAGAGAAAGCCACAAGTCCGAAGCCCACATGAGATACAACAATCATAAGTGAAGCGTAGCTGCCCATCATGTAGTAGTTGTCAATCTTCCCCAGAATTGGTTGGAAGAAGGCGAGAATAAGTAGGGTGTACAGGAAGCCAGTGATTACCTCCTGAAACACAGGGACATAAATCATTGTAAAGCAGCAAGACAGTTTTGGTAGCATTTAAGGAAAGACAGAGTGCTGACAAAGCATATTTAGGGCTGATGATATATGTTTAATAACAATTTAACTTCTTTTTTTTTTTCTTAGTAACAGTAGCACACACATCCAATAAACAACCAAATAAAAAATGCTTTGCTGCTACCTGTCCTGTAGGAGGTGCTACAATTACACTTTCCTCCATGAAACATGTCCTTTAAGTTGCAGATTACGCCACAGTCATAAAAAAGTCCAGTTAGGATCAGGTGAGGTGCTGACAGATGAGCAGGTGTTACCATTGGAGGAAGCAGTATCTTCACAGAGCTGCTGCCAGGTCACAGGTTTGCAGGTCACAGTATCTAATCTAATCTCAGCGCTTTAATTTGTTTATTGGCCCTGTTAACATCATGTTCCATGAATTATAAATTTCAAGTTCATACTTATGTTAAAAACCTGTTAATGGGCTTAGCATTGTGTTTTAGTGACAATACAGAAATGCTAAAATACTGCATCTTCAAATTATATTTAAATAAATCCAGGGAAAAGTAATAAAAATTATTACTAAACCCTTCCCAGGATTATTTCTATTTATCTACACCATTTCTAAATTCCCAAGGTTTCCCTAATTACAATAAATTTTACCTTTTCCCTAAAAAGCCAGCCTGAAAGACCATTAACCAAAGGCCAAGAGATGTTTTTTAATCAGAGGTTTCCAAAACCCAGCAGTATGGTACAAAGATTAAAAAGAAAAAAGAAAAAAAAGCACTTACTTCCTCTAACCGCTTAAGCTAAACACAACAGGAAATGTATTAAGTAATCAGAAAAAAACTGAATTTGATACTAACAATTGGAAAAATAATGTTTTGTTTCAACTAAAAGTCATCTGACAGCTGCTCTCACTGCAACAGTTGGACCAAAAGTAATTTTAAGTATGCATGCAAGTGATTTCTGAGATATGCACGCCACTCGCAGAAACTATCGTGACAGTGGAAGTTCTCAGAAATGCATTTTGCCTTACCAAAGTTTCATATTGAGGCTACACTAAGACTATAGTATAAGAAGGCAAATGCCTGCAGGCCATAATGGAAGTAAAAGATGCTGAATGAGGATCAACACTGAGAACATTTAATTTCAGGTTAAAAACTGCAGTTGCTTACCAGAACAGAGTGCATCCCCATGTAGACTCGGCTTACACAGACCAGGACACTCCAGCTGAGAGCCACACAGAAGCCCAAGAGGAAAGGATACTATAAGAGAAAACAGAGAATGCATTAAAAAACCGAGAGAAACTGAGAAGATGTCTTAATTGGAACAAAGCCAAGCTACCCAGGATGTTCACTATCAGTGGAAATCACAGCTTTAAAAACTGCTGTGATCAGCAAGCTAAAGCATATTGTATTTGAAACTGATGCAAAGGTCACTGAAAACGTGTTGTGAAAACAACTCTGAGTCTCCATTAGTCTGCCCTTTGTCACAGTAGTTCATCAAAAGCTGAACGCTAACATCAGCATGCTCACAATTGCAGCAATGTTGAGACATCTGTTTACCATGATTAGCACCTTACTCAGCGTTTCCTGAGTAACATGACATAACTATCAGCTGAGAATGGCATCACTTGTGTAAACTAAATGCAAACTGAACTATTGGTAGAGTAAACTGCGACCTGATTTTATCTGTGTCCGAAAAGTCGAATAAAGCAAGTTTGATCAATATTTATCGTGGGTGGACATGAAAGAGTTGCAGAAAAAGTTGTTGAGATATTTAATTCAGAACCACAAATGTCAGCTTCACCATGGTGCAAGATGAAAAAAAAAAAAATTAGCTGCTTCATCCTCTGAACCAATCAGTTGGACTGACCGAAAAACCAACAATCAATTCTAGCAAATATTGGCCTTGGAGATGGCTCTCAGCCTATCAGCAAATTTACCAATGGCAGTGGCCAATGATTATCTCTTGTTCCATATTAGCTTTGGCTAAAGATTTAAAAATAGTGCAAAGAAAAGCTGGAAGTCTTTACACCAGCTGGGTTATTTTCATAAAACCTCTGGCACAAAACAGAGAATAAATAACACCAAAAAACAAAAATCAAAACCAAATAGCCGCACTGGCTATCAGCCAAATTGTCATCTATATATTTAGATAACCCTTCCGCCACACTATGACAGCTTTTTTATGGCGTATATCTTATCTTTTGAAACCTTTTGTAACCTTCTTCTCTGAAATTTTTCACCTCTTCCTCTGTAGTCCTGACACTGCAGCAACTTAATAACACGGAAGAAGGTTCATGCAGTTCAGAGAGCTACATTTATTCAGTTCAAGGCCTGGTTCCAGGTGTACCATCAACAACACACACTTAATCAGGTACTGAGCGTTTCCTCCCTGGTGCTGACCTTCCTTTCTCTCTCTTTCCATCCTTTTTATCTCTCGGCACAAACCCCCCTTTTATATCCTCTCCCTCTCTGTTCCTTACTTTTGTCTCTGCCGTTGCTCAAAGAAACGACACAGGCCAAATTCTTAGGCAGCTCCTGTTTTTGTCTCTGCTGTGTCCACAAAATAGAAATAACAGTTTAAGAAGAGACATATAATGGACCCCTGTTATCTTTGTTTCGTGTACTTAGGCTTGTTTTACTGTACCACTGTGAAGAAAAACATAGTGAGGCAAATGAAAGACAGGTATGAAAAAAATGAGGTCTTTCAAATCAAAAAAAAAAAAAGATTAGGTAAGCATTAACTGTAGTTTTATGATGAATTCACTACTCAAAGTTGCATTTAAGAGTTGTAGCCACCTCTATTTTGGGACAGAGTCCATTTCTTTTTTTTGGTCATTTATTGATTAAACGTTCTCACCACTCAATATAACCCATTCACAGCTTTAGACACATGTTTATCTGTATTCATTGATGCGTTTTAAGTTCAAACCATTTTAACTGACTATGCAGGCAGTGGATCACTTTTGTTTGGAGCATGAAGGCTGGGAAAAAAATGTTTTGAGTTCTTCGATCGTTTTCAGGCCCCTCTTCTGTGGAATCAGCTTCCAGTTTGGATTCGGGAGACAGACACTATCTCTACTTTTAAGATTAGGCTTAAAACTTTCCGTTTTGCTAAAGCATATAGTTAGGGCTGGACCAGGTGGCCCTGAATCCTCCCTTAGTTATGCTGCAATAGACGTAGGCTGCCGGGGGATTCCCATGATGCATTGAGTTTTTCCTTTCCAGTCACCTTTCTCACTCACTATGTATTAATAGACTTCTCTGCATTGAATCATATCTGTTATTAACCTCTGTCTCTCTTCCACAACATGTCTTTTATCCTGTCTTCCTTCTCTCACCCCAACCGGTCGCAGCAGATGGCCGCCCCTCCCTGAGCCTGGTTCTGCCGGAGGTTTCTTCCTGTTAAAAGGGAGTTTTTCTTTCCCACTGTCACCAAAGTGCTTGCTCATAGGGGGTCATATGATTGTTGGGTTTTTCTCTGTATCTATGAAGCGCCTTGAGGCGACTTTTGTTGTGATTTGGCGCTATATAAATAAAATTGAATTGAATTAGATCTGGTCGAACTGGACTTCCCCGCCAACTTTCCTAGAAAAACAACTCAATCACAGGATACCTTTGACACTTTCTCCTCCCAAAGTGCATTCATTGCTTCCTGCTCTTGCTCTGATATTGTGATATTGTTCATTTAAATAAAAACAAAACACAGCTTGGTTCTTTCTCCTTATGTGAACCTCTGTAATCCAGCTGCCAGTCCACTTCTTTAATATCTTGTTCGGGACACAAATCAAAGCATAAGCTTGATATATTACAGCTTTTGTTACGATTCGATCTAAGCTGTGCTGTTCTTCATTAAAGACTGGTCACTGAAGACTAACTGGGATTTAAATGGCAGTCCTTCAGTCGGATTGGCTGGCTCTTTGACACCGAGGTACCCTGCACAAAATAGTGTATGCTGGGCTTTCTGTTGGTTTGCGCTTTTCAATGTCAAGTTTACATGAAAAGAAAAAACTAAACAAAAAAGAAAACATTTGGACCCCATCTGGGAACTTGGCACCTCTGCCCACCTGTTCCGTGAGTTATCAAAGTGTCCTCATATCCTGTGTTAAAGCTAGACCTTTGAAATCTAAGGCAACACGAAGAAGAAAAGCATTTACAATGGTGTTCAAAGAGCATGCCTTGACCTGGAATTTCACATTTACAAATCATTTCTGAAGATACCATGTTTCACTGAGTAGCATAACAATTGGAAAAGCTTTGTATTAAGATCGCAGTAAGTAAGTAAAGCAAGCTAGTATTTGACAGATGCTCTGAAAATATTCCAAAATGAGCCTCTGCAACCTTTAGAAATCATATTTACGGCTGAAATATTACAAAATAAAAAGTTCACCAAGTGTCACTCTGACACGAAAAGAACTGAAACTGCTAAAAGGCATGCTTACGCAGCATTTCTCCTGCATATTATATATTTGAGCAACCAAAAATAAAAATGTTGCCATTGCAAAGTAGAATCATTAAGAGTGCAATTTTCAACAAGGTTTTCATAAGTGGCCTGTACTGGATTAAAATTCATTTTTGTTTATCAAATGGCCAAATAAAATAACGGGAAAATATATTAACTTTTTTTTTAAGTCAACACAGACTCATGTCCTTGAATATATGCAGATTAAACAAGCAGTCACCTGTGTGCAGTCATATCAGAAAAGTCTATTCTAAGCCAAAAAGTTCTGCTATACAGCTGAAAGTAACATCTAGTGCTCCTGCAAATGCAAACGTCCTTTTGTACAGTCCTCCAAAATCCCAACTGCACAGTGATCAGTGTTGGTGACCCTGTGCTTCAGAGTTCACCGGGAATGGGACAAGTGTGAAAAAAGCATCAAAGAAAACAAAAATACAGTATAAAACATACAGGCAGTGGCTGCAGTGGATATTTTTAAAATTGTTTTTAACATTTAGTTTCACTTCAGCTCTTTGTATGTTATAGCTTCAATCTTCTCCACGGCTGGCTAGTGGACCGACAACAACACAAACATGAGTAGCCCACAGACCAGTTGCGCCACATATTTTTTTACACTGCCCAATCTGACAACAAACGCTCTTCAGCAGAGAGACAGGCAGTCCAAAAAACTGCCAATGGGCTATTTACAGGCTGCCATAGCTGAACAATAATTTCCCCCTTAACAGAATACAGACTTATGTGTTGGTCTTAAATGATAAATTCTGATTAGCTATAGAAATATCTCTTACTATTTCAGTTTTCTGAAAGATGATTATAATTTTAAAGGATGATCCACTTTGCAGGACCAGCAGATGTGTCAAATAGCACTTTGTAGTAAAAACATAAAGCAACACTGAGGATTCAAACTCCAGGGGTGTAACAGTGTGCATACAAAGCATATGCATCCTGTTCAGGCCTGTTCCTGTCCAGAGGAAAGCCATTGTGTGGATTGTGCCTTGAACACTCGGCTATGAAACTGGGACAAGTGGGATCTCTGTTTTTCATGAACAGTCGGAAAGTACTGGAGTCTCTCTACAACTTTAACTACAGTAATCATAGTTTTATGTGGATTGATCATGCTGACCACCATGCACAATGAAACATTCAACTCCCTAATTGTCCATTCTGGGACAGAAAATACCCCCGCTGGAGACAAAGATCCCCTTTGGGGTTGTGGCCACTGTCAAACTCTAACAAATCAAACAAAAAGCTTTTCTTTTTTTTTTTAATTTTTTTGCATATCTTATAATAGTAAAATATCAAACTGCTGCTACAGACAAACTGAGCCAGTGAAGCTCTGATCTAATCGCCTAGAGGTCAGTGGGGAAAAACTAATATAATGTAATATAGTTGGGGTTTTTTTCCTTCTAGGGTCTGTCTAGCTATATATTTATTACACTTTTTTAATCCGATTAAAGCACCTGGACTGTTTACATATGCTCACCTGCCACCGTCCGTAGGTCAGCATGAAGAGACAGAAAGGCAGGGCCGTGCCCGTCATGGCGTGCGTGGATGGCATGCTGTACTCGGAATTGTAGAAGACCTCCACCTTTACCACAGGAGGAGAGGCCGGTCGGGACCAGCGGATCATGTCCTTGGTGGACTGTCCCACGAACAGGTTCCAGGCCCAGACCACGATGAGTCTCCGGCTGACCAGGGCGTCGATGTTCCATAAGACGAAGGGGAAGAAGATGATGAAGAACATCTCGTTGCCCAGCTCAGTGCCAAACGTGAACAGGTAGAACAGAAACTTGTTGTGGATTAGGAACTCCTGACCGGTATCTCCGGTCAGTGAGTTCCTCCGGAGGGGTTTTGCTATGGTGGTTTCTGAGTCTGCTGCTGCTGAGCCATCGGGCCCGGTGGTGTCGTCACCCAGCATCCCGTTAACTTGCGGCGTGGGACCATCTCCGGCTGCTCCATTTCCAACACCTGCATCGGAGCTCTGTGCACCTTGCTGGACCCGCTTCCTCAGCCCAGGACGGTCCGGCTCAGACACCCCGCTGTCCGGTGCGTTCGGTGCATCCGGAAATGTTCCTTCAACGCCGCAGAAATGTTGAAACCTTGCTACAAGTTCGGGGTCCTGTAGATAATTACATATCTGCACAAACGTCTTTACAAAGTTCGCCATATTTTAAAATAATTTATATCAGTTGGCAAACAGGAGAAAACTCTATTTAGTCATAAAAAGCGGGGTTCATTATCCAGGAAGCTAGACAGAAGTGCAGCTCGGCGGCCGTTGCATTCCTCTCAAACAAAATACCACAAACCGAGCTAGCACAGCGGCTAGGAACGCCTCTATCTGCTACCTGCAACCAAAGCACCGACCTTGAATAACAGCATGGAAACTCTGGCCCCGAGCATACAAAGTCCGTGACAGTTAACCATTACTTCGCAGTGTATGTAACGCGAACTCATACAAACAACAACTAACTGCGTCAGGCCGTTATTCATCGTTTTGCTAGGATTCTTCTTCGTCTGATTTAATGTTGTCAGGCCAATGCACATGTTCAGCTAGCATCCCCTGCTGAACATGTTGCACATTACACATGATCCAATTACTGCAAGACGATGATGATGTGAGGCATCCCGTCTGATGATGGCTGATTAAAGAGATACATTAAGACACTTCTTCTGTAGTTTGGTTAGGTTAGATCACACTACTACATGTTGTTTTTTGTGTTCTTTGCATAGCTTATATCAAATATTTATTGACACACAACTGTCAGAGATTCATTGTAGGTATGAATAGATTTGAATAGCTTAAGAAACTGATACACAAAAAAGAAACATTCATTTATTGAAACATGTGCAAATACTGTGTATAAGGCAAAAATAGAGTTCTAATGAGCTCTAAAATAATTTTTTTGGTATGACCACATTTATTCATCAACAGCCTGAACTCTTGCAAGTTTTAAGTTGTCTTTGGGAATAGTTCTCCAGACTTCTTGAGGGACTATTAAAGCTCTTCTTTGGATGTTGACTGCCTTTTGTTTTGTTGTCTGTCAAGATGATCCCACACTGCTTTAATAAGTTGAGGTTCAGGCTTTGGGAAGGCCAATCCATGACTGATGGTGATCCATTAAATGTTTTTTTTCTCTCCAGCTATGTCATTATTGTACTGTCAGTGTTTTGGGGTTCATTGTCATGTTGAAAAAGGCTCTTGCCAGTCAGGTGCTGTCCACATAGTATTGGGATTTGGATCATAATATGAAATTATTTTTCTGCATTCATAATTCCATTAATTTTGATAAAATCTCAAACACTGCTGGATGAAATGCTGCCCCCACTCATGACAAAGCCGTCACAGTGTTTTAAAGATGACTGTAGACACTCACTGTTGTGTCTCTGTCCTAACTTTTATACATACTGTCAATGATTAGAGCCAATAATTTCACATTTGGATTAATTACTATTCTATTTTAAAGCCTGGAGAAATATTGCTTTTGACTAAAAATAAAACAAAAAAAAAGCCTGGCTCCTTGGAAGCAAAATGTAAAGAAATGAAGACTTTTGCACATTCATGTAACGATATAACTGTATTTTCCTCCAGCTTCCTAAAAACCCATGAAAGGATGACCTGTTTGAATTATACTTGAACAAATTCCTGATATCAGATGTTTCATCATCATGCACGTTTCTAAGTATTAAAAAGAAAAAATATAAAACCCCATTAACACGTATTTTAAATACAAATACGCGTCCAACCCCAGCATTTAAATTAATGCGGAAAGAAATCAGACATTTCAGGCCAGCTCGTGCGTCTGGACGGAGTTATGTATAAAGTGGAAACCTGAGACAATAATACCAGCAATACTCTAGAAAAGACCTTAAAAATAAAAGTTTGTTTTATCAAGAACTAACAGTTAGTCCAGTGTTGGGCCAGTGTAGATTAGTGTGGCTACAGTGTAAGCATCGATGGATATTAATTACAATTGACTTTGTGCACCCAACCAGCTGGCCACAAATCTGGACCAGCTCCATATGATTACAAAGAGGCTTTTATTTTTGAAGCCTCAGTCCGGATACACAGAGCTCCATCGTGGCGATCTTGACTCCGGTGGACCAGGCTCCCGCCGGGCAGACAACGGAGAAGGGTCAGTTAGTACCAGCACGACCACCGAGCAGCACCGAGTCTCTGACCTGAAACCTCCATAATGCATGGGGGCAAGAGAGGGTTGGTGGCTCCGCAGAACACTTTCCTGGAGAATATAGTCCGGCGGTCCAGCGGTGAGTTTGACTCTGCAATGGAAACAGAAATAAGTGATGCTTTCGATTTTATTTCTCAGCCAGGGAACCACACAGGACTGGGATGCTGAAGTATACCGACGTGTGTTCTTCTTGTGCCATTTGCTGGGAAGCAGAATCAGCAATCGCTGATTTTTTTCTTTTAAGTAGCAATTTTTTTTTTTTACCTGAAAGTTGACTGACACATTTCTTCTGATATAGAAAACAAAAACAGCCACATTATCCGAATTATGTGGATAAATAATGAAAAATCTAAATTATAGTTTGCTCTTATGGGAGGCTTTTTAAATTAGCTCTAGAAAAAAATTAGGAAAACACTAATTATTTGTTTTACTGATCAAGTAAGAGTAAAGATTATTCTTTATGTGATGAGTGCAATTTTACACCATCATATATTATGATTATCACAATATGAGGATTTTAAAGCATTTGTTTGAGGATTTGTGAGGTTGTTCCTTATTTATGCGCAGAAGCTAAAGTTCATAAACGAATGAAGCTCCAGATTTGATGCATGGTGTTTGTTCAGTGGTATTTAGGAGTAAAGTTCTGCTAATGTGAGAACATATAGTCTCATTTTTACAAGAACTGGATTTGCAGCCAATCCTAAAGGTCTTAATGTTCTTTTCAGGGATGTATAATTTGATTTATGGCACTTTATCTCTTAGCTACAAATACCAGAGAGTAGAGCGCAGTTTTGCTGTATACCTTTTTTATGTTCCAGAAAGAAAATGCATGTCAGCAAAACAGCCAGTAACTGTACTACTGGCGTAAATATTTAAAGTACTATGTGCACAGCAGGCAATCAGACATTATTCTCATGAGACTCAGAGGCTTTTCTTACAAACGTAGATGGAGGGGTGCAACATTGATTCAGTGTCTGTAAACTTTACTCTTCACCCCAGTAATGTGGTGGTTATCTGAAATTCAGTCTCTATTGTCTGAATGTCTGACCACAAAAGCCTGCAGAATGAACAACATGTACAGTAAGTTCAAGTGTGCAATTTAATTTGGAAGAACTTCAGTCACCCTTTTGTCTGAAGACAGCAGACTGCTCTGAAACTGCAGTAAAGTGGAAGAAGTTTTCAGCTCTTCATCAATATTTGATTCGCATTATGAGTGGAACCTAAACAGCTTTTCTTTTCTCTCCGTCTCATCTGGTAGCCAAATGTGGATGACTTTTACATCTTGTTTCCATTATATGCAGTAGTAAATATAAACTTGCATTATGGTGATTTAATAATGTATGGCGATTTGATAAATAATAAAAGGCATATGTTTTATTACGTATGTTTTCTTTATTTGTAATTTGGTGTTTAAAATTTCCTGTATTTTGTCTCAGAAACGAGCTTCCTGTTGGGAAATGCACAGGTCCTGGAGTGGCCAGTCGTTTACAGCAATGATGGATTCTGCAAGCTGTCTGGATACCACAGAGCAGAGGTGATGCACAAGAGCAGCACATGCAAGTAAGATGCTCTTCAAGCACCCAGCACCTTTCTTTCTTATGCTTGACTGGAAGCTTTAATCCACAATTTTAGTGTGGTTTTTTTTATGTTGTTTTTTTTTTTAATATATTGAATCTCCACTTTTTATTTATCAAAAGGGGAACTAATCTAAATACCTGGAAGTAGTCAAACCTGAAGTATAAAAAAAACATATATATAAACCTTACATTATGGAAACTCATAATCTATTATTCACATTTCATTATGTTTTCTTCCCTCTTTGTCTTATTTTGCAGTTTCATGTATGGTGATCTGACTGATAGAAATACGATAGACAAAATCAAACAAACATTTGACAGCTATGAGTCTAATTTCTATGAGGTGCTGCTGTATACAAAGAATAGTAAGTACTGTAAATTTGAATCACAAGATTTTAACAAAAAAACAAAATAAAATGAATTAAGGAATAAATGTTAAAAAAGAAAAGAAACGCACGATTAGAAGTAATACCTGGTCATTTACTTTTTGTTTTTTGATTGCTTCCCACAGAAACACCAATATGGCTTTACATGCAGATAGCCCCGATCAGAAATGAAAATGACAAGGTGGTGCTTTTCCTCTGCACCTTCAGAGACATCACCCTGTTCAAACAGCCAATTGACGATGAGTCCACAAGAGGTGAGAGACTTTATGTTACTGTACCAATAATTTCCACCTGATAGTATTCTGTATTTCATTGTATTTCTGGGATTTTCACATTGAAAGCTTTGGAGTTATCGCTAAAGGTCCAGCCATTACAATTAAAGACAAGGGAGTGTTATAGATTTTGACTGCACATGAGTGGCTTTGACTTATAAGACATTAGTTTCCTGGTGTGTAACGTACAACTGTCCAGGTGTTGTGTGTCCAGGTCAGTGAACAGTGGTCTCTGTGAGTCTATGCAGTGCCATATCCCTGGGGATTAATTGTGCCACAGAGACTTTTTGCATACACCAAGCAGAATTAAATGACAGTGAGGGCACAAGGAAAAGGTAGCTGTATGAATAATCCTGTTTCACAGAGGTAAAAAAAAAAAAAAAAAAAGGGTGTGGCGGGTTTCTGAAGATTGATTTTATATACTATCATATTATTATTCACATATTAATAGTTAAATATTTTTCAAGTCAGGATTTATTTATATCATAAATCTGCAGTGGTGCAATATGCATGGTGCATTTAAGGAGTGGACCCAAATGCAGTTGCTGGAGACTGACGTAATTAACCGTTTATTAGGATTGTTATCAAAAAAACTGAATTCAAAGTCCATTAATGAAGTCACCAAAAATCTGAAGAAAGGAGACAGTAGAAATAATTAAAAAAAAAAAAAAACTAACAGGGAGCATTCAAGGGAGATAACATAGAGACTTAGACAATGACTGGGGGGAAAGCAAAGGCAGGACTATTTATACACATCAGGGTAATCAGAGAAAGTGGAAACAAAGGGGTAACAAGGCACAGCCGAATCAATTCAAGACAACAAGACAAGAGGACAAAAGTTAAGCTAGTAACAAGACTTAGGAGACAGATAACTGCCAAACTAAAACAGGAAGTGAGAAGCTATAACTAAACAGGGACACATAGACACAAGAAAGTAGGAGGAACAAATAAAACAAATAGACCATAATATACAGAAACTGTAACAAAGAACTAAAAGACAAAAAATAAGAAACTAAGGAAGTACATGAAAATTCAAAACATAGAGAGAATGTGAAAAGAGACGGATCATAACAATTGCAAAAATGCAGGAAAAAAATGTAAAAAAACAAACAAACAAAAACAAATTTTTGTAGTAAGATAATCCCCAACATCTCTGAGATGTAATTGATCAGACATGATGTCACAGCACTGAATTGTGCATTCTGTCAATACCAACATAATGGTGATACTAATCAACAGGTATGAGAGCCTAAACCTGTTTATTTCCATTCATTGGCTAACAAAACACTCTGGGAAAAATTACAAAAAGAAAATGAGACCGCCCCTCATGCAACTGACTTCAAATTTGGCGCCACACTTGTTTGTGTATGTAACAGGATACCTTCAAAGTTTGACTCTTTGTCAAAACAGATGAAAAAGAGACAAGCGCATAGAGATTCTTTGATTTAGTAGATGCAAGTACACGGGACTTGTTTATTATAAATCTTGTAGAAATAATGTCAATTGAAATTGGGATCACTTTTATTTTTCCTTCAGTTTCTGTCACTTGTCTTTTCCTTCCGTGCTTCCTCTGGGAGTGGACCAGGTTTTCTTTTGCTGGGTAAAGTTTCCAAGTGTTGAAGTGTTGTGAACATTCCTAATTTCATATAGCAGGAAACCAATGCTGTCTCCTCTTCCTGTTTTGGCTGAGCAGTCGTGCTTGTGGCAGGTAGCAGACAGCAGTGCACAGTTAAAGCAAGGCTAGTAGGCAACCAGTCTAAACACAGGTGGTGTTATTATCCAACTGCAAAAATTCAGTTCAAGTCAAAAGATATCTATTGCCCATTTAACAAAGAAAATCGACATCACCTAATACTCCCAAAAACTCCAGTAAAATGTAAACATCTTAACATTAAATGCTCTTAAATGTTTCTTAATTCTTAAATAATGCTGGATGCCATGTTGTTTTCCTGTGCATTCTGTGTTGCTGTCTGTGGATAGGGTGGACAAAGTTTGCCAGGCTCACACGAGCACTGGCCAACAATCGAAACGTGGTGCAGCAGTTAACACCACTCAATAAGTCGGAGGTCAGCCACAAGCCCTCCAGACTGGCTGAGGTGAGCAAGACCCAGAATTTTCTTTCTAGAATCTGTATCTTTTAAATATGGCTTAGAGGTTCTTGTATCATGACGGCAAATGTTTCCTCTCAATGAAAGGCTCTCCAGCTGGGATCAGACATTCTCCCTCAGTACAAGCAGGAGGCCCCTAAGACCCCTCCACACATCATCCTCCACTACTGCACTTTCAAGACCACTTGGGACTGGATCATCCTCATCCTCACCTTCTACACTGCCATCATGGTACCCTATAATGTTTCCTTCAGGACCAAGCAGAACAACTTGGCCTGGCTGGTTGTGGACAGTGTTGTCGATGTCATCTTTTTGATTGACATTGTGCTCAACTTCCACACCACCTTTGTGGGTCCATCTGGAGAGGTGATTTCAGATGCCAAGCTCATAAGAATGAATTACCTAAAGACGTGGTTTGTCATCGACCTGCTGTCCTGCCTGCCCTATGATATCATCAACGCCTTTGAAAACGTTGATGATGTGAGTAAACTTTAATAAAGATCATTCTTTTAATGTGGGATTAATTGCTCAGACAATGGTATGTCTTTCCATGTATACATTAAAACGTTTCCACTTTACTGTTCTTTTTTTAATGTAGGATATCCTCACACATGCCTCTTCCACGGGTCATCTTCGTGAGTCACATTTCCACAGAAATAGCACACGGATTGAAGACTCAGTTCTCCCAGTAAGTAAATTTCTGTATTTCTTTAAATATGCTGTGATAAATATGGTTTGTACCATGCCTCTTGCTCTATGACAGTTTGGATAGGCTCCAGCTCCCCCGCCCCGCGACCTTGAATTGGATAAGCGGAAGAAATTGGATGGATGAATGGATGGAAATCAGGTCATATTATTGATCCCTTATGGTAACAAAACCACACTGAATAATCACATTGCAGAGTCTTTGAGCTCTTTGTTTTGAGTTTTTCACTAAGAACATTAGTATTGTCAACAATGATATCTACAAAATTCAGTGTTTACCGTGACCTAACGGCAAGAAGGTCCTGGGTTTGAATCCAGGAGGAGGCTGGGGCTTCATCCCTCTATCCAAAGACATGAATGGGTTAGGTTTATTGAGGATTCTAAAATGGTCTTAGGTGTAAAAGCGAGTGACCAACCACACACAACCAGTAAGGGAATACTAATTTTTCCCTTCACCAACAATGGTTCCCATATGGTTTTTGACCAGTATCTATGCTTGTGTTACTGTGGCCTTCTTCACTTGATTCTACATCATCACCATGACTGTCACATGTTTAAAATCGTGGGCAAGTTAATGTCACATGGTTATTGGTCACCTGACTGCAAAACCTCCATATGGCCCTTGTTTTTTGTACCTACCCCTTATGATCACATTAAAGTTTTTAAAAAACAAGGTGGAGTCAGCTAAACTGGTAAACTCAAGGCTTCAAAACATCAGTCCACTAACCGGTAGGTGATATCATGATGAGTTCATTCATTCATCTTATATACATGATCTTTATTTACATTAGGAGAGAGCCAAAATAAGACTCATTCTAATTTAAATAACTGTATGTAATTGTAACTGTATTCAACTGTATGTAAATAATTTATTTTACAATATCAGTGTTGTAATAATATGTAAAAGCAGCCAAAAAAAATCATGACTCCCGAGAACAAAACCAAGCAGTAACATGATTTTTCAATTTTAGCAATGAAAAATATTCACCCTTTAAGGAGATATAGTTCTTTTTTTTTTGCATATGTACAAATGTAACATCTCTGTGTACAACAAAATGTAACAACTCCAGTCGCACTCTGTTCTTTCAACTCAAAAATGTTAAATTTCACTGGCATCCCACAGGGATCTGTCCTGGAGCCTCTTTTATTTATCATCTGTCTACTTCCTCTTGGCCATGTCTTTCATAGATTTAATATCAGTTTCCAATGTTATGCTGATGACATGCAGCTCTGCCTGTGCACCAAATTTCCCACCACTTTTCGTACCACTGCTCTCAGTCTTTGCCTCCAGGAAATCAAATCCTGGTACTCCTGTAAACTTTATCAAATCGAATAGTGATAAAACCAAGGTTCTCCTCACTGACACCAGTCCACCTTGTGTAAATGTAAGTGTTTCCCTCCCTATTGACGACTCTTCTCAGGTCTTCTCTCTTCCTGGTGCTCGGATCATTACCAGAACTGCCTCCATTAGTCACAACATACAGGCCCATCAGCAGCTTCTTTGGCTAATATCACATCATATTGATATCAACATTCTGCTCATCACCTTTGAGACCACAACATCGTTCTGCAGTACCACTCTTAACTTCTGCACATCAACACACCCATTTGCACTCTTCTTCCTTCCATCTCACTGTCCCTTCCCCTCAACTGAATACAATGTGAGCTTTCAGATGCTCTGCTCCTAAACTCTGGAGTTCCCTCTCAAAGCGCACCTCTTTACATTGCCATACTCTCTCGGATTGTCTTCCACCAGTCACATGAATCCTCTGTTCTTAATGATTTAACACATTCTGAACTTGTTTTATTGACTTGACAGATATTTTCTTCTCTTAAGGTGAAATCATTTTAATCATGAAAACCCGTGTAAATTTTTAACATAAGATAATAATGCAGCTTTCATCTGATGTACAATGTATTTGCCACTGTGTTAGTTCCAAAAAGCAGTTCCAAAAAGTAGCTTAAATATATCACAAATGTATCTGTTATTCTGGATATCTGGTTCACATTTTCACTTTCTTTCTCTGTAGGGTCTCAGCAGCCTCTTCAGTTCCCTTAAAGTCATCCGCCTGCTCCGTCTGGGCCGCGTAGCCCGAAAACTGGACCACTACCTGGAGTATGGAGCTGCGGTCCTGGTCCTGCTGGTGTGTGTCTTCGGCCTGGTGGCTCACTGGCTTGCCTGCATTTGGTACAGCATTGGTGACCACGAGGTCATTGATGAAACCACCAACACCATTAAGACAGGCAGCTGGCTCTACCAGTTGGCACTGAGTATTGGAACTCCTTACCGCTACAACACTAGCGGTAATGGCCGGTGGGAAGGAGGTCCTACCAAAGACACGCTGTACATTTCTTCTCTCTACTTCACCATGACTAGCCTGACCACCATTGGATTTGGTAACATTGCTCCAACAACAGATGGCGAGAAGATTTTTTCCGTGGCTATGATGATGGTGGGCTGTGAGTACCCAGTCACCACACACTGTATTTCCAACATGCATCACATTTAACAGTTTCTCCAAAGGTTTCACAAAACCTTTGAAAATGGCACAGGAAACATTTAACTAGCAGCCACAATGTGATAGAGTAATACAGCCATATAATGGAACGATCCATGAGTTTCAAACTGTACTTGGAGCTGGGAAAGGATGTTTTAACCATATTCAGTAGCATCATTTGTGGGTGAAGTTTACCAGAACAACAGCTCTGTAACAACAAAAACAGCCCTGTCTCCCCATCACTCCACACTAAACAAAGCATACATACTTTGATGTCATTCGTGCATTCATCCATTCATAATATGCTAGTTGAACCTCGCAGGAGATGAAACAGTCTGGCTACACTTAATTGCACGCTAGTCAAGATAACGTGCTCTCCACAGTCCTGCTGGCTATTTACCAGCTGCCAGTAAAGCAACATATGGTACGTATGTTCTAAAACATGAGGAGGATTAGTGCAGGATATTAAGTCCCAGCACGCTGTGATCAATACATGGCTGCTTTTACCCATAGTTAACATAGTGTATAGCATTACTGATGTATTTAGAGATGACTTTGCTTAGACACTAACATATTTATGTACCCACTATTGAAACATTTCATGGCAGAGTTGACTTTGCTGTCTCTTTTTACATTTTCAACAAAGTGAAAGTGAAACGTTGCAAATCAGTTGAATTTCTAGTTTTCACAAAATATTTTTGAACCATTTACTTTTATTTATTGCAACTTCCTCCTAACCTTTTAATGTGCATATCCTCAGTGGACACTATTAAGGAATACTTTGCTAGGACTGAGCTGGGCCCCTGTTTTCCTTCAGAACTGCTTTAATCTTTCAAGGAATAGATTCAACAAAGCGCTGGAAACATTCCTCTGAGATTTTGGTCCATACTGACGTGATAGCATCACACAGTTGCTGCAGATTTGACACCTGAACATCCCATTGCACCATATAACAAAGGTGCTCTAGTGGATTGAGATATGGTGGCTATGAGTACAGTGAACTCATTGTCATGTTCAAGAAATCAGTTTGAGATTATTTAGACTGAGCGGCTCAAAGTGTGCCCTGAAATTTTTCATTTTCACCCAGAGAACTGTTACTCATTGGATTTCTTCTCTTTTTCAGACCATTCTCTGTAAACTCTAGAGATGTTTGAACGAGAAAATCCCACTATATCAGCAGTTTCTGGAAAACTCAGACCAGCTCGTCTGGCACCAATAACCACACCACATTCACTTAAATCGCCTCTCTTCCCCATCATGATGCTCAGTTTGAACTTCAGCACATCAAATTGACCATGACTACATGCCTAAATGCACTGAGCTGGTGTCATGTGATTGGCTGGTGTGTGTATCAGCGTCACAGAGACATCAACTAGACATCCATTTAAAACATTAAAAACATTTTCAGTAGAAAATCTCTTCCTAAAGGCCTGGAAGCATGCTCTAAATCAGGGATTTAAATAGGTTGTCTATCTGTACCTGCCACCCTAATTGACCAAACTGACAGTTAATTATTATTTAAAATCACATTTCGATAATGGCAGAATTCAATATTCAGAAAGTGAAGTAGGTATTTATTCCTTATAGAGCTAAATGATCCACAGACAACGTTTTCCTCTTTTCATTCTGGTCATGGTTTCACGTTTAGCTGCAGCCTCGGTGCTTGAACCACTCTGAGTTTCGGCTTTGTCAATAATCAAAAGTGACATGTTCAGCGCCCATCACAGCCTGCTCTGTGAATGTCTGTCTGAGGGCCGGTCGTCACATCAGAAAAGTATTGCATGTTAATTCAGTCAGTCGTTTTTTCAATGCAGGGAATAAATATCATTGCATTCTTCTGTATTTCACATGGTCAGTAGAAACGTCATGAAGAAAGTCAAAGTTAAAGACTTCATTTATTCCCAAATTACCCTTAAAGATTTCAGCAAATACAGATATTTTTTTCTTTACATTCCCTGTGTTGCGTGACTTTCAGTATTTAATGGGACACGACTGTCAAATTGATGAGGATGAAGCTTATAGAGAGTCTTGTGTAACATGAACTTAGAAATGATGCATTATGTTATATAAGTCTACGTATAAGTCACGCCATATTCCTTAGCTAACTTCAAAACTATCTAGAACTTAGTACTGTAACTACATTAGTGGCTCCTAAGTTATGTCTTTGGTGTCTTAGTAATTTTTTGTGGTTCCAATTCACCAAAATAGAAAGGCCTATTTTTACTCCAGCTTGTTTGCTGCTTTCATCACACACTGCAGACAGAGTAATAGCTTCACCTTTGATCTCAGTGCCTCTACAGTACCTTGGTCATCACTCACCTTTGTGCACTAACCTTTGGCCCATCCCTCTAAAACAGCATGTATAGTGATGCAATAAAACCAGTGAGAACACAGAAAGTGACAGCCACGCTTCAAGCTTCATACAGTCGAAAGTAAACACCCATTATTCTGATGGCGCCTGGATCACGATGATCATTCAGTCACACTGCAGTGTCGGCTTCAATTATGGCGCATAAATCTCCTGCTATAGATACGGTAATTATTTGAGTGGAGAAGGAATCGAAGAGAGGGCCAGTTTGCCCGCAGGCTCGGGTGTAGTAAGTGGACAATGAGCCATCACGTTAGATATGTATCCTAACCTCTGTGATCCTGCTGTGGTGACCGGAGATGAAGCTTTCCCGTTGAGTGGATAAAACCCCACAGTAAGAGACGCTGAGTGACTCTTTGAGGTCACTGCAGCACGGCACTCCTACCCAGGAACTGTGGATTAGAAATTATATCATAAAGAGTTAGCCCATCCCTCGTTGTGTATATCAGGCTATGCATGCATGTATTTAAGAAAACTGCACTGTCAGCAGTGCTGTTTTGTGTACATTTACTTTTCAGTAAATTACAAAACAAAACAAACAAAATTATTAAAACCAAATAAATAAAATTCACTAAAGAGTTTATCCAAAATGTAAAATACAAACAGTACTATATTATTGTAGAACCAAGATATAATGATTATATGCTTGTAGTGCTTATACAACATCACGTCAGATGGACATTCACACTGTTTTTAAGGTTTTCGTTTTTCTATCACTGTAAAATCTTTGAAATCTTAAAATTACTCTCATTTGTGCACCGGCGATTATGTAATTACAGCATCATTGATCAAGTGTTAGTCATGTATGAATCAGGGGATTGTAATAAAGAGTGGCAAGCAAAGGTTTGAGCAATCATAATCAAATGGCATAATTTGGTGATTATCAAAAGAAAAAGAAAAAAGAAGAGTCTTTAATGGTGCTGTACTCTTACTCCAGCCTTCATACGACTGCAGATGAGCGCTAACAAGATTTCCCTCAGAGTGGCCTGGAGGAGCAACTGTTCTGTGTGAACAGGGTCTACAGGTTAACTCCTCATCAGGTGGAAAAATGACCTTTGACCTTATGACAAGTCACAAAAGTCCCCGAAGGTCTAGAAAGGCAAGTAGATGAGCTGGTTTGTTCCTAGAATGTCATTTGGAGGGAAAAAGTCTTCATGTGGTTGTGTGGAAGCCGGTAACGTGGAAAACAGTTAAAGGACAGTTAAATATCAGCATGCTCCGGTTTTTTCCCGTCATAAACTAGTAACCGCTCCAAGGTATACCTGAAATTTTGCTCTATAACAGCTGGGACACTAACCCTTAATTGGACAAGTTGAAAAAGTTAAGGGAATAAAGTTTTGGATTAGATCTCAATTAATTATTTAATCTTTAATCCAAATAAAAAAAAAAAATTCGTGTTAAATACTCCATTAATCACACATATATTCCACTGAAACGTTTTGTCATAGGCAGTTTCCTCAACAATATTTAACTCTAAATTTGAGGTATGAAAGTTGGATACCGTGATCTCATAAATATGATTATTTGTTATCTAAAAGCATTTATCTCTCGCAGGAGAGATTAGTTCTCTTGGCTAGCTTGAGAATGACTTGTCCCCCCAGATGAGCTGGAAGAGATAATCATGTCTCGGATAAGCGGAAGAAGACGGATGAATGAAAACGTTAGATTCGAATAAATAAGATGAACTTTTGCTCTTCCGTCTTTTAGCGCTGCTATATGCCACAATCTTTGGAAACGTCACCACCATCTTCCAGCAGATGTACACCAACACAAATCGCTACCACGAGATGCTCAACAATGTGCGTGACTTCCTTAAGCTTTACCAGGTTCCCAAAGGTCTGAGCGAGAGGGTCATGGACTTCATCGTCTCCACCTGGGCCATGTCGAAGGGCATTGACACAGACAAGGTACAAATCTGTGCAAAAGTTTCAGGGGGTGCTTTCAAAAACTGATGTGCCAGGATACTTGTTGGAGATCTTAGGATAGTCCCATGAAGTTAGGCTCCTCAGCTATTTCTGTTTGTCCCTTTAATGCCAGACTGACACTACAATGTGGAGATCTCACCTCTGTGAAGCCCTAATCATCTGCTGGGGGGGGGGGGGGGGGGGGGGATTTATCTTTTGGATTTCATGTTTTCATTTATTGTCTTTCCCAACAACCTAATTAAAGTTTATGCCCTTGGTTAAATCTTGCCTGCCTCCCATATCTGTCTTTTAGGTCCTGAACTTCTACAGTCCATGCAGTCAGTAACAACATTACCATTGTTGTTCTCATGAAGTAAATCAGATCACATGGTCCAACATCTGGAGTTTAAAGATTATTTAAAGAAGCAGCTTTCATGTCTCTGCGGTTCTATTTTTAAAACGTTTAGTAATACATCTGCTAAATGAGCAGCGGAAATGTGCTACATATTTAATGTCCTCCAGCGATGATGCATTAAGTGTTTGCTGCACAAATCTCACCATGTCTTTCAGGTTCTCTCCATCTGTCCTAAAGACATGCGTGCAGACATCTGCGTCCACCTCAACAGACAGGTGTTCAATGACCATCCAGCTTTTCGCCTGGCAAGTGACGGCTGTTTGCGCTCTCTCGCCGTGGAATTTCAGACTACACACTGCGCACCTGGAGACCTCATCTTCCACATCGGGGAGAGCGTTGATACGCTCTGTTTTGTAGTCTCGGGTTCACTCGAAGTCATCCAAGATGACGAGGTCATCGCAATACTAGGTAATCCAGGGCAATATTGTGAAATAGACCAAGCAAAGTTGTACCTGCTGCTCTCAGTTGAAGTTAGAGCAAAGTTTGTTTCAGTGCAGAGTTTTCTGAAGTCCTTTTTATGCTTTACAACCTATATGTGTTCGACTTTATCCCATTTTATTTATATTTATCTGAGCCAACAGATGTTTATGTGATATCTGGCCCTGAACAGGTAAAGGTGACGTGTTTGGAGATGCATTCTGGAAAGAGACCACGCTGGCTCGAGCCTGTGCAAATGTGCGCGCTCTGACGTACTGCGATCTGCACGTCATCCGGAGAGAGGCTCTGATGCGGGTGCTGGAGTTTTACACCGCGTTCGCCAACTCTTTCTCCCGCAACCTCATCCTCACCTGTAATTTGCGAAAACGGGTAAAACTTTCACTGTCCTGTGTCTTTTAGTAAAGGGTGTTAGTGTCATCTTAAAGCAAGGGATTACTGATTGCATTTGTTGTCATAGGCAAAAGAGATAACAGGGTGCACAGCTCCCACCCAGCTGGACTTCAACATTGTACATTACACTACTAAAATTACCAAGGTGTAATAGACTGCAAGTGAATCAGTCTTTACAATCTACAACAAATGCAATACAACCAAACCTGCTTCTTTACAACATAAACTCTCCATCTACAAACTCCTACATCATCAAGAGCTGAGCAACCAAACCCAGTACACAGGAACATCTATAACCATAACTTTTCACCAACTGACAGTAGGAATAAAAACACTTTTTCTTATTTTGTTTGTATTGCAAAGCATTTTGCAACGTCTTGCCGTGCATATGCTAAACACACATATCTATATGTGTATCTAGTACTTAAATGATCATTACATTTAAAATAAAAGGAGAAACAGAGAAAGAAAAGGTGTTTGTGCCAGCAGTAAATCATAGACAAAAATTAGAATCAAATCCCTTCTTTGCAGATGATTCATACATTCATTCATACAACATGTGCTGTCGCCTTGAGCTAGGCAGCATGGAATACCTGAGTGCGATGCAGAGTTGTATACAGTTTTCCATAAAGTGTGTAATGGTAAATGGATTGTATATATATACATAGCACATTGTCTTTGTATTGACCGCTCAGAAAGCCTTTTTATCAAATTACAAACTGAGAGTGAACAGCTCAAATGTGAAGAGGATAAATGTAAATAAATCAGCACATGCACACTGTCTCCATCCAGAGTTCCCCAATCTGTAAAAAGGACAGTGACAAAAAATTAGTTCAAAGCCGAACAATTAGCCGGTCCAAACTAAGGCTCTAATATTTCATAAAGGTTCTCCTGGCTACACATATTGATCCCACTACAGCACGGAGATGCTTTGCTTTCCAGCCACAAGAGTAGGTTTCTTATACATTCTGCTGTAATACTATCTTTTAAGTTCTTAATGGATGCTCATATCACGTCAAGTCGTGCCAGGGCACGTAGTCTGTTGTGTTCTTTGTTCAGGACTGAGATGTATGAAATACTTTTGAGGATGTAGGTTTAAAAGCTGTGGCTGTAACAAAGCAAACTGGCCTTTTAAGAATGTTTGAGCGTTTTGTTGGATGTGCTGTGAAGTAAATATTAATTGGCACAGTTTTGTGGCAGGTATTTGGACTTTGCAAAAGTCTCAAGCTCTCTTCATTTCTTTATATTTTGTTAGGAAAATGGGAAATAGGTGCAGTGGTTTATTGAAACCTGCGCAAACATACATGGACAGTATACATTATATGAGGCAAAAACAGAGTGTGTACAATTCCTAATGAGCTTTAAAAACAGTATTTGGTATGACCACCTTTATTCTTCAACACGGCCTCTCTCAGACAAGCTTTCTTGTTATTTCTTAAGTAGTCTTCAGTCTCCAGGCTTCTTGAAGGAAATTCAAAGCTCTTCTTTGAATTTTGGCTGCCTTTTGTTCAGTTTTCTCTCAAAATGATCCCACACTGCTTCAATAATGTTGAAATGCGGGCCTCTGGGGAGGCCAATCCATGCTGATAGTGTTTGATGGTGTGTTTTGTCTATCCAGGTATGTTTTTACGGCATCGGCAGTGTGTTTGGGACCATTGCCACTGACTTTCAGCACAGTCCTTGTGTAATTTGGCATAAATCAGCCTCAGTTTTGCTTCCTTGAGAATGGCTCCTTGACAAACACACTTCCACTGAGGCCATTTCTGAGGAGGCTTCAGTCAACATTGAAGGGCCAGATGCAGCTTTCAAGTCCTGTGTCAGGGCTTAACATAAATGATTCATAGGACATTGTTAAAGTGGCTTAACATCCTGTGTACAAGTACTGGACTGAAAATGAGTTAACAAGCAGCCACGCCTGGAGAGACACTGCTCAAGACCACTTTAAAAAAATAATAATAAGGCAGTCTGACTTATTAAAGCAAAATATAAAGACATAAGCAGTGACTTAAGACTTCTTTGCATGTTTAATAACATAACAGGTCGTAGACATTTTATAGATTACTTATTGTCAGCCGAGCCCATTAGTAGCTGTCTTCTACATTGGTTTTCTAATCTATTTCTAATCATCTAAACTAGTCAGTTTCAGATTAATCCAAAAATGATATTAGAGATGTTGATGCTAACTATTACACTATTACTATATCAGTTGAAATAATTGAGTGGGAGCTTTGTACACAGTGGGCTTTAACCTGGGATTCATGGGGGTGAGTGTTTCACAGATTAACTTCTCAGGTACACCAGCACTGAAAGTTTCTACCAGAGTGGTATCGGAAGGTAGTGAGACGCTTGGAGTTTATTGACATTTCTTTTCTTTGTCTTCAGAAGGAATTCAGGAAAGACTCAGAGCCTAAATTGTCCTCCATTATTGACTTGTTGCTCCATTAACGGTTTCCCTTGTGCATTGCTGCTTTCAGCTCATAAATATTTCAACATTCAGAACAACTTCAGGCAGCTGTACTTGCTTTGAAGCTGCATTATACGGACATTGTACAACTTGCTTCGTCCAGGTCGAGCACTAGAGCATGCACACTGTAAGTTACAATTTACAGTGTGTCCTGTATCAGTGTCCTCATGCACGCACTCTCCCTCTTGCAGGTCATCTTCAGGAAGATTGCCGATGTGAAGAGGGAGCAGGCGCATCAGAGTGACGTGACTCTGTCGATTCCTGAAGACCACCCGGTTCGCAAGCTGTTCCAGAAGTTCAGACAGCACAGAGACGCTCAAACAGAAGAGTCCAACACTTACTTAGATCACAACTGCGTGCAGGTGGAGATGCAGCAGCACCACACTGACTCTAACTCTTACACTCAGCCCAGTCACTCAGCATGGCAGGAGAACACCTCAGCAGGAGGGGGGGACAGTTGCAACATGCCTGAAAAGTCAGAGCAAAGGCGCACAATGGAGGCGGTGGGGTCTGCATCAAAGCCTTGTCCAGAGAGCCGGTTTGGCCAGAGCAGTGGTGCAGGTGGAGAGGGTAACGCAGGGAGCGGCAGAGGTGTGAGAGGCTGGGCAAAGTTTAGAAACGCCACATCTGCTGAGCCAGCACGTCCTCCTGTCGAGCAGGAGAAGCAGACTCAGAAAGCAGACGAGTGGCCGAAAGGATCGCAGTCCTCAGAACAGATCGCAGCCCCCAAAACGAACCACGAATCAGGGGGAGGTGGAGAGAGGGGAAGCACAGAGGGCAGCAACAGCGCAGGTGAGGAAACAAGCGCCCTGCACAAAACCGACTCCTGCGACAGTGGTATCACAAAGAGCGATCCACGCATCGACCGAGCAGGAGATTCGAGAAGCTCCTTCGAGCGAAGCCCGATGGAAAGGAGCCCCATGGAGAGAAATCCATTCGAGCACAGCCTCGGGGTTTACGCCGAGGTCTCCCTCAGACACTCATTCATGCAGCCGCTGTCTGAGCAAGCGCTGCTTCAAGCGACGCTCCACGCGGCCAAGCTGGAGCTGAAAGCAGACATTCAGATACTGAGCGGGAGACTGTCGCTGCTCGAGGCTCAGGTGAGCGAGATCCTCAGGCTGCTGTCGGTAAAAAGACTCTCACTGCCGCCAGCGTCCTCTCCAAAAGCAAGACGGAAAAGTCAAGACTCGGTCACCGCCTCCAGGCCGGCTTCACCCAAAACAGACGACGAGGATCTTTAAGTTTTCTCACTTAATAAAAAAATTAAAGAATTAGATAAGCATCGTGCATGTCCTGCTGGACTACAAGTTTTAATACTTGTTTGCATGCAAAAATGTTACCTTAGCACCACAAGAATCCAGGTATTTATCTTATACTGTAGCTTTTAACTTATGAGACACTTGTGTGTGAGAGGAAGCAGGGACAAATAATTAACAACAAGCACAAAAAGGAAATGATGCTTGATGAAGTAGTTGGAGTAGTTCTTTACGTTTCTGGAAGTAAGTTTACAGTTGTTTTTTTTTGGGGGGGGGGGGGGTTGTTTGTTTCTTGGTAGAAAACCTTGAAGTTCACATTTCTATTTTGTGGACAAGCTGAAGCTCAATGAGCATTTCAACATGCACAGTGTATTATAAATACACAGCTTTATCTTATTTAGGAGGGAAATTCAGAGTTTTTGTTGCTCATCCTCAGTGGAGCGACTACCTTCAGAGTTAATTATCAGGTAATTAAATGTGCCTTACAATAGCAAAGCCTCACTGCGAGCTGTTTTGATGAAATCTAATGTTATATATACATATAAATCTATATGCATTGTCTTATTTAAAAACTCATTTCCTGTGCATGTAAAAATAAAGGACAGCAATGCAATAATGCCACTTTTACATTTTTGTTAAAGGTTTCTTTTCCTTCAGGATGCGAACATGTCACCAGGTTTTTGCAGCAGACTCATTGTGCATTTTTCTTCACGTAGCTTTGCATCTTGCTCAGGTATCTTTGTTCTCAGACTGAATTTTAACGATTTCGATTTATTAGCCATTTTGTAAGATAAATGGTACTGCATATCCTGTTTTAATCGTTTAAATGATGGTTCACTATGCATATCTAAAGGGAAGGTGCACTAAACTCAGTTTGTTCATATTTTTTTGGTGGTTTATGAAACCACTGGGGAAATGCTGTGTGAACTGTAAGGGTCCAAGCATGTGACTGTTAAGTATGTCTGTTCTATGTTACGTTCAGAGACGACCTTGCATGCATCCGAGGGAGCCTGTCAACTGTGAAATGAGTAATGAAAAGTAATGCCTGCTCACCATCTGTTGTTTAGTTTCTTCTCTTATGTAACACAAAAGTCTGCCTTTAAACTGGAAAGTGCAACACGCAAGCGGGTTTCATGTCACAATGTTTTGTTTAATCCAGGTGAGTCACAGGAGGATACCGATTACAGTGGATTTACACTTTCTCCATTCTCATTTTTCTCCTTTAAATATGATTTTTATTTAGCAGTTGACAAACAAAGCAACACTTTTGCACTGACTTCTGAATCATCTTTAAACAACAGTGCTAATAGGGAGGGAGGGAGGGAGGGAGGGAGAGAGATAGATAGATAGATAGATAGATAGATAGATAGATAGATAGATAGATAGATAGATAGATAGATAGATAACAAATACTTAATTGTAGGTCCCCACATGGAGATAACAAGTCAAGGAGACACAAATTATGCTGTAAGTACTTTTAAGTACTGTGTAATTTCTTGATAATTTGGCATAAAAACAAACAGTATTTCCCAATCTTACATTATAAGAACACTGGACTTTTCAAGGTGCAGGTCATGCTGTGGATTGACATAAACTTGCATAACTTCCAGCTATTTTAGAGGAAAGGAGATGCTCTTATCCTATCTACCTAAAGTATTTGTAGCTAAATATAATTACAATGTAATTTCAAATAACCAGTGTTGGGAAGGTTACTTTTAAAATGTATTCCATTACAGATTACAGAATACATGCCCCAAAATGTATTCTGTAACGTATTCCGTTACGTTACTCAATGAGAGTAACGTATTCTGAATACTTTGGATTACTTAATATATTATCATGCTGTTTACAACTACATGAATGTACTATTGCTGTGATTTATTACTGTTACTGAAGGTCCGCGGCTCCGAACCGTAGTAAAGGGACCTCTGGCCTTTACTACGGTTCGGGTTCGGGTTCGTGTCGGGCTCGTAGCCGAAAACTAGCTTTACTTTGTTGTCTGGGACAACTTTGCTAGCGAGAGACAGAGAGAGGCGTTGAAAGGCTGCTGCAACGGGACTTATCGTTTCGGAGGAAAACACGAACACAGCGTACAGTCGAGTCTTAATAGCTTACTTACAGCTGGGCTCGTCAGGCTCTCTTCTTGGCTGCAGTGGTTATTATTATATTTACATGCTTCCAGCTCCCGTTTTTGCTCGATGACAGCTCGTACTTTTCCTTTTTCTCCCTCCCTCGCTCACAGACACATAACGTGTATGGCAGTCCATTCTCCCTGCAGCACGGACTACACCGCCCATGATGCTACATTCTTTAGAGCTATACCTGTAGCATTCTGCCTATTAGCTTAGCACAACAACAACAACAGGCGCTCTCTCACCCTGGAAACACGCAGAGAGAGAGCGTCACCCTGTAACCATGGTAACCGTAACGCTGCCACCTGGAACAACAGAACTTAGCTGTCAAACAAAACCCAAACAGTCCTGACCCGCCACAATATGAAACAGCGAAGTACCGCCGTGTAATCCATTTATTTCAACAAAGTAACTGTATTCTAAAGACCACCTTTTAAACGGTAACTGTAACGGAATACAGTTACTCATATTTTGTATTTTAAATACGTAACGGCGGTACATGTATTCCGTTACTCCCCAACACTGCAAATAACATACGAAGAAACTGCATTTAATTACAGGGGAATTACACCTTTATAAACTGGTCGTATTATAAAGTATTACAACTGCTGTGCAGAACATAAATACACATGTAAGAATTTTAAAAATAAATTCATTTATTATTATTTGGGGGGAGGTGGGATTTCTCCTGGATACGATCTTTAATCAGAAACACTGAATCGGTTTCAGCCTATTTTTGAAGGGTTATATAACATATAGAGAAACATATGTCTGCATCTCTGTGTGAATATAAAACTGTGTACTGGGCTGTTTAAAGACTAACTTCGTGCAGCCCTCCAGAACAGCGGGTGGCACTAATGCTTCATTTTAGTGTCTTTGTGTAACTGAAACACACAGAGAGAAAAGAAAAGAAAAAAGTAGGAGGGCTGCACAAGATTGAGATCTGAGCACAGAGAAAAGTTACAGCAGGTAAGTAAACTTACCAGAGCTTTAGTTCTTTTCCTCTTTGCAGTTGTGTGAGTCAACGCTGGGTTTTTGCTGCCTTTTACTGGAGAGTTGCGCTGCATGCACTCCGTTATACCTACTGCAGGCATCCAAACGTTTAACTGGGAAAAGTTTGTATAATAATAACACGGCACAGCATGTATTGAGAAAAACAACAATAAAGTCCCCACTATAAACCCGTTTGCTTTCAAAAACGAATATAAGCAAAACTGTTGCTCATAAATTATTTTTAAGATGACCTCAGATCAGCCTGCACAACATTCGCCTTTTGGTGCCTGTTTTGTCAAATTTAATGCGAATCCATGTTGCATATTTACTGTTTACTGCATCTACCCTCACATTTTTAAATGTTAACGAATGTTTTGATCTAAAGTATGAATAAACACATAATTTACAGGAGTTAGATGCTCAACAGCTTCCACACTGATCATAGAAGACACAGCAAAGTCTTGAACCCCTCCTCATTCTTCATATTATGCTTCCAAAGAGTTATTCTTGTACTTTTTTAGAAGTTCTCTTGAGCAATAGTTCTTTCGGGTTTTTCAGAGCTTTTCTTTTGGACATTGGCTGCTTTTCTCTTTACTCGTTTTTATGAGGAATGTTTTTGTTTGTCAAGCCACTTAACGTGAATCACTCAAGCATAAATAGGACACTACTACTACAACTGTACTAATACTTTGTTACTACTGGTTCATCTTTTGATGAACCAGTAGTAACAAAGAGCCAACTTTAGCCAACAATAGTATCTTTATCCACTTTGTTACTGACAGACTGTCACAAAAAAACCCACAATTTGTCCCGGTTTGTTTAGCTGAATCTACAAAAAGATAACACAGTTTAATAGCTACAAAATAGAATAGTATTTTTACAGAGCTACTAGCCAAAAACTTGGCATAGCTCACCATGGTGTACGGTATTTTCTTTCTTTCTTTTTTTTTAAATTGTAAAAACTGGACAAGTGGACAGACTTTTAGGTCTGTCACATCATCTATTTACAGCAGAGGAATGATATCTGGAAGTCATGTCTTAAGTAATATGGAAAAAATCCAACATGACCTGACACATTACCTGAGTGCTGCATCTGGCCTTTTAGCTGATCCATTTACTGTTCATTGAACCCTCATCAGAAATGGTCTCAGTGGGAAGGGTGGGTGTAATTTATTTTCATGGAAATGATCCCAAATACACTGCAAATGCATTAAAAGAATACCTGGATAGAAAAACATAAAATGGATCACCGTCAGTCATGGATTGGCCTCTCCAGAGCCCGGACTTCAACATTATTGAAGCAGTGCGTGGTCATCTTGACAGAGAACAGGACAGAAGGCAGCCAATATCCAAAGAAGAGCTTTTTTTTTCTTTTTTCTTTCCCACCTGTCCCGTTTGGCTCTCTTGCCATCAGAATTATTGTCTAAAGGCAAAGAAAGATGCCCAACGGATTTATTTTACCAAATGGACCATCCCGGCCTTGCCGTATTGGTCTATTTGATTCACCTTTGCTTTTATTGATTATTTTATTTTATTTTATTTTCGCTTGCTACACACAGGACAGACTTGACTGGGGGAAAGAAAAGGGGGAAAGAAAGAGGGAAAGAAAAACAGCGGGGAAGAGGAACGGTGATAAAGGGCAAAAAACAAAATCTAACAAAACAAACAGACAAAAAATACATTTATCAATCACCTGGATCATCTGTTGAGAAGAAAAAAAGAGAAAAGAAGCAAAAAAGAGAGCAATATAATAAACAACATCATTGCGATGACCTATGTGAATATAACAGTGAAAACTAATTATTGAATATTATTGTGCCGCACGTTGGATCGACAGCGCACAGTGTGCTTTGAGGTAGGAGCCAAAAAGGGTGTAGTTTATGTCTGTGAGCACCCGTTTGTACCAACCCCCTGACCGTGGCTCAGGGGGGTTGGGAAGCGTATCTGTAACCGGAAGGTCGCCGGTTCGTTCCCCGGGCTCTCTGTCCTGGTCGTTGTGTCCTTGGGCAAGACACTTTACCCTACTGCCTACTGGTGTTGGCCAGAGGGGCCGATGGCGTGATATGGCAGCCTCGCTTCTGTCAGTCTGCCCCAGGGCAGCTGTGGCTACAACTGTAGCTTGCCTCCACCAGTGTGTGAATGAATAGTGGCATTGTAAAGCGCTTTGGGTGCCTTGAAAAGCGCTATATAAATCCAATCCATTATTATTATTATTATTACCTGTGAGCATGAGCGCACTTGTATTTAAATGGTTCCTTCATGTAATGATCTGCTAGAGGGTGTGGGGAGCCATAGCCCCGTCCTCCAGGGCATGAAGCAGGTATGGAGGAGATTAAGGCTCCAGACATCCAGAGACCCCCAGAGCACAAGAGACCAAGGAAGACCAACAGAGGGGCAACTGCGCCACTCTCCCAGAAAGAGCTGAGGAGAGCCCCAGTTGAGGGGTCACTCAGCAGCCGCGGAGCAGAAGCCAGGGGGGGTTGCAGTGACGTGCCCGTGAGCTCCGCCGGCAGCCAGCTGTGCCAGAGTGACTGACCTCCGGGCCGAGAGGCTGAGGGCACCCTACCCCCGGAGGGGCCCGAGCAATCCCCAGGCTCCAGGCCTCGACAAACAGCCACCAGGAGTGAGCCGGTGCGTACCTGGACGCCCATCCCTGGACACAAAGAACGAAAGAAGAGCTTTGAATGTCCTTCAAGAAGCTTGGAGAACTATTCCTGAAGTCTACCTGAAGAAATGACAAGAAAGGTTGTTTAAGAGAATTCAGGATGTGTGGAAGAATAAAGACGATCATACCAAATATTAACTTTCAAGCTCATTTTCAAGTTGGTATCAACTGACAAAGGTCCTACTTTTTTAGCTGATCTTGTGGCCTCAATGTTACAGATGAATTATCACTCAGCAAATTTGGCTTCAAGCAGAATTTAGCATTCATAAACTAAACACGCGACCCAGACACCGAGCTATAAATCCAGCTATAAATCGTTTTAAATGTATTTGTTACCCATGCTCCATATGTATGTTTTGAATTGAGGGATAATTTTCAAACAAAGCTTGCAGGCAGACTCAAAAATTTTCCCATGCAAGTGTTTACATTTTTAAAAAAGGTGTATTAAAAATATAAATGAGTTTATAACCCAAAGGATTGTTTTGATTTCTGAGATCAGCGCTGAGATGGAAATGCAGCTTCCACCTCACGAGGGAGGCGAGCTGTCTGTGGTCGACATGCACACGGGTGGAGAGCCTTTGCGGATCATCCTCAGTGGCTACCCAGAGGTCAAAGGCGACAGCGTGCTTTCCAAACGTCGCTACGTCCGGGAACATCTGGACCACCTCAGGAGGGTGCTGATGTATGAACCGCGAGGACACTATGACATGTACGGGGCCCTGATCGTGGACAGCGAGTTACCCGAGGCCGACCTGGCGGTGCTGTTCATGCACAACGAGGGCTACAGCACCATGTGCGGCCACGCCGTCATCGCACTGGGACGCTTCGCTGTGGACTACAAACTAGTGAAAGAGCCGAAGTCGCCAGAGACACAAGTGAACATCCACTGTCCCTGTGGCCTGGTGAAGGCCTTTGTTGAGTACTCTGAGGGGAAAACGGGAGGAGTGAGGTTTCTCAGCGTGCCAGCGTTTGCATTTGCAACAGGTAGCACAAAGGACTGTAATAGTTCTCAGGTATTTGAATGTTCTCCAGGACTAATTCAATATTTTTTACCAGATGTGACAGTGTCGGTGGAGGGGTTTGGTGAAGTAACGGTTGACATCAGCTACGGAGGAGCTTTTTATGCCTTTGTGAATGCCCAGAGGTTTGGTCTGGATGTGTCCAAGTCCAGGACTCAGGATCTTGTCGACGCAGCCACAGCTGTGACCAGAGCTGTCAAATCTCAGGTGATCAGCTGACAGGAAATTAAAAAAAACTGAGCATTATTACACAGACAGTGAGAATATCACTTGCTAAATTTCTAGTAATCTAAAAGTCTAAATAATCCATACTTTAATTTAAAAAGGGGAAAAAGTAGGCCTGATCTTATATAGAGCTGCTTTGAATTGGCAGCTTCTTTTTTTATTCATTACATCTGCTTTTAGGGTGTTGTCGAATTATGGCTCAAATGTATGCACAGGATATTTTTAGAGGCCACAAGAAACATCTGGTAGTACTTATATGGGATGCAGTGCATGCCTGTAGAGCTTATAGCAAAAAATCTGAGCATTACATGTCCTCTCAGCTTGATGTCACCCAAAAGTATCTGGACACGATGCTCCCAACCATATCACAACTACAGTGTGAACTGATTTCTTTTTCTACCTTATTTTTATTATCCTTTAGGTGAAGTTGCATCATCCAGCCAGCAATGATCTGGCCTTCCTGTATGGCACCATACTAACAGACGGGAAAGACGATTACTCCCCTGAACCCACCACCAATATCTGTGTGTTTGCTGAAGCTCAGGTATGTTAGTTCCTGCTGGTGGAAGGATAAACCGTTGTCATGAAGCCTGAGTGTGGGTGTGGGTAACGCTATAGTGAGATACGTAAACTACGTTTTATTGATTAGAATAAAAAAAAACTAAATAAACAAGAAAGACTTCAAACTACTGATTGAAATCCTAAGCTTTTTAGAAATATGTTTAAAGAGATCATAAGAGAGAAGAAAGCAGCAGTTTGATGAAAAATAAGGAATGTCCCCCTGCTGGTCATTAAAAATAATGCAGATTTAAGGCACTTCTTATCACCTTTTTTGTTTGTTTTGTTTAGGCCCTGAATCCACATCCAACTTTAAATACAGTCTTTAGTCCTGTCTAACCCTGAAGTAGCTCTAAGTGTACACGTAAGCACATTTGTCTTAGAAGGGCTGCAGCTTCCAGAAAGTGCTACAGCTGGTCAATTTAACAAGTCACATTACAATTTGGAACAGCTGTATTAGCTGAAGCTAAGGAAGAGCAGCTGTGACTGTGCTCACAGCCAGCAGTTTGACAGTGCCGGAGATCGGCCTTTTACAATGAATAATGAGCATTATGTAAAGTGGTCACATCGTCTTTTATTTGTGCAGTCTGCAGAGTTTATCAGAAATGAAATGGACAAACACAACAACTGTTCAGATGAAATATGAAAGAAAAACAAGTCATATTGCAAGAAAACACGTTTGGGGACATTTTTTATTTGTTGTCACTTTTTAAGTCTTTGTCCTTACTTCCATTAAGGACAAAGAGGATTTTTGAATCCACTTAAAGAGGATTCAAAAATCCTCTTTAAGTGCTCAAGTGTTGGAATCATACAAAAGACAAAAGGTCTGTGTTTTGTTCATTGGTGTCACCTTAACTTCATGCAATAGGAGGTTTAAATTGTGCTTCTCAGGTAGACCGAAGCCCGACTGGTTCTGGTGTCACGGCTCGAGTAGCTCTTCAGTATCACAAAGGTCTCATCCAGCTGAACCAGACCAGGACGTTCCAGAGCGGAGCCACTGGGTCCCAGTTCACAGGAAAGGCTGTTGAGGTATCACAATTTCTGTTCTCTTGTGGAATGAGGGTGATCGCCTCTTGTTCAAAGAGTGGAAAACGAAAGAAGTGCATTTTGCAAAAAGACCAAAAGAATAAGTAAATATTTAGACGTTATGGCGCAGTGGATTTACGATGTATTGAAATGTGCAGGATTAATCCAAGTTAAAAAGAACACGTTTTGTGTGTTTTGTTTCTAAACAGTAATACAGTTAATAATAGTTAATCCTAAGTGTAGGATTTTGGTGCAATTTAATATAACATCGCTTTGTTTGGCTCCTCAGGTTGACAGTTTCTAAAATACTGATTTGAAATCCTGTATTTAAATGTCTTAGAGTGAAGTCACCATGAAGCAGATGCTCCGGGTTTCTCTTACATCAAAACGCAGCGCGCTGATGTGTGGACTGACAGCAAACAAATCACTACTTGCTGTCAGAATTACTCATCTTACACATTGCATATATCATCTGCAGAGGAATAGTTTATTCTAGTTTCAGTCAGGTTTCAGACCTCATCACAGCACAGAGACAGCTTTAGTGAAGGTTACAAATGATCTTCTTATGGCTTCTGACAATGGACCACAAGATTTTATTACAGTAATTAGAGGATGCTGCAGGTATTAAAGGTACTGCACTGCAGCGGTTTGAATCATATCTCCAGTTTGTTTTGAGACTACAGTTTCTTCATGTAAATGGAGATTAATCTTCACACAAGTGTTAAATTAATTCAAGGCATAGCATGCATTTTCACTGCTATGCAGATGATACCTAACTTTATCTGTTCATGAAGCCAGAGAACATACCAATTAATAAAACTGCAGGTCCTGGATGACCTCTAATTTCCTACTTCTACAACATGGTTATTATCAGGATGTCCTGAAAAGCCTTCAGTTGATCTAAAATGCTGCAGCGAGAGTAACTATAGAGAAAGCATATTTCTCCCAGACTGTTTTCTCTACATTGGCTCCCTGTTAATTTAAAATCAAATTTAAAATCCAAGATGTTGTATTAATGTAGGGTCTTTAGCTTACAATATAAAGTGCCTTGAGGTGACTGTTGTTGATTGTTGATTTGGTGCTATATAAATAAATATGAATTAAATTATTCTTTTGAATCAGCTCATCATAGAATGATCTGAAGCATTTATTGTGTTTCTGTCTTAATGCTCAGGAGACCAAGTGTGGAGACTTCAAAGCTGTAGTGGTGGAAGTTGCTGGCAGAGCTTTTTACACCGGAGTTTCACGCTTTGTGCAGGAGGCAGATGACAAGCTGACACATGGTTTCCTGCTGAAGTAAGCAAGACGTATAGGTTTTCTATACAAAAACAAATTAAAACAAAAGGTTATAATGGTGGTTTTTAATAAGACAAAAACACATTTTATGAATAGAAAACCGTTTAGGTGGCCAAGACTTGGATCTGTAATGAAGAAAATAAGACCTTGGTGGCCTGGTTTACCTGAGTAGTAAATGAAGAAATAGTTTTTTTTACCTGTTTTAAGAAAAACAAAAACTATTATACATCTTGTGAATCTTTAAATTGTCCTAAATCATATTTAATAGATTAACAAAGTACATAACTAACTCTTAGATACTGCAAGGAGCTCAGTCACTGGTACTCTTCCACATCCATTGAGTTGATTCAGGCATCTGACCAAGATCCCTCCTGGGTTCCTCCTAGGTGAGGTGTTTCAGCCACGTCAAACTTCTGGGGCGGACTTGGGACATGCTGAGTGTCTCATCTGGCTTGGAAAACCTCAGCATCCCCCCAAGAGAGCTGGAAGAAGGGTTAGAGAGAGGAAGGTCTGGGTTTCTTTGCTTTGCTTAGACCCTGCCCCAGATAAGCAGTAGAAAATGGATGGATGGTTATAACTAAAGATAAAATCTGAAGAACTGCTAAATGGAAGTGTACTGCCATTCAGATATCTACTAAAATATTCTTGATAGTGAACTTTGATTGTATATGATAATAAACATAAATAACTATGTTATCGTGTATGACTGAATGTAAAAAGGGATTTTTGCTTTGATGATTTGAAGTGTACATTAAATGGAGTGCACATTAAATGTTGTTGCATTTACCGACCACTAGATGGAGCCACAATGCTGGTTACCTTTAGAGTTTAAAATTCAGCCACATAAAAAAGATGCTTCCACTTCCTGTTCAAGGTTTTTAGTAGCAATAAACAACTTTATAAAACCAGAGTCAATGGTGCGTGAAAGTGCATGTGTTGAAAAACAATATAATCAAACTCATCAGTAGTTTTCTCCCATTTATTATCTTTAGGTCATTGTACAATGGAAGGCAGTTTAAATTATAAAAGTTCGGTGGAGGTGTCGGCTGGATGGAGTCACAAGGCTGAAGGGGGAACGTCGCACGTCCACATGTGATGTTTTCTACAAGAATGAAAACATCACATGTGGAGCAGATTTTTTTTCTGCCCTTTCATTTGATGCAGTGTAAATCCAGCCAGCATGGAGCAAACATTTCATCTATTCAAATAATAAAAAACATTTAAGGAGGGCACTCTCTTCAAAGGGGAAAGACAAGTGTATTGCATTAATTTCAATGGTATTTAGCATTATGAATTCCTATGTGCATGTGTAACAAGCACACACGCTTGTATACTATAGATGTATGTGATGTATGACACGAGTGTCCACACACCTGTTAAGAATTGCAGATCAGGCCAAGGCCTTTGAGAGTACCCACTTAACAAAGAAACGAAACAAAATCAAATCAGAGTTAAGGCCAGCTCGTAACAGGAAAATGTTCAAATAAAAACATACAGTGATCAGATTTATATATATATGTGATGCACGTCAAAAAAAGGTGAATACAAAAAAAAAAAAAAAGACCCTCAGCTGTGTCACTTGCAATTAAAACCACATCCGTCTATACAACACAGTCTCTCAGTCCTGTGATGGCTGTGACTGCAAGAGAGCGGCAGCATCAAGAGGAAGCTTAGGTCTAGTCTTTCTCCAGAAATGATCTCTCGGAAAATCCAGGCAGGTGAAAGCAGCACACCTCAGTCTGTACAAAATGGCCCCATTTAGAGGAATAGTCCTCTTGCTTTGATCGAGCTTCCAGCCTCGGAAACACTCAACCGGATGCACATTTTACTCTGTGCATAGATTCACGTACAAAAACGGCACCGAACGGATCCTGTCAAAACACCCGTGAAAACCTTTCTCCAGCATGACTTAAAACATTTCTTTTCCTCCCTCTTGTTTGGTCCAAGAGTATCAACCTTTGGCTTCTGCTCTATTTCTTATCAAAATCTTAGAGGATGAGAGGTCTAATCATGTTGTGCTGTGTGTGGCCCTGCTGCGATGACGCAATGCTGTGGTTCACCCGAGCCGAGGTGGGTGGGAGTGGAGGAGGGTGAAGAGGAATGTGGATGTCAGTTCGCCCCAGAGGGAGGCTGATGATGATGAGCAGGGGGTTGCGAGTGATCGAGCCCATTTAGAAGTTCAGCTTTGTGACTGGTCGCTCCCTGCCCGAGTCTGTGTTCTGGTTGTTGATCCGCTTGCGGTTACGTTTCATCTTGGACAAGTCCTTGTCGAAGACCTCGCCCGACCGCAGCGCTGACACGAGGTCATCAAACTCACCGCCATCCTCCTCTCCGTTCGCTTTTGCTTTCCGGGCCTTTCGCTCCTTCTCCCTCTGCTCACGTAGCTGGGGACACAAATGAAAACTGTCATTTAAATATCTGAAGAGCATTATTAGCTTTGCTTGGATACGGGAATCTGAGCCCTCCTGGTTTTTATTTATTTATGACTCAGAGAAGCAGTCACGTAATAACATCCAATTTGACTATATAATATCAATGCACTGTATAATGCAATGAGCTGTAGAGGAGTTAGTGGGCAGATGCTGGCACCTTTGATCTAAGGTTAGGAAGCCATTTTCAGCTCTAATCTAATCAGACCTAATGAGATGCACAGATGTGAGTCATACCATCTTCTCACGTAGGACAGAAAACAGATCAAATATATTTCCTATGACTGTGTAACATTTGCTAAATGAATGCATTGTAGTATTTAATAAATTAAAGGTGCTAAATAAGTGTTTAATAGCAGCTATAGCTCTACAGAGAATCTCAGGGAACGAAAAGAGAGATCAGTCGCATACCTGAGCTTCTACTTTGGCCCTGCGTTCCTCCTCTTCCTTTCGTTTTCGTATGTTCTCGTTCTCCTGCTGAGCCTCTGTGAACGATTGCAGGAACTGGTCGAAGATGCCAAAGAACTCATCTGGCTGCATCTTACTGGCATCCTCACCAAAGTGCTTTACTGCCCTCAGGAACTGCGGGACCAAAGAGAAGAGGAGGGGGCACACGGGATTAGATTTACAGCAGGACGCAGCAGAACCGCGTTTTATTCCATCTTTGACTGCTTTACAGGAGAGGCATTAGGCCCCAGCTCTTTGAAACCAGAGCAGGGCAGGAGTGGTCGGGCTTTGAAGCCGTGTTCATCCAGATCTCACCGGCTACTGATTGCAGCTGAGGTCAGAGACTGGAGCCAGAGCTCAAATTAAGGCAATGTGCTTGTTGGGTGTTTTTTCACAATAAATTAAAAAAGAAAATCCCAGATGCAAGATCATGCTGGGAAGATACAGCTTCAAAAATGTGACTGCTAACAGCAGTTATGGCATAGACAGGGAAACTATGAGCTGAAAAGATGCTGAAGTTTGTTTTTCCCCAATAGAAAAAAAAAAAGAGAATACATTTCTTTCCTCACAGCAACAATCAATAAACACTATTTCACAGTCACCTTTTCTGCTTTCATTTGTTTATATGCACAGAGCTGATGCAGTGACCCACTTAGAGGGTCACCAGGTTATCTGGCTTCCAGTCGTGAGTACAGAGGGCCGCTGTAAACATTCAAATATTTAACCGTGGCATACTGTAAATGATTAACAGCAACTAATGGTTCCCATGTTACCACACTGTGGGACATATAAAAATAATAAAGAAAAAACACCTCTTCCTGCCATTCAGGAAGACAGACACATAAATCACAAGTTAGCGTGTCAAACTGCCCTTTGAAATGTGAACATGTTCAGGTTTCTGCTGGTAGTGGAGTTTAGTCCCCATAAAATCCACATTTGCTTCGTCTTCGTTTGCTTCGATGCTGTGATTCTGTTTGCACAACATAAAGTGACATGTTAAAGTTGGCAGGTGTAATCTGATGTCCACAGTGTGAAATAATATTAAAGCCTATGTTCCTGTTTGCACTCTTGGCCCTCACACATGGCAACAAGCAGGCCGCACAATAAAGTGTCGGTGGCACTGCAGCAGGAAGCCGAAACGCTTCTCCTGCTGGTCGCTTTCCTAGAAAGGTCCCTGGCGGGGTCAGTAAGGCTTGTAGAAACAGCTGCATGGAGAGGAAATGGGATGCAAGCTTTCAGCGCCTGTGTCTGCAGGCGACTGCGACGCTGTCCGGTCTGCTCAAACGCACGTGCACACCCTCGGGTTTTCTGGAGAAACCACACAGGCCGAATGACTCACCAGTTCTTTGGCCTCGATGAGAGAGTCCTCGACATCAGTGAAGCTGAAGCTGGCCACGGTGATGAACTGGCTCACCACCGACACAAACTTGTCACCCGGCTCCTGCGGCCCTTTCTTCTGGTATTCCAGTTCCTGCAAGTGGAAATCAAAAGGAGCAATTAGAAAGAGAACATAAAGAAGAGCTCTGCTGAGTTTGCAAATAAATATCCATGACTTACGCTCTCTACACTTTTAATCCACTGCGCAGGTTGCCGATATCTTTTTCCAGCTCCGTCATACTGCGTGGAAGAAAGAAAGGTCATCACCATTCACTTAAAAAGGAAGTAGCTGAAAATTAGGTTCCCCATGCAGATGATTCACCCTTTACAGAAAACTCTTTTTATATGCCAAGAATTGAACCACAATTGTTGGCATATTTTACAAACAAAAATTAGAAAAACATTTGGGAATCACTGCTCCCGGCTTTTACTTACTTGACTTTGGCTGCCTCTGAGATACTCTGCAGGTCCTCCTGGAACTTCAGGACTTTGGGATATTTCTTCTCCAGGATGGTGATCAGATAGTGCAGCAGAGTAATGTTTCTGCAAACACACAGCAAAATGTGTCAAATGTGCAATATAGGGCTTTCATGATGGACTTTCAGATATGAACATCCACATGAAATTTCATCACTATAATATTCCCAGATGTGACTTTTATACACCGCATGCCATTCTTGCTACTGCTGCCTGCAAAGTTTTAATACCACTGTTGAAAAATGTTCTTACTTGTCGATACTGGATTTAGTATCCGCGATCTTGTTGAGTGAAGACACCTTGAAGCCATAAGCATTGCCCCTTTGACCTTTGTTCATATAGTTTCCAAATGCCAGCACCACCTCCAACAGCTGCTTCAGGTTTCTGCTGTTTAAAACCTCCTTAGATGCCTTACCCAGCGCTAAAGCAGCAGGAAAATGGACAAAGTTGGAAATATAAATATGTTTGCTTTGGATAAATCATAGCAATCATATTTGAGATATCATTTTTATTGAATAAAGCACATATTTCCCACCTTCAACTTTGGGTTTGATCTCAGCTATCCTCTCTGCAAACTTCTTCTTAAAGTACAAAGACTGCAGCCTCTGCTGGTAATGGTTTATTCTGGACCGAGGATGGAAATAACGTGTCAGAGAAGAAGGAGAAAAAGATACAAATAATAAATTATAAACAGGGAAATCCACAAATGTAGACAAAAGCCACAATCATGAACATTGCACTTAAATCGCCGCACTATATAAGTTTTATATAAGCATATAAAAGTTTTAGTTGTGGTACTGAAGCTTATTTTTGGCTGTGTTTATGATTTAAGCCTATAAAAGCACAGACTGTGCACTTAATGAATACCACATTTGTCTTCCAGTCCAGCCTGTAAAACGACAAACTGGAAACTACAGCGGCACAAAACGGACTGTGTGATTCTTCCTTTACATACATTTCTACTGTTGCTATGCTGCAGGATCTCACCCACCAGCGTCCTGACCTTTGCTGGTAACCACACTCCTTTCTTTTGTCTTACATGACTTTATTTGCAAAACTGCAATAAAAGTTATTAAATTATCGGCTCACTTTCTCCAAAACAGTGTTTCACACAGACTGCTATTGTTCCCGTTAAGTAGAAAACCATGTGTCACTGGGTTTATCTACTCAGACGAAGAGGAAACAAAGACTATTGTTTGTCAGCAGATCTGAGCTGCTCTGCCCTGATGCCGTCAGCTCTGTGGTTATCAGCTGGTAAACAGTGAAATAATACGCTGCACATAAAGAGAAACTCACCTGCTCATCTCGTAAAGGAAGCGGTCGGGTTTGGCCATTCGATCGAGCTCATGTTTATGCTCCTCGAGGAGATCCACATCACTCTTCTCTGGGACAAACTTCAGCAACTAAAGGACAAGGAAAAGACTTTTCAATATATCGAATACTCAGACACCTCTGCTTTTTGTCGTCAGTGAACATGCCTGAATTTCTGCTTCCACTGTCTCTCGCTCCAAGGCGCATGACGTTTTCCGCTCACCTCTTAACTACTTGTGATTTAAACTGACGTGCATTAATGAAAGCACAGCTGTTTTATGTTTGCATGAAAGCCGTACCTGCTCCAGCATGTCTTTGGGAAGGTCCTCCTGTTCGTCCATGGTTAGGATGGCTCTCTTAATCTCATCATTTGAAAGCTTCAGTCTGCAGTGCACAACAGATAGAATATAATAACATCTGCTGTGTCTGTTTTTTTTTTGTTTTTTTTTAAATCCTGAACTGAACTTACCGTGAGAGCAGGATGTTACAGTTTTGAGCTCGACGGCCATCAATCACTGACAGCTCCTTGACTTTTTTGGAGCCCAGCGTGTCGTCTTCTGCCTCTTTCTGTTAGCACAGTGATTAAGAGGTTAGAAAGCATGAAGCTCACATTTTGTTTCAGTTACTGCCACAGACAAACGCATAACAATTAGGACTGGATTACACATGTGCCAGCATCCCGAAGGAGAGCTGAAAACACATTTGAAAGGAGCCAGAGTGGCTGTAGAATTCACGAGAACACACAAACACGACAAGTAAAGACAGCTGACGCCAAATATATGAACAAAGAGTGACTGTAGAAACTACTGTACTGTAAGTGCACTCACCTGTTTGCTGTTATTGATCATTAAGAAGTCCTAAAATGCAGGCAAGAAGCAGGGAAGATGTAAGCACTCGTTAGAATAAGTAAAGCAGTTACGTGATTGCAGCCCATAAAAACAAATGAATCATTCAGCACTTCAATGACAATGGATCAGCAATGACGTGAGCATAGTAAGACATACTGTAAGTGGCTGTTCAGATTATCACTACATGCTTATTCTTCACATGCTGTGCACATAACTAATCATTAAACTGATCAGGCTGATGCTGAGTATCTAAAATGCACATTTTTGTTTTGTTTTTTTAATGTGTGTGGATTCAACATGCGTTAGATCACATTTCATATACTGGGCTGCAGTTTCCTCTTTAAAAAGACATGCCCTTCTAATCCAGAAACTACCGATTATGAATTTCTAGAAACTACATCAGTTGCAAACTGAAAGAAAAAAGGAACAGCTGATTGTGAGCAGCGCACTCATGCATTTTCAATCACATATAGCAGAATGATCTAAACCATTAAAAAAAAGAAAAAAAGAAGAAGCGTTCCATTCAAAATGTGAGGAGTTTAAAATCATTCAAGCATGAAAGTCTGGAATCTAATTAACTGCCAAATGTTCTCAAAATATCTCCTTTCTCCTGTTTTTATTGATATGACCTCTTCCCCATGACCAAAACTGTGCTTAGGAAAGAAAAGTTGTACAACAGTATAAAAAAAATATATAGTAAAAAAAAAAATCCAAGGAAACTGAACAGCAGCCAAGCCTAAATCCCAAAAAACTCCAAGCAAACTGAACCCTCTGCCCACCCATCTACCCTTGGCCTTATCTAATGTTAGACAGCAACATGTGGTGAGACTGAAAAGTGAACTACATCATTCTCAGTACCTGCTGCCTCTGATAGGCTGAGAAGGTTCTTTCAATGTCATCTAAATCCAGCACTTTGAAAACCTTGGCATCGTCCACCTCCATCCAGACCGTACCCTCCAGCTTATTCTGAGAGGAAAAAAAGACATCTTATATGTCAAATTTTAACAAAGAGCAGGAATATCTGGAGGCCTCCTGTGCCTCTGCTCTTCATACCTCAGCTAACTTGGACCAGTTGAAGGACTTGAGAGGGTTGGATGGCTGAGGAATGTTCTTCTTCTTCAGCGATGATCCCAGTGGCGCTCCTGGTGGTGGAGGGATACCTCCAATGGGCGGGAGCCCAGGGGGAGGTGGAGGGCCACCTGGCGGAGGCGGCGGGGGTGGCGGAGGAGGCATCATACCACCAGGAGGTGGTGGAGGAGGTGGGGCTATTCCTGCAAAGCCTGGTTGAGGCACTGGGCCACCAGGGGGGCCGGGGGCAACAGGAGGGCCGCCAGGAACAACAGCTGCCTGCCTCTGCAGAGACACATGGGAACACGAGAGGGGTTCAATTCTCATGGAAAGAGTATTGCTGCACATTCAATGGAACTGTAACTACAAAAATTTATTATGCTTTTTTCAACACAAACCATACCACACTGATTCATAATTAAAATGATACCAGTCTAAGGTCTAATTTTTGTTATCATAAAGCAAAAGGTTTTCCTAATTTCATGAGTTTCTTTCTCAAGTAAGGTAGCTGTGTATTATTAGTTTCTTAAACCTACATTTGGCCTTCAACAACACAGTTTTTATGAGAGTTTTGTGCCATTTCAGTAGAATTGTAGTCACTATAGACAAGAAACAAGATTCCTGGTCTTGGGAACTTTCTGGATTCTGATTATAGTCCAGCAGAAAAGGGGTACATTAGCTGAAATGGATTCTCAAAACCATCAGCTGTCATCTTCTTTTATCTGCATTCTATGTTGGCCCTGAGAGGTTAACGCACTTGGACTTATGAAAATGCCAGCAAATAGAAAAACACTGCAAAAGCACACAAAATACAAAGGACATGTTTTTAGGGAGACAACAATGTGACATAAAAACTGTAGAAATGACAAGAAGCTCTGTTTTTTTTTCTTAACAGTTTTCATCGTTGTTGTGAGGAACAAAAAGATGTGGGTAATGTGCATTTTAATCGCATGACACATGCATAGATAGGTGTTTGCTATTAGTCGTTCAGTAGCTTGTCACCTCGGCAGCTGTTCTGTCACATTGTTGTCACCCCGAAAACACTTTTTTGTGAACATTTTCTATTTCTTTTATGTTTTACTCAATTTCCATTGTAATTTGTGGGCTTGCATGTGTTTGAACTCAGGGCCACAGTAACAGTATATATGAAATATATGAAAATAAACAGAAGTGACCTTTAATGAGACAGAAGTTAAAAATGGTTCATTTTTTCATTTCTGCTTTTCATCTAGAAAAAAAAACCTTCTGCTGTCATTTTGGAGGTTTTAATAAATTTAGATCACATTGTGATATCTAAAGTACTACTCCTAACTTCTTAGATTAGGTCATATGATTATTCTGGAACCACCGCTGGCTGTCAGAGTCCATCATCCTACTCATTAAGGTTTTCATTTGAAGGTAATTGTAATTGCAAAGTACTTTAAAGGGAAACATACGGTGCTGAGCTCATGCAGTCGTGCGGTGAGTTCAGCCACTTGCTGTTGACATTTTTGTGCTCGTTGCTCTCCTTTTCCAGCTTCTCTTTCATCTTGTTGAGGTCTGCATCATGTCCTCTTTCTCCTGGGTCTTGGCGTCCACATTCACGCTCCTTCTTCTCAAACTTCTGTTGCAGCTCATGGTGCTCTGTGATGGGGAAATTAAAGCAAGATTTTATTAAAACGTGATTTTCATTGTAAGAAGATTGTCCCATTCCATTTATAATCGAACAACCACCTTTTCTCATTTTCTCTGCCTGCTCCTTCCACTGTTTGACCTCATTTCATTGAACCAGCCTGCAGAGAGAATGACCACACGTAATTACTTACAGCGTCTCCGCGAACGACTTCACTGATTGTTTTTCTGAACATAAAGGGGAGCTATTTTTGACCAACGCTGTCAAACACATGGATTTCTACTTCAGCCCTGTTTCTACATTCTTCAATCTGTTCCATGTTTACGTGTCCGTCTGTTCAGAGGAAAATCGGTGCACTCACATCCGGACAACATTCTTCACGTTAAAATTCTCCAGTGGTGTGACGTCAGGGTCATGACCTTTATCATTCTGCAAGACCATCTGCTGGACGATGCGGTCCAATAGCAGCCAGTACTGTACAGTGTTTCCACTTCTCTTGTCTGGACACGGAAAGAAAGAGAGCAAAGAAAGCAAATTTCCCATTACTCTTCCATTCAGTGTTATCGGAGAAAATACTGATTACACTTGGATCCACAGTGGTTAGATAGCCTAAAGGAGGCAAAATAATTAAAGGCTACAACAAGATGACAAATGTATTTCCTACTGATTAGTGAAATTTCATCAGTCATATGGGGACAAGATGTTAACTAGTGCCTTATAAGCTCACAGTGCACAACATGCGGTACTGCTGTTATACTTTACTGTGGAAATTAAAAGTGCACTGCATCAAATTTAATATATAATTGTTTTATTTTTCCTTCCTAAGTTTGCAGATTATTGCTAACACTGGGGTGAAACCACATCACTGGTTGTGGCTCACTCCCATTTTTATTTCTTCAAAAAAATGCCTGAAAAACACAGAATAGAGGAGTGAGAGTTAAAGCAAAAAGCCTCGTGCAGTCATGTCTTTAGTGGCTCTTTCACTTCAAATCCATTGAAAGTGAGAGGTAGGGAAAATAGTTACGGAACTAAATATTAGCGTCTGAATGAATACAGATTTAGTTTGGCTGGGAATGTGCTAATCCACCTTCTGGACAGACTAATCAGGACAAAGTCAACATTCTTATTATATAATATTTATCAAGCCTGTTTGTCCAGTCACAAACAACTAAACTTACGTGGCATGAGCAGACAGTGATGCAGGACAGACATAAAGTGCGGATATGCATCAGTGTGGCTCATCTTCTTCCGGATGAGATCAAAAACTTGCGTGGCACTTTTGGTGTCTACATGTACCTGGATAAGAAGCAGAAAAAAACCCAAATGAATAAACATTTGTTCCTCACATGATGAGTAAGGGAGAGATGTTTCTTTTCCTTACCGACTCGAAACGTTTTGACACAGCCAGCTCATCATCGTTCCGCAGCATCTCAAAGTAGTCTAAATGCCTAAAAGTGTCACAGAGAATTAAGTGATGAACTCGCACACTTAGAAAGAGCAGAGTATTAATGTTGACACACATTAGTTGGAAAGACTCTGAAATCTACTGTGTTGTTGTTGTTGGGGGGGTTCCAGGATAATGTGTAGAGTTTAAAGACGAGGACTCACAGTATGTGTGCTTGTGTACTTCTTTAGCTGCTTTAGCTGTTACTGATCTGTAAATGTTTACAGACACCACTTTGGAAGAGATTATGTTTTGGAGCGAAGTTGCACCTCACCTGTCTAACGTGGCGTTTTCATGAGAGCGTAGCTTATCGATCACAGGTTGGATCCCCAGCATAAGAAATTCATATCGGAGGTGAATACGGAATTCCAAACTAGTCTAAAACAGGGGGGGGGGGAAACAGCAGTAAGATACTGATGCAAGCAGTGCTTTAAAGAGCCTCTTGAATAAGTGACTCCTGTGTGAAAAGATGCATGAAAACAGTATATATTACCTCTCCAGCTCCTTGACTCAGCACAGCATTAATAAAGGACATGATGGCTGTTTTCAAGCTGACCTCATCTCTGTACCGCCCCGTACTCCGGTCCAGATCATTTACAAGTGTCTGAGAGATGAAAATCCAATACAGATGATTAATACTTTCAAGCAATGTTGCTTTTAAATTGCTTTACGTCTCTGTGAAAGATTTAAAATCAGAGCACTGCCCTCAACTGCTCCCACCCACCTGGAAGCGCGTCCTCTCGCAGGCGAAACGCTGGTAGTGCAGCATTGACTCCAGGATTTTTTTTGTGCCCGCCAGGCACCAGACATACAGCACCCATGATCTCCAAGACTGCCACCTTTGTCTTAATGTTTTCTGTGGCCAGGCTCTGGGCGATGATGTTGATGCTCTCGGAGTGAGCGAGGACGTGGGCGCGGCCCTGCGAGTTGTTCATCAGAGCTTTGATGCAGCCGATGAGAGACGTGTGGATCTGTGATTCTGTGGTGTCATAGTCCATGCTTTTCAGGAAGTTCAGGATACACGTCAGGCCATCCAGATCAATAAATCGAGTCACAAACCTGAACAGAGACGTCATTGCGGTTTACAGAGATGATCTTAGCGCTTAAGGAAATACTAATTATACCATAGAAGTATAGTGCATCGATAATACCCAAGTTTTTGGGTTAAAACTGCAGTGAATGTTCCTTGTGTCCTTGTGTATTCTTGCAGTACAATGAATTCATATTCAGTAAGTGTTGAAAATGAGATGGTCTCCTTTAATGTTCTTTTATATCAATGAAAAACCTTTACGGGTGTTCAGTTTTTTAAAGGGTGCATTTCCATACGAGTATGAAGAGCTGAAAAGAGCGACAGACGCAGCGATGCAGGTTAATAACAGGGGATATGATGACAGGTGACATTTAAAAAGAAGGGGGGGGGGGACTGAGTTTAGATACATAAACTACCTGGGCACATGAAAAAGAAAAATATATCAACAGCTATCAGCTTGCACGCTACAGACCTCCAGTTTATTTACTGCGTCTTGGTAGTGTGCAACATCAGATACTTACCTGATAGTCATGTAGCCTTAAAACTGAAGCTCTATAGCACAAGCTGTTATAATTTAATGTGTTCATTTGTTTTTCATCCTTAGGATCTGCCATAGTTTTTAATATGGATGTGAGTGTATTTATTTGCTGTTCTAAACTTTTTGGTCACCTCATAGGTTGGGTCCTCAGAGCCGTCTTCAAGTTCTCTATAGTTTTGTTCCTCTCCTCCTCATCCTCTTTCTCCAGAGCGAGGAGCGTCTTTCTCTGTTCAACAAAAGATTGAACATCATAAAGATCTGAGGCCAAAATAAAGTTAATTTTCTTAATGATAAACAGGTCACAAAAAACAAAACAAATGTCAATAAGGGGGAAAAAAAAAAGTGTAAAAATCTGGTTGTAATATTTCAGCACCACAAACGTGCAAAATGTTTAAAAGTCATCATATCTCATCACTACATTACATAAAAGAAAAGACCATTTAGTAAATTTAAAAAAAAAGACATCTCGCTCATGTTACTACTTACAGCTGCCATTGAATTGAGCTGATCAATGTAATATTCTGGCCAGCTAGTTGCACTTTTGTTTTCTTCTTGTTCCTGAAAAACAGAAAAATGAAATACATTTCACTGTCATCAAAGTAGACAAGAAAATTAAAATGAAGGAAAACACGAGGCATTAGCTCATAAATATTAACTGGGTATGATTTTCATTTTTCAAAGTTACATAAGAATGTGGTTTGGAAGGACATATTTCACATGAGAAGAAAAGTTATTTGGTTCATGTCACATGTTTGAATACCCTGAAGTCTAACTTCAAAGCAAATTATTTTTTTCTCCTCTTTCCGTCACTTTTCAGATTGATTGGCTTTGAAAGACACAAACACAGACAAATGGACAGGGAACAGACGGACTGGAGCTTAAATAGCCACCAGCCAAAAACGAATCGAGAGCTCAAAGTAGGGCGACACAGATATTCAAGCTATTTTATCCTCCAGAGCTTCACTAAGTTTCAGGAGGTAGTGAAAAATGCCAAAATACGAGTGCACAGCTGCTTGAGAAAATCGTGAGATTAGCAAATGCATGTTTAAACTGTGGATTAAGGACATGGCCTGACTTATGGTGAGATTAATCTTGCTCACAGGCACGTTTGCATTGCAAGTTTAAAGGAGGGGGGGAAACAAAAAACAAAAAACTTGCTAGGCACTTCTGAGATGATTTCATATTTGACTTAAAAAGACTACTAAAACACTGAGGTTAAAGTGACTTGAAGCTAACCTTGGCATGTACATAAAAGCTTTCTTGGCTTTCAGTTTAACTCATGCTCCATTAGGCACAAGTGAACTGTGACCATCAGAAACTAATTGGGCGTCAGTTAATACAGCAAGCCTGTAGAGATTTGGCCGCTCTTGGTCGAAACTGTGGGCCTTGGCTGGTCTGCAAGGTTTGTGCTGTGACAGGAAGGACTGATCCTGCTGTTCCACTCAAGACCAGTGCCAGCTTGACCAGATGGGTCCTGGAAAAGGTCCAGTCAGTTTGAAGAGGCGAAGGAGACGCAGAGGTGGGACCATTTTTACATTTAAAGAGTTACTCCTTTAACTTCTAAGTCAGCGGTCAGTTTATTTAGAGTTATGATGACAGGCTAGGAGTGTATTTTGAGGGGTTTGTTTTTTTCACATTTGAAAAAAATAAAGGTCAGAGACACATTACGAAATCTTAAACTGTGCATTTAATAGTTAGCCCGTTTCAGAACTCAAGAAGTTAAACTTTTCTTTTGTCCTCACGTTAAAATCTGAAACCCAAGAAAGAAAAAAAAAATCTTTGCTGACAACCAGATCAGTAAATCTTCTTCTTGGCAGATGATGTAGCCTTGAAGAAAATGGACAAAAGACAAGAGACAGGAAGCAGATTGATTCTCTACAGCATGATTTCATCAGCTCAGGTGTCTGGCCAAACTAAACAGCTAAAGCTTTGAATGACTTATCTCCTCCACATTCAGCTTGACTTCTGAAGCCAAGAAACAACTGGTGGAAAAAGAGCACCCTCATCACTTGGGCTTTGAGTGCCCCGATAATGACCCATCTTCCTCCTTATCACCCCCTCACTCACCCACCCGCTGCTCACATACAAAAGAAGCACCTGTGGAAGTGAAGCCTTCCTGTTTGCTTTGGACAACTAAGTGCTTCCTCTTTTCTCTGCACGCACGCACGCACGCACGCACGCACACACACGCACACACACACGCACACACGCACACACGCACACACACACACACGCACACACACACACGCACACGCACACGCACACACACACACACACACACACACACACACACCCTTCCCCTCTGAATCTCTGATGGTGAGTTTTTATCTGTCCGAGTTGGAGCCAAAGTTTGCTGCAGAGTCAGCAATATTGATGTCTATTCTGTCTCTCCTCCCTCACCCTTATTCTGTAGGTCCACACTGCATTTAAAAAGGTCTGACTCACCTAAATCCTCCCCCATCTTCCCTTTAACATAAAAGAAGTAAAGCAACGATTCTGAGGTTTATTTTTAAGGTGCACTGTGATGCTACTGAAATAAGGCCACTAACTGGGGCACAGTAGATGCAGGAGCATGCAGCACTCTCCATCACTTGCCTTGTTGTGACTGACTAGTTGATGCTGTCTGCAGCTAAAGTAAGCCATAAGTGTACCTATACTTAAAGTATGTGTCCAGCGAAAGAGGAAAATTTGACGTGGCTCCTCGAGCTTCTCGTCATATCCAATAACTTAACTGTGCTGGAAACGTACCATTTCTGCAAAGAAATTATCCATCAACATGAATACACACTTTTGGCTCAAACAAATCTTTACAAGGAGTAATTTGACATTTTGGGAAATACACCTATTCAATTCATTGCCAAGAGCTACATTTGTTTCATGCATATTTAAACTCTCTGGGCTGGCTAAAGCAAAAGCAGGAAGAAAACTGACATTTCAAACAATGGTGATTTTTTTTTTTTTTGCTCTGCTGTTCTGGCCTAATAACATCTATGCCTTTCTGCAGCTGTTTTATCTGGGGATTTACATAGTGCACACACACACACATAATCTAAATATCCAATCCATCTGGCTAAATCCCAGCACTCCTCACCATCCAGTTTGTTACCAGATGTAGGAAAAGATTAATAAATCTGCATGGCCCGTCTGCATACTAGTCAGGACAGGATATCCTACACCCTCATACCTTTGGCCTTGAAACACTGCTGTAAAAATGTGTGGGCACATTAAGAGGTAGCTGAACTTGCACTGAGCTAAACCAGAACAGGCGTCTGCATTTTCCTGCATACTGAGGATGAGTTGTTATGTGGAGAAACAGCTGACGTTCCTTTTATCCGGAAGGCCATAATGAAACACGACACTGTCACAGAGTAGTAGAGTATATGTTGTGTCTACATCAATGCTTTGAAGGGATAGGTGTGTTACCTAAAAGAGAATAAAAAAAAAAATTCAAAAATATGCCTTCATTTTTGAATCAGGCAGGAAGAGAAGAAGAGAAAAACCACGCTGTGTAGGAGGAAATGTGCTGTCAAAATTTAAAGGGAAAAAATAGGAACTTTGAAATCTTCAGAACTTCATCATTTCTGACAGTACCTTCCCTGTTAGTGGATTATCTAATGTAGGAGGCCAGATTTAGCTTTCCCTTTACTCCCTCTACGCACTATTTTTATATGCACCTCATGTAGCATCCGCTCAAGGAAGTTATTCACAAAGGAGCTCTTTTAAGTAGAAAAGATTTACTTTGTAGCGAGGGAGAAAGTGACTGTAACTCCAGAGATGTATAACAGAACAAGGGATTAATGCAGGGATATTACAAGCACTTTGTGGAATGGGAATGATGTGCTTTGTTTGAAATGTTTAGCTGTTTATCTGTTTGACTGATAATGGCTTGCATAAGCAATACATTAATTGGCTATACAAACAGTAGGCAGATGCAATGAAAATGAGACCAAGTTTTGATCCTAATAAAGTCTGAAATGTAAGTTACTTATTTCTTAAAGCAAAATATTGGGGATACCAGAACTACTTCGGTACTGTGGGGAAGGCATAGTACCGAAGCCTCTACATTACAGGAATGGTTTGATAATTTAGATGAGAACACTGCAGACTAACCGGTTTCTGGCAGAAGCCTTAAATATACTGCACTGGCGTAGTATCAAACTTCCCTCATGTCATTTAGCCACTTCCCTCTTTTGTGAGAGATTAAAACCAGTACAGACGTACGTCAACTTTAACTGCTAGTTTCCATCAACACACCCTTTCAGCTACCCTTTGTATTTTAATTATCTGTCAAGTTGAATTCCTAAGGAGGCACACTATTAAATTAGCAAAAGGTGGTTCACAATGCTATGTCCTGAATATTACTGTAAGCAGTGACATATTCACTACATCAAAATAAAATAGTCTGCGGTAAGCATAGGGATCCAGCGATAAAAGACTCAGAAAACACACAGCTCAAGGGATCAACAAATCAATGAGGGAGGAGATTACATAAAATTGGCTACTGGGATATTTGTAGCCCCCCCCCCCCAAAAAAAAAAAAAAAAAAAAAAAAAAAAAAAAAAAGGCAGACAGCAGCGAGTCTATGAAGGCTGATACGGTGTAATGTGCTATGCAGCCAACAGAGATCTGTTTACCTTCTTTTTGCTGCAGTAGATTTGCCATTTCTTCTCTGCAGGCAGTGCGAACATGGCTTCCCTGTGTTTCTCTGTAAGATCAAGCTCATCCTGCAAAATGAAGATGAAAAAGGAGAAAAAGGTTAATGTTAATGTTGGTGCTGAGGACTCACAGTAACAAATCTGTGAATGTTAGATTATGAAACCCGTATTGATAACTTGAGTGTTAAAATATCGAGCATCATTCTCAAAACCATCATCCTGCAAATTTACAAACAACTGACATCAAACCAAACAAAACATAAGTGAAAAGCAGCTCTGCTAGCTGTTTTTAGCTCAATCTCTTCATAGTATCACTGGATGGTCTCATCATATATTCAGTGCGATTTTGAAACAAATCAGATGTCTTCCCAGCTTTAGATGTGTGAGTAATGGGGAAAAGATAAGGTGTGGTTTGCCTGCTCAACATGTGGTAACAAACATCTGGAAACAACATGTGTCACAATGTATAAAAGACATTTCACAGAGGCGCGTAAAGGGTGCTTTTGGGAAGCGTCTGACTAAATACCAGGGAAAAAAAACTGACTGAGACATTATCAGCAAGATCTGTAACTTATCTGAGGAATTTATGGGTTTTTTGTGCTGAACTGTAGCTGAATGACTATATGTGAAAGAGGCAGTGGAAGTTATGGGAAGGCTGTTGAGCAATTTACCTCCAGGAGAAATGGTATAGCAGGCAGTTTTAAATATGTGTAAACACAAGATGATTGTTTTCTAGTTGACATTTAAGCAACAAATAGAGATTATGTTAACGCAGTTTACCCAACAGAATAATTGCAAAATATTTTAATGACAAGTAGTCATCATGGGACGTGCCTTTGGGGGGTTTCATTTGCTAAAGAATGTAGGCCTGGTGAATCAATATGTGCAATGATCAAGTCCCTATTGACGTCTTCAGTAAAAGGGCCACGTGTGTTTGGGGAAATGACTCAATTACTCCCTAAATCATAAAAAGCATGTATGTGTTTTATGTTGGGTATGAACGCATGATAGGAAAAGTAGCTTCACCTGACTGTCAGAGTAAATTTCAAATTCAAAGGTCGAGTCTGATCGTAACAGAGCAGATGTTCAAAATCTGTTTCCCCAACATGAGCCTTTTTTCCCCCCAGCAAACCCATTCTGATTATACAAGCACATGGTGGCTCATACTGGGTGAAAAGAAAAGCACGTGGCTGTTTTCTTCTAGTAAACAGAGCAACTGAAAGCCTCTTTGTCGTTACACTCAACGTACTCAATTATGTCTTCATAAAGAGTGGTAGACAAAAACAAGCAATTAGCAGATGGAGGAGGCCGAGGCATTAAGAGCTCCTGAATAAGGCCTATTGATGTGCAAAAATGTCATGCTTAGATTACTGTGGCAACCATGAGAGAGGAAACGGGGCCAGAAGAGAGAGCGAGAGAGGAGGGCACGACAAATTAGAAGTGACAATAAGACAGGGGGGGGGGGGGGGAAAAGCAGTCTGGCCCTGTTATTCACAAGTTAGTGTAAGTTTAAACAGGGAGGAAGTGGCAGTTTATTTGGGAATGCCTTAAAATGTAACAGGGTAAACAATGTAGTAAGAATATATTTTAAAGCCAATTTAAAACATCCACTGAAGTCAGTTTGGAAAATATTTCAAGTATTTCACTGTAAATTGTCTTGATTTGTATGGTAGGGTGGTTTTTAAAGGTCATAATTATCCCATGGTGGCCCAGTGGTACAGTGCTAAGTACTGGCCTTTTATTTTAAAGAAGCGCTGGAATTCAAACTTGCTGGAAACCTTTATTTACTTTTAATACTTTCATGACAATAAAAGTTCCAGTAAGTAATCCTGAATAAGACACATCAGGATTACCTACTGATTTCTGTAAGTGTTTAGATGTGCAAAAGTCAAAAAACAAAATGGAACAGTATCTTACCACCAACTCGGCGAACATGGTATCCAGCTCATCATTTCCCGGCATGGGCAGTGATGGCTCCATGGACTGCAGAGCAAAGTCATCCCGCAGTTTGTAGGTGATCTCTGGATGGTCTCTGTTGTTAAAACAACAGAAGATGGCGGAGAAGCCGCCGCGACCGCCGCTGCCGCCACCACTGCTACCCCCACCACGCTTCCGAGGAGGCATGGCGATCCAATGTCTAACTGGTCAGGCAGGGAGGGTGGGAGGCTCCTTCAGGACCTCTTTACAGCCTCCTCCACCTCAGAGTTTGGCCTCCGTCAGAGAGCACTGTAGACACAAATAGGGGACAGTGAGTCTTGACCAAATTAGAGTGACGTATTGACCACATTAGTTAAACTGTCCATCCATCCATTCTCTTCCACTTATCCTTATCCTATCCCAGCTATCACTGGACAGATCGCCAATCTGACGCAGGGATAACACAGAGAGGCAAACGACCATTTCCACTCACATTCAAATCAATTTTATGTGGGCAATTTAGAATCACCAATTAACCTAACCAACTAACTGCATAAAAGTGGCTTACTGTTTTTGGACTGAAGGAGGAAGCCAGTGTACCCAGTTAGAGTGCCACAGAGAAAGATCTTGGCCAGATGGTGGAGTCAAACTCAGTATAGCTTAGGAAACTCAGGACCGTCTTACTGTGAGGCAACAGAGCTAGCCACAACCCCATTGTGCTGCATAGTTAAACTGGCTTTTCAAAAAGAATAAAACACAATTAAGACAAACAATTTGAAAAGTGCTAAAAACAAAGACTGATAATTTCTGTTCTCTTCAATTAAACCACAGCAAGCTTCCAGCCACAATTGTACTGTACTACAACATGAACCTCTGATTCTGCTAATGTTTAATGAGGTAGGGTCATGATTTTTGAAAGGCAAGTACAATGTCCTCTGCCCCCAAAAGACTCGGTTATATCATTTACTCAATAGAGCCCTGCAATGAGAGTGTGACACTTGAAAGGGGTAAGATAATTTGACTGGATTAGAAAATTCAGGTCTTCTCATGTCCACTCCCTCCTATTCAGGATTGGCTTTGCTCTGAAGATCTAACGAGTAGTAATTAGAAGGGAGTGTTTACAATGACCGTGGCGAGCAGTGTGTGATACCTTCTGGTCTTTAGAGACTGGTTTGGTCAGTGAGGGGGGAAAAGCTAAAGCAGGCCTTTTACTAATCTCCGAGCTGCTGTACAAATCACTCTGCATACTGACCTAATGATGGGGGAGATTTAAAACATTTAGAGACTATGTCAAACTGGAATATACAATGGTTCAATCTTCCTGATGATCCAATCAAGTGACTCTCCTTTCTGGCTGCTGCAGTACAAGCTACACATTTGGTTTGGTCTGTAGCAGCTGTAAGTTTCCACAGTAACGTAGGAAATGTGCACAATCCTGCTCAACTATCTGGCCTGCCCATCTATCACAGATAAAAATACACAGAGTTCAGCTGTCCCAAACGAGCAGCATTGCTGACGACCGTCTCAATGAAAGTTTTACAAGAGGAAGATTATTAAAAAATGAATAAATAAATAAATAAATACAAATCTGGGATCATTTAAGTAACCCCTCCCCCCAAATACTAGAGACAGTATATTTTAGGTTCCTGTTTGACTACTTTGGTTCTGACAAAAATATCCAACTACCAGATTTGTCCAAATTTTAATAATCATGACAAGATAAAACCTGATGACTTTGGAAATTCCCCAACACTTCCTCAAGTGCCATTGTGATGTTAAAATGCTGGCTCTGAGGGACAATCTGTAACAGCTAAACTTTCAAAGTTTAAATCTTTAGTCTTGTTTAACCTCCTAGGACCTGGTTTCCACATATGTGGACATCACATTTTGGGTTGCCTGGACCAAAATACATTGCTCTACAAAGGCCTGATATCCACTTACAAGGACATTATACTGACACTGTTCTATCAAAATTTCAAATGAATGTCTTCATATGTGGATCTCATTTTTCTCAGGAGCAAAAATCAGGTAAAAACAGAAAAATAATAAAAAATAAAAATAAAATCAGGTAATTCTTTGTTTTTACATTCATCAGGTCCCAGTTAGGGGTGGGTTTTTATAATCGATTTATCGATTAAAATCAATTCTGGCTTGGATTACGTAAAATCGATTCATTAAAATCCTGAATCGATTTTTTTAATATAAATTTATTTTGCCCGAAATGCCAGAATCTCTGGTGAAATCTCACAAAATTTCAACAACCACCAAACAGCTAAAACAGTAAATGAGAGCAGGAACACGGATTCTGCACAAAGACTTAAACACACAGTGCAGCCCGCGGATCAGAATCAGTTAGATGTCGAATTTCTCACAGTCGGGGCGGAAAGCCGACAGCCCGCTGATTCTGATCTGTCGGCGGGTCTGCGCTTTGTGTTCACCTCCTTTATGCGCTGATTCTAAAGCTGTTAGTTTGATGTCTCTCCAAACAATATTGACCGAACCAGCAGCAAAAGAGGATCCAAACTACGCTTCACAAAAACATCGCCATGTATTCACTCTTACTTTTACTGTTTTGCTTCGACCACGATGCACAGCTCTCTCTCTCTCTCTCTCTCTCTCTCTGTATGGTTTTCTGCATTATTCGCTTGCTTGTTACGCACAAGTCTACCGTTGTTTACAGCGCTATCGGCCGACTTTTTTTTTTCCTGTTTTATATACTTCCGAAAAGAAAACCTAATTTCTGCCGTTCAATGCTGAACAAATTTAAAATTTTTAAAATTATGCAAAATGCAAAATGCTTAGCCATGTCTCTAATAAAACCGCTGTAACTTCAGAGGTAACGTTCATATGTTGATTAATGGTTTTCTTTCGTTTTTGATGTACTGCAGAATATTTTTATAAAATCCCAGGCCAGGAAAAATCACCTTCATGTGTTTCTGTGTTTTATCTTCAGCTACTTTGACACAAAGGCATCTGCTGTGACGCTCACACCTTTGATAAAGTCTTGCGTGTGTCAGCTTCCTTTTTATAGATACAAAAATATGTAAATGTACTAATCTGAATTATAATATTTCTGACTGTCAAAATTTCCCATATTCAAATCGAAGTGAATCGAATCGAATTAAATCGAATCGTGGATCGAATCGATTCTGGACCTTGTGAATCGGAATTGAATCGATTCTAAAAATCAGTGACGATACCCAGCCCTAGTCCCAGTCAGCCCCAATACCAAAGAGAAATTAAAAATGCATGCCATGAAAGAGCTCGGGTCTTAGGAGGTTAAGACCAGAGCCCTTCAGTCATCTCACTCAGACTGTACTTTGACCTGTGACCAGCCTGAACTGTGCTTGAAACATTTGCCTCTCTGCTTTCAGCCAAGGGTGACAGATGCTAAGGTTGTTGCTAAAGCCTCAAAGTAAAACATAAGGGAAGATTTTAAAAGAGAAACAGACATCAAAACTCACTAGGAACCCCCCCCCCCCCCCCCCCCCCCCCCCCGAAAAACCCCCCAACAACCTGGAACACATGTACAAGTATAATAATCATGTTAAACATGACAAAGAGAGAAGAAAGTTGCAGAGTGTGCTCGCCAACCCGATGGTTTATCTTCAACAAGGAAATCAAGTGCACAAAGGACATATCTGCTGTCTGGGAAATAAAGATGAGATGTCCAGATATCCACAAGTATGCTGTCGTGAGCATACCACAAAAATATCTCTACACTGTCCCTACACTGTGGTGTGAGGCTCAGCATCATAAACCACAGAGGTTGTGCTGAACTGCAGAAATGTCTGGACGTCTTGTCGTGGTGACGAATAGTCCAGCAGATTATAACCCTGTTCACTTGACCTTTTCCAGTGATTTCCTATAAGTCAAATGCTCCACACAGACTGAATGCATCAAGTTCAGTGTGAAGCATTTTTAAATTTAGTCTGGTCAGGTCACGTCCTTAGCGGTAATCGAAGATTGTGGGTCGCTATTCTCAGCGAGCCGAGGAAACAAACTAGTTATTTCTTCCAAAGGAGAAAGTGAGGGCATTTCCTATGGCAATGTCTTTGGTCAACCTAAATAGGGCCCGATAGCATCACTGTCCCATTTTTGTCACTTTTTGGTTCATATGGGTTTCCTCTATGCAGCAGCAGTATTTTTTTTTTTTTTTTTTAAATGAAGGATGTCAGCAACTTTTTCCAACCACCAGAAAAATTTGTCGCCTTCTATTATTTTTATTCTTAAGCACCAAATAACTCCTTTAAGATGTGCCGATTCTAACAACAACAAAAGGAGCAAACCTCTAAAAGAGATATAATTAACACAAGCAGTAACATAAGATATAATTTAACTTTTAAACAAATTGTTTTTTAAAATTTTGTCTCAAGGCAGACTGCGTTTATAACAAACTGCTACTCTGACAAATCCGAAGCACTAGATACTTGTCCACATCACTGCTTTTTGCTCTTGAAAGCCAACAAACTACAATTAACTAGACAACCTGTCAAACAATACTAGTCATAACATGTATTCCACTTTAACAATAATCACTCTTTTCTAAAGAAAAAAAAGAAAGAAAGCAAACGTACCGAAATATACAACAGAGTGAATGAAAAGCATACAGTACCACTAGAAATACACAGTGCCTGAGGCCAAATGGCCACACGTGGGATAAAGTACATAGCAGCTCTCTTTTATTAACACGCTGAATAGTATATTTATTTTGACACATCCTTGACTTTTCTAAATTGACTACTGGAGGCCTCGGCAGCAGCTGCTTGGCTTCACACTCACCATCTATTCTAGCATGAAGGGAAGAAGCCTTTCAAAGGCTTCTTTGACCATATTAGTACACAAAGCTGCCCATTTTTTCCATTAGCTAAACTTTGTTTAAACTTGTGAGCCAGAGTGGGACAAAGCTGATCCCCCCCATCCAGCTACAGTAGCCAGAGGATATGCCACGACTCACCCATGCGAAGAAGGTCACCAGGAGTGTTTGAACATGGAGACCATCTGATGTCTGTGAAGACTTTGTGCTGGAATTGTTTACCCTCTGAGACCTGAGTGCGCTCACATTAGTCCCCGGAGGCTGTCTGTCAGACGGTCAAGGTGTCGAACCTAACGGAGGCTTGTTGCAACAGGACAACATTCCTCTCATAGCCAGGTGAGTCTTGTGACCCTGAACAACACCCACACAACAACACGTTCCACTGTCACCTGCTCTAACTGAGAGGGAGCAACAGATTATCTTTAATTACAGGTCACGTACAGCCTAGCCAGCTGAACTGATCTTAACTGTCCAAGAAGTAACAGCCAAATTAGTGGTCATATCCAGTAATTATCCATGTAGTATGTCTGAAATGTTAAGAGTCTGAAAGTTGATGGTGGTGCCATGTAGCAGTCCCATTGTTCATATGATCAAGAAGAATGCTATTCATCCTGAAATAAATCAAGTCGTGGACTTTAACAGAGAAACATCATGCCTTTTGTAGGCAGATGCATACAGATTAACCCAGATTCTTCTGTACTCCTTCATTCATACACATCCAATAATTAGATCCGCCCACCCATTTCCTAACAAACACTTCTCTCTTTGTGTAAAGGAGATTTCTGTCTGTGGATAGTCTCGTTGTTTTCTTGACCATGTGGTTTGGCGGGTGACCTGGCATGAGTCCAAACTGTAAAAACAATCCCAGTGTTTGCGAAGTGAGTGTGAGCCCGCCCATGGTGCCTGCCCAAGACCTCTCCATTAAAACCTGCACAACTGTCAGGTCCACTGGAGAAAAGGCAGAAGTAAGAAGAGCATCTTAAGCTAAACACAAGGAGGCTCACGTTACTAAACATGTGCAGGGAAAACTAAAGAATTTAAGGATGACCTGACACTTCATCCAGCTGTCACATCTTTCTTTGTTGATTTTGTTCTGTCAGTTTATTAACCTCTTTAGGATTCTCTGCCGTTAACCGTAAAAGGCTCAGTGTGCCAGATTTTCCTGATGCTACATGATTGACAGGTACAGAAGTCGATCCAAAATTAATTGTTATAAATCAGTAGCCTTGTTTAATTTTCACACAATAAGAGGTCAACTTTAAGCCGATGCTAATAACCCAGATTGTGCTTGACTTGGAGAAGGAATTCAACCTTGGAAAGAGAACACAGTGGACAGCAGTGTATTGAAAACAGATGTGTGAAATACCTTCTTCTGCAACAGCTGGCATCTCTCAGGAGTTTCTAGCTTTGAGATGTAGTTTTAATTTTTTGATTTGTACAGTGAATAATATTCACCTAAATCACAGGCTGCATTCATGCTGAAAGAGATGAGAATCTCTCCTGTGTTTCTTTGGTAAGGCCAAGGAAACCTTGAACAACATATGTATTAAGGCTCTACTCAGAATCAATACACAGAATATATTTGGCAGCACTGTACGTCGTCTACCTTGATTTAGTTGAGGAGATTTGGCAACAGGATAACAATATGTAATATAATTATAATCTACCCTTCTGTCCTTCAGAGAAACATCGAATCTCTCCTTGCATCAGGGACATCCATCAAACAGTGTTCTTGAACTCCTTACAGTGTGTACAGGGTGTTAATCAAAATAGTATTTCTCCTAGAAAAATTGCATCAGTATAATGCTGTTCTTACACAATGTCTTTCCACTAACCCACAAACATCTGTTGCATCAACATCTAAAGAGAGCCCAAATAATTTCATCAGATGTTTGTGAAAAAAAAAAAATGGCACAGCTGGTAGAAGCACGGTTGGCTATACAGGGTATAGCTGTAGCAGTGTTATGGGCGGAGCAGAAAGGTATTTGGTGCACAGAAGTTTAATCTTCTTTACTGATTTAGGATTTGGGATGGATCAGACTTACGATTTGATGATCATCTTGCCAAAGTATTTTCAATGCAAAGCAACTACAGGTCATGGACACAGCTATAAGATGCTGCTGTACACAGCAACATTTCTTTTGAAAACTATATCTGCTCCACTGATACTGGAGGCACAGTTCATGGTTTGCCAAGTGCACTCTCTGCAACATGCTTAACTAAAAGCCCAAGGATTATTGTGCCCTCCACTGACAAAAATATTTTGGATTTGTATGGACAGCTGCAAATGAAGCTGAGGACATAGAATAAGGTTGGAGGAAGTAATTTTGCCGAAAAACAACCTTAGCCCAGAGCTGCTGAGCTATTAACCAGCAATCAAACCAGTATTTCAACACCTTGCCCAACTTGTGCAAATGAAAAATGATTCAACGTCAGAGGCACATTTGGTCACAGTCACAACATTAACAGCATTAAGAGTGGCATTAATAACATAATAACATTTTGTAATGTAGCTTTAGTGTGTGTGTTGCTAAGGTTTTTCTCCTAGCAAGAAGGAAATGTTAAATGGTTTGTGACTAATTTTCCCTGGTTTAGATGTGGTACAAATGGCATAGTGGTATCTTGCACAGTTGGATACCATACATAGCTATCATTGTGCCAATTACTTAATGGCACCCCGAGCACACAATGACTAAACAGATGATAACTTGGACACTTATCAGAAAATAACTAGGCCGTGAGAGAAATGTTGACTGGCAGGTTTAATGGAGATTAAAATCAACCGGTGTCCATTGGCTGCCAGTCAATGGAAAGCCATCAGAAAGTCGGTGTCAAAGCTGCAGTGTTACAGCAGCAGAGCTATCTGCTCTGATGTGTTTGTGCTCATGTGCATTTAAATTACACGACTGCATGTCGAGATATGACAAAGGCATTGCCTCTGGAGCATTAATGTCACATGGCTGAGGGAGCAGTGCTGAAGTGGCTCTCAGATTACAGGATTAACATAGAGAGACGCAAAGCGAAGAGAAAGGGATAACACAGAGACAAAGGAAGCGATTCTTCCATGGGGTGATACACTTTACAGTCATTTTACAGGGCTGTGGGTTATAAAAGCTCTTGTAGCACTTTGAAGTAGTGAAAGTTAATGTTTCAAAGTTAGTCAGGACTGTGACCATAAGGAATGTAATGTGATTCTATTGCTGCGGTAGTTTTTCCTGTTTTATGATGACATGCTTATGTGCACAAATAAAACTGTTTAAAAAAAAAAAATCTGTCAGTGGACTCTTTAAGGCAAATTAGATCCATATGAATGCTATAACCCTGGATATAACAACTAATGGTAAACAATACAAGTAAATGCTATTCTGTACTCCGAGACAGCAAATTCGATTACCTATGTTACATAAAGGTAATCTAATTGTTTTGTTTGTTTGTTTTGAGTACACAGGCTCATGATCTTCACACACTTCTGGAGACAGTACTCTAGTCATAGTCTATGATGCATCTGAAGCCACAACTACTTTCAAAAACAGAAAGATGTATACACTCACATTGAGGCTGACTAACAAAGTGTGAACAATAAACTCTGTAAGTGAATATCTGATTAGAAGACTGTGATAACCTGACCTGTTTTGTCTAGCATTATTTTATGAACAAAGCGTTGTGCACACCCAGTGATGATAAGCAGCTGTTTATCACCAAGTTATTCTGTTGTCTTGGAAAGATTCAAATCACTGGTGAATCTAACATGTGGTACCCTCTAGTTCTATACAAGCTTGTATTCCTTTATAGAAACTCCAACAGGGAAACTGACTGGATGCTCACCAAACCATATTTTGACACAAGCAAAAAATATACTTTGAGAAACTGGGAGTGTACAGATAATGCTGGGAGGACAGAGATTAAAAAGCAGGTTAAAAGGCTACTGCACTTTCCACCAGCAAGGTTGCCAAACTTGTTCTGCAGACAGAGTCTTCAACCCCCCACTCTTAAGATCTTAGCATTTTTGAACAGGTCAGGCTTTCATGGAGGTTAGACTCGGGACAAAGATGGAAAATACTTGAACATGCGACAGTATCCATGCCAGAGTTTCATTGCTGTCATCTCGAATTCTATTTATCGACTACATTCAAGATAAAAGGAAAAAGAACCGCGCAGTTTAAAAATAGCATATAAAACAAGCCGCTCATTACACCCACTTCATGCCCTTATTAATGCACCAGTGTGATTTGTATCCACAGTATTGATGTAATAAATCAAAGCAATGCACTAAGGTGGGGTTACACTGTGTCTCATCACTGACATCATTATAAATAAATAAAAATAAGTAAATTGTTATTTTAAATGTTGGTGACAGCTCAGAAGTTGAAAATTACAGCATTCCCAGAAATGATTTTATTGTGAAAAGAACTGATTGGCCAATGGATGAAGGAGTACTTTAGCTCTTTTGTATGTAGGCATGCAGAGGTCGAGAGCTTGAGAATCATTAAACTGGAGGATCAATATGCCCTCAATTTTGAGCAGCAAGGGCAGACAATCAGTGCCATCTCTGAAACAGTTCCCACGTGTGCATCAGTATCATAAACAACTGCATCACTGTAAATAAGCAGTGAGATCGAAGAGAGAACAGCAAGCAATAAACAACTGGTGAGTACAAATATAAATCCCCCAGTCTGAAAGACAGCTAGCGGTCCTTATAAGGCACCGCTAGCTGTCATCGTGATCTTTCTGTGTACTGCAAAAGAAAGATTCATGTGTGCCACAGCTAGGCACAGTCCAACACCAATCACATATTTATTCCTGAGTAATGAAATGTACAACCTCACAGATCATCAATAACAGGGTGGGGACTGCGCTGTAATATTTTCCAGGATACCCTGAGCTGCAGCCGTTTAAAAATCCCTACCTCTTCCTCAGTTGCCATGGCAACCAGAGCGGTGGGTGACCAGTGCAAGCTGGGTGGGAGGGTGATTTAATGTAAGCCCCTTCCAGTGCACATTACCCTCCTTTTTAATCTGTTCTGGATGCTTATAAGGGAGAAAATAGGATTGTCGCTCTAATTCATCAGACAAAAACAAATAACAAAACCATTACGGATTACAGGGTTAAAATCTAGCTTGCTATCACCCAGACGCACTGTAAAATCCACACAAAATTACAACTACTCTTTTGTAATCCATGAGTCTATATAGTATTTATGTGATGTGTAGTGTGTAGCCTCTCGAGAGAGGCTGCAGAAGTGAGACTGGAATCTGAGAAGGATGGGCAGTGGCAGGAAACGAGCGAGGAGAATCAGCGGACCCCTCCACGCTCAAGGTGACATTGCTTTCATTGACCTGATTATCTGCACTCCACTCCCATCATGGAAAAAGTATGCCATCCTCTCCCTCTCTTACTCACTTGATACTGATAATGGGCAGCAAACCAGGGAGAGAAGCTGGTGGGAGGTAGCACCCTGTAGCCACTGTGTCTGTGTGTGTGTAAGCGCATATTTCTACCAGCACCTCACCCTATCTCCAGAGCAGCCTTGTCATTATGGGGCATTCCCCGCATACACAGGACAACTCTCCCACCGTGAAATCAGCCGTGGGGCCCGGCAGGAGCGACCTGTCATCCTCCCCTTCCCCCTCGGTTACTACGGCAACACTGTTTTTCTGCACCAACACCTCTTAATTAGACAGACGTGACACATTCACCTACGTATTGGTGAGAGGAATCCAATCCAGCTTGTGTTCTGGGGAATGATAAAGCACACCAGCAGCCCCGACTCCCCTCACTCACACGCTGATAGCCTCCAACTATCTCCCGGTCACATGCAGTCCACACTCAAACATTTCAGCCAGCAGATAGCCGGCTTCGGCTCCTCACTCCTTTTCCTTGCATTCGTTTAATTATAGGGTAGAATTGGAAGATGCATTTTGCTTGTCTTACCCTGTCCAGGAGAGAGCTTGCCTCTGTTGTGCTCTTGGCATTCCCTTTATATCCTCAATTCACTGCAGTATCCAGCTTTCTGCACTGTCGACAGAAAAAACTATGCCTGTACACAGCATGCAGTGGAGCATTTCCTGCACAAGGTATGTAGTCCACGCAGGTTCAAAGTCATCTGGATGGGGTTTAAGTGGCTAATAAGTACCTTCACAGAGGCTGTCAAAGGAAAATCCCAGTTAGGTTGAGGATGTGTTTCTGTGACGGCTGCAGGGCAAACAAGGGATAAACTCGCCGTACATGGAACGAGCTGCTGCTTGAGATCATGCACACAGCCAGCTGGCTGGCGAGTACTTCTTTCGTATTCTCTCCCTCCCTAGCCTCCTTCTCTCTGCCTTTCTCTGCAGAATGCCGTGGGGGCAGAGGGAGAGGCACAGATGTTACTGGCTCCAGGCCACACCCCTTTTCAACACTCCTAGTCCTAATAGGATACAGGCGGGCCGTGGCCACCGCCCAGCTCGCTTCCCCACCCCCCCCACCGATACCGGCTGTGAACAACTTCTTGAAGGGTTTGCTTGAAGAGGGCTTGTTTGAAGAGCTGTAGGAAGAAAAGAAGGCTATGTGTGGTGGAAATATGTGACAGGGAGAGAAGAAGGATGCTATTCATGTGTGCCAGGGATGCTGGAGGAATGAAGCAATGTCCGAAGCAATGTCCAAACGAAAGAAAGCAGAAGAGCTGAACTGCTTCTCATCATTATTCTGAAGTCCTGTGTTTAATAAAACACCTTCAGTATATGCAACACTGCAGTCTCGAAACAGTGATAACATCCCAAAGAATTTTAATCTAAACAATGTCAGACACTCCCACATGATTTACTGCACATGTATCATGAGTGCATCTCAGCTAATTACTGCCTAACAAAATCCAGCATCCATAAACATTCCTGAATTGCAACACTGTGACTTTTTTTGTTCAGACACCAAAGTAATAAAATTGCATATGGAATTTTCTGAGAATGACTTTCATGAAATTACAATCAATTGCACATACAGTCAGAACACAGTGTGACAGGAATTTACCTTCACTAACGTAAAAAAGTAATAGTGAGCCATCAGTGAGGTCAGAAAAATTTGAAGTCTTAACCCTCTGGTCTCTAACCTGGCCAACGGTGGCCACTTCACTTTTCGGTTTTCAACCATTTTTGTTCTGTTAATGCAAATGGAATGAAACTTTCCAAAGGTGTGCATTTTATTAAAATTTTTTATTTTTCAACATCAGCTCCTTAATAATGTCAATAATATTCACTATACACCACATTGTTCCCGTTTTACTGATCGTGGCCATTTTTGGCCAATTGAAACCCATTATAACCACCTTTTTTGATTCCTTGTTACTGGCAGTACTATAGCATGCAATTTAGGTAAAATTGCTTTCATTCTAAACTCAACACATGAAAATTGTAGTTTTTCATTTTTTCTACCACATGAGATCCTTGGCCCATTTTCTGCCAAGCAAGCAATTTCATGTAATATTCTTGGTTTCCACTAGGTGGGGTTGATGGGTTACCACACTCCAATGGACCAATATAATGAAACAATTTTGACATAGGTTTGGTCTTAAGGATCTGATAGTTTGTGTTTGTGCATGACATTGCAGCACAAACATGTATTTGCAAGATAGACTGGAATAAATAATGACGCATCAAACATTACATAGGCTGCAGTGAATTCCTGTGGATGCAGGATATTGAGCTTTGAGGTTCCCAGTCAAACTTAGCTTTGAAGCACATGTGAAAAGCACTTTTACTCTTGTATTTTTCATAAAAAGAGACCATACCCAAAATATTAACTCTAGAAACAAAAACAAAAACAAAAAAAACCCCAATCACAGGACATTTTGCACAGTTCAAACCTGCAGCTGCAGCGCAAACAACAACAAACACTGTTTGTAAACGTGTCCTGGAGTTTATGCAGGTGCAGACGTTGCTACTGCTGTAAGTCAACCTAACAGCTTCCAGACCATTTATTCTGGCAATATGGCAAGAAGGTGGGAGTGTCCCCCCCCCCCCCCCCCCCCCCCCCCCAGAGGGGACAAAGGGACCCCCTGATGATCCTCTAATCGCCTGAGCCAAGGTGTGAAACTGGGTGTGAACTCTGGCTGATTGGGAATCACACCCAGTTCAAAGCGTATAATATCTAAATTTGAATTATATTTTGGTTTTCATGACTAGGACTGGTGCTAATTTAAAAAATCAAGTCAATGAAAGTAGAAAAATGTTTTAATATATATGAATTTTATAGTATTTTGAAAACGTAAACATGGGTGGCCATTTTTGGCCACGAACAAAATGAGAGGGTTTTTTTGTTTTTCTGTCACTGCACAAAAAAACCAAAGATACATAAAACTCATTGATACTTTTAATTATTGCTATGCATCTAACCTCCATCATGGTTAGAAAATAAATCAGTTTGCATGTATTATTTAGGAAAAAAATGGGGATTTTATGCTTTTATCCCTTTATCCCTTTATCCCTTTGTAAATCATTAAAATTATGTAATTTAACTGGTATTTAAAGGGTTAAAAGTCTGGATTTGAATTAAATTTTGGTCTTGATGAACAGCGCTGATACTAATCTAAAACATCAAGTCAATGAAAGTAGAAAAATGTTTTAATATATATGAATTTTATAGTATTTTGAAAACGTAAACATGGGTGGCCATTTTTGGCCACGAACAAAATGAGAGGGTTTTTTTGTTTTTCTGTCACAGCACAAAAAACCAAAGATACATAAAACTCATTGATACTTTTAATTATTGCTATGCATCTAACCTCCATCATGGTTAGAAAATAAATCAGTTTGCATGTATTATTTAGGAAAAAAAATGGGGATTTTATGCTTTTATCCCTTTATCCCTTTATCCCTTTGTAAATCATTAAAATTATGTAATTTAACTGGTATTTAAAGGGTTAAAAGTCTGGATTTGAATTAAATTTTGGTCTTGATGAACAGCGCTGATACTAATCTAAAACATCAAGTCAATGAAAGTAGAAAAATGTTTTAATATATATGAATTTTATAGTATTTTGAAAACGTAAACATGGGTGGCCATTTTTGGCCACGAACAAAATGAGAGGGTTTTTTTTGTTTTTCTGTCACAGCACAAAAAACCAAAGATACATAAAACTCATTGATACTTTTAATTATTGCTATGCATCTAACCTCCATCATGGTTAGAAAATAAATCAGTTTGCATGTATTATTTAGGAAAAAAAATGGGGATTTTATGCTTTTATCCCTTTATCTCTTTATCCCTTTGTAAATCATTAAAATTATGTAATTTAACTGGTATTTAAAGGGTTAAAAGTCTGGATTTGAATTAAATTTTGGTCTTGATGAACAGCGCTGATACTAATCTAAAACATCAAGTCAATGAAAGTAGAAAAATGTTTTAATATATATGAATTTTATAGTATTTTGAAAACGTAAACATGGGTGGCCATTTTTGGCCACGAACAAAATGAGAGGGTTTTTTTGTTTTTCTGTCACAGCACAAAAAACCAAAGATACATAAAACTCATTGATACTTTTAATTATTGCTATGCATCTAACCTCCATCATGGTTAGAAAATAAATCAGTTTGCATGTATTATTTAGAAAAAAAAATGGGGATTTTATGCTTTTATCCCTTTGTAAATCATTTAAATTATGTAATTTAACTGTGATTTAAAGGGTTAAAAGTCTGGATTTGAATTAAATTTTGGTCTTGATGAACAGCGCTGATACTAATCTAAAAAAATCATGTCAAAAAAAGTGGAAATTTTTCTTAATATATATGAATTTTATAGCATTTTGTAAATGTAAACAGGGGGTGGCCATTTTTGGAAGTTTTTATGTTTTTCTGTCACTGCACAAAAAAACAAAGATGCATAAAACTCATTGATACTTTTAATTATTGTTATACATCTAACCTCCACCATGGTTAGAAAGTAAATCAGATGGCATGTTTTATTTGGAAAAAAATTGGGGTTTTGTGATTTTTTTCCATTTATGAGTTCCTAGGATTATTTGATTTAACTGGTATTTAAAGGGTTAAAATTATGAATTTGAATGAAATTTTGGTCTTGATGAACAGCACTGGTACTAATCTAAAGAATCATGTCAAAAAAAGTGGAAATTTTTCTTAATATATATGAATTTTATAGCATTTTGTAAATGTAAACAGGGGGTGGCCATTTTTGGCCACGAACAAGCTGAGAGGAAGTTTTTATGTTTTTCTGTCACTGCACAAAAAAACAAAGATGTATAAAAGTCATTGATACTGTTAATTATTGCTATGCATCTAACCTCCATCATGGTTAGAAAGTAAATCAGATGGCATGTTTTATTTGGAAAAAAATTGGGGTTTTGTGATTTTTTTCCATTTATGAGTTCCTAGGATTATGTGATCTAACTGGTATTTAAAGGGTTAAAATTATGAATTTGAATGAAATTTTGATTTTCATGAACAGCACTGGTGCTAATCTAAAAAATCATGTCAAAAAAAGTGGGAATTTTTCTTAATATATATGAATTTTATAGCATTTTGTAAACGTAAACAAGGGGTGGCCATTTTTGGCCACGAACAAGCTGAGAGGAAGTTTTTATGTTTTTGCTCTCCCTGCACAAAAATAACAATGCATTATAATCAATGTTGATGTGGATCAATTACATGCCCCAGACTCTACTATTAATAATACAAGAAATTTCAGTAGCAATGCAATTATATAAAATTGCGAGATTTGAGGTTGTCTTCCAGCTAGTGCAGTGGACAAACAAACTGGTGTTTAAAGGGTTAAAAATGTAAAAAGTAATAATAATTTTATATTTATGAAAAGAACTGAAGTTACTTAAAAGCTTTATGCAAAAAAAATGGCAAAAAAACATAAAAATAATAAAAATTACAGACCTAATCTGTAGGTGGCCACTTTTGGCCACGAACAAGCTGAAAGGGTAGTGATTTTGAACAGGGTCAGAGGGTTAAAGGAAATTTGTCAGTCACTTAGTAAGAGTTTTCTGTTAAGTATTAAAAAAAAAAAAGACTTGTGAAACATGTAGAACAGCATCATCTTGATTGTTTTGACATTTTAATGATGATTCAGTTAATTATTTAACTTACTGTTAAATTCAAAGACTATCGATAAAACAGACCTTATATAAAATATGGATGTAGCTTCTGTATTTGAAAAGTGAAAACAATGAAGAAGCGCTTTAAAAATGCATTGTTCCTAATGGCCTGTGGGGGGTTACTCCTCTGCTTGCAAAAAGAAGTCTGATTGTACAAATTTAAAATAACTGTACAGCTCACTTATTATGCGAAGAAACACTTATTCACTTATGAAATTTATGCTCCAAATCACTAGTTTCAAACTTTATGTAAATGAAATTCCATTTAGAACAACAGACAATAAACCTACGTATGCGCTAGGGTGTGGCTCCCTACTGATTGACACCACTACCTTATGGGTGTGTAGTGTTCTCGATTACTCAGTACGATCCAACCTGTGCTTGTGACATCTGGTTTTAACAAAAAAAGATGGCTTCAGCCAAATTGCGCAACTCGAGGCTTCAGAATGGTAGTCCACAAACCGAATCACAGTGACCACGTCTATTTTTATACACAGTCTTTGGATCAAAGACATAAAATGATCTCAGATAAAATAACACTGCTTTTTTTTCTCCCCGCATAAGGGACACTCACTCTAAGCTTTGTTTAAATAGAATCAAATGTTCCAAACCAACAGCAATAAGCATATGATGTCGCAATATGAAAATTTACTGTGGCGTGTTGATTCACCTCTGACGTAATGTTTGAAAACATGTCATCTGTACTAATGACTATTTTGTCCATCTGTTTTCTTCAATGGAGAAGGCGACAAAATCAGACATGTTCTCATAAGAGAAAATTATCTACCTGATTTAGACACCCGGTTCCATGCAGGTGTAGACAAAGTGTCATCAGTCAGTAACATCTAGCCATTCATCCATTTTCTCCTTATCCAATTCAGGGTCACAGGGTGCTTGAGCCTATCCTAGTTCTCACATTCACACCTAAAGCCAGTTTAGATTTGTCAATGAATCCAATCGCATGCATGTCTCTACAATGTGGAAGGAAGCTAGAGTACTGTGGGAGAACCCACACAAGCACACCGAGAACATGCAAACTCTACACAGAAAGAACCCACCAAACAATGGAATCAAGGCAACCACCACACCAGCACGCTCTCCCCTACTTATTAACTTTTGTTCGTTACAAAACAAAAAACAAAACAGGTGAGTGAAGCATTACCAAGCCGTTTCATGAGAGTGAAATCTCTCAGTGCTTTTGTTGTATATTATGTTATTCAACACCATTTTGAATCTCCATAAGTAGAAATATGGCAGAAACACAGTAGGAGTATTATATGCTTTGTAAGTGAAACTATAACCGAGACTATGAATTTACTCTGCTTGCCAAGAAAACTAATTCTAAACACACCCCTGCCAAAAGGAAGTCGCACATCAAACCTAAAAGCAACATTTAAACCTTGACAGCTGCAAGCAAGCTTTAAAAATGTTGCCCGTCTTCGTCAGAGTTTAGTAATGTCACTTTCCCTGATTTCAGGGTTTTCAAAAGTTCAGCTTTCCAGCAGCTGCCTTTCCCTCTCATCTGGACATGCCAGCATGTAAAGCCGTCTGCAGCTTTTAGATCTCTGATCCAGTCACATGTTATGGCTAGATGATAGAATACTTTATCTTTTGAAGCTCTTCAACCTTCTCACTGCGGACTTTATAGTTCCACGTCTGAGTTTGCATTGTTGATCCACATAGCTGGGCTTGTGTGAAACAGTTTATCTCTACAGGGCTGGGGTAACAGACATCAGTGGCAGGCCGCGCCGGTGCAGTCATGAATGGATAACAGTGGAAGCTGTACAGTGCTGGGTAGCTGCCTCTGAAAAGAATGTCGTGCAGCTGGAACAACAGACAGGTCCGGTTCCCATGGACGGCTCCTGTTCTGATGGGATGGATCTGCTGTGTCGATAAAAAGCCAGGACCGATGTTTTGTTGACCTTGTGTGCACCAGGTGTAACGGCCAATGTTTGGTGTACTGAGGATGGCAACGTTTTTAGTAACATTCGGTATTACTGTCCTGCATTTCTGTTAAACTAGAATCTATGAAGAAAGACCATGTAGCTTTCTTTCATGTGTAGCATTTTTATTAACTCCTCTTTAAAAAGGAAATCCAGAAAAGTTTATAAAATAAAGATTTTTATGTCCTACCATCCTTACTTCTACCTGCAATCTGAACATTTAGGATAATGAGACAACAATAGAATAATGTGGATGAGGAGAGTCTGGAAAAATGAGCTTAAACTATCATCGATAAAACAGCGATCAGTAACATGTCACTAACAAGTAGTTTTTCTTTTTGGTAGACTGCTCATCTTGCAGCATGTGCATGCTTGAATGACAATCTATGATAGCACTAGCTTGAGGGTTTTGCATTATCACATCTGCAGGTTAAGAATTATCACGAACAGCCATCCTCTGGCAGCAACCCCACTGAACCTTTCTGTTAATCATTAATCATTTAAGCACAGAGTTAAACTTTACCCTGTTTTATGACTTCCAACAAACAAAAGTACATATTATGGCTACTTTGGCATTAATTTTGTGTCATATTTTTTTCTAATAAGCGCACGTTAAATAAAAATAAATGATAATGCAAGGAAGCAAAGCACAATGAAAACAATCAGAATCCAAATTAATTAGAGCACACCATCGGCTCCAATGATTCTGCAAACAGTGCAGACAAGGAGCTAAAAGCTGCTGAAGCTTGAATATCAATGTGCAACACATCAGCTGTGAAACAAGAAATCTGATTGGCTGCAGAAAAGTACAGCTGTGATTACAAGAAATCATCTCTGGTAATGTAGAAAATAACTTTATTGCTTATTGTTCAGATAACAGTGTGAATCATTGGGCCAGTCAAAAGCACACACAAATTAAGATTAAAAAAAAAAAAAAAAAAAAAAAATTTTATATATATATATATATATATATATATATATATATATATATATATCCTCAGAAAGGCACATATCCGTACGTGCAAAAAAATAAACCCAAGGTTCAGCTGCACAGTAATAATAAGGATAGTCTGAGCTGAATCATGACTGACAGCCGCTAAATAAAAAACACTTTCTCCAACTACTGCAAAGGAATGTGTGAAGGGGGAACGTAATATTATGGCTCGTATCATGTGGTGGAAGGCTACAGCGCTTCACCGTGTGCATGTGTTTCATTCAGGGTGGAGCTATATCTATAAATTCCAACCATTCAGCCCTTCCCTTGCAGGAGACCCTCCTAACATTCACAAAATTAAATGCCAGGATTAAAAAGGGTCTTACTGGTCCCTTCCATCCTTTGGAAAGCTTGTAATTACTCCCTCAACCAGGTCCATCTCAGAAGGCCCGCATAACCTTCTACATCTACTAATCTGCAGAACGCAGCCAAGCAGCTGGAAACATAAAAAGGAAGTCCAAACAAGGAAACAACACTTTTGACATGAAGAATGGAGTTGTATTTCTGAAATAAGACAAAAAAATGTGAAAGTGCATCTAAAAGAGGATACATGTAGCAAACTGGAAAAAGCATAGAGATTGGTATTTTTCCATTTATACATCATGACGTACTTGTTAAGACAGAGCTTTTATTTCCTGTAGCCTTTCACGGCCATTCAACTCAATCCCAAAGTTTTTCTCTGTGGAGTTTGTTGAGATAAGTGAATTGAAATGTAAGTTCTGGAAAAAGCCAGTAAGAGGACCAGGAGTTCAAGATGTTCTCACTCATATTAAAGCGTCAATGGACTTTTGACAAAGTACTTGTTATCTTCAAGTTGTTTCCTTGCTCATTTATCTAATAAAAAACAAAGCTATCTTTCAGCCATGAAACAGTCACTAATCTTATATTTAGTGTGGATTTGTATCAAAACTAAACTACACGTAGGGTACTTTCTGAACCTTTTTACCTCTACTGCCCTCAAACTGTAAAATAACATCTTTATTTAGGCAAACCTGGAGAATTTATGGCTACAGCAAAGCAACAAACAAAAAAAAAAAAGTCTTCCAGGAAGAAGTGGAAGACACTGCTGCAAAAATATTATGACGTGAAACGGTGCAGCTGCAGTGATCGTGCTTGTAATGGATTGACTGAACTTGAGGGTTAAAAGGCCATGGCTTAACTTGCTGATCCCTCCAGATGTTGGCACAGCACTGAGAAATCAGTGGTTAAGTTTTCGTGCAGAGAGATAAGGCAGCGGAGGCAGTACAGTGCAGTGAACATTACTGTAGAGGTAACATATAAACAAACAAATCAAATCAAACAAAGTAATGATAATCCAGCATAATCTAATCAGTATCCAGTCTGCTCCGTGGGTGAAGACAGCTTCAAAGCACGTGGGTCCATTAGTGTGTGTCACACATGACCAGGCGAAAATCCATGAGAAACGGTTCAAAGTCTGAGTCTCCTCTATGGCCATTAACACGGATGTGAGACTGGCTTAATGCCAGCAGGACGCATGACTAATTCACTGGCACAGAGGCAAAGTCTGAAGTAAAACTAAGCCACCATATTGTAGATGGCCATCTTGCACGACAGGATGGCTAAGTTACAAAGCTGCTTACCTTAAAGTGTGCCATGATATCAGTAGGGGGAAAACAACCAGAAAACTAGATGCTACAACAATAAACTAAAACTAGGAAATGTTTTGAAGAAGCTTCTCCTCAGAGCTGGGCCTTATAATGAAAAAAAAAATGAAGCCAAAATATAAACAGCAGAAAAAAAAAGATGTTTGTGGACATTAACAAGGCCACCTGCTGTTTAACAGGACTGACCTGACAGCCTTTGCCCTGTGGCGTCACAGCTATCAGCTGCACAACGCAAACTCCTGGAAAACAACACTGTGCTCAGGGAAGCAGTACAACTGAATGATTGTTGAGTAGATATATATGCTATGCTAACACTACTGCAATTTTTCTTAGAGAAAAAAAAGGAAAAAAAAGACAAAGGAGATTTAAAAGCCTTGAATTACTAGCCAGATTTGTGGCTACACCACTGAAACAAGCAGCTGTAAAACTATCACTGTTCAAGAACATTTTTAACCGTTAATGCAGATGGTTTCATCTGACTACATGGCTGTTTTCATGACTTCTTTACACTGCTGTTATCACACAGATGCGTTAGACTTTGGGAATCCTGCTTGTTGGAGCAGCAGCCTGAAATCTTTTTCAAGGAAAATCAGGATGTCTTCTTTTCCCAGAAGAAAGAAGCTCCTCTGATTATCTTTTTTATAGAAAGACATGTCATATTAGTGTGCATGTACTTTTGAGTGTAGCGATTCGGTGCTATAAGCTCTTTAGTGGTTTGTGTGTATTTTGTTAGTTAGTTCTGACCATAAATACAAGAACCCCCAGACTGAGGTGGTTCACATACCTGTGAACTCAATACAAAAACATACACAACTCACGCTTTAAAAGACTAAACTTCACAACTCATAATACAGTACTTCCATTTAAACATTTCTCTATTGTATATACCATTTCCCTGTTGTGTATATTGAACTACTGCACAGAATTTCGTTAAGTGACTATCTAGTAACAACAAAGAATCTTTGAATGCTGTTTCTGGAAATATGTTATGAATCTATGACCATGCTCTGACTAATTTAAGATCATATGAATGTAATTTGTCAAAAGTCTTAATATGCATCACAACAAAGAAACAAAGGTGCTTTTAAAAATAAAACAATTGCAAATACTTCTAATTCAATAAGAATGTGCATGACTAACATTACTGGCCAACTCAATTAACTGGAAATTACATTATGTCAAATATACCAACAACATCTCAGCTTAAGAGGCATTAATGCAACAAAGGAGACATTTTTTTCCATCACATAAATTATTATGAGGATTATCCTGAATCGAGGCAGTGATAGTTTGCAGATCATGTGAAGTCCATCCATGATCAGGCCAAAAGAAGCTAACAACGGCAGAGTCTTAATCCTTTCCTGAGTTTAAACGTCTAAACTGATAAAGTTACATCATCCAGCATAACAGAAAGATAAATGGCATAGCCCAAACATTCTTCTCCCGTTGTTGTCTTGCTTGATAACTTGTTCAAACTTGAGTGTTGCTTTCTGGAGGGGTAGGGCAGTATTTTAAGAACAGGATAAAGCATGCCATGCTCTGGCACAGTCTGGGGCTGAATCTGATATCCGTCTGCTGTTTCAAAGCCTGTCACACATGCTTTGGTTTGTGTCTGGGGAAGATTTAAACAAGTTGGCATCTGACCTCATCCATTGAAGAAATGAAAACAGGAAAAACAGCATAATGTGCAAATCCACGTCATTTATAAATTGGGAAACTGAATATGTATCCCAAAGGCTTGAAATTCAGTTTTATGAGGTAACAGCATTGTTGCTGGGGTTTGTGTAAGACAAATATAAAAACAAGCCTAATATTTTGCTACTTTTAGATAGAGTCCACACCTTGAGAAATTCCAGGACCTACATCAATCACCTTTTCCAGCTGTAGACATTCATCATTTACAATGATTTATAAGTTATAACATTAAAGAAATGCTGTGAGTATTAATACTTGATGGTGAAATGCTAGAGAACAAGACCTGTTTGTGCAAGAAACAAAGCTGTATCATAGTGTGTGATATGATTCACTTTGATATGCTAAATGCACGTCAGCTTTCAGGGACTGAACAACTATTAGCAGAACTTCAAGCTGCAACCTGAACTAATTGAATTTGCTGTCAGACAAAATGCTGGCATCCAACTGGCTGCTTACTCTTTGACAAAACTGCACACTCATACAGAATTCTAATTTTAACACATCTCTGCTTTTGGGAGTTAGCATTATTAACGTGACCTAGACAAAAGAGAGAGGTGAGCATGGGCTGAAACATGAATCCCTCCTGGCCTATAAAATCCACCCTACCCTCCCAACCAACATTTTGCTTATAAAGGACTCCCCCACAGACACACACATATACAGAGAACAGGACTGCATGCTGCCTTTGTTTGAACTCGACCGTGGATACACTCTTTCCACATCTTGTGGCTGAGACACACATTTGATTAATTTTGAAGCTCATTGTCATGATAATCTGAGGTTTGACTTATTTCTTTCAGCCTGGCAAGGGAACAGTCGTTTTCTAACTTAACTACAACTGAACTCCAAAAGCAAAGCAGCACTATTATATAATTAGAAAAATACACAAGATGAAAAGTTTAAGTGATTCTGAGACTTCAGCATGAACCAAAAAAAGCTAAATTAGTCTCCATCATGTGACATACCATACACCCCGAGACAATTATTTCAAATTACAGACCCTTTACCCAGAAAAACTACATCACAAATGTTAATTTTAGTCATAGAACAGTTTGTTATATTCTGTCAAAGTTAGTGTGATCTCCTTCTTGTGGATGAAATTTGCAGTACAGAACTTATGGCAACCTCACTTTTAAAACAAATGTTTCCACATTCCTCTGGTCAGACTGCAATAAGGAGGTTGCATCCATCAGCGTGTAAACATCAGCATTGCAGGTATCATAATCATAAAATCTTTATCTCTTTAAGTCTCAAAAAGGAAGCCAGAAGTAGCACAGCTTGTACTGTGTTCTCCAGGGCATAACTGCAACACGTTCAGATCAGCCCAAAATATAATTTCATAGGTCACCCAGTTCTAGTTATAGAAGCACAAAACTCTAGATCAAGGCTGGTTTCTCTGAGGGAAGCTGCTCTTTGGAGATAATTTGTGCTGCAAAATCAGTGTCTATAATGGGCTTTGGAAGAACTCACCATGCCCAATATTTACACTGCGTTCAGCAGATGGAGGCTAATAATCTTCAGAATTTATATTCTTATTCTAAATGTAATAACAGCAAGTAAAACAAGACAGTTTAAGACACCTGCAGTGACTGCTGTTATTGATCCACCTTACATTATGTAGCTGTGATGCATTTTTCATTGCTAATAAAACTGAATGACTTTCCATGAGGGATCCATTACTTACCATGAAGTCCAAAGTGTGTCAGCCTGAAACACATTGACGAAAAATCTGCTGCAGCTGAGAGGCTGAGCTGGAAACAGGGTCTACTGCCCTTTCAACTATGGACAATCAAAGGTCAAGTGTCAATGAGGTCGTGGAAAAAACACAATCAGTGCTCACTCATTGTGTGACGATCTCAACTCATCTACTAATATAAATGTTAACCATATGTAATGAAGAGCTCATGGTACAAAAATGCACCGATTACTAATAGAACTATAGTTTCTTTCAGTTTTGCTTAATGTGAATTAAACTGCAAAGCAGAGGCCAGAAAAAGAGAAGTTAACAAAGCATTCAGCCTCCAGGTCATGAAATACGTGCGTTTCTGCACTAAAAGGATGATGGCAGGTTTCACATTCTTTCTTTCTAGTTAAAACAAAAAGACAAATCACACATCAGTAGCTGTAATCCTGGATTTCCTTCAGTAAATTGTTTAGCTGAGGTAGTAATCCAGCCAGGTTCTGACACGCCTCATCTTGTGATCAATTTGGCTGATGTCCGAAAAAAGCAGATATACTATATGTGATGTCTGTTCTTCAGCTTAGCTCTTTCCCACTGAGTTTACATTTTGTTTCACAAAGATGTGAATGTTTTTAGTAAGAGCTGTAACAATATCAGATTTTTTACTGCCAACTTTAATAGACAAAATAATTCACTATCACAATATTATTGCAATATCTGTAGAAACTTAAAAGAATAAATACAACTAGCTATGCAATACCATGATCAACTCTGCTAAAGTGCCAACTAGAAAGTAACAGGCAAAAACTTTATATAGATATTATTTTTAAACGTCAGTTATACTGCAACACCACAATCCTTGTTGGCAGAGGTGATCTTTGTTTTCTAACCTCTAGCATAAAGCATTGCAGGAAACCCTTCAATCATAGATTTATTTCTGTGTTTGATTTTCTTTGTTAGATGATTTTAACAGGTCTGCATCAACCTTGAGGGCAGCCTTAGTTTATATTCTCAAGTTCAAAAACTATAGCAAGCTGTGAACACATGGCCACAGAGCAACAATCCTGAAAACGTGAGGTTGGGTCTCGGGTGTGGCCAACAATGGTTGTCTAAGCCCAGCTGTCCTAAGAGAGAAAACAAGTGCAAAGCTAAACCAGACTGGGGGCAGGGTGTGGCATGGCAGGGGTGTCATGGTGACAGAGCAGGCCTCAAAAAGAGAAGGGATGCTAAATGAAGCCATTGTCTGGCCCAAGTGAAGCACACCACACAAAGAATGGCACATTCAAACAGTCATACAGGCCTATTGTTGTGATGGGAGAGCAGAGTGCTGCAGGTCCACATATATCCCACAGGATCCACGACATGTCAAACAGAGAGAGCTTGATCTAAGGGCATGATGCACTAGCACCAACAGAAAGAGCAGGAACCATAATTAACGGGAGGAATAAAGACTTTTAGGTCACTTCGTCAATAAAAAACCGTCAAATATTAAACCAGAAACTTGGCTTCTTCATTCATGCTCCACCCAGTTGACGGAACTGATTAGACCAGTGGAGATCAGCAAAAAGCAAAAATACAACATACAATTACTATTCCAGTTTTCAACAATGCAATTTTAAAAACCAAAAAAACGGAGATCGACTTAAAATTCAAATTTTCCCCTATGAAGTAGGTGTGGTAATAAAATCACCATGATGAGTGAGGGTGGTGGGGTGGAGCCTATTCCAGCAACCATAGGGTACGCCCTGGACAGATCGCCAGTCTGTCACAGGGCTGACACAAAGAGACAGACAACCATTCGCACTCACATTCATACCTATAAGCAATTTAGAATCACCAATTAACCTAACCGGACCAATTCACTAATCCCATGAAGTAATGACAGCGGAATTCACTGAAAGCAGATGGATTTCTGTTTTCTCACAGTTGCAGTCAGACTGCCCAACCCTTGTGGAAACAGTACAGGGAGGGAATTAGGATGTGAAACATTTAGCATGAGTCAAACAAAGTCAACTATCTATGGTATGTGCTAACTGGATTTGCTACTTTCTACCTTGCTTGCAGTAACTGTGAGAGTCACTTTGACTATTCCAGTAAATAATTATCTTTTAAAAGCTTAACTAAGGCTATCAGACATTACAGTACATTTAATGTAGTGTATGGGAAAAAGTTAAACCAGTTCCCAGATGCCATGATTCATAGTAACTACTTCACAGAATATCATTCATATCCTTCGTTAAAGGATGCACATGCACTTTCATGCACACATATGGTGGCCTCAGGTGCTCAGCTGTGCCAGAGCCACTCCTGAATGACACCCAGCATTGAAGAAAATGATTAGTCTACACTTCCCCCATCCTTGTTGTCGGGACTGTCAGTTACTCTTCCACCCTTAGTACTTAATGTGAGCTTCCCAGGGAGGTCCCCCCACCCAGCTGCTATGTAGATGGTCTTGTGAAACGTAACACTCAGTTCATTAGCCTAGTTCCCCATCCGTCTGTCCGTGTGTGTGTGTGTGTGTGGTGACAGACAGAAAAGCAGATAAAATACACCACTGCAGTTTGTGGGTTGGCACACTCAATGTTGATCATTTGCTCTGTAGAGCACAAACTGAAGCGAACGCTTTCCCAGTTTTTAATACAGCATGACAAAACTGTCACCCTTCCATTTCATACATTATTAGATACCTGTGCTATTCACATCTCTATTAATGCTGTACTTTTACATCCAATTGGTGAAAATTAAGAGGCATATCTGGGCTGAGACAAGCATGATTCTATTCATTTACTTGCACATTGATATTGCTCTGCTGGTCTCAGAGCACCAATGAGGAAATTTAAGGACAGAGAACATAAGTCCGATTGCTGCCAACTATAACCGACATTCACAATGTCACAGTCGATTTCACCAGGGACAGCTTTTGTCAAAGTCTGTGTCCAACAGCACGGCAGTGTGTTTGTGTCTGTGACAACAGGAGAATGACATGAAACATCAACATTTGACCACTGCCAACAAAAACAGCACAACCGCAATTGCAGTGACTGAATTCTGCGCACGTCTGGAGAAGGCGTAACTCTTAAGGTATTTCATAAAGTAGACACATCTTTTAGTCATCAATCATCATTATGGATACAATTTTCCTACTTTTATTTTCTTGTGAAACTCAAATTAAAACAGTTACAAAAAAAGTTCACTTGCTCTGTGATTTAATTCAAAAAGATAAACATTCATATGAACAGGTGTTAGCATGATTCTTCCCCATGATTGTGGTTCTGTGTAATGAACTAAGTTTGAGTAAATTACAGTTGAAACTAAACTTAAAATACAGATCATACGTAATGATCTGTATCTATAGATTCCTGTATTTCTAAATTTCCATAACCTGCCAGTCTTAATAATCAAAATTAAAGCAGAAAAAAGAAAGGGGTCACAGCCCTATTATTCAGGGATTAAAAGTAACTTACTTAGTGTAGGTTTAAGATATAAAACCTATTGGGTTAGACTTAGACAGAGATTATGGCTGCCCTTTGTTATGAAGCTTTGTTTCCTTCGTATCCATAGAGATGTGTTCCTGTTGATGATTCTGGACAGCATAAGTGCTGCAAAAATGAAACGTACTTCCTATTGAAATGAGTTGTACCAAATGTCATTAAAAGTGTGACAATTCATGCCCACGAACATGATCAAATAGATTACTTTTGTGTGACTATTTCACGTTTTTGCTATGAGACCGGGATGGATCACAACATGTCATAATGCACCACTCGGTGTGCTTTTGATCACCAAAAGCTGACCTGACATAGCTGCTAACAGCAACTGATAAACTGAACTAACACAGAGCAGCAAGGCTTGTAAAGGTACATACATCACTGTTGTGTTTGTTCATCAGTCAGGCAAGAGGACCCAACAAGCACATTAGGTAAACACAGTCTAAGGTGGCCAGGTGAGATGATTCACCACAAGAAACAGTTGAATCAAAAAGCCTCAAAGTGATTTTAGTTAGACACTATTTGCAAATCTGTATAGTTACACAAATACCGATATATCGGTGCTTGTTAATACTACCCAATTATATCATAGCCACTGGATAAACATTCCCACTTGGGAAAGCATGTGCTTACAACACAGACTAATCACTTGCAAAGTGCCCCCTTAAAAAAAAAAAAAAAAAAAAAAAAACCCTTGTAATTTGAATGTCAGGGCCTGTTGATGCTCATCTGTATCCAGCCGACTCCCTGTCTGCACATTAATGCTGTCGACAAAATAACAGCATGGTACATCATGTAAGGCTTCTCCAGTGTTTACAGTGAAAACACGTCTGCTGATCACACCACAGCAGTAAGCCGTCTCACAAGACAGCAGCGGCCCGTTACAAGCACACACAGCCCCCCCTAAATGATTCAGAGCATTTTCATTCTTGGGAATGTAAGTCCTTTCTGATAAACATCCAACAGGGAATAAGCTTACCACCATGGTGATTTGTGCTAATCTCTGTGTTGTGACCTATGACTTCATGACTTTGCAAAAGAATGATTTTACTTGATAAAAGTGAATATTAACTCAGGAGAGGCAAAGTCTTAGAGCTGGGCAGTAAGAGGGAAGAAACGTTCTGAAGGATATTTGTACTTTACTCACATGTCTCTGCACTCAAATCAAAACTTAATGTACATGAAAGAGAGTTAAACGTTAACATGCACGGACCTTTGTGCCTAAAGACTCTGACAGGCTTAGTTTCCAGCTCTGTACACATTGGCCAAAGTTCACAATAAAGATCTGCTTATTAAACTTAATTTGTGATTCATTTGTCCAAATAGCAAAGCTGGCCTTCTTGTAATCAATTTTCCAAAAATCTAAATAATATTAGTCAAAATGACCATTTAGATTCTTAAACATGGATATGTGAGTTGGTGTAAGTTTAGTTTTGGTCACACAGGTTCAGTAGTTAATTATGAGCACAGGTTAGGGTTCAGACATTAACCTTTATTTTCCTTAATAGATTATAACACCACTGTCCTGTCCAAAAAATAAGTTACACTATAAGAGATATTATAAAAACGTGGCCAAAACCACTCAGGAAATTGCCAAGGTCCTCTTTAGACCTACTTTTTCCAAACTTTAGTGGGGTTTATCTAGCCTACACAGCCCCCCCCCCCCCCCCCCCTCCTTTTCTTTTTTTATAAACTCCACAAACAGGTACAGGCGACACAACAAAAAGCAATTTGCAAAACACATGCAAATAGTACCGGACTCTCACCTTGTCCGGGCGAGGTTTTTGGATACTCGCGTGCTCTAGAGTAAATAGCTGCATGAAAATCAGTGAAAATTCAACAAAGACAGCTCGAGTAAATTCACCGCAGTCATGTCAACGACGGCTGTAGCACTGACCGGCCACACCGGTACGGAGGTCACAACCACCAACAACAACAACGCAGCCCAACCGGCGGTGTGGGTTCTCGGGCGGTTTAATGGTTTAGCCGTTAACGGTAAAGTTCTGTCTGAGGACAGTCCGCTTACCTCGTTACGATGAACATTTTTTCTGGTAAGCGCTTCATGTGCTCGGAAAGGTATAGCGCAGGAAAAACATTCAGCGCAGACGGCAGGCAGATAATTCAACCGACTGGTTGGTCCGGGCTGCTCATGAGGTCATCGACTTACTCGAGCAGGTAACGCGCATGCGCTCTATTATTCCAAACCTGTAGTCCACTGCTTCATGGAAGTTGTAGTGTAGAAAGATACGAGCGCTGTTCACCATGACCTTTTAATTAGTAGCCTAAATATCGTTGTCATTTGAAGGTTGAGGTCAAAGCTAAGTTTTAAATGCTCTGGGGGTGTAGATCTTTTGTTGTTTTTACTTTACTTTTATTTATTTTCTATTCGATTTGTATTTTTGTGTTATAAAAAAAGAAAAAAAATCAATTAATTTAGACACAATGACCATGTTCCAGTTTATTAATTGTGAAGATTTCATCCTGTCTTTGAAAAGTAGCCAATGGAACAATCAAGAAGAAAAATTAAGGTGCTCAAACTCTAAGCCTTAAATATTTTAAATAAGTGGGGTTTTTTTCTTACAGTTGGGAAATTACTGCAGCAATTATATTAATATGTATTTTTTGTGGCGGTTGCCGATTTATTCATCAGATTCTGAAGGACCAGCTACTGTTTTCATAAACTGTGTTTTACACACACAAAGGTTTGGTAAGTAATAATGAAGTAATTTTGAATATTTCAGAGCCAGCCACCCCCCCACACACACACCCCATGCATTTTAGAAAACATCTCCCAGTTTAGCTACAGTTAACTGTCTAAACTCTCCATCAGCAGTTTCTTTATAATGTACTTCACACCACAATGAGATTATCTGTCCTGTTTGACTTGTGCCTTTTTTCTCATACTTCTCACCCTCCTCCTACTATTCCCAGCAGTCAGTTCCAAACTTTAGAAAAATCCAGAGCTGCCACGGCCACTCTGGCCTCAGAAAACCCTCTCTTCTCCATCTCATCACCTACAAACAGTGAACAAAGGCAAGCTTAGGACGCATTTCATCAAACTGGTGATCAAGCTGGGCCTCTACAGAAGCAGCTGTGTTGCTCAGCACGATATCTGGACTATAGCCAGGTCTCCATAGGAACTACAGGAGAAGGTTGCTGGTTTTTGTGACCTTATAAACCAGTCTGGCACCAGCTCACAGGCTGGATAGTGCACTTGGTCTCGGCAAAGGCACCTTTTAAGAAAGTTTGATCTGTGTTTAAGTAACTCTGTGGGATGGTGTTGTCCTTTGCAGTGGATTTAAAACATGGCTATTAATTAGTTAATGCACACTTTCCTGTAAGCCTTTTCCAATAGAACCTGGCATAACAGTCCTTGTAACAGCTGTAAACTGAGTACTGTGTGATAGTAGTAACAGGGAAATAGTTTTACTAAGTTAATTTTAATTTCATGAAAATGAAAAACCCTTTAGTACTAGATTGGAGCTAGAAGACAAGTCATCTGAGATGGTTTATTGCCCTCTGGTGGAAACAAAGTTAAACTGCATAATGTAAGTCTCAGTTGACACGCAGCATGAAGTTATTTTTTTGAGATGAGGATATCTCATTGCCTTTGCTTTGAAGGAACTGCAGACTCGATCTAGCACCATGCTGCTGCTAAGCAGACCTCTTCCTTGCCACTAATGAAACAGCTGCTGTAGGCATCATGGAGTTGATTGACAACTGTCACATCTTATGCACGTGCACATCTGGAGTGTACTACTGCAGATGCCTGTTTTATTGCAATTCACAACTGAATTTTATAAGACAAACTGTTTTAAATGCTTATTAACCAAAGGCAATTAGTTAAGCATAATTCATCCATGGTGATATAGCAGTTTTACAAAGAAAGACTACTTTCTACTCTCTCTGGATATGGTTTTTGAATTTTAACCTCCTAAAACCTGAACTCTTTCATGGCATGCATTTTTAATTTCTCTTTACTATTTGGGCTGATTGGGACCTGATGAACGTAAAAACAAAGAATTACCAGATTTTTATTTTTTTTACCTGATTTTTGTTTTTGACAAAAATGAGATCCACATATGAGGACATTTGTTTTAAATAGACAGGACATTATACTATCCACTTACGAGGACAGTATAATGTCCTCGTAAGTGGACATCAGGCCCTTGTAGAGCAAAATTTAGTATTTTGGTCTGGACAACCCAAAATGTGATGTCCACATATGCGGATGCCAGGTCCTATGAGGTCACGGTTGGTGAATAGTGAATGGCATGGAAGATGTTTACATCGCTGCTTCATCTGAGAACAGAAAGGTGTTCGGAGAGATGTTTCCGTCTTTGTAAAATTACACAAGAACAAAAATAAAATTTCCCATCAGCAGCATTTTAAACCCTGAGGTTTAGGCTATCGTCACATATAATCCTGTTTAAAAGAACCTAACTCAGTGATCTTTTCAGTAGGGGGTTTCTAATTAAATGACTGAATATAGATTATTAATATAGTTTATTAAAATCACTTAAAACTCCACATCCTTAAGAAGGGTAAACAAAGAAAGATGGTTTGGCAGATTGTTTTTAAGGTGCAGCTCTTTTTCAAAATGGCAATTTCATATTGACCTTGGAGGCTAGATTAAACTTTTAATGAAAGCTGTCAATAAAAACCCACCCTATGCTATGAATCTTTTATAACTAAATATGAGAAGTTGATTCTGGCCTGGCTCATTATTTTTGTTATATCAGATCTTTAAAAGGGACCTGTTATGCTTTTTTTCTTAAAAATACTGTTACAATTGTGGATGCTCACAATAGACATAACCTGACCTCATTATTTGACACATTGGCTATGTGCAGGTTATGTTCCCCCAACAGTCCCCACCAACAGCTGAACCCTCACACCCCAGTGTTTCCAATCAATCAATAATAATAATAAAAAAAGGACCAGTTCTGAATTTTATCTTAACAAAGCTAAACACAAAAGAAGCTTCAGTAAAACTATTATTTCCTCTTCCAAAATCATTCCAAGTCACTTTAGGTTCACTTTATATTGCACACATAGTTGCCAATATCTGACCATCTGTAGCTCCACAGTTTGAGAACCAACAGCTTAAAGAGTAGAATGATATATAGATATAGATGTAACTTTGGTTCACACAGAATGACGCACACCAGCTCACAGGGGTTATTGTTCAAAGGCTCACTTATAATTTATTAATGTTCTCGCCACACATCCGCAACAATCCTGCATCCACATTCTGAACAGATGACACTAACGGAAGAAAAATAAATAAAGAAATCACATCTTGCAATGATGTTTGTGAAATGCAATTCATGGCAATGTGCGAACTGTCAAATCTATATTCATCTTTTCTTGAATACACTGGAATTTGACTGGCCTGTCTGACAAAAATACTCAGGATTTACAGCATAGTCTCGAAGGACTCTAAAGTCTGAGAACTTATAATCCTTTCTGATAGCAGCAAATCAATTGATTATCTCACTCCTCAACAATTCTGCAAGATCACAGGGAGTAATAGATTTAAAGTTGATGCATTTTCATCTTTGGTGGTTAGGCCTTCATTAAAATACATATTTTCTGCATTAGTGTTTTAGCCACGGGGATCAAATTAGCCTTAAAAAAATACTTCATGTCCAATAACTCTAATTACATTACATTGACAAATAAAATAAAATGGGGAAAAAAAATCAGCAACTTCTCCCAATCTTAAAGATGAACTTCCAGTTATCAATATAGTGTCGTGTAAACCATTGCCACCACAGACCTCAGTAGGGAGATGGCTAAACAAGTGTGAACACTGCAAGAAATACTGAGACAAGGATTAGTGTTTGATTCTTCAAATTGATGTCAGTTACAGAGCTGGCACTGAAACGGGATCAAATCCAAGTCGGGACAATATCAGAGCGACAGGCTGAAGAGAGGTGGGGGTGGGGTAGGGCTGTGGGTGGGATGAAGTCATTTAATAAACATCGGAGTGCTTGTGTTTCATTGTGTTTGTGTGTGCAGCTGTAAGCATATGTGTCACGAGTTCTGTGCCCACTGCTTCATAGAAGGAAAGAAAGAAAGAAAGAAAGAAAAAAAAAAAGGATTTTTGTGAGAAGCACGAGGCTCAGCGGGGAGGTTATGGCCACAGGGAGAAGAGAGAGCACCAGGCTCTTTTGTTGTTCTCTGCTCTTGGTCGTGTCAGTAGTCCAGCTGTTAGCCACAGGTCAGTGGAGTGAGACACTATGCCAGGGAGCGCTGACGAGGTTTGATTCTAGGATAGAGCTGCAAAGAAAACAACAGGAGAAATTATTTATTATTACATATTTAGTGACTGAAATCTTTGATGAATTCTTGTTTTGCAATGGTACATGTAAGTGGCATCTAACTAAAAAGTCAAAGAGTCAATCAGCTCGAGGGTAAATTTTCATTTTTGCCAAGTTAAACAAACTTAAATTTGGATGACAAAGCTGAAATTTGATTGAAAGAAAAACATTGAAATGGGGGTGGGAGGAGTGACGTTTACCCCCAGCAGGTTGCGGGGAACATAGCCCTCATTGTCCTCGAGTCGTGCCCACCACCACTCCGTTTCGCTGTCGTCTTGTCGTCGCAGGATGGTGATGGCGTCCCCCTCACTGAATGACAGCTCGTCCGGATTTTGGGCTTCATAATTCCACAGAGCGTACACCGTCCCCTTGTTCATTACGCCCAGCTTCTCCTGAACACCTGCATGTAAGAGAATCCAAACAAACAGTTAGTATAATTTACAGTTCAGGATACAATCAGGATATTTAAGTATAATCTTACATTTGCTACATTATTTTTATTACAGCCTCAGCGATTGGACTCAAAGGATTGGAAGTCTTTCTAGAATTTGTACACACCAATTGGTGTGATGTTTCTCACCGTATAGAAACTGGGAACACTGGAGGTAGCCCTCTTCCATTTCCTCGCATTTATCCGCAGCAGTCTCCACATCGCTAATGGTGCTAGCAAAGATGGCGGCCCCTGACTCGACCAACAACTTACAGAGATGAACACTGTTGCAGGAGGCTGCACAGTGAAGAGGAGTCCTGTTGAAGCACACACAAACACGAAATATGGATACAACAGGTTACGTAAACCTTCGCATTCTGCGTCATCATCCAGTTTTCCTGCGTATGAGGACTCACCATCCATCACTGTCAGCAGCATTGACGTTCACTCCAAAATCCAGCAGGAACTTGACTATGTGGTGATGTCCCGCGCACACTGCGTTGTGCAGGGGTGTGATGCCTTCATCATTGGCAGTGCTGGGATTCTCCACCTGGAAAAAGGAAGGACCGGGACAAAAAAAGATGAGTGCTTAAACTACATTCACATATAAAACAAATTAAAGTCTATAAATAGAATCAGAACACACCTCATAGATGATCCTCTGGACCAGGTCAAATTCTCCCTCCAACGAGGCGTCCAGCAGAAGAGCCAGAGGGTTAAACTTCACTCTGAAGCCATGACCAATGCGGTCAGAGTTTGGTTTTTTTAAGTTTGTTCGCTTCTCCTGTAATAATAGAGAGGAGGGATGAGCCTTTGAAGCACTTTTATTTCTTTGAATAAAAGTCTGTGTATGTGTGTCTCTCACCAGTGGTTGTGAGACCCCTGTGCCACTCTCCTCTGGAGTGGTGACCTCCGGCACAGGGCTGGGCAGCGCCGCTTCCGAGCCTCCCACGTTGTTGTTACTGTTGTCCTCCGATCCCTCGGCTTCAGCGGGATCCATGTGTCCTCCTTTTGGTGAGGCCACTGGCTCGTTGTCATTAGCATCAGTAGTGGCAGGGGGAGCGTCAGAGCCCGGCTCCTCTTCGCCTGGTGTTGGCGCTAGCGGAGTTTCTGAGAGGAGATTCCCATTGTCTGTATCAGCCAGAGGGTCACCTCCTAGGTATCCAGGAGGATTACTTGGTTGATAAAATGGTGTTCCATTACCTGCACCAGTCCCACCTCCAGATCCACCAACTCCATTTCCCTCTATGCCTCCTGCAAGAGTGTTGAATCTCTGGTAGAGCAGTTTCTGGATGTTGGGTCCGCTGGGACCCTCTGGTTCTGTGATGGAGCTGCGCTTCTTCAGTGGTCTCGGAGCGTTGGCCAGCTTTTTACGGAGCACTTCGAGGTCAGCGTCGCTTTGGTAGCGCAGCGGGGAATGTACCATTGGCGTCAGCTTGGTTGGGCTGAGTGGCCGTGGTATGTTCTCCACACTGGGAGGAGGTGCTGACGGCTCAAGGTGCTGGAAGCTCTCATGATCGTCATATTCTCCGTCTAATGTGTCCTCACCACTGGGTTGGCCTTGGAGCAATGGGAAGGCCCCTCCTGACTGACCAAAAGACAGAGGCGAGGGAGGCGTCGAGCTGGAGGGGAGAACAGGCTTCCCGTATACTAAGAGAGAGCAGACATGGTAGAGTTAAGGTTGAGGGCATTGATGCCATCATTACTTTCATTATTAATTCACTTATTCATTTTGCTTATAATAAACAAGAGTTGGCAGTCTGAAATGCCAAAGTTAAAATTGTCTATCATATGTCCTCAGGGCTTGCATCGCCCCTAAAATTCCTTTTATTTTTTCACACTTGAAAACTTAAAAGAATTTGATTTATATGATATAAGTATATCATCACATTTCAGACTGCAACTAACTAAATATTCTCAATTTCTGGGCAAAAGATTCATAAAAAACTGTCCCAAAATCTCAGTTCTTACCTGCTTTAATAGCAGGCTTTAGTGGCTGGCTCTTTGGCGCCAACTGCTGGAGGTACATGTGATAGATGGAGCTAGAGTTCACGGTAGGTGGGCCCTTTCGGGGAGACTGAGGCCGTGATCCTCTGTCTGGGATGAAGGGACGCACTGCCACAGCTGGCGGAGGATCCAGTCGTTCACTCATTCCAGAAGGAAAGAGCGGTGCATTAGGCTGGAAGGTGGGGCTTGGTGGCACTGAAATACGCTGCTGGATCTGCTGGGAGGACGAGCCTGTGGCGGGGGGCACGCGGGGCCAAGCGGGAGCTGGTGGGTTTGGGAGTGGGCGAGGTGGGGGAGGTGCATCTTTACGGCGCTCCAAAGAGCTGGCTGAGTTTGCGGAGGTGAGGTGGGATCCGTATGGTGGTGGCTGCGGCTTGTTGATGGCTGGGGAGGACACAGCCATTTTGGAGTCTAGCACCTGTGAAGAAGCATACAGGCATTTATCATTAAAACAGCTGTTATATGCAGAAAAAAAATGAAAGATTCACTCCTTCCCACTGAATAAAAATCCATCTTCAGCAGCCAATTTACCATATGTGCAACTGATATCATACAGGCCTAGGAGGTTGCCGTGGTTACCCATAATTTGCATGAAACATGCCGACCTGTCTCAAAAATTAGCCATATAGAAACTCAGTAAAGTGCAATGCAGATGAAAAGCAGAGCACATTCGCTTTCAAAGTGAAGGTTGTGCCTTATAACTGAAGCTAACATGTTTCAAAAAATGTTTTTTTATTTTAAAGACAAATGCTCTCCATTTTCGGTTCCATTTCCTTTCAATGAAAGGAGTTTAGGAGGACGTACCTTTTCTGCACTTGGAGCACCGGGGGAGCCTGAGGGAGCACTTTTGCCCTGGGTATCAGTCCCTGAGTCTCTTCTCTCAGGAGGTTTTAGAGTTGCACTGGGCTTGCCTAGAGTAGGCCAACCAGTTTCATTAGCTATGGCATAAACAGGACACAGTTAGTGGAGAGCAAAAGAAAGAAAAGATCACACAAGTGACTTGAAAAAGCATGTCCATCAGCACTAGTCTTAAACGGCAGCTTTTTCTTATGACTAAGTGCACTGTGTGGAATATTAGTGATGACATTTCAAGACCACTAGTAAATATAATGTTGTAAACACATAAAACAACTATACTGTTTTGACCGGTATCAACTGGAGAGGTCAGGATTTTTTTTTAGATGCCCATCCTATTAACCAGACACAATAAAGAAACCAAGAGCTCGCTTTATGTTACATTTATGGCCATCACTGATAACAAATAGACATCGATCCAAGGAGAAGCTCTTTCCCATGAGCTCCCCCACTCTCACACATCAGAAGGGAGATTTTCTTTATTTCTTTTAAAAGTACAAACTGCATCAAATTAAATGTTTCAAGAGGCGCCGCTGATCAATAGGATCAAAATCCCGAGCCTTCACATTAGGTAAAGGAAGGAATTTATGCATATTAGTATGTTGCTGATTTTAGTCACTTAGTGTTTAACTTAGTAACTATTATTGGTAACTACAATGAAAGTTAAGATGATTTGGCTAATAACAGATAATAATAACTGCAGAAAATGTGAAACTAAAAAGACAATATGTAAAATTTAAAATAAAAAAAAATAGTAATTTCAAACAGAAAGGACAGCGTGAAAGGAAAGAAAAAGATGACAAAAAACAACAGAAATAAGTGCTGCACACAGAAATTATAATAACCGTCACAATCTGTCACACAGCAATAATGCTGGTGAGTGATGTGTTAAAGATGTACATAAGTGCTATCATATATTAGTAGACCAGAGATTTTGACTTGTTATAGTAGGAAAGAACAGGTTGAAGAAACTTTGTCAAAAATCATTCCATCAGCTGTGATTGTAATCCACGAGAGTGTGTAATGCATGCATAACGATAAAGCCATTGAACTGGCACACCTAAAACAAATGCACTACTTATAATGTTATAAATCACAGCTGTGCTTTTCCTGCTATAACAAACCAAAATGTTTTACAATGAAAAAAAAAAAGTCTAAACAGTTACAATAAGGCAACACTATCCAGAGTCTAAAAGGGAAAAATCTGGGTCTGGTTCTTCTCAGATTATCAGGAGTGACACTTAAAGAGTGAATCCTATGATATTTTAACATGCATGGGTTAAATTCCTTGTGCATGTAAAGCGTTTGACAGCTAAAAGTGATTCTCACAGCTTAGCTGTTGTGAGAGTTTGGCACGAAGGTTAAGGTGGCCGCAGGCCTGGGAATGAGGTGAAGTTAGAACAAAGCCACGATATTATGGACTGCTTTACATGTTAAACTGACGAGGCACTCAACTCAGCGAACCTTCTCAGAAGTGTATGAGAACACACAGGACCAGCAGCGCTTTGCCATCAGTCATGTGAGGCATGATATCAGCTACAATCAACAGCACCAACTTCGTGCAGCTTATGCTTTTAAACAGCACCCCAGTACTTTCAAGTCACTGGCAAATCCACAGAGGAATCTTAATGACCAGTCAGTGATTTATGGATTCAGCCTGAGACAGTTGGAGCAATTTACCCATCACAGCAGTGAGTGATTCGAGTGTAGGTGGCTCATGGTGTTACTGGGGAGAGTTCTTAAATACTCAATTAGTCCACGCAATAAGAAACTCGATTAGATGGAATCAAAATTGTATGATGGATTACATTGTTGTAATATGGGGGGAGAAAAAATGAAATCTGGGGCATGCTGTGGATCCTGTGCTACAATCAAGACAAGGTTCTGCAGGTGCCATCCTTTTGCTTATGCAGCGCTGTGCACTCACGGGATGTGCCGTCAGAGCCAGTGGAGGCTCCAGGGCCCGGGTGTGATTCTGGAAGGGACGGGGGAACCGGGTCCACAACGATGTCTAAATCAGACACTTTCCAAGGGCCGGGAGGCTTTCGCACACCGTCTGCCCCAAGAAGAGTCATCCCCCACCCATCCCCCACACCCAGTGAGACAGACATCACAAAGACAAGACAGGATAGACATGAAAGAGAGACGGAGAGACAAGGAAGGGAAACACAGGTTACACAACACAGGAGAAGAGTGAGGTTAGAGAGGAAGGGAGGAAAGAAAAGCAATCACAGAAATCAAGCCCAGGTGGAGAATCAACTGAGATGTCAGGTAGGAAGGAATCTGTTCAGGCAGAGGAAGGAGCTTCAGCAGCATGCAGAAAGTGTTCAATGTGTAGCTGGAAATGCTGGATTTATGATCTATCTGAACAGAACCCTGGATGACTGGAGGTTTCTGATACCGTCCAAAGTCTGAAATCAGTGATCTCACTTTCAGACATTTATGCCTTCGTTGACCAGCTGGCTCTACAACAGCGGTCCCCAACCTTTTCTGTGCCACGGACCAGTTTATGCCCGACAATATTTTCACGGCCCAGCTCTTAAGGTGTCGTGGATAAATACAACAAAATAAAACCAGTACCGGTACCAAAAGAGAAGATTTATACATAACACATGGGAAAAAAAAACAGGGAAACCAAGTTGACAATAAAAACGATTAAAAAAAAATAATGCTAAAAAACAATAAAAACCCTGAAAAGCATTAATTTCACACCCGAGCCTCAACTCTCGAGGCCCAGTACCAAACGTATCATGGACCGGTACCGGTCCGCGCTCCAGGGGTTGGGGACCGCTCTTCTATAGGACCTGCACTCTCAGACTACATGTAGTAAACTTGTCAGTGTTTTTTAAACATTTCTGCATTTTGTAAAATAAAAAATTAAAAAAATAGAAAATCTCCATGTGTAAAATGTTTGGGTTTAAACAAACCTGATTTAGTGCGGCCATGGTTGGCTTGGTTATTAACACCCAGAGTCTGTGGCTTCAGTGGATCTGGTGGTATGGTGTAGCCGCCTTCCTGTCGAGCCGGTACTGGAACCTGGATATATGGTCCGACTGCAGCAACCCGACCCAGAGTGCCGGGAGCTGGCTGGGGAGACGGAGGCCCATTGGCTCTATTCAGCTATAATAACAGAGAATGAGAAATGTTTGAGATGTCAAAACAGCTGAAAAGCGAAAACTGTATAAAACTTTCACTACTCCAAGGGCTTTACAGCTCCTCTAAGAAGACAAATGAAAACTATTCTTTGAGTATCTATAAAAACTTTAAAACAGCATTTAAATGTTTGATTTTAAATAATAAAAAAACCCCTGCAGTGTATAAGCTGATGTCTTACAAAGAGATAGAGGGGAAAAAAACAAAACAATAAAACTTTCAGAACTTTCCCGCCCCCAAAAATATGTAAACAGGAGATGTTAAGGGCTCCTAGTCTTACAGGGAGGTTCTCTTTTTGACGTGCCTCAGCTTTTTTCTTGTAGAGACGCTCCCTCAGCTCACTGATGCGCTTGTCCATAAGCGTCACTTCCATATTGCGCTTGTTCAGAAGCTCCTTCTGTTGCTGCAGCTTGCTGTTTTGCTCCTGATTCAACTTGTTTCGAATCTGATAATGATGAGCGAAGACATAAACAAATGCATAGAAAGACTGGACCAAGATAATCTGCTATCACTGTAAACGTAGCAGAACTTGTAAGAGTATTCACGACATGATGCACTAATTTCAACTCTGCATTACCTGAAGCTCCTGGTACAGTTTGCGGAGCTCCAGCGCTGCAGCACCGGTTACTTGGCCACCCAGGGACGTCTGTATGCCATTCAGCTTTCCCCTCCGCAAGTCCTCTAGCTGCAGGCTAAGCTGCTCCACCCTCAGCACAGCTGCCTGCAACTCCGCCTGCTTCTCCTGGAACAGGCTGCTAACCTGCTCGATCTCAGCCGCTGCATTTAGGAGGGGGAAAAAAAGGAAAAGGATCTGGATCAGCACCAACAGACAGCTTCTTTGTTTTGGGGGAAAAAAATACTCCAAACCATTCATCAAAAATCAAATGCTATTCTTTTATTAAAGAAACGAAAAGATCCTCAAGACCCAGACGTTTCAGAACTCTTATTCATCCAAAGTCAAGATTTCTGAATATAAACTATGCACTGATATGAGATATAAATCTTCTTTCAGTGTCTGATAGACTGTGAAATAGCTCGAGTCGATCGCAGACAACCTTTCTGTGAAACAGCTAGCTATCTGATACTCAAATATAACCGTCTCTAAAGAGTGGTGGTAAAGTAATGCACATATTTTAAGTATACGTACACAGGTTGCCATTGATGACCTTGCTGTAGTCCACCTGGCCTCTCATTGCGCGAATCTTCTTGAGCTTGGCCTCCTGGCTCTCTACACGTTCCTTCAGCCTCTGCAGCTTCTCGCTCTCTGAAACGCTTTGCTGCTGACGTCGCTCCTGCTGCTTCAGGTAACGCAGACGCTGCTCCTTTGGAAAGCAAAGCAAAGAGTGATTGATTCACAGGGGAAACCTTCATAAAACGGTGGTTTTAAACTGTACAATTTGTATATCTTTATAGGTTAAAACATAAAATCCCAACACACGAATCAAAAAATCAGCAGGGCACCACCCAAAGCTTAAAGGAAATCTAAAACTAGGCTAAATCGTTCTACTGAGTACATTAAGTGAATTTCTGTGCCGTGTCAAGACGGTCTGAAGGCTGAAGAAAGGGTCAGATGACTTCATCTCCGTCCAACTGAGAATTGCTCCAGTTAAATTCCTAAAATAGGAAATGACAGGGCCAGGTTTCCAAATGACTGCAGGGCTTCAAGTGGGCCTACTTTTCAGACACCACAACAAAGGCAATAAATAGTCTTTCTATCAGTGAGTCTACAGCGAGCTTTATTTTGCATGACTGATCAGCATACCACAAGCACGGTGGTCAGAGTGAGTTAATGCAATGAAAAGTCACAGAGTGACAAGGTAGGCTGTTTGTGCGACGTTCAGCTCCTCCTCCTCCATTGAAGGAGAAATCCTGATAATAGACAGTAGGAGGGTAGCCACTGCGTCTTTACCCATTGGTTTGTGAGGTCCTTTTCCAAAGCCTTGATTTTTAGCAGCATATTTAGAAGCACACTGCTTTTGGAGTATAAAGTGACTCTATAGTGCTTTGTTCATTAGTAAGATGTAACCATAAATGCACAGACGTAGATACTTGGCATTGATTAGCCAATTTTCTTTTAAATAATCCTTAGAAATAGTTCTCCAGGCTTGTTGAAGAACATTAAAATCTCTTCGTTGGATGTTGGCTGCCTTTTGTTCTGTTCTGTCCCACACTGCTTCAATAATGTTGAGGTCCTGGGAGACCAATCCATGGAAAATTAAATAAAATAATGACAAATTAAAATTTGGATTCATCATTCCATAAGCCACTCATTTCCAGTCCTGTTTTTTTTTTGTAATTTGGCAATTCCTCTTTTCCTTCCTTAAGAGTGGCTTCTTGACGGCCACCAAGCACAGCACTATGGACTGAAAGCACTGTGAACTAAGACCATTTCTGATGAGGCTTCAGTGAATCATGATGGATAAACTGAGGATCCAGTTGCATTTCTCGGGTCCTCCACTTGTCCAGTTTCTTCAAAGAAAGCACATTGGACACTGAACAGGATATATAACATTTTCTTCTAATAGTTCCTTGGGAATCATGTGCAAAAGTGCTTTTTTATCACTGTCAAATTGTGTAATATTTGGCATTTTTGATGGATTTACCTAAAGAAACTGGAGCAAATTTGTTTTTGTAGGCTGTTAGTAACCGAGTGCCTAAAGATACAATTTAAAATTGGTTCTTTCCTAAGTTGTCTGTTATGTGTAGACACAGCCCTGGCTCCTCCCTTGAATTAGGTGGCTTTTTATGTTTAAATGATTCACAAGTTGGTGTTAAGTGGTTCAAACAAAACAAACATTGTGAAAATGGTCAGGTACAAGAATGGACTGAAAACATTGAAAGCCCTTCAGAAAGCCTAGAACACTAATGTGCAAGACCACTTTATAATTATAAATATTAAGAAATAATGGACTTGCACAGTACTGTAATTTGTCAAATAGCTGGACTATAAAATAAATGCCAAAAATTACCAACACCTCACAAATGGGTACTGACATAAACACCTGTAGTCCTTATTAGTCTGCTGCATGTTACCTCGGGTCACTCACCTGGGCCTCTTAACTTGTGTTTGTTATACTGGTATCTTTTTAATGACAATGTCACAACATTATATGGCTCACATTGTGGTTAATTACAGGCCTAGCTAGCTGCCCCTGTGTGATGCACCCATATAATGTATGGTTACAGCTTACTATCCAAGCTTTCTTGCATTAGCTAATAACTTGACTCCACCCTATGGACTTTCAGCTAAGCACTCGACCTGCTTGTCTGAAAGTCAAGCAGGTCTTTATTGATAATTATTCACAAGGATGCATTTTACAACTCCAGATAAAATCCTGATGATGTGGAGCTGCAGCTGGTTAGTGAATAGCGCTAATTCCTGTAAAGACTTGAGTATCATTTCTGACCGATTGGACAATCCTGGCACCGTGACTCACACTGCATCCAATCTCATTCGTTACATAATGGTTTGCCCCCATTTCAGGTCACGACAGACTCTTTGGATGAGACGAGTGCAACAACATTCCACTTTCTCTCCGACAGAGCGGTCCAAGGCTGCTTTGTGTCCTGAGCTTGATTGAACTAATGCCCAGGCTGCGTCTGTGGCATCGGACTAAATGACACACCATCCGGCCAAACCCTGGCCAAGGCTATGATTTGTCAGGTCTCCTATGTTACTCAGTTAAGTTACTGCAACAATTTTTCAGTAATACATCCCAGCATAAGAACATTTACCGACTTGTTTTAAGCACAGTTTTACAGAAACAAACACATTATATGAACTGCAAAAAGACGACAAATATGGACTCACTTGTGCTTCCAATTAACACATTTTGTTAGCATAAAACAAACTTTGCATAAAAGACCATGACTGTATTTGGAGGAAGGATTCGTGGTAAGAGAATGAAGCTGCTGATACCTTTGCAACGAGCATTTGCTGCTGAGCCTCGATTTGCTGCTGCTGCCGTGTGGCCATCTCCTGCAGCTCCGACAGCGTGAGCTCCACACGCTGGCTGCCCACCTACACACCAACACAGGAACTGGTCAATACACTGAAATTTTGCCAACTACTCTTGATGTTGAACCACTGAGACTGATGATTAATAATGAGTTTAATGAAGGTGTTTTTCCCTTATAAAAACTCACATATGACAATATTTTTATATTTTATATTTTAATCAGGAAAAAAAAGGCTAATTTGACAAAAAATATGACTTATAATTCCTGTACTAAAAGGTGACTGATTCAGACTCAAAATTACATTACATTATGCTCGCCTCTCAGCCAAAACATTAACATTTAACAGCAGAGTTGTTCAACATCTATAAGCAATACCTTTGTGCTTTTTTACACCAATATTCAGGTAAATGTTTGATAGCACTTTGCTATGGATAACACAAAGGTCAAGTCAATAAATGCAGAATAATACGGGCCTGCAACATTACATAAGCCAAAAATATTATATAAGAAAAAGAAGCTGAAAAACTAAGCACAAAGAAATAGGTTACGAAGAGAAAAAAAAAGCCATTTGCAGAAATGATTTTAAAAGATGTCTGGATTCAGTAGCCAGAGGGTCAAACTGCAGTAGACTGCACAGTACTGAGAGCTGGGGACTCTTTCTCCAAAACAGCATCTTTATGGGACCTTAATTATGATGGAGAATCAGTTAGTGGGCAGTAGGCCCGAGCCTCTGAGGGGCAACATGTCATTTGGTGTTTATACACACAGCATAAGCTTCATATCGTATGGAGGCATTACTGAAGTAAAAGAGTGGAGCTGTGACCAGACACGAGGCTGCTGCGTTACTCAAGCACACAAAATTACCAGAAGTCGGTTTTGTTACAGCAAAACAAAAACATGAATCAGTTTATTACATTTAGCTCTGGTTGTCCAGAACATAGAGTTCTAGAGTTTTAGCTAGAGGAAGCTGTGTTTCCACACACAAAATGACCTGTTGTTGATGGCCAGTAACACTGGAGAGCTTTACTCTTTGATGACTAGGTGGACTGTAAATGTGCACAAGCTCTTATTTTGCTGTTATATTAATACACTGATCATGTTCATCGTTAAACAGAGCTCGGTAACTGACGTCACTGTGGCATCACCGCACAATGAATTGTTTGGCAGACAAACAAACAACTTCATTCATTGCTACTTCATTGCTTTACAAAGTTTAAAAGAAAATGAAGTGTACGAAACTGAAGCTCTAAGGGGAAAAAGTGAAATGCAATCAGCGTCATTGCAGATCCTTACAATGCGTCAAAAAAACAAAAAGATTAGAGACCACAATGCCTCACGTACCCCCCGCATTCCCCCAATATGTTTACCCATCTTGCGTGTGGTGCAAATGCCAACACCACAACACAATTTTATCATTTTAATTCCCACAAAGCACAAGTTCAGTTTAGCAGTGGCAAATTTGGAAATGTTAAATTTATATTTAAGATGAATATGAATGAAGAACATCAATTAACTGTGTTTGCCCTACTGTTTTCAGCCAGAGGTAAAATTGTAGATCTCAGTCGTTTACTTTCCTTTAGATGTGTATGTTTATAAATTTGAAACTGCTCTAAATTAGTGTCCAATAGTTAATAATCAAATTCCTTAACAAATAAATAAATACATACAGTAACTCAGACTTCTGTTTACTACCACCACAAGTCTCTAAGCTCAGAGCTGAAAACCTTCTTGAAACTTCGAGTCAGCTGTCAGCCCAAAGCTTTGTAATGAGCGGTGACACAAGCCGGTACTATTGATCATTTTAATTGACTGATCAGCGTGTGTCTGTCCATTACATTTTACATGCATAGCACAATCGAATGAGCTGAAGTCTGCAATTCACTTGTGTGTTTGTGTTGTTTTCTTATTGCTCATGTTTGTTGTCAGTGTTTGTCACTCTTAAACAATCGCCGTCACATAAGATGCAATAGAGCAATGTGGTGTGTTAAGTTTTTTTTTTTTTAAATATAAAAGTAACAAATCATAGCTCACTATTCAACCAAGTATTACAGCTGTAAAAGATAAGTGAAAGAGAGCCCTGCACAACCAAACGCTACTGCAGCCAAACCCGAGACACAGACCCATGCAGCAAACTGTCGACTACTTACGGAGAGCCTGAACAGAAATTTAAATGACAGGAAAAAAAGAAAAAGAAAAAACGTTTCACCTCCAAGAACAGTTTTCATGAAGTTGAAATTTTGGCACCCATGTGTTCTTCAAGAGCTCACAGAATAAAGGCAGGCTGGCTTTTCCCTACAGAGTTTCGAATTTCTAGATTCAAAACACTGACGACTACCTTTAAACAGAATACTGAGCGAACACGCTCCACCAAACTACAAGCGATATTGAAATGCTCCCAGCCTTTGCCTTTGGAAAGAGCACTGAGAGGGAGGAGACGATGCAGGAAATGTCATGGTGCCTTTTTTCCTTCAACAACAGACTGAAAAATGTAGAATACTGGCTCGAGTAGAGAGGCATATCGTGTGTCAAGTGCATGGATGCTGGATCCAACACATATTTAAAGTAGTGGGGAGGACAATAATACCAACAACAATACCTGTAACTACTGCTCTGTTTGGTTAGAGGAGACGTGAAAAAACATGCGTCTTGCTGGGAGTAAATTCAACTTTTACTTTACTCAAACAATGCAACAGTAGTGCACCCACATAGACAATCTTTTGCTCCTTGGCATTTGTTAAGACTTTTAGTTATAAGGATGTCTAGAAAGCCTCATAAAGGCTGGAAGGGCAGCATGATGACTCAATCGAGATAGAGATGGGGGAAGTCACTGGCACATGAACACGGCCATGCTCAAATGCACTCAAGCAACACTGCATCAGTGACAGTTCCTCTGAGGGAGAAATCGACTCTCTCGTGTGGCGAAGAGAGAGAAACGCCCAACTGAGCAGACAGCAGGAAGAGAGGACGAAAGCAGCCAAGTGCACACTGATGAGGGACGCCGTTCTGCAGGATTTCATAAACCCTGCAAATTGCAAATTGTATACTTTTGCCCAAAACGACTGTAATTGCTTGCAAATGTAAAGTCTTATCAGGGTAACACTGGGGATGTGTGCGACTAGTTGTCTGGACGTTTAAACATTGCTGTCTTTGCTAGTCGATCCCATAAATACTAGTCTGTTAATAAAATAAGAACAATATGTTTAACAGCCAACAGCAACGGGACACCGTTGCTGGCTCTCTCTCTCAGACCCACTCTGCCTCCTGAGCTACAAACTACAAATCCTAAGCTATTAATTATAAAAGATTTCAAAGGAAAAACAGCAACTGAGAAACTGGCGTCACAGGCAGTTTGATATTGTTGCCTGGGAGAAAAAATAAATAAAATCACTGAAATTATTAGTAATTTTACTAGTCTTGTTCTGGGTAGTGCCAATGAGCTGTCAGTATCATTTATGGCAGCTAAAATGGTGATATAAAAAAATTAATTGTAATCGTAGTATTCCCCACAGGGATCGCTGTTCTTTAAGATGATGATGATCAGCTCTGCTGGGCTGACTGAAAGCCTCTGGGGTTTGGGCAGCAGCAAGTGGAAAAGCTAAAGCACTGATCCTCTTAACAACCATTATATCATCCAGAGGGCCGACTAATATAATCCTCTAAATCAGATATTAAGAAGAAACTTGGACACAAGTTAGTCTCAGTACTTCGAATGGGAGGAGCCATTCAGTGTCTCTTTCGGTCAGTAGTGACACTAAGGATACAGACTGTGTCATTTGGTGCCAATCAATAGCCAATTTCTATATCTACACTCTAAAGTATTACACTGTTCATTTCTGAGGCTCTCTCCTTAAGCACATTACTCGTGAAATAAAATAAAGCACAGTAGATTAAAGCGCCAAGTTTAGGTTTATTTATTATACAAAGAACTGTGGAGGAAATACACGCCTTTTAAACACAGAGTGCTCAAAGTTTTAAAAGTAATATCTGCAACCATCCACAAACACACCCTTCACCTCGTGACCATGAAAGGTCCTTCATTACTCAGATGTTTGGGCTGTTTGAAGATTTTAATTTACCTGCTGAATATTTACATTTTGCCCAAAGAGATAATGTGAAAGCTTCGGTACACATCTGCGTTCGCCCTGTTCCCTCTATCAGCAGGGAAATCATCAATAAACGCCACCATGCCACTTTCATTAGCAGCCTCATCACAACAGAAGCAAAACCGCCATGTTTGACAGATGAGGTGATGCTTCAGAGCTCGAATTGTTCCTTTCTTCTATCCATCATTTTCAAAGCAGCTTTTTTTAATGCTTTTTTTGAAAACTGTACCCGCCTTACTATTATTTAAGGCTCACCCAGGGTTTCTATCTTAAGACAAATCCTCTCAGCTTCTGTCATGATATTACTCCATCTTGGTGCATTCTTGACTGTAATTAATTCACCATTAATTCTGGCTAATCAAATCACTTTGATTTATCTGCTTCTTTACACATACTGACATCCATTCAAACCCATCTAGGTCTAACTGGAAACACATCTAAGAAAAAAAAGCAGCCCTTTTGTGCATAAAACAACATGCATGAAACATTTAGTCACCCAGTGTCCAGTTACTTTTAAATACTTGAATACTGGTTCTGTAAAAAGGACTATACCTCTCACGGTTCTTTTAATACTGACAAAAAACCTCAAATGTAGAAACTGTAGAATTTATTTTTAAGTACAATGGGCTATGTACATGTAGTCTATGGATGACAAAACAGATCTTCTCAACAAAAACAAAGTTAAAAGTTGCAGATTTTCTAGGAGAATATACAGAGGATAGCTTCTGGGTGCTTTTATGCTCTTGAAAACAAAAAAACAAAGCCTTCTTTCAACCCTGAAGGTTGAATTAGTTACAATTTCTTGACCGCAACACTTTCTTGTTGAGAAATCTGGGACAGATGGTCAGAGAGAGAAAGCTGTTCCCAGAGGCTGCTCTTATCGAAGTCATTCACATCTCTTAGTACACACATCCTTAAGCCAAAGAGTACATCAATGGGTACACCTGACAGGAAAACACCAACAGTGTGTGGAAAAGGAACAGTCCTGCCACACCAGAGCACAGATGATCCTCTGAGTTTGGAGTTAAAATCATATTATTACGGTGAAGCATGACCAAAACCCCTAAAACAAAGACACATATACTCCTGTTTCATTTCTAGTGTGATTTATACGTCTATCTTGTACTGTGAACTATAGGGCAAATGTTAAAGAATACTACACAGAGACAGATATTTCAACATTAATTCTCACCCCATTCTCATTGTGCTTGTCTCCAGTATTTCCACTTCTGCGACTCATTTGCTCCTGAGACTGCTGACTCCCTGCAAAAAAGGGGGAAAAAAAAAGAAGCAGTCACCATAAATAAATAAAACCCGAAAAACCCAATACAGACATGCAGTGTACTAGTGCGACACTCAAGAGTGCAGGAGTGCAAAGATGAATGTACCGCACGCAAGTGAAGATTCAGAGACAACCACCATTGTCTGAAATTGTCTTAAAGTTCACTGGTATGATTGCACATGACAGGGGGCTTTAAGAACTGGGACAAGCACTGCTAACTAAAGCCACCTACCTCATACTTTTAATAAGTGTATAAAAATTCACAGCAGAGGACAGAAAACTGCCCTCTTTTCTGTAATAAAAAAACAAAAACAAAAAAAACCAAGAAAGAATGACCTCAGCTTTTATTTGGTAGTTTATAGCCAATGTAAACATGATAGGGAAGACCACCAGGTAACTTGTATTTAAAACATTACAGACTCAGGCTGATAATACTTAAGAGTGGATGTTACACATAGCTGTTTATGTGGCTCTGCTCTATCCAGACAGAAAGACAATGTAATTAATGTGCGTGGGATAGCTGGCAAACCAGTTATTCCATTGATATTCCCCTCTGAACAATCTTTGCTTTTTTAATTCTACAAAGCTTTTAAGAACATAACGAAACTTCACCTATTTTAAGAAAGGCTAAACTAATATTTACAACGCTCCAAAAAAGGAGAAAACAGAAACAGAGAGAAATCTGGGCTTTTTTGATGTGTAAAGTCTGCAAACGGCTTGGCTAGACTAGACATGGCAGAAGAAAACAGAAAGAAAAAACACCAAGTGACACCAGTCTTCATTACAAGGAAGGCAGAACAGATGCCAAGAATTTCCCGACAGCTATCGACTCCACCCTCTACTGTTCAGGCTTCTGTGTGAAAAACAAGCACACAGAGCAGAGAAAGCAGCAGACAGCACACACCTTGATCGCTGCTCTCAGTTGGTGAATCTTCGTGCCGGAGAAAGAATTTGACTTCTTGCTTCCGAGGTCCCCATTTCTGCATGTGTTCATACATCATGTGCTCAAAGGGGATTGCTCGCTCTGAAAAGTTAAGGAAAGGTCGACCAGGTTCAGTCATTTACAATAGGTACACTGATTTTCAGCTAGCCTGGTACTTAAATGAACAAAAAACACTTAACTCTAAAGCTCAGTGATTAACTTGTTATACAGTCAGTCGGCACTTCATTAGTTACACTCTGCTAGTACTGGGTTGGACCCTCTTTTGTCTTCAGAGCTGCCTTAAATGTTCAAGGCTCAGATCCAACAAGGTGCGGGAAACATGCCTCACAGTTTTTGCTCGATATTGATATGACTGCATCACACAGTTCCTGCAGATTTGTCGGCTGCGTGTCCATCATATAAATCTCCCATTCAAGCTCAGCCAATGGGGCTCTATTGGATTAACATTGAGACCTTGTTTATAACAAGTGTTTACTTGTGTTATTGTTGCCTTCCTATCAGCTCAAAGCAGTCTGGCCATTCTGCTTTGACCTCTGGCATCAACGAGGCACTTTCATCCAGACAACTGCTGCTCACTGGATATTTTACTTGCAGGGTATGTGGTAAATAATTTCTTGGATATGTATGCTGTTTCCCACTTTCCCAATACTAAGTATTACTTTACACATTAACACACTTTTAAATTCAGAAAAAAAAAAGCATTTTTTCCAAGTTGTGAAATTATTTCTTGAAGCACAAATTTAAAAACAAATATCACCACAGCAATTTAAAAAAAAAAAAAAAAAAAAACCTTTCTAGTCTCTCCTACTTCAAAGATTTTGTTTCTCCCAGACTCCTCATTTTTAGTTGGGCTTCTTAATCACGCAAGGAATCAAACTGCTTGTCTCTGAGTGTGATGTCACCTTCCATACATTTGCAGGGATTATGTGTGTGAATAATTCACTTTATGCTAATTCTGTTTACATCATAGCCATACAGACAATCTCAGAATTAAAATGATGATACCCCGAGGAACAGTCCACTGATAGAGATGAATATTTACAGCACAATGTGTATGTAGAACTGAAAAAGATTGAGACCGAGACAGTAGGTAGAGACAGAGACTGAGAAGTTTTAGGAGGGTTTTGGGGCAGCCAGTTGCATTGTCAGGCCTCACATGACTGCATAACGTGAGGTCAATAAAGCGTTTTACTGGAATGCTGTTTTCAACTGAGCAGTAGGCCTTTAAAAACCGCTGATAACAAAGGGTGTGTCAGCACAGCGATGGTGATGGGACCGAGTGGAATCTGTTGTGACAGGGGCGTGAAGTACACTGGCACATAACCCTTTTCTCATATTAAAATTTGCTATGTGAATTATTTTATTCCATTCAGGTAAGCATGTACGGCTCCATTCAGCACCTCAACTCATATTTTTCAAGTGCTTGTTTTTACATTAATAAAGAAAGCTAAAGGCTACTGTTTGAGAAAATGAAATTCTTGTGCATGCAAATGAAGTGTCTGGCTCAGCAATAATGGGGTTTCAGATTACTTCACCTTCAGGCATTTACAAGAGACAACCGCTGTTCTTTCTCTTTAACGTGGCAGCGAACTGGATGCTGCTTCCTTTAAGAAAGACTGCGCTCCCTGTTCTGAATATTAAGCACTTCAGCAGGTCTGTGAGAAAGCTTCAAATGGGTCTTACCGTTGCCTCTCCACACCTCGGCCAGATGGCAGCCGCTCTCGCCAGGCTCTTTACAGAACTCGACGACATCGCGGCACGTTGTTTCAGGGGTGATGGGCACCTCAGTCACGGCCTGCTCCCCGTCGCTGAGGTACACCGTCAATATCATCTGAAAGGAGAAGGAAGACGGTGAGGGGAAAACTGAATACAAGTGCTCAACAGTGAAATATGAATGACACAGATTACAATAAAAACAATGGAGTGTTCAAGGATGAATCTTTACCCTCTCTAGTGCTACAAAGCCTGCTCTGCTGACACTACATTTCCCTGTTGACCAGCCCAGACTGTGAGTTGGAGCTAGCATTGGACTCGTGTCTGTGCCTGCCAAATTTCTGTTTACTATGATTAGTGTCTGACATAGCACTGAACACATAAAGTATGAGCTGAAAGGTAAAACATATCAATACATGCCTTCACATGTCTGTGTCGGCTCTCAGCTTCCACCAGTTTTTGAACAACCAGCAGTTAAATCACATTGACTTGATAGGTGTATGATCTAAATGATAGCCCAAACTCTTAACTCTTAAGGACTGGTTAAAAAAAACTCTAAATCTGATAAGACTGAATGAGAAACAAAACATAGCTGATTTATCATCTTTACGCTTTATAATAAGCTATGAGTAAACTTCAAGCTGCTTCAAGTTCTCCTGCATTAATCAGACATCACAATGTCTGCAATGTGCATGTCACCTTCTGACTAAGCTATTAAGAATGAAACTGAGCAGCTCAGCAGTTGAGTATTCAACTAGTCAAGTTTAAGTTTAAGTGTAAGTTTCACATTTACACAGTAAACTGAATATGTTGTTGTTGCTTGTTTTAAAAAAAACATGTCATATTACTTTTCGTTTTATTACTACACGAAAGCATGAAAATAATAAGAAAATATATCTTGGGCAGTGATGTTTTTTTATCTGATCTGGCTTCACACAGTCTACCTAAATCATAACCCATTCACAGGTATATGATCACCCCCTTTGGACTTTCTTGTAGTTAAGATTTAGTTATTTTTCCCCTCATGCAAATCAACAGACAATCCATTTATTCAGAAAGAAAAAGCCATGGTCACAGTCACACAAACACTCAGTGCTACCCTTCAAGGATAAGGGCATGGAAAGCAGCCAATGCATAAATAAATAAATAAATCCCAAAATCCAGATCGTCTAAGATGTTAAATCATTTCTAAGACGATTCGGTCACTGCAAAGTACTGAATCACCAGGTTAAATACATTTGTAGGGCATGTTAATCTATGAATTTAGGTTGCTATCTATGGGCAACCTTTTTTTCTTTCATAAATTGACAAAATGTTTCTAGGCAAGCAGGTTTTGGATCCCATAATAAGATTATTCAATATCTATGTAGAATAAAACTAACAGCAGGATAAGAGGCGCAATAGGTTTGAATATTTTACTTGACAAAAACATTTATATACCTTGTTTAAACCAACAGACTTTATTTTGCCCTGCTGGAGGTGACACATGTCTGCACTGATTATGGCAATCTCCTCTATATTCATCGCTACTGCACATCACCACAATATGGTTTTTTTTTTCCCCTCCTGAAGCGTCAGGCAGGTTTCCACTGTTTCCTGTGGGACAAAGCACTCTCGAGTGTTGAGGAGTGCCTTCCTGTTTCATGTGACAGGCCTCACTCGCCCCTCGCCTTCTGTGGCATGTAACAGAAAAGTGACACTGAGAGGAGTTTCGCGAACAAAAACAGCCCAAAGAAAAACTTCTGTAACAAAGAATGTTTTGCAGGGATGCTCAAAATGACGTAAACGTGTTTGAAGGGTTTGCTTGGTGCATGCTAGACTCAATTTCAGCTCTTTCTCAGTAAACAAAGAAGAAAAGCATTTGCTTCCAAGCCGTCCCACTTCGGCAATTTTTATACATGTTTCACTGCTTTAAAAAACACCAAAACAGGGACAGCCTAAGCCTAGAAACTTTTGAAGTGTGATAAAGAAAAAAAAAAAAGAAAGAAAAAAAAGGAAAAACCTACACTATGGCTTAGTTGTAACTCCTAGAGTTTCCAAGAGTACGATGGGAGGCAGAGTCTTCAGTCATCAGATTCCACCTCCCACTTTATTTCTTTTTTTAACAGACCTTTTTAATCTTTCATTCTTGATTTAAAAAAACTAAAATGATTACGGCTGGGGTTGTCTCAGGTTGCACTAAACCACATTTTAATTATATTGCTAGAGGTCTAGGCTGACGGGGGACCTCCCATAATGCACTGAGGACCTCTATTCACCTCTCTTTCATTTCCGACACATTTTTTGACACTCGCTCTGTCTTTTATTTCGCCCCTGCAAGTTAAGCTTTTACATTTCCATCCTTATTCTGCAGCCACCTCTTCTTGTCAGTTATGGGGCCATCTAACATGCTCAGTGTTTATGCTATGACTGACGTTATATAAACGCTGTTATCCTCCGGCTGACTTCTAGACAAAAAGCCTTTTCATTTACATGCAATAAGGTTCAAAATGCCAATTTAAAGCCCTCAGTGTCAAAAAGAGGTAGAAAAAGAAAAAAAACTCTAAAATGAAACAACTAATACATCACTGGAAAAGTGAAGAGATCATACATTTTTCAACACTGATTTTGCTGACTGCCTTTGACTTTGCTGAAATACAAATAAGTATAAGATGAAATGTTCCGTGTACATACTTTTGTACACATGGCTTCATGGTGCATTTTCAATTTCACAATAATTTCCAGCAAGCACTATTGTCATATATAATCTAGCTTTAGTCACTGAACCTACCTACAGATAATTACTCCAGGAGTTTCTCCGAGACAAAGTGACTCATCCTTTGTAATGATGCAACTGCATGATTCACTGACATTTTCTGCAGCAGCCAAAATAAAAAAAAATTAAAAATTATTGATATGATCTCTTGTCCTAGAGATCCACTCAGTGACTATGAGAATCAACAGCCTGCATTTTCAGACAAGGATGGTAAAAACATAGAGCTAATGCTGAGACACCGGGAAATCCCTTTGTGGCTCTGCGCTGTTTCTTACAGTGTTAATATGAGCTAATGGATGACCTTTTTGGGACTGCATATGCAACAGCGTCACTGGGGGAAAGAAATTAAATCTGGAAGATCTGAATGAAACCTCAAATGGGTAAGTGGTTAAGATGGATGGATGGCAGAAAGTGTTTTCTAAAAGTGTGGCAGGGGGTGCCACAAGCTGCATAATGACATACAAAACAATACAGTAAAAACAAAAAAAAATAAAATATTGAGGCTACTAGAGAGAACAACAGCTTGAATATAAAGAAGACTAAGGCATTATTATTTGTATTTGTTATACAACAGCTTCTAATATCCCTTATAGATTAAACTAAAAGGAGAAAAATACTATAAAATCCATCAAAATCTGCAGTTCTTCTTTTTTTTTTTAAATGACAACACCACAGGCCTGCATTCTGAATATTCTTGGCAGCATACCAAAACAAGCCTTTAAAGATTAAAAACACATAATTAATCAATCAGACAAGATGAGGTGAAAATTTAAACTAATCACAGCACCTGCAGACTAAACTACACAGAAATCTAGAAACTACTAGATATATCCAAAACCAAACAGAAACGCAGATCCAGCTGAGTGATCACTGGGGATACGAACCACCCTCACTAAGTTGCGTCTGCCCATACTCTTGGCTCTCTTGGCCGCCCTCCGTTTCCTCTTGATCTCCCTCTTTGGTGGCCGGTGATGTTCCTTTGCCCAGATGGGGTTCTCCTTGGAAAGGCTAACGAGGCCACGTAACACTATAGTCACAAATCTCTTCATTGTGGCACTGCCGCTTTTGCGGGCACGAGACTTAGATGTTATGCCATCCCGAACAGACCTCTAAACCCGACAGTGACGCGTGCATTAGAAAAGTGCTGCAGAGGAGACTTGAGAGGAAAAAAACACAAGCTGCATGTGCAGTTCGGGCAGGGAGGGGGGAAGAGAGAGAGAGCTAGTGTGAAACAAACAGCCAGCGAAAGAAGGAGAGAGCAAGGGAACAAGAGAGTGTCACAGGGTGGTGGGTATGGATGGAGGAGGGTGATGGGAAGTAATTTTACTGAAAAAGTGTCCCTGGGATGTGCCTGTGGCTGCAGCACCAACAACTCCCTGCTAATGAGAATAGTTTGGCCACAGCTGTGACTGGCAGGCAGGTCAACACCATCATGCAGAGCCAAGAAAGAGATTATGCTTATACTGGGCTGTGCATGACTCAAAGGAGTCAATGCATTATGCTACAGTGGGCACCATTTGGAGATCATTTAACTTCTGAGAGGGAAAAGGCATCATTTAGTGCCCTGATCTCCAGCACACATCAAACATTTCCTCACATAAATCCAGTTACTTACTTATTCTTAAAGATGGGTCCTGAGTGAAGGGAAAAAAGTTTAAGCTCATTACTGTTTTTTGTCTATAAACTTGAACCATTCAAACAATCCTTAAATGTCATAAATGTAAGACACTGGAATACAACACTACTTACATACTCCAGCTGTAACCAAAAACACAAGTAACTGTAACCCAGCAGAAGCCCAAATGTGTGGTAAACAACACACTATGATAAGTATTGGTCATGAGTCTGTATGGTAATCTGGTCAGACACAAACACACAGCTTAATCACAGCTAAACCCAATGAGGCTGTCAAAGTTGTCTCTGACATTCTGGACTAATAGTCCATCTCATGCTGCCCAAACTTGCCAAAAACCACTCGTCAACCGTACGGAGGAAAGACGAGACAAATGATGTGAAACAAACTGAAACATCTGAGTAACCGTGATTCCTGCAAACTACAAAATTATCAAGTTTTTTTTTTTTTTTAAACGTTCCTTTAGTCGGACTTCAGCACTCACCCAGTGTTTCATGTTGGTTTAACAAATTTTATCTGGCTTTGCTTTTACAGACTTATGTAGATGGCTCTTACATGTCTAATACTTACAAAGTGCAAACGCCTTCACTGTTAAATTTTATTTGAAACTGTGATAATGCATACTAATATTATTATTATTTTCCTTTTACTTAGAGTCGTTTTTAAAGTGTCTTTTTTAAAATGAATAAAATAGATCTATCAGTCCCACACGTGGGGAACTTGTTAAATAAATCAATTTTGATATAGTCATACCCAATTGAACTTGATACTTTTACTTTTTAATGATAATTGTTTTATTATTTCAAACAAGTATATCTACAAAAATGTGAATGCAGCAATAATATGCATTGTTTACTTTTTCCTGCAAGTCAGGCTCTGCCTGGTTCCACCGCCTGAGATTAATGCCACTTGACAATCTACTCGGCTCAAAAGTTCCCCTTAACAACAGAGCATTAGTCGACGCAGCCACACAGACCTAGATCTGCCAACATCTCATTGGCTGCTGGATTCACGCGAGAACCAAGCGGCTCGCTGCCTCTCTGCTCGACTGGCTCTCTGACTCTGATAGCCTGTTGGTGCCACAGGGTACAGCTGTCCACCGAGGCAATGGTAGTAACTGAACCTGAGAACTGCCGCAAATATGGACTTGCTTCTGTTATACTTGGTACTTCTGGAAATGTACGAGCGTCTCTGGAATGGTGATCAAGAACTATACAAATTTACGGCCAACTTCAAACCAATAGTTGTTTGGAAAGACATATTAAGAGTGAATCACCTCCCCCCGCTTTTTTTTTTTTAAAATGACAAGATCTCACTGAACTGACTGTAAATTTATCCCTTGCATGAGTTCATGTTCCGCTCCCGATTCCCACAGTCGCTGCCTTCTCAGCACTAAAGACAACAAAAGAGGTCCCAACAATGCGCTACTCCAATAGGGTTGCCAGTCAGGTATTCTTTCCTTGCAACACAGAGCTTCTTGAACAATAACACCAAGGTAAAAAACAAACACACACACACAAAAAAAACAATAGAATGAAAATATTTCTTGGCTTAGCACACCTACTATACCCACAGCTTTAAATACATCATCCATTGTGTAAGAGCATTTTTGTAACACGAATGAATTATAGTACGATTATCACAGAGATAGTCAATCATACTAATCTGACCTGCCCTATTGAGAAACACAGCGTTATAAATCTACCTGCTAACACTTGATAAGATGTGTCACATTCTGATAGAATTCAAAAACTGATCACATTGTGTTTATAATTTAGGATCCTTTATAAGGTTTGCGTCACTCTTTTATTCTCACGAAAAAACTGCTGTGAAATCATAAAAGCCATAGTAGATCATTTAAAAAAAGAAAAGACTTTTATGACTAGGAGCTGATCTGCCTTGAGATTATCTAAGCAGCAGTGGGAAAAGCAAACAAACTCATATCAGTCAGTTAGAACTTGAAACGTGTGTGTATGGGCGGTTAGTGAACCATATTTCTGTTTTTATAATAACATATTTAGGAAAAGCCCCACTCTTACATGTTCATGAAGTCCCCTAAATGCTAAATGATACACTACATGTGCACTTACCGGCATCATATTGGCAACTCTGCGGGATCACAATCAGCGGGCATCGGCAAGCTGACTTTTGACTTCCTCGTTTATCTTCTATGGCACCAACGGAGAGTCAGCAAAGATCCACCTTGCTAGTTATGGGCTCCGATTAACTCCAATGTTACAACCAAATGGGCCTCAGTCCTCGCTGTAGACCAAAAACAGCGAATTACTTGAAGTACTACAAAGCCAAACACTTTAAGACATCTGACTCATACTACAAAAATAATATGTAATGTCACCAGCCGCAGGCATCAACTTAAATGGCCCAGGCGTGGCTCTGTGCAGCGGCTGCTGCTACAAACAAGCTAGCTCGCAAAGCAACGCCGAGGCAAACGACAAGGCAATTACATGATATTACTACGCAGTGTCTGCAGATATACTCACCAATGTCAGAGACGAGTCATTGTTTCAGTGAAAAAAATCTCAGCTCTGCTACAGTGAAAGGCACGCAGCTAACCCAACCAGCTGTCAGCCAGCCAGCTAGCGTTATCTCCCCCGGTAAGGTGGTAGCTGTGTTAGCTGGAATCAGAGATGGCTAGAGGACGGTATGCACGTCGATGTCTCCGCTCTCGTCGGCCCTTTAGCTTGCATTGGCCGAACATCGGCACGAGCTGTCGACAGAGAGGGTGGGTTTTTTTTCAAAGGAACAAAAATAAAGGTTTAGTTAGTTTTTTTCTACGAAGGCAGCGAATCATCACAAGCAGGTTAGCAGTGCTAGTTCACGAAAAATACACATAGCTGGAATCCAGTTGTTGACGGTAGGAGGGGCAACTAGGGGCAACGTAGAAAGTCAGGAATCTGACGTCACCACCAGCCATGTCAACTGCAAGCATACAGTGCTATGAAAAAGTATTTGCGTCCTTTCCACCTGCATATTTCTGCATATTTTCCACACTTACGTGTTTCAGATCATTACATATGTTTTTTTTTTTAATTTAAATTAGACAAACATAACCCGAGTAAATACAAAATTGAGTTTTTAAATGATGATTTCATTTATTAAGGGGAAAGAAATCTATCTAAACTTATATGGCTCTATGTGAAAAAGTAGTTCCCTCTTGTTAAACTAACTTTGGAATTAACTGTGATTAACCATTTGCTCTGGAACACTGAGTTCAGTTTCACTAACCCAATTACCGCAAAATCACTAAACATGTTTAAGTGAACCTGACAAAGTGAAGTAGGCTAAAAGATATCAAAAACACATCGTGCCACAATCTAAAGAAAATAAAGAATGAAAATCGAAGTCTTTGACATCATCAGCCTGGGACTGGGTACAAAACAATTTATACATGTTTGGGAACCAGATTAAAAGCATAAAAAGAACATCATACCAAAAGACAAACGTGGTGGTGGTAGTGTGAAGGTTTTTGCTGCTTCAGGATCTGGACAACTTTTAGTAATTGATGGAACCATGAGTTGTGCTTTGTAGCAGAAAATTCTGAAGGAGAATGTCTGGCCTTAAAACTTCTTCAGTCTCAGGTGACTGCAGGTTTACCCAACCTTATAAACAGTACATTTGCATAAGACTGAAATCCCACAAATACGGAAGAAGTCACTTGGATGAGCGACAAAATGTTTTTTCCACTGAAAACGCAATGTCCAGATGAATAGAATAATTTTTGAGGGATTTTCTTACCTGGACGATTGAGCACGCATCAAAACATGGAAAAAATATGCAGGAAAAAAAGCAAAGAAAAGAAAAAAGAAAAGAGAAGAAAAGCAAAGAAAGAAAGAAACGAGGAAGGGATCAATTTTTTTTCACAGCACTGTACCAGTATATTTAAAGGATTTTAACACACCAGGAAGTTGTGTTGTTGTAGGGTTTTTTTTTTTTTTTTTTTGGTAAGTCACATAAAAACAAGAGCATTTGGTCTGAGAAATTATGTCATTTGGTATGAATGATGCATGAGAGTCCCTTCCTGACTCTGACATGAGCTGCTGATGACAGATGTTGTAGTTTTGGGCGCTTTCTTTATTGTTATAGTAAATTTAAGATGGCCTGAAGACCTTAAATAGAGTTTCTTTTTTTACTTTCCTGTATTTCTCAGTAGAGACACAGAAAACATATACACATTTCCATATATAACCATATATATGACCACAGTGGATATGCAGGCAGTCTCTAACTGCAAAGGATTAACAAAATATTAAATTTCAAATAAAGTTAATGTATCCAGTTACTTTTGAACCTCTGAAAATGAGGGACTATGTATAAAAATGTCTGTAATTCCGAAACAATTAACACAATGTTTTTGTAAAACCCCTTTAATTAAAGCTCCGAGTCTGTACTTCACTCACATCCTGAGTGATTTAAAATTACCTGTGGCGGTGGCAAAAATCACACACACACACAAAAAAGTTTAATTGTCCAAAAACATATGGCTCTAACTGTTTCCATATTGCCATTAAAATATTATTTATGAAATTGTTTTGTATTGTCTTTATATGTTGCTGGTGAGAAATGTAGGAAACTAAACACCAAGGAACTCTATTCAAGGTCTTCATCATAAATCATGCCCCTAGCTGTAAATGCATCCGTAAATGCATATCTGTGTGTATCACAGTATCAATATGTTCAAAGAGGAACAAATTCTATGAAGCATGCGTTATATAATATCTTTCTCAAACGACATCACTGTTGAATCATATAACATATTCAATAGCCAGCACAATAAGGTAGTTGAGCTCAGGAACCCAATCCTCCTTACATCATGTCTTCTCTTACATCAGTCCTTAGATGGAAAGTTACAGTCCCTACATGTATTCAAACAGATGTGCCAACACTATCATAATATAAACCAAGAAACACACAAGAAATGTATGTGAGAAACAATGACGACGATACACAATAATACACAGTAAAAATGACTGATAGCAGTTAAAAGTTTGGAGATGCGAAAGACATACAAAGGAGTGTTGCAGAGCTCGGAATTCTGCAAGTGCTCCTCTTCCTCCTCACCAGCAGATAGTTTTGACTCTTAGACACTGCTGAATATTTGCCTTGGAGTCATGTCAGTGTCCTGTGTGAACAGTTTTGAAAATGCATGGACTGAAGTGACTCGCCAGTTTACAGGAATGGAGCCCTTGGCAAATAATGTCATGCTAACACTTTTTGATGGTTCCTACTTTATCATTTTAAATAAGTAAAAAACAGGCTGTGAGTCACCATATGAGGCCTGTTGATGCACGTGGACCCTCCATATAATCTGCCATTGTGAGAGTTCCTATTGCATTACTGACATCAAGTGGCTCAGAGAAAGAACTGATCCGGTTAGAAAATGTTCTATTAATGAATGATATTTTTGAGTTAGAGATATAATGTATTAATAAACAAAATAGTAGCTAAACTGAAACTGTTTGCATTCATTTTTCAGTTTGGATTCTTGTGTTGCTTAGATAATTCTTGTAATGCTTTTTGTGTTGTTAGAAGCTTATCGTTCCTTTCTGCTTCTCCGTTCACTGAGTTTTTTTGTTTGTTATTTAGTTAAGCTATTTGTTATTTTCCTGTTTTAATATGAAAGTTGTCTTCTGTTCCTGCTTTGAGTTTTACTTCCTGCCTAGTTTGAACCTGTGTATTTTTCCCCCAGCTGTTTCCAGTTCCTTTATTAATCTCATGTGTATAAATAGTCCTGTCCTTTCCCTGAGTCTTTGTCATAATATCTACACATCTTTCCCTGTGCTTCCTGTTTTTTGGACTTGGCATACAGCTTGATACAGATTTATATAATCCTGCATTTTGATCTGTGACAAAAAGTTTGTGATGTGCACCACAAATGAAACAGATGAATAGTCATGAGGATTACTCTCTGGGGATAATGTCCTCTCCACATCAAAAGGAGTCACTTGAGGTGAATCAGGCAACCTGCTAGAACGTCTCCTAGATGCCTCCTAGGTACAGTGTTTCTGGCATGTCCTACTGGTAGGAGGACCAGGACTTGCTGGAGAAATTCTATCTCTTTGCTGGCTTTGGAAAAACTTGATGTACCCCAGGATGAGCTGGAAGAGGTGGCTGGGGAGGGCTTCTCTGCTTGGACTGGTGCCCCGACCACTTGAACCCAGATGTGTGGGAGAAAAATGAATGAATGAACAGATGGGGTCTCTGTCATAGAAAGCTGTCAAGTGCTTCTGGCTCATCTAGTGTGGAAGATTGTCCAACCACATTGCTGGAGTCACGCAGTTAGCATTGCTAAAATCCTGTTAAAACACTCATGAAAGCATTTATATTGGCATGCTCGGCTCTCCCAAAAAAGATCCCAGCATGCCAATCAATAACTGGCTTTCTACTGTGACTAAAGAGTTAGTTCACTGAATTCTTTTCAGTGAAAGACACAGATGTGTTACTGAGTGGTCAAGTTTACAGATTTGAAGAAGAACGAACCAACAAACCCTTCATATTCTGCTAATTAACATGATCGTGAAAGCACTAATGGAAAGTTGAGCAGTAACAGTATAGGATACTGAAGGGCTGCATGTGTTGTACCTATGTTTGTAATAGGAGAGATTTGGAAGAGCAACTTTTAAGACAGAAATTATCTCCATTATTTGAAGCCTTTCAAGATTTTTTAAATTAATATTCATGAATTCTATACCATTTATAAAAATGAAAAAAAAGAAAAGAAAACAGAAGTAAAAAAAAAAAATTAATACAAAGAACTCTTCTCCACAACCAAGTCAGCATGCGGCATGGAGGAAAATATTCAAACGTATTAGCACCAGAATGCCAAACAGGCTGGAGAAGTCATGTAAAGTGCACTCAGTGCGGTGGATGCTAATTAAATAACCTGTAAGCAGCAAACAAGGTTGCAACACCTGCATCTGTTCATTTCACTTTGCCATGAGTCTTCAGCTGTGAAAGCACTTTGTCTACCTGCAACAGAGCAAAACTGGAAGTTAAGAGTATTCACATGTTGTAAATTCACTCATTTTAAAAGCTCTTCACTTTAAAAGAAGGTAGCACTTAAAGGTGTACACAACACACATAAAAGACCTAACATGGGAGAGAAGATGTGGCTCGTTTCTCATTTTGACATCAGAGAGTGGCGTCAGTGATAATCTCCAATAATCTCTGATCTGATTTTTATTGAATTCCTTTATAGCACCGTGATAACAAATGAGAAACAAATGTTACCATGCCACATGTCTGTCTAGCGATATTAAAAATAAACAGTCCCAATTGAATTATTTTCCTTGGCTCAATCCAGCCCTGACTTACTGTAATAAACCAGTAAGACTGCTGCCCGTAGCGAAGCTGAGACTTCAAGTTCATCTTACTGGCTGGAGCCAGAGCATGGAGGTGGAGGTGGGGAACTGATGAGAATGGAGGGAGATGAAACCCCAGTCTACAAAATAAAATTAACAAAAAGATATTACAACATGAAAAAAAAAATCTGTTTAATTTTAAAGCATAATAAAATTCTAAGTGGTAAAGAGTCGCAGCTCATCACAGGGATTGTTTTACCTGACGTCATCGAGGCTGCAGACTTTGTTCTTCTCTAGTATACTTCTTCCCATTTGTTCCATCCGCTCCACTGTCAACAAATAAAACTTATCAGCGATGTGCGATCAGAAAGTCAAGAGTCAAGATTACACATATGTACATATACTCCCTAGCCACTTTATTAATCACACCTGAACATTAACACAAATATCTAATCAGCCAATCACATAGCAGCAGCTCAGTGTATGTAGACATGATTCAAACAGAATGTTAGAATGAGGAAGAAAGGTGACTGACGTGACATTGAATGTGGCATGGTTGCTGCTATCAAACGGGCTGTTGTAGGGATTTCAAAAATTGAGCTACTGAGATTTTTTTTTTCCATTAAACATTCATTAGAGTTTACAGAGAATGGTCCAAAAATGAGAAAATATCCAGCGAGTAGCAGTTCTCGGGGTGAAAATGGCTTGTTGATGACAGAGGTCAGAGGAGAATGGCCAGACTGCTTCGAGCTGATCAGAAGGAACTCAAATCAACACGCTTTGCAACCGAGATATGCAGAAGAGCATCTCTGAAAGCACAAGCCTAAAAAAATGGTTTGTGAACAGTCACCAGATCTCAGTCCAGTAGAGCTCATTTGGCGCGTAGCGGAACAGGAAATTTGTATCATGGGTGTGCAGCTGATTTCTGAAGACACAATGAATCATTTCATAATCATGGTGCCGCTTTTAAATCTGTCTTTACTGACACAAACTACAAAGCTAAGCTCACTGAGGTCATACTGGTGACTCAACAAAACAATTTACTCATTAACCTGAATTTACTATAAACTATTATTAAAATAGTTTGTACTGATTAACCAGATGGCTGCTCCTCCCTGTGCAATGTTCCTTCTGTTGAAAGGAAGTTTTTCCTTTCCACTGTCGCCAAGTACTTGCTCATAGGGGGTCATCTACGTGCTATGTATGACCTTACAATATGAAGCATCTTGAAGCAACTATTGTGATTTGGTGCTATATAAACAATCAGTTGCTTGGAAACATGTTGCTTTAAAGGGTGGGGTGCTTTTGTGTAATCAATCATAACTATCATATTTTCCCATTGACCAAGTCTTGCCAGCAGAAGTTGCTACCAGGAAAAACAAACAAACAAGCAAACAGACTGATTAAGTTCATGTTTCCTCACCTAGAGGTATGTTGTCCATCTTAAGGGTTTTACAGTTGCTGATATGCATCCTGGGAATAACCAGGTAGTGATGGGTGGCTCCAGGCTTCTTGTCACGAAAGCAAACCAGCTCATCGTCCTGTACACACACACACACGTGCGCGCACACACAGTAAGACAGGAATTTCCAGTGGCTAATTTTTTTTCTCCTTGAACATGAATGAATGTTGTTGTTTTTTTTTTACTCACGCTCAGCAGGATCTCTGTGTCAGTTTTGTTGTTTGCTATTTGACAGAACTTACAGTCATCAATCCCAGAAGCCTCCAGCGTCCCCATTCGTGAGTTTTAAAGCGTCTTTTATACAGAGCGCAGTAAACGCTGTAATATAATTTCTGGGTGTGCCCAGAGACAAAGGCAGGACAATCGGCCGAAGACAGAGCTAGTCGAGCCCAGAGTGAATTGTCAAATTATTTGTCTTAGGGGAAAAAAGTATTTTTTAAATTATTATTATTTTTATTTTTATTTTTTACGAGAGCTGAACAGGTTCAGTCTGAACCCCAAGTCAGAGATAATTTTTTTGATAATGGAGTGTTTGTTGAACTTTTAGACAAAATATATAAAAATATATCAAATTTTAATCTGCATAGGCTATATGAGTTTTAATTTGTATCACATTTGCTACATAGGCCATACTTTTGCGCTTTAGTCATTAAAAATGTGTCATGCAATTTATATCATTTTTTGAGGGTTAAAAAAAGTAACGCTGATGATGTTGAAGTCTCAAAAACTCACAAAAACTCATGTATCAAATATGATACGCTTGACTTTAAAGGAGTAGAGGCAGTGGCGGTCCTAGCCTGTTAGGCGCCCTGGGCGAACACCCCCTCTGGCGCCCCCCCCCCACACACACACACATATGAAGAGGGAGAGAGTATGCATAGTATGCAAACGGCTACTAAACAGACATCATACTTCGTCATACAATGAGAACAGGACAAATCAACAATTGACACTGACTAATTAATATTATATTATTGTATATATTGTTTGGAGGTTAGTCTGTTACTGTTACTATTTTTACCATTTCTTCTTGGAGGAACTGTAACCCACATAATTTCCTTAGGGATTAAGAAAGTATTCTGATTCTTAATGTTTTAGGATACATGACCTGCCATTATCCAATGACACATCTGCTTACCTGTGTCTTTTGCTCGTTCCTCCTTGTAGGAGCCATAATTAAATGTATTGAATTTTAAGGATCACTGGGTTTTTATTTGTTTGGTTGCTATGGTGATGTGTAACGGGAGTCACGTGGGTGCTAGCAGTGACATTAAGACGGCGTTGTCAGTCTGTCATTCACTGGTTTGATTTTGACAGAGAGGAGGGCTGGGTAGCCGTAGTTTTTGTTGACCGCAGCACAACGAGTTTCCCCTTGTTGAATTAGAGCCTGTGATGTTTTAAGAGTTTGAATCGCGAGCCGATCACATTGCTCTGTAAACTTTTCAAGCACTTTAATAAACAAGCAAGCAATTCCACCTCTCGCATTATTGCCTAAAGTTGACAGCGAGTCAGGCAACTAGGCAGGCTCCATCCCCGGCCTCTTGCGACTGTGGAAGTCACTACACTCCTCTTCTTTTCTCTTTTTTTAAACTTTAAAAACGGGTTGTGTGTGAGACTTTAAATAAACAAAATATAAAATATATATTTTAAATTGTTATTGATCCCTTTACCCCGAGTCCTAAAGTGTATATTTATTTTTTTTACTCTTAAATATTTATTGTTTGTTTACTTTCACTGCTGTAACTGGAGCCTCGTCGTCTCGTCTCTCTCTATACTGGACTGTATGTAGCGGAGATGACAATAAAGTTTACTTTGACTTCAGCAGCAAGCAGGCGCACCGAGGGCTCTTACGCTCACTTTTCGTGTATAGAATTTTGAAAAAACATCGGTGCAAATTATAAGTCTGTATCATGATGTCTGGTGTTTTCGTGTTTGTTGTTTGTTTTTATTTTTGTTTTATTTTGAGAGTTGGTAATTTTTGCTGCTCCAGCCAGCCAGAGAATCCCCCGTCGCCCCGCCCTCTCCTCCCTGTGCCGCGAGCAGCAGGCGCACCTCGCAAACGGAGGGCACCCTTACTCCCATGGGCGATAGAAAATCGATCGGTGCCTGTACCATTCCCAATATGGGCTCGCATGATGTCGGGGCAGCATGAGTACAAGCAATTTTTTTTTTTTTTTTACCGATGCCCGTGATGCCGCCCCCCACCATGATGCCGCCCTGGGCAACCGCCCGTGTCGCCCGTATCTAAAACCGCTACTGAGTAGAGGATGTCTAACGTTTGCCCTTCTGTCACCATAGCAACAGATTACTCGCCAATTAAAATCCGTGTCGCTACGTTTTTAAAGTTTTTAAAGAAGCTAAGCGCATGTCTATAGATGGGAGAATAACACTCAGTATTGCAGCCTTATTAGCCTTAAAACTGGATAATCTTAGAAACATTTATTTTCCGTTGCCTGGACTTTGTTAACGGCAGATCATGGTAAGTCTATATGTTACAGTGAGCACTGACAAGCCACTTTCCATATTGCCTTAGATGCTAGATCCTGTTTTTTTAAATGCAAAAGATACTATTCTATAAAGTCCGTATTTAACGCTAGAGTTAAAGAAAGTCCCTGCATATTCATCCACTGTTGTTTTCAATCCCAGCAGAGACATCAGTCCAGTTCCAGAGCTAGCTCTTTTAGCAGCTGCTACCGCCCACTGAGCCCAAGCTCTCAGGTGGATGATGACGAGATCCTCTTTGGGAGCCCAGACCCGGTGAGTGTTACTCTCACAGAGTGAAATGTCACATCTTAACTACACTCACCGGCCAATTTATTAGGTGCAGTTTATTAGCACCGCTTTTTGCCCTCTGAATTACCTTAAATTTTCAACAAGGCGCTAGAAACATTAATGGCAGATTTTTGCTCCATATTGGCATAATAGCATTACATAGTTACTGCAGATTTATTGACTGTACATCCACCATAAGAATCTTCAGTTTCACCGCATCCCAAAGGTGAGATTTTGTGACTGTGGAGGCATTGGAGTAGAGTGAACTCACTGTCATATTCAAGAAACCAGCCTGAGATGATGTGAATTTTGTGACATGGTGTGTTATCCTGTTGGAAGCAGCGATTAGAAGATGGTTACACTGTTGTCAATAAGGGGTTGGAGATGGTCAGCAGAACTACTCAGGTGGGCTGTGGCATTTAATTGATGTCCAGACAGTATTAAGGAGACCGAAGTGTACCAAGTGTCTGAGTTGCTGCCAAGTGATTGGCTTATAAGATATTTGGATTAATGAGCAAATGAACCTAATGAAGTGGCCAGTGAGTGGATATCACAAGTAAGAAAAAAGAAAACCCAAAAAGAAAACTGAAAACACTTGTGTGTTGAGTTCACTAATTATGGTGCTATTTTGCGTGTTTTTATCAACTAACAACTGCTCAGATATCTACACAGCTTTGTGAAGACAATCCTTGTGAGGAAGCTCCGTCAAAGATCAAAAAAGACAAAAACACCATTCAAATCATCTCTAAAGACCTCATCCGCAATCTCAGGTATTCCCAAAGCTGTTGAGTTTCTCTGCTGGTTTAAAAAGCATAATGCACATTTTTAAAACATGGAAAAGGAAGCAATTTGATTACATTTAATATGAATTTAAAAAAAAACAATGGTGCACCTAACAGTTATCCATTAATGTATGACCTGGTATTGTTTCAAGTGATTTAGAGAGACGATTAGATTTTTTAAAACAAATGTCATGATGATAATGATGTTTTAACCCAAAATGGACATCCTCACCACAACATAATTCATCTTGTCATTATGTCAGAATCCCACTTAGCAGTCCTTTGGGAAAGTCAGTCTTTCTCCCGTCAGCTAAGTATAAACGCATCATTTTAGCATCCCAGGCTAACCTCAAGGAGGAGAGAGAGGCTTTTCACCAGGCTTATCAGAGAAAGGCGGAAGAGGAAACGGTAGGATTCATGGCTCTGAGGATGTTTTCTTGGACATTAACACAAGAGGCTCGTTCCTGTGATTTTGCAATATGATATCTATATGATGGCTCCCCAGAAAGCCGCAGAGGAAAGGAAGCAGCAGATCCAGGCAGCAGATCTGTCCCGTAAGAACAACAAGGCCCTGACTGAGCTCGAGCAAGAGGCCCGGAAACGTTCACAGGCCTTGCTGGAGCAGTCTAACGCTTTAAGGATGGAGCAAGAAGAGGAAATCAAAAGGCTGAACAGGGTAGGAATTGGCTGGGAGTATGTGGATGACGAAAACAAAGGCGGTGTCAATTCACACACATATAAATGCTTCTGTTTTTGTCACTCCCTCAGCTTATTCTGAATGCTCAATGTCAAGCCACAATCAATGCTCAGCTGGAGGAGAAGAAGCAGATCCAGGCAGAGATGGAAGAGGAGGAGAGGCACCTGAATGCGATGATAGAGGCAGAGCGCCACAAGGGTCTGGAGACTGAAAGGAAGATCGACGAGCTGAGGAAACAGCGCAGGGTCGAGTAAAGAGAGCACCTTTTTTTTTCTTCACCAAATGCTTTATATATTCTTAAAATAACTCCAAGGATGGGAAGACGTTAAATTATGCACTTTATCTGATCCAAAAAGGAGGCCATTAGGAGATCTGTCACTCTGTTTGTGTGTGTTACATTTCAGAGGAGGAGCGCAACTTTTAGAACAAATTCAGAAACATCTAGAGGAAAAGGAAAATGAGAGAAAGATGAGAGAGCAAGAGAAACAGCAAATGAAGGAGAACCACAAGAAGATGGAAAAAGATGACCTCAAGGTGCACACAAGGCCCATGTGCAGACTTAAACGCACTAACGTGAACACAGTGCAGTGTACGGGAGTCAGTTTCATCTCTGACCGGCTGCTTTGTTCCAGGCTAAAGAGAAGAATAGGATGGAGCAGCAGCGTATGCAGGAGGAGATCATGCGCATCAATGCTGAGACCCTCCGAGTCAAGGAGCAGAGGATGAAGGAGGAGAGGCTGGCGGACATTAAAGCCATGGAATACATTGAAAAGAAACAGGTCAGCTGGAAAAGCAACTGAACTCTGTAGATCGGCCACAGATGTTTGTTCTCTGCTGATATTTTATTGTTTGTGCAGGCGAGGGACACGGAACGTGAAGCAGAGCAAAAGCGGATAAGGAAAGAGAAGGAGATGGAGATTGCTAAGCTGAGGGCCAAGCAAGAAAAAGATCGAGACTATAAGGCAGAGCAGGTCAGAAATTGTTTTTGAAGCTTTAACCTTATTACAGGTGGATTAATATGACTTTTAACTGTTCTCGGCCACTTGTGCTGGTCTTTCTGCGGATTTTAAAAAGGATGAACTCTGTGCCCATCGGCATCAAGAAGAGTTACAAAAACAATGGAGGGAGAAAAAAAGAGAGCAGGCCGTGAGGAAAGCACAGCAGGAGGCGATGCTGGGGGCTGCTCGGCTGGAGCAAGTTCACAGCAAACAGCACTACCAGACAGTGCAGGCCACCATAAAGAAGGAAGAGTTTGATCGGATGCTGAAGTAAGAAAGTTGGGGGGCTTTTGTTTGTTTTTCCCACCTCAGTGCGCATTTTCTGCACGTTTTTGCATGAAATTGCTATTTTTCCTCCACACAGGGCTCAGAAGGAAGCAGAGGCCAAAGAAAAGGAGCAGCAGGAGAGGCAGCGTCAGAAAGAGCTGCGCCACACTGAGGCCGTCAGGCAGCAGGTGAATGAGCGCAAGAAGCTTGCCAAAGCTGAGCGTAGAGAGAGGTTCAGGGAGGCTGACAAAATGCTGGAGGAAGCCCAGCAGCGACAGATGCGCCTGAATGAGATAAAGGAAAAGAAACTAAAGGAGCTCAGGTAAGCATGAGCAGGTTACTGTAGTAATATTCAGGCATGATTGTCATATATCAGGTTTACTGGATATAATGAATGAATCTAATGTGCATGTCTGTGTGCAGGGTTATAGGGCTTGGTGAAAAATACTGTTGTGAAGTGGAGAGAAAGGCCCAGAAGACTCATTTTGTATAGCTCCATAATTGAAACAGTAGTTTCAATTACTACTCTAAGTTAAGGATTAAAGTCATATTTCACGCTCAGAGGTGTATGATCATTGGTCTATGCCCTCCAACTCTGGCTCACTGATACAGTTTGTTATTTTTGTGTAATATCTGCATTTGAGTCGTGTCCTGTTCATTCACTGGGAGGTTTTGGGATGGGGGGATGTTCGCATGATGGGTGTACAGCCGACACATCTGCATCAACTGTGTGACGCTATTGTGTCAATATTAACCAAGATCTGTGATGTTTCCAGCAACTTGATGAATCTATATTTATCTATACACACATATCTGCCAGTGAGGATTACCAGGATTATGAGACTGTACTAAAATAAATAACATTAGAAAGTCACAACACTGGCCTTAAAACTTAATTACCTTAATTATTCGTTTATTAAAGGGTTCTCCATGAATGATTTTTTTTTAACTGTTTATTTTTTAATATCATTACAAACAAGCAGACACACATCCAATATAGAGGCAACACTATCTCCACACATTTTTATTCTTTACAGTGACTGTCAGTAACAGAAAACTCTCAATAATGTTATTTAAATAAATAATTTTATTTTAAAAAAATCAGTCTTGTCTCTTCTTATGATAAAAGTACAATTCATTTCCCACGTGCATTCATTCAAAAACGACACTGTTACAGTGCACGAGTACAAAACACTCTAGATAAAATCTGACCGTTAATTTTCTATATTGCACTGGCCCGTGCAGAGGTCAGCCACTGCTAATAAATATTAAAGTGGTAAATATCGCTCTAAACAATTACAACACATTTCAAAAATGTCTTCAGTCTTCATTCTGCCTCAGCGACTCTTCTGAGATTTTTTTGTTTGTTTCCCTGCTCTGATCTAAAGTCCAGTCTGAGCACAATTGATGCACTGAAATAACTTGCAGTTCTCTAAATAATGACACCGGAGTGGTGGGGAGATACTTTTAAGACGCTTGCGTAAAACTTCTTCCTGCAAAGAGGAAATTATGAGTTTATCAGTTCAAATGTGAAGTAACAGAAGTAGCCTGATAAAAACAGTGACTGTATGGAAACCGCTGCAGTGGTTTAGTTATTGTAGTGTAAGAGAACTAATAAAGAAAATCAAAGAAAAAAGAAGTCGCCTGCAGTACTCACAGTAACAAAAGAGTTGGTTTCTGGAGTGAACTTATACAACATGTACTTTGAGATCTGACTGGCTGGGGCGAGCACGTGGAGGTGGAGGTGACCTACTGAAATGAAGGGCGGCTGGTGGAACCCCAGCCTGTGGAGAAAAACACATCAGCACTGAAATTCAGCCGCCCAGAGCAGGGATGAAACAACAAACAACAGAGCAACTAGACCCCTCACTCCATGTTAAACTATAACTATATAGATTACATTAGCACGAAGATTACTTATGCAGTTACTTAAAGCAAAAGATTCATCCACCCTCCCTTTAATATCATTTTTTAAGATACACTGTAGCTTTTTGAATTTAATGTTAAAAGTAAGATTTTTACTGGGTTTTGGCTTGGGGCAGCTACAATGCACTCAGCAGAAACTGCAGGATTTTACTTCACACTCGTATTCAAAACTACGGCCAATTTTGGATCGCTGATTAACCTCATATGAGCGTGAACGTGAATGATCGTCCGTCTCTGTGCTTTAGCCCTGTGACAGACTCGAGACCTGTCCAGTGGGTGGATGTATGCATGGATGAATGTACGGATGGATGGATGAAAAATGGGTGTCCACTGTAAATGATTCCTTAATGCCCACGAGAGAACTTGAGTTTGCAGACTTTGCCTTTTTACTAGTATGAATATTTTTTCCGGTACTTCCAAGAACCGTCTCCACCAACCTTATATCCGCCATGTCAGTAATCCCTTGGTCGTGGAGCACATCTTTCCCCAGTTTAGCCATCCTTTCAACTATTGGAGACATGATTTCTTATGGGTTATGTGATATAGTTTTGTTAATCTCAAATAGTTGGAAAAATAAGAGTATCAGAAAGTCTATAGTACCAGCAGTAATAGTCTAGTTTAAAGTATTTAAAGGAAAACTTGCAGCAGTAGTGACGACAGGATAGCCACAGTGTTAGGAGATAGTATGGTAAGTTGACAGAGGACTAACTGACCTAGATCAATGTGTCCTTTGTGCAGTGAGAAGCAGCTGAGTATGTGCTCTCTGGGAACAACCAGGTAGTGGTGAGGCGCACCTGGGAAAATGTCGCTGAAACACACCAGATCTTTAGTCTGTAGTCGGGGGCAGAAAAATGAAAGAGTCATTCAAGCTGTGAATGCAGCACTATCAAGACTCAGTACAGTCTATTTCCCTGGTGGATCAGAAAGTATGTAGCGCTACTCCAGCTGTGCACATAAAAGAACCAGGACACCCTGTGTCTTGGTTGGATGACCAACCAAGACACAGAAAACTCCCGGCAGTGGGACTCATTTTTAAAATGTACAGCATTATTATTATTGTTATTATTTTACTCACTTTTTCTGAGTAGATACATTATTACACATACCTGATGAATGTCAGACTGACTGAAACACTGAGGCTTAAATGTATTTGCAGTAAGCGAGGCAGCGTGTGGGAATTATATTTAAATTGTCATGGAACTTTTCCACCTGTCACTCATTCAGGTGTGCGGAGACTTTGAACTATTAATTTAGCTGCACATAGATGAAGAGAAATCAACCACTTAAAACCAGCCTTAAAATCTTTTGATGCTTGGCTACTCTCTTTGCCTCGGCATTGTAAGGGGTCCGCGAGTGTCTTGAAAGGTGCATATAAATAATAAATGTATTATCATTACTTAAGATGTAACCAGTCCTCAACCAAATAAGAAGTCATACATGGACCTGTGCCTGCGTAGGAACCATTTAACGTTTTGGTGATTTGCAGGTGTTAAAGCATCTGGATTTAAACAAAGTGCATTTTTAGACTTACACACTTTAGAGTGGACCTGTTGTGCTTTTCTTTATTTTCTGTCACATGACAGGTTTTTACCTGTCTGGGCTGGTGGGTGCTCACATTACAAACAGCCAAAAGAGCTCAGACTGCTCTAAATGCCCTGTTTCATACAGTTTTATTTGTTTTGGCTCAGAGTTGCAAAACAGCTCTCAGTACAAGTTCTCCAAATCGTGAAATGCCGATCTTGCGGATTCCCTGCTGTAGTCTGTTTCTTCTATTAAATAGCTGATTTGCCATACGCTTTAAACTTCATCAGCCGTCAAGTGCTAAAATCTCCAACTAACTATGTGTATGTTTTTTAATAGTATATCAAAACCTCGGATCCACAACTTCCGGGTACAGTTTCCTCCTATAACACCTGTATCGCTCTACATGGGATTAAAAAAAAAAAGCATCTCACCTCTTTTATTATCTTTGTGTTTTCGGCTTTTTTGTTCGCTATTAAACAGAAAATACACGTTTCAACATCATTTACATCTGAGTTTGACCAGTTGATCGCAGTGTCCTCCATGTTGCCTGAGGACGGTCTCTCTGTTGTGTTTCCTGAACACTTTCCGAAGATCTTCTATGACGTGCAGAGAGGTTACTCAATGCTTTTCTGAGAACTCTGAGGGCAGAGTTCTCAGAAAAGCATTGAGTAACATTGTGGAAATGAAGGCAGTCGGGCAGGCACTACTATCGTCACTGATTTCTACAGCTGATTCAAGTCTGATTCACAAGGTCCCGATTCGATTTTATTCCATTTTGAGTCAGTCAGAAATATTATAATTTTGTCCATTTATCTTGGATATGTACTGTCGAAAGAACCCTTTAAGCCTTGTAAATTAAGAATATTTAATTCAACATTATTTTACTATTTCTCTGCAGTTAGCCTACAAACTCAGTGCAAATTGTGTATAAAACAATTAAGCTGCCACTTTGTCAGATGTGTAAGCATCACAGCAGATGCCTTTGTGTCAAAGTAACAGGATAAAACAGAAAAACTTGGAGATTTTGCTGGTCTGGTTTTTTATAGTAGATAACACCCTTAAAAATATTCTGCAGTAGATCAAAAACTTAAAGCCAGGCATCTGTATATGGAGATTACCTGATGTTACTGCAGTAAAGCAGTGTTATTATCCATCCAACCATGCAAAATAGGATTTTTTTTTTTTTTAAATTCTCAGGTGGTCTTAAACCTTTGATCGGGACTGTATGTCAACATAATTTTATTTTAATATTCACAATTTTTAAAGAATGTTTAACACAATGTAAATTATGACTGACTTCCAAAAAGCTGCTTCTGACCTACCAAAACTGCAACCAAAACTTTGAGACTTCTTAAACTGCAATCCAAAAAGTTACGACTAAAACAATTATGGTTAATATTGTGTTTTAATACATAGTGTGTGATTATGATGAGAATGAGTCTAAAACATGACACAAACTTGAAAATCTCCAAGTGTTTCATCTTCTTTAATAATCACTGATTGTTGAAGAGGTTGAAGATATAAACCACACACTGCCAATATTTTATTTGTATATATTTAACATTTATTTAATTTTAAATGTAGTTGCAGTGACAACACAATAAATAGATCATGATATCACAGAACACAGCAGTTTTGGATTCACAAGAAATAATACTTCACAGCTACAACACTGAACAGCCGACGACAACCAAGCTCAATTCAACATGAAGCGCTAACCAGCGTTATAGTGACTAGTACGGCAGGGATTGTTGTCAGTGGTGTCAGACATTTGCAGTATTGCATATTCATGCACTACAAGCCTGTGTCAGATACAGAGGGCGCAAATGGATATTTTCATCCTGTGTTAGTAGATGTGATTGTTTAGTTAGTGGCATATCAATGTGCAATGAAAAAAAAAGTGTATCCCTTTCCCAACCCTTTTTAAGGAGGCTGGATTCCCTCCTGTAGTGACATTCAGTAACAATTTTACATTGTAGAAAAGCTTCAGGGTACAACACAGCACGGGCCGTCAATTTATCCTGCAGTGCAAAGTGACATCATGTTAAACTTCTACAGGCTGCAAGTCTCTGAACAACACAGACCACAAATAAGAGTCTACATTACTCATTTAGAGGCAGGAATTCAATACTGGCAAAAGTCAACAGAGAGAAAAAAAAAAAAAAAAAAAAGTAAAAATAAAGCAAACATTCTTTGTAAAAACGGAATGCAAAAATATATTTATAAAATAAGACGAGCGCACGACAATTATGAAATTATTTAATTAAACAGAACATATTTGGTCACTGCAAGTGTTTCCTGGCTCCGTCAGCGGTTTTTGGACTGGACACAGGGAATGCCAACATTGTGCGCAGTTGTGAGGAATTCACTCATTTCACATGAAAAAACTCAAAATAAAAAGATAAAGACAGCATTTGCATGACGTCCTTCACAGAAAGTGAACTCTTCCACTGTAAACAATTCCAGCCAAACTGAATTTGATGGCAAGTGATTTGAACATTTGAAAAAAAAAGAAAAAAAAAAAGAAAAAAAAAAAAAAAAAAAAGCCACTAAATATTTTCAGTATACACATCTGTACATTCCCCAAAATACAAATTATATTAACAATTATTTATTAACAAAGAGACATGTGGTATTGTTGGACTCCTTTTTCTTTCACACAGACTTAAAAATCAGCTCTTATAGGGATCACCTCAATCAGAATTGTCAGAAGATTGGCTTCTTTAGCCCTCACAGCAACATGGGTCAAAATAAACAAAGACAAAAAGACAAAAAGCAGCTATCCTCACCTTCAATCTCTCCTCACAAGCTTATGGTGGTAAGGCAGTCTGCATGCTGGGGGAAGCTGGAGGCTTTGTCTGATGTCTAAGGCAGCCAATGAACCAAGAGCAAAAAACATTTTCTTTCATCTTCACCTCTGAACGGACAGTGACCCAGACAAACTCGCCAGCCTACCTGCTGAATACACCCACTTCAAAAACAGGCTACAGAAGACACAGCGCGGCCGGCGGTCAACATGGCTCCACGAGGGGCTTCTGAACTTCACTCACATAACATTTAGCGTCATTTGTGGGTAGCTAGGTTTGCCTCCAAGTGGTGCATAATAGAAATGGGTGATGTTTTTAGGGAGAGTGAATGTAGTTTGAGAAGATGGGTTTACTCGAAGGTCCAGACCTCCAGACTGTGGATGTTAAAGTCCTGCTGGGAGGACAGTGGCTGGTTGTTAAAGGTGGCACATTTGGTGGTGGTCCCTCGGTACAGCTCAGCGTCCAGCCACAGACCCAGCTGACCACTGCAGAGGAAGGCAGTGCTGATTACTGACAACTATCAAACCCTCTACTGTCTCTACTCTTCTGTCCCAAGACAATAGATTATTGAGACAACTTGATGCTTGAATTGAAACTAAGGTAGCTGTACATACCCTCCTCCTCCCATCTGCAGTGAATCGATATTGCCTTTCACAAAGTAGGAATTCTCCCCTGTCCAGCGGTACACCTGAAAGCAAGAAGCAAAGCAGCACAGCCACTACTGAGATCTTTTTAGTGATTAAGGGTGAAATAACCAGAGTGAGCTTGTGAACTGATTGGACGCAAACCTTGATTTCAGGACAGAAGCTGTAGAGGAAGGTCTCTCCTGTGCCATAGCAGTGCTCGCTCACTCTGAAAGGATGAGTTGAAAATGCCCCAAACATCTGTGACGAGAGTCAGATTAGATGTGAAATCAAGTTTCCTTACGACTAATAATCACACAGATTCCACTCTCTCAGGCCATAGCATAAATCTAATTAGTACATTTTAAATTAGACTTAACCCACAAAATTCAAACGCTTCGAAAAGCAGAGCAGACGAGCTTCATGGAGAAATTTGGTGCATCGCAATAGCACAAGTCATTCACAAGGTACTGCGGTCTGAATGCAGACAGAAAAACCAGCTCCGCCTAGATTTTTCCCATGTGTGCTTCTCATTATAACTCCTCAAGCATTTTGGGCAAAAGAGAAAATTCAAATGGTTCCTGAAAGATGAGAGTTATTTTGTAATTTCACACCCAAAGTTATAAAATAACTCCAGGTGGCCTGCGTAAAGTGTTAAACCATATAAGAAGACAGGCAAAGTCTGGAAAGTAACAGCGTGATGCAGTAATGCCTTAAACTGCACTCTTTATATTGGCCAGCAGAGGGCCCCTTGTTTCAAAATGAAGTGGAAGGGAAAACTATGACTTCATCAAACACTCTTCTGCTGACTTTATAGACTCAGTAGCTCTAAACCATATGAGCATGCAGTGTCCATTGGTTTGGTTTTAAAATGCTAAGATGATGTGACTGTGACGGTCAGATTAAGGGTTAACAGATATGAATCTATACAGGCAATAAAACACAAGCCAACAACACTGTGCTTAGGAGTCAAACCATCTGTTTACAACAAGTTATTCACCTCCCGATGTCTCATATTCTGTTCACCTAATGCTGATGTCACGTTCCTAAAGCTCACAGTTATTTAAACACTTCACATCCATGATGACTATGTCTACCTGGTTATCCATGTCTTTGATGACCAGCAGCACAGGACTGTCAACATCTGCAAGGTTCCTATACAGAGTCTTCAGACTGGTCCCATGTTTCTCTGTGCTGTAGGCCAGTCTCCATGGATAGCCCTGCACACGGGCAGGCAAACGACAGGCCAGCTGGGGAAACGTACACACCATTAGCCCTGAAAACTGAATTTCCTTAAATTCCTTTCACCAAGTGAGATGTTAAAGTGTTCAGAAAGCAGCCGCATGTCTGGATATTTGAAGATTACCTTCTCTATGTGTGTATCCTGCAGCAGATCACTTGTATCAATGAGCATGGGCAGTGCATCCATAGAGAAGTCTCCATCGATACTGCCAAAACTCTGCCTACGTTTAGCCTCATCAAGGGTGATGATCTAGCGCACAAGTACACAAACGGAACAGAAATGAGTGCAAGACAAAGGTGCTTTTAAAATGCTGAAAAAGGCAAACACACCACTGTAGTGTTAGCTTGAAAAAGAAAATAGATGAGGTGAGGTGAGCTGGAGGCCCAAGCATACCTCCCAGCTGCAAGATGCAGGGTCGCTGAAGAAATTATCAATCATGTCCAGCTCATCCTTCTCCACCACAACGAAGCCCTGCTCTCGAGCCTCCTTCCCGTAGACGTCTGGGGACCACTGAACGAAGAAGGCATACAGATCGTCCACCCTACCGCAGACACACACACACACACACACACACACACACACACACACACACACGAAATCAGGAAACTGCCGACTAGTGTAGCCACAAATTGTCAAAGGAGCTTTCAAAGAAAAGCGTATGGACTTCTTTAAGTTGCTTGAAGATGTTTCACCTCTCATCCGAGAAGCTTCTTCAGTTCAGCCACAAATATACCATTAGTAAACCAATGCCCCTTCAACACAACTTTCATTACAGTTATTTTTGCAGCATTTAACTGGCACCAGGATTATATAAAACATTTAAATATACCTTTCCTGTGGCACAGCAAACCAATATTCTGGCTGCTTTTCCCGGCACCCGAATGAGTGGGCGGGGCTAGAGGTCATGCAGGTGGCAAAGGACTTGCGCATTGGCTTCCCAACTTTGAAGCAGAGGAACATTGGTGGGTTTTTGCTCTTCTCCTCTGATGAGAAAAGCATGTCTGCAAGGTATAGAGAAAATAAAGAGTCTAGCTAATTCATGCTGAAATTTTATTTTAGTCCCATCGAGGTCAAAAATCTTGTACCTTCTATTGGAGCCTGCATTCTCTTCAGTAGCCAGGATTTCATCTCCAACTCATAGGTTTTCTTCTGCCTCTCCTCCTCACTGAGTTCGTCCTCCTCTGCTGGTCTGTCTGGGCCAGACTTCTCATCAACCTCTGAAGCCTGCTTCAGACTTTGTCTCCTGATTTGGTCCACTGATGCACTTGTTATTTTATCATCAACACCGTTTAGCAGCTTTTCAGTTCCTTCACAGTTTGCGTCTTTGGTTTCAGTTACCATCTGGTTTGTAGGTTTATTATGCAAGTCACCCTGTTTTTCAGCCTCTGAGGAGGACAGTATCGACTCTCCATCCTCGATGGAGGTGTTCTGAGCAACACCTTCGTCTTCCTCATCATCCAGCTTCCCTTGAGTTTGGTTCTTATGGTCTCCCTGGCCTGGACTCTGTCCTAGGAGTTCATGTTGGTCTCTGTTGAGTGTTCTGCAGGATGTCCCCTCTGCCTCGTCTGTGCTCCCGTTGACAGTTGGCTCCAGCTCGGTAAAGCCTTCATCTGATGGAGACTTCTCTGTCTGCTCGCCCACTGAACTCACTGTTATCAAATCAGGTTTTGATTAAATTTAGCATATGTCAGAAATTTTAGAAATCAGTGTCAAATGCCCCAACTACAACCCCCCTCCTTATACTTCAACATTAGTAAAGCAGTATGGGTAATAACATCCTTAATTTGCTGATTAGAAAATATCTAAAAAAAAAAAAACAGTCACATGGTAGAGGCTCAGTTCACATAGGCATATAGACACTCTCTTGGGTTTATGGCGAATGAAAAAAGAAAGTATCCAATGAGCAGCAGTTCTCTGGGTGAAAATGAAAATGTCTTTAGGAGAATGGCCACGCATCTTTGAAGTCAGGAGCTACAGCAGCAGAAGACCACACGTGGTGCTACTCCTGTCAGCTAAAAAGAGACAAACAAGCTCAGCAAAAGACTGGAGACTGATCAGACCAGGCAACATTTTTCCAATCTCAATTTCTTTTGCATGGCAGGGTCAGAATTTGGTGTAATCAATACGATACCGCGAGTCCATCCTGCATTGTGTCAACAGTTTAGGATGGTGCTGGTGGTGTGGGGAATTTTGTATTTTTCCCCCCATACTTTGAGCCTTTTAATGTCAACTGAGCATCGTTGAAAATAAATTAATATTTGGTCTCAGGTTTGGATTTCAAGATTCGCAAGCTGCCTTTCATTAATGGGTTAGCTAATGAAAAGTAGCTTGTGTTAACCATAAAAGCAGACAAAAAAGCAACCACAAGTGGACCACAAACACAAACTTCATATCCTACCAGTTTCAGAAAGGGTTGATTCAATGTCATCCAGAACTATTGGTTGTTTGGGATTTAGAGCTTCATAGCGACTGAAGGGGTTTAGTTCCTGCTCTGATGGCAGCTGTTCCCACTCTCCGGGCCTGTACACAGGACACAGATCCTGGGGTAGGTCTCTGTGAGTTCACGGTGTGGCACCACACACACACACCGCAATCAAGAATGAGGAAAAAAATAAACAAACAGAATTGCGGGGAAAGAAAAACAAAAGAAAAAAAAAAAAGGAAAACAAAAGAAAAAAGAAAAATGCCCAACAGAAATTAATGTGGTATACAACTTAAAAGTAGTAAATGTGATGTGAAACAGCAACTTAAAGCTTAAACAGAACAAAAAAGGTGAAAATGGGAAAGTAAAAAGTCTGATCTTGCACTGGAGAGAGTTTTGATTAACAGCTATGGAGGAAAGAGCGAAATAAAGCTGAGATGACAATCTCAGGAGCATGTTAGGAAAGATGTAGAAAAGCTTGAAGGGCTCGTAATATCTTAGTTTGCAGTTTATTTCTCATAAGACAGAAACGGGAAGGAGGAACAAAAAAGGAGGAATAAGAATCGAGTTGAGAGGAACGGTTAGCGAAGGAGGAAATGTGGCAAGTGACACGGAGAAAGGTCTTACGATGGCAGAGCGTCCTTGAGCTTCATGCGCGACACGTCGTCGTACAGCGCTACAGAGACGACCTCTCCCATCGGGCAGATGAGGCCGTATTCCTCACAGCCGTGCTCGATCACCAGGGGGTCCGACTTGTGCGGATCAAACATGATGTTGTTGGGCGTCACAATTAACACGCCTCCAACAACACCCTGGAAAATCAAAATGCACAAAGAGGCAGCAAGATGGTGACAATTTGATCAAAGACTAAACTAAATATTGATGTTTCCAATTGCATTTGACTTTATATAGTAACCATTTGTATATAGTGTAGTATTTTGTTTTGTACACCATTGTTTTCTAGTACATCTTTAATTCCCCTTTTCTTACTGTCCCTTGTGCTGCTGTAACAAGAAAATTTCCCCCAGTGTGGAATTATAAAAAAATGAAACTAAGTCTAACTTCATACATAAGATGCAATAATTCACCAGTTTGGACATTTCTGCTTGTTAATCCAGTATGAATTTTCCTTCTTACCATGCCATCAGTGAAGTACTTGCAGCTCATTTTTATGAATTTGACCGTTAACGGACTCTCATCCTCAGAGCTTGGGGAGAGCTCGCGGCGAAGGGCCGTTGCTGACCTACAGTTTGGAACGCCATACTGAAAGATGTTGAAAGGCAGAGATCAGAGAGATTAATGTTGTGCTTTTATTTAGTACGGCTTGTTTCAAAGGTTTTCACATTTGTTTGACAATAGTTAAACAGCAGCTTTCAGAATAAGGTGGAAATCACTGTGCAGAACATTTGGAACAAAATCTGAGAAAAAAAAAACAACAAAACAAAACCCAACAACATGTAAAATAAAGACTGGATTCACTCCTGCTGATGAAAGCGAGTTCTCAAGCATTCTACCTGACGTTTAAACAGACCACAAAATAATAATGAAGACATTACTGTGCACAAGTCTTGAACCACCTCTCAATTCATTATATTTTAAAAGGAAAATGATTAATAGGTGCAGCAAAGTTATTGAAATGTCCAAACATAAGGATACACTGTACATAAGTCAAGAACACAGTTTGTACAATTCTAATGAGTCAATATTTGGTGTGTCCACCTTTTTTCACCAACCGGCCTCAAATCAGTCTGACTAGGTGATCAGACCCCCAAATGTTACTCAGCACTGGATCCCTGCAGGGCTGTGTTCTCAGCCTCCTAGCCCAGTACACATAAGACTGCACATCAATCCACCCAGCCAACCTCATTGTCAAGTATGCCGATGACGTTGGGCTGATCCCTAAAGGAGATCAGACAGTGTGCAGGGCGAAGGTAGAGAACTTGTCCCGCTTGTGTTTAGAAAATAATGTGAAGCTGAGCGTCCTTAAGACAAAATAATTTATAATGGACTTCTGGAGGAACAGACAGGTCCGCTCCCCTCTAATTATAAATGGAGTATAGGTGGGATCTGTCTTCGCCTTCAGGTTTCTCAAGGTTTTCTGGGCACTCACATCTCCACCAACCTCACCTGGACCCACAACACCAACGTCTTGGTAAAGACTGCACTTCCATGTCTTGAGGAAACATAACTTTGTTATCTTCTACCACTCCTCAATAACTCTGGCCACAAAATTATGGACTTCCCTCTGTCACCCCTGGAAGGCATTGGCAGATCTTCCCGTCTCAGGAAAACCAAGGCCATCACAGGAGACCCATTGTGCCCCACCCACGACCTGTTTGACATGCTGCCCTCCGGTTGATACCTCAGGTCATTCAAGTCTCACACCTCCAGACTCACAAACAGCCCCTTCCCCTCAAACACCAACCCCCCACAACCCAGCAGAGCCATGGTCTGAGTAACCCCCATCACTCCGGCCACTCACACATGGAGTCTATTCAGACCAAGTCTTCATTTTGCACGACTACAAAGCACTTTGCAACTTGTTCATCTGCTGTTGATAGTGTTTTAGGCCTGTCACTTTTTGTCCTCCACTTGTTCATTTTCCTCAAATCTCACACTGCACACCATGCTGAGATATGATAAGCTTTCTGCTAACAGGTCTTTGGGAGTCACCTTGTTGTTACAAAGTTACTATCTTTATACCTTTAAAACTGATTCATCCAAGAAAATCAGAACAAATTACATGTTTTTGCACTAGACTGCTAGTAACAAAGTGCCTAAAGATATAACTTTGCTAAGTTCTCTTGTGTGTAGACAACACTGGTTAATCGCTTGAGCTAGGTGCCTTTTTATGCTTGAATGATGTACAGGTCACGGAGTTAAGAGGCTTAAAAAAACAAAACAAAAACATTCATCTGAATGGTCAGGTATAAGTGTCTGAACTGCAATAGGGTGAAAAAGCAGCTTGGAAAAAAAAAAGCAGCTTGAAAACGTCTTGATAACTTGAAAGACTTTAGAAAGGACTTTCTTATTAACAAAGTCTGTATTATAAATTGCTGTATGACAGATGTACTGCAAATACAAATACGCATTCTTGTGCAAAGTTTACTGTGGTGTTGCTTTTCATTGCTGATCTTTACACCTCGCACTACTGCCGACCCAGTGATATTGTCTTTACTGTTGTTAATTAAGGGTAACCAGGGTTACACTGACTTCTTGGAAGCAAAATATAAAGAAAAAAAAAGAAAGTGGAGCAGCTCAAGACTTATGCACAAGACTGTAATTCAAGAATTACCTCAAGTATAACTAATTTAAGCAAATGTAGTTATAAATACACATCTTACAGTGCATTTTAAGCACATGCTACCAAAACCTTCAAATACCCTTTAACAATCTTTTTGTCCTTAAATGGCCACAATACAGGTAAAGGTTCTATAATTTGGATGTATGTCACATGATAGAGGCTGAATTAGCTCTTTTGGTTCATGCTGAAGTCCTGTGTATGAACACAGTACTCCAAGTAATATAATGAATGTTATTTGACTTACTTGTGATGACTTCTCTGACACATTTTTAGCGATGGGATCAGAGGAAGTCGGAGATTTGAGTTCAGTTTCTGACTGAGTCACATCAGGGACAAACAGTTTCTGTAGTAATAACGGATAACCAATAGTTAGATGATCAGTAATGAACAGGGAAAAAAGTAGCATGACATAATAAATTGGCTAAACTTGTATATCTGCTTTTAACCTTCTGTGATAATTTTCATTTCCATCAAACGATGAAGATTCTTTTCATTCCTAGTCCACATCAGTATAGCCGATATCCCCGCCCTACCCCTTTCAAGATATGCGTTTTCAAAGTGTTCCTTTGTGGAAATTAGTGGAAAACCCGCTCTAACACATTATCCAGCTGACGCTTAGTGTCACAGCTTTCTCACCTGCCCGGGGTAGACACTGCGAGAAAACAGCTTGTTCAGCTGGACCAGTTTATTTGGGGTGATGTTGAACTTGAGTGCGATGCTGTTGAGGGAATCATCACGTCCCACCTGTAACACAAATCATCTCCTCTGTAAAATGTGAGACATTTTAAATGCAAACAGCTCAAAATACTACACAATGGAAATTTTCTATATCTTCCCTTGCAAGTGTCTACAGTATCTTACTTAAAAGAAAAAAAAAAAAAAAAAAAAAAAAAGGAAAAAATATGTTACTCACAACGAACTCCACTGTCCCCGGCGGCCTTGTCTTTTCCATCTTTGCCTTGTTGGTAACTTTACAGCCATCATCTGACAGAACAGAACAGAAAGAGGACTGTAGACTAAGGACGAATGTAAAATAACAATATGATTAGGAAAAAACTTCTTATAAGAGCTATATAAATGGGCTATATAGGTCTTATAAATGGGTTAATTGTGTTAATAAAGAAAAAAGCAATGTTTCAGGTTGGGGTTAAAAAAAGGAAAAAAAAGAAAAAAAAAAGGGGAGGGGGGGACCCTCTAAAAAGCCTTTAGTTGTCTGACTGTGATTCGGTACCAGCTGCTCATCCCCTATCATTATCCAGCCTCAAAACACTACAAACACTGAAGTGGTTATTGTATATACACACACATAATATGACCCTTGTAGCAGAGAAGGTCCACAGTCAGCAGTTTCTTCCTGCCGGGAAAGCACAGGCTATTAGTGCTCCACTCCCTGACTGCCTCATTATACTGCCACCCCCGCCATGGATATAGAGGGCTTGAGTAAGCATTAGCCGGCCAGACTCCAGCTGCGTCTGCTTCTTTTTACTGTACAGAGCATCAAAGAAAAGGCCGCTGTCACTTTATTCACCGAGCCTGTACCAGGCTGTGACTGATATTATACTGTGCAGGACTTTTAGTCAATGGGACATAACAGTGTGTTTGTGTGTATTTCTTGCCCTTTACACTAAAGAATACCACATTTGCACTATGTATTACAATAAAAATGGCTTTTTAGAGCTGGCTGACCCACTGAAATTGTGACAGGAGTTATCACTGCTCTTTCACAGCCAAAGAAACCCAGCAAAACATGCTAGCATGACACGCACTGCCCATAATGGTTGCAATGGTCACTTTTTGTTTTGCAGGTCATAATGGGTTTCTACACAAGACAATGTTGGCCCACAGGATGTCTTGTAATAAAATCTGTAGTGTACACACTTATTAAATATTGTTTTATTTGGTTAAAATAATATTAACAACCACAACTTTTTGATTGGCATATTTTAAAAGCCACACCAACGACAATTCAACTGAGTCATTTTAATGAATCAATAATAATTTAATAAGAAGCTTACCTCGACCATGTAAAAAGTTTGATGCCCATTAAATTTAGGGGGGAAAAAAGCCTTAAATCACCCCTCTTTCAATATTGCTTCCAAACAGCCAGACTTCCTAATAGTAGTAGTAATAGTTTTTCAGGCTTTCTGAAGGTCTTTCAGTTTTTCTTCAGATACTTCTTGCTTTTTCTATTCGTTTTCACTCCTGTCCTTGCACTTGACCATTTTGAGAGGATTTTTTTTAATCTTTTAAACTTAGCAATGATCTTTGGATTATTTAAGCATAAAACGACACCTAACTCATGGAATGAACCATTGTTGTGCCTACACATAGAAGACAAATTAAAGAACCAGTTTTAAATTTTATCTTAGGCTCTGTTTCTAACAGCCTGTTGCAAAAACAATTTGGATCAATTTCTTTACTTGAATCTACAATTGATACATCTACTGTTCACTGAAGCCTCATTAGAGCCTCAGAGCAAGGGTCATTTCTGTACCCGACCAAAAATCAGTGACAGGTCTTACAGAACGACTTATAAATTTAAAATTTTGGGTTTAAAATCTTTTTCAGCATGATACTGATCCTAAACACACTTTTATTGCAGTAAAAGCATACCTGAAAATTAAATCATACAATGGATCACGTCAGTCATGGACTGGCCTCCTGAGAGCCTGGACCTCAAGATTACCCAGCAAAATATAAAGAAATGATGGGTGGCACAATATTGTTTATCAATAATGACATCTTTCCAAGAGAAGCATCAAATCTTAGTACTAAATGACATTGTGAATAGTAGTACAGAGTACTGAATATCATCTTTAACGGTATACTAGAACAGGATAAAGGTTATGCAACTTCCCGTTTAAAACTGCTGAGGTTGTTTTACCACAGAGGATCCTCACAGAGATTAATCAGTGTATATTGCAAGTGTAAAACAACTCTAGTTAAAACTAAATAAATCTTCTTTTAAAAATAAGTTCTGAAAGCTGCTGGAAAAATGCAATTCAAATTATGATTAGTAAAAGCAAGGGAAAGTTTAACTTCTTCCATATAAGATTTTGTTATTCAACTGTAAAGCTGACATGCAAGGTTAGTTTTATTTGCATTTTCAATTCTTTACCCCCAAAAGATCACAGCTGTGCCACAAAGCCTTCTGTCAGCCAAAGGGCTACCATTTGTTTTACAGACTCCCATAAATCTGATTTACATGTCACACAACATGTTTTTTTTCTTTTTTCCTGTTTGTACAGCACTTAGGTCAACCTGTGTTGTTTTTAAATGCGCTTATAAATAAATTGACACCGATTCTGATGAAGGGCATTAGATGATAAACATTACTGAGAAAGTTAAAGGCCATTATATACCGAGTGCATTGCAAAAAAAGAAAAGAAAACCCACACAAAATTATGAATTTTTCAGATTTGCACTTGTAGTGTGATGCACATACACAACGAACATGTTGCGTTTGCACCGTAGAAAAAATATACATAAAATCAATCGAGTTGACATCAAGCCACGATGAGCTGGTCCTGATGTCTCTAAAGAAAGGGAAGAAATTTTAGGTTTATCTAATTGTCACGGCAGGGCACAGCTGAGTTAAAGCAGTGTCACGGCTAGGGATGGGTACCGGTATCCGGTGCCATGATGGCACCGGTTCTGACATAAACGGTAGTAACCAGACCAAAAAGCAAAGCACATTTCGGTGCTTTTTTTTCCTGAGATGTCACACACTTTGAATTCTAGCCAATCATTTTACATTTCCAAGGATAGTAGGCGGGCCCAGTACGTACGTTCTTTTAGAGCAGAGCTACAGATTAAAAATGCCCAAGGCGAAGCGGCCAAAAGTCTGGCTGTACTTCACAGCAAAATATGCAAACTCAGCAGCCTGCAACAAGTGCTTTAAGCTGATACTGTGACACTGTGCAAAGAAGGTAACACCTCAAATCCGATGAAACACCTGGCGATGCATACGCGTTATTACATTAATGCATGTAAGGTGAACTAGCAAACACCGTCGTAGTTACATGCGGCTGTCTTCTTGTTTGATGGCAGATACTCCCTTCACCCTGGCCAAAAAGGCCAAAATGACCAAAGAAAAAGTGGAAAACAGTTAAACATGAGAGGTTTTTGGACAAAGTTTGTTTAAGCACTGCTTCCAGCCAAGAGTGATACCATATATGCCCTATAGCTGCAGAAAAGGCTAACATTGTTATCTTTTTACAAAAAAAACCCCCCAAAAAACCCCAGCTGAACATGAGAGGTTTTTGGACCAATTTTGTGTTGTCCATTCTTTAAGCACTGGTTTAAGCACCGGCACCGTTTCAAAAGTTCCGGTTTGGCACCGGTATTGGATAAAACCTAAACAATACCCATCCCTAGTCACGGCTGCCTTCGTACATATTTCAGGATGTCAGTGGGGCAGTTTGAGGCGTTGCTGGCAGAGTTGGGAACACATCTGAGGAGGCAGAGAAATCATTTCAGAGAGCCGACTGACCTGGAGCAGTGTCTAGCTGTGTGCCTGAGGTAAAACAGTATTATTTTATCATTTCCATATCACTTTATAATCATTCTCTGTGTACGTTTTGAGCCATGAGTGCATTTGCTGTCAGATGCATCTGTCTGGTCAGATCTGTTTGGTATAATTTGTGCTTGGTTTAAAAAACATAAAACAAAACAAAAAGCGCTGCAAATTCCTCCAGCGAAATGACGTGGCCCTCATGAACAGCTGCAAGAGAATCCGAAAAATATTTTTAACGCATGAAATATTCACACAGATTGTACGTGTTCAGTGCGTAAAGGGCTTAAGATCAGCAATCTTATTCTCCCAACACAACTATCCCAAGCAGAGATGTGCACACAGCCTGCACAGTCTTTATGTTAAATTATTCAGTCTTTATGTTATCAGAGGGTAACTAAAATGCTATGTTCCAACTCCATATTTGTATTCTTGGACTCCTCATCTATTACTGCGTATCGGTGCCATCTGAGCCCATTCATATTCCGAAACTATTAACTCTTCTCCCTTTAAGCCAACTTTCATCTGATTGGCCAGGGTTTGGCCAGCAGGTGGGGGAGGCTCCTGCGTTCACAAGATGCCGATATTAAGGATGCCTCTTTAGAGCTTTGGCGTTACATGGATTACTTGCGTATACAATGACCTTCTCATTTGAAATGTTTGCCTTGTTTGACATGACCATCCACCATTTTCAACAGGAAAAGCAGCCACTTAGATTTAGGGTATATTCCAACATTCAGAGAAGCAACTTGTGTTGTCACCATCTTACCTGGCTTTCCTGTCGCTCTCTGTAGCTCTGCCTTTTTGTTGGCGTCACTGTCATTTGGAATGTCGGCACAGGAGATGATTTCCGGATTCTGTTCATTCACAGTCTTCTCTGATTGGCTCCCCCTGAGCTGTTTCCGCCTCTTCAGCCTGATGAGATGCCCCGGGGGGTAGATCAAGTAGAAACATGGTGAATTTAAATCCTACAGTTAAAACCATGTCCATAACTTAAAGTATTCTGCTAGCTTGCAGAGGAAATAATAAATTAAACCCTTCAAAACTTCTGTTTCAGATATCAGGTTTACTGAATAATCTAGGAGAATAGCTCCAGAATAATGTGTAATGACCAGGGAGCCCACACTTCTTTTCTAGAATCGACAATGCAGCAGACTTTAACTGTTAATTCCTTCTGTCAGAGGTGCTGCAATAAGTTTTTAAGAATGAGCAGCAACTTTTCTCTCCATTTACTTTGCTGCTTCAGCGGTTTTGTGACACTGCCTTTTCTCCCTCTTTAATCATTAATAGGTAAGGGAATCAAGTACACCGCCTCCAGATTGTGTTGGGGTGCGTTAAAGGGGGCCACTGCAGTGCAGTAAAATCACAGGTTAGCTGTACACTTAAGGATTATGCTGGCTCTCAGAAGCGTGCTGAGAGCTTAAGTACTTTAAGAAAAGACAGCACCAAACTGATTCGTCACAGGCATTGAGGGAGAGTGGTTAGGCTGCTCTGCACAATCTGGGCAAACGAGAAAAAGCAAAAGGCTCGACTTAAGTGTTCAAGTGCTTTAATGGAAAGGAAAGATTGGGTCGATAAGTCAGCAGCCAGACAGAGCTCAGGCGCACATCTGCTCGCGGACTCAAGAATCTGCTGATGCATTTCTCAACAGCACGCCATCTGTTTCACTCAGGGGCATTTCTCAGTGCTCTCCATCACAGCCTTCATCTTTACATTATCTTCATCTCCTCTTTAACCCTTCTTATCTCCCTCTTGAGTTTCTAAACAGTGACTGCTTCCTACCACAATAAAAAGAAAATTAAACACAAAACAGACCCCAGGATGTTTTAAAGTTATTAATGAGAATGGACAAATTATGGTTTATTGTATAGTATAAGCAATGAAGATAATGAGCATTCAAACAAATGCAAAATGATTTAAAGCAGCAATGTGAAACATAAGGCCCGACCGAGGGCCAGAATTGGCACAGCAAAGACTCCAATCCGGCTCACTCAAACACATGAAAGAGGGCATGAACAACAACAACAACAACAAAAACCCTTGCATAACACAGACACACAATTACTAATAATATTAATTCTCATATCCCTCAAACATGCGGCAAATACGGCTTCAGTCTATGGATCTGGCCCAGTGTGGACACAGCCAGTCTATGTTAGCTTGTTAAAAACCTTGAGCTCTGCTCTACTTTTTATTTTTTTAAGGGCATTCAGGAATTATTTTGTTTTGTATCTAGAGCAGCAATGAAACCTTCCAGACAGCAGAAGGCCTCCTATTGATCAAACTTCATAACACTTTTTGTATAGGTTAATGCAAATTAAAATGCTTCAAGTGAGACAATCTGAAACAAAGATGCATGAGGAAAAACTACTACTAGTGCAAATACACCACCTTTTTAAAAAAAAAAAAAAAAAAAAAAAAAAAAAAAAAAAAAGAAAGAAAGAAAGAAAGAAAGAAAAAAAAAAAAAAAAAGCCACAAAGCAGTTTATAGTGTAAAGGAAAATATGGTCATCAGTGTGTGGATTTTCTCAAAAAGCAATTAAAGTCTGACTGGTAAGAATAAAGTAACAGTTACTTTTGTAACATAAGTTGATATGAGCCTCTTTGTATGACTATTTATGCACAGTTGTGCCATATTGTTTCATATATCTATACCAGACCTTGTGATATTTAACAAGACTAATAATAACTTTGATGGAATTTTTGCCAATATTAAAGTTATCCCGCCTTCATATCCTCATAATGCCTCAATTCAATTTGTTTTGGATTGCTTGGAAACAAAACTGTGAAGTGCCACATTATGAAGGCAGGCCTGGATTTACGTTCCATTCCACCAGCATTTTAATTTACTGATCTTCGTCTCCAATCTGACATTTGTACCGTGGCTGGTTAATACTGTCCCTGTGCACCTCACATCGACCTTTGCTCTATTTGTCAGGAAGCAAGGCCGCCGAAGAGATACGCATTACAGGAGTGGCTGTGTTAGATGATAACGCTTATTTTTGTTCTACTTTCTGTACAAACAGGCAACAGTGCTACTGCACAGTGTCTCTGCAGGAGCAGTTTGAAGCCTGCAACCCCCATTAACATCTAATATGCTGTCTACCTAATAATTAGAGGCTGCCTGGATTGTGATGACAGTCATTTTTCTCCATAATATAATATTTCCAACATAACCTAATCATATGGGGGAAAAAAAAGAAAAAGAAATACACACATGACAAATGACTGGATCGCATTAGACTGTCTGTGTAGTCTTAGTGAGTAACGTGAGCCATAAGAAGGAATTAAGCTCACTAAGCTATAAAGCATGACCTCATATACACAAGATTAAACAGTTTTTATATTTTACTGTATGTCCAATGACAGAAGCATTTAATTGTTTTACCTTCCATATGCATTAGTTTACATGTTTGTAAGGGTTTTTAAAAAAGAAAAAAAAAAAACAAGGTTTATGTTTTCTACACTATGATAAGACTGTTTTGTAGAACAGGTTAGAGAAGGCAGAATAAGAGCAGTATTGTGCAGCGTGGGTTTTCCAGCAGCAAGTGAGCCTCAGTGCACAGCAGTACACCCGCAAAATAATGTTTACCCATCTTAAATCAGCCATGCAGTTCGATGACACACCTCATCTGTTCCGATGTCCGCGAAAGCAGGTGTTGACAACCTGCAGATTTCTTGTCACTTTATACACCGCAACTGCGGTAAGCCTCTTTCCACACATTTCCTCATATCATGTTTCACACGGTGTCAAAAATCTGTTACTAAAGTTGACACTACGTCAGCAGGCTACAGGCCCACGTGTGATGCACGACTGCCATTTATATTAAATAATAAATCAATTCTAAAAGAGATAAATCAGTAGCTGCTTCAGATCAACTTATATCCTTGTAAAGTTTGAGAACCACTAGTTTATCCTCACAAGAAAAAAAAAAAGCATCACATGATAGCTTGTATAGCTAAATCCACAACATAATTAAAATGCCTTTCATTGCTGTGTTTACACTGAAATAGAGGAGCACAGTGATTTGTAGTGATAGATGGCATCCTGTTAGAGAGACGGCTGGGCTGCAGGAGTGCATCATAGCAAAAAAACATTTATCTTTTAAAAATATTGTTTGACTCAGGTACTCTGCGATATCAAGGAACACATACAATACCCTAACATGATCACCTCCGGGGTGCATTTCTAGCTATGAGCAGCTGCTTCTCAAACTTTCCATTTCCGTGGAACAACCAATCATGCAAAAGCCAGCTTTAAAGGAGGGTGGTCTCAAAGAAAGTAGTAACTGCACCAAAGCCCAGTATGAGATAAATAAGGGCTATATTGACATATGAATCATGCAGAGCTACCCTGGGAGAATCTTAGAATAAAAACCGTGCAGCTGGAAATCAGACTAAGAGTTACATTATCTTTATTCGATTGCTATGACTCAACTGAACCATTAAAAATTTCCAAGAGCACCAGCTTGTGCCTTCTTCAGAGCACAGTACATACCAGCTGAGCAAGGTTCATTACTCCAGCAAGGGCACAGGTGTCTACAATCAACCAACCATGCTAAGCCACAGCTTTAAACCCAGGCCACAGAGTGGACCATGGCACTAGTTTATTCAGTGTGTTAAGGGACATCTCACTATCACATGCCTTCCAAAAGACAACCTTGACAATAAAACAAGAGGAAAAATAAAGATATTAGTTAAGTTACATTAAATGCACAAAGAGGGGATAAAGAAACTATTTTCTCATTAAGATTTTTGACAGATTTGAAAGTTTCCAACACCTTCAACCTATCAGTGTCACGTAAAGATTTTCATAGCTTCTGTTCCCTGAGCCTTTAAACATAAAGGGATGGGTGGGCTTCTTTGTAGTGATTAACTATGGGTAAATCATTATTGTTCAGCAAAAAACATTACATCAACATTACATAATTACATCGACTCATTGAGCACCAAACATGGTGATTCACAACAAATAAGAGGCCGATTTTAGGAGGTAAAAAAATAAATGCAAATCTTAAGATGACAGCTGCATAAAAACTAGAGTCCCTTACCTGGCAAAATATCCAGGCTTCCTGTCTCTCTTTTCCATCAGGCCAGGGTCCTAAATCTGCATGTATTTACGTGCATCCATACAAACAACCACCTTCTTACATCCGTACGCAGTGTGTGTATCCAAGCGCGGAGACACAAGGCTGGGAAGATCACCTCTCACACGTCTTTCTTGTCCTGCAGAGTGAAGAAGAAACCGGATTAATCTCTTCATTCAGCAACGCTCAGTGCACTGCAAGAGCCCAATAACTGATCGCGAAGCCCCATCAGCTTAAGTGGATGGTGATGAAAGCATCCCATAATAGGCATGTCAGCTCAGTCAGCTGACAATAACCCGAAGAGGGTGGAAAATGGAGCGCTCGGCTACAAAACACAATCACACCTGCATCTGGTTAACGGGAACACTGTAAACGGTTGTTTTACTACTTAATATAAAGTCTGTTCTCAGCAGCTGATGTAAAGAGTCAAAGCATTATGGTTGTATCAAGTTACCGGCTAGCTTCAACGCCGTGGAGTTAAATAAAAGCGAAACTAATATTTGTAGTATGTAGCACAGTTTAGCGGGTTTACGTATAGCAGTTCATCCACGTGTAGCCTAAAGGCGTTACATAACAGGTGAGACGCTAACCACTGAGGGAAAGCTCAATCCGAAGCAACGTTACGATCCCATTTAGCCATATTCTCAGTTTTTAGCAGCCTGCATGATTTGAAATCCTCCATAAATGGTTCCGCTCGACAGCTTTCGGCCTCTTTTTACAGTGCAACAACGAGAAAAGATATCCCTGATGTGCTTAAACCAAACAAACAAACGCGGGAGAAGTGAAAGGTGCTCCAGCTGACAAGACAGCTGATGCTAACGATGCTAGTTAGCCACTTTGTTTACAAGACAATAGCAACCTGGTGGTGAGAATAAGAATATATTTGTCGTTCATTAAGCAAATTCGCTTTCTTAAAATAGCGCATACTTGTTCATGCATCCAGATAAACCTCTCACGCCAAGCACGGATTTGCAACGACGCCTCGAAACGCTTATATTTGACATAAAAACAGGTACCTAAAATTTCCCACATACCTTGTATGCATCCTCCAACATGGAAACGCCTCCTCCCACTTACAACGCCCTCTTGTGTCGCGTGCACGGTAAAGCTTAGACTTAGATTTAGAGAGACTTGGAGCTTTTTATTGTCATTGTGCGGTTTCTTGCACAGCGAAATTGGGTAGCTGGACCACAAAGGTGCAAAAGTAAAGAAAAGAAAACAATATACAACGAGGGGAAAAAATAAAAAGCAATATATATGAATACATATAGCACAGACAGCTCACCTCCAATTTGCTCTTGGTAAGTTGTGTTAGCAATATTTAACTAGGCTGGAGACTAGGTTGTCTGTCCGTATATTATCATAGCTTCACCTCGAATCATGATACCGTGTTGACGACAAAAGGTACAGACCTTCGGCGATTGCTATCTCTCCCTGGTGGTCTAGTGGTTAGGATTCGGCGCTCTCACCGCCGCGGCCCGGGTTCGATTCCCGGTCAGGGAACAGATACTTTTCGTTTTCTCTGAAGAAAACTTAACGTTCCAGTATAATTTATTTCGTGTATTGGTTACACAGATAATGTAATCTTTCTTTATAATATACATGGAAAGGGGAGCCTTCTCTTGTTAGAGCAAAAAATACTTTCACAGACGTCTCTAATGCCTGTGATTGCACGAGATGTACATTTTATTTTGCCACCCACTAGAAACTGTGCCACTAGGTGGCGACACTTCACAATAAATGGCACAAGTCTTCAAAAGTAGGAAAATGGCAGCTATATAGTATTATATTGTAAAATTTCTTACAGACTAAAACAATGTCTTCCCTAAGGTTGAATTTGTCTTCATTTTACATCAAAGTCACTATCAATGTTCAAGGTGTCTTAAACCTATATTAATTTCTCAGACATATTGGTATTTGATTCAACATACATTTGGTTTTAAACTTAATGGCTTTGTTTCCTGCCATTCCCACAATAAAGCTTTTGCCAAGTTAAACCCAACCTGTCTGAGTTATTAGTGAGCAATGAGACAGAGATAACGTTTGCTTGTGGTCCCAGAGAGCCCTCTAAGGTGGGACCCCAGCGAGAAGGCCCTCGTGATTGGACGGCCTGCGAGTTAACCAGTTCCTGCCTGGCTGTGTATCTTGGCAGTTATTTTGACAGGCGCTATCATTGTGAGAGACGAGATAAGTTGTCTTAGGGATCGCCATGGCGCCTGTGTGTCCCTCCTCCGGCCTGTTCAGCCTCTCATCAACCCACTCATCTACTTCCACCCCCTCCTCTTCTCAGAAGCAAAGGATTGTGGGGGGTGGAGGGGAGCAGGATTTGTGTTGGCAGGGACCCTGTGGCTCTGGGTATCATCGTCCCCTCGCAGGGCCATCAAAAGCTTCTTGTGACTCAGATATAGTACAGCTCAAAATATTGCCCACCATCTGCGTATACACTGTCTATGAATGAGGCTTTCTGATTGGAATCTTTCTCTTAATTTCCCTACTTTTTAAATGATGGATTAACATCTATGTCTCTTGTTTTCTCTCTTTTTCTTTCCTGATGTCGAATCAAAAGAGAGAAAGAAAGCAAAATAGAAGAAGACTCACAAGCATACTGTCAGAATTTTAAGCACTAAAAAAGCCAAGGATGTCCAGAAGTAAACTTTTGACTCTTTACAGAGTAATGTTTTCAAGATGTGCTTCACAGACAGAGCTATAATACGAGTCTAATTCTGTCCATACAGTCATATAAGATCTGTACAGTAGACAGGTAGTTTCATTTCAGCCTCTGATATTAGAATTTTTACGGTACTCTTACATCAGAGTCAGCAAACAGCTTGGTATTATTACAGTGTGTGCTTTCTTAAAGTTAAAATTACTTTAAAGTTACACACACATACATACAGAAATACACAATCTCTGAGGATGGGCACATTGTTAGGGCATGGTATATGTTAAGGTTCATGTGTGTGGGGTTAAAATGAAACAGATTTGTTGTGCACTGTTTTACAAAGTCAGAGAAAACAAAGATAATATCTTGCTTCTATCTTTTCAAACAGTTGTAGGCACAAAGGTCGGAACCAGCGCAGGCCTTGGAGCGATTTTGAATCATTTTGCTTGGACGTCACACTTCTAGCTTAGACTACAGCCGCTGATAATGTCAAGTACGGCATGGCATCAAGAAGACACAAAACCTAAACACTGGGAAAAGGATATGTCACACAAATGATAACTGATGGAGATGTGTGTGGCGTGTAATATAATGATCTTTAGTGTGTAAAAAAAATGTGAATTTTTATCTTGAAGTTTATGGGAAGATGTAAGAATGCTGACATTGTTGTACCATAAACCGATTAGCTGTTAGTTAGGAAGCTAAAAAAAAAAAAAGCTGTGTAAGTATAATTTAGGGTCCCCTATACATGCAGCTAACAGCTTTGACAGATTTACATGAGGCAGACACAAAAAATACTCAGAATGAGGAAGATATCATGACTTTTCTTTCAAGAGTCTGCTGAAACAAAGCTCACGAATGTGACAGTTTTTGCTTTATTCAAAAATTTGAGTTAGCTATTTCAAAACTTTCAGTTACTGACTTAGTATCCAGTTACAGCTGAAGAAGTTACAAATTTAAGATCCACATCTAAAAAATGTAACTTAGTTTCTACTGAGTAAGTTTAAATTTTGGAATGTGCAATTTTGAGTTATTTCGAGGTACATAACTTGAAATTCTGACTTCTTGGCTGAGTATCTTGGAATTTCCTGTTACTTCTAACTCTAAATTTAGAGATATGTAATTTAAAAATTTTTGAGTTATTATATTGAAATTTTAAAATATATTTTATGTAGATTAATTAATATTTTGTCCCATTATCTGCTAAGTTTAAAAGTTACCTAGCCAAATTATTAATGAAGCTAATGTTTGCCAGACCTGTTAGCAGTGAGGATGTTTGATTTAAAGGCGAGCAAACAGCAGCAAACACATGTTACCAACAGCCTAGTGGTTAAAAAAGTACTAAAGCCACCTTTTAAATGAAATTATTCTGTTTGTAATTGTAATTATGAAGCTAGTGCCTATGTGGCTTGTCAGCTTAGCTTAGCATAATTACTCATTCTTCCAGCTAGCTATACAAGCTCAGGTTTAAGCACAGCAGGATACACAGACAAACTGCTTATTTTACAATTAGTCTTTAAGATAATTTAAGTTTTACTGCAACAATTAATAGACTTTAGCAGATACTTTTGTATTTTGACTTGGTTATCTCTAGGAAGTGGTAACACATTGGTAATGGATTTATAATTAATGGTACAAGCCAGTGTTAGGCGGGGTAATCTATAGACCGATAGAGCTGAAATATTATAATTAAAATAATAATGATAATATTGTATGAGTCATTGCAAGTTGTTTAGATGTAATTGAGGCACTCACCACTCCTTTGGTGGTCTAGGACAGTCCAGAGTGATTGAAAGACCACCTATAGGCTACTATGAGGTTAATGACCCCTCACACAGACAAACACACACATGCAGCCTCTGCTTACACACATACTAGCCACCAACAAAGTCCAGTAAGCAAAGACAGAGAGGAGAATGCGGGTGATGGCGATATGGCTTGCTTAAAACCGCACTATACTGTATACCATCCAGTGCTACTACACCTACTGTCAATCTGCCAAGTCAGCTGAGGCTCTGCAGCCATGACCTTCGACCCGGGAACTGAACAGCAGGGGAAAGGCTATCAAAGCTGGGGTCTTGGTTCTTAAAGCTAGCCATCCAGACAGCACGGGAGCCACACCTTTAATACGGTGCAGACAGTGCCTGAAACTTTAAGGAAAGATGGGGGCAAAAAAGAATATTACCCCTTCCAGTCACACATACATACACACTCTCTCTATCATCAGAGTTCTCGATCATGTGACCGTGGCAGGGGAGCAAACAGTGCATGGTTGTTTACTCTGCTTATCAGTGGTGTTGTAACAACTAGAGGAACACACAGGTTGACCTCAGCACTTGCGCACACGCACACAAATGCAAGAAACCTTACCTTGGGCAAATGAAAAAACAAACAAAAAAAGCTCTGAAAACTGAAATTGTGAATTTTACAAATTATTTAGGATTTTTAATAACCTTCCTTGACATACTGTTAGTTGTGGGAGCAGCTGCCTGTGTTCTAACACATAGTGAAACCACAATAATGAGCAGAGATCATGAACTATTAGCTAGCATTACTAATAAATCTCCTTAACTCTCCTCTGATCTCATCTGCCATAAAAAGAGGCTCGTCCTGCACAGTAACGATCAGTATCTGGAAGAAAAATTGCTGTCTCTGCTCAGCTTATAGGTATAAAACTATGAGCCCCAGTAAACACCGGCCAATAAATAACAGCTATAAATTCCTATATGAGTTATGACCAAGTCTGCCCATTTGTGACTGTGCGATAAGTCAAGTTTTCATGTATGGCAAAGGTAATATTCTTTTGAGAGGCAAAAAAAGATATAAGGTAACATGAGCTATGCGTAGCCTTTTGATGTGTGTGTTCTCCTGTGTGTGTATGTCATACATGCACTCCCACTCTCACACTCAGACTCTGGTTAGTCCGAGCCAGCGCCACATCAGTCCATCATCGCAGATATGGCCTGTGGTTAGATAGCAGGTCTGGCGGCGCACAAGACATTTTGTCCACTCTGTCATGTTTACTTATAATGATAAGCTTTGATGGATTTCTCAAAAACTATAGACGCCTCGACGCACATGCACAAACCGTCTAATTCACACATGCAGGCCTGAGAACGCGCTGACCAAAAAGTAAAAGCTGCATTTGACAAGTCACTCTCAAGGCATCAGTGTAAAACTCCAAGCATTAATGAGAAAAGCAAATAAAAAAAATGCTTTGTAGGCAACAAAAAGATTTGTTTGAATAGCTAATGAATAAGTGTTTTTTAAATGATTTAACACTGAGGAGACAGTTAAAGTTTTGTGGGCATAAGGCCATCAAGCTGTCAAACGGAGGGAGTAGATGTGTTTAGAGAAGGATTCCTGGGGTAACTTTTTTTAAAGATGTAAATTTATACAGAGAGCAAGTCTAAGAATAGTCAGACAGGAGATTTTTAAACCGAAGGAGTAGTTTTGCCAAAATTATACCGTAAATTCTGATTAATTTCCCATCAAATAGAGTCTTTGCACTCTGTGATCTGTTGGTCAGCCTGTACAGTGTTTCCACTGGGTTAGTTTACTTTAGCCTGGCATGTAGCCAGCCCACAGACCGGCCCAGTGCAACTGTGCTGGACCAGTTAAAAAGGCTAATGAGGCCTGCGCTTATCATGTCACCCAAAGGCTAGAGAGGTTTGCAGTGGAGAGAGTGCAGGTGGTGATAACTTGCCATACAAATACTTCATACATACAGTGTACTGTAAATACCTTTCGTGCTACCAAAAGCTTCCCACAGAGGTTTTAAGCGGTCAACCTTTTCTGGAGTCTTTAAATTTTTCTCAGGATAGATAAAACTAATTATGGGGGAAAAAAACAAACAAACATGTCTAACAGCTGAATCACTTCACAAAATATGGCCACTTCATTAGGTACAACTGTTAAAACGCATATATTTAGCTAGCAACTCGCTAGGTTTAGATTTGAAGCTCAAACTGAGCATCAGAATGGGATAGAAAGATGAGTTTAATAATATTGAACTTGGCATGGTTGTTGGTGCTGGTCTGAGTATTTCAGAACCTGCTGATCGACTGTGATTTTCTCCACAAAAACATCTCAGAGGGTTTACAGAATATGATGAGCTTCTCTGAATGCACAACAAAGTGAATATTAAAGAAAATGGGCTACAACAGCAGAAGACCACATAAGGTGCCACAGAGCCATATTAGTAATTGTCTCTTCATATCATGAAATACATCAAAATTTCATGTATGGGTCAGTTGCAGTGGGCCGTGGTCTTGTTATTTATGTATGCGCCAAACTAAATCAGCTCCTTAGGACAGACTGCTTAATTATCTGAGTCTTGTGGCAAAGCTTATCAAACAGGGGCTCCATTAAGAACTTACTGCCGATTTGAAATAAAGTTTGCTAACTCCTAAAACGAAGGGAAAAGCTATTAGCACATATTAATGGATAACCAGGGATGCAGTTTTCCAAAGCTTGACAGTCTGAATCTACGAAGAGCAAACTTTTCAATAAAACTGAACATTTGCTGGGCTGAAAATCCTCACAAGTGCACAGGAGCAGCAGGAGTGGAGTGGTGGTTGTCCACTCTGCAGCATTAGTGCACAAAACTTTGGAACATGGCACAGTCATAGAAGCCAGCTTAGCTTTATCTGGAGGCTAATCATAAATGTGAAAGTAGTATCTTCAGTTGTTTGAACAAGTGCTTTAGGTTTAAGTTCAAACTGAGCACTCTATTTTTTTCCTTCTTTCAGTTGCAAATATTTTTTCTTCTTTTGAAGAAAATGGAGCAGATGATAATATCTTTTTTTGAGGAAGCCAGAGGCACAGAAAACGCAGATAGAAGGAAATAAAAGAGCCCATAAGCAAGTTCGGGCTACAAATATCAAGCATTGAGTCAAGACAGAGAAACTGAAAAGACCCTGACTTGTACAACGGGTGGCACTGATCCAAAGCAGACCTCTAACTCATAAGCAGTTCAAGAAACACAAGCTGAAGAGTTTGGAGTGACCCTCGCCATTGTCTAAAAATATCCCAGAACTTGAAGTGATCTGCAAGGAAAAGGATGAAAATAGCCAAAAATTGTCTGGGAGCTACAACATATGCCAAAGGTAGTGGTGGTGTTTTCCTGTTAATAATTGCCCACAGCAGCATTCACTGCTCTTGCACACCTACTTGGTGTTTTGGCGCAAGCGTGTGTGCAACCACATCTGCAGGCTGTGCTACAATGGCTATATATAGCTGATGCTAGTTCAGGGTTCACCACTTGCATCTTGCCCAGTGACAGCTGGGATAGGTTCCAGCTCCCTCTACGACCCTGAATTGGATAAGCAGAACTCAAACAAAGGCACACTGCACCACTTGTTAACGAGGGACAAAGATATTAATTGGGGGAAAAATGATAACACAAATATCTTCAAAAGTTAAAGACTAGATCCGATTTCGTCAGTGATTTCTGCTGGAAGATAGCTAAACTTTTAAACCCTCCAAACTACATCAAACTATATTAATAGCATGCTTTACGATATGATGAAAAAAATTGCTATAACCATGAAAAAACGACTTGCACTGAATACAAAGTCCAGGTTATATTATCTTATTCTTTTCCTAATGCATCATTTCATTTTACAGTAAGAGTGCACCCTAAGTTCACCACTTTTCTTCGCCCCCCTTTTTTTTCTAACCCTACTCTCTCTCTAGTCTTACTGTACAGTTATTTACACCCAAGGGCATGCAGGCCATTGGTGAGATTTAGGGAGTAGGTGTCCGACAAAGAGAGTGAGAGAAAATGACAGCAAGGGGTGGAGGAGAAGAAATAAGCAGGCGAGAAACAATGCTTTCCTTCTTCTTAGTTCTTCTGATTCTACATCTCACCCCTCCTCTCACACTGTCAAGGCCATTCTTTTCTTCCTCCTACTTTACTCGGCCAAGAAGAGGTCAGAGAATAGGAGAGAGAGAGAGACACACACACACCAACATATGCACACATCCAGGACTGACCGACCACAACCATTACAAATCTTCCCGGCCTTATCGAGGACAACACACTGATAAGTATGTCTCCACTCCCCATCCGACAGATCCATCTCCGAAAACATCTGTGACACCCCGTAGGAAAATGTGGAAGTATATACACGTAAACGTGCGTAATGGCAGATTGATGATTCAACCGAATCCTGTCGCTCATTAATGAGTCAAATCAGAGCTGAGCAGAGGAACAGCCGTGGTTTTGGGTGAGCAAGGTTCAGATGACTTGAGATGTGTGGGCGTGTGTGTGAATATGTGTTTTTGCGCATGTTGTGGGAGTGCTGCACCTGCAACTAATGATGTGAAACTTGCCATCCAGGCTGCACTAACTCTCCACACTTTAAACTCACACCTGTGGACCTGCAACACAAACACACACATATTCTCACTCTTTTTCTCTTTTTCTCTTTAGCTCTTCTGAAAATTTGGCAAGACAATAACCATCTCAGTACTCTGGGCTAAGTGCCTCCTTAACCTAATCAGAGGAAATTAATTTCTTGATTTTTTTTTCTTTCTTTTTTTCCCATCCCCGTCTCCAGTGAATTCATGTCTACTGGACTAAGACCAACCCCGACAGGAGAATCTGTCAAATGCAGTGCAGCTGCAGGTCTGCTGTCTTTTATGGAGATGCATGAGCCGACAGATGTCACAAAAAGTAACCTCGGCTTCATCATGAACCTAAATGGCAGCTTGTATCTGCATATACAGCTTTATCAGCCTGAGATGGTGTTTGGGGAACTGTTTTCTTAAGGGTGAGCTTGAAAACGTGCATAAAGCAAATCTTTGGTTTCTTTTAAAGAAGCTCTAAAAAGTGTTGCAGAGTAACATTGCCAGGAGTTTAGAAACACTACGCTCATGGGTGAGCCCATATAAAGATCTAAACCGTGCTCCACACTACATTGTGTAGAATAAATAGTCCTATGTGACTGTTTTTACAGTAGTGGTGTAAAAACTCTCCTCAGGTTGCTGAACATGCCACAATTCATAAAAAGTGTGCATGTGTGTGCTTTCGTGAAATACCCGTACATCCTCACCTCCGTGTGTTTTTGTGGCGGACGTGCGGGGCCACTGGGTCGAGGTGGGCTGGGTCCGTGGTTCCCACAGGCTGTGTGGAGGCTGCCTCTGCCGCGCTATCAGCCTCCGTCTCCGGCCCCCCAGCACCAGCGGGCCCCCTGACGTCAGCCCTGACCTGATAACGAGGTCCACAGCTAGCAGTACAGAGTTGGGGGGGGGGGGGGGGGGGGGGGGGGGGGGGGGGGGGGGGGGGGGGGGGGGGCTGAAGCTGGAGATGGAGGGATGAGCGGCAAGGAGGGGAGGGGAGGGAATGGGGTTACACTAACAGAGCCAGCGGTGGATAAGCCCCTCAGACAGATAAGACGGAGCAGAGTGTGGAGCCTCTTTTGTTTTCCAGTGCACCTCCTGTCTGGTGGCATCTCCCTTCTCCTCTCCAACATTCCCACTCTCTTTCTCCATCTATTTTCAACATTTTTTCTTCTTTGTCAGCCTTACCCAATTTGTTAAACCTTTCTCCTCCTCCTCCACCACTGCCACCCCTCCTCTCTTTGTCCAAACAGAAATATTCCTGCTGTTATCAGGCAATATGCACTATGACAGCCTCTGGATTGAGGGACCTTTTTTCCCTCTTGCTTCCTCATTGTGTTTTTATTTTCTCTTACAGTGTTTCCAGAGATTGGGTGGAGGGAGGTGGTTGGGAGACGCCTGCCTTTGACTGACAGGTGCAGCCAGTTTTTAGGCACTGATAAAGACTTTGCCCGCTTATGTTGTGAATATTTCTCCTCTTGATCTCAAGCCTCTTTCAGTGCCATTTTGCCCACACCTTACACCTCTTTAGCCATCTCTCCATGAACTCTGCACGAACCCTTCATCAACACCAAAACAACGCCATTGTTTTGATGATGTCGCTTCACCTTTACCTAACCTTCTTCTTGCCCCTAACTTGCCCCTCGCATTCAAACAAACAGGTTTTCCCTCTGCCTGCAACATCACACTGCAACTAAGCCCCATGTACGAGTGTATTAAACATTGTGTGTGTGTGTGTGTTCCCTATTTGCTCTTTAGGCCTTTGCTAGCCAGCGGACTTTGGCCACTGCTTATCACAGGGAGAGGTCCTGGGATCCCTTGGTCTTCACTGCTAAAAATACACTTGCTAATGCTTGCATGCACACACTCTCTCAGTGACACAGGGCACCCCACTATGTTTTTGTGATGGCTAACAGCAGTTAACTGTCTGTTTTGGATGCGATCGCTTACAGAATTGATCTATAGCTTCAACAGCAGGCTATAACCCCAAGGAGCAGAATTTCAAGTACGTGCATAAGCATCAGAGCAACGATCAAACCTCTGTGGGTGAAGTAGTTTTACAAACAGCGGAAGTCATTGGGACAAAAGAGCGTTTTGATAATTGAATTCTTATCATGCATAACTGAGTGTTGTGCGACGTGTTTGCGCTGCTCTTCAAGCTACGTGAATCAAGAGTCCAATTCAGCACTTGAGTCTGTCACACATATGAGAACCTGCAAGGAGTTAATAATTTATTCCAAAACACACTCCTCATAGATGGTGCGAGAATGTGCATGTGTGTGTGTGTGTGTGTGTGAGAGAGAGACGACTGCATTGCTGAAGCCCAGGTGTCCCGCTGGGAAAACTTGTGTCTCCCCAGAGTGACTCTCTGACCTTACCTGTGCAAACACACTTAATCCACAAGAACAACACAGACACCTTAGATTAACACTTGAACACACACACTTGGACATTTACACACTTACAAGAATGACTGCACAAGGAAATTGCACTCGTTCATAAAAATAAGCAGTAAATATGAAAGAAAAATGTTGACTGGGAGTTTGTGTGTGTTTTTATCACATTATACTGTTTTAAAACCCTGACAAAAAGCTTAATTTACTAAAGAAATGAAACATTGTCACTAAAACTGTGATTTGCATGTGGCATTAGACACATATGTGTGGGTTTATTCTACTGGAGGCATCGGTAAAAACACCACAAATATTCCAAAAATCCAGTTTTGATCTTTCAGTGTGACATTGAATCAATCTGAATATGTTTTACTGCCAAGTTTACACCTACAGTAGTGCAGGGATTTGCCTTACAATGCACATGACAATGACCATAATGGAAAGTAGAAACAAAAGCAAGCGATGTGACGATACCCAGATATGAATTTGAATAAAGCACAAAAACGCAAAACATGAAAAACATTTGAATTACGCAAATATCATAAAAAATGTTCTGTTTGCAGATGATGAGCCGTGGGAGGAGGTGGAAGATATTGGAGAGAGCGGAGCTTTCACGTCAGTTTGGTTGTTTGGTTTGGAGGATTCTGCAGTTACAAAAATTCATAGCCATACCCATAAATAATTGGCAAAAGAAAGAAAGAAGGATAATGCCTCCCATATTTTCTGTCCAAACAAAAACGCCGCTGGTGAGGATGAGTCCCGATCACAATTAATTACAGGCTACACTACATTCAAAAAGCCAACGCTGGGAAAAAACGCTGAAATTCTGAATTGTTTTCTTCCTGGAGACACTTGTTAAATTTAAACTTTGGAGACGACATGAGGGTTTCTCAAGTGACAGCAAAGGTAGACCTAAACCTCTATTGATCTGCACTGTCATCATTACTGTTATCTCATTACTGTGCATCAGATAAAACAAGACAAACAGCTGACGCCAGCAGGAGCAGATGCTGAACAGATGAAAGCCCTTCTGACAAACAAAAAGAAGAAGACGTTTTCTGCTAACCAAAATGCCCATGAGGAATACCGAGAATTTCAGCTGAGTGACGTCTCTGTGTGCGTTTCACTGGCCTCATATCGTTCCTCCTCCTGTGTTTTCCTGCCTTTCCATTTGAAGTGTTCTTCCTGGAGCCAGAAGTCTACCATACCCTCGGTGTTTGTGTCTGTGTGTGTGTGCGTGTTTGCGTGTGTGAGGAAGAAGGGCCAAAATAAGTCACCGACCCCCGAATGATTGAGTCGTGGCCCCAGCCAAGACGGGGACACTTTTCCTGGTGCCTGGTTCAGACACACACACACACACACACACTCATACACACACACACACCTTCCTCAGCAACAGTCTGCTGCTGTCCAACACATACCAGCATCTCTATCTAGTCCCTCACCCAACACCTCTTCATTCATACACACTGACAGCGAACACACACTGGGAAACACACGGTTGCACAGAATCATTGTTATAAACACACACACACACACACACACACAGTTTACACGAGCTCTGGCCTCTGTCACTGTCAGTGCTTCAGCTTGGTATATGCAAACACACCAATCAAAACACACACTGTACTCTCCAATAACAGCAGAAAAAGAATGAACGCCGCTTTTTCGGTATTTTTCTAAACTTTTTACCTCACATTTTGCCTGATTATGCTGCGGCTGGAAGCAACTTTAAAGAAGAACGACACCAACATATTTTTTGCGGGGTTTTTTTTCCCGCCAACCAACCGTCAGAAATTTTCCACTTTCTTCGCCTCCTGCTCGAAACAACGGAGAAACGGAGAAATTTCGCGTTACAAAACGATCTTCCACACTGTAACTGGAGCTGTAAAACTCGAAGCGTCTCTTTCATGAATCGACTTTGGCGCTACTTTATGCTTTCTAAGGTTAACAGACCCACGCCCAGATATTATTAGCCAGCAATTGGTGGCTCTGTTATCAGCCTATGGTTACACATTGATGACAGTTGCCCGTTTCCACTCAGGCAATATTGCACTGTTTGCCTTGACTTTGTTCAAGAAAAAGTGGGGGAATCGATACTAAAGTACGAAGGTTAGAGGTTATTATTCATGCTTTATGCACAGACTGATAGATCGATTATGTTCTCATGAATATTAATAGGGTATTTTCAATTCATTACAGCTGGGCCAATTAATTCTAAGAATAAGCACTGATTTGCATACCAAACAGATAGTTTTATTGGTTCATTCATCATGAATTATTATGAATAACCACAGTTAATAATTGCTTAAACTCATACAGCAGAATCCCTGGTCTCTTCAAACACACACACACACACACACACACACACACACACACACACACACACACACACACACACTGTAGAAGTACATAATTCAGTGAGGGGATGTCAGTGGGAAGTGGCTGCACAATGAAATGGCCTCGTGTGTTTAGGTTTACTGGTGTTGATGACAGGTATAAATCTGTCCTGGAGAGGACAACAGCCGCCGGACACTTCCGACTAAAGTAGCGCAATTCTTCATTTTGTCAAAAACAAAAATAATAATAATATGAAAAATCATTTCTGGCTGTGGAGAAGTGCTGTGACGAAAACACGAATGAATAAATGGCCCGTGGGACCCCTGCAGGTCACAGCTCATTTATTTACAGGCAATATCCCTCCGCATCTATGTACATATATGCGTCCTCCAACAGGTTATAGCCTGATGCGTGTGCACTTTTAACTGTCGTAAGTAACGGATATTAACCTTAAAAAAAGACGCTTCGAATTACCAGAAAAAAAGTTGCTAATCGTAATTATAAAACATTATTAGAACAATAACACCAATATCTCTGTCTCCAGTTTTACTTTATTTTTTATTTTTTATTTTATTTTATAGAGAGCGAGAGAGAGAAATTATCAGATGTAAAAAAAATATTTAATAATAGCCAATAAAATATAAAAATCAAAGCACACAGAATAATTACAGAACAAAAAAGAAGACTAAAATCGAGAATTGAAATCTGATAGATTTAAAAAACATTTAAAAAAAGACACACAAAGTTTAGATCTTTAGATTCCCGATTCTTCATTTCAGATAAGCGAAAAATGAATAATAAAACAGCAATTAAAAAAAATCGGCGTTAAATGAGTTCAGCCAGGTTTTATTTTAATAAAAAAAAGTATTTGGATATTTTGTGCTAGCGCTAAAAATGATTTTATAGCGACGTTTTAGAATCGATAAGGACAGAAAAAGAAACCGCTCGACTCCAATAAGATCGACGTGAAGTAGCGAGTCTCCAGCTCCCTTGGAGACTTGAAAGTCTTTATTTATATGTATGTTTTTATTACATTAAAATGCAACATTTAAAAAAAACAACATTTTTTAAATCACCACTAAACAAAAGATAATAGGTCAAAAAGAAAATAGACCCTCCAAAAAAGTGCTCGGCCTTCGCCAAATCCATGTGATAGGCCTATCTGGAATCCATAAAATAAATACTGTGCAGTTTTGGAAACGTCATTAGCAAAAATGTTTGGATTTGATTTTGGCAAAAAGGTTGAGAGAGAAAGAGAGAGAGAGAGAGAGAGAGAGAATGACAGCTGGATCTTGATCACAGGGTCTGTCACTCCTCCTCCTCTCTTGTGTGTCCACTAATGCGTTTATTTTCACTTCTCTGAGTGTTGCGCTGTTTTGCTTGACTTGATCAGATCTGAACAAGTAGCCTGACTTAAGCCATCTTCGCGAGCTGCTTTAAACCAGATGTTTTGCGGTCACTCGCAGTAGTTCCGTGCGTAACCACATCCACACAGCCTTTATACCTGCTACCGACGCGGATGTCCAGCTTCAAGGTGAGGATATGTACCAGGGCATAATGACAAGCAACCACGGACCCTCTTCATACGAGGCCGGATTTCTTCATAACGCCTCGGCGGGCACCTCTCCGGTTTATGTCCCCACCACCCGGGTCGTCACACCCATGATTCCTGCGCTTCCTTACCTTCAGGCGCCCGGTGCGTCGCAGCAGAGCAGCCCGGCGTCGAGCCACTCTGCGTGGGCACAGCCGGGCGCAGACTCGGTGCCCTCATACAACCACTCCCCGGTGTCTCCGCGCTTCACTTTCTCCACCAGCCCGCCTCTGTCCTCCGGGGTGGCCACGGCTCGGGAGACGGCAGTTTCTTACACAAGCCCGCTGAACATCTCCGCTAACGGTAGGGATCACTACAGCGCTCGCGGTCTGAGCGGGTCGTATCACAACCCTTATTCGGCCTACATGAGCCCTAACGTGGGCGGAACGTGGCCGGCGTCCCCCTTCGACAGTCCAGTTCTCCACGGTCTCCAAACTGGCGCTCCTCCTGGGACAACAAGACACCCTAACATAGGTGAGAAAATAAAATACACTATTACACAAATACAGTGTTTCAGTATTTTAAGAAGGAAAAACGCACAAATGAAATGGATTACAAAAGGGAGAACACAATCATTTGTTTAATTTAGAGATTAAAAGTTGGAATTAATAAGAGTTAATCGGCGAAACTAAAAAATATAAAAACGTGCATTAATTATTAATGGTCAACATCAATTTTGGCTCCATTTTGTTACTTTTACGCGGTTGTAAAGGGGCAGATTTTGATTTTAAAGAAAGGGTAACTGAATTTTAAAACATTAACACCATGAACAAGAATATATGTTTTTACTCATATTTAACGTACAATTTCTGGTAGTTTATAAAGATATACAATTATATAGACTTCGGGAAAATCTTCTAAAAGTTAACGTTTTTACATTTATGCTGATCACAAATGAACACTTTCACACAACCTAAATTGAGATGCATTTGAGTGCAAATCCACACAGTTTGATATTTATAATAATTCAATAAAATTAATAATACGTTTTTATAAGCCGTTTTAAATGTGTCACACACCTCTAAATCCCTAATTTTTTACCAACTATATATATATATATATATATATATATATATATATATATATATATATATATATATATATATATGAGCACTCATCAGGCTCAGTCCAAAGACCCAAAGTTAGACTTACAATAGTTTAACATAAACAACATACAGGAAACATGCTATCTATTAGTTATGAATGAATCTGAGCAATATTATTGGTAAGATTGAAATTAATATTTAACACAAGTGGAATTGATAACACCATTTGTGGTTTCATGAGCTGTGTTTGACTGTGGCCTTTTGGATGTCACATATCATCAATCATTTATTAAAGAAGTCTTTCACAATTATATATATATATATATATATATATATATATATATATATATATATATATATATATATATATATATATATATATATATATATATATATATATATATACACATATATAAATATATATACACACACACATATGTATACATATACCTTTATGTACTGGATGTGATTTTGGCCTGTAGCTGCAGCCTGCAGTGTACTCTGAACCATATGGATGACAGAGATTTCACAACACATTCATTTTGCTTAGGCTGTCAGATTTCGTGTGGCTCACGTTTTGCATAGTCTGCATCACCAATAAGCACCGTGTTTGTTTAAACTGTCTTTTCCCCCCCTACATTTAAAGTTTCTGAACTTTTGCAGAATGATGGTGGGCAACATCTTTTAATTCAAACGTGCACAACTGGCCCCTTTTCCAGTTCAGTATCCTCAGAAGTAACCAGTCGTTATTGCTCATTCTTCACCACATCAGTTATTATTCACAGCTGATTAACAGCTCATTACTTCCTCATTTCTAAATATCATGTACAGTTTCCATCTGCCACATCCCCCCTCCCCACCCCCCGATCCTCCACAGTTACATGGAGAAACAAAAAAAAAAAGCATCTCTCAAATTATCTCTAAAAAAGAGAGATAACAGCATTGATCCAAACCGAGCTCTTCATCTTATTACAATCACACTCATCACAAAGACCCCTGTGTTCACTCTGATTTGGTTTACAAGCGTTTTCAGTAACACCTCACTGTTGTGCAATCTCAACAAATTCAATCAAGTCTCTGTGTTTGATTAAGAGGCTTTCAGCCGGGTGCCGAAAGCTCATTGTTCTGGGGAAAGGGAAACTCCCTCATTTGTTCCGTAAAGATGGAAAAGAGGAAATAAAATCTAATCAGAATTCATTCAATAATCAACGCACAGAAATGCTCAGTGACATTTAGCTTGAATGGATGTGAGGGCACTAAACTAAAATCAGTTTTGATCTTCAAATGGAACAACTAAATTCACTTTAGTTTTGTCTTTTGAGCAAAGCTATCATGGTCGTGTTAAGATTGCAAACCATAAATATGTTGATTGTAGAAAACAACAATATTGGCATTTATTGAGTGTGGGATACAATGCATGGATTTATTCATGCTTAAATTGAACAATCCTTTGCTCAAGTTTAATTAGATTGAGGGGGAGGGATAACTTTTCAACTAAAGGACAGCATAATTCATCAATATTTCAGATTCTAATATCTATGTTATGACTCTGATAAATTCCTGGAAGTCATGAAAGCAGTTTGGATGGAATTTGTATGAACAACATGGAAAAAAAATACAAAAATTCTATTAAAGTAAAATCTGACAAAGTACCCCTAAAATCAGGTTAAATTGTAATAATTAATATGCGTTAATAAAATATTAATATTATAAAATGTATTTCACTAGGTAAAGCAAGAACAACAAGGTAAAAAAAAAGAAGAAGAGCAAATTCAAGGCTTAATTGAAGGTATCAAAAATAAACCCTGAAAGAGGTGATATTTTAATACAAATATTTTATTATGTTGCATTCAGGCATGTTTACTCTTTTCATTCTTTCACTCATGGGGCCAATTAAACAGTGTTGTTGGATAATGTGTAACAATGTGTCCTATTTCGCATGCTGGCCCCTTTTTTTTACATTTAAAAAAAATCTTTAAAAAAAACCTTTAAAATCACAATTTAAATCAGAAAACTTTAGTGGAATACTTAGTACAGTATGTACCCTAGTAAAATTCCTCCATTGCTGAAAATTGAACTGTTAATTTACAACAGTACATTATTATAATTATTATTGTTTCTTATAGTAGCTAATCACGATGTGTTTGCCAGCATGTTGAGTTAAATCACTTTTCTTAATTGAGGTTTCATTGAAATTTCAGAAAGATTTATGACTTAAATGATAATCTGATTAATTAATCTGGTTATGTTTCCCAAAATGCAAAAGTGTAAAATCCCAGGAAAATACTCAGAAAATACTCATTCTATTAAAGTTAAATCTTTTAATGTTAAAAATGAGTTTACAGATACAATCATTATCTTGCTGACTTTAGCCTTTTTCTTGTGACAGCTGACACCATGTACATTCTGTATTTCTATTTTCACTCCTGGCCTCCTAAAGCATTTGTGTCTGGGGTTTTTTAACCGCACTATGATAAACGCTGACATATAAACAGTGGGCATGAAAACCTCCATTTAGATATTTCTTTTGTGTATTGTCTCATGTTGCTGCGTTGTGTTGGCTACAATTGCTGCCTCGCTCAAGGTTAGCTCGCCCTGCCGTGTCTGTTTGGCTCTCAGCCTTGAGGAGGCCTGCATGTGTGCAACTGCCTGTCCGGTTGCACAGCGCGGCGAGGGAGGAACACATGTGGGCCAGATTTACGCTATCTGAAGAAGAGCAATTATGCACAGCGAAGTGTGTGTGATTAAAACACATTAGGATTTGAACGGGATGTCCACAGTTAATACGTTGCTGTTTTCTGCTGTTTATCAAGGTGCTCTCAGACCTGACACGTATTTTAGATTACAGCTCGTGCTGGTGGTGGCATTGCTGAAATATGAAGAAGGACTAGTAGTGTTCTCACCTCTACTCCAAAGATTGATGTCTCCTATCCCAAATAGTTAAGAGGTTCTTGGGAGACACTTTGTTATGTGCCAGATGAGAGAGTGAAGATTACATTTATCACATTTATCAGATGTCACGTTAAGTGAGAAAGAAAAGGAGAAAGAGGTATGATAGACATTTCAGTAGGACTGAGCTCTATTCCATCTTTATTTCCAGCCAGCTTTTATCTCATGGGGGTGAGGGGGTTGCGAGCTAAGGAAGGATTCCAGGTTGTGGTTGTGTGGGCCCCTGAGTGGATCCAGCCTGCACCTCCTGCTGGTGCATGAATGCCACTGCACTTCTTGATCACTGCCAGGGTCTGAATGTACAGGAAAGCAATTGATTTATGTTTGTGGTATCAGAGCGGCTGGAGGTTAATTTCTCTAAGAAGTATTGTAGCATAACTGTTCCAGTAATGTTTGAGTGTTACTTCAGATCATACAGTACACTCATATTTTGCATTTTACTTACAAAAGGTTAGAAATGACCAGTGGCCCCATCTCAAGAAAAATAACTTTTTGGCTTATATTTGTCATCTCTTATCAGATTTGTTTGATGACTTCGCTGAGGGCCGAGAGTGCGTGAACTGCGGAGCGATGTCAACCCCCCTCTGGAGGCGAGACGGTACCGGTCACTACCTGTGTAACGCCTGCGGGCTGTACCATAAGATGAACGGCATCAACAGACCTCTTATCAAACCCCAGAGACGGCTGGTTGGTCACCCACAATTTCATCTTCTCCTTTAGCAAGTCCTGTAGAACAGATGCTTTCATCTCTTTGCTAAATGTCACTCCACTGACGACCGACATGTTTTATCTGTGGCAGTCTGCCTCGAGGAGGGTGGGCCTGTCCTGCACCAACTGTCACACCACCACCACCACCCTGTGGCGACGAAACGCAGAGGGAGAGCCGGTCTGCAACGCCTGTGGGCTCTACATGAAACTCCACGGGGTAAGAGAGAGAACAATGGGAGAACTCTTGCACTCTTCTTCTTCTTTCGGGTGCTCCCTTTAGGGGTCGCTCCAGCCGATCATCTGCATCCATCTCAACCTATCCCTGTATCTTCTTCTGTCACACTTCTTCCGTGGTCTTCCTGGCAGCTCCACTATCCCTCCTCTACACATGTCCAAACCATCTCAACCTTGCCTCTCTAACTTTGTCTTAAACTTGCACATATGATGCTTTGCAAAATAAAAATTGATGCAGAACATCTAAATGAAAAGACATTACGAAACTGCATCAAGTCAGTGATCAACTCTTGCCTTAAAAACAGTTTTCCAGCCTTTATGATTGTTAAATGTATATTAATACAGCCTGCGTTTTCTTTAAGGTTCTTTCTTTGTCTTTGTGTGTCGACAGGTCCCTCGACCTTTGGCTATGAAGAAAGAGGGGATCCAGACCCGCAAACGCAAACCTAAGAACCTCAATAAATCCCAAACTGGTGGGCTTCAAAAACACACTTGATTATATTTGTGTTTATATTTAAGAGCAAGCAGGAGCAGAGCCGTAAATGTCGTTTCTCCCCTGTGTTCTACATTAGAGTGATAATTTTCTGCTGTCACCTGTTGTCCTTTGTACTTTCAAACCGAAGAAATAAACGTTTTTAGATTTATCAGTGCAAATGTGATACAGGTTTACGTATCAAGGACGGATCACATGTGTACAACATCTGTAACCTCACCTGTGCTGTACCCTGCAGGGACACCAGGCATTGAGGGGGCTCCGATTACACCCAGCAGCACTCCCCGCGCCTCCACCACCTCCACCACTACCACCACTGCAGAGGAGACTCGCCAGATAAAGACGGAGCCAGAAAATCACAGCTTGTACACACATCACAGCTCACATGCACAGGTGAGACACCTCAATGGCGAAATCTCGAAGGACATTTACGTTCAAGAAATTTACGATAAACTCAGATTTTTGGTAGACATTAGTGTAAAAATCAATGCTTCCCTAACCACGTGTCACTCAGAGGTAGGGAGGTAGTGGGAAGTGAACAGAAAGATGGCAAAAATTCCACTTCTCATCACCTTCTCCATTATATCTCCAGATTTCTGCTTTGCCAGCCTACATGGCAACTCAAGGAGGCCCCATTCCCCTGAAGATGTCCCCTGGGGGGCACAACGGGTCCTCTGGCTCCAAAGCTGAACCCTGGAACAGCCTAATCCTGGCTTAGAAAAACCTACTACCCAACATCTCAAAAACCTACCTAACCACAGAATACCTATTAAACTCTCCTGACAGACTCTGGGTTCAGACCATCTGTTTCCTGCCGGCTGTGCAGCGTTGTCAGTGCAGGAACAGAAATCTGGGAGCTACTACAGAAGAAACGAGGCCTTACAGTGCTGCACACACTGTGTGTGAACTCAGAGCAAACAAGGACTTGAATGGACTTTGTTATAGAAATCTGAAAGAAGAGCAGTAACTAGATTCACTCAGTAACACGACAGAAAACTTTTTGTCACCCTCCTCGACGGATAAATACTGTAACATAATACATGACAATAATAGTTTTAGTCATTTTTTTTAAATTAACATTTTTTTTTTGATTTGCATATGATTGTGGATATTTTGCCAAAAAGGAAAAAAAATTAAAATACACAAAAAAATGTTTTAAAAAAAATCACAATTTTTAAACTTAATGTAAAAAGTTGCACCACCAGGTTTACAGAAAGTGTATTTTATGGCCAGCTCAGATACATGTATATAAAAGAACCAGAAATATAGTAGAGTTGATCCCTTTCCACTGGTTGTATCAAGGCAATTCAACAATAGACTTTCCACATATTTTTCTTCATGGTGCTTAAAGCTTTGATTTTTTTTTTTTTCAACTGTGTGGGATAAAATCTTCCCTTGGATTCATCCAAAGAAACTGGCACGCTGTTTTGGGGAAAGTGCAGTGCTTTTTAGGGTTTGCAGGTTTAATCAAACGAGTAGTTATTTGTAGTTCAGTTGTAATGTAATAAGATTGCAGCAGACGCAAACTACTCAGTGTTTCTATGCTGGTTAAATTCAGCAAACTGAAACAATGAGCGATCTGTTATACTCTTTTCGAACAGCAATAGAAGGTAAAGCAAATAGAAAACAGGTTATATAGAGTGTCCCAGGGATCCACGACAGTGGGCCATCCTGCACAACAGTATGTTTTGTCATTGGCAGATCGGTATTTCTGCTGACAAGAATCTGCAGTTAAAAGGCAAGTGTGTAATTAGCCCATCTAACCTTTGAATGACTATTCCCCCCTAAACTTACTTTATGGGATCCATCACTCCCCAGTGCCAGTTATCCGATCGCTACACGATCTACTACTCAGTGCAATAATAACAGCTCCTTATCACTTTCTTCCATTCAAAGTATGAAAAATACACGTCAGTATTGGCATCTCTTACAACACATGATAAACTACCTGCGCAGGAAGAGTGCACGTGATGATTGCGATGTGGAGGCCACATAGCTCCCCCTGCTGACAGATGCACAGGCATGCAACCACTGGACTTTAATTACAAGGTTTATCGCTATCATCATCGGATTACCATCTACTATATAAGGACTGACCAATAAGCTGTATAAAGGATTAACTGTACAGTATGTTAGCATTACTTCAATTTGCTTTCTAAAAGCATGGAGGCAACCATTGTAAATGTAAGATATTGCTACTGCTTCTATGTAAAAACTCCACTCCAGTATGATCTGTGACATATTGTAGACAAAGACACTAATAAAGACACAGCATTTTGACATAATGCAAACGGTATGCAAAGGTGGTGGAATTCATTCTGTTTCTAATGCCAGTGTCTTACAATAACTTCTTCTCAAAAGCAGCGGAGCCTTTGAGTCCTCTTAATTTCCCAATTTGTAAAAATTGCTCTGTGATGTTTACGGTGTTTTTGAAAAAAAACCCTGAAGGGCACAGTGGTTAAAGTCCTCAGTCAACTTTTCTCAAGTCCCTCTGAACACTGCTGAAACGCAAGTCTCATTATATCCTCGAGGCCAGCATCACACGCTTGTGAGCTAAATGTGTAACCAAGTGCAAAAACACGCCCTCTTTCTAAATATTCCTGGAGACTTTCGGTACTCATCGAAAGCAGAACTTCTGCAGAGTCGATCAGTGCCTTCACCCTCTGAGTCAGGATTTTTTTTTTCTCATGTGCTGGTTTGCTTTCAAATATAGAACGCATGCTTTTAAAATAAGTCTTCCTGTCCTGCTTCTGCATGGTGGCTGCAAAGTGGATGTTTTCTTGTTGAAGCCCCAGCAAGCGCTTAAGAAGAGAAAACACAGTTTCACACAAAAGATTAAGATCGGTGCTCATTTCAGCTGCTTTGACATAACTCTCGTAGTCCACAGTTTGATTTACGCATTCCACCTGTTTGTAGTTAACACCCCGAAACAGATTTTCTCTGGTTCCTTTAAAGCCCAAGCACTTCATATGGCTAATATGAGTCTTCACTCCAAGTGCATTCCACCACTCCAGAGCCTTATGAACAGGTTCAGCATGCACGGGTTGGCATATCTTGCCAAACATGGGCTGTTCACAGTGAAGATGTAGACCTTTACGTCTTCAAAGAAACTCTCTGACTCCAGAAGTTCCTGGGTTTGGCTGATAACGAGGTCCTCACTATGTTCTCTACTGCTATAGTTAGGATAATAAGGCCCGTACATGATAATCTCCTCCTGTCTTTCAATTACTGCCCAAGAATGCTGTTTGTCGTCTTCACAGCATTCATCAGTGATGTCGTGGTGAAACTGTAAAAAATTACTGTTCACTGAGTCATTGAGGAAAAAATGATTTGTGGCTTGATTCAATTTTAGATACTCCAAAACTTTCATCCCAGATTGCTGTGCGTTAGCCCAGGATGATGTCAGCTCCAAGAGGAGATTGGTCCTTCTAGTTGCACAGGCTTCACGTGTCCAGGGGTGACCACAGCTTGTCCTGTGATGCAAATATATCCATTATTAATGAATTTCACACAAAAGCCGGACAATGACGATGTTAAACCTCGGTTCTTTTAAGGACATTTGTAGTTTTATGGGAGCTGTGTGTGGTACTGATGAAGAGCTAAAACTTGTTGGACACTTGCTGTGATGATTTCTTAGTGAAGCAAGTCCACTTATGACCTAGCCCACATATTTGCCCTAGACAGGGGCTCAATTAAAACAAACAGTTAACTTATTAAAGTTAAATGTCCTAAACTCTAATAAATAAATAAATAAATACTAATAATAACATGATAATAACTAATAATACATAACAATAAAAATAACTTTTCTAACCTAAATTTTGTGTTTAGAAAACTATATTAACAATTATTAATTATGCCACACTAGAAGTAGTTAAAGTACTAAAATCACCGCCACTTCATTAGGTACGCTTGTTAAATACTCCCACCACTAATATCCAGTCAGCCAAGCACATGGCAGCAACTCAGTATTTAGACATGTAGACATGGTTGAGATTACATGCTGACGTTCAAGCTGAGAATCAGAGAAGCAAAGAAAGGTGATTTAAGTGACCTGGTTCAGGAACATGAGATGGTTGTTGGTGCCAAAAGAGCTCAGCTGAATATTTCGGAAACTGCTGCTGGGATTTTCCCACACAAAAATCTCCAATGTTTACAGTGAACAGTCAGAAAAAGAGAAAATAGTTGTGTGAAAAAGTCTTGTTGATGTCAGAGGTCAGAGGAGAACGGCCAGACTGCGCTGAGTTGATAGGAAGGCAACAGCAAATCATATAAGTGTCCTTGAATGCACAGCACCTTGAAACAGATGGGCTTCATCAGCAGCAGAAGACCACACCAGGTTCCACTCCTGTCAACCGAGTCCACATTTCACACCTGCTCACCGAAACTGCACGACAGAAGATTGGAAACATGTTGCCTGGTCTGCGGACTCTCCGTTTCTGCTGCAACATTCAGATAGTAGGATAAGAATTCCAGACTACACGGACACATGGATTACTCGCACCTTGTATCAATGGTTCAGGGTGGTTCTGATGGTGCGGGCGAATATTTTACTGGCACACTTTGGGCCCCTTAGTACCAATTTAGCAACATTTAAAAGCCACAGACTGCCTGAATTTTGTTGTTGACCATTACCATCCCTTTAAGCCCACAGTGTACTGATCTTGTGATGGCTGCTTCCAGCAGGATAACACACTGGATACGTTTTTATCAAACTGTACCAGCTATAGCTGATATTGTTGGACGAACCGACCTGTATTATGTGGTCACATTTCTTCTTTTTTATATATAGATTTAGTAGTTAACTAAACAGACACTACTTGACTCAATAACTCTTCATTTCCCGCAGGTAACATACTATTGAACTTCTTGTGTGACTACATTTGGTTCACTATTGCCTAAAACAAAACAAATACACACAACAATTTGTGTTCATCTTGTTACAACACGTGGAAACTATTTCACATTGTGCAGCCAGTGTTAATGCAGCTCTTCTTCAGTCAGTATTGCTTCAGCCTTACAGGCTGTGGAGACTGACCTTTCCCTCTGTTGTCTGTGCCACCGAGTTCTCAGGCAGGCCAAACATTTCTTCTTACAAAACTGCCTAAACCTGGATGAAAGCATGCAATCAGATTCATATTGCCAGAAAGTAGTGCACAAGGACTCTGATGAATACTGTTGAGGAAATCACTGCCCCTCAAACTGAGCATCTGGAAGACTAAAGAACTAAGCAGATATTTCAGTGTAGAGTCTAAAGCCAACCTTAGTCACACGTAATATACCACCATCCTCCCCTTTATGTTTTGTTTCAGTGTTTTTTCAGAGTTTACTTACATGGGAAAATCCATCCAGTCTTCTCACCTCGGGCAAACTTATAACCCTGCTTTGCCAGGCTCTGTCTTAATTTAGTATCTCCAGACAGATAAAGCCTCATAACCTGATCTGTTGCACTACATTTTTTCACCCAGGCTGTCATTTGTCAGCGCGTAGCTCCTCCTTCCAGTAATACTCAGGCCTTTGCGGCTATGACCTAAACACTGCTGAAGAGCTGCTTCTTTTATTAAACATCAGCTCTCAGGAGTCTTTCCTCATAAAAGGACAGAGTTATTTATGACGTCTGCTCCCATCTATGATATATTCCAGTTAAAACAGCTGTGTGGTGCTTTTCACTCTGTAATTTTAAACAAAGCTGACATATTTTGTATTTGTATTTTTAATCTGTCTTCTAGGTGTTTTCCTTCCTGTGGTTTCAGTTGACGGAGGTAAGCGAGTACAGGCAACTTGATTTTTTTTTAGAACTAATTTGCATATGTGCTCTTTTATGTGTGGCGCTTTTCTAACTGTGTTTTAGAAGGCATTTTTTTTAATATTCAATCAATCAGTCAATCAATCAATTTATTTATAAGCACTTTCAAAAACAACACAGGTTGACCAAAGTGCTGTACATAGTAAAAAAGTAAAAAGTAGATCAAACACACAAAAAGAACAAAACAAAACTCTGTCACAATTAAAAGCTACAGAGTAAAAATGTGTTTTCAAACGGGTTTTAAAAATGTCAAGTGTTGGAGAGATCCTAATTTCAAGAGGCAGACTGTTCCAAAGTTTGGGTGCAGCAATTGCAAAGGGCCTGGTCTCCTCTGTTTTTTTAGCCTGCTTCTAGGGACAACTAGAAGCAACTTATCAGCTGACATGAGTTCTATTAGGAGTATTTTTAGTTAACAGATCATATAGGTATGACGGAGCTAATCCATTTAGAGATTCAAAAACAAGCAATAAAATCTTAAAATCAATTCTACAACATATTGAAAGCCAGTGTAAATGAGCCAAGACTGGGGAAATATGGTCATGTTGAGTGCCTGTCAAGATTATTCATTTAATTTTGGGGGGATTTTTTCTTTTTTTTTTTTTCTGATAGATTTTGGCCTTCACTCTTTGTACTCAGCTATCAGGCCGCTCATACAACTTGTTAGTTTTAGAGCTTCTGAGTTTAATGGAAGAAAGTATTTTTTGCAAAATCCAAAGCTTAAAAAAATCGAGGAAGAGAGTAAGTAAAGTGAAAAGTCCTTTCCTGGTTCTGTCTTAGATCATCAAGGTCAGTAAACTCATATGGTGCATGTTGCCACAGCCAGAGGTGCCAGACTGCAGCGTTCTCATTCAAGAAATCTGTGTATCTTCATTTGAGACGTAACATTCAAGATCTGACACATTTCAAACTGTCAAAGCAAACTTTATTGTCATCCCAGTTGTATATAAGTATACAGAGAGATGAAATTGTGAAGCTTAGGGTCCACAGCATACACATACACATTATACAAGTAGAACAAGACAAGAACAGTGCAAGTATGACATACAAAAACTCAAATTACAGGTAACTTGGTAATATGGCTACAAAAGCTGTTTGTCTTGTTGTATATTTTTCACATTAAATTAAATTCCTCTCACACTGACTGCATATCTTGTCTTGTAATAGATGTAATGAATTGACTGTCATCTTAAGAAATTTTAAGAAAGCAAGAGAAACTATGGCTCCAGTCCATATATAGGCCCCAGTGTTCACCCATACATGTGACATCTCCCTTAGAAAGTGTTAAACCTACTTATTTTGTGTCACACTCCAGCAGTTTTCCAGTTTTGCAAAGAGGAAGTAACCATAAACATCAGCGGTTGCTGCATCTCTTTACACTCTGGAACACAGCAGAGGTAGGGCAGGTGGGATTAATATTGGTAATAACATTCAGACATTTCTGGCTTGCCTGGAGATTTCGCTCCTCCATACATGGTAAATTTTGGATAAGTCGGTATTCAGTCGAGTTTACAATTAACTCAGCTGACACCTTTCTACATCATTCTGGTCATGTAGGAGATTTAATTCATACTGCCTGAATTATTCTGTCATAGACAAAGACACTCTGGCCCTTGTGTGAGCACTGCAACATTGAGAAGTTTGTGTGTTCCTCTTGTGGTCTACACAGTGCACAGCCCTCTAATTTTTCTTCTGCTCATTGAGTTCCCCAAACTGCAGACTGATGTGTTGATTTCTCACCTTCCTCCGCGTGGTCCAGCATCGCATTAGTGTTTTCAGTCAAATCACTTCAAACTATTTTCCGATATTTATAAAACCCCTCCGAGGGTGCCAGGTGCTAGCAGTGAAACTGGCCTTCACTGCCAGCATGGAGGGTTTAGATCTATTACAGAGTAAACTTTAAAAGTGTTCATACACAGATATCAAATGTAAAGGATTTATTTGAAACTTTGCACAATATAATTACTGAAAATAATAACAGCAATAGGTTTTTGTCCTAATAATTATAAACATTTAATGGTACAGAGCAAATCAGTTAAAGGTTAAGTGTGGGACTGACAGACAAGCTTGTCTGAGCCTTAGTTTTCAAAGCATGTAAAATGTGCAGGTGCAACATTGAAAACTTGGAATATACCAGTTACAGCTCACACTGATGCAGAGGGACGCACTAACATATAAAACAATCAGGCAGAGCATGTGTTACAGAGTGTCACAGGAGCATCAGGAAACAACTCCTCACACATACACAAACAAGCTAAGTGAGGTTAGACGGTGTTGTTGTGGTCACTGACTAATACCTGTTTATACCGTCTAGCCACATGATTTTTTTGGGAGGAGGGGGCATGATTCTCTTTGGTTTCATTTTGGCTTTAAAAAATTTTTGGTTAGCCCGAAGGCCAGTCGGCAGCTGGCTGTAAATATGCACAACAATATATATTATATACATACATTGTATATGTCTAGTTTGTAGACAAAGGCTATTAATGAGGGGAAAATGTAAAAATATTAAATTAAAAAAGGAGCAGAGAAACACTTGGCTGTGTGCTCACCGTTTTGACTTTGGCCATTAGGTGTCCTCTATTGAACTGTTGATGATCTACTTGGCAATGAATCGGTTCAGATTAGCACGGATTTTACGGCCTTCCTTAGCTGCAAATGAGCAAATGACCTTACAAGCACGTCGTTTAATTGACAGGGAAATATATTTTCAACACGAATGCAATGTCGGATTTTTTTTTAATTATTATTATTTTTTAATCTTCTGACAGTTTCCTTGTCCAATTTTTGTATTCGCAGTAGTTTCAGTATGCTCCAACTTCACAGTGGTGGGATGCATCACCAGCAATGATGAGTCTGACTGCAGAATGGGGGTAAAGCGATTGATGATTTGATGCATGGGATAACAATCTCTGCATCAGTGTCAAGAAAACAGAAAGAGATGATTGTGGATTTCAGGAGGGATGGAAACTCTGCACATTGGATGAGCAGCTGTGAGAATGACCTCTAGCTTTAAAAGTACCCGAGAACCTTAACTGGAGCTACAACACTTCCTTCCTGGTTAAAAAGACTCACCAGTGCCTCTGTTTTTATAACATACAAGGTGCTGCTGTGTATAAACAGTCAACAGGTATCAGACCTGGCCGGGATTATCACGATTTCATTGAGCAGACAGTTTCTTTCTTGATTAACTAACGGACCAATCAGCAGCTGGGCTCCACTGACATCCCAGGGCGGGGCGGGGCATCACACCAGTAACTCTGGCCGCTCATTGGACGTTAACCTCTAAGCCCATGACTCGCCAGCCAATCAGACGCTCCGTTGATCTGACGAGGCTCCCGGCCGCAAACCGTGTCCTCGCTCATGTCGGTGGTGCTGCCGCATCTCAGAGACGCGAATATCTGATGGGGCTACATCTTGTCAGTCTGCCAGAGTAACCGCTGAACACCTGAAGCAACATGGACATCCTGAAGTCGCTGGGTCACCCGGAGGAGATATTCAACCTGTTTAAATTTAAGATGGGTGGATGCAGAGCCGTCATGCCAAAGTTGGATTATGTGAGTAAAATCTAGTCGAAAACGCACTCTGAGCTCAAATTTATAGATTCGTTTGAATACTAACACATCAGCCAGACGCAGAGAAAGGATGTTGCGCGGATTAAAAAGCAGATAGCCGTTCCTCTTTTCAGAGCATCATCACAGTGAGTCTGCGCAGAGCAAAAAAAACAAACAAACCAAAACAAAAAGCACATAGCCATATCTGGCACTTTACAACTCAAACCTAACTGAGCAACACGGTCCTTAGTTTTGCTCCCAACGATCCGGGTGAAAACAGAGACAGCTAATTGGACTTTGTCAAATTAGATCTGCGCTCACACAGTCTACTCACACAGGCAGAGATGACCATTGACTTGGGATTTACCTTACATAATGAGCTTGGAGGGCGCACCGGTGGGGAGAGATGCTGTGCGCGTGTTTGACGGATAATCCCACTGTTTTAACACCAATGTGACCCAGAGGCAGGACCCGGAGAGCCTGCAGACTGCACCATGTCAACGAGGCTTCGTGCTCGGATTGGCAGCATTACTTAAACAAAACACACACACAGGAAAGATATTCTTCATTTAAGATTTGGATTAAAGCACCCGAGGAACAAACCTGCACAAGATGTCAAATGTTAGAGCTCAAGTCTGTCATCTGATTGTATTAAAAGCCAAATTGTTGTGCAAAAGCAGCACAAGTGCAGTAATGTCTGAGCACACTCGATGTAAACATTAAAATTAGAAATAAAGGTTATAATGAGTTGTCCGTTTGTTTTAGAATACGTTTCATATATTTGTTTTAAAAATCTTTTTCCTGGAGTATCACAGACTTGCAGGTCACGAATTTTCCCGTCCTTCACGCTGTCTCCCACCAGATGTCAGCAAAATACAGTTTTCGTGAGTTCTGCTTTTTCCAGGGGGAGGGGTATGCAAACTTGCTAAGGTTTGTTTTTCTATTGCAATGAAGGCTTTATATTGCACAAAGTCGCAGTCGACACCCCACAACTGACTGTTTGCTTATCGCGCACAGCCAACATTATCTAGCTGCATGCGTGCATGGAGATACAACTAAATAGCAGCTAATGCGTGCTTTCTTTAAAAAGAAAACACTGCTCACCCCACCCCCCCATTTTTGGCATTAGGGAAGTAGGTTATGAAAGTGAACTTCAGCTGGCGTTGTTTTGGGGGCAGGGGTGGGAGGAGTGTGCCTGCTCATAACAGCAAATCTACAAACGCTGCGCACTGGCCACGCTCAGTCACGGTTCAAGGTTAAAGTGCTTAAAGATCCGCGGGGCGCTTATTTAACTCCACGCAGCGTCGTCCACACAGCGTTGGTCACCTCTCTTGTCCTCTACATGGACTTCGCTTCCTCAACAGGCGTGGCGTCAACATGGATAGTGTGGTTTCATAGCCGCAGGGTCGTTCTCGCTGTCGGTTTTTCGTATGGCCGGAGCTTGCTGCAAGTGTCCGCTGTCTCTGTCCGTGTTCAAGCGCTCTCTCTCGGTGGCTCCGCGTGGCTGCGGGTCCGCTCCACGCTCTCTGCTGCACGGTTGGAGGCTCGGGGAGAGGGGCCTGCAGGAGGCCGCCCGACCCTCCAGCGCCCTCAGACCTGCAGGCTTCTACCGACAAACCGCTTTCCTCTGTCTCTCCTGTCAGGAGTCCATGACTGAGAGTCTGCGGACCTGCTACCTGTACCTGAACCAAACCAGTCGCAGCTTTGCAGCTGTGATTCAGGCGCTGGACGGAGAGTTGAGGTGAGTAAAACTTTCCTGGAGCTGGCTCCAAGTGAGGACACGTGTGTGCGTGCACACGGTTTGTTTTCTTTAGAGCAAAACAAAGGGTGTTGGCCCCCCCCTTTAAAAAAAAAAATCCCACTTTTTAATCCAGAAATAATTTTGATTTATCTCATAAGTTTCTCTTTTTTTTTGACATTTTTTTTTTAGTATTATTAATTCCGTTTAGTGTTTATTTCCAGAATGTCTTAGTTTAGTTGTGATTCGTTTGTTTCAGTGCCAGTTTTAGTCTTTATAACTATAGTTGTATGGAGGGCATATGCTGGAGGCAACATTTAGTATGAGTATTACAAAATAATAGAAAGTCTGAGAGCAGTTGACCCACAGTACAGCGCCAAAGTGTCATCAGGCAAGTTATGATGACAAACCTTATAAACAAGTACTCAAACTAAAGAGATTTTCTCTATAGTTTTATTCTGCTTTAGGGTTCCAAGTTCTAAAAAAAAGAGTTTCTATTATTTGTATGTATTTTTTAATGTTTGGGTGCTAAAATGTTTGGTCACGTTTAGTTTTAGTTAATTCATATACATACACACATACATACATATTCACACTTTTACAACCAATGCCAGGAGCTTGCAACTCCTTGGAGTGGAGCCACATGATTGTTTTCTGTGAACCTACAGTAAAAAGTCACAACAGACTATGCATTCAAAAAGTGCATGTTAGGTTTTTGTATGAAAGACTTTTTTTGTCCTGGCTGTGTGATGTTGTTACCAGCATCATGTGAAGCGAAATACCATGGCGGATAAAGGAATCACAAATTAATCTAACATGCATTTCTTTGGTCTGTGGGAGGAACCTGGAGTACCCGGAGAGAACCCACGCAAACACGGCACGGGAAGATCATGGGAATAGACAAACCCAAGCCAGATGGTGGATTTAAACCAAGGACCTTCCCAATTCATTATTTGGGATGAAATATCCCTGTAATCTAAGACAGACTGACAGGCATTGATTCCTTTTATGAACCCTAGTTTAATTCTTTCATTTTGAGCCAGATATTAAACACGAATCTTAAATAAAATTGTGATCTCAAACCACGTTTCTATGTATTTGAAAGAAAGACTCGCCATAAATAAAATGGGTGTTAATTAAAGTTTCCATTGCAGGCTTTTCAGGGTCACAGAGGTGAAGGCTGCCATGTACCTTTTCTTTTTCTGCATTTAAAGTTTATTGTTAAATAGTATTAATAGGAATATAAAAAATATCTTTGATGCGGCCATGCAGGAGTTTTTCACATATAGACACTTGACATACCTGCTACCTTTTATCATTGTGTAAATCCTCCTTGTGTTTATGATCCAGACATGCAGTTTGCATTTTCTACCTGGTTCTGCGTGCACTGGACACGGTGGAGGATGACATGACCATTCCTCTGGACAAGAAGGTTCCCATGCTCAATGACTTCCACACCTTCCTGTACCAGGATGAGTGGTGCTTCACGGAGAGCCAGGAGAAAGATCGTCAGGTCCTGGAAGACTTCCCAACGGTCAGTGGGTTCTCAAGGGTTATTTAGCAGGTTTGGGCAAATTAAGTCAGTGACTAATTGGTAACTATAACCTTTGTCCTCTAAAACCAGATATCGCTGGAATTCAGAAACCTCGCTCAGGAATACAGAGACGTCATCTCGGATATCTGCCACCGTATGGGAGTGGGAATGGCTGAATTCCTGGAGAAGAAAGTGGGATCTATGAAGGAGTGGGACCAGGTAAATGTTATGCTTCTGTTAGTTGTTCTAGCACCATAATGACTACATAAATGACTGCTTGGAGTTGGGGGGGGACATAAAGAGTAAGTTCTAAAATTACTGGAGTAACGACCCAAAAGAATTATTATAGGGCAAAATAAAAGCCTTTTATTTTGAAGAAAATGTCATCACTCTGATTAAAAACGGAATGGATGTTATCAGAGGTGTGAAAGCTACAAACTAGCTGTTGACTCACTGCTCAGAAGCAGATAGTAAACTTACATTTTTATTGAATTAGCTACAGTAGCATTCAGATTTGCAGTTCCTTACTTCTTAAATCAGCTGCAGAATCAACCAGAACTTAAGGAAGGTGATTTTAAATGTTTCCTTTATTTATGGCAGTAGACAATTTTGCTTTGACTAATTTATTCATTATTTATTGAGACAGCGGTTTTATATATTTCTTTTTTATTGCCTTTACTTAATTGCTTTATGGAAGTGTGCGTGCGTGTTCGTGTTACTGTTTTATAAAACTCCTCTGATTGTACTGCTGTCTTTCTTGGCCAGGACACTCTTGTAGAAGAGATTTTTAATCTAAAGAATCTTGTCATGTAGCTATATGATTCAGCTCTGAATATTACATAATATGAATGTTTAATCATAAGCCAGGATTTTGTTTCTCTTAAGTCCTGCGCTGTGATTTGTTTTTCTGTTTTTGTGCAGTATTGTCACTATGTTGCCGGTCTAGTCGGCATTGGCCTGTCCCGGCTGTTCTCTGCGTCTCAGCTGGAGGACCCTGAAGTTGGGCGGGACACTGAACTTGCGAACTCCATGGGCCTGTTTCTCCAAAAGACTAACATCATCCGAGACTATCTAGAGGACACACAAGAGGGACGTGCCTTCTGGCCACAAGAGGTAGAAACAAAATCTCTTGTCTAATACCGGTGTGCCTGACCAGGGTCCGGTACTACGAAGCAAGTTTAGAATACCCAAGATATCTTTCACTTATCTGGGTTTGCTTACCCTAATCGGTCGCACAAAGGAGGTTATCAACTCGATACGTCAGCCCAGTGGTTTCTAATCCAGCTGTGACCATGTTCACATGAATGGGGCAATTTTCCAGGAATTATGCTATTTCCCACTGAACTCATTGGTGCAGTCATAAATACTTAACAATATCTGCCATATTTCAAGCAACTTAAAAAAGTCCAGACGCTCTTCTTTCCAAGCTCCTTAGACTACGATGACCTGGATGACTGAGAACCTTCACAGACACCTGCCATATTCATAATACAAAATGTGCTTTGTAACATTTGTTTCTATGCAGGAGGGGCTTTATACTGTGTAATGTCTTTTTTTTTTTTTTTTTTTTTTTTTTTTTTTAATTTGTTTTATTTATTTATGCTTAACACTAGTGACAGCTGTGGGCCTATTTGTAGTGTTTTCATGTTGTACAAACGTCTGTTTGTGTTGGCTACAGAAGGCCTTTCTGACATTTCTGAGAATTTGGTGTAAACCTTTACTTGGGCTCTAGGAAAATCTGTTGTCGGTCAAAGGTTAAGATCACTATGACACCAGAAAATGTGGTACTATGAAAAAAATCTTGATGCACCTATCATTTCTTTATATTTTGCTTCCAAGGACCCAGACTTTCTTTCCTTTTAAAGTGGTCAGAAGCAAGAGTTCTCCAGGGTTTCTGTAGGTATTTCAGATTTTGTCCAAAGACAAATTCTGAAAAAAATGCTTTTTCACTCATTTTGCCTCAGCCCTTGACCTTTTTCAAAGGATATTTTGTGTTGTTGTTATTGTTGTTAAGCCGCTTAACACTGACCTATGGGAGGAAAACCCCCCAAAACAAACCCACCTAATTCAAGGGATGTCTGCAAATAATGGTCAACTCTGCAAATAACCCATTTTAAATGGTATCTTTGGGCATTTGGTAACTAGCCTGTTGCAAAAGCACATCATTTGTTCCCATTTATTTAGTTGAGTCTATGCCAGAGTTTAACAGCTTTTTAAATGGTATTTTTGTACCAACAAAGTGATTCTTTAAGAGGTATTAGCTGAAAACTTGGCATATCTTTAGTAGTGTGTCCTTAAAACTGTAACCTGGACAAGTGGAGGGCAGAAGAGGAAGCAGGTCTCCAAAAATGATCTACAGCAGGTGAACGGTATATGAAAGTCATGCCTCCAAGATTTGGGCTGAACTTCAGCCAGCGGTGTTGGAGAAATTGTCTAAATCGATGGTACTTTTCTGCATTCATAATTCCATCAGATTGAAAACATACCTGCATAGAAAAACGCACAGAGGACACTATCAGCCATGGATAGTGACCTCTCCGGAGCCAGGAGCTCAACATTATGATAGTAGTGTTGGGTTGTCTTGACAGAAAATGGACCAAATGCGGTCAACGTTCCAAAGAAGAGTTTCAGATGTCCCTCAGGAAGCCTGCAGTTTTACAATAAAAGGACAGTCATGTACCATGCTTTCACCCTGGCCTCCAATCTCTAATCAACTTATTCTCGGGTCTGTGGGATAAGTGTTTGTACCAAATTTGAAGAAATTTGCTCAAGACTTCTAAGAAGTACATAACAAACAGAATCCAGCCAAGGTTTGTGCCAGTACAGATAAATAAAATCACTGTTACATGCTGTGTGCAGGCTTGGAGCCAGTTTGCAGGCCATCTTGAGGATTTGGCCCAGCCTGAGAAGCTGGAGTCGGCACTGTCCTGTCTCAACCTGCTGGTCACTGATGCTCTGCGTCACGTCCCGGATGTTATTGCCTACCTGTCCCGCCTGCGCAACCAGAGCGTCTTTAATTTCTGTGCCATTCCACAGGTATGCGCTGCTTCACAATCTCCTCCAAACCCTAACATTTAAACATGTTCATTTTTTATTTTATTTTTATTTTTTCAAGCTCAGAAAACAAACTATTCTGTCCATGTCCTACAGTCTTACTGGAACATGTTTTGATTTGCGAAATGTTTGCGAAACATTTTAATATTTTGTTTTAATAATAACTTTTTCTGTAAGTGATAAACGATAGAAAATGTTGCGTTTAAATAGAGAGACCAATGAATACTGACTCATGAGAAATGATCAAACACTTCCACTTCACATGTTGTCATTTCTCTCTTGACCAGGTGATGGCAATAGCTACACTGTCAACGTGCTACAACAACCCCATGGTGTTTCAGGGAGTGGTGAAGATCCGAAAGGGACAGGCAGTTACTCTCATGATGGAAGCCACCAATATGAGTGCTGTGCAGACAATTATCGCCCAGTACAGCCAGGAGGTGGGTTAATTTTATTTATTTATTTATTTTTTTTTAAACTCAGTCTCTCTCTACTGCCTCCACCATATTGGTGTACTGAATGTGCTCTCTCTCTCCAGATATTACACAAGGTGTCCCTCACCGACCCGTCTCGGGAAAAGACGCTCCACATCCTGGCTGTAATCCGTGAAAAGTCCGCCCTGTCGCAGTCCAGCCTCCGCTCCAGGACCCACCACCTGTCGCCCATGTACCTTTCTGCTGCTATGGTGCTCGCTGCCCTCAGCTGGCAGTACCTTAACACTACAGCGGCACAGGCCCAAGGCACCAGTGACATGCAGAGACCTTGAACTAATTTAACCCCCACCTTTCCTGAGCCTCTATACTAAAGAAGCCCCTGTGCCCCCTCTGAAGGTCTGGTTCTAGAGGAATTTACAGATTCACTGGGGCTGTTACCGGATGATGGACACTCTAAAGTATGGCTCTGTTAGCAGGCTGGTGTCATTAAATGATTTGATCTGTAGCAGTCCATCCTGTGTCTAGATGAATTGTATACACACATTGGTGTGTGTGGGTATATTTGCCATAAATGGTACACTTCCACAGTTCAGGGTGGGTTTTTTTTTTTTTTAATTTTATTTTATTTTTTTTTCTTACTAGTTTGTTTGAAACATTGTTTGAATTGTAATGATTCATCATATTTGAATAATTGAAAACAAACGTTCACAGTTTAATCCTGCACATACTAGGATTTTTATTTTTTATTTTTTTTTGGGGGAGGAGATTGAACAAGTGGTGGTGTTCAATCTTCTTTTTTTTATTTCTTTTCTCATATCACATCAAACCTAGCTCCATATTCCATTTGTTTCTCTAGCAGAGACACTAAAAAGTTACATTGGTGCACTCTGCAGCGTTTCCGCTGTATGTTCGACGGCTTCCAATCACAGTAGAACCTTTTCGGTCCTTTTCTGTGTGTTAATCTGTTTCATCGTTGTGTTTTTTTTAAAATTAAGGAAAAACAATTATGTGCAATATCAGGGTAGATTTTATTACAGATGAAAAGGGGAAAATGGATGTATTTTCAGGTCCTTTTTAGCATCAGCAAAAGAGGGAAGAAAAAGGCATACTGAGACTGCTAGCTAAGTGTCCTTAACACTGCTTTGGTGCGTTGAAAGGCTAGCACACAGTAACTTTGTACAGAACCAAAGGAGAGCTAAAAACATTGCTATGTAATGTGACATTTTGATTTGTACATATTTGAAGAAATAAATAGCAATATAAAATCCAGTATTTTGAGTGATTTCATGTTTTGATGCAGAGTTTAAGTGTGTGTGTGTGTGTGTGTGTGTGTGTGTGTATGGGAGAAGTTCATACATATTAAACAAAAAATTAAGAATCAGAAGGTTGATGGTTAAATAAAGGAAACAAAGCTGCATCTGGTTATTGACGTATAATTTTAAGAGCTTGGTCAACCTTTGGAATGGCAGGCTTATAGTCACATGAGACATGCAGGTGCATTTATTACACAGGCATGTGATCAACAACTTGGGTCTTATAAGAAGGGTAACTGGAAGGTTTGTTGAGTCAGAGAGAAGAAGAACGACGAAAAAGATCTGCTAAAACTGTGACCCAGGTAAAAAATTAAGACATTTTGGCAAATTTGCTGATTATTATTATTATTATTATTATTTTTTTTTTTTTTGAACATGAGTTCAATATGCATCCGGATTAATACTTTATGATTGTCTTTTAAGCTGAAGTTTTCATTTTTTGTTTTTAGCTTGAATCAATGTACATATGTTAAATCTAGCTGCAGTTCTGATTCATCTGATAACATGAATGTTCTTTTAAACTTCATTTTTGTCTTTATAAATTGGATTAAAAGTATCATTTATCATTAATTGTGGATCTAATTCTTAAAGTCAGTGTTAGATATATTCCAGAAAGACTGTTTCTAATAACCAAGTTCATTGCATTCATACATGACCCAGTTCCTATGTACAGAAATGTATTTGCAACATTACTGCAAAACACATGTTGGTTATAAATAAAGGAAATGGCCTCTTTCCTTATTCCCTTTCCTTGTAACGCTCTACTCAGATGCGCTTTTGTGCGCATGTAAACAGTTTCCTGGTCACCTATGATTATTGATGTCTGTTTTGCAGGATGAGTCCGCTGTTCCTCCTCTCTGTAGTGGTGATGGTGTCCACCACTTGGGCACACCCTCACCACTCCCTTCTCTCCTCTGAGATGGTTGATTTTATTAACAAGGCTAACACCACCTGGACGGTGAGACCATGCAATCAGTTTTTATGGATATTTCCACATCTTAGGAAGCTGTTAACAACCCGTAAGCGATGATTTCTCTGCTCCAATTTCCTTTTCACTTGCTCCAGGCCACAAAGAATTTCCAGAATATCGATACCACCTATGTCAAACAGCTGTGTGGCACCATACTGAATGGACCCAAGCTACCAGAGGTGTAAGTTTATCAGGTGGTTTGCACAGCTGGCCACATGAGATGACATGTGACAGTCAGCAGGTTGAGCTAATCTGCAGTGATTCTGTTTTCTCTCTTGTTTAGGCTTCATAATATTGAAGGCATTAAACTTCCTGACAGCTTTGACGCACGCAAACAGTGGCCCAACTGTGCCACAGTCCAACAGATCAGAGATCAAGGCTCCTGTGGGTCCTGTTGGGTATGACACACCAAGAAATTAAAAATACACCACTACCAAATAGAGGAGATAGGGTGGGACATTAAAAAAATCATTACCAACTTCCATGTTCTCAGTGTTCCCGGTTTGATTTTTACACAGGCCTTTGGGGCAGCTGAGGCAATATCTGACAGGTTATGTATCCAAAGTGGTGGTAAGATCTCTGTGGAGATCTCCGCTGAAGATCTGCTGGCCTGCTGTGATGAATGCGGCATGGGGTGAGCATTAGTAATAGCTCGTGTATATAAGTAAATGGGCTGTTCATTAATTCTACGCATGAAGTTTTCATGGAAAAGTTTTTTTTGGAGAAACAGTGATGGTTTATAATTACAGTCTTCAAAAATCAAATGAGGTAAATCAGCTATAATATAACTCATGGTGCACATTATGTCTTTTCGTGTTTGATGTAGCTGTTTTGGTGGCTTTCCGTCTGCTGCTTGGGAATTCTGGGCAAAGAAAGGGCTTGTCACAGGAGGCTTGTATGACTCTAAAGTTGGTAAGTCCATTATTAACTTGCTGAATTCAGTTTAAGTAATAATGGATTGGATTTATATAGCTTTTCAAGGCACCCATAGCGCTTTACAATGCCACTATTCATTCACTCTCACATTCACACACTGGTGGGAGACTGACAGAAGCGAGGCTGCCATATCGCGCCATCGGCCCCTCTGGCCAACACCAGTAGGCGGTAGGGTAAAGTGTCTTGCCCAAGAACACAAGGACCAGGACAGAGAGCCCGGGGATCGAACCGGCGACCTTGCAGTTACAGATACGCTTCCCAACCCCCTGAGCCACGGTTGCCCCATAAAAGTAGTTTTAGGGAGGAGCAAAAGACTTGACTTAAATGGACTGACAGTGACTGTTTATTACAGGCTGCCTACCCTACACCATCGCCCCCTGTGAGCATCATGTGAATGGAAGTCGTCCTCCGTGTGGGAGTTCAGAGACTCCTAAGTGTGTGCAGCAGTGCATTGATGGATACTCACCATCATATGAGAAGGACAAACACTTTGGTACAGAGAATTAAAATAAACTCTACACCCTCCTAGCATTGGTTTACTTTGTTGTTGCAATCCTTGACGTTTCCTGTATGTCCCTCTTCAGGCAGACGCACATACGGCGTCCCGTCGGACCCGGATCAGATCATGACGGAGCTGTACAAGAACGGGCCTGTGGAGGCAGCTTTCACTGTTTATGAAGATTTTCTGCTGTATAAGAGTGGTGAGGTTTATGTATTTAATTCAAGTAATGTCACTCTATATGAGTAACGTACTTCTTTGTCTCAGTTTAATATTGGGCAACTGTTTGAGAGCAAGCAAGTCGACCAATAATCTGAAAAAGCTCCACAGACACTTTAGAACGCCCGTCAGAAAATGTGTACTATTCAAAAGAGGAACAACCTTCTTCTGCTTTAATGAGCTTTTTTTTGCTGTAGGTGTGTATCAGCATGTGACAGGGGATATGCTGGGCGGTCACGCCATTAAGATCTTGGGCTGGGGTGATGAGAACGGGACGCCCTATTGGCTGGCTGCAAACTCCTGGAATACTGACTGGGGAGATGAAGGTATGGATGAAAGTGTGAGGCACATAGCCGGTGTCACATACAGGCCTTTATCACACAAAGTGCTGAAGACGAGTGGGAATGCTGGCCTAAAACTGTGTCGTCCTCTGTTGTCTTCTTATTTCAGGTTTTTTCAAAATCAAGCGTGGAAATGATGAATGTGGTATTGAGTCAGAGGTGGTTACAGGAATCCCGCTCAACTAGATGAAATAATCATCACAGCAGACAATCAAGAAATAAATCAAAGAAAAGACAGACCTTATCCTGGGGCAGATTTTGACAAATTTCATGCAATAAAGAGGGAATAAATTTTTGTTTCTTGGTCTTTATTTGAAATTCTTTACCATGATTTCCAGGTCCCCCCCCCCCCCCCCCCCCCCTCAGTAAACTACAAAAAAATTAAACTAAAAAATTAAAGATTAAACATGGATGAAGCTCCAGTTGAAGCGTCTGTGAGGTGGAGATGGGGAGGAGGTGGGTTGCATGAATGGGAGTCTGAAAGCGAGAATGACAGTGCTGAGTCTGACAACGTGGGAAAAAGTAGTGGAGTCCAGAAGAGACTAGTAGCGGCCAAACAACCCAGGAAAGCAGGCAGATGAGTGACTGCGGATCTGCCTTATTAAAATTGCACATAAGCTTCATTAGGAAGTTAAATGAGATTATATGAACCTTCTGACACTTTGCATGAAGAAACATGGTTATGTTTTAGCATTCAACATTTAGATAATTATATTCAGAGATATATACATATTATCTAGCATTCTAGCTTTAGTTGGGATGATGACATTGCCGATTTCATATACTATGTATTGAACCGGTAATTTATAATAATGATAATACCAATATAATACCATGACTCCTTAAATTAAAGGATACTACAGCAAAAGAAAATCAAAAATCACACATCCAAATAGTCCTCCTTTGATGTTGCAGCTTATTTTTGACTGTGGTGAGAAATGTGATCTGCTACAGTGTTAACAGTGTTTTAAAAACCATGTGCCTGACAAGATTTAAAATGTTTTGAATTTTACTGGATGCCCTTCTTTCACAATTTGTGGTAGACCCATCCAATGGCAATTTCTATTGTACACTAAAGGAAAAAAGCTGAAAAGGTTACAACACAAACTTTTAAATGAACTGTGAGTTACAGGACAATATCAAGACATGTTTCTAGCAGGGCCCAGCAGAGGGTGGTGGCAATGCACATACAGTTCGGACCGTATGTGCGTGTGTAATTTTGCCTCTGCACACTACTACGGAATATTTTAAATCAAACAATCAGACAGATGCGAGTGGAAGTGAGGGACACTGTCATAAGCTTGAAGAAACCAAAGCATGAAAGAGCACAAAATACCACCAAAGTGGATGATCACAGAATTATTTCCATGGAAATGAAAACACCTTCACAACAACTCGCATAGTCAAGAAAATTGTTGACGAGGCATAAATATCAAGGTCTACAATCATTCCTTTGTGCACTTCAATCACAATGACTGATTTAAAATCCACTGTGGGGGTGTACACTGTGTCTGCCCAACAAAGTATGGACCTAAATGTAAAAAGATGCAGAAAGGTGCTAAGAAACAGGAATAAGGAACAAGTGCATTTAAAAGAGTAGCATTAAAAGAAAAAAAGGGATACAATAAGATGCAACTAACCCTGGGTATATCTACAGGGGTAAAGTTAGGATTACACAACATAAGGCACTTGTTGGAAGAGGGAGTGGAGAGAAATAAAAAGCTCTGGGCGGCTAGTGACACAGAACGCAACAACTACTTAAATTATTCAGTTAAACTTTGGTCCAGCTGTACTACTGCCAGCAATACAACCTTGGATACTTTATGACAACACCGTAGATTTCACTTATCTTTATAATTCACATACTGATGTGTGCAGAGGTATAAAAGAATAGAATTGCTGTGGCATTTATTATTCTGAAGTTTCATCTCAACGTAAGGAGCAGTGTTTATGCCTATGCACAAGAAAAAATACTTAAAATATCCTTTTAAGAGAAAACAAGGTAATTTGAATTAGATGACAGTAAACGAGTTGGGGCACCGTCATGTTTACTACTATAGCATACTCTTTTCTTTTAATAAAAGATATAAAAGATAGAAAAGATAGAATATCTGGGAATTGAGGAGACCACCTCTGGAATGTTGATGAAGGATTCTAGTGGAACAAAAAAAATCCTTGGTCTTCTTTGATGCACCAAATGTTTCAGCTGGTGAAAGATCTGGACTGCAGGCGGTTAACCTCACCACCAAAACTTGTCCGCTACAAACCCAGGCTGTTATAATAGCTGCAGAATGTAGTTTGATATTGTCTTGCTGAAACATACAAGGCCTTCTCTGAAAAAAGATGTTATCTGGATGGAATGTGTGTTGCTTAAAAATCTGTACATACCTGTCAACACTGATTGACCCTTTCTATTTGTGCAAGCTGCCAGTTCTATCGGCCCTAATTCACTTTCTTAACAACAGAGATGCAGGATTTAAGCATTGAGTACAGCCAGCAAGTTGGATGGTCCCTCCCCTCTGTAGTGCAGCGTCTATATTTTTTCAAATATTTGAAGTAATTTTACGAGATTTCTTCTTTTATTTAAATGCAAACGTTTATTTTGCAATGATCCTGATGAAGGCCACAAGCCGAAACGCTTTGGTCAGCTAATAAAGTTTTTCCATAGTGCTTCAAGTGTCGCTGGAGTCTTCATGCCACACAGCATTTTTTTTACTTTACTTCAGTCCAATTTAAAAGAACTGTTTTCATAATAGATGGCAGCATCCCATAATGTTCACGTCTGGCTTCTTCTTTACATGGTAGAGCTTTAATCTGCATTTGTGGATGACATGGTGAACACAGACAATCGTTTCGGGAAGTTTCCTGAGTGCATGCAGTGGCCTCCATGACAGAATCATGCCTGCTTTTTTAATGTGGTGCTGTCTGGGGGCCTGAAGATCATAGTTCCAGATATTTACAGTTTTATATTGATGAAACAGTTTTTTGCAGATTGGTGAACCTCTGACCAGGGTTAATTATGAGAAGCTCTGCCTCTCTAAGATGTTCATTTTATACCTAATCATGTTACTGACTAGCTGCAAAATGTTTCTCCAGCTGTTTATTTTTAGTTTCCCCTTCTCATTTTTTGAGACATCTATTAAATAAAAAAACGAGCCAATTTTTTTTCATGATACAGTAAAATGTCTCGGTCCAAGCTCCACACCAGCTGGTGGCGGTGTTGTGCCAAAGTAGGTATCCCCGACAGAATTTGTTTCCCCTGTGCTGGGAGCACGCAAGAAGTACTGATGTTTTCATTTTGTGAAAAATTTGTATCGTTACATTACCATTCAGTTTGAGGGTTACAACAGAAAATTATATATTTATTGCTCACGGGTGTCAGGTGGGATTATTTTAATAAACCATTAACATTTTGGCTGATAATTATTTTTATTCTCCTGTAACTTTACTATATAAAGAGCTAAATCCTCCAAAGTTTCAGGAGTAATGCGTCATAATAAGAAGTGTTTGTGAACAAAAAATCAGCAATGTGGGATACTGTTTGTCCGTGATTTACACAGGGGGAACATATTGTGGCAGGGTCAGCCTGATATTATTTGTATCCCACTATAACTTCGTTGTATAAAGAGCTAACATCTCAAAAATGTCAGGAGTAGTTAGTCATTATAAGAAGTGTTTGTAAACTAAAAATCAACAATGTGGGATACTATTTGTCCGTGATTTGGACAGTCCAGCGTGTGCTCCCGACGCAGGGGAAACAAATTCTGTCGGGGATACCTAGTTTGGCACGACAGCGGTAATGCAATAATGTATTGTTCACCCAAAATAAAAGAAGAACGCCATCGATGCTGGCGATGAAGGCGTTAAACATTAGTCCATTTCATTCTGTCCTGTCATGTTTCTGACTCATGCAGAGGTATGGAGGACATACTGGGAGTGCGTTTTCACGCCGTACACGGTGATCATCTGCTCCCTCACAGCCGCACTGTACTATCTCTGGGGCCGCAAGTGTCAGGTCAGATTCCGTGGTTACTTTATACCATGATGTTTCCTTTTCACTATGCTACTTTCCAATTAGTTAAAAAATTCTTTTTAAAATTAATATGTTTTGTTCAAAAAGGTCTACTTTACCCCTCAGCTGAGTCTTGTACGCTTTTGCGATATGTAAAATTAAGTCTGTTTGGTAAAGGAAAAACAAATCAAACCGATCACACCACCGATCACAACTAAAGCTCAACTTAGTCATCAGTCAACAGTAGCCTCCAGCAATCATGTAACCAGCAGCACTGGGGAGGACCCTGACTTTGCAGTGGATGAGCTCATGCAGATCAAACTTTTAGTACTCCTGTTTCTCTGGCACTAAAAAGAGGTCATTCATCAGCTTGTGCAACAACACTGTATTTATGGACAAAGGTAGCCAGTTACATATCTTTGAATTCTGGTGCCTTCAGGCACAGGTGTATAAAATAAAGCACCTGTATGGGTCGTTCTGAAGATTTCGTGAACTCAAGCGTGGTGATGAAATGGGATCTCGCCGTTTCCTTCCTCCTATATATTCCACAATCAACAATCGGGTGGGAGTGTTTGGGAACCACAACAACGCTGCCAAGAAGTTACCGACCAGGTAAATTAGAGATCGGGGTCGCGTAAAAGTCGAAAGCTGCAGACCGACTGTGTCGTCACAAAAAATGCGTACCAGGAGCTTCATGGCTTTCATACTTCCTGTAATCTGTAATATGTAATGTTTAAAAGCTATGACTCCACTCGAAAATTGCCAAACAAAAGGAAATGTGTTTGTGAAGAGTTTTTCGATCACCCTTTGCACCTAATGTCTCTCCTGTTTCTTTGCAATTAGACGGACATGTTTGCACTTCTATAACACTGGGTGCTTTTTCTGTGAGCTTATTTATCATTGACTTTGTTGTGTGACCTGTAAACAGGACCCGCATTTGTTTATGTGATACCATTGTGAGCCAGCAAAATGTGCCCCATCTAAATCAACAATAGCTTTGATACTTTATTCCACAAAATTAAAGTCTCTCTTTTATTGATTTCATAAAATTTGAAGAAGATTATGGGTATGAGTAATAATTTGGTAACAGACAGTATATCAACTATATTCATATTAAGCACTGTGCTAAAGTTTAAGTACTTTAAGTTTAAGTATTGGCAGCTGAAGAATTTATCTATGTAAAAAAATGCCAAAAAATAAGCAAATATAACAAATTTCTGCACAGACTGTATCAAAGAGAAAAAAGGAGTTTTGATCTAAGACTTATTTTCTGTATGTCAGCCACTCACTGATTACATGCTATTGTGTGACATCACTTCAAAGTTTCCAAGTGCAAAGCTGGTATTATTCAGCACACTGACACTGCATCTACATACCACTGATACTGCCATTATTTTCTTTGTACCTTGTTCTGCTCGCCTGGTGTGTTTTGGATGTATTTTTGTCTCTCACAGGTGTGAATCTATTAGCAGCTGTGCTTTTATAATGTCTTCACCTGGTCTTGTGTCCTTTCAGAGACCAGCTCTGGTTTGCAGTGAGGCCTTCAGTGCATTCCTCTTCAAGCACTGTCCTGTGGTAGCTGAGCGCTTCAGTCCCACTCCGTGGTGCTGGGGAGGCCGGCTTCAAACGCTGGTCTGTGCTGTCCTCAAATCCAGACCCCCTGTCAGTTATCGCAAGTAGGAAGAAACCCTAATTTTTCAGTTCACTACTATTTACAAGAGGGTTAAAAATCTTAATCTAAACATTTAATTAAATAATGAATATCTTGTCTCGTCCCTTCATCTCCCAGTGAGCTGATCCGTACAGTGGATGGTGGTCAGATCTCTCTTGACTGGTTGGACAATCAGGCCAGTGTGACCTACCCAGAATCCTCCACGCGTCCCACAGTGCTCATCCTCCCCGGGATTACAGGAAACAGCCAGCAGTCCTATGTGCTTCACGCTGTTAGCCAGGCCACACGCCACGGTTACAGGTCAGCTTCACTCCTCACACAAAATGAAGTGATCTTTAAGCAGCCCTAACAGGAAAGTTTACATTAAGCAGGAAGCTTAATGTAGCTTGTGCCTGGTATTTGCCTGAATTAGTTTTCATAAATACTTTCCTTCCTAGATGTGTGGTCTTCAACAACAGAGGTCTTGGAGGGGAGGAGCTGCTGGTAAGTACAATGAATACCTAATAAATTTATAGTTAAGTAAAATCTAAGTAAAAACTGCCAAAACACTGTTTAAGAAAGAAGCTCATGTTCCAGAATAAACACCTTCAAGCTTGACTGAAATTTGCCCTCATGGAGAAGCTAGATGCCTTCTGGAGAAAACTTTATGGTCAAATATTTCAAATATGAAAACACTGTCTGGGGTTGTTTTCCTGCCAGTGGTGCAGGCACATTAAACAATGTGGATGGAATGCTTCTAGTGTATCCAGAGAGTACGCACAGTGCTTCATTTGTTCCACTTTTTTCATGTTACAGCCTTATTCCAAAATTTTTATTTTTCACCACAAAATTCTGCAAAGTAGAACACCCAAGTACTTGGGTGTTAATATTTCATTACGAGTTTAATAATAAAAACATAATATGTACATAGGAATTTGCAGCCTTTGCTCAATACTTTGCAGAAGCAGCTTTGGCAGCAATTACAGCTCAGGTCTTTTAGAGTGTTACAAACTTGGCACGCTAACCTTTAGGCAGTTTCTCCCATTCTTCTTTCTTCTATCCAGTTGGAGGGGGAAGGTTGGCATACACCAATTTTCTGATCTTTCCAGAGACATTCAATCGGGTTCAAGTCTGGGCTCTGGCTGGTCCAGTCAATGACATTTGCTGAGTGGAAACCACTCCTTTGTTTGTTTGTTTGTGTGCTTTGTGTGCCTTGTTGGAAGATGAGCCTTTACCGCAGTATGAGTTCCAGAGCACTCTGGGGCAGGATGTTTTGATATATTACTGCGTTTATCTTGCCCTTGACCCTGACTAATCTCACAAAAAACATCCGCACAATATGATGCTGCCACCACCGCGCTAAATTTGATGTCATGGTATTGGCTGCCTGGTTTCCTCCAGACATAAAGCTTGACATTGAGGCCAAAAAGTTCAAGCTTTTGACCCAACAAAACAATGCATTTGTGACCAGTTTTCCAAGATTAATTTCTTCAGGCATAGCTGGTTTCAGTGTGTTTCTTAATATAAATATGGAGAACGTCATCCTCAGTGCACCATTTCACAGCAGTAATAGCACTAACAGAAGATCTGAGGCTTTAGCGCTGCATGTAACTCCCCTCTTGTATCCCTCTGCTTGCTTCAGACACCAGTCACCTACTGTGCTGCCAATACTTCAGATCTTGAGTGTGTGGTGCAGCATGTCAAAGGGCTCTACCCCAGTGCTCCTGTGCTTGGGGCTGGTGTGTCTTTGGGAGGGTGAGTTGGTGCATAGTATTTCCGCTGGCCTCCATTTCTTGACCTAGATTTGTCGTCTGTGTCTTTCCTCCATTTCTTTTATTATTATTTTTTCAACAATTTTATAATCCCTTTCTTCTCACCCTGCGGCAGCATGGTGTTGTTAAACTACCTGGCCCGTAAGCACACCGAGTCAGGATTGGTTGCCGGCATCACCATCTCCGTACCCTGGGATGCACGTAAGTCCTCTGACTCGATGGAGGAACCGCTCAACTGGCTGCTCTTCAACAGGCACATCACGAGATCCTTGCACCAAATTCTCAACAGGTCGGATAAGTTATGGTTGCTAAACCTACATTTGCGTTTGTAAATCCAGTTAAATAAAAAACAAAAATCTGTTTCTCACAGGCACAGGAAGATTTTAGAGAAAGTGGTGGATGTTGACTATGTCCTGAAGGTATGATACATTATTACTCCCAGTTTGTCAGTTTCTTAGATGTATAATTGACTCTCCATTCATCGTCATCTTGTTTTCACACCCTCTTGTAGGCTCGGTCCATCCGTGAGTTTGACGAACGCTTCACGTCTCTGATGTTTGGTTATAGCTCATGTATGGATTATTATCGCGATGCCAGCCCAGGCAAAAAGCTCCCCAATACAGCCGTACCCATCCTGTGTCTCAATGCCTCCGATGACCCTTTCTCTCCACAGTCTGGTGAGTACACAACAGGAGAGGTGTGTCAGTATAAGCACTGCAAAGGGGAAATAACAGCTGTAATGGTTTACTCATAAATGCTGATTCAGTAGGCCTTGTCAGATTTGGCGCACAAAAGATAAATCAAGTTTTGTAATTGTTGAGAATTTATATTCTTCTTCATAACACAATTCCTTTTTTTTAAATGTAATCAAGGATGTTGAAGTCACATGAAAGGTTTCCGATTCACGTGTCTGCTTTGTGTCTACTCTGCTCTCTGTTTATATTCATTTGGACTTCTTCTTTCCTGCTCTCACAGCCTTCCCAGTGTCTATAGTTCAGGATCTTCCTAACGTCGCCCTGGTATTGACGGCACATGGGGGACACATTGCCTTCTTGCAGGGTTTTTTTCCTCGAGGTGAGAACTACATGGAGCGCTTGTTTGGCCAGTTTGTGCACGCAGTCTTTGAACACCGGGAGGAAATGAAGCAAGCCTGTGGTATCAGAGAGGAGCAGATGAAGGACTAATGAGCAATATGAAGGCACTTACACTGAAGTAATACAAGATTTGCAGCTGCAACCCTGCTCATCTACCTCATGACCTCAGGTTCATATTCTGTAGACAGTCAATTTTTCCTATGATTACACTTTGCATGCTGTAGAGTGTGGATGGGACACCAGTGGTTAATGAGCTGACACTACGTGAAGACCAGTAACACCCTGTGTGGTGTTTCAGATAATTGTATCTGCTGCCATAAAGTGTAATACTGAATCGTGAGCGTATCATGAGGACCAGATCACTATGTATGTGTGCTGAATGTATTTTTATTAGCAGTAAACTGAACATCAGTTGTTTGTTTGCAGTGATTTCCATGACAGAACCATTTCTGTTTTCAATGCAGTGCCACGTGATGGCCTGGAGATCACGGCCATTTAATACTGACTTTTTGCACTTGTTCCCTGTGCACAGAGATTCCTCTAGATTCTCTGAATATTTTGATCATATACTATGATGAGATATTCAGCGATTTTATGTTATTCTGAAACTTTCACAATTTTTTGCAGATTGGTGAACTTCAGCCCATCTTTACTTCGGAGAAACTCTGCCTCCCTAAGATGCAGAAATATTCCTGACCTGTTGCTAATTAATCTAATAATTTGCTAAACGTTTCACTAGTTGAGAACAAGGTAACATAGGGTTTTGAAATTGACATCGTAGATGTCTAATATGAGGCTGAGGATTAGCGCTGCCAACCACCAGTATTTTTAGTGAATGTTAATTCACGTAATAGGGCTAGTGGTAATATTTTTATTGGTACTTGCACATTTGGTGTCAAAAGACATGAAGAAGGAGGAGAATGGAACAAAGGCCACAACAAACTTTTATGGTGATAATAAATTAACCTGAGGGAAAGGTGGGATGAACAAGAGTAAGTTGAAGTGTACTAAAGGAGCAATGAGGTGAAGAGGGAAAAGGAGATACATTTGTACATACTGAACTGATCAGCACAGGATACATTGTTAGAAATATGAGGCAGAAAGAAGGCAATTCAATTTCATTCAAGTCCTCAGAAGAAAAAACTAATAGATATTTTAAAAATGCCAACCTACCTGATAAAAATAATTATTTTTGTTTTTAAAGTCGTAAATAAACAGAAGTTTCGATCCAAGCTCCACACCAGCTCGTGGCGGTAATGCAATCATTTATGGATTGTTTTTGATTGAGTCTTTATTTTGAACTTGTTGAAAAAGTATAACAACATAGAATTAAAACGAGACAAACAAACAAAGCAAAACAAAAGGAAAACGAGCAACCACAACTACAAATAACTTTCATGCTCAAAAAGGAGCAAGAAGAAGCATAAGCTTAGTTAATCCCACCCCCTCATCGACTACAGCTCTGCATTTAACACCATCATCCCCTCGAAACTTGCCACGAAGCTCGTCGACCTTGGGCTGGGAACACCAATCTGCAGATGGATTCTAAACTTCCTCACAAACAGGCCCCAGGTGGTGAGAGTTGGTAAGCACACCTCCTCATCACTCATCTTAAACACAGGTACGCCACAGGGTTGTGTGCTTAGCCCCCTCCTATATTCCCTGTTCACACACGACTGTGTTGCTAAACACGAGTCCAACACCATCATCAAGTTTGCTGATGACACAACCATCATAGGCCTCATCACAGGCAATGATGAGACGGCCTATAGAGAGGAGGTGATGGCGCTGTATGAGTGGTGTCTGGAAAATAACCTGACTCTCAACATCAGCAAAACTAGAGAGATGATCGTGGACTACCGGAAACGACCAGTCAGAGAACACCAGCCCATCCACATCAACGGTGTCAAGGTCGAAAGGGTCAGCAGCTTCAAGTTCCTTGGAGTCAACATCACCGAGGACTTCTCCTGGACCCTTCACACAGACACTGCTATCAGGAAAGCTCGCCAGCGGCTCTACTTCCTGAGGAGGCTGAGGAAGTTTAGCATGAACGCCAACATCACCTCAAATTTCTACAGGTGTACGATCGAGAGCTTGCTGACGAGCTGCATCACAATTTGGTACGGAAGCTGCTCTGCCAGCAGCCGTAAAGCACTACAGAGGGTGGTGAAGGCAGCAGAGCACATCACTGGCACGAGGCTTCCTGCCATTCAGGACATTTACCTCCAGCGATGCCTCCGTAAAGCACACAGCATCATCAAGGACCACAGCCACCCAGCACGTCAGCTGTTCTCCTTGTTACCATCTGGCAGACGTTACAGGAGTCTGTCTGCTCGGACTACAAGACTTAAAAACAGTTTTTACCACCAAGCTGTACGACACCTCAACCACAACACTTAAACACACACAACACAGCACTCAGAAGCTACTGCAGCTTCACAAGTACTCTGTTTAATCTGCACTGGTCACTTCACTTTATTGTCATTGATATTTATATTTAAAGTGCAATACTGTAATTTTCTGCTGCTCATTCCTGTGCAATATCCCATCTACCCTCCTGTCATATTTCTTTTCAAGATTTTCTTATTTAATCACTAGTGTACATATGTTTATATTTATAGATACATATATATTTAGTCATCTTTTCTCTTTTACCATGTCTCTCTAATATTTTGCTCCTTACTATTTTTATATTTTTATATTTTATTTTATTATATTTTATTATATTTTCTCCTACTATATCATGCTGCTGAGTGACTGCTGCTCGTAAAACACATTTCATTGCAATGTTCACCCTGTGCTAACTTGCATATGACAAATAAAACTGAAAACTGAAACTTTTCCACTATCTAGTAATCAACAGACTACAGAAGTCCTCCTTACAATTACATTATATGTTACGTGTATTTAAAAAAATGTATATATCTTTCTATCTATCCATATATACATATATATACACATACATATACTCATTTTCAATAACCCCATAGAAAGTAAAAGAAAAACTATATCTCCATATTTGTAGTTTACATGGATCGTAGCCATGACGTTGACATTGAAGTTGGAGCTTTTGTCCAATCAGGAGCTTCGCCTGTGAAAACTAGGAAGCAGCTACTCCCGGAGAAAACACCAGACTATTACCTGATGGCTACCGGCGTCTAACGTAATATCGCCAAGGCTGCTGGGAGGAGTCGAAGTACAACATATTGAACGTTAGATGTTTCTGATGAAGGCAGGTTGTCGGGCATTAAATATCATATTCTTTCTGTCTTGTTATTCCGTTGTGTCGGTTAACGACGCCGTCGGCTAGCAGCTCAGCTGTCAACCGCACTTAGACCGTTGTCATGTTTCTGACTCATGTGGAGGTATGGAGAACATACTGGGAGTGTGTTTCCAGGCCGTACACGGTGATCATCTGCTCCCTCACAGCCGCAATGTACTATCTGTGGGGCCGCGAGTGTCAGGTTAGTCTCTGCTGTCGAAGTTAGCGGCAAAGACTCCGCCATACATGTTTGGATACAAAGATTCAGAGCTTTGAGTACAAAGCTCTGAACCTTTTTTTAAAAAATTAACTTTATTTTGTATAAAATTAAATCTGTAGGTTATAATATTGTAATATGTGTATTATCTGTGTATGAGATATGATCTTTTATTCTACAAAATTAAAGCCTCTCTTTTATTGATTCCATAGATGAAACTGGAAGAAGATCATGGTTATGACTGATTATTTGGTAATAAGCAGTATATCAGCTATATTCATAATAAGTGTTGTACTTAAGTTTAAGCAGCTAAAGTGAGGATAATTTCAAAGTATGGCCAATAGTAGAATTTGTTTATGTAGAAAATGCAGAAAAAATAAATATCTAAAATATCTTCACAGACTGTAAACAAGAAAATATGAATTTTGAATTGATTATATTTGAATACTATTTTCAAATATCTAAAACGTTGGTAAGAGTTATTTTCTCATTGTTAGCTACTCGCTAAATGCTATTGTGTAACATCACTTCAAAGTTTCCAAGTTATGTATTTCTTGCAAAGCTGGTCACATCACAGCTACATACCACTGATACTGCCATTATTTTCTTTGTACCTTGTTCTGCTCGCCTGGTGTGTTTTGGATGTATTTTTGTCTCTCACAGGTGTGAATCTATTAGCAGCTGTGCTTTTATAACGTCTTCACCTGGTCTTGTGTCCTTTCAGAGACCAGCTCTGGTTTGCAGTGAGGCCTTCAGTGCATTCCTCTTCAAGCACTGTCCTGTGGTAGCTGAGCGCTTCAGTCCCACTCCGTGGTGCTGGGGAGGCCGGCTTCAAACGCTGGTCTGTGCCGTCCTCAAGTCCAGACCCCCTGTCAGTTATCGCAAGTAGGACAAAACCCTAATTTTTCAGTTCACCACTATTTACAAGAGGGTTAAAAATCTTAATCTAAACATTTAATTAAATAATGAATATCTTGTCTTGTCCCTTCATCTCCCAGTGAGCTGATCCGTACAGTGGATGGTGGTCAGATCTCTCTTGACTGGTTGGACAATCAGGCCAGTGTGACCTACCCAGAATCCTCCACGCGTCCCACAGTGCTCATCCTCCCCGGGATTACAGGAAACAGCCAGCAGTCCTATGTGCTTCACGCTGTTAGCCAGGCCACACGCCACGGTTACAGGTCAGCTTCACTCCTCACACAAAATGAAGTGATCTTGAAGCAGCCCTAACAGGAAAGTTTACATTAAGCAGGAAGCTTAATGTAGCTTGTGCCTGGTATTTGCCTGAATTAGTTTTCATAAATACTTTCCTTCCTAGATGTGTGGTCTTCAACAACAGAGGTCTTGGAGGGGAGGAGCTGCTGGTAAGTACAATGAATACCTAATAAATCAGAATAATGTCAAATTAGTTTTTAAAAATCTGTAAGTAACATGTCAATACACTCTGAAGGACCCCAGTGAGTGAGGAAAGTGAGGATTTTTAGAGCTGAGATGTAGGAAACTGTGGTGGTCTTGAACTCTCATCCCCCCTGCAAGGATTCTAGCCTTTGGTAGATGGGTTTCAGATTTTCCTGTATCCCTCTCCTTGCTTCAGACACCAGTCACCTACTGTGCTGCCAATACTTCAGATCTTGAGTGTGTGGTGCAGCATGTCAAAGGGCTCTACCCCAGTGCTCCTGTGCTTGGGGCTGGTGTGTCTTTGGGAGGGTGAGTTGGTGCATAGTGTTTCCGCTGGCCTCCATTTCTGGGCCTAGATTTGCCATCTGTCTCTTTCCTCCATTTCTTTTATTTATTTATTTTTAACAATTGCATGATTTGTTTCTTTTCACCCTGTGGCAGCATGGTGTTGTTAAACTACCTGGCCCGTAAGCACACCGAGTCAGGATTGGTTGCCGGCATCACCATCTCCGTACCCTGGGATGCACGTAAGTCCTCTGACTCGATGGAGGAACCGCTCAACTGGCTGCTCTTCAACAGGCACATCACGAGATGCTTGCACCGCGCTGTCACCAGGTTGGATACATTTTGGGTTCATAAATTTTGTCTAACAGTTTTGCGTTTGTAAATCCAGTTAAATAAAACCCCAAAATCTGTTTCTCACAGACACAGGAAGATTTTAGAGAAAGTGGTGGATGTTGACTATGTCCTGAAGGTATGATACATTATGACTCACAGTTTGTCAGTTTCTTAGATGTATAATTGACTTTCCATTCATCATCATCTTGTTTTTACACCCTCTTGTAGGCTCGGTCCATCCGTGAGTTTGACGAACGCTATACGTCTCTGATGTTTGGTTATAGCTCATGTATGGATTATTATCGCGATGCCAGCCCAGGCAAAAAGCTCCCCAATACAGCCGTACCCATCCTGTGTCTCAATGCCGCTGATGACCCTTTCTCCCCACAAACTGGTGAGCACACAACAGGAGAGGTGTGTCAGTATAAGCACTGCAAAGGGGAAATAACAGCTGTAATGGTTTACTCATAAATGTGACGTTTATCTGATTTTATGGTCCTATTCGAAAAAAACAAGTTGGGAACATTGTGTAAAATTGAATGCTTTACTGAAAGTTGTACAAGACATCATATTAAAAGTGTACTGCTAAAGAAAACACCTGGTGGAACATTAGTAACACGGTTGGATATAAATAGAGCATCCAAGGGTGTCTAGGTTTCTCAGAAGTAAAGGTGGGGCAGCGTGTACTACTCTGTTAAAGACTACACGAAAAAATAGTTGACAGTAAAGTTTCTCAAAATAAAGCTGCAAATGATCTTGGAATTTTAGAGAATCAGTCAAACTCTCTGTATGCAAGTGACAAAGCTAAAAACCAAGGGTGATATCTTAAGGCCCTTAGGTCCTAGTGGGTTCATTGCCACAGACTTAGAAACACTACTGAAAACATATGTAAGCGAATACAGTTCAATACTGCATCCACACATGCAAGATAACACTCTCTCAAACACTTTCATCTTTGTGTGTGAGCTCATTTAAGATGGACTGAAGCGACGTCAAAACAGATGATTGAATTTATCTCTGTTATATTAAGAAATGTCTCATTCTTTTTAGCACAATTCCTTTTTTATATGTAATCATGGACATTGAAGTCTCCGGGTTACAAAAGGTTTCCGATTCACGTGTCTGCTTTGTGTCTACTCTGCTGTCTGTTTATATTCATTTGGACTTTTTCTTTCCTGCTCTCACAGCCTTCCCGGTGTCCGTAGTTCAGGATCTTCCTAATGTCGCCCTGGTATTGACGGCCCACGGAGGACACATTGCCTTCTTGCAGGGTTTTTTTCCCCTAGGTGAGAGCTACATGGAGCGCTTGTTTGGCCAGTTTGTGCACGCAGTCTTTGAACACCGGGAGGAAATGAAGCAAGCCTGTGGTATCAGAGAGGAGCAGATGAAGGACTAACGAGCAATATGAAGGCACTTACACTGAAGTAATACAACATTTGCAGCTGCAACTCTGCTCATCTACCTCATGACCTCAGGTTCATGTTCAAGTCATGTAGAAATAGAAAAATGACAGTGAAGTGAATCACTAAAGCTATTTTGAAGTATTTAATACATTTTAGTCAATTTGAAAATATTGTTGGTCAATTGATTGCTACCTACTTTCAGTCACAAAGTCCGTCCGTGCACCGCACACCTGTAGTATGTAGTATGTAGACTGCACTGTAGAGTTCAAGTGCTCTGCTTGTTGCTATTTAAAAAAAGTGAAGAGTTGGTTAATTAAAAACAGCATTATTGTTGTTTTCTTCTTGCTAATTATGTTTTTTTCCCTTTTGCATCAAATGCTTATTTAGTTTTGAGCCTTCAAGAAGTGTTTTCCTCGGGGTTTGTAGCATGCCTTAAAGGATGAAACTTTCCTGTGTTTATACCCTGCATGCTGTACAGTAAACGACACCAGTGGTAAATGAGCCGACACTGGGTAAAGACCATTAACGCCTTGTGTGGTGCTTCAGTATCTGCTGCTATAAAGTGTAATTAAGTATTGTAAGCATCACACAAGGACCAGATCAGCATGTACATGTACTGAATGTATTTTTATTATCAGTAGACAGTACATCAGCTTTGTTTTTGTATTACCAACAGTGCACTGATTAATATGTAGCTTTACTGTGCTAGGTGGTATTAGTGTAGGATTCATGCCATTTTTGACTGAAGCCACTGCTGGCTATAAAATGAAGTGTTTTCAATCATCGGCATGAAGAAAATAGGTGATAATGGTGCTAATTGGTGGCTTTTAATTGTCAGCGTGAGGGTGGATGAGAATTTAATTTTGCTTTTTCAGAAGTTAAAGAGGCTTTTCATGAATGTCACGAATCCATCAGCTATTTGCATGTTTACCACATTCACTTGCCTTTTAATATCTTTTTTTTTTTTTTAACTCACGCCTTATTTTTAAACTTTATTTATGGGCTGTAAAGACAATCACGGTGTTATTGCAATATCATGTAATGGTGCAATATTTGGGCATTGTATGTTTGATGGTGTATCTTGTAATTACACTACAATTAAAGGGTGATAAAGATCGACTGGTGATTTTTACATCTTGAGTTTGTCTGGAAGCTTCAAGTGGCCGTTCACTGCGATCGATAGCAAGTCGCAGCAGGTTTATTTTGTTATAGCACGTATCACCAGGTTTGACCTGTAGTGGAAAAATGTTATAACCCATATGTCAGGGACCAAGCAGTAAAGCATAAAGGACACAGGTGGTTTTAATTAAAAAAAGGGGTTTTATTGACCCAAAAATATGAAAATATATTTAATAAAGCCAAAACTTAAACAGGCAGACCAATAAAAGAGGTCAACTCAATAGACTAAACTCAAGATAATAATTAACAAAACCTCAAACAAACATATGATAAACTGACCTGCTGAAATGGAAACTTAAATACTGGCTTAGCTAAACCAAATGACACACACGGGGGAAACAAGATGGCTGCCATATAACCAACAAATACAAAACAATTAAACAAACATGAAACACCCCCCAGGCAATGAAGCATGTGGTGCTATCCAATTAGGCCGTCAGTGGTACTTCAGGTCTCCCAGCCCTTTGCCACACCTTTTGCCAGACAGGAGGAGAAGCCAACCCCCAGGTAACTCAAACAAAGAAAGATGTATTAATATAACATAAAACAAAACTTTGACCTTGCAAGGTTAATATGTGTGCACGCCATATAAACATTGGAAGGTGCGATGGAAAAATAAATACATTTAATAAAGAAACAATATTGAACAATAAGTAGAATATTTTAAAGTAGTGACTGTAAATTAAACTAAGGTGAATCAACTGGTGGTGAGGTGTGGAGCTTACCATGTGTGCCATGCCATCACACCATATGCTGCCTGTCACTGAGTTACCCTTCACTTGCACTGCTGAAATCCAAGGCCTTTAATCTCTGAGCGCTGGAGTCATTAATGTCGCAGATTAACCAGGAAGATATCAATAATTAACTGTGAACAATAAAGGCCCACGCCCTTTGTCACAATGCTAACCCTCTAACCTCATTTAGAGTCATTTGTGGCCTAGAAAACATCCAGTGGAATTTACTCTGTGGAAAAACAGGAACCTGAAGGAGTAGCCACTTTCCAAATCTGGCAGATAAAATCTACCCTAAAATAGTTCCACACTACCCCAGCTCTTATGTGAATGCAGCCATTTGGAAGAAAGGTGCTTGTTGCGAGCACATTTTTTCTTTCTAAAGACAAAAATGTGAAGGTAGAAGAGTGAGGACTTGTGCAGCTTTTATGCTTCTACTTCAGCTTTGTGGCAGCTTTTGCAGTGACTTGTTTGCTTGTGCTCCCACTTTAATTTCCTCACTTCTCTGTCATCTGCATGAGCGAGAAACAATTATTGCTAATAAACGTCACAGTAATCACAAATCAGTTCCTGTTTTTTTTAAGGTAACAAAATAATGTGAATGAGGTATAAAAGAAGCACCCTGGTACGCTTTTCTTCTACTTGCCCGATGTGTTCTTTCAGGATGAATAACGTGCTGCAACATCACACTTTAGCTGTGTGTTTTCTCAACTGAGCATAATTTTTACAGCCCAGCTTTCTCTCCAGCTCATCCTCCTCCTCCTCCCTCCTCCTCCGCCTCTTCTTCTTCTCCTTCTTGTACTCCTGCTGCCTGTATTCCTCTACCTGGTGTGATAGGAGGAGCCTCAGGTTATGGTTAATGATTCAACACCAGAGCCGTGGAGATTGATAGATACAGAAAAAGAAGGAAAGATTTAGTGAGAGAGAGAGAGAGAGCTGGAGAGAAGTAAAAATAGTAAAGCAGTAGACGGGGAAATGTAAGCTGAGAAAGTATGCAGTGGCAAGAAAAGTAGAAGAAGGAGTATTGATAGAGAGTTTGCAGGCTGCATGCGGTGTGTCTGCTCAGGTGTGTCCAGTCTGTAGCTCATCTGGGGTTCAAGCAGGTCAGAAAAACTGCACAGAAAGCCAAAAACTTCTCTGCAGTGGAAAAGTGGATATCGTTGAGCAGCTCAAGGTGATTATTTGGCTCCTGTGATCCATGCGGCCTTCATAGGCAGGACATTAGATCACCTTGTCTGCTGATCACACCATGCCTGCAGGTGAGTGTGGCTTCAGTCTATTCGTCCACAGATTACGTGCAAATAGTGTCTCAGAGTTGTAGATTAGGTCAGACAGGCCGCCTTCAGGCGTTTATCGGTTCTTTAAATATATTACCGCTGTGTTCAGCTTAAGTTTTATTATTTTTTGATTTACTACAGCGATTAACAAAACGTTATATCTGAGAAAAGGCTGCCTAATAAAGACAAAGCACATGACTTCCTTCCAGGTTTCTATTACAGAGTATCTTATGAGAATTCAGCTGTAGTTACACATGGCCATGAATTAATAATGAAGCAGTATGAAGTGGACTGTATGCTGGCTGTGTCAGTATAATGGTAGCTGGCATCATGTTCCTGCCGTGCAGCTGAAAAGCAGACACAAATATCTGTTTTTCTTTCTTTTTCTCTCCATTTTTTGGCGTTGTTTGCTTTAATATCATGTTTCCTGGGATCCTCCAGGATCATTTACCAGATATATGAATATACGCATGTTAAATGAATGTTGCTCACTTTTAAAGTTCATTCAGTATTTAAATAATAACCTGTTTTGTTTTTTATTTATTTTTTATTTATTTTTATTTTTTTACCATTGTAACAAAAATAACAAACATGGACCAGTGAAACAGCAAATATTCAAACAGAAATACAGCCACCTACCTATCAGTTGCCCCAGGGCTGAAGAATAACTGACCATTGAGTGTCAACCTGCAGGCACTAAAGGTTATCATCTCAATCAGCTCAGATTGTCTTTCTCAACAGCTACAAGTTCCTAGAAAGTTTACAAATTGTGTTTGTGCACGGCTCTGTCTTAGTGTGTGCTTTGGTGACAATTTAATGAACCACCCTGAGGCAAATCTGATATTCAAGTAAGCATGTAAGGACATATTTTTATGATCTGTGTAAACTGACCATTAAGGTCTTTTTCTTTACTGTAACACATTTATGAGCTCTGTGCACTGCAGTCACGTCGCTTTCTGTACTGAAATCCCTGGAAAAATATCTAGTTTAGGCCGCTGTACATGTCTTTTTTAAGTGCCCATGCTCCCTTGCAGAAGAGGAGCTGTTTATATTTCCCTGTCAAATTCTGCTGGTGTTTTACTAAATGACTTTATGAGTTTAGTTTAATCTTAGGCCTGTCCAATGTTCAGGGTGAGGCAGCAGTAACCTGGGGTCATACGATGTGTGCCGTGAACACAGGCAAACACCCTCTCCAGCTGGGTTTTTACTGTGTGTTTAGTAAAATGGTCACATATCCAAGTGTGTTTGTATTGATTGGAGTGTTAAAAAAAAGAAAAAAGAAAAGGAATCTTGTTTGCAGAGATTCTTCAAACAGCTCACCTCGATTAAGAGAGGTATTGGATCTGACTTGTGGTTAACTTCATTGTTAATCTCATGCAGCAGTGCTAATGAATCTGTCAGTTAATATGACCTGCTTATGCATAGTCACAGAGGGTTTTTTTATGTCTCACATTAGTGTAACAACCCACAACCAGCAAATATAAATAATCTGCATATAAACGCAAAGCCTGGAAAAAGTGATCTATCATTTAAGGGTTTTTTATACAGCTTTGACAGGTTTTGTGTCATTATCAGTCACAGAAACTGTAACAGATCTTCAGCAAATGCTGGTAGGGTGTGACAGCACTCAGAAAGCACCCCGTTGACTGTCCATCATTAGTCTGCATTATTCAGCAGGGCTCTTGCTGTGTGCTGCCAGTGAAGTAGGGTTCAGTGCTTTGAGAAAAAGGTATCATCACAGTTACAGTTTAAATATCACCCTTTATGGCTTTGTGTGTAGGAGTTTCCACAAATATCACAACAACTGGGGCTACATTTTATGTCTGTGTTCAGGTGCATAATTTATACAACTTCTCGTTTTCCTGTTATATGAAATTCTCTCATAAATCTTCCTTTTTAAAAAAATCTGTAGCTATGGAGAAGCAAATAGAGGAGCTGAAGCAGCAGCTAGAAAAGCAATGTCTGATCAACAAGGAGCTGCAGAGGCAAAATAAGGACCTAGGTGAGTACAACAATAACTATATAAGCTTTAAATATTGTAGAGACGTCATTGTGCAATAGCAGGTTCATTGAGGTGAATATGGGGATATATATGAATACATGAATTAAAGGTGGAGCTCTTAAAGTTCTGAAGGTTGAGTTCAAATTTAGAGAACCAGAATGAGGCCTTCACAGGACTTTTACTTAAGATGTGAAATCAGTGGAACTTAGACAGGTAGACATGGTCAAGACAAACGGCTGAAACAGTTTGAACAGGAAACTTCATGTGCTCACAGAAACTGGATTAGAGAAGATTCCCTGGTCTGATAAGTCTCCACTTTTGCTGCTTGTTTTGGATGGTAGATGGTCAACATTTCACATCAACATCAAACCATGGATCCATGATCTGGTGATGATGGTGTAATGGCATGAGAGATATTTTCTTGGCACACTTTGAGTGCCTTAGTATTAGATGTGCATTGCTTGCTGACTATGTCCATCCTATAATGACCACATGTCCATCCTCTGGTGGCTAATGTGGCATGTCATAAAGCTCATGTCATCTCAAACTGGTTACTTGAACATGAGAGTTTCACTGTACTGAAATGTCTCGCATGGTCACCTTTGGGATGTGGTGGAATGGGAAAATCATGCCATGGATGACATGTGACAAAATCATGTGATGCTGTCAGGTCAATATGGAATAAAGTCTCTGAGGATTGTTTCCAGCACCATGATGAATCTATGTAATGAAGAATTAAGACAGCTCTGATCCAACCCAGTACTAGCAACATGTACCTAATTACGTGATTGATGAGTGTAAAATGTTGGAGGGATGCAACTAAAATGTTAGACTTTTTTTTTTCTGATCATGGCCAGAGATCAGTTATTAGCATGGATCAGTTATTAGCATGGATCAGTTATTAGCATGGCCCCACTGTACATAAAACACAGAGCACACATGTAGAAAACCATGCAGTCACTCGTCGGTTTATGGGCTTAAATCACAATGAGAGATGGATCAGGCTGATAAGTGGATGACATTATATACTCATGAATGGATGACATTACATACCTTTATGACTTGTCAGTCATAAATGTATCCATGCGCAATGCATGCTTTATGTTATTTGTCTTTGATTGTGATCTTAATTGACAAAAGTGACATCAGTATGTGGCTCAAAGACTCGAAACCAGTGATTCATAAAATAAACTCACTATTAAGGTATTTAATTTCAATTCAATTTTATTTATATAGCGCCAAATCACAACAAAAGTTGCCTCAAGGCGCTTCATATATACTTAGTGAAGTCATAAATCAAGAGACAACTAGGGTCATTCTAGGGTGATTCATTACGTTTGCATTCAGAGGAGTGGACCCCTGCAGGCCATTAGAGAGAATTTACGTTGGCTTCATGTTTCAGACCCATATCCATCTTTTATATACAAAGCACAGAAATCGTCACTTTTAATGTGTTTTGCACATTTAATATGTGGTTTTTTTTCTTCACATTCACAGAAAAACGACTCACCGAGAAAGAGAAACTCCTGCAACAACTGCAGAGTCAGTATCATGATCTCGGTAAGCAGCTCTTCACGGGAACACAGAACAGGGACACATCTACTTATCTACTTACACACATGATTGATGCGATTTCTAATGGCGATCTGTAACCATCCATTTGTTTCTGTTACAGACTTTCCCTCTCAGACCGGTAATGAGATTGAACCTGAGGTCAGGAAGAGCCGTGCAGCTGTCATAGCTTCAGAACCAATCCCAGAGAACCTGGAGATTAAACGGGCGAGGGTGAAGAAAAATGTCAGGTCAGCATCAGCACCTTTCCAACAACTTATTTAATACCCAGTTTGTATGTTGTAGATGACTTCTTTGAACTTTCTATCGGCAGTGAGACGAGCCTAATTGTCAAAGCTATCCAGAAGAATGACTTCCTGAGCCGGTTAGATGATGAGCAAATAGCCATGATGGTGGACCTGTTAAAGGTATCTCACTTCAATCCTGGAGATGAAGTCATTCAGGAAGGCTCTGAGGGAGACAGCATGTACATTGTGGCAGGTGGGCAAACACCTTAGTATGAATGTCTGTCTTTTTATCTGCGATTGCTCCATGTATGTACGGAAGATTTTTAAAACTGGGTTATTATCTTCTTACAGCATCATTTCACAAATAAGCAAATTTTAATATCATTTTTCCCCCTTTCTTTATAGCTGGTGAGCTTTCTGTGAGCCAGTCTGGCCGTGACCTCCGAACTCTAACTAGTGGTGATGTTTTTGGAGAGCTGGCGATTCTGTACAACTGCAAAAGGACAGCAACAGTCAAAGGTCAGCCTGTATAATGATGCCTCCTGGAGGGTTTTGCAGAGGGTTGTAGTGATTGTACTATATAGTATAATGTAATTTATGTGGAGACATATCTGTATGTATAATATAGGACCACATATGTTCTACATATGAGATAATGGATGAACTTTTTGACAGAAATACATAGCAGTACATTGGAGGAAAACTGCCCAGCATGTTAACAACAAAACGTCAACCTAACTCTAGATCATGGTGGGGATAATATCATAGTTTGCTTTGGTATTTGGACACCTTATAGTCACTGAGGGGAGAACAAACTGACTAACAATAACACTTCTGAAAAAGAAGAAACTCTTATTTTGAAAGGACCCAAAGAGTATCCTGATTGAAACTGGCTTAGTGTGGTTTTGGGACTGGTTGTCCAAAATCCCCAAAACGGATGCAGAAAACATGTGAAGGAGGATGTTGCTGCTTATCACAAACTCTTGGAGTCGCATTTTGATATAATGGACATGCCTTGTGCTGTGAAAGGTAGCAGCTTTTTCGGACAATGAAATGTAAAATGTGACAAAACCAAAACAATAACATAACTTTACAGCGACAGAAAAAAATAATAGCTTTTCAGTCACAGTAGGTTTGTAAGAAAGGTGTGTTCAAGTACATCCTTTTACAATGCAATCCACCCATGGGAAGGCAGTTTTCTCCCATCTGCAGCAAGCTTGTCTCTCATTTATCTCACTTTGTCATATGAGTTCTGCGATGGTGATAGAGTGCATCTGCCTATGGTTTTATGTCATTTATTTCAGATTTCATCTATTACATCTGAACAGTATTTGTGAATTTTCAATCAAATCAAACCTCAATAATTTTAAAGGTTCAATCAGTTTTTGTTACAGTTGTAGTTAAATTAATTCAATTGTAAAATATGCTTCAAAGTTAACCGAGTCCACTGCTCTTTTTATTTTTGTTTATTTTTATCTCTATTATTGTGCGCTCATATTGCAGCAAAGACACCTGTGCATCTGTGGTGCATGGAGCGACAGACCTACAGAAGCATTATGACCAACAAGTCCAAGAAGAAACGAGAACAGCTCATGGGCTTCCTAAAGACGTGAGTTTCTAGACTCTGCAGCCATGATAAAACTTTCATCCTGACTCCTCAGATTCTCAGATATCATAACAGTGTTGGTATTTTTCGCTGCACTAATGAAGCAAATGCTTCCCCTATTTCTAATTTTCTCTTAAATTCCCACTTGCCATTTCAGGGCCCACACTCTGAAGGACCTGAATGATGTCCAGTTGTCCAAAATCATTGACTCCATGGAGGAGGTGTGCACCTCGATGTCTTTTTTTGCTACGACACAACAGAATCAAATACGCTGAACACAAGGATGTTTTCTTTCTCTTGGAGTGAATCTGAAAGTACACATTTTTCTTAACATTATTTTTAATTCTGCCTCTTCTAGGTGAAGTACCAGGACAAAGATGTTATAGTTCGAGAGGGAACAGAAGGAAACGCATTCTACATCATCCTCAAAGGAGAGGTAACAATATCTTAACGTGCGTCTTTGGCCAGTCACACCCAGTTTTTATCCAGCCTGTTTCACAAACTCATATTTCTCTTGTGTGCATAACGTTTATTCTTTCCGTTTGTTTGCCTGTGTGCTTGTTTCCCCTTCAGGTGTTGGTGACTAAGAACGTAAACGGTCATCAGAAGCAGATTCGCAGGATGGGAAAAGGGGAGCATTTCGGGGAACAGGCCCTCATACGGTAACCATGGAGACACAACACATGCCTGAGGACATTTGCGAGAGCCTCGTGCAGCACGATGTGCTCCTCGCGCCTTCCTCAGCTGCTGTCAGCTGTGACATTTTTATTTTGCAGATTCTTCAGATTATCCTCCGAATGCTCTCTGGTGACGGAAACATCATGTTTTTCCCTAAATTGTGCAGTTCTGCTAAGATGCAAATGAGCCATTGAAGCAAATTTATTGCTGTGGCTGTCAGTAGAGGTGCATGCATACAGAAACACTGTGTGTGTGTGTGTGTGTGTGATCCTCTGGTGGAATAACAGAGGTTGTTTTGATTATACAAGGAGGATATTGGATTTTTAATAAATATCAAATATCATCTAGCTTGTGTTGTCTGCCTCTAATTTGCAGGACATGCAGCACCATCGCAATTTCACTGGGAATTATTTTTCTCAAAATAATGCAGTACTTTTTCACATTGCATATTTTTTAATCTACATATTAGTATTTGCTAATATATGTTATTCAATTAAAAATATCTCCATGAGGTTCTCTTTCTGCAGCTGTATTCACTGCATTTCCACAGACTTGAATTTTGGCAATGCTTTTTGTCTTGCAGCGAGGTCTCGAGGACAGCAACCTGCACTGCCGACGGCCCTGTTACCTGCTTCTCCATTGACAAGGAGTGAGTCTGACCCAGCACTCAATTCCGACAGTAACCGAATGTGATAGTGTGTTCGCTCAGGCTCTGCAGTGACAGCTGTTGCTCCTGGAGAGGACAATTCTTTGGTGGCTTTACAGTGTGTTTGCTGTCTGTTGTGTTTTCCCACTTGCTTACAGATGCACAGCTTGACTAATGATGCCTTTTGTTTAGGGTATTTGAAGAAACAATTCCCGTAGAGCACCTGGAACTCTTTGATGAGTATGTATTGGAAAAAAAAAAAGCACTTTTGATTGCATAACCACAATTTGTTTTTTCCTCCACCTTGCCGAGAGTGTGACGTGGAGGTAAAATAGACTGCCCCAGTTAGTTTCCTGCTCATATCCTGTCAAATTTATTTTCACTTCCAGCTCCAAAGTGATGCAGGAGGCGCAACCTCCAGAAAAGTCGAGGTGAGTGGCTGTTGAAGGTGAAGGTTAAAATATGTTACAAAACCAACAATTAGTCACCAGAATAAGCTCATTAAGCAGTTATTAGTGAAAACAAATCTTAAAAAATAAAATAAAACCCACACTCTTTCTCAGCCCCAGCTCCACTCTGAGATTGAAGGATCTGGTTCCAGTCTTCTATCAGGAGGGTCGCTATCAAGGAGATCCTGTCACACTTGGAGTTGGAGGATTTGGCCGTGTGGCGCTGGTCAGTTGTGCATTTTGTCTGGGTTTAAAAACACACAAAATATATGTATATATATATATATTTTTTTTTACCATTTATTAGAAAGGTAGAAACTACAGAGGTAGTTTTCACCATCACACCAGAGCAGTCATAACACAGTCATAATGGATGATGTATTATGGTCCCATGTGTCACAACTGTTTGAGCTACCGAAATGGAAAAAGGACATAATAATTATAGCCATGTTTACTCTACATTGGCATGTGAAAGTTGCTGTTGTAAAGAGAGGCTCTGTCAGCCTACTGTAAACACTGATGTGATGTATAAGGTAGTCTGTGAACTGCTAAAGGTAATTACTCCCACAGTCAGAAAAAAATTACAATTTGTTGTTCAGCTAACTTGTGCTCAGCTCTAACCCCTCATTTTAGTTACTGTCGCATTAGCCACTAAACGTTTATGTACTCTAACATATATGGACATTTCTCTCATTTGCAGTAAATCCAAATCCCCAGTTCCAAAAATGTGGGGACACTGTGTGAAATGCAGTGCAGAATGCAATCATTTGAAAAGCTCACAAACCTGTATTTTAATCACGATATAAAAGAAGCAAAACATATCAAAAGTTAAAAATAGGGAAATGTACGACTTTCAGAAAAAAATATTAGCTTGTTTTGAATTTCATGGCTGCAATGTGTCTTGAAAAAGTTGGGATAATTTGTTTCCTTTTTAGTCCAGAGTACAGGATGTTTTCCAAAAAAGAAGTTTAAATTTTGATTCGTCTGACCACAGAACAGTTTTTCACTTTTCCTCTATCCATTTTAAATGAGCTCCGTCCTGCAGAAGACTGGTGTTTTTGGATCTTGTTCATGTATGGCTTACTCTTTCCATGAGAGCGCTTGAACCCCATCCTCCTTGTGAACTGCCCCTCTGCCCCTCTACCCTGCTGAGAATCTCTCCCTGTCAAAGATGCTCGATTCATACCCAACCATATTACTTTGGTACATTGTTACCTGACATGAGAACTTAAACATTTCACACATTGTCCCGACTCTTTTTGGAACTGGGGTTGTCAAATATTTAGCACTGATGACTGTTTTTGCTCTTCTAAGATGACCACCCTGCCCCATGGAAAATATTACGCCGTGAAGCGAGTCAGCAAGAAGCACATTGTTGCCAAGAGACAGGAAGAGCACATGCTGTTTGAGAAGAAGATCCTTAAAGCTGTGCAGTGTGAATTCATCGTCAGGTATCAAAGACATGTGGACTGCAGTGTTTTAAATCCATCGGTTGAGCGCAGAGCACCTGAAAATGTTTTCTGCTCTCGCTGTTTCTAGACTTCATGGAGCTTTCAAAGACACACGATACATCTACATGGTGATGGAGTTCTGTAGTGGTGGGGAAATCTGGACCAAACTCAAAGAAGTGTAAGACGGAAAGTGAAATGATGCTCTATATTTGGAGTTCCAAAAATACAGTTCCAAAAATACATACTTTTTTGTAGAAGCTGTAGCAGATGGAAGTTTACAGAAACTTATAGAAAACCGTTGTCCAACTTATTGCATCTTTGTGAATGTTAGAGGTCGTTTTGACGAGCCTGTCGCTGTGTTCTGCACTGCCTGTGTGGTGGAGGCCTATGCTTACCTCCACAAGAAGAACATCATGTATAGAGACCTAAAGCCTGAGAACCTGATGCTGGATGCGAAGGGCTACGTCAAACTGGTGCGTCTTTACCTGTAAACAAGATTCTAAAGCAAACAAACTTTTTTTAAAATGTGAATTTCAGTTAATGAAGACTTTATCATCACATTTGATTCTTGTGTGGCTGCTTGTCACCATCCAGGTTGACTTTGGTTTTGCAAAGGAGCTGGTTCGGGGTGAGAAAACCTACTCATTTGTTGGTACTCCTGAGTACATGGCTCCAGAGATCATCAAGAACCAGGGACATGACTTTGCAGTTGACTTTTGGTCTCTTGGCATCCTGATTTTTGAACTATTGGCAGGAAGGTAATAATAATGATAATAATACTTTTTTTTTTAAACAACAGAGACATAAAATAACCTTAATGTTTACCAGCAGATGGCAGCAGCACTGTATGGCTTTTTCAGAGCTCAGTGTCTCACAATTTCAGGTTTCAGTCTTTTTAATACCATTCAATAAAAATTAAACATTTATTAACAACACGTTTTTTTCTGTTTTCAAATGGTCAGCCCTCCCTTTTCAAGCTCAGAGCCCCAGAAGATTTATGCCAAAATTTTGGATGGGGAGTTCCATTATGCACCTTATATGAGCGAAGCAGCCAAGTCCATTATCAGTAAACTGTGCAGGTAAGAACAGCTGAGTTTATTGAGAGCACATAAATTACATTTTCATATAGGTCACTGATAATTGTGCAAAAAAGAAAAATGGAATTAGACCTTATGAAAATTTCACTCAGTGGCAACTTCATTATCTACACCGTCCTAGTACTGGATTAGACCCCTTTTTGTCTTATTTGTGGCATAGATTTAAAAAAGGTGCTTAAAACATCCTCAGAGATTTTGGTCCATATTGGCATGACAGCATCACACAGTTACTGCAGATTTGTCAGCTGCACATCCATGATGTGAATCTCCTGTTCCACCACATCCCAGAAGTGCTTTTTACACTAAGATCTGGTACCTGTGGAGGCCGTTTGAGCACAGTGAACTCACTGTAATCAGTTTGAGATGATTTGAGGTTTGTGACATTATTGCATATTAGCTTGCAAGAAGCAGCCATGAGAAAATTGGTACACTGAGGTGTTAAAGGGATGGACATGGGTAGTATTAATACTCAGGTACGCTTTAGCATTTAAAACAGAGATTTCAAAGTAATTTCTACATCGTGGGCCACAGTTTGATCTTAAGTGGGCTGGACCAATGAAATGTGTAAAATTACAGAAAACTATATCTAGTAGTTCACTGCACACACTGTCCCATAAGTATACAATATAGTTTTTGTCAATGTGTGTTTTTGTCTGTTTTTGCTGACTGTGAATTCAATGTAAAAACTGACATTTCTATAGAAGAGTGAATTTAATTACTTATGGATGGCTGTAGGGAAGGTCTTTATCAAAAGCTGTAAAACTGATGAGATTAAAAGTTTAAAAGTCTCTAAATTTATGCCTTTTAGTGGACTGGATTGGAGTCTTTGCCGATTCTGGTCCCCGGGCCTTATGTTTGACAACCTGGTTTAAACACAAAATTATTAAATGGCCAGAAAAAGAAAAAATGCCCCACACCAATACACCACCAGTCTGAACCACTGGTACAACCAAGATGTATCTATGCTTTCACGTTGTTTACGCCAGATTCTGAATCAACTATACAAATGTTGCATCTGAAATCGAGAACAGAAAGCTTTTTTCCAAACTTCCATCATCCAGTTTTGGTGTGAATTGTAATGTCAGTTTCTATCGTTCACTGGATATTTTCTCTTTTTTGGACCATTCTCTGTAAACTCTAGAAATGGATGTGTAGGAAAAAATCCCAGTAGATTGTCAGTTACTGAAATACTCAGACCAGCCCATCCGGCACCGACAACCACGTTCAAAGTCACTTAAATTACCTTTCTTCCTCATTCTGATGCTCAGCTTGAACTGCATGTCTTAAATGCATTGGTTTGCTTCCATATCATTGGTTGATTTGAAATAGAATTCACAAGCAGTTAAGCAGGTGTACCAAAAAAACCCTAAAAATCCCCCAAAATCTTGTCGGTGAGTTTGCTTGTTTGGAAATGCCACAGTGCCTCAAAGTACAGTGTGAATAATGAAAAATGACAAAAATGTCTGAAAAACAAAGCATTCCATCATTAGATGCATTTGTATTTATATAGAAATATATTTGTAATAAAACACACCTCTTGAAAAATGAAAGCTCATGAAACCAAAAGCAGTTTCTGAACTGCCTTCTCTCTGAATGATGCATTTTTTCAGACCTCGGCCTGGTCAGAGATTAGGAAACACCAAAAATGGGATCAAAGATGTCCGGCATCACAGGTAACCATGGCAACACTCTCTTCTTTGGTCACCTACTGCTGCCTGTACTGTAGTACATTACACTACACCACCAGTCTGAACCACTGATACAACCAAGATGTATCTATACTTTCACGTTGTTTATGCCAGATTCTGAATCTACTATACAAATGTTGCATCTGAAATCGAGAGCAGAAAGCTTTTTTCCAAACTTCCATCATCCAATTTTGGTGTGAATTGTAATGTCAGTTTCCTGAGCTCTTCTGCTTACCTTGGTTGTCACCAGTTGTTATCTGATTTACTGTTGCCTTCCTATCTAACTTGAAGCAGGCCAGCTGTTCTCCTCTGACCTTTGGCATCAACAAGGCATTTTTGCCCATATTGAACAGGCAACAGTAATTTTATACATTTACTAATCTGTAATGATAAACATTATGCACCTTTCCACCTCAAGTGCATAGCACATACAATGTTGTGTAATTATTATAGCAGTATTACTATACAGTGAGTACATTTACTACAATAAATATATACTATGTGAAAAATAGGGAAGTGATTAGCAGTCTAAAGTTCTTTATACAGAAAAACAGCATGGTGATTTTGTCGTTATAGATTATGTTTCTACACTGCTGATTGAGCCTTTTTACCTTGTTATTATTTTATGATTATAAAAGCATGTTTAATAATAATAATAATAGTAATAGTAATGACAAAATCTCCCTTTTTACCTTCAGGTGGTTCAGCAGTATGAACTGGCACAAGCTGCGTGTGGGTCAACTTGAGGCTCCCACAGCACGGCTTATCCGCAAGGCAAGTCAAACCAGTGTTACTCTTACATGGAAAGCAGAATCCTTTTTTATGTTTAGAGAAAGCGAAACAAAAGAAGGACCGCAGGCATGATTGTGTGGAACAAATATTACTGGTTTTTGCAATGGCTAAAGAACTTTTTGATACATGAAACCCACTGTGTATTCAGACTATATTAACAAAACCTGGGTCTGAAAGGTTATTACACACTGCATGAACATGAAAAAATAGAAAGTCCAAATGGAAAAAAAAACCAACTAATTTTTTCACCCTCATATCATTACTGCCCCCAGAAAGAAAATTAGCCTATCGTAGTTGCTCCAGTTTCTTGCTCTTCTTGTCCTCATCCTCTTAGTCATGTGTTAAGATTAAAAAAAAACCTGTAGGATTATTCTTTCAAATGAACATTTAAAAATATTTTACTAAATGCTTCATTCAAAAGTAAATGCTTCTTTAAAATAAATGATCAACTCCCCAAAAATGTTGAATCTGCTTCATTGGGACTATGTGGGTGTTATTTGGAGAGATGTACTTTTTCACACTAGCCTAATTTTGTTAAAATGAGGGGATTTAAGAGTGTTTAATATTACTGATTAGAAATAGATTACGGGATAGGCTGTTTTATGAGCTTCATTAACATTTCATCCTCTTTCAGGGTCCCTGCTACATCAACTTTGATCGCTTCCCTCATGATCAGACGAAGGCAGAAGAGGAGTTCTCTGGCTGGGACCGTGACTTCTGATTCTGATATCTATGTTAAAGGATCAAGAAGAGATCCCCATATAGGATAATTGTAGGTGGCCTGAGCTGGAGCCAAAACAGGGCTAAAGTCATATGAGGGTGGGAAGAATTTCCTGTTTGGAAAAAACAAAACAAACAACCATGTTGATTTAAATTTGATTATTGGGGTGAAACTGTATCGAATCATGCACTTACGACATGTGCCGAAATTCCTCTTTTGCTATTCAAAAACAACCATAAAGGTGGATAAGGGGCAAAAATATGTAAACGTGTTACAAGAACATGGTACAACATTTTGTTTCCAAATACAGTCCAAGTCAATTTGGTGTCTGGTGGAGAAGTGCCAATAACAACATCTATATAACACGTTTTACTGATTCCAATAAAAACACCCATCCCTGTGTTTAGTGGAGAGTTTCTGTCATATGGTACAACTTGTACCAAACAACAACAACAATAAAAAAAACCCTGTTCTTATTAAACCTGGAAATACAATCATTTCTAATGCCATAGCTGTAATGTATGTCTGTGTCTATTGTTCCTTTGAATCTTTCAAAGTTTTAAAGAAAAAAAGTGCTTATCCTCTTGATAAAGTTGTTTACGTTACACTGTTACTTTCTTGTGGTGTTGGGCCTTGATTTCTAGATAAAAAGATAACTGAACATCATGATGAAGAATACCTTTTTGATTGAAGATAAAGAAAAATTGCCCTTATACACTTGATTCAGCTCAATTTGTTACTGTACTGCAATAAAATACCAAGCCGATTTGATTTACTTTTTTTCCCTCCTGCTGACACCAAAGTATTCAGAGATTAGATTTGTGATAGATGACAATGCATGGTGGAAATGCGTTTTTAAGGATGTTATCAGGGTGGAAAGTGGCATGTGACAGAATAAGGGTTTAATCTCATGTTCTTGACAATGGCTGCAGCTGACTGTTTGGGTCTGGAAAAGGCACAGATGTCTGATGTGGCAGCAGGTTTTAGAGCTGGAGGAAGGAGTCTTCCTGTCCCCTCCTGTTAATGCGCACGATGTGCCTGCTGAGACCAGTTTTCCACATCACGACACAAACTTCACAGGAATAAAAACCACATCTTCCAGAGGGAAAACACCCGCTGCCAGATGTTTCCTTCCTACAGAAGACCCAAAACACATTGAAGCATAGACTCTAATACCCCAGCAGCAATGACAGAAGCGGCCCAGAGGATGCACAGTATAGTTACAAGTATTTCCTATTCACAGCAGTAAACCGTGACTTCCTGTTTGCAGATCACTTTATTTTACCTGTGATGCATGTGGTATGATTAACAGAGCAAACACAATATTCTCTGTTTAACAATCCAAGTAACTCATAACAGTTTTCTGATTTCTTGTCACTCTCTCGAGTAGCATTCATGTCTATTAAAGCCCCATTTCTTCCAATGATGCCGTAGATTTCAGCTGCACTGAATGCATCTCCAGACTCAATATAAATGATAGATTGAGCAGAAAGGGGATCGAGGCTGATAGACTCAAACGAACATTTGCACAGTCAAGAGATTTATGTAAGCTTATCCTGACTCCTGTCTGTGAGTCTCTATCTTCAAGCTCATTTTCTTGCGAGGAATATTGACCGAGCTCCATGTGAGAGGACTGTCTCATGCAGCCTGAAGTTTAACCTGAAACACTAAAGAAGAAAAAAGAAACACCAGGGAAAAGCAAACATTTGCGCCTCGCTGTGTTCTTTCACTAAATGTCCTTCCCGGTTGTGTTTTCTCCACTGAGCAGTCTTGAGTTAATTAGGCTCAGTGCTAACACCTGTGCTGATTAATTATTGTTTGCACCTGTGCTGAGTCTACTTAAGCCCCTCTCTTTGCTTGCTGCTTTGTTTGGTCACTTATGTTTGAGAGGTCTGAGTGGGCATCTGTTTCTGTGTAAGGCAGGCCTGATGAGTGATTGGCTGCCCTGAGAAATAATACAAAAGTGCAGGAAACATGTAACCACTTCAATCAGCACTCTCAATCTGACTTCTCCATGCAGGTATTATATTTCTCATAAAGCGATCATAAAGGAGCCACTACTTGATGCTCTATTAAAAGCACTCCAGACTGGAGATTTTAGTGTGTGTGTGTTTTTTCCTATACCCCAATGAACCATCAAAACCCAGAACATGTAAAACATTATGTACTCTGATTGATTGTACCCAGTTGAGAACTGGAAAATATTTGAAATGATTGTTGCACAGCTGGTTATGATTGCATTCATGCTTGAATGAAAGGTCCTGCAAATTTTTTTTTAATTGTAATTATTTTTTATTATTATTTCCATTATGTATTTTTTTCAACCTCATTTTTATTTTAGTTTAGCTTTTGATATTCGTATGGCTGGTTTAAGAAGTTCTGAACAGGTAAAACAGTACACATGCAACAATTTGTGAATATGGTCAACTCTCATATATAGACAAGTCTCAGTGAATACATATGCACCCACAGCTTCTTCAGGAAATGACTAAAACTAAGGGCATTTTTCATTTTATTTTAGTGTTGAGCATACAATGTAATGCAGGTGAAATGGGTTTGTAGTAGCTTTCCTAATGGAAACCTGCATACTAAGCTTCAAGCTATATCCATCCATCCATTTCTCCACACGCTGGTGTGGTGGAGAGCAGTGTTGCCTCATAGCAAGAAGGTCCTGGGGCTAATTCACCTGCCAGCTTGGGATATTTCTGTACAGAGTTCTGGATAATCTGGCTCCTTCTCACAGTCCAAAACACACACATTTTGGCTAATTGGTGAACTTGAGAACGCGAAGGGTTGTCTCTCTGTGATAAACTGGCGACCTGACCAGGGTGAATCTTGCCTCTCTCTCTATGACAATTGGGATAGCCCCCCCCAAACCTGAATGGAATAAAGGGAGGAAAACGGATGGATGGATGAATGGTTGTCTGTCTCAGTGTTAGCCCTGTGACAGATAGGTGACCTGTTCAGGATGTACCCTGTGACAGCTGGGACAAGCGTCAACCGTAAACACGACCCTTAAATAGTTAGCTAAAATGAAAATTAGGAACTTAAGTCCGTTGGTTATTCTTTAATTTTCCCTATTGTAACTCTAGTTTAAAACTACTCTTGATCCGCTGCCAGTATAAAAATAAATGTGCAGCTGCAGTAAGCAGAGAAAAAATAACTCAGAAATTCCACTTCTCTGACGAGATTGCATGTGTCTGGGTACAGACAGTAGGTGTGTGCAGGAAAAAAAATCAAACAAAAATAGAACTTGAAAGCTAACATTTGATGTGATGGACTATGAAAGCTCTTCCTCAGTGTCCACCTCTCGCCTGTGTTTCCTGTTTAGAGGCAGGACTCATCTCATGTTAACTCATGTGTGAGATTACCTTTGAGATTTCCCTTTTGCCCCCTTCTTTTTTATTTTTACATGACATGTGCTAAAAACTATTGTTTATCAGACTCTTCCCCACCTGTTGCAGCAGGCCAGAAAAAGCGAAGCTCTGCTATTGTATAACTTTTAAAATCCTGCTAAATTAACTGCTGTTATTCACCGTTAATAGTTCAGCTGCTTCCTGACTGAGTATATGGTTTTAATTATATCCTGATAATGTCTGTCTGTGATGAAAATAATGGTATATGCAGAAGCATACTGTATGTATTTTAAACCCACAGCATGCACTGATTTCCTGCCAGCAACCATTATATAACTGTAGTTATATAACATTTAAATAGAGGAAGTCAATGTATGATTAATTGTCTTGTCAATGATTTTTTTTTACTTTTGAAGAAATTATTGCTCCTCAGACACTGAGCACAATAACTGAGTCACCTTTCTTTGAGTATTTCTTGACCTTCTCTGCTATTATGAGGTAGGTCCTTATCTCTGATGAAAATGCTGATTATTCCCAATGAGAGTAGTAATGACCGTAATTTGTGTAATAGGTTATATCACAGCTTTCCTCATATCCCTTTACCCCTTATCTCCTGTTTTCTAAATGACTGGGAAATTTACCTGAAAATACAGTATACTGCCAGTAGCTAAACAGTGTGCACTGACTCATTATCTGCACATTTAAAACTTCAGCGTTGCCTTTTTTATTGTATATGTACAGAGTAAAGCCAACATTTCATGTGTTCCTGTCCTTAAGAGCTATTTTAAATTTCCCAGGGAACAAGTGCTTTAAAACAGCAATCAAAGTTACAGCCAACATTTCATGTGTTCCTGTCCTTAAGAGCTATTTTAAATTTCCCAGGGAACAAGTGCTTTAAAACAGCAATCAAAGTTACAGTTTGAGTGTGGTCGTGCATGAATTCTGTATGCAGATGGATTTAACGCTCCTTCCTAATTTGGCCTCAGCGATGAGTTGCTCTTATGCATGAATGCCCTTCAGGCCCTTGGAAACAGCTGCACTTGTAGGTACCTACAATGTCTCATTTCAGTTCTTCAGCACACTCCAATTATAGTTATAAATACAGGAGCTGAGTAGGTGTAAATGTGGTACATGCGTATGTGCATAAGTGTTTGGTGGGATAGAGAGCGGTTCAAAAAGCAGAATATAAAGGACTTTTTTTAGTCATCACATGGTATTGGACATTATTAAAAACAGGTAACCTGCTCTGGCAAGGAAAGACGTCTTCTGTGAAAAGCCCTAATGTATTTCAAAAAGGTGACAATCTTATGAGAAGATTATGGACATAATGAGCTGACCCTGGTAGAAGAGAATGGCCTTAGGAACTAGATGATGCCCAGCCACTTGCTATGACACGTGCATCTACTGAGCTAAGGATGAAAACTGTGGCTGAAAGAGTTTTATCAGAAGGGATCCTACTCTACTCATCATCCTCACTTCCAGCATTACAGAAACCAACGATCTTGTACATGCCACTCCCACAATCCTAGAAAAACTCGGGTATAAGAGCAGGAATGTCTTATACCCTAAATGTGACCCCACTTTGTAGGTAATTTTACCAAGTCCTCACTGTTCAGCAAATATAAGAATGTGTGTGTGCATGGAGTGCTTAGGTTTGCTGAATATAGACAATGGAAACCCAGGAAAGTCTGTTAACCTGACTGTGATAATTGTTGAAACATATACCTGCAGTTACATCTGTAATTATCTCCACAGATATAGTATAATTAACAAGTTGAGTCCCATTTGTTAAATTGCATATTGTAACAATTTGTTGGCAAACAGATAGGAACAGTGATCTCTAGATTTGTCATTGTTGTGAGGTTGATAAGAACTCATCATGGCACAAATTCAGAAATCTGCTTCAATTTACTCTTTCTTTGGTTGTCCAGTTTGGAATTAAGAAACGTTAACGGGAGCTGGAGCCTACTGTAGCCAACACACACCTGTGGAGAATTTTTAGTATCCATATTTTTGGCCATATTTTCAGAGAACTGAAACTGGACTGCTCTATGTGTAGAGAAATAGGTTCATTTCAGGGGAAATTCATTCTTATACTATAACAGTTGCTATAACAATGTATAGAATATAATGAGAATATTATCAGTCTTTTGCTCTCTTTTGAGTAGTTTCTTTTTCTTTTTCTGAAAGATAGCTGGAACTGTGAATAATAATATGAACGATCATGTACTATTTCCATGTAAATTGAATACATTTCTCACTAGCTGGAAATTTTCTGCTGAGCAGAAACAGACATGAAGAGCTGTTGGAGCTCAGATGGAGGCAGCCATTGATACTGCACTTTTCACCTTTCGAAGGCCATCCATTCAACGTGCAGAGCTTAGTTGGTGTGGAAGGTGGTACAAAGCATTGAAAAACATGAACCGTGACAACTGTTATGACTCCACACCTGACTTCCACATCAGCCTTGACAGCTCTCTGAGACACACACACACACACACTCTCTCTCTCTCTCTCTCTCTCTCTTCATCGTAAAAATATGGTACAGAATAACTACTTTTTTTTTTATCCATTCAATAGTTCAGATGTTTTGTGCAAGAACATTTTCTGTGTTCAACAATGTTTGCTACAATGTTTCCTCTTTTCTTTTTTGGCTGGTAGCATAATCAGTGTATTTATCTGCACTGGGTGGATGAACTAAAGGCAATCCTTGCAGGTTTCCAAAGCACTTTTATAAATTGGGATTGGACATTCTGTCAGTGTCTATCATTTCAGCCTTTTTCACACAGGTTTACAAAAACCTTCAAGGTCACTGAGGTTCCTTGACATCTATGCTGTGGTATCAAATCATAAACCTGTCTAATGGAGTGAAAATCTTTGCAGACCTTGTGAAATCTTGTTTTAATGCCTTGGGCAAAGACTTCCTGCTGCAGAGCTCTCAGAAGTCTTTTAACCTCTCAGTAACATCTGCAGGAGTTTAAAGAGAAATGATGAAATTCTCATAAACAGGCGTAACTTTAAGGCTGCAACAGAATGCAAAGTAAGCCCTGGCTACCAGATCTGACCCAGATCTGGTATCAAGCCGGCTCTGCTGGTTGACTTCTGGCATGATAAGACGTATGTCATCCAGATATGGGCCAGGCCTGGCATAGATGGTACTGTCTATGAGATGACATGCCATATCTGGCTCAATTGTGGTTTGGTTTATGTGGCCCAGGCCCATAACAAACAGGTCTGGCCCGGATCTGGCATCAAGCTGGTACTTCTGACTGACCGGTGTCATGGCAGGGTGTATGTCAACCAGATGTGGGCCAGGTCTGGCAATGATGGCACTATTTATGTTCCTATTTTCCTATTTTAGTTTGAAGATCCAAATGCCACGTTGCAATACTATACTGCTATAGTAGCCAACGTTTCAAATGCAGATTTGACAGGTTTGTGAGTGTACACTTTATCCAAAACCTAGTGACGGTTTACTCATCTCTGCCAGTGAGTGGCTGTAGCTCAGGAGGTAGAGCAGGTCACCTACTAATTGCAAGGTTATTGGTTTGATCCCTGGCTCCTCCAGTTTGCATCTCAAGAGTGTGAATGTGTATAAATGTCGTTAGGAAGCACTCAGTTTAGCAAAAGTGTGTGTGATTGGGTGAATATGGCATGTTGTATAGAGCACTTTGAGTAATCTGAGACAGTAGAAAAGTGCTGTAGAACACTCAGTCCATTCAATGTCTGAACAGAGTTTTGTCATGTTACTTTTGCACTATTATGTTCTGGCACGTTGTTATTACATGGCTTGATTAAGGTACACATTAGGCTGACATCTGGGGCCAGAACTGAAACTGTTCTGGGCCAGCACAGGGCCAGCAGTGTGTCTGCAACTGGCCCGTGGCTGCACACAACTTACACATGGCCCACATACCGCAAAGAATGATGGCCCTTTGGTGGCCCAGATCAGGTTTGCCAGAGGTAATCCACACATGGGCCAGCACAGGACCACCAGTATGTCTGCAACTGGCCTTGTGCTGGCCCATGTGTGGGCCACCTCTGGCAAACCAGATCTGGGCCACCAAAGGGCCGTCATTCTTTGCGGTATGTGGCCTATGTGTAAGCACATTGTGTGGGCCAGATCGGGGCCATACCAATTTTGCTATGTGGGTTAATGGCTATTCATGATCCAAATTATGAAGTGTACTATTTTTGGACAGAATGATTATCGTATCCTAGAATGTATCAGCTCACTGTAGAATACTTTTTAAAGATATTTTAAAAGCTTTATAATTGTCATTTCTATTTATCAGGGACACCTTCTTTAAACGATATCTATTTGTGTTCTTCAGCAAGTATTGAAGTAAAGGTCAGGATGCTATTCATCTTCCCAGCATGGGAGGATATTCTTTCTGCAACAGCCAGCACATGATAGGAAAATGAGATTCAGATAGAAAGGTCAGAGTTTAAATATTGTTCATCTGGCTTTAAAGAGCTGCTCTTTGTTTCCTGTTTGACTTTTATAATTGGCTTCATAATCTCATTTAAATACCTTATGACTGGACATTTTTATTTGTTTTTTAATAGCTCACCTTGTCAGTTTCCCCAGTATCTGGTAAAATGTAATTACATTTCATAATCAGCACAGAGCAACCTGTTGAAAAATGCACAGGGGTGCCGTCTTCCTCCTGCTGCTTGCAGGTGGATGAGGAAATAGCTAGCATGGCTCTGTCAGATGCTAGCAGCACCTACTGCTAACTAGTTAACTGCTTGTTAGGTCACTCTTTTGAAAAGTCATCTAGTACAATACAACCGTGCTACATTTGTTGTGTTAAGTAGTAGCAATACATTAATATGATAAAATACAAACAAACATTCAAACTGATTCAATATCAGAGTACTGCATTTTTGCTCACCCAGCAAAACCATTAAAGTATTTTTGAGAATTAATTTTGAAAATATTTCTGAAAATTGTCTCTCAATTCTGGGCTAAATTTCCACAGGAATCACACTGCATACAGTTCACAAACTTTACTTTTACTAGTAGAATACTACTGTTGTCTGCACTTTAGCTTCTTAAAGCTGTAAAGTGCATTTTAATTTAGTGGTGAAAGGATGTCTGTGGCAGGGGTGTGGTCTCTGGCTCTGCTGCAATGGAGGGGTGGTACAGTAAGCTCACGGGGCTGTGCCGGGAGGACCAAGGTGACAGGTGAGAGAATTAGAACTAATGAAATCTGCCCCTTTTTAGTGCCTGGACTCAGGAAGGAGTGGCATGGGGTGTGGGGAGGAGCTGGAAAGCTGGCTTCCCAGTGGTGAAGCAGTGGGAACGCTGTATTTAAAAAATAAAGGCGCTCAGCGTGACAATTGAACACTGTGTGGGTCCTGATCATTTCACAATGTGTAATGCACAATGGAAAGAGTGATAAAGGAAAGAAAAAAACAAAGTCTTGAATGCAACATGTTGCATGTTCTTAAAAGGCTTTACTGTGTTGCTATTACAGATATTGTGCATTGGGAATATTGAGCATTGACAGACTAAAGGCCAAATGAAAAGGTGAGTATTCCAGTGTTCAACGCAGCAGTGGAACAACAAAAGTAAATGTGTGTTACATTGTGTATCTTAAAAACAATTTTCCACCTTCTATTTTATTTTGCTGTCACAGCTGCACAACTCAGCGGCGCTTAATGAGTGCGAAGAAACAGAAATATCTAAGAATATCATCATGAGGCCAATTATAAGCCAAAAAACTGTAGAACTGAAAGTCTACAAAGGACCTGTCAAAGTCTTTCCACACAAAACCCACGCACCCACACACAGTTCCAGCTCGCTTTCAGTGTGTGAGGTAACATCAACATGTACCTCTTCAACTACAGACAATTGTGGTTGGTGGCTGAGTCACAGCTTGTCTCTGATGTCACTGCAGACAGAATCACTAATGAACGAATTTCCAACCAAGTTGGCTCTGTGGCTGCATTTTTCGGGATGTCGTAGTCTACCTCTTTGCTATTAAGTACATCACAAGCAGCCTTTTCAGTGTGGAGTGACTACAAAGGTTCACAACAGCTATATACAGTTAAAGTCTTCCGCCAGCTGCAAGATCAGAGGGCTTTGAATAAAAAAAGGTTTCACAGAATTCTAGCTAAAGCAGTTTTCCTGTATACACAACCTGTTTGTTAAATAAGTTATAAAACCTGTGGATTATGATTGTTTAAATACTTGTTATCAGTCTACAAAATAAAAAGCAAGGCAAGGAGCAGTGAATCATAGCCTTTCTTAAAAGAGCAGAGTCAGAAGCTGTCCCCTCTTGGTGAAATGTGCTTATAGTCTGTCTGTCTGTTGACAGCTCAGAGGCTGGAAGGTGATGTGCAATGTCACTCTCCATCTTGAAAGTCATTAAGTAACCTGTCAGTTTTCATTAAGGAAAACTGTAGTAGGCTACGGAGAGGCGTCAGTGCTTTTGTTGCAGATTACTTTATGTATTTCTGTATTTAGCACAGAAGAAAGTCGAGGACGACCTAGAGAAGAATTGTACATTATTGCACAAACAGTTCTCAATACAAAACATTCGAGGTAAGTGAAGGTGTCAGTGCAGTCACTCATGAGTAGGCTTCTCAGTCCATGCTGTGCTTGTGAACCATGACGAGCATTTTGCAGCTTGTGACTCAGATCAGTTTGTCAGCACTTGTCCATTATCAGACGGTGTGCGTCATTACTTACGTGATTACCGCACTACTGTGTCCTTTATTGTTGAGGTGCACAGAAAACACACGTTGTTTATCCAGAAGAAATGCAGCAGAGTTCATTCTGGACAAGTTGGCAGTTATTCAAGATGGGGTTTCTGCTGATGTAAAGCAATATACATTGTTATGATTCTCTTTATCACTCTCTCTTTTTAAGGTGTAATTTCATGGGACAAATCTAGTCATAATCTTCCATTTTCAAAGAAACCCTGTAAAAAACTAAAATGTTAACGAGAAGTTTGTTTTGGTTTGTTGCGGCTAAAGGCTGACCGATTGTAGATTAAATCTCTTTAACACATGGGTAAAAATACACGCAGATAATAACACATTACTGAAAAATACAGAAAATTTAGTAAAGTAATTATCTTCTTTGAGAATACAGTTGAATACTCTATACTGCAAACTTCAACACAAACTAGTTTTAAAATAAACTATTTAAATTTTTTAAATTTATTTTACGTTTAATGCTGACTTTACAGACACAATATACCCTATATGAAAATGTAAACTTTTAAGGTATTTATCAAATGCAGTTAAATAAATAGAGCAGGATTTTTACTAATATTTAACTGAACTATTGTGTTTTATTTTGTATGCCGACATTGCACACAGACACAAAATTATTGCACAAAAACCAAAAAGTACCAGTGTCAAAATGATTAGCCTCCCTGTAAATAGTCAGTTGTGTGTATTTCTGCTGGATATTGACCCTGGTAATATTTGGGTTTTTAAAAAAAAAAAAATTTTCAGTTGGATAAGGGGAAAAAAAGAAAGAATAGATCACCATTGCAACTTGTACTCAAGACCAAACACGTTCTCATCCACAGCAATTTGAGAACCACCATTCTAACCACTCTGATTGATATTTTAGTTTTTCTCCAGCCAACCGAAATAAATACATTCTTGTTGTGTTGAACTTGCTTCTCAGTAGACCCCCTCATTGTTTGTGTGGTTAACAGTGTTATAGTCTAGCTAGCAAGCACCACATGACTGATATTCCTGTTGGGATATATTACATCCAGGAAACTTACACAGCACTATTTGTAACCTTTAGGTCCAGGTGCTAGGAAATCTAAACAATTATTTTCCTCCTGTATCTGTCTCAGAGCTCTGTACCTTTTGCATGGCCTTGCAAGTTCTCCACCTCACAACTAGATCCAGTCCTTACTCCTTCTCTGAAACACATTTTTTGCTGAATCTCTGAGTCTGTTGCAATGATCTTAACACATCACTTGAGGTTGGAGTTTTTCCTTCCACTTTTAAAACAATTAAACCACACAGTTAAACCACTAAAGCAATCAAACTTTGATACTAGTATACTAACTAATTACAGACCAAAACCTTCAAACTCATTACAGATCAAACCTTCCCTTTTTGTGCAAAAGAAGTACTACTGGACATCTTCAGAAAATGTGAATGAAGCCATAAATGTTGGTCTTTTAACTGTATTTTTGATTTTAGAGCTCATCCTACTAATAAAGACCTCCCTCACTGCCATTCATACTACACCAAAATAGCTAAGCAATAGATAATTAAATAGACAATTAGATAATCTACTATAGAATTACCATTATAAGAAAAAAGGGGCATTTCCTGTAAATTAAGAGAAATCTCCTGTTTTATAATTACAGGAGAGTCTGGGCTATGAGCTGCTAGAACCTCTTTTATAAGTCTACACATTTGCCTCTTACAATTTAAGCCCAAAGAATTGTGGTACAGCAGCATTTCTTTATCATGTAGAAAAACTGAAACCTACTGTTGAAATTGCCCAATATCTCAGGAAGTAAATGTGTAATGAAACTTCTTTACACTTAGAGAAAGGGACTTTCTTCACTCTTCTGGCCCACTTAGCGGGCTGTATGTGGTCCGACATGTAAAATGAGTTTGACATCCCTGGTTTAGATCATATATTACTGACAGGAAAGATTGGGTATCAGCCACTCATGACTTTTCCTGTGGTGTTCCACATGGCAGTTGTCTTGGTTTATTACTTTTGCCCTTATATGTGCTACCACTTGGCAACCTGTTCACACAGCATAATGTGTTACCATAGTTGTGCAGATGATACGTAGCTATCCCTATCTGAGTTAGATGACGAACTCTCTAACACTGTATTTGACTGACATTAACAAATAGATCACCACAAACCTCTTAAAACTTAACAAAGACAAAATGTGAGTTCTTTTAACTGGGCCTAAAATCAAACATGATATGTTAATTCATACGTTAGGTACATTAGCTCGCAGTAAAACTCTTATTTTAGATTCTGATTAGAGCTTAAACTCCACATTGATTTTTATCATAAAGACAGCCTTCTTCCATTTTAGGAATATAACCAAGACATTACCCTTTATGAGCCTCCATCACTCATGTATTCATTTCCAGTAGACTGGATTACTGCAGTGCTCTTTTTGCTGGACTTCCCAACAACATTAACAGAAGGTTTCAGCTTATCCATAATTAGTTTTATCAGTCTGCTGCAGGATTTATTTAAAATACTGTTACCAGAAAGAAATCTAGCTTCAGGTACTTTACTGTAATTTAACAGCAATATTTGTTTTGCTGCAGGAATAATGGCCCATGCATCACTAACAAATACAATATTTAGTGTTACCGTGTTAATCTGTTGAAATTTACAGTGCTCAACTTTTTGGTTAATAATATTAAGATAAAACCATATAATTATTTTTTTTTAAAGTTCTACATCTTTAGTAGAAACTGCTGATATACAGAGAAACAGTCTTGGATTTGTAGAATGTTACAATAAGGCAAAAAATGTTATGCTGTAAAAAAAAAATATCATGTTTTAGAACAAAAACAAAATGACCTTTTTCATATAAAACCTTTTATTCTAAATATTCAAAATAAGTGGTCATGAGTTAATGTGACATACCATACATTAACACACTGGAAACATACAATGCTATATTGTTTTTAAAAACCAAACAAAGCCCAGGATAGGAAATTCATGATCAATAAACAACATTAAAAATAGCATGCAACACTTGATGATGTCATGTTTTTTAAAAAAAAAGATGTGACCATGAAGCCTTCACATATATTCAACAAATAGAAATATATAAAAAAAAATACAGTGAAAATTATTTGTGTTGTCCTTCCATCACAAATTGTAAAATTCTCATGCATCTTCCAAACCCAAGTTGATATATATTTATTAGTTCATGTTATTATGACTATGATTGATACATGATTCTCGTTTACGGCATTCTGAATCTAAATTAATGAGGGCTGGAGCTTTAAAAGGCCTTTCACAGCATACCCACATGAGCTATTGGAACACCTTTGCAAGCATTTATCGCCGCGTTAAATGATGCATGTGCTTACGTCTATAATGAGGCTCCTCTCAGCTGTCAACGATGGGTGGATACATTCACCATGCTTGAATCAGGATTTTGATGTGAGCTACAGACCTAATTAAAAACTGTCACCTCGGGAAAAGAGAAGGAAACGTAATGTGTGTGGGTGGAAACTTAATGAGCTTCCTCAAACCCGAACGCACACGCTCAGTCGTGCAGTCGTTAATGGTCATACAAACCACCATGTGCATATGGCCTTACGTGTCCTGAAATAATATATAATACTTCATTGACGGTCCTCCTTGACTTTCTGCAGCACTCACAGGCTGTTAATCACGTATCTGACAAGGGAAGCAGCAGCACAGTCTTTTAGGGGCCTTTGCTTTGAGAAGCTACACTAAAGCTGGGATGGCTTTCCTCAGACTACTCAGCAATTATGTACTAATAGTCTTTCTCTCAGTGTATTGCAGTTCAGCACATGGTACAGATAACTGTTTACATGGTATTGATTGCTTTTTAGAAACATAAAGAGAAGTAAGTAACAGTATTATTTGTTAAAGTTCCTTTCTATTTTCCTCAGTGATGCCCCTTTGATTTTATTACACATAATAGCGAATGGCTTTTATACATGAACACACATGACCAGACTCTGCTCAAACCAAGAAAACATGTCAGGGATTATATTGTGCCCGCTAAACTGAGTCACACTTGGGGATTAATGTCACTTGGGAAGTAAAATTGAAGTAATGTCTTAGCCTGTAAAGATCTTAGAAAGGCAAAAAACAAACAAACAAATATAAAAACATATTAAAACTATTTCTTACACCTTTAGGAGGTGGGATGATATGCAGCAATAGTTATGATTTCCAATCTTTTGTAAGAGCCGAATTACTTCAGATTTGATTTCTATACATACAAAAATGAAACATATTTCTGCATTTTTATTTATTTAAATGAACTGGAACATATTAGATACATAGAAAAACTGTATTGAGGTCAGATTAAAAGGTCACTTTTGCTGACCATATCACAAACTACTTTTTCCCCCCAAAGTCATCTAAATGAGTAATGAAATATCAATCTAATATAAGCTGGAGTTAAGTTAGTTAAACGTTACAATTGGTAGTTCGTGGACATACATATTTGACAACTAATCCTTGTATAAGACTTTGTTTGGTTGGTTCAAGCTGTTTTAATTTACTTTTCCCTGAATTTCATCATTGTCTGTGTCTTGGCATAGCAGCTATGGGAATATTAGATGAAGCCAAACTGTAAAGTGTGAAAGAACAACAAAGACCATATAAGGATGCAGGGGGAGGTGCCATAAATCACAAACCTATCAACCATGAAACTTCATTTGTGTCCCATTTGGGGCCTTTGTGCTCTCAGTTTAGCTTAGCATTCATTTTCCAGATTGTGGTTTTTGCTAAAACATCCTCATTTACATTACCCCTGCATGTTAAATGGCATTCAAGGGTAACTGGTGTGCTTGAATCAAAGGGTTGACTGGCCTCACTACTGCCACAACTGGAGTGTCAAGACAAAGGACACTTTGGGTACCTCTAAGATGCCAAAAGCTTTGACAAATTAGCAGTATTTAATGGCAGCAGAATGGAGGAAGGTTGATATGGCATAACAAATCATCTTATAAGACAAACTGTAAAACTGTAAATGGCACTATTAAATGAATGGGACAGTGCACAGTTTTAAATGCACTGAACAAAATCAGACGAGCAAGATGCACTAAAGACACTAGGAGAGACTAAAATGGAAAATATCCCTTAAAAATTGATTAACTTTTATATTTTAATAATTTAAAAGAAGAAGTAGATTCATATTCTGTGTAATTATAAATGGAAGTGAGATATAGGCTGTGCCTGAATAACATTCCTGCCATTAGTATAAATTTTCATCAACACCAAACCTGCAAGAGAGCAGCATTTATTTAAATAATTTCTTCTTGTATATGATGCCGCTAGTATATCTGTAAAGCCTCAATCGGGTCACTAATGTGGCACACAGTAAATAAGGATTTCTGATTGTATACATTCACTAACAGCAATACATAACAGACCTTATCTTTACGAATAGAGGAACTATTCCCCAACCAGCTCAATCACAGAGAGCGGTAAGGTGGAGATGTGCCTCACAGCTTCGGATATTTTACTACTACAGTACCTCAAATGCCAGAAGTTCATTTAAATTCAGTTTTTTCAAAACGCTAGATTTTAGAAATATCTTAATCATCTGTCAGAAAAGCAGGATCATAGCTTTGGTATACTGGAGTTAGAGGGTTTGATCAGAAAGCCTGGCACTGTGGTTAATGTAACTGTCAGCACATTAAGATGGTTAAAGAAAAAAAAACAAAAACTAAGACAGTTGATAGAGCGGTGACCTTTTCTCAAATGTTACCTCAAGTAATCAAATATATCTCAAAATGCTTTCTCCTCCCTTGTCATGCAAACTCCTTCAAGTCAAAGAAAAAAAAAGTCCACTTATTTTCCCACACATCCCAAATACATCTTTATCACTGCCGTTCTCAAAAATAAGAAGTATGAGAGCTCGCACAAGCGCTGCTCAGTCTCTCACACGCCGTCATCCTCAAAGGTTCAGTATACTTTTTAGTAAGGCACAAGTGGAATATTCCTCATAATGAGAAACTGAATGTCAGTCACAAAGGAACTAATATGTCAACATTCATCTCTATAGCGAGGGCAGACTGACCGGCAGATGCAAGGCATATAAATTCATGCTGTAACAAGCGTAATGCAAAAGAAAGTGGGACATTCCTTTGTGTTAGCACAGAGCTGCTGTCTTGTAGAGAATGTGTTCATTGTTGATGATGCAGTGTTTTTATCAGTGAGGATCCTCTCCATCTGATGCAGATTTCAGGGCCTCTGAAAAATTCAGCAGGAGCTTTGCAAAGACACGTCTATTGCTTCCGAAGTTTGATGAATTTATTGGTCTTTGTTTGCAGGGGGTAGGAGGACAGGATGCCCAGTGTGTTGCTACCTCAGTACAGGGTTTTCATTTCCTTCCTCTGCTTAGGAGGAGTTTTCTTTTTTTCTTCAAGCTCATGCCTCCAATACAATCATTTGCTCCAGTCTGGAACATTTTTTTTTTTTGATTTGGCTCAGTCACTAGCACAGCAGTCAGTCAGTCATGTTGATGACATAAAGACTTCAGACTTCTTTCACAGACTAAATCCAAACTGTGTGTTCTTATGTGTGAGGCTCACACACATGAAGGTACATGGCTTCATGACTGATTCATGGGATGGTTGGAACACAGTCTACTTAACAAATCTGTTTGGGTATGTCATCAGCGATGCTCTGTGAATGAACACAAAAGCATGTTTGTATCTGTAATCTCTGTCAGTGGCTAGATGTATTTTACACAGCTCCCCAAATCTTATTATTCACGCTGCTCCTCATTTGAGGTTTTCGATGATGGCGATCTCCTGTCGGTCGGCGTATTCTGGACTGAGGCCGTTTAGATAAAGGCTGCCGTTCCTCGCCAGGGCCCCCGGGACAGGACTGAGGGAAAGATTCACTGTGGGATAACCCTCTCTGTCCTCACAAAAGTTAGCTGACAGCGTCCTCTTGCCAGGGGTCATTTCCTGGTTGATGGACGCATTAATACCCAGCTCAGATGACAGCTTGCGCTTGATGGATGCAGCACGCTGAAACTTGTCATAAATGTCAACACTGAGTCGCCTGCGGGTCTCTTTGAACTCTGCTGACACATTTGCAGTCCATTCTGCTGCATGTGCACGAAACTCCCCAACCTGCAGAAAAAGAATGAAGATTGATGTTTGAAGGCGATCAAACACGTGATTCTAAGTTCCTCTATCTACACCTGGTGTTAGAAAAGTCTAGTTTCACTAAATGTCTCTGTTTACTTGTGTTTGGGTAACATGCGTGAATTATATCATTGCTGGTATTTTACAGTGATGAAATTATTATGATAGATTGTGCAGTTGCACTTGTTGGTAATTTGTGTGCAGGTGGTTTTGGACAAAGAGCTGAAGCTGTCTTCAGGGTTGCCAGATTTGTGGGTTTCCCCACAGATTTGGGCTACTTTTAACATGACATTAAAAGTAGACAAAATTAAACACAAGGTGAACCTTTATTCAGGGCGATTGTAGAATCCAGAATCTGAAGGCCAATGAAAAAATGAAAGGTAGTTTAGTTCAATTCAATTTTATTTATAAAGCGCCAAATCCCAGCAACAGTTACCCCCATGAGCAAGCACTTTGGCAACATGGGGAAGGAAAAACTCCCTTTTAACAGGAAGAAACCTCCGACAGAACCAGGCTCAGAGAGGGGCGGCCATGTGCCACGACTGGTTGGGGTAAAAGAAGGTTAAATCCGCTTAACTCAGAAACAGGCAGCAAACACAGGAATGACAAAAGATGCTCTGACAACAACTGAAGGGAAAGACTGGGCTTAAATATGTACACTGAGTTTATCAAGGGAAGTGGATACAGGAGGGTGATGAGACACAGCTGAACCTAATTTAAAAAACAGGGCAAGGAAGTAAAACTAAAAACAGGAAACAACCAGCTATCAAAATAAAACAGAAAATAACTAAAGGGGAGCAGAAACAAGTAGTTAAGGACACTGGGGAGGCTAGACTATGTAAAGCATTCAAAAATATACTCTAAACACGAAAAAAAAAAAAAAAAACAGACTACCAAGGTTGTCCAAACTCAAGACCAAACACAGCAGCAATATAATAAAACAATAAAAAACTAAGAACCCTAAACAACCGGTCACAACTGAAACAGGACACTTAATAACCAAGAATACAAAGTTCCAAAACACAAAAACTTTCCAAAACTTAGGGTTCCAAAACACAGGACCATGAGAATAGCATACCGTATAATATCCAAGTATTCAAATTCTGTTGACATACATTTATTGTTGTCTTGAAGTTAAAATGATATGTTGCTTTTATAGGCTGTTAAAGATTCATAAAAGCTAAAATGTGTAAATTTAACTGACACGGTTGCTAGACAACCGGGTGAGATCATAATATCGGATATGGATAAGACTTTTTAGGGTCCCAAATGTGCCCACGTGCCAAATTTGGTCATAAATAAATAAATATCTATAAATAAAAATTCATTTTAAATTTGTTAACTTAAGTAATCTACCAACATTACTCATCATGTACATACACTGCCGTACTAATATGGGTGTCACGTCCAGTGTGGCAGACGTGTGGGGTTGAAGATAGGACCCAAAATGCGGCAGCTCTGGTGCAGGTGAGTATTTATTAAACAAAAGAAAATACAAACAGCAATGGCGCAGGAACATGAAACTGGAACCTAAACTGGGCAGAGCTAACAAAACAAACCAGAAACGTAGATGCAGGGAGACCGAGGTAAACAACACAGACAAACCAGCCACAACTAAGACAGAAGACACGACTTAAAAACACTCAGAGAACACAGGGAGATTACACACAGGTGGGGGACACAGCTGGGAGTGATTAACGTGATGAGACTAGGGAGGCGAACTGAAAACACTCACATAAGACGCAGACCTTCACAATAAAACAGGAACTTACACATGCAAGGACACAGACTAAGAAACGCGGACTTGATACAGGAACACACGGGCAGAACAGAGTAAACACTAAACAGAGGAAGAACAGAACCAACAATCACACTAATAGAAAACACAAAACGCTGGGTCAATGGGGATCCCATTGCAGCATATTAGGCTGGTTTTGGTCTTGTTATTGCTGGTTGTAAGGGTGGTTTTGAGACACCGACATGGCAACCCCGAGGCTTCTCTATTTCTGGCACAGTTCTAAGCATCTACACTAGAGACACTTTTATTGCCATCCTCTGTCACACAGTCAGATTAAAATTTAATTCATGTGAAGAGACAAATTAATTTTTTATAACTCTAATGTAAAACATGGAGTTGAAGCACTAAATCCAGGAAAAACAAAAAAACTTGGATGTGTTACATGAACATGGTTTATAAAATGTCATTTCCGTTAATCAGTGCAAACCCCTGTTTAATAGCTCTTATCCAGAGCATTCTTCCACAAAATATGCCAGCACTCCAATGAACAAATGAGTACGACAGACCTTTTTAACATTCATTCATTATTTGCAATAAAAGTTAGCTACGGTAAAGGCCAACAGCAGATGTGGAACTTTATGAGAAGTGGGAAATGAATGAGAATAAAATTCTTTAAAGCATCAGTACATTTAGTCTCATTCTCTTGTGCTATCATTAACCCGAGGGTAGCGGACTTAAAAGGACTTAAAAGCAGGAAAATGTTTCCGAATTCAATGTGATTTTTAGAAATGGGTCTGTGTTGCGAGTTTTTTTTGTGCTGCATTTGGCACAAGATGTTGTACACACATTAGAGGTTACAGACATTTTCCCAACCATTCATCACTGGCCTGCTGAGATTAAAGCAATGAATTAAAAATGAGTTTTGTCATTGAGCTGTGTGTGACCTACTGAACAGGCCTCTGGCGGATATATACTGTATGTGCTTTGCACAGTATGCTTATTTATGGTTCCTGAATAATGACAGGGAAGAGGGAGTTAGGCCAACACATCATTGATCCCACCTTCATTATGAATTAGACCCGTTTCTCCCGGCTGTTTTGTTTATTTATTAGGCTCTAAGGTACACTTGAATTGAAAATGATGGCGCACATTGGAGCACAAACACTGCACGCTTTCCCTGCTGTCTTTTCACTTTCTCTTCCCTTTCCCTAATCCATTCCCCCAGTCTCCCACTTTGTCTGTCAGTAATGCAATTCCCTGCGGAGCTCACAGCCTACACAGCTGTACTTCTAATTATGGCTGTGAAAGGATTTCCCACTATAGAGTGCTATATGCCCTTCAATGTGTGCATGAATGTGTGGCTTTTCCCATTCTTTCTACATATAAATAATGAACCTGCCACAGCAGCACAGTATCATATTTATCAGCACCAGCCACTGCAAACACACCAAAGATTTTGACCAAGTCTTGCACAAAATGGCATTTTTACATAACAGGGTGGGGCCAGGATGGAGATTGAGCTTTTCACTTTCAACTGTATGTGAGGAAAAAATAAATAGTACAGTAATAAACAGTACATTTGCATAATGACTGAAACCAGCCCACTGAAGGAATAATAGGCTGTTCCTTCCTTAAGGAACTGGCCTCACAGCCCATTGTTCCCATTGTTCCTTCAGTGGGCTGGTTTCAGTCATTATGCAAATGTACTGTTTATAAGATTGGGGAAACCTGCAGTCAGCTGAGACTGAAGAAGTCACTTTGATGAGTGACGAAACGTTTCTCCCAGAAAACGCTACGTCCAGATGAACAGAATCAACTTTTGGAGAATACTAACTTATCATCTCAATATACCTTGTAGAGCAGGGGTGTCAAACATAAGGCCTGGGGGCCAGAATTGGCCCAGCAAAGACTCCAATCCAGCCTGCTGGATTGCTTTGGAAAATGTTCCAAGCTTGGTGGATACTTTGTGTGAAATAAAGGACAAACAGCAATTAAAAAAAAAAAGTGAAAATAAAATATGCTAATAGACCTCTCAGTAAGTGCCAACCACGAGCTTGGTTCCTCAAGCATGGGATGCTATTAGCATAAGACTCTAAGATAAATCTTGGGATTCGAGGGGCTGACAGAGTTCTTTCTTCAACTTCAGTTCAGATTCTGCATATCTGCGTGCTTTATGTTGTCAGTAAAACCAACAAAAGAGCCAACTTAACAGCACTACTTGCCTCTTCTTTAGTTTTCTTGGAGATAACCCGAAACCAGTCTCCGATCATACTTAGTACTGCAGCAAAGTACGCCAAGCCCACCAAAATCCAGAAGAGCACCACGGGTTTATAGTAATCAAGGTATTCTGGTTTCTCGAACCCACCTGAAGAACAACAAACAAAACTGTGTTATAAAAGTCGGTCACATCGTTCTGGGATACTTACAGCGCTGTGCAAAAGTCTCAAGCCACCTCTCTTTTCTCATTTACATTTTGCTTGGAAAATGAGAAATAGCTGCAAATATTCATTTAAATATATGTGTGCCAATATTTACTACAAGATACCCAACAGCACTGGCTGAAATCAGCCCCAAACCATGACAGAGTCGCCACAATGTTTCACAGCTGGTGGTAGAAAAAAGTTTTAAACCTGAATTCAATTTCTTAAGTACATGGCTTTCAGATACTTTTCATCTGCTGTAGATAGTTTTTAAAGGCCTGACAATTCTTTGGTGCCCCACTTGTCCAATTTCCTCAAACTTTTTAAAGAAGCTTTGCACACTGTGCAAAGTTTTTAGCTCATAGATTCTTGGGAATCATCTTGTTGGTGCAAATATGCTATTTTATGCATTTAAAAGTGTTAGATTTGACATCTGTTTTTGCAGCAGACTGCTAATAACAAAATGCCTAAAGATAAAATTTAAAATAGGTTCTTTCCTAAACTGGTTGTTCCCTTGAGTTAGGTGCCTTTTTTTGAACAATTGAATGATTTGTAGGTCAGCCTTTTGAAAACAGTCAGGTACAGGGAATGGACAGAAAATGAGTGAAAAAGCAGCCAATGTCCAAGGAAAAACTTTTAAGAAAGTCTCAAGAACACTTTTAAACAAAGGTGTCTGGCTCCTTGGAAGAAATGGGTGGTAGCTAAAGACTTTTGCACAACGTTCTGCTTGACTTCACCCAAATCTATTTCTATGAATGACCCAGGAATAGGGGCTTTTACATAATGATTTTTCTATAATAGATCCATGTTGCATCAGTTCATGGGCTGGTTCTGGTTTTCTGTCATTGTGAACATATTACCTTAAGCCCATTTAAATGCCACCTCAGCCCCCATTATGGTCCTTACCTTTCAATGACTCCGTAAAATATCAGCAGGGATGAAGAGTCAGAGCCAGCCAACTCAGTGTGCAGTTAGATAATCTCTCATTACAACAACATTTTAACTAACGGGAGTCCACATTGATTAGCTTAGTGTAGCTACTGGGGGTTGGCACAGGTGCCACAATCTAATCTATAATCATTAGGCCTGCTCAGGGAAGTTTAATCCAGCAGTGTAAGTGTTTGTGATTTGTCCCATCTGCCTCTCTCTTGTTATCTGCCAAGAAGGTCAAATCAAGCTAATACCAGCTGCTACACAAATACACACAAGCTACGAAAAATGCACAGTACACCCTCTTACTTTTTCTATCACAGACATACTGTATTATGTACAGTGTGTTTAGTTAATTGTTTATAATTATTCTTTTAGGGTGTTTACAGACTTGCGTCGTGAAATAGTGTGACATTTCGAGAAATGCGGTACGCTTCTTACATTTCTTGTGGTGAGTCATGATCAGTGCTCTTCTCGGGTTTATTTATGGAAGGAGAATGAATCTACTTCCAGCAGCTGTATAAAATTTGAAAATAAGCAGGAAGCAGGGTATATCTGAATATAACAAAATGCCAACTGGTCCATCAGACACAGTGTGACACATTGTTTATTCTGCACAAAAAAACCCCCCAACAACTGTAAAACAAGCTTGCTGTTTCACAAAGATTAAACAATATGGTAGAACAAAATGGGAATAATTATTGTGAAATGAGCCAATGTCCAAAAAACTTTCAGAAAGATGGAGAACTATTGTCCAAAACTACTGTAAAAATTTACTAGAAGGTCTGGCTCCTTAGAAACAAAATCTGACCAGTGGCTCTGTTATGCTTGCTTGGATATAAAGTAATTCCCATCAACATCTTCAAAGCACTAAATGAAGACACCATTTGGGAGACTAATCTGATGTTCTGGTAGAGCTCCAGAGACTCACACAATCAGTGGCTATGAGCTCGGTTGTCTTTACAGTTAAATATGTTATCGGTGTTCATAAGAACTACTGTCAAGGTGCTTGTAAATTAAAGTGAGGCACAGAATATAATTGTAGTGCACTGGGAGGCTTATCACTGCTGCGCAGATCCTTTGAGTCAGGCTGGCCGATAAATCATTCAACTATAAATACACTGATTCTACATAAAAATGAAGGACAAAAGAAAAATTCAAGTGACCTTTTTCTCCAGCGACAAAGTCTCCAAAGCCGATGGTAGTGAGTGTGATGACGACAAAGTAGATGGACTCGAGAGTGCTCCAATCTTCAATGTGCTTGAAGATGACGGCTGGCAGGGTCACGAAGATGAGGCACCCGAACAGGATGAAGAGCAGCGTGGAGATGACGCGAATCTTTGTCTGGCTGACTTTCCACTTCTGTAGGGAGATTTGCTCGCATGAAGAATACATGATGTGCACTTTCGGAGACTAAAACTTTAAATTTAAACTGTAGGAGCGATAGGGAAGAGCTTGAAAGAATTCAAACAGCGCAGAAGCTTTACATGGAAACACTGCGCTGAATTTTATGAGTAGTTACCATGTGCTTTGGTTTCTGATGTGCTAATAAAACAAGCTGTTTGTTTTTTCTTACAGGTGCGGCCGCTGGCGATACATCATGAATTTTTATTTGTATGCTATCCTTTTATTCCGCTCCGCACCAGCCCATTTTTTTCCCTGCCTGTCTTGCCTTAGATATTGTCAATATGTATACTACATATAATGTAATAACTGAAAAACAACAACAACAACAACAACAACAACCCATGCTTTTATTTATTTATTTATTTGGATCTGAATATTGTAATGAGTCACTTTCTTTGACTTCTTCCTAGGAATAAATTGTATGTTTTCTAACATCTCAAGCTGTGAAGTTCATGTGACATCATTTCCGCTCTCAGATGGAACGCCCACCCATGACTTGACATCCCTTGGAAATGCTCTAATAACAGATTTACTACATTTTTAGTATGCTAATTGATACATTACAGTCAGCACTTGCACTGCTTCAACAACAGCATGCACATTTCATTTCCTCATTATCCCCAGAGTTCGTCTTTTCCTTGCGTTACTGTGCATTATATTCTGCACGCTGTCCTTTTTTGTGCTGCCCTTGCACTCATGGTGACTGCATTCAGCTGGGTCTCTTGGTATCATGCCCTTTTCCTCTGCAGTTATGTAAGACCAAAGCACAGCACGTCAGAGGTAAAGTATAAAGAGCAGACAGCCCTCAGATCACTCTGTCTGTGATATCTTATGTCCTCATCGCTCTCAAAAAAGCATAGTACAACAATGCACAGTTGAAAGGTAATCTACAGTGAATGTTAGAGAAACAAATTAAAACTGCATCACTGTATTTCCATGGGGACCAGTGAAGCTGATGGTTTTCAGCACCTTCACTGCATGGCAGTGAGTTCAGCAGGTGGCAGTCCATCTTTTTCCATTGTCTCCATGACCTTCCAACCTGTCTTTTCCTCCCCGGGGAGGGACAGAGCCAGCTATACATCAAAATCAGTACCCTGACAAAATGCTTTTGTCAGTGCTTTTATACTGAAACAGGAGACTCTTAAACTACTTTTTGAGGGGACGTATGATTTCAGCTGACTTTTACGGAAGAATAACAAAGTACATCAGGAAATGAAAAACATCTGATAATTAGGGCCTCATCTTTTTTTGTCTTTCTTCTAGGAATCTACCAGATGCTACACTTTTTAAGGTAATAAAAGTCAGTGCCTATCTACCTTATCAACAGATTTATATTCATTTTTAATCTAAATTTGCAATAAATGTCACTTTTTACAACTTTATTCATGTATAATGTCACTGATGGATAGAGAACATATCTTACCACGATCATCTTCTCTACTTTGGCAATGCCCTTCCCAAAAATAGTTCCCAACTGGTCCCCGACACCAGCCAGTAAGAATCCAAATAGGGGAATCCCCAGCAGGGCATAGATTATACAGAAGATCCGCCCACCTTCTGTGTGAGGAGAGATGTTCCCAAATCCTGAGAGAAATGACACACACACAGTGAATGTTGAGTGGATCTTGACAGTTTCAGTGATGTTATGTTTCCAAATTATTCTATCCTCTGGAGCAGAACATAGTTTTAATGTACAATTTGCATACTTTCTAACATAAAAGTTAAAGGCGATTGTTGATTCATAGTTGCACCTGTTTTATTTTTCTCTGAGCTTTCATTCATGAAATTGCACATTTTTAAAAATCTTATTGCTCTCTACTTTTGCTATATCACGCTTGTCAGTTTAAATCATGAAAAAATCGTGTGAACAAGTGTTTGGTTTTTCTTCTGTAATGAAATTGAACATGAAGAGTGAAGTATCCAAATGCAGAAAATAGACATTGGTTAGATTAAACAGAAGGCACTGTTTATTTAGATTAAAAACTCAGATTTAAGTCCTAAACAGAAAAGTCCAAAAGTCCAAAATCCAAACCCAAAACTCTGAGGCTCAGAGAAACATGCAAGCAAATGAGCAGAGAAGCAGTACTACACGACAAGCAACGCAACCAAATCGTTGCCTGGTTACTGGCTGGATCCCTCCTTATGTGGGGATGGTCTCCCCCCCCACCGGCCACCTCGATGTGTAAGGTGGGCTGACCCATGTTAGAATGTCCGGTCTGTGCCTCCAGGGCTCGTGGGTGCCTGTAGGTTAGGGCATCTTGTCTCAGGGAGCTTGTCCCAGACCCAGACCATTTTGTCTCACCCCCTTTATTGTGACGCAATGTGCAGATGAGCTCCAAGCCTCGGGACTCATCTGCACACTTCAGTCTACTCTTTGTGGTGGTGGCGCTGGGTGCTGCCCTAGACATGGCGGTGTTCAGGACCGTTGTCATTGTGTGCCTGATGTCTGACTTCTTACCGCCCTCTGGCAGGGTGTGGGGAATGGGGCTACCTACTGAACCAGTCGTTCTCTCCTTTCTTACTTGGTCTTCCATGTCCCGGCTCCATACATCACATCACTCAAACCCTTAGGGTCTCGGGGGGAGGGGGGAATCATATAGTTCAGTGGTCCCCATCCCTTTTTGTGCCACGGACTGACCTTTAAGGTGTCGCTGATAATTACAACAAAATAAAACCAGTAACGGTACCAAAAAAAGAAGATTTATTCAGAACACACGGGAAAAGACCCATGGAAACCAAGTTAACAATAAAACGATTTTAAAAATAACGATAAAAAACGATAAAACCCTGAAAACCATAAATTTCACACCCAAGCCTGAACTCTCGCGGCCTGGTACCAAACGACGTACCAGTCCGTGGCCCGGGGGATGGCTGATGTAGTTCACCCCAACCCCCCTTTTGAGTAGTAACTCTAATAATTATGGTTCACGACATATAACCACACACATAGGCCATGGGGGGCAGTGCAGTACCCAGAGGCTGTTTCGTGGGGCTGCTGCAGTGGCCCCATTCACCCCTTCACTGACCCTCATTTTATCTGTAAGTTAGACATTGAGGGTCTTTGCAGTACCAGTTTGCCACTGGTTTGAGGCAGCATTTGCTCGCCAGGTGGTTCTTGAGTGCCTGGAAACCTGGGACCCTATTCTTGAATTGTACCAGAGTGAAAGGCCTCTATCAGGGTTGATTCCCTTTTGCCTTTGGTCCTCTGGGACTCTGGTTCCATCTCTGCCTGCCTTTGGGCATGCTCTCTCTCTCACACACTCATACTACAAGAAGATTGCTGATTTATGTATCTGTGTATTTTATAATTGTTGTGTAGCACGTGCTGTATGTCTGTTCTTTTTTTTATACAAGAGTAGTTGGTGATACATTGTGCTTTTTTTCCCCGTCTGTCCTGCCTTAGACATTGTTATACTGTACCACATATAATGCAATTACTGAAATAACACAAATAGAAATGGATAAATAAGCAGAGAAAATATTCACATGAAAAAAAATCAGAATTTCAGAACTTCATTCATTACAGGCTGCACAAAACAAAACCTGCCAGACAAGAACATTTTCACGAAGTCTGACTGTGCTATGATATGATTGCTGAGAGGCACAAAAGAATAGCTTTGAGAAATTTCAGTAGAAGCTGCGTAACGTCTCTGACTCGGAAAAAAGCTTATTATTCACACCCTCTATTCTCAGCCAACTCTAACATGAATGAAAAATGGGGAGAAAATGAAGCGATGAACATTGAGCTGTACCTCTGAAACCTGAGAAACAAAAATACGAGTCTGTTACAGGTTTAACGCCTTTGTTTTAATCCCCAAACCCATATTTAGCTGCAGCTAGAAAATCAAATGGAGGTTATGAAAGTCAACATCCTGTTTAAAAACAAGACCTGCGCCTCTCATACTCCTGACCCCACACACCCATCAAAATGCAATATCAATTCCATTATTTAACATTTAATAAGGCATCTGCATAATGAACTACATCCACTTTTCTTCATTAATGTAGTCATCTGTCTCAGGAAATGAGCTGCAGGGTGTCTTCTAACAACTTTCCATAATCACACTGGAGCAGGGTGACACCTAATGTGAGAACAATTGTCAATCATGGCTCAGTAATTTTAAGATCAGTACAATGGGAAACAGGATGTCGGATTAGGTTTTTTAACCTGCGGGTGACATTGCAAAACAAATGAGAAGCAGGAGCTCTCTAATTTGAACCTGTACTTAATTCATTTCTTCCTGAATTAATTCTAGTTTATATTCTAAGCTCTTCTTTTGTTTTATTTCAATAGCAGACATAAAAGCTTAGTACGGTAAGGGTATTAGTCACATGTGGCAGAAGACATCTGTGGTATTCATTCATCTGTCTATTCATTAGGCGATGTCGTTACCTCGTTATGCATAAATAATCAAATAATAAATAGTTAATAGAAGTGTCGTGATGACTACATATTGATTAAAATCATGACAGATATAAATAAAAAATGTTTATTTTTAGTTTTGTCATTGAAACGTGCAAACAAACACGTTAAGGGTTAATATTTGGTATGACCACCTTTATCCTTCAACACAACTAGAACTCTCTCAGTTAAGCTTTTGCATTTTTTCTTTAAGTAATCTTCAGGAATAGTTCTTATTTTAAAAAAAGCATTCAAAGCTAGTTTTGGATGCCTTCTGATTCATTCTCTGGCAAGATGATCCCACACTACTTCAGTAATGCTGAGTTTGGGGCTTTGGGGAGGCCAATTCATGACTGATTCATGTCCATTGTATGTTTTTCTAACCAGATACGCTTTTACTGCACTGGCAGTAAAGCTGAAAAACTCAGATGTATCTAATCAGGCGACTTCTATATGGATCAAAATCTGACAGTGTTTTTAATTCCATCAGTTTTGATCTCCAAGACCTCCAAAACCACCGACTGAGCTCCAAACCATGACAGCACGTCCACCATGTGTTTCAGATGGCTGTACACACACTCATTGTTGTGCCTCTCTCCTGACCACCTCTGTGCACAGTGACAATGATTTGAAACAAAAGTTTTACTTGTTGCCACTTATTTTCAATCTAGCTCTAGTAATTTGGCAAACCTGTTTCCACTGAGACCATTTCTCACGAGGTTTCCCCGAACAGGTCCTATGTTAGGTCTTTGTTGGATTTTTATTTTTCTGATTTTTAAAGGACATGATTTTCAGATACTGTCCATCTGTAGATATTTTTTTAGTCCTAGCACTTCTTCTTCTGTCCTCCACTTGTCCGGTTACCTCACAAATTTAAGGCTACACCATGCTGAGACATGCCAAGTGTTCAGCTCATTGCTCTTTGCTAATCACTATTCTGTGGTTGTCGCATACAAGTACTGGATTGAAATTGACCACTCAAGACCACTGAAATTTTTTTTAAGTCTGGGTCCTTGGAAGCAAAATATAATGAAATAATGACTGGCTTCACACTTTTATGCAGATATCAGCATGTTATTGTTATTATACTGATTTACTGTGTGACTGTAACTGTGATGTGGTAGTCTGATAGTGTGACAGCCCTGGGCAAAAACAGCCAGTTTTAAACCATCACATATTTTCTTAAAAATATCTAAAAACATAAGAAGTCATGCATTTAAAATACATTATCTGCCTTCTGCTCTACCGAGATGCTGTTTTCCTACAGGACCTGCAATATATCAGACTTCAAAAACCATGAAAGGTATTCTTGAGTTAGTTTCAAAGCATTGCCTCATGAACAGTACATTAACCTTAAGATTTTAGAAGGAGGAGCCCTGGATCGCCTCTTTCCCGACACAGTTGAGTGGATTATGTGATGATTACATATAGTAACACGTCAGGTCTTGTGCAATCTCTCGTAGGAGCGATGACAATTGCAGTGGACAGTAAAAGCTTAATGACTTCCTTCTAAACTCATTAAGTGACACAGGGAGAGAAAACCAGCTGCACAACATTTAACAGAGTGACTTCATTAGCTACAAAAAGACACAGGCTCTGGGTTTGGTTGCTCTTTCTCTTTCCTTGAATCAGATGTTGGTACAGTGGGTTTGAGGTGGTATCAAAAATATATAAAAATATACCTTTTTATGGAAAACCATTGCACAACGTGTCGCAACATGTTCTTGTAAAAACAACCTTCCAACAGAGTCCAAAAGGAGCAAAGTTGTATGAGAGAATAATAAAAAAATTTCTACAGGCTATAAATAATGAATCATTTGAGCTCTGTTGGTGTAAATACAGTAGAAATGTGAATTTCCGAGTATACCAGTCTTAACAAAGAAATCCCATGGGGGGAGAAATGCTGTGAGATCAATGATTACTGCTCTTTTGCTCCCAGGAGAGGGTAGGAAGGAGCCAGGAGAGGCAACCGAACCCACAAAGTTATTCCAGTTCATTTCCTCGATAAAGGGCAACGATGATGGGGGGTATGCTGTGTTTCAATAATGGGCATCCAATTAAAGATCACATAAACAAAGGAGTATGTGTGTATGAAATGTAATGTTTGATATGGCTTCAGAAATGTTTTCCTGTCTGGACTCTTAATAGATTCTTTACAGACTGTGCGCTGACAAGAAATGACATAATGGCTTCTCTAAAGCAAGATGTCTTTGCATAGCAGCACAGAGGCCACAGAACATTTTGTTCCTGTAAGGCAAAATTAAAATGATTGCCAACAGACAGCGCAGCAATTATGTGTTGTTTGCACAAACAACCATCAGAGATACTGCAAACAAAATCACCACAAGCACAGTTTACTACCAAAAAAGATTTAAATTCTTAATTTCAGAGAGTTTTGGATGCTTCATGCTTTTTTAATTAGTTTTTAAACTAAAGCAGAGCTCTGTCATTTCTCTGCATCACTTACTGCACTCACATTGCATAGAAAATCGAAGTAAACCTGCTTGTACTGACAATACTCGACATCTTTAAATCACTGGAGCACAGGAGTATAAAAGAGAGAGTCAACATACTCAGTCTCAGGTGAGCAGACGAAAAACCCACAGTGCAGTTTTTGCTTTTTTGCAATAAATTCGAGGGGAAACATATTTTAAAGCCAAAAGGCAAAATCCATTTATGGTAATGCAATGCATTAGCAACATTTTATCACAAGGATGAGCTGTGACAGAATCCAGGAAATATGAAATGAAGCTCAACAGCCCACCACACGATGTTATACCCGTCGTGTGTGTGTGTGTGTGTGTGGAGGGGAATTTTTCATGAGCAGAACTGCAAGCACAAGCCTGGCGCAGTGCACCAAAATCTAGAAATCTGGAAAGAGGTTGCAGGAGAAGTCTTAGCGTTAGCGAGCAAAACCCGACGCTAAAATATTTATCAAGATCACACTTATGGTGTTTTTAAAAGGAGGGTGTGCTCTGAAAAGGTGCAACAGATATGAAAGGGAGCCCAACAGCCCACCGAACAGACACGGCGAACTGTCATGGTCCAATTGGAAGAGCCAGATGAGCTGTCAAACCAGTTGTGTGGGTGTTTGTGTGCGTGCCATTCCTTTTTTCTGATTAGCAAGCTCTTACAGCTGGAGGTGACAGAGAGAGAGAGCAAATGGTGTAAATGATGGAGAAAAGGGAAGTGTGTTTGAGTTTCAGGCTGTGTTTTTTGCTCGTATGAAACCAAATTACATTACTAAATATTTAAGTTGGACATTTAAGTTCTGTTATGTATAAAGAGCACAGTAGCTAACATTGAGGGCACAATTTGCAAATGAGGTACAAAATTATTTACTGGAATAATCTCAAGTGAGAGGCTGCTACAGACCAAACTGGATCAAGACAAGTATTCAACTAAAACAACTATTTAAGACCTGTTCAGGCACTGGCTCACACTTTTTGGTAGTGGGACCGAGGTGTATCCACTTGTATCCAAAATGCTTCCACATTGTTCTTACAATTTATTTGAATTTCCATTTTATTTCACAGCCGAATGAGAAATTTCTCTGCTTACCGATGGTGGTGATAACAGTCCCAGCGAAGAAAAAGGAGGAACTCATGTCCCAGAGGCTCGTCTGATTGGATGAATTTCCTGAAGGGTTCACACCTTCTCGAATTGCTATAACCACTTGCTGCAGAAGAAAGAAAAAAAAACAGCCTTAGCATGAAATAAATAATACAGTAAATATGTGCTGCTATTTTCCATGCCAAAGTTTACAAGCAAAAGATGTGGAATGACCTGCGCACAAGTTCATTGTATTTACACGGAGAGATGATGTTTTGAAAAATTGCTTTTACATTTTTTTCTATACATCAAAATGAAGCTTACGTGTAAGTTCAATAATAATGTAATCGTCTGCCTTCTTTCCTGGACGTTCGGCTACTAGTCTGTTCTTTACATCACTACCAGTTTCCCACGCTGTCTGAGTCAGTACTGACATCATTACAGTCCTATCATCTTCTTGCCTGCCTCCTTTGAGCCAATCTGCCTCCATTCTGTGTTGTTAAATCTGACTACTCTGTCATTCTCCCTTTTAGAGTCTCATTCGTGCAGCCCCTCTCCTCCCCATCGCCACCACACCCAACAGAGCTCTATCCACCAAGCCTCAATCTTCATCTTCACCACCATCTAGGGATCCTGTCCTAAATCAATGCTGGGATTCTGCTCTGCCATGAAGGGTCATCAGAATTTAATCGGCAAATACATTATTTAATTTTACTCTCTCAATAAATCATGTTCAGTTCTTCTAAATGATCTCTCCTTATTGAAATTCTCATGTAACATGTAGACTTGCTTCTTTTCTCACCTATTTGCATAGAGTCCGCTCAGTCTATACTTAACACTGGGCATTTGATTACAGTGAGTTCACCCTGCTGGCAAACTGCATACTGGATGAATATAGCCAGACGCAGACAGCTGTGGCATTATCGCCTTTCTTTATGATAGATTATGCCTTGGAAAGCTAATGCATTAAAATGTCTGATGTGTTCCAGAAGGAGGGAAAAATTTAATTCAGGGAGATTGCACAATTCAGCTACTGTGATAGATGTCTACCTAAGACACCATAATACGGCCTAATAAGTGACTGGTCTCCTGATGGCTATTCATAGCTTGGCATCAAGAATACTTTTAAGTGGTATTTTAAAAAAAAATGAAGTGCCAAAAGTGCCAAAAATGTTATTTCTTTCAGTGGCAACTTCAAAAGCAAATCAATCTGCATATGTTACTTTTATAATAAAATGACTTTACTGCAGTAAAATGTTTACAGACTGGCACAAAAATGGTTTTGCCCTCTATTGATAGTTTCGCCACTTCACAACAACTCTAGACGAGATACATTTTCTTAACAACTGAATTATAGGTGCTGCTACTTTGACATGTGCCCAACAGGAAGCTGTAGTCACGTCTGCAAGGCCCTTACCTCCATGCTGCTAGATCCAACCACTTGTAGTGTCTGTGCCTTTGGGAGCATTTAATTGCAATGATCTGACAGATGATATAGTTTGCTGCGCAGCACGAGTTTCTTCTTTAGTTTTAGTGAGTGAAATTTCAGTATTTTATAAGTCTGTTACTAAGCACTAATTAGGATCCAGCAGTTAGCTACGTTTGCAGCTTGCAAACTGAAGGGAATATCGGACTCCAAATTTCCACAGTGACAATGAGTTTAAGACCAGTGTGTGATGTCACATCCAGTTTTAAAACAGTTTATGAAAACAGCTTGTTAAAATTTGTTCATCTTCTTTGTCAGCATGTTAAATATCTATTTTTAGCCATAAAATGATCTTTTCCTAAACCTAACTAAAAAATCTATTTGTATAAACGTGTGTAATTCACAGACACACACCAGCTAAGAGTTTGATTTCTTCTTTTATCCTGCTGATTTATGTAATTAATAAAATACATGCTAAGTGCATTAAACTGTACGTCTCCTGTCTTTATCAGGTTAATTTCAACCATGCTAAAATTGGACTGAAATATTTTTTTTCACGCTGAAACATGAAAACTGGACACCGCTGCACACAGCCACCAAACAGGTGGTCCTCTGATAACATCAAACAGAACACAGGCAACTGGGTTTGAGAAGAAAAAAATGTCAGCACTCACAAAAGTGAAAATAGCATAAATACCATGCTGAAATAGTTTTTAGCATAAAACATGAAAACAGGACAACACTGCCCAAAACCACCAAATTGGGTGGTCCTCTGATTCCATCAAACAGAAAACAGGCAATGAGGTTTTAGAAAAAAATCAGCACACAAACAAGGTGGAAATGGTCATTTCCAAAGGAAGCATTAAAACTTGAACTTGAACTTACTTCCAAATAGAATGCAACAAGCCTAATAATTCCAAACCACATCCCACAACTTCAGAGCCCCTGCTCATGCAATATGTCTTATCCGTGATCAACTTTGGGGGTCATCATCCCCCTTCCCAGGCTCCTCGAGGCAAAATGACAGCTGACAGCGCCTGACTCCACCTCTATAGTTTGTCTTTATATATCCATAAATGTTTCTGCTCAACTCAGCCATCATATCACTCTGTGATCAAACAAGACCTGATGTCCACTTCAAGGGACAGAAGCAGAACATAAAAAGTAAAAAAATTACAATTTTGAAAAAGAACATTTTGTCTTCTGGATCTTAGGAGGTTAAGGTGTATTAAAGAAATATAATAACAATACTACAACAGTACTGTACAATAGCACACAACAGTCTGTGTCTGTGATCTTCCTGCTCTTCCTGCTACCTGTTTCTAACTGTTTTTCTTTTCTTTATTGGGGGGAGTTGACTAGTCCAACTGACCTACCTAATCTCTATCGATCTCTAATCACTAGTGTATAACCTGCACAGATACTACAGTATGTAGGTAAAGCTGTAAAGCTGAGAGTTGCCCAGGTAATCACTGGTCGCTATGGAAAAATGTGTATGTGAATAAAGTGTTTGATTTCCTTGTTATGAATATTATGAAAATTTCCTTGTTTAATCTACTAATTTTTTCCTCCTCGTGGACTGCACAAAAAGTTACCCAAGGACACACTCTGAGAACTCTGATTTTAGATCTAAGGTGTAATAAGAGAGAAAAAGGGCACAATTAAAAAATCAGTCTACCGCATACAGCACCATGGAAACTGTCACAGATTCATCATGACGCATTCATTTGGATGACTGATGTTTCAGATCCATGGACAGAGATTCCAGCTTGAGTAAACCTGAGCCAAATAAGACATCAATGAGTATGGCAGACTCAACTAATATAATTAATCAAACAAACCCCGGCCTCTCTCTGCTACTAGGAGATGGAGAGGAAGGATCGTATTGGCTGTTTGGTATCAAGGGTTACAGCATCAAGATAAAACGAGAAAGATAAAAGATCAAGACTAGTGAACTGTCATTTCCTCTGAATGCTGGATTAACTTGATCCCACCAGGTTTAAAAAAAAGAGAGAGAGAGAGACTCAGGTCAACAGGGGAACAGTTTAATTTACTGCAGTAAGAAAAAAGCATTTTTGGCCCAAGTGGCAACTAAAGAGACTCGCTAGAATTATTACTGAGACAAAATGAAAGAGAAACACTTTGAAACGACAAGGGAGCAGATACTCTACTACAGATCTGATGCCATTAACTAGTAGAGGAATACTTTGCTGGACTAAAGCTTTTACTCCCCTGTGATTATGCATTCTGTTCAGTTTGAGGCCAAGAAAAAAGATCTAAAAAGGATCTAATTCTTGTGTGGTTTTTCTTTTAATAAATGTAAAAATTGAACCTAAAAGAGTTAGAATTTTTTTAATTATTTCCATCAGCTGGATTTAATATGAATAGACCTCTCAGGTTTAGAGTTACGTTGCTATAATATAGTAAGTGTACAAGACACCGTATGTTGCTCATCAGTCACTAGAACGAGCTCAAATGACGACAATTAGGAAAAGCACGAAAGCATAGAATTTATTGATTTACAGTTTTCTCCACTCAAGCTATTTAGCTGCTATAATAGAGTTGGTAGAGCCCACTGGAGGACAGCTGTATTATGAGACTTAATACATGTACCAAGATTAGCTTTTATTATGTTTTTGTCTAAACCTCACAATTCCCAAATAAACCAAAGGAGGAGGAAGAGGTCAAAGTTAATTCCACTACATTCACAGTGGCTTTAAAAACATAATTTAGCAATTGATTAGATCAGAAAGCCCTGGCTCAGTCAGCCCCCTTTTGTGTCTCAGTCAAGTGAGCTTACTAATTCACCGCTTTGGCACTCAGCTATATGCAAACTAATAAAAGATAAGAAAGGATGATGCGAAGACCGCAGTGGACGTCTCAAAGCTGAGGCAAATAGACCGGAGAGAAAAAGTTGGAGCTTTTAACATCACTCACTTTTTTTAATTACTCCCTTTGAGAGCACATCTCTCCTCAATCCTCTGCTGAGTAATGTTTTATCAACAGGAACCTGCAAAGGTGTGTGCATGTGTGTGTGTTTGTATACATCATTAAGTAAAAGTGTGTGTGTGAGGGAGGGGGAGGGGGGACCTCAGTTGAAGCTGCCTATCAATAAATGATCAGAAGAGTAATAGTTGCTTGAAAGGCTGGTGTACTCACTGCAGCTACTCTGCCCACCTCTGCCCGAGACTAGAGTTTGGCTGGACTCTAGTCTCGTGAAAACACAATAAAAGACTTATATCAACACTGCTATCTGCCTTACAATTAGCCTCAAAATACCAAACATTAAAGTGATTCTAAATGCTTCCAGAGACAACTCGCCCTGGATTTTTAGGTTAAGTTCTTGAGCAAGTAATTAGTTCCAATTTGCTCCAGAAGTCCAGGAAACCTATAGTGCTCAGATGCATCTAAAGACAGAGGACAGTTTGCAGAAAAAGGAACACGCAGGACAGGAGACATACTCGTATAGCAAAAAACATCCTCATCCCATTTATCAGTTTTACAGGTGACGGTCTGTCAAAAGAACTCCTACTTTGTTACAGACTGATCCAATCTCAGTGCATATTGTCAAAAGAAGTTGCTTTTTGTCATGTAAGTTGTTACGTGGGTTCCTACTTTTAGATGACGATGATGCAGAATCAACTGCTGCTACTGCTGGCTTTCCATATGTTTTCCTGATGATATGCTTTTAAGTATGTCTTAACCATAAATAAGCTTCACTGCATAGTCGTAGTCCTATTGTTGGACGTCATGTAACAGGTAGTGGGACTGAAAGAGAGAGCTGGAAGGATGATTTCCATTGTTCAGAGCCTCAGGTTTCACTCTAACAATGTGAAAGATGGATGATCTCAGCTCTGAAAGCACCACCATCACCATTAAACATTAACTCGGCAATTTAAAGATAAATAACCGCCATCTGTTACAACTGTGGCCACGACACATTTTTCAATACATGCAGTAATAAATCCTTTCAGCGTGAAATTGGTTTTAATTATGTTAGAGCACACATGTACTATTAACAGCGTATGCTAATACTTTTATTACTTTAATGCCACAGAAGGTAAATATGCATTAAGTACACTTTGAAGCCCTTTAAAGTATTAAACAATAAAACCCAGAGTGAAATAAAAAGTAATATTTTTATATTGTGAAAGTTTTCTCCTGTTCTCATGTTATGAATGAGAAGACCTGCTTGTTAAATCAAGAGGGGTTTTTTTCAGTGTGAGGTGAAATCCATATCAGAGCGTGCACCAATGATTCAAGCGCTGCTGTTCTATAATTTAGTAACTAAAAACAAACGTTAAAACAGCTTTTGGTTTGCAGGTTATAGTATATGATGGGCTTTTCAATTGAAGTGTTTGCTTAGAATTTTTTATTATTTTAAAAATGTTTGCTCCACTCAAAATGAAATGATCCTTGCCATTAAACTGTATGTTTATGCCAGTAGCTTAATTTGACTTGTGACACGATGATTTGGTTAAAGCAAACAAACAAAAAAATAAATAAAATGAATACTATGAAAAGAAATCATAGATTGGAAATTGTATAATAAACTTGCTTTATGTTCTCTGTAGACCTTCATTACTTTGCTGGCTCATTACTTGTTTGCATTTGGTCATTGTTGCAATGTTTTAGGGCATCCTACCATACTATGTGAAAAAAATACATATATTGCTTTTTGATATATTACCTTTTTAATTTTTCATGTTACTACATAACGTTGGTCTTGCACATTTTGATAGTTGAAGGTGTTTTTCTTGGCTCCAAATGGCAGACTCTTAATGAGAAATTGCAGCTAGCGGCCAAATTTAGAAAAGGTAGAAAATCATTTTTCCCTTGAGATTTAAGACCTTTCAGCTTTGGCACATTAGAAAAGTAATCATCATCCACAAGTGCAATGCTCCAACAAGATTCCCCAAGAGGAAATGCTTTTAATCAACCCTGACAAGTTTGCCTGCTAGATAAACTAATCCATCGAGAAACAGTCAGGACTTCACAAGTTAATCAATATATCAATATATATTTTTTTAGTGCGTTTTTATTTTTAGTCACAGATGTACAGTTACAAGTTGACGGATTGGATTAATTTAGGGAGATTTACTAGTTCAACTCGAGACTTCATGGCTTGATTTGTAGTTACATCTTTGACTTTCTTTTCAGCAAACATTGAATACCCAAAGGGCAAACATAACACAAACCTGAGGACCCAGATGGGTAATTTGGCGGTATTGTGCTTTATTTTGCTGCCATTCATAGTTTATATTCGTTTTCTGTATATTTTTTTTTGCAGAGCAGTTCAAAATGGTTAAATTTACATCAGCACTAGCATTCAAGATTTGGGATGATGAAACGGTAGATGGCCTGTTGAGCCCTTTTGTTCATCCCATGCTAATTTGTAATAGCTTTAATAGAAATGTCAAAATTAGCATCAGCCTCCAGCAATGATGGGTTCCATGTCATTTAGTTTACAGCTTAAAAACATTTAAACGTGCCTCTTCTAAGGTACTCCCGCGCTGGTCTCAGCCTCACGTAGTAATTTTCTGGTGCTTGGCATATGGTGAGCTCAAGAAAATAAAACGTTCCCTGCATGGTTCGATTCTGTTTCTTCAAATGAAACTGCAGATAAAAAGTAAGTAAAGATATGCTGTGATATGGAATTCCCTAGAATGAAACTTTGTTTTAAAGTTCCATTTAGCAAAACAGATGCATTTCATGATTTGCTACCCTGTATCAATTGTCTAAGGCTTCTAAAACCCTCACAAATCCCTGTTGAAAAATGCATTTCATGGATAAGAACAGGTACAAAAGAACCCCAAATTTGCTTATCTTTAACAAATGGTATTATTTAGCTTTAAAACAGAGACATTATGACAGAGACACATGGCAGTCAGAGAGTCCTGCATTGGAACAAAGATGGTGATGGCTATAACAAAGAGTTATATCTTCAGTGGGTGGGGGTGGGGGTTGTTCAAACTTTAGAAAAGGGTTTTCTTCTAAAGACCTCTGACCTTGACTTCAAGGTCACTGAGACTCAAACTCTTCTGAGATTCTTAGCTGTAACTATGGTATGAATGTCAAAATCCTACATCGCCTTGTTCTTGAGTTATCACATTTGCAAACTTGGGTGTTGACACCCCATCAGACTTTTACAGCTGTGGGGTAAAAACTATTTACAGTTATTATACTTTTCTGCAAGGCATAATGTTAAAGGCAGGATAGGGTTTCAGGGGTGCTTAAACAACATTAAGCTGCCAGGTACAAACTGCTCAGTGTTCTCCCTGAGTTTTAAAAATCTGCAGACAAATTTTGTGTTTTGCTACACATTAAGACCTGCACAACAGAATAAATTAGGATTATTATTATGGCACTGAAGCTTCCACCTACCCGGACCAGCTCTTCCAGCTCCGAGGAGTTTACACATGCATGCGCAACCAAGAAGTCCAGCTTTTGAGTAAGAATGGCCAGTTTCTGGGAGCTCTCGTGAGGCTGTTCAAGCGCTCTGAACACTGTTGCCCCGATGATGAGGTACAACACCACCAGGAAAAAGATAGCTGATACCGTCTTCCACCTCATGACCGTAGTCCGAGTGTCGCACTCGTCCTCTGGGGTGTTCAGCACCACTGGTTTGGTTGAAAACGACAGGCGAGGCTTGGAGTTGTGGGCGGCAGCCTTTGGGTCAAGAAGGTCAGGTGCAGCCACTGCAAGGACACAAATGATTTACGTGGATCAGTGTCTTTACATGTTTCCTCATTTATCCCATCATTCACCTTTCCTATAATTAGACTTGGTTGCCAGTAGATTCATCAGTCAATGAATCTCTCACTGTACCTGTGCTATTTTTATCACAGACATAAACAGGAAACAATATGCGCCATATGAGATTTACATAATATAATATAATGGGGTTGCGACTAACTATTTCTCATGGTTACCATCCAGACAGTGCAGTATCATAATATGTTTTATTCATTCAAACTAAACAGGGCTAAATGTAATAATAAACCTTTAACAAATATGTCAAACAAAAAAGGAGCTCTCACTGAAGAAGCTTGGATCAAAGGAGCTGTGATATCTCTGCCTAAAAAGATGGTTCAGTCAACAAAATAATTGCCAGTTATTGATTCTGTCATTTAACTAACTGTTTAAATTACTGTTTGCTTCTTCATCACATAAAGGAAAAAGGTTGTGAGATAATTAGAAATCTTACCACGCTTTAAACTCATAAAATGTTCCAGGACTGGCTGTCCCTGAACACTATTGCAGACTGTTCTTTATAACTGCTTTTATTAATTATCTGTCTTTAAAATGTAAATGAGTACAAATGATTTTCAGTTTCATATTTTTAAATACCTGACACTTCAAAACATCGTTTTTTAAATGGTTTAAGGGCATTTCTGACTCATAAATTTACTTCAAAGAGCTGCTTTCAACTTCAAACTCAACCACAACCCATACTCTATGTTTAAACTGCCTATTGTGGATCAAATATCCTAAAAGGCATAAAACCTTTAACTTTTCTTGAACTCAAAATTGATATATACAACACTGAGCGGCAGTTACCATTTCTTTGTGACCTCTCTGAGAAACTTGTGTCAGGGCAAGCTAGATAGTCTCAAGAACACTTTATAATTGTGTAATGGGTCGATGAGGCATTTCAACACCTTCTCTTCCAGTCATGAAGTGGTTTATAACCATCCCAGGATGGTATTATCCTTCCCCCTACATTACTCTAAATTTCTCAAGCACAGGGAGGAGTTCATTTCCTTAAGAAAATGGAAAGTTTCTGACCAACTACCAGGATCCTGTCTGGTCCAGAAGACCGGCAAGCATGGAGCAGATGTGGAAAAAGGTTCTTTCACATGTATATTGAAGAAAATCTGGTCTAATGTGTTAAAGAAAAGAGCAGGGTTGGATTGTAATGTTTTATCTCTCAATGTATACAGTTGGGTCCTTAAGTTTTCGACAGTTAATTTTTTTTCTCCTCTTCACACAAACAAAGGATTTAAAATAAAACCGAGTCTGGGCTCAGCCTTGTTTCAAGGCTTTTACACATTTTTTGTTTTGGAATCAGACGTTATTATACACAATTCCATTTCTAGATACTCAAAATTAATTGGACAATTGACTGACAGGCGGTTTCATGAGCAGATGAGGGCTGTTAATTTGTTGTTTCATGACAAATTAGGCCAATAAAAGCTCTGTTAGCCTTCGTTTCAACTCTGAATATGATGCCCAAATAGATGTCAGTGCAAGTGAGGACACCATTAGACTGAAAAAACAAAGGAGCAGTTGAATCAACAATTTGGTTAATTCTTAAAAAGAATGAATGCACTGGCTGGCTGAGCCAAAAAGGTGTGAACTGCAGAAGTAACCAAGTCAAGCACACTCGAGGAGATAGCTGATCGCTTTTAAAGTTTACAATGAAGAGACATCATGATTGGAAATAGAGCAAGTTTACAACAAGGTTCAAATTACTGGTTACACTGAAGAAAGAGAAAGATTAGACTTTACCAGAGAACTGATTGATTAACGTCTACCACAATGATGGGAAGAGACAAGCATGGAAAGCTTACCACATCTATTAAACATGGTGGAGGCAGTGTTGTGGCATGGACGGTGGAACTGGGTCATTAGTGTTTATTTTATTGATGATGTGATTGCTGATAGAAATAGCAGGACAAATTTTGAGGATGAAATCTCTTTGCATTCAACCAACTGCTGATTGGACAGCACTTCACAGAGCAAAGGGATAATGACCTAAAATCATACTTTCTTGTTCTCCAGGGAAAGAAATGTGATTCCCCCCCCCCCCCCCCCCCCCAGCATCGACCAAGCCCGTCAGCTGATTTCAATCCAGTAAGGCAGCTTTTCAGTTATTAAATACAAAACTGAATGGAGAAAGATCCACAAACAAGCAGCTAAAGGTGACTCTAGTAAAGGCCAAGCAGAGCATCGCAAATATCTATATCTAGTGAATAATAAGAATCAGAATCTGCTTTGTACACATACAAGGAATTAGGCTCCGTTTTCTTCTTTGCTCTCATTGTATGTGACAGACAATACTGACTACACGACATCAGCATGACACAGACACAATGAGACAGACAAAAACAATTAAAGCACATTTAAGATGCAATGGTGCAAAGATGTAATACATGGTGGAATAGATAAGGGATGGATAATTAGTTACTATATGCACAGTGTAAATACATGAGGACTGACTATATATATGTACAACAGAACAAAAACTGTATATAGCGCATTTTATTGTATTTTATATTGAATCACTGGAATCACCTAAGATGACCTCTGTGCGGACAATTTCTGAATTTTGTGGCATACAGCTAAGAGAGTTTTGGCTGCTAAAAAAAGAAAAAAATATTTCAGAAACGTTAATATTAGATATTATAGTGAGACTTTCTGTTGCAGTATTTTAATGCCACCACCTAGCATAACCTATCATCAAATCTTAAAAATAGAAGTCCAGTAGGAATGGCAGTTTTTTAAAATGCTGTTATAAGTAATAATGTTTTTTTTACTTGGTTTGTCTAATTACATTTTTTATGTTTTTCTTAAGAAACAGCGCCACCTCAACCCAGACGATCAGCATGAGGTTGGACACTTTTCATTCACATTGTGTTCACACTGAAGGAAAAAAAACACAATGCATCAGCCTTAATTTTACAATCGGCTTCATTATCTCACGATCCTCTTCCAAATTATGTCCAATAAATATACATGTATGACTTATATAAAACTCCCAAATATCACTTCAATCGACCTGTCAATCAATCAATCTGTGCATGCAAAACATGTGAAGAAGAATGAAGAAAGAAGAATGCAACCCTTTGCACTTCATGAGTTAAAATACTATATCTTTATATATTTATTTAAATGCATGCATGCATGTATTTATTTATTTTGGCTGCTGCCCCACAGTATAAATGTGCAAAGCAACTGAATGGACGCTCATTAAAAATGTATAACTCTTTGTCACAAACCCGTTTCCTAAACCGCTTGCTACAGTAGATGCAATTACATAACCACCCCGAGAGGTCCTGGACATAATTTTATAGTAAACAACTCATGGAGAGGATCACTCGCTCAAAAACAATCCAGTGAAAACAAAAAGGACTGTTTTAGGTTTTATGGTTATGTTATTTGCACATACACGCAACAGCGGTAAGCACTTTTATTATATTAGTCCATCTTTAATGGGTCTATCTAATTAAAAATGACGTTTTCTTGTCTATAATTAAGTAAAAGTGTCATCAAGTTCAAAACAATAATACGAATAGTTCAAATATCCCTGTTATTAACCTTCAATCAATTATCAGTGAACCGATTACCTACTGAACGGTAGCTTTCCCCCTTAACATCTTCTCTAAAGTGCAAACTTGATAACAGGTTATAAGTCACGAAGAATAAAAGCAGCTAATCGTCATCTGCTAGGCTTAGATTTCCAACTTGACTGCGTACTTACTTCTCTACCATCTCTTCTCTCTTCGTCTCCTCATGGAAGGATCTTTTTTGCTCTCCAATAAAGTGCGAGCACTATTCCTCTACTGGACTCGCGTTTTGCCTCTGGTGCTCCCGACAAGAGATATGTCCGCTCTTCACATGGTTTCAGAGAACTGCGCTTCACTTCAGCGTCACTGGAGATAACGCATCCAGGACGTCGCGTTCCTAGCAAAAGCAACGCTGAGACAGAGCGTAAAAGGAACACGGAGAACAGACCGCCTCCGCGAAATCCAGCCAGGTGTTTGCAGGCATCTCGTGCTTTTACGGAGGGAAGGTTTGGGCTGTCAGGGTCAGGAGACGCGCTTCATCAGTGTGACACTGCTGGATGCGCTGTGGCGCATTCCGGCTGCGCTCTCAGCGACCGTGTGTGCTCTTGTTGAGAGAGAGAGAGAGAAACTTCCTCCAAAGGGAGATGTGGATTCATTAAAACCTCCACTCCATTAAAAAAAAACAACCCTCTATATGTTCATATATTATAAAGGATCACCACTTTTCTTCCTTCCAGCATCATCCAAATGTACAATTCAGCTTCAGAATCAGAAAGCAGACCTGTCTGACATCCACGTCTTGGTAGATGGTGAGCTGCTGTGTGAAAAGGGTGAAGAGCATATAGAATACTACAGAATAATCACCTTAAAAAGCATGAATTTTATCAAAATAGGACATTTTTAATACCATTTTGGTGGTAAAATAATACTAATAATACCAATAATACTAATACTACTACTACTACTACTACTAATAATAATAATAATAAATAGAGCTGTCTTCTTACTGGACTAAATTGGCAACATCCCAGTCAACGGGCCTTATCTCACCTCCAGGAAAAAGCCAGCTTAGGCAGAAGCAGAGCCCAGGTTGCAGCTCCACGCTTTGAAGCCTGGCTTTAATTAAATTAATTTGAATTTGTGAGACTGTCTGTAAGGTTTATGTCCCCTGTGTTGCTTGTTATCTTTACCTTGGCATGCAGACGTGACCTCCACATGAAAACCAACACTGACAAGGATTCTCAGTAATTTGATGGTCAGTTGCTGATCAGCTCCTTTACGTGCCCTTGTGTGTGTGTGTGTGTGTGTGTGTTTGTGTGTGTGTGTGCAGATGAGACCACAGTATTGATTACATGCATGATCAGCTGCTGCTAATTGAATTGGGGGAGTTCTGTTTTTCTTTCGTGCTTTGACACTGATGTACTGCTGGCATTAGATTGATTCATTAATCAGGAAGGCGTCTTTGAAAGAAAAACGGGATCCCTTTAACAGATATTTGATTTTTTTTCCTGTTTTACAAAACGGCTCTAATGCTTTTGTTTTGAGATGCAAAAAACACAATAAAACCAAAAGAACCAAGAAAAAAAAATCTGCTAAATTTTATATTTTTAATTTTTTAAATGTTTATTTCATTTTCTAACCAATGCATAATCATAGTATAAATTATACAAGTCATAAATATATGACTGATTTCCACTTTTTTCTATTTTGTGCATTTTTTTTATGTTTTGTTGGGACAGTAGTTGAGGTTAAAGTGGACAAAATTTTCATTTAAAGAAGAGAAAACGCTAAATGAAAAGAATTGTAAACATGTAGTCTGTAACCGCGCTTTAAAAATGCTTTAGATTGCTCTCAATAACCACGTGTTCTTTCATAGATTTTCAACCATTTGCTCCATCCTTTCCTTTTCCATTATAATCTTTTTCTGGCCATCTGTTCATTTCTCCTTCTCTAAATTACTTTAATTCACTCAAGCATCCAATCTGCACTCACATGCTCAGAGAATCTGGGAGGTTTTTTTTTTTTTAGGTCCTCCAGGACACGACTTCTAGGTAAGTCGTGCTGGTCACACTGTCAGGATCCAAGTAATCTGCGATTAATCATTTCAGAGCATTAATCGCAGAGGTACTGTACATGTGTGACACTTTCATTCATTTCTTCATTCATTCATCATTCAACAGAAGAAAAACCCATTCCTGGATAAAATATGAGAGACTTACATTGCGGCTTCTGTGTCTCACATGCAGTCATATCAGCAATGTGTACTGAAAGGCTCAAGGGATTGCATTTACTCATCAAACATTAACTCCAGTTTACCCAAAGAGAACTGTCATTGATTGTCTGAACCATAATAAATGAGAGACTATGAGTCAGTACAAATTATTTCTTAGTTGTCAACATGCTGTTGTGAGCTGGTATCAGTCAGAGGCTGAATTTTTTGGTTCAGCTTGTGTCCTCAGCCAAGTCAGACATCAGTTCAAGAAGCAGCAGAGCAGAATTTATTTGCACCCAAGTGGAATACATGCATATAATATAATGCTCGCTCTGCTGCTATAACACCCGCTGCAAAGTCTTTGAGCAGTTAATGCTGTAATGTTCTGTCAACAGAAACTACAAAACCACTGTAGGTTATGAGTGGCTGTAAATCTTTCTGACTTTGCTTTAAAGTTGTTTTACCCTCGGCTATAGTCATCTTTTTTGTTGCTCTTAGTGTAAAAGCAGCAAGTCTTTTTGACCATCTCACCACTGCTTAGTGTATAAAGCTGCTGAAATATAACATTTGTTTCTTCATGGTTTTGCCATTCTGATTATTTGCAAACCTGAAGAAATTTAAAGGTTACGTCCAAGTTAAATGAATGAGGTAAGAGACCATATGTAGTGATGTGTTTCAGCTTTATGTGACATTAACACACTTTATTAGGTACACCATTCAACTTATCATTAACCCTCTCAGGCTCAAATTAAACTTTTTGTTGCACAATCAAGTCCTGCAGTGGTACTTCTGAGTAAAAAAAACTAAAATAAAATATGTATGTGGAGTAATCAGGTTGTTAGTTTTTAACTGTTGCAAATTGGCAACGCCTGCCTTGAGAGGGTTAATACAAATGACCCAATCGCATGTAGACTTGGTCAAGTTCAAACTCGGCATCAGAATGGAGAAGAAAGGTGATTTAAGTGACTTGAACGTGGGATGGTTGTTGATGCCAAATGAGTTTGTCTGAGTATTTCAGGATCTGCTGGGATTTTCCCACACAACAATCTCTAGGGTTTACAGAGGACAGCCCCAAAATGAGAAAATATCCAGTGAGCATCAGTTTTCTGTGCCTTGTTGATGCCAGAGGTCAGAGGAGAATGGGCAGACTGCTTCAAACTAATAGAAAGGCAACAGTTACTAGAAAAATCTCTCATTATAGAAAAGGTAGACGAACATTTCTGAAAGCAAAATATCTCCAACCTCGAAGCAGATTGGCTACAGAAGCAGAAGACCATGAATGCCACTCCTGTTAGGTAAGAACAGGAAACTGTTTCTGCAATTCACACAGGCTAATCAAAAACGAGTAACAGAAGATTGAAAAAATATCGCCTGGTCCAATAAATGTTGATTTCTGTTGCGACATTCTGATGATGCTCAGAATTTGGCATAAACAACATAAAAGCAGAGATCCATTCTGCCTTGCAGCAACAGCTCAGGATGGATGGAAGTGTGGGGGATAGTTTCGTATCAGTATCTATAGTAGCAAAATCTCTGAGGAATGTTTTCAGCACTTTGTTGAATTAATGCAAAAGGGGGACCAGCCCGGTACAAGCAAGCTATACTTAATAAAATGTCTGTGAGTGTTTACTACCAGTGTTGCCTAAGTTTTAAACTTTGCAGTAATGCTATTTAGTCAGGAGGATCATTTGGGAATTTGAAGTAGAGCTGTTTAGATATTTCTAGACACAAAGAGGTTTTTTTCATCTCATTATGAGTCCCCTCATGAAATATGAGCACGTGGTTCCTAATTCATCGTAATTTGCAGACTGTTTCGCTCAAGCTGGACAGCACCTGTAACTGGAACATATGGCTTTTGTTACAGACAACAATCAGGATAGTAATCCTATTATGGGTGACATTGTTGCACTAATGGGCCATATTACCACAGTAATTTCTCCTAATGGTGCAGCGAAAATGATGCTGTTGTAGTAAGCCACTTTAGTGTTCACCCATGACCCGTTACAAAAGGTTCTTACATAATAGTTGCTTACATAAAATTTCTGTTAATTAAAATTTAATCACAAAGGTTTAAAGATTTACATTTCAAATGTATTTTTTGCACATTGTATTTCTATTACTTATATTATAATGAACCCGATAGCATGTTTTGCATCTGGTAATTTGAGTGTACTGTGCATCAACATTATGGGGTGTATTATTGTGTTTGTGTATTATTTTTCATATTTGGTAGAGATGCAAAAAGTGTAAAATATATCCTGTATCTTAGGAACAGATGGTTGAGGATCTGTTTCTAAATGCTTCAACTCTTGCTGTTATTCCCACATGCTTAGAGATGCAAGGACATGCAGAAATATTGCCTTGGTGAAAAATGTGACTGCAGTAATGTTAAAAAAAAGCTCTGGAAACAGATAATTAGCAACATCAGCAAACAGAAATGCTTCAACCTTCATGTGATTAAATCTGTATAATATAGTCTTCACCGCAAACTTGCATTGTAAAAGCTCAGAGGGTTTCATGCTGAACAAATGAACTGCATCTCTGCCCCCAATCCTGCTGAATACACACCTGAATCTTTTCTAATGAGGTTGCATTTTCTAAATCCTGCAGAAAGCTATCAGCAGTTTTTAGGAGCACAAGCCTTTTGAATTCAAAAACAAGAAAGATCAGATTTAGATTGCTCTTCAATTGTCTGATCTTCATTATTTTACAAAATATATACAACAATGTCAGTATCCACAGAAATTGTCACTTTGTATTAATATAATACTGATGTTTCTGTTAGGTAGGTTTAATGAAAGCCCAACACAGACAACAAGTTCTGAAAGTAAACTGAATCTATTGAAAAAAAAAAATCATTAAAAACGAATTACAATGAAGACAGCACACATTTTAGAAAGTCTGTTTGAAACAACTTATTAAACGGAGAATTATACATCTTGCATGGGACAATGCTTTAACAGCCTTGCTCTCTGGGATTCAGTGAAGTCCAGCTAATTGCAGCCTTTTTGCACATTGTTTTTGTATCAGTTACTCTCACTGTGTTCAGGGGACAGCCAATAATGCATAGTCTGACACACGGTTAGCATTTGTGTGGAAACAATCTTTATAACTGATGTTGCTCTCAAGCGTCTGTCTAATTAACCCTGTGCTTCATGTTCATTGTCAGGTCGAGTTGTTCTAGTCACCGGTTCTTGATGGATAATTAAGCTCAAAAGGAAAAAGGCTGCATTATCCGTCGACTGGAGTCTTTCATTTCCTGCTCAGTCAACTGAGCCCTGCAAAAATCAATCACCATGAACAACTGAGCGAAATGAACTTGTCCAAAAGCGCCTGCTCACTCAAAACACCTGCAGGTGCACACAGATGCATGCACATAATACGCCCATATTAGGAGAAATACTTATTTGACCCCCTGCTGAATTTGTATATTTATTCACTTACAAAGAAATAAAGTCTCTAATTTTCATTGTGGTTTAATTTTAATGTAGAGAGGCAGGATATCAAACAAAAACCAAGAATCAACAATCGATTAATCAATTACAGATACTTCCCACTGTCACCAAAGTCCTTCCTCAGGGGGGGTTGTTTAATTGTTTGGTTTTCTCTGTATTATTGTCGGGTCTTTATCTTATACATAGTATATAAAGCACCTAGAGGAAACTGTTGTTGTGATTTGGCATTATATAAATCAAATCAAATTAAACTTAATTGAAGTAACTTAAATTTATCATGTCCACAGTATCACTTTGTCCTATTCCAACATCTCCACCACTGAGAGCAAGATAAAAGAGTTGTCAAAGGACATTCGGGACAAGACTGTAGACCTGCACAGTGCTGGCATGGGCTACAAGATCATCAGCATGAACCTTTGTAATAAGGTAACCATCAATCATCCTTGGTCAGGAGCTCCATGAAAATCATGGGATAATGATTATCATGAGAAAGGTGGTGGATATTCCAAAAAATACACAGGAGAAGCTTGTTACACAGGGGACCAAAGTCACAAAGAACATCATTTATAACACACGATGCAGTTTAGAGCAGCATTACAGTGTAATAAAATGTCAATTAATCGAATAAGGTAAGTTAAATAACAATAGTTTCCCCTGCATTTCAAATAAATGAGGGTTGCTCTACTTCCTGATAACCTTCTGACAAACATTTCTGCAGAACAAAATAATGTCTAGGCTTGACTTGCTGTAATGGCTGAAACGTTTTAAGAAACTGTTGGATTTGGATCAATGCTGATGTTATTTCAATCACAGCATTTCTCAAAGGTCACTGTTAGAATGACTAAGTCTAAAATAATGTCTCAGGCTGCTGGCAAGCAAAAAGCAAATCTATAATCTTTTTGTACGTTTGAAGAGAATGTTTTGAAGATAGTTTGGTGCAAGAGCAACACAGTCTGGTCATTACTGCTGTTAAAAAACACTAAGTCAGCTCTCCCACACTAGTGATGTGCAATACCACTGATTTCCTTTCCGATCCGATACCAAGTAAAATTCAGGGTGGTATCGACGATACTGATCCAATACCGATACTTTGTACAAAAACGTATTTTATTTATTGTATCTTTTATTGTATCTCAAATTATAGCGTCATAATGATTACAGGACATCAGATTACTTGTTCTTATCACTTAATAATGCAGAGTTCATCGTATAGAAATAAAAAACCTGAAGTTGTGCCCTATTTGAACACCTTGCCTGCCCTCAGCACTAAAGGACTCCGTGAGAGACGTCTGTCTCGCCCTAGCAGCACCTGTCCTTGTCCACTCCTCCTCTTCAGTTCGCCTCAATATACGCTCGTCATATTCTCTGATATGATTTACTCTGAGGTGTTTGACAAATTTGTGGTGTTGCCACAACACCTCACTTTCTTGCCACGTGTATTGCAAACCACGTCTCGGCTGTTTGTGGATGTAAAATACATCCGCACATGACTCCAATTACGCTCAGCCATTGTTGTGAGTGCGCACGCCAAGGGGCTGCGACACATTTATACAGCCGTATTTCGCACATGACTATGAAAGGCGGAAGAGGAAGTTCCTTCCAATGTAGACAATCCGAATGATATAGTTTCTTTCCACTGTGTTCTTGTTAATGATAAACTACAAATTTACCCTAAATTACTAAAATATCGATATTTTAATGTGAGAATAGATTCTAGAACATAAATGACTGGTATCGGAGGAATCGATATTTCAGTATCGGTATTTCAGTTTTTGAATTAGAAATCTTTAGTTAATATATTTGTATATTGGATTTTTTTCTATTGTTCTACTACTTAAAGTTTTTAATTCCCTTAAATCCCTTTAATCTCCCTTATGATTCTAATACTCAGGTTGACTTTTTGTAATGTTGTTTAGTCTCCGGTTTTGGTAATTGTCTATTATTCTTATTCGTACCATTACTATTATTAATAGTAGTAATTGTAGCAGTAAAAGTCTCTCTGTGTTTCTGTTTGTGTTTTCTTCTTTATTGTTTTGTTTACTTCTTGGTTCCTTTGGGTTTCCTTTTCTCATATATCTTGAGAAGTATTAGTAATCAGGCCTATACCAGTCGTCTTTGTTCTTTATGTCCTGTACCAGTTTTTTGTCTCTGTTGTCTCCTTATTGTAATGATTGTGTTAACCGGTGTCTCATTACCCCAGCTCTGTCCAATGATTCTATGCTTGATTTTCTTCTATGTCAAATGCCATGCCATCATAACTCGGGAGTTCTGCAGGACACGATGCGGACTCAGGATGATAAGTTCAGTGCGGTTATTTACAGTGGCTGTTCAACAGTAATGCAAAGGCAAGCAATAGTAGTCAGAGGATTTGTTGGCTCCCACAGGTAAACCCACAGAGTTGATTCGTACAGGAAAATATTCTCTCTGTCTCTCAGTAAGTCGCATCAGATGGAGAAGCAGGAGTCCTGTGCAGACGAGAAAAAAAACAGGTAAGACAGAAACGGGAGCAAAATACCACAAAGCATCTAGTAAGAAGTTTCAATTCAATTCAATTTTATTTATATAGCGCCAAATCACAACAAATGTCGCCTCAAGGCGCTTCATAGATACAGAGAAAAGCCCAACAATCATATGACCCCCTATGAGCAAGCACTTTGGCGACAGTGGGAAGGAAAAACTCCCTTTTAACAGGAAGAAACCTCCGGCAGAACCAGGCTCAGGGAGGGGCGGCCATCTGCTGCGACCGGTTGGGGTGAGAGAAGGAAGACAGGATAAAGACATGCTGTGGAAGAGAGACAGAGATTAATAACAGATACGATTCAATACAGAGAGGTCTGTTAATACATAGTGAGTGAGAAAGGTGACTGGAAAGGAAAAACTCAATGCATCATGGGAATCCCCCGGCAGCCTACATCTATTGCAGCATAACTAAGGGAGGATTCAGGGTCACCTGGTCCAGCCCTAACTATATGCTTTAGCAAAAAGGAAAGTTTTAAGCCTAATCTTAAAAGTAGAGATAGTGTCTGTCTCCTGAATCCAAACTGGAAGCTGGTTCCACAGAAGAGGGGCCTGAAAACTGAAGGCTCTCCCTCCCATTCTACTTTTAAATACTCTAGGAACAACAAGTAGGCCTGCAGAGCGAGAGCGAAGTGCTCTAATAGGGTGATATGGTACTACAAGGTCATTAAGATAAGATGGGGCCTGATTATTTAAGACCTTGTATGTGAGGAGCAGGATTTTGAATTCAATTCTGGATTTAACAGGAAGCCAATGAAGGGAAGCCAAAACAGGAGAAATATGCTCTCTCTTTCTAGTCCCTGTCAGTACTCTTGCTGCAGCATTTTGGATTAACTGAAGGCTTTTCAGTGAGTTTTTTGGACATCCTGATAATAATGAATTGCAGTAGTCTAGCCTGGATAGTAATAAATGCATGAACTAGTTTTTCAGCGTCACTCTGAGACAGGATATTTCTAATTTTAGAGATGTTGCGCAAATGGAAGAACGCAGTCTTACATATTTGTTTAATATGTGCGTTGAAGGACATATCCTGGTCAAAAAGGACTCCAAGGTTCCTCACAGTGTTACTGGAGGCCAAGGTAATGCCATCCAGAGTAAGAATCTGGTTAGATACCATATTTCTAAGCTTTTCAGCGCCGAGTACAATGACCTCAGTTTTATCTGAGTTAAGAAGCAGAAAGTTAGTGGCCATCCAAGTCTTTATGTCTTTAAGACATTCCTGCAGTTTAACTAATTGGTGTGTGTTATCTGGCTTCATGGACAGATAGAGCTGGGTGTCATCTGCATAGCAGTGAAAATGTATGCTATGTCTTCTAATGATGCTGCCTAGGGGAAGCATGTATAATGTAAACAGAATTGGTCCTAGCACCGAACCCTGTGGAACTCCATAATTAACCTCAGTGTGTGAAGAGGACTCTCCATTTACATGCACAAATTGGAGTCTATTAGATAGATATGATACAAACCACTGCAGTGCAATACCTGTAATACCTACAGCATGTTCTAATCGCTCTAATAGAATATTATGGTCAACAGTATCGAATGCTGCACTAAGGTCAAGAAGGACAAGCACAGAGATGAGTCCACTGTCAGAGGCCATAAGAAGATCATTTGTAACCTTCAATAAAGCTGTTTCTGTGCTGTGATGAACTCTGAAACCTGACTGAAACTCTTCAAATAAACCATTCCTCTGCAGATGATCTGTTAGCTGTTTGACAACTACTCTTTCAAGGATTTTTGATATGAAAGGAAGGTTGGAGATTGGCCTATAATTAGCTAAGACTGCTGGGTCTAGAGATGGCTTTTTGAGTAAAGGTTTAACTGCAGCCACCTTGAAGGCCTGTGGTACATAGCCGATTATTAGAGATAGGTTGATCATATATAAGATCGAAGAATTAATCAATGGCAGGACTTCTTTGAGCAGTTTTGTAGGAATGGGGTCTAAAAGACACGTTGATGGTTTGGAGGAAGTAATTATTGAAGTTAACTCAGAAAGATCGATTGGAAAAAAGAGTCTAACTTAACATCAATGGAACTAAGAGTAGCTGTAGATAATATTAGATCTGTGGGATGATTATTGGTAATTTTTTCTCTAATGATAAAAATTTTATTTGTGAAGAAGTTCATGAAGTCATCACTAGTTAACGTTAAAGGGATGGTTGGCTCAACAGAGCTCTGACTTTTTGTCAGCCTGGCTACAGTGCTGAAGAGAAACCTGGGGTTGTTCTTATTTTCTTCAATCAGTGATGAGTAGTAAGCTGTTCTGGCTTTGCGGAGGGCTTTCTTATAAAGCAACAAACTATTTCTCCAGGCTAAATGATGATCCTCTAAATTTGTGACACGCCATTTCCTCTCCAGATTACGAGTCATCTGCTTTAGGGTACGTGTTTGAGAATTATACCACGGGGTCAGGTACTTCTGATTAGAGACCTTAGTTTTTTTGTTTGTTTTTTTGTTTTTTTTTTTTTTGTTTTTTTTTTCGCCTGTCCCATTTGGTTCTTTAGCCGTCAGAATTGTTGTCTGAAGACCAACAAGGATACCCAATGGATTTATTTTGCCAAATGGATCATCATGGCATTGCCGTATTGGTCCATTTGATCGACCTTTGTTTTTATTATTTATTTTATTTTCAGTTGTTACAGACGGGACAGACATGAGTGAGGGATAGGAAAGGGAGAAAGAAAGAGGAAGGAAAAGAAAAACAGAAGGGGAGAGGGACAGTGAGAAAGGGGGGAAGAAAAAATATCTCCGGGATCACCTGTTGAGAGAAAAAGAATAGAAAACAAGCAAAAAAAAAAAACAAAACAATGCAACATACTATACACAACACCATCGCATTAATCTAGCTAAGTGAAAACAGCAGTAAATACTAAATATTGAATGTTGTTGTGCAGCACGCAGGACAGACAGCGCACAATGTGCTTTGAAGTAGCAGCCAAGAAAGGTGTGATTTAAGTCTACGAATAGTGAACACCCATGTGCACACCTGTGTGGATCGGCGCGCTTGTATTCAAATGGTTTCCCCATGTAATGGTCTGCTAGAGGATGTAGAGAGCCATAGCCCCGTCCCCCAGGGCATGAAGCAGGCATGGAGGAGATCCAGGCCCCAGACATCCAGAGGCCCCAGAGTGCAAGAGCCCAAGGAGGACCACCGGAGGGGCATCCGTGCCACCTTCATGGGAAGGGCTGAGGATCCCCAGATGAGGGGTCACCCAGTAGCCACCGGGCAGAAGCTAGAGGGGGCTGCACCGGCGTGCCCGCCGGCTCTGCCGGCAGCCAGCTGCGCCAGAGTGAACCGAGCCGCAGGCACAGAGGCCGGAGGCCCGAGGGCCCCCCGCGCCCCGGAAGAGGCCTGACCGAGCAGCAGGCGCCAGGCCCCGCCAAGTAGTCACCGGGAGTGAGCTGGTACATACCTGAGCGCCCAGCCCCGGACACCAAGAACCACCAACGCACCGACCCCTGAGGGCATCAGTCACCGGCAGGGAGTGTGGTGAGGGGAGATAGGCCTCCACACTTTGGAGGGCCTTGGAGTTCCCAGAGAGGTGAAGTCTAAGACCCGACCTGACATATAGACACAGACAAACAGGCACACACAGACACAGACATGCATTCCCACCCTCATGCACACATATACAAACACTCAGCACTCACCCAACGCAGGAATAAACGTAAATGGACATGTACACACAATCACACTCCCCAAACATACTCTATATCCCGGGTCCAGGTATCCTCACCCCCAGAGATGGAAACGGCACCCAGACCCAAGAGATGTTACCCTTCCCTCCGGGGTGGAGGCAAGCAGACCGCCCCAGGCTCCGCAGCAGCAGGGAGGCCAATCGGACAGCCAGCATCTCTTCCCAGCCCCCCCGCCCCGATGGCTAGCAGAGAACAGGGGTGTGTTAAGACCCCATACCTCCCTCCTCCCGCTCAAGTGTACCTTAGACCTTAGTTTTCACTGGAGCTACAGTATCCAGAGTCGTACGTAGTGAGGAGGTGAAATTATTAACAAGATAATCGACCTCTGTTGGGGTAGCGTTCAGATAGCTGCTCTGCTCTGTGTTGGTACAGGGCATTGACGATGATAACAGTGGCTGGATTATATTCTTAAACTTAGTTACAGCGCTTTCAGAAAGACATCTACAAGTGCCAGCAACACTGACTGTTTCCAGCTTAACAATCCAGCATTAGCTGACGGGCTTCCTTGTCCTTAAGTAGTAGCAACAGCTGATCACAGGATTGTCAACCGGTGAGTTAATTATCACAGGTGTGCTGTAGCGGGAAGCAAAGAAGGAGGCACAGCTGTAACAGAAGGTGTGATTAGCACGAACACAGAAAGACACAGGGGAGGAGAGGAGGACTGGAGGATCATGAAACATGCAGACTGCTGCTGTACTCTGTATTGTTTGACCCCCTTTGAAAGGGCAAAATAACGACAACCTGCTTGTGTCAAAATTTCCACAACACTCATGAACTCGTATTTTATTCACAAATGTTTAAACTAAGACCTTAAAATATTTCATGAAAAAAACATTGTAATGGAAAAGTTATGGATGTCAGATAATCCCTTCATACGTTAATTTTTGACCCTCACATATCCTTCCTGTTATCTTATAGTCCCCCCCTCCCTCAGTGTGATCTTTCCCACACTGCTCTTTCACACCTGTACACCTCAGCAAGGGGGAGTTAATTCAGATTAATGTGGTGGCAGACAAGGGCATCGCTGACTAAGCTTGCATCTGTGATCATGAACGCTGCATATAAAATCAGCAGGTGTGACAATACCTGCCTTGTTACATCTTCTTCCATATACAAAGCCAACTCTGAAAATCTTGGATTTTCACTTTCACACTTTATTCATCATGCCTTCTAATGCCCATCACATTATTCACACAGGGCATGATTAATTTACTACAGGCTTGAACGCATTTATGCCCCAACCTGCAATAACTCTATTTAATAAAACTCAGTAAATATGAAACTGATGCTCTGTTTGGTGTTTTTACTGAGATGTTGTGTAATAATAATAAAAAGCTGGAAAAGCCATATTATATTTAATGAGATGCAAATGGCAGTTATTAGGCTGTATCTCTGTCAGCCGCTTCTCCTTTTTGGACAAAAAGTGGACCGAGTCAGGCTGGATACACTAACACAACAGATATTTAAATGAAGTTACTGGTAACTGAAATCCCATGTGAAACTGTCAGGATAGGATCAAGAAGCACTGATACAAAAAAACTAAAGGGCTACAAAGAACACTGGGAAAATGCATATATAATACAACAAAGACAGAGAGGCGAGATATGCAAATGAAAGAAAATGAAGCATTGGTGATGTTGGGGGCAAATGAGTTTATTTTTTTACAAAAATAAACTCATAAATATCATAAATAACTCATAAATAAATGATTGAAACAAACGAGAAACACAAAGGAGCATAAGAAAACCAACGAGGACAATGACAGGTGCTCACAGGGAGCTGCAGGTGGTGGGGCTGAAGTTGCGTAAGCTATTGAACGCTGCTTGTTCAGAATGGGATGTGCCAAACATACATAACAACTGCACATCGGAGAATTAGATGTTCTTTTTTCCAGAGAAATATCACAAAGGGTACCTTCACAATATTACTCATAGATAATAGACCGCGTAGGTGTGTCCTCGACTTAGCTGTGACTCTTTTGTCAGCCTTTTCTTCCTTCTGCAGGATCCGAGATTATTATGGGATTGGTGGAGCCTCCTGTCACGAAAAAATGGGGAACTTCTCCTCGGAGAGAGAAGACCTATTTGGCGGGGAGGTTTTCAAGCACTTAGATGCATGACTTTAGTCTCTATTACATCTTCCTATGTTTGTTTTCTAAGGTGTATTCTAACCTTTATCAGATCCACTACTCGCCCAATACTAACCCTTACCCAAAATAGTAAAACATTCGTTCACTTTACAATGTAATGACTCACATTGTCGTGCTACCTTTTAGTCTCAATAAAACTTTAGGTCCCCACAACATTGAGTAATACCTGTGTCTCACACACGCAGCAGCAGGACAAATGACACGGGGTGAAGAGCTTTTTAGATAACAATCTGTGTGGTGAAATTAGGAGCTCTATTACAAACCTGACACATATATATATATATATATATATATATATATATATATATATATATATATATGTGTGTGTGTGTGTGTGATATCTGATATCTTTCTCTGTTGCTTTGTATTTCACTGTTGGCATTTGATTGATTCATTAATTAAGCGGGTGTCTTTGGAGAAGTGACGGTTTTAATAATTGTCTCTAGTTCTATGGCTATGTCCACACGTACCGGGTATTTTTGAAAACACAGATTTTTCTATGCGTTTGCACCTTTTGTCCACACGTAAACGGCGTTTTTGGTCACTGAAAACGGAGTTTTTAAAACTCCGGCCAGGGTGACGTGCTCTCTCTGCCTGTTTCCTGGGTGAGAGATGCCTTTTTGTTGTTGTTGTGCTAAGCTAATAGGCAGAATGCTACCTGTATAGCTCTAAAGAATGTAGCATCATAGGCAGTGTAGTCCGTGCTGCAGGGAGAATGGACTGCCATACCCGTTATGTGTCTGTGAGCGAGGGAGGGAGAAAAAGGAAAAGTATGAGCTGTCATCGAGCAAAAACGGGAGCTGGAAGCATGTAAATATAATAATAACCACAGCAGCCAAGAAGAGTGCCAGACGAGCCCAGTTGTAAGTAAGCTATTAAGACTCGACTGTTCGTGTTTTCCTCCAAAAACAATAAGTTCCGTTGGAGCAGCCTTTCAACGCCTCTCTCTGTCTCTCGCTAACAAAGTTGACCCAGACAACAAAGTAAAGCTAGTTTTCAGCTATGAGCCCGACATAGAACCCACGGTATTAGCCAGAGTTCCCTTTACTACGGTTCGGAGCCGCGGACCTTCAGTAATAGTAATAAATCACACAGCAATAGTACATTCACGTAGTTGTAAACAGCATGATAATATATTAAGTAATCCAAAGTATTCCGAATACGTTACTCTCATTGAGTAACGTAACGGAATACGTTACAGAATACATTTTGGGGCATGTATTCTGTATTCTGTAATGGAATACATTTTAAAAGTAACCTTCCCAACACTGACTATTACTGTTAATTGTACTCTCTGCAGTGTTTAAATGCTTACATATACACACACAGTTACTGTCCCTCCACACATGGATCTGCTTCTATGCCCCAGCTTTGTTTACTTTTTCCACACCGAGGCTTCTAGACTTCTGATTGGCCAACATTTCTGCACGGTTAGGAATATATCGCCACCTGTTGCTTTGGCATGTTCCTAGCAGCGTTTTCCTTCATTTCTGCCTTTACGTGTGGACGGGATTATTTTTTAAAACGAAAACGGAAGATCTCCGTTTTCACAAATACCCGTGTACGTGTGGACGTAGCCTATTGCTCCCCCTCCACCTCTGTGCCCACTTTCTTTCTGTATCTATATGTGGTTAAATACATGTGCACAAACACGTGTGCGCATGGGGGGATCTGCCCCTTCCTTGTTCCTTGTGCACTTCCCTCTCTCTTCACAGGAGAGTGGCACGCAGCAGTCAGACAAAGATTGACCGATCAATAAACGTCTGAGAGCTGAAGAAGGTAATCCATACAAGTGAACTGAGCTCTCGCATTTAACTCCCACTGTGTCCTTCCCTGCAAACACGACTACTGAGCAACAACATCACCAAACCACAAAAGATCCCCTGATTCCTACTTCTAACAAACCGGAGGCTTTTGTAGATACTAATACAGATATTCAGCTGAAAAAATAAAAAGCTCTTCACGGTTATGTTTGAATGTGTGTAAGTGTGCGCGTCTGCTGAAGCACTGGGGTTTGCACCTTGTATAATAAGCTGTTGCCCAAGGATATGATTATGTGGCGTTGCTTTGATAAGAAAAAAAACCCTACAGGAGTCCTCCCTCGCTTCCTATCACATTGACTTTGTGGTTACCCATTTTCCCTTTTGGAGACTTCAACTCGCTGCAGCCCAACAGCTCATTATCAGTTGGATAACATTCATCTCAGTGGCACATACTATACTTGGAAGGCAGCTTTTTGTGTGCATGTGAATTCATTTGCGCCATTTGAAGCCTTTCGAACCTGCGATTAGGCCTTTATTCTTAACGCTTTTTTGTGAGAGAGAAAAAAGATAAACCTTTATGCTGAAATATTCACTTTGGCTTTTTATCTGGTGCTTTCAGCGCCTCTCGTTTAAAAATGTGCTTTACATTCTCAACTTGTGCTGCTGCAAAGACATTTTTATTGCTGCTCTCTTCAAACACTCGCTGCGCTGCACGCCAGTCGATGAGTAGTGGGGGTGTTAGATCACATGCTCCCTGCCATGTAGGACAACACAGATATTGCTTACTTTGTCACTCACGCACGCACACACGGAAAATTCTAAAAAGGGGAAATGACTCTGATATATTTGTAGTTCGCGTCCAAGTGCTTCTGCTATCTTGTCATGCACGCCAGAAGGCAGGTGCCACCTGTGTGGAAATGAAACTGTCAGAAAATAGATATAGATGTTAATACAAGGTGTCCTGTTTACCTGCAACACTCTGTATGTGACGCTAATCAAGAATTAACTTGTCTGCCTTCGCCACAGAGGCACCTCCTATCTTGCCAAATTACATCAGCTTGCTGCTCATAATAGAAATAAAGTCTGATGCATACTTTTTTTTCTTTATTATTTTTCACCTGATGAAAAGATGATCAGCAGCAGCAGTTTCAGGAAATTAGATGTATTTTTCCATGACAGCTTGCTATGAAAGCAAAGTGGAAACCATGTTATTGACATGAACGCTGACCAAAAACAGTTCACAAATAGACAGTTATTAGCAGGTTGATGTTTTAAAGTATTGCTTGCAATATTTTCTGTTTCTAGCTCCCACATTTACTTAAACATCACTGAAATAATGAGGCAAGATGCTAAAGGCCAAAGCCTTTCAAGACAAATGCTGATGTTGACATAGTCTGTGTTTTTCTCCACAAAGCTTATTGTTCTTTTATGTTCTTGAAATCAAAGGCAGTCCGTTCTTCTCCTGTGGGTCCTGTGGGGCTCCCTGCACACATCATCTCACATTAATTTTTCTTGTGTAACTGAATGCCAGATGGTATAGTGCAGAGAGTCTGTTGACTTCTACAGTAAAAATGATCAATCAAACAATAAATCTGCTGCTAAACCTTCATAAATAATTCAGCTTTTCACCCATTTAGTCCTGTGGGCATGTTTGGTGTAAAATATTGTGCATATATGAGGCTCTGCTTTGGCAGCAAAACTGTTAAAAAAAACAAACAATTTGGCAAGAAATCTGAACTCTTGCTTAAAAAAGTGATGCTGAAGTTTTACAACATGTTCTTTCTCCCTCGTTTTAAGTTATGTAACAGTGAACAGAGAACATGCTTGACTTCTAGTATATGATTCCCTCATATGCGTTCCAAGGAAGGAGAAGACGGGAAGTGGACCTTGACATACTGACCTGTATTTGCATCTTCAGTGCCTGTGTGCCAGCATCACGTTAAAAGGATCACAATAACTGCAGCTTGTGTTGCTGGGCAACTAACCGTCGTCCAAATTGCAGACATACATACCAGGAATAGCAAATTGTGGTGGAAGAACTCTCCACAAAGCATCTGTTGACTGTACACTTTGCAGAAGGTATTTCCTCACTTTGACACATGGAAGTCGAAGAAGCATGGCGCTGATGTTTTTAAAAAAAAATCAAGCTTTCAGTTTAACTGCCGTAACATGAAAGGTTTCATATTGAAAAGGTTGCTTAGGAAGGGCAACATTTTTATTCAGTAAATGGAAATTAACTTGTTAGTAATGACCATCTGTTCAGAGCATCAACGTGCTCCAGAAATAATGTCTTTCATGTTTGTACTAAAGTATCTTCCTATTCCAGCAACTTTCTCTAACTTCTTCAGTTCAGAGAACAATATAAAAATAACTGCACAAGCACCGTTTGCCACAGTAGACAGCTTGCTTACACAATCCCTTCACGCTATTGAGGGCTATTCATTCTTTTCAAGTGTGCATGGAGCTGTCGAGGAGCCGCTAACCAGATCCAGCAGCAGGTTTTTCACAGCCAGATGAACCTGGTACCTCAAATGCCGTTTGCTGAGGTGTTGGAGAAGAACTTTTCCACCCGTGAGACCCGAATGCTGGAACTAATGACGCTGGCTCTCCAGTTGCCAAGAAGATATTTTCCAGTGAAGAGGTTTGAACTATAATTTCAAGCACTTCTTTTCAGAGACACTGATAGCTTCACAAGGTGCATTAGCTGAACCAGGGCACAATGTTGAGGCTGAACAACAATGAAGTGCAAAGGAGCAACAAGGCTCCTGGCTCTCTGGTTTACTAGGTTATTATTTTAATAATTTTAATTTTCATTCACTTGCTGTCGGCTATCCAGAGTCCGCAATAGGCGACAGCAAAATTGATCCTAAAAGCCACTTAAATGACAATCGTTTGCAATATTTTTGTGCATAATATCCCATTAATGCCGTATTGGATATGCAATAAGATAGGATATTATGCTGTTAAAATTAGGTAGGTTTTTAAATTACATTCAATATTTGCCTCAACTCCACACAACTCATCTCATGTAGAGTTCAGACTCCATTCCAATATTACATGTGATTTCATAATCTAGGTGCTGGACATCATATATTCTCCTATGATGGGCATACATTTTAAATTTTTTGACCTGGAATACTCTGAACTTTCCACTGTAAAATTCATCACATTTATCAATAATTCAGTCATGTATTGAACATTCACCTCACAAACATCTGTGCGCCACAAAAATACCCCAAATTAAGGCAGCGGAAGGAAAAATGAGAACCTCCTACCTTTCTCAATGCTGCAATTTGTCAGGTGCTAAGAAGAGAAGTGATTTGGGTAATTTGGTGGCATGCAGCAGCCTGTAATTACCTAAACTGTATGAAACAGATGAGATAAGAAACGGTTTTCCAGCACCCTAATGGAAAAAGTGGATTTTTAAGAGAAAATTAAATGTTTATATTTTGGATTATATTACTCAGGGCTGTCACTGTCTGGGACTTCAACACATACTGGGCAAAAACATCTTAAAAACAAAATGCTGAGGCAGCACTAAAACATGCAGCACTTTGCTTTCTTTGTTACATAACCTCTCCCCATGCATGCCCTGTTCTCACAACCGCCTCTGCAGTGTGAAAGAAACCCTTTGGCACTAGCAGAAAATTAAAAAAAAAAAAAAGAACAAAACTGTGATATTAAGACATGTCTGTAAACACACATCAATATTTTATTTGGATCTATCAAAACCAAAACACATAAAATACATGGGAATGGCGACTCAACCTGAGAAGATTTTTTTCTTTGAATTTGGAGAGATTTAATTATCCGTCTTGTCTGGATGGAATATAATCCTTGATTTAATTCAAGAATACAATTTTCTTTATCACTGTCTCGAGCCTGTAAGCAGTGGTGCAGGTTTGAGGACGACATCTCATAAAATTCTGAAAATGGAAAATGAGCATGAACTTAACTCACTAAAAGCAAGATGTTTTTGGAAAGACGGGAATGCACTCCGTCTGTCGTGGTTTTAGATGAGGGTTTTGAATTTCTGGGAAATTTGGGTTTTTCTGGTTTTGTATTTTTTGGATCCTATATTCTGTATTATTTAGTCGTCTGGTTATAATGTTATATTTACATTCCTGGGCTTATGATGATTCTGTTTTCTGTGCTGTTTGTTACTTGATAGATGATGATTATTCCCCTTTTGGTCTTCCTAGTCTGTCTTTCCACTCTTTTCTCTTTGTTTCTTATCTTCTGTGTTTGTCTCAAGTGTGTATATTTTAGTCCTGGTTTCACTGTTAGTGATTTACTCATTATTATAGCCTCTTGTCCTTTGTTTTGGTTTCCCCTGTCTCATTAGTTAGATTCTATTCAGCTGTGTTCACCAGATGTCTCCAATCTCCTCATCTCCTAGTTCCTCCTAGTTTCTTCCTAGTTATTTGTTCCTTTGTTCTTTGCACCTTCTTTGTCTGAATTTGTGTGAAATTGAGTAGTAACAACAATAAAACTGCCTCTTTTAGGTAATCCCTTGTCTCTAAGTCCTGCAATTTGGCCCTACTCTGCCTCCCACACAGTTAAACCTTGACAGCTTCCTCATGTTTGATGCTTAATGCACATGCCACTATATATGGTGTCATGATCAGTGATTGACAGTTTCCATCTTTGAAGACAAGAGCCAATACACTTTTTATTCTATATTGTGCACTTCTCTGCTGAAATGCCCAAGCTGGCAGCATTGTGTGTGTTTGCCCATGTGTGAAAGCATAAACTAGAAGATACCTTAGTTTCATGTTAAAAAAATAGAATCTTTTAAAACACAAAGTGGTACTACTAATTTTCATTTTTTGAAGGGCTGCTTTTAAATGGGGAAAATGTGGAAATAACAAATCATGTCCATTTTGAAAACAACTATACTATTAACTTTGTACTGACTTTATCTAATAACTTTATGAAAGTGGATCTGAACCAAACTGCAAACATTTTTAATAAGCCCTTTTTACATTGCTTTAACCAATGCTTTTTTCTGTATTTCTAATAGCTTCTTCAAGTATTTCAGTAAAGCAATTTATTGTTTTCATTAAAGTAGCAGTCAGCAGATTGTGTGAGATTAGGTAAAGTATATAGCTATAAAAATAGAGGGTTTAAAAGAAGACACTGAACAGGTGGAAATTTCTTTCTTTTTATGACCAAAAGCACAACCCAAGAGACCAGTGACTAGTTTAAAAAGACTTCACTTGAAAGGACCTCAGGAATCTGGACTCAAAGGCTGACAGATTGAAGTCAGGCAAGGCTTTTTCTGGGACTGGGCAGGTATTCTCCAGGGAGGCCACTTAAATCTTTTCCTTAGGCTGAAGGTGGAGGAGAACTGCCAGGATAAATTCAGAGGACGAAAAGGTGGGAAGTGGGTAGGCAGGTAACTACAGGTAAAAATGATGAATGGCTTACTTAGACCAGCTTGAGAAGATCACAGGCGATTTAGCTGAAAGTAAATCGATTCCTCTGAGGGATCCATCTAAGCACAAGTGGGGACATAAACTAGGAGAGGCCCAAGAGAGTTTTGTCAGGAACAGGTAAGATTTCAGAAACAGGCATACACCTTGTGAGGCCAATTTACCACCATAGAGGCAACAATAATCTGGCAAAAGATGATAAATTAGCATGGCCTTAAATCCATTGAACTAAGGAGTAATGAGAAGAGTTAAGTAAGGATTGGTGTGCCAGCTGGGTCAGAGGGGCAGGCACCGCCCTGCCCAGAGATGGAGCTGAGAACCAGAAAACCTGCTCCGAACACTAAATGAGAGAAAAGGGGGAATCTAGAGGAAGAGTGAAAGAGAAAGAAGAAGAGTGGGGCTTGCCAGGACCATGACACCTTTTTGGTTATTTAATTTAAATCTTGTTCTGATATATTGTCTGGCAGATGGATCTTATAACTTTAATGTAAGCACAGGGCTCCTGTAGTTGAGTGCCTGGGTAACACTTTTATAATGTTTGAGATGATGAGTTGCTGTTAGGATGATCTCATTGTTTTTGGTGTATGACTATTAAATATTGCCTTTTAAATTAGTAGATGATGCTCTAATGAATAGCGAGTCATTTGTAGGATCTCCAGCTTAATGGCAGAATTAGTCTCATGACGCTGAATGAGAATACCCAAGAAAAACTGTATAACAGTCTTAACAGAGGCAGCAGAGGGACACTTTAGATTACCCAAACACATTCACACACACAAGCACACATTCCTCCTGTCATTGTCATTATGCAAATGCAAATGTGAAAGAAAGCATGGCAGTGCGATTAGCACACAAAGTAGGCTGAGTGAGCTATAAGTTAAAAACCCAGAGTGGGAGGATAGAGTTATGTAGTGACATGCAGTCTGAGGGATTATGGCAATTCATTACACACTGTCAGTCACAAGAGCAGAGCACAGCAGCAGCAGAACCTTGTTTTTATGCATCTGTAGTTTGATGCACACATCCATTATTGGCCCCTCATTGTATTTCATCCATCTACTTTTCTCGTTCCCTTCATCTGAGCAGGAGAGTGACTTTTACTCTGCTACGGATGACCATGCATGTGTTGTTGCCATGGTTACCAGGTCACAGAGGGCAAAATGTAATCTGTGGCTGCATGCTGCATTCATGAACACATGGCACATGTTCTTCGGTGTAATGTTTGGCAGCCTCTGACTTGATCAGGTTTGCCTGGCGTGTATTTACTTGGCTGTTTGCCGTTGTTGGCTCCTTATTCATAGCAAATCAATTTCCTCATGTTAGATTAAAAATTCGAAAGACCGAACAGAACCAGTGTGAATGAGTGGCCTGTCATGTTGCCTTTGGAGATTTTGAAATTACAAGGTGCAAGAGAAAAAAAGTATGTGCAGCTCTATAAGTTCAGAATTTCTCATTTGAGTGGCAGACTTCTCAAAATGGTGCATTGAATACAAGGTAGTTGAGCAATATTGCTTATGTTTGTGTCTCACTATGCCTTTCACATATTTTCTACTTAGTTGTGGAGCTAAAGTTTGAGATTTGTGTGTGTGTGTGTGTGGGGGGGGGGGGGGGTATGCAAAGCAGAGTCAAAGTCTTGACTCTGCTTGTTTTTAGAGGAATTTTATTAATTTATTTTTGTTTACTTGATGAACCACTTAACTCTGACCTATGAATCATTCAAGAATAAAGTGGTATATCTACACATAACGTCAATTTAGCAAAAAAAAAAAATCGGCAATTGTATATATAGGCACGTTATTAGAAGCCTGTTACAAAGGCATATTATGTGTTCCCATTTCTTTGGCTGAATGTGTGAAAAATGCCAAACATAAAACAGTTTGAAAACATGAAAAAATATTTTTGATCCATCACTTGTAATAGTTTGGGGCTGGATTTCAGACAGTAGTGTTGGGGATCTTTCAAAGCACAGAAAGGGAAAGCGCCGTCAGATATTGATCCACCATGCAATGCCATCTGGACATTGGCAATGGCTTCATTATGTAGCATTACAATGATTCCAAACACATTGGCAATACAGCAAAGGCATACCTGGACAGAAAAAACTCAACAGATGATTATCAGTTATTGGGGATTGGCCTCCCCAGCACCTGGAACTCAACATTATTGAAGCAGTGTGGGATCATCTTAACAGAGAGCTATACAAAAGGCAGCCAACATCCAAAGAAGAGCTTTGAATGTACTTCAAGAAGCCTAGAGACTCTTTTACTCCAAGAAATGACAAGAAAGCTTGCATGAGAGAGCTCAAACTGTGTTGAAGAATAAATGTGGTCATACCAAATATTACCAAGAACTGTACTGTAGGTCTGCATTATTTGCAACTCTGTCATGCCAACATTTGCTGCACTGTATGGGAAAGGCTGTTATGGTGGCACACGAGCATTATGGGGAACACCCGTCCATACTCCAGCTCATTCACTCTAACGGGGTGGGGTAAGGTGGGCTTCTTCAGGGGCTTGTTTACAAGCAGGTCACAACTGAATACTGAAGTTCTACCAGTTGGATGCTCCCTTGGCTTTATTGGTACTTCAAGTAATTATTGTAGGTTATTAGCTGGTGGAGTGACTTAGCAAATGACTGTTGTAAAAACGTAACAACTGAAAATAGGAGAAACAACTTAAAACACGACACTGCACCTCCCTGTTGCAGAAATTCATTTCATTATTCGGTTTTTGTAAAGACATAAGGGGGATAAACAAAAGCAGGCGGATAAGTGATTTTTTTCAGAATAATGACATTTGGGAGACAACCACTTCTTAAGAATTTCTGCAGAGTATTATCATTAGCAGGCAACAAATAAAAAGAGGCTTCTGAAACACTGTTTTTAAACAATATATTAGAATGTAAAATAACAGATATGTAATAGTTTTCCTTCTATCAGGACATTGCTGTGTAAGTAGGTTTGTTGAAAGCATGTTTTGTTGATATCGTGCAGTCCCTGTTGTTGTTCTGTTCCCAGGGCTGCAGACCTGTCAGAGGGTAATCTGCAGCATCAGACACACACAGGTTCCAGCGTGCCTCATGAATAAAATCCAGAGCGGCAGACCTCCTTTCTCCATGAACTATTGAGTTGCAGTGTTTTGATTAGATCCTTTTCTTTTGCTTTTCCTTGGAACAATAATGAATAAACAATGAGCCAGATACATGTATCTGTTGTTTGTTATTAGCAGCATACACATATCAGGTCCTGACAGCTTTGTATTACACAACTTAACTACATTTGTTTCATCCACAACCAAACTCAACCAGCTTTTCACCTTCAACTACTGGACAAAATCCTGTTTATGCAGCCACAAAAATGTTCAAGGACATTTCTGATCTTTTAATACACTTCTTCCAACAACTACCTGTCCAAAAATAGTGGCATATCTAGTCAAACTTGTCTCTATGCACATCTATATCCATAGAGCCAGGCGATTTGTAAAAACAAAAGAAAAAAATGTTGTCACTGTATTGCGTAGACACTGCAGAGCCACTCTTGGAGAGATATATGTGTGTCAGGCATAAAACTTGACACGGAGGTAATGGGTAATAAAGTGGTGATATTGTGAAATGATATTGTCTCTGTTATTGTTTTACCCGTGCCTGTCAGCAAGACACACAATTCTGTGTAATATAATATATTGTATAATGAAATCACAGTAATAGTAGTGGATCCCCAAACAACAAATGTCACGACAAACACATTTTACTATGCAATGAGGAAACCGATATCGGGTGCAGATTTACTGTAGAGCATCAGTAAGTGAAGCTGTTATTATTAAATGATGTGAAAACCTCGTACCTCCAATTCGATTATGTTTTATTTTTGTTTTTAGGTGGGGTTGACTGGATATTGTGGAGAACAATAAAATCTGATTCAGCGTTTTATTGATTTTACGTTGGCTGCAAAAGCTGTGCTCATGTGTGGGACGCACATGCAGGACAGACCATGACCTTGTTTACTATCAGGGCACCTGAGTGAAGAGGGCTGGATAGCGTGAACTCATGTGTATTCAATGCGTGTGTAGTGTGGGATGAAGTGTATTTTGACCCCAAACTTGTTTATTCCTTTTTAATTACAATATTTTGTTTTCTGTATTTACAAAAGTGTCAGAATATCTCCTGTACTTTGTGCTGTATAACCCCTCGCAGCAACCCCTTAATGCACTTTGGTTAGTCTAATATCTTTTAGGTCTCCAAGTCCTTAGTATAAGTGATACAAGTTTTTTTCACCTACAATGACATTAGCACAATATTAATTTCTTTGTCTGTAGAGAAACAATTGCTGCTAATGCAGCTGCTGCAATTCAGTGTGAAAAACACTGTGAATGTGTGATTAAGCATTTTTATTCACAATACATAATTACTTGACACTTGATTACATAAAACTCTCCAAATGTGAGTCATGACAATGTCCTGCTTTGCCCCAAGAACATAATAAAAAGTCGACAAGACACACCAAGTGCCGCTAACTGATTTCATTTCAGTGCTCTAACAATCATAAAACAAAGCCAATTGTTTTTTGGGGGTTTTGGGTTTTTTTTTTACCCATTATCGGTCCAGTCCTTGTACCTGACCATTTTCAGGGAAATGTTTCTTTTGCTTACTAAGACAGTTAACACTGACCTATGAGTAATTAAAGCATTTTACCTATTTCAGGGGATGAACCAGTGTTGAGTTTACATATAGCAGACAACTTAGCAAAGAACCAACTTTAAATTGTATCTTTAGCCACTTTGTTAATAGCAGCTTGTCACAAAAATACATAATTTGTTTTCATTTCTTTGGTTTAATGTTTGAAAAATGAGTGGCAACGGGCCTCCACATTTTTAATTCAAATCATGTATGAAGGAGGTCAGGCGAGACATATAACAGTTGTCTGTAAAACATGGTGCAGGCTCTGTCATGGTTTGGGGCAGCCAGCAGTGTTGGAGAGCTTGTCACTATTGATGGAATTATGAACTCAGAAAAGTACAGTCAGATTTGGATCCACCAAACTATATATATAAAAAAATATAAAAGTTCCTACTGGCAACAGCTTGATTTTTTAGCATGACAGAGATTCCAAAAACTCCATTATTGATATCACTTATCGATTCAATTCCTTATTGATTCTCTTATGGATTGTCATTGGGTTCTCATAGGCTCTGTTTTGAGAGTCACCGCACTCTCTAAGCAGCAATAAAGAAATTACATTAATGCAAATTAATTGCATGCTGTGTGTCAAATGTTTCATGTTTGTTGAGGTATTTCCCCTCTTCTTTGAGATCAGTGTTGGAGTCATTACTCAAAAAAGTAATTATTTCACATTTTAAACAGAACATGGACAATTTGACCTCAGTAAATCGCATGATAGGGTGGGGCTAGGTTTCACAATGGGTTCACCCAAAATCTTGGCTGCTTGTGACTACACCCGTTTCCACACTTTGGCTCGTGTGATTAGGAAGGACCAAAAGGGGTCCATGGCTCTCTTGGGGACACTCCCATAGGGCTTAAAATCTGGGACTCTGCACCAATTGCTCTTAGAACTGAAGAAGCTTCTCAGATGAGATGTGAAATGTCTTCAAGGAAACTTAAAGTACTCCGGACGCTTTTCTTTCCAAGCTCCTTACACTACGATGACCTGGATGACTGAGAACCTTCACAGACATTACACACAAAACTTTTCTTAAAAGGAATGCAGCATGTTAAAGAGAGGCTACAGCCTGACTGTTCATCTGTTTGTTACCTGATATTAAGGGTCTGGCTGCTGGGGTCGGCATTCGCTGAGCACAAGGGGTTCTTGGCTAGCTTAGCGTTAGCATGCTGTCTGCACAAATGCTTGCAAAGAACTGAAGTTGTGTTAGCAGAATAATGCGGTTGTTTCTGTCCTGGAAGCAGTTTTCCTCTTTACCATTTATGTCACCCTTCTGTACAATAAAAATAAATGTTCATATCCTCGCTCTACACTGTGTCGCTATCAGCTGATTGTAGCCCAATTGCAAGAACCAATAAGTGGCATCAAAAGGCAGGCAGACTAACAAAACAAAAGTCAGCCCACATTCAACAACAGCTTTAAACGTCCTAGAACTATTTCTAAAGACTACTTAAAGAAATGAATGAATGAATGAATAAATGAATGAATGAATGAATGAATGAATGAATGAATGAATGAAAGGGGACATGCAGAGGGTTGGTGTGACAGAGGAGAATACTAGTTACAGGGTGAGATGATGGCATATTATCTGCTGTGGTGAGCTCTAAGAACTGCTGAAAGAAGAAGAAGGATCTAACAGCAATTATCTCACACTTTCTTTTTCAAACCCTTCCCGTCTATAGTAAGATGCTTCACTGGCTGAGACCACATCGTCATTTATTTCTCACAGCACTTCTAGTAGATAATGGCATGAAAATGAGTTGAGTCTACGATTTAGAAAAGGTCTCTGAGTGGACTGGAGATGGCTTCCGGACAGGGCAGATCCCCATGTTTGCCCCAGGGAGGTTGGGGCATGGAAATGAGAACAAACTGCTTATAGTGCAGGGGGGGGGTCATATATCAACAGAGAATGAAAAGGGAATGCATGAAGTGTGAGCCTGCTCCTGAAATTCAGATAAATGATCTCCATTTTATTTTATTCATTTTTGCCAATTACTAAATCAGCATCCACACTCTTGTTTTTATCAGCAATGCAGAAAAAGAGCTGCCAGAATAACAGAGTATAATCAAGCATAATAAGAAGAATTAACTATAATACAACAGCTGAATACAGAATCAATCCTGGCAAAACTAAGCTTCTTCTTTTTCACCCCGACAGCTTCTTTGGGGCGGGGGGGGGGGGGGGGGGTGTCATTACATCGGCTCATCCACCATTAATATCAAATCTGCCAAGAACGTTGGTATATTTTTTGACCAGCATTTGAAATGCACATTTCACATCTCAAAGTTCATCCAATCTTGTTTCTTTCGTCTAAGAAACACTGCAAAAATCCAACCTCTAATTTGAATCTTGAGTATATATGCTTTAACTTTCTTCCATCTCGAAGAGATGGCCCATCAAAAAAACTAGCTGACACTCATACATCACTCCTCTTCGTTCTTCTCTTCACTCCCCAATCAAATTCTTTATCCTTTTAAATTTTTTAATAAAAACATATAAAGCTCGATGGTCAGGCTCCTGCATATATAGCAGAGACCTTATTCCAGCAGTTAGTCTCTCTTAACTCTTAACTGTTTCCCTCTTTAGTATTAAATCCAGAGGCAATCAAGCTTTTGAGGATGAAGTGCCTAAACTTTGTAACAACTTGTCTCCACCTATCAAGCCATCTAAATCTGTGGTGTTTTTCAAAGACTAATAAAAACTCGTTTTTATAGGTCAATTTTTCTCAGTCTTTCACCCATTTGACTTTGTGTCTCTATGCTGGAACATGTTTACTTATCTTTAATGTGTGGTTTTATTCAAACTGTAAAGCACTGTGTAACTGTGCACTGAAATCAGGGCCCCTACCTTCATCACGCTTCCATTTACCACTGTGCTTTTAAAAGAAGTAGTGGCAGAACCAATTCCCGAGATAGCATCCAAAACAACTTGACATTGAGGGAAAAGAAGGTGGAGGGTAATAATACATTTAGTTACAGTTTGAGTACAGAATAAGCTGCAGTCAGTCAGCTGTTGTGAATGCTCTGTCAGTGGGTAATAATGGTGAAGGATCATGATGTCATCATTGAAAGTAAGCCACCCACTCAGCCAAATGACTTTGTTCTTAACACTGTACTTTCTTGGCCTCCTACAGTAAAGTAGATTGGATGATGAGTCACTAAGAAAAGCAGAGGACAGTAAAATGTGTGTCATACAGACACACGTTTTACAGTTAGATTATTAAATTGTACCAAATACATCTTAATTACAAATTTTTCATGGCCTTGAATAACAACCACATGCGCCTCACGCAATGCTGATCTGAAAATATAATCACTTGCAAAACCCATGTTTCTAATGGGCTCATCCGATGTCATTATGTTGCCTCATCATAGCACCTCCTGCACACCCTCATCATGAAAATCAGTCAACAGCTATTTCTGCATATATTTCTTCTTCCTCCAGAAGAGAAATTATGCAATAAGTTTAACAACTTTATAATGAAATTATCCAGATCCTAAAATGATTAAGCAAAACTGTGAACATTCAACATTCTTACACTGTTTAGACCAATCAATGTGTTTATTTTTAAGATTTTTCAATATTACTAAACAATCAGAACTGCTCCCAACAAACATAGATGTTTACATCAATGCTGTAACTGCAATAAGTTAGTTTATTAACCAATTCACACTACAACCTGCTTTGCCTCTTACCTGTAATTATTTTTATTTAATTTAATAATTGTACAGTACTCTCTGTTTATAGTAACCATTGTCCTTAATGTAAATATGTAAGAAAAATTGTGTATGTTTCTGTTCCGTGTCCTGTGTACTGTTTGTAGTATATTTGTCTTTTTGGCTGCTGTTACAACCAAATTTCCCCTTGTGGGACAATTAAAGGATTATTCTATTCTATTCTATTCTATTCTAACAAAGTTTTACTTTGCAAAGAAAAACTGAGATTTTGGCAATGACAGGTTTTTGCACCGAAACATACATCATTACAACAAAAACAACCTGATGTTAATGTTAATGTCTGTCAACAACAGAGATGGGCAGTGCAAGTAACGCGTTACTGTAATCCGATTACTTTTTTTTGAAGTAACAAGTAATGTAAGGGATTACTATTGCAAAAAATGTAATTAGATTACTGTTACTTCCCCGTAAGCACGCCGCGTTACTGCGTTACTAAAACCGTGATTTTTTTGCGAGAGTGTCTCATGACAGTGACGTAAGCGAGTGCGACGTTCGTGGCAACAGCTGTGTGCAGATCAACAAAGGATAATCTATCGAGTGCGGGAGAGAGTATGAGCGTGCAGCGTTTAAAGCGTGGAAGTACTGACCTCACTTTGAGTTTGATTTCGTAAAAAGTGACAAAAACATTAGCGTCCACTGTTCACTGCGTGGGAAGAAAACTTCTTTTTACAGCGAAAAACCCCCTAAACCTCAGAGGAAGCACCCAGTACGCTACGACGAAATGGAAAATTCACAGACAAACTCAATAATAGATAGATTCTTCCACTGACCGCTGCGGCACACCTGCACCAGGGCAAACATCCGCCTGCTATACAGGTGAAAATAGAGCAACAGGACCACTGAGTCTTTGATTTTATTTATTTTCTGCTGTGTTTTACTTGCATTTATTTGAAAGACTGAGTGTAAACACAAAAAATATTTTATGTGCTGGAATGTGCAGAATATAGGTTTAAATGTTAAACAAATTTCTTCCAGTCAGATAATGTTGCATATAATTAAATTTTTGCTCGATGCATAAAGTTAAAAGATTAAAACTAATAAAACGTTTTGAGGGTTGAAATAAAGAAAACCCTTTTTGAAGATTTTTTTTTTTTTTTGCCTGTGTCCTCTATGCCTTGGCTGCTTGGTCCCTCACAGTTTTGTTATTACTATTATTCCTGTTTTAATTTCTTTCCCAAGTTGTTGTGAGCCCCTCATTTCTTATAGTAATTTCGTTCCATTATTGTTTCTATTTGTTCTATTTACTTAGTTCCCTCTGTGTTCCCTTTTGGTTCCTTCTGTTTTCTCTCTATACTTGTCTATCATTCTTCTGTCCAATACCTGTCTTCCTTTGTGTCGAGCTCTTCCTTGCTCTCCTGATTAGCTGTGGCTAACTTCCTGTTTTGTTTTGGTAGCTGTTTATCGTGATTGTTTTCAGCTGTGTTTAGTTCCCATACTATCTCTGCTTTCCTTGTTACCTCTTGTTAATATATTGCTTCAGTCTTCCTTTGTCCATCTACATGTCATGCCATCCTCTCTACCTCCACTAAAATAACCAGTAACTGCCCGGTTACTGTGGATCAGGAAGTAGAAGAGGTCGTCCACCATTTGGAAGATTGCTGGTTTGACCCCTTGGGTCCTGTAATCAAAGTATCCTTGGGCATGTTACTACATACAGAGTTGGCCCTTTTAGTGTGAATGTAGTAAAAAAAAAAAAAGGGCTTTGAGTGCTCAAATAGAGTAGTAAAGTGCTGCATAAGTACCAGTCCATTTACCTTTTGCTCCCGAGATGTTCATAGTATCTCGTCATGTTGCTGGTTTCCCTTGTACGTGTTAAACATTTAGTAGTCTGTGGACTCTGCATCACACTCTAAGCCAGCGGTCCCCAACCTTTTTTGCGTCATGGACCCGTTTATGCCTGACAATATTTTCATGGACCGGCCTTTAAGATGTCGCGGATAAATACAACAAAATAAAACTAGTACCGGTACCGAAAAAAAGAAGGTTTATTCATAACACGTGAAAAGACCCAGGAAAACCGAGTACACGATAAAAACGATAACAAAATAACGCTGAAAACTGATAAAAACCCTGAAAACTATACATTTCACACCTGAGCCTCAACTCTCGCGGCCCGGTACCAAACGACTCACGGACCAATACCGGTCCGAGGACCGGGGGTTGGGGACCGCTGCTCTAACCTATCCTGTCAGTGTCACATCTAAAAAAATGTATGAAAAGCATCAGCAAATATCAGCATCTGGATTACAGTAAATGTTGTGGTTGAGGACTGATGTTTTAGTACTATTTCTCAGCATCTTGTTACACTTTTAAAGTTTATGTGTAAAGTTGTTTTTGTAGGATGGCACATTGATTGTGTTTAAATATCAGAATCAGAATACTACCATACCTTGGTACCTCTATTCTGCAAGAGTAATTTGGTTTTACAAAAGCAGTTTTATATCTTTTTAAAAATAAGGGTGTTGCAGTGCTCGTATTTAATCAAAGGACAACTGAGTAGAAGATGCATTTTTATTAAAGAGGTTCCATTCAGTCACTCTGAGTGACGGTTGGCATGTCACTTTTGGATTCACCTCTCATCTTCATCACCCTCATCCTCATCACCCTCATCGCTTTCTTTATTGCCTTCAAGTAGGGAGTCTTGTTCTTCAGAGGCGCTGTCAGCAAATTCATCCCACCAGTGGAACTGTTCGCTGGCATGACTTTTCTCATCATCGCTGTCTTCCTCTCTAAACTGTCTCCTAAATCCTCCAGGGAGCAGATCCTCCTCTGCTTCTCCTTCATCCGGGTTGACTTCATAGTCAACCTCAGCAGCCTCATTTTCATCTTGATGAGCTTCATTGCATTCTTCTTCATCGTTGCTGCTATCAGCATTTTGATCATCATCGGCAAAATTATAATTGCAATAATTGTGGTCATTTTCAGTATCTCTGTTATTGTGGTCATTTTCATCATCAGCGTTATTGTCATCATTTCCATCATCAGAGTTGCTGTCATCAATTTCAAAATGAATGTTGAAGAAATTATTCTGATTGATGTGATCACCATCGTTGTTGTCAAGCTGCTCTGGCTCCCAAAGTCTCGCAACTTCAAAGATATGTGGTGCAAACATTATAACATGTTCCACACCATTTTCAAAGAAGTTGTCCATATCTCCCCAGTTACCACCTTCAGCCAAGAGTGGTTGCTCTACATGAAAGTTCAGTTAGCAAAGTCACAGCTAATCAAAAGAAACGTCAACACTGCATTATGTTTCTTTTGTACAATAACAGATCAAGTTCTTACCCTCATTAGGCTGAGCATGGGCCCCATCTCCTTGTTCCGTCATCTGAGCTTTAAAGATCCCACAAAGACATAAGTTATTCAGGTTAAGCAGTACATTTCCCATCTGTACTGTAGGGCATGCTCAAAAATCTCACTGTAAATATCTACCATCAGCTATCAAGGTTACAGCATCAAAATTAAGTTTCACTTATAAAGCAGTTCCCCCAAAACTCACCTTTTTTTCAAAGAAACTGCCCTAGTCCTAGTTCAGCTGGGTGTGTATCTGCTTGTTGCTGGAGTCAAAAATATGTTTCAGTTGTAACATTTAAACCTGCACTGTAACTGTGCAATAGCTGTGATGTCATAAGAACTACCAGAATGCCATCCCATGAGTGTTCCATGAAATTCCACCTCAGGAAGGCCAACTCTGATGGCCTTCATCAGGGCTTATGTAAGCTTACTTCAGGACTACCAATGTAGCCACTGTACTCCGGGTACCCTATGACCCCGATGGAGGGAGGAGTTAGCCCTTTTCTAACACAAAAATCAGTATAAATCACAATATACTGATATATAAAAAACATAACCATGCTAACAGACAGCCATTTCTAAGTAGTGATGGCGGTAAAAAATAAAAAACTGAGCTTGGTTCTTTCATTGTGACAAAAAAGTCGGCAATGGCTGGGATGTCAGTCATTTAATTAATATTGCATGTACTTATGTGCTTAAAGTAAACAAACAAAAATAATGTTATTAATGTTTTAGCAGTAGTAAAAGTTTAATATATTTAGTCTTCTCATATAAAACTGACAACACAAACATCATAAATAGGAGAAAAAACTGACCTCCTTTTTTGAACCTGCTCATGAGTGTTTTCATGATGGCAAGCCTTGTTTTCTTTCAACAATCAGGAGAAGACCACAGCTGAAGACTCTGTATAGATAATGTCATTTATGAGAAGCTGCATCCCCTTTTACATTACAGGCAGGGGGAGAGGAGGGTCACGAAGACACGCTCATAAAACAGTAATTCAGCACTTCATTCTGCTCAAAAGCAGCCACACACGGTGAAATAGGCTGTCAAATACAGTGTGCTTCTGCAGGGAGTTTGGTTCACTTTAGTGTTAGCAGCAGTGGCCTCGGAAATGTTCATGCAGCTCATTGTAGTTCAGCATTTTAGAAAAGTCACTAAATAAACCATTTCTGTCAAAACTGTTAGGAGTGTGAGTACTTAGATAATTTTTACATTTATTAAAATCAATATGTTTTCCTGTGATCCAGGTTGTGTAAACGCTGTTGTGTAAAAGCTGTGTAAACAGCAGGTTGTCACTTACCTGCAGAAGAAACAGCGTGGGCTTTTCTTTTTCTTTTCGTAAGTGTATTGGTGCCTATGTCTTGTTCAGTCTCTGAGTGTTCCCATGCTACAGGTAGCCAGAGGGTATGTGGACACAGGAACATTAAGTGTTGAGAAAACAAGTATTTATTCAATCAGCAGGTGTCATCAAATCTGAGAAAGAAATGCTAAAAACAGAACATCTGAGATAAAAAAAAAAACAAAACAAAAAAGAGCCAATTTCTAGGAATTAAGGAACACAACATGGCTATGGGGATTACTATATGTTTGTTGTTTTGCTTCATCATTAAACCAGACTGAAACACTGAACAGAGCGCGTGCTTTGTGCTAGCACATCTCACCGAGAGTAAAACCTCCCGAGTCACCTGAAAATCCTGCATTAAAAATAATTCTAAATTCTGCTGCTTCCGTAACGAAACCTTCTAGTAATTTCAAACTGTTTAAACTGTTTCTGAAAGTCACACCACTTACTGGCCTTAGCTCATTTCTGCTTTAATCCCAACACTTTAATTTCAAATCAGCTGTAAAAGAAACGTTTAACTTTCAAATGCCATGAGAGCGAGACCCGTCTCAGACGTCTGACATTAAATGTGACAGCAGTTACCAGGAATGAAATTCGACTGTGGTAGACGGCACTTTTGAATAGTCAAGAATGGTATTTTTATCAGTATGGAAAGTGTCTATTTTCATTTTTACTTTGTGCTATTTGTTTAACCTTTTCAAGATTTTAACAGGTAACCTTTAGAAACTGTTTCTAATTTCAGGGTTGTATATACCACTGGTGATGCTCTGATGGTTTTGATGCCTCGCTCTCTTATAAGGAGATTCGGGCCATTCGTTGTTTATTCTTTGTCTGTTTACATCAAAGAAAATGTCAGCCATGTGTTTCTGCGCTCGGTGCTCTGAGCAGGTTTTCTGTAATAAGGCATGAAAATGTTGAGGTGACTGTACCAGCACAGCACAAAGTACAAGGGACTCAATTTTCCAGCTAATGCACATTTTGTCAGCCATGTCTTTTCTCACTGTGCAAGACACACACTCACACAGATGTGCACATCAGGACACATATAACCCCACTTTGCACTTGTGCACCAATGCATGAAATGCACACTATGTCTGAAATGCTTTTTCTGTGATGTGAAGTGAAGGTCAAGAGGACGGGGCATGAATGACTGGCTTTTATTTTAGCTTGACATCATATGCAAGATACCATCTACGTCTTTGTATTTAACAACAAAAGAAGCTCTTTCCTTATTTTTTTTTTTTTAATGCTGAAATTCAAAGTTGTTTTTTGATTGGATCTAGCTCAGCAATATTTAGTGCATTATGTGTCATTTGTCTGTGCTATATCAAATTAAGAGACCTAGGTTAACAGAGAGTGAGGCGTTTGGGTCGAGTAAGTCTTTCCTCAGGCTAAACAATGAGACACAGCCAATGGTGTGCTTGATGAATCTGCTGACACGTCAGTGTCGTCGTGTAAATAATTCAGAAAGACAATAGAGAATGGTAAATGGTAAATGGCCTGTATTTATATAGCGCTTTACTAGTCCCTAAGGACCCCAAAGCACTTTACACATCCAGTCATCCACCCATTCACACAGAGAAGAACAGAAGAACTCACTGCAGATGGCTGAAGGTCAAAGGTCCTCCCAGCTCCTAGACATGTTGGAAAAACAAACTGCATCACCGCACAGTGACTTATCCAGTTGCTCTGCGCGACCCCCTTGAAAAGCTGAAACCTGACGCTGTTATGATCAAAGAGGGCAACTGTCTGTTAGACTGACCCACCTCTTCTATGGAGCTTTTTGGTAATATTTTTTACATGAGACATGATGAATGGAACAAATTAAATCCCTTATTATTAAGCTGCCCGAGATCACTAAATAAATAAGCCTGTAGCGAGTGATGCAAAATGATTGATACTGATGGACTGATGTGGGCACTCAAAGCCTCTCATGAGATTTTCATGACAGTCACATTAGAAAGAAATCAAAGGAAATGGACACTACTGGCAGCGCTTAATAACAATCCATCTATCCACTGTTCGGTGATTTTTATGCGGTTGGATATAAAGCTTTTTAAATGGAAGGCAAGGCCAGCATTGATCTGATACTAAAAGCCTTCCTGTTGCTAATGAGGATCATGTCATGCTGTATTTTTCTGAAGAAAATGTCAGCCCATTCAACCGCAGCATTTTATTCACTTACATCACTGTAGCTTGAACCAGCAGTTTATTTCTGGAATGAAATGCACAAAGAACGATGATTTATTTTTCATGTTATAAAAACTTCACAGTCTTCATTCTTCAGATGTGATTGCCCACTTATGACGTTATAAAGTCAGATTTCATTGGTCACTCAAAAATCAAAAATACAAGCTACACATTAACGTTTCATAGCCAAAACCAAGCTTTTGTTTGGAAACTTAGGTCTGTAATTTTTCACATTACCTTACACTTTCCTGTTAAAAGAGAGATTTTCTTTCCCATTGCTGCCAATCATTGTATTGTATTATTGTAGGACTATCATGACACAGTTGTAACTGTAATGTAATAAATTAATTTAGTACAATAATGCATTGCAGTATGTTACTTTGGAGGGTGTTACACCTGCTACAGAAGGTGAGTATGATGGCAACTACACTTTACTGTCAAAATTATTCACTCACCCATGCAAGTTGTATCTATCTATCTATCTATCTATCTATCTATCTATCTATCTATCTGTCTGTCTATCTATCTATCTATCAAGGGCGTAGATTTGGTTTTGGCATTGGTGGGGACGGATGATTCAACCACCGAACCCTGCCCTGTTTCTTTTTTCTTTTTCCCCCTTTTTGTTTTTGCTTCTTAATAAAAACAGGAGAAATATACTTGCCTACATATGCTATTCTACGTGCTTTTAAACCATTTAAAATCACAATTCATTATATAATTATATAATGTTAAATTACTATTAAACAAATGACTGACGAAGTATTTTAGGCTTTAGTTTACTTCAGCCATATTCCATATAAATCAGGTATCATATAAACATAAAAATAGCTTCAAATACAGTCATGACAATAAAAGAATATGACTTTAAGGACTTAACAACATTACTTCAGTTATAGTACACCAACATCTGTTATATTTTGGCACTAAGGGAACACTGAATGACCTGGTGGTTTTTGTCCATAAAACTACTCATCTAAGATTAACACAAAGAAAAAGATCTCTCAGCAAAATTATGCAACAATTTAGGCACACTATTGCCCCGATCAAATCAGTGAGCTGAGATTTTCTATTTTAAACATGAACTACTGTTACAGTAACAGACATGGACTACTGGTGTCCCACACAACAACTCAATGTCCACTATGTGAAGGAGCCAAACACATGCCTTCTCCTCTTGTTAACTGAGATAAACTGCTGGCATATTTGTTTTACATCTATATTGTCCAGTCTCTCCTGGTGGACATGGCATACAGCAGCATTGTTTAATCTAATTTGAGTCATTGTTAACCTTAGCCATCTTTTTAGTCTTCTGAGAGCACTGAAGCTTCTTTCAGCCTCAGTACATGCGTTTTATCCTCAGATTACAATTATTATTCTGTGCTTGATGTGCCTCACCTTTGGCCCTGGCTCTTCCCCTCTGACTGCACTAGGACATATTGCCACCTGATAAAATAACACATTGATTTGTGCCATATAAAAAGTGAGACATGTCAATTCAGATTCTTTGTCAAATATACACTAATGAAACAATTTACATCAGCAGCCTAACAATTGGCATGATAATAAATACTATTTAATCTACAGCACCAAATCATCAGTCAGTCACCTGTGACCTCACCTCTTCACCTCTGTTTGAGCTACAACATGGCAGAGCTGCCTCTGTCACCTGACAAATAACAGTGAGACATTCCAAATACATGCAGTCACACACGTGCTTCAAATACAGTAATGAACCAACAAGTCATCATCCAACTTCACCTGTGATCTTGTGTCACCATTACTCTCTGAGCTTTGTGTTGGTTCTTCTGTCACCTGACAAATAGGACATACATGTCAATAAGAATAAAATGTGTAGCTGCTTCAGTGTTTCTGTCAATTTGTGCAGATCTTGACTCATCAGTAATGTTTGTAGGTTGAGTGCATTTTTAAAACAATTTGTGCAAACTGCACTACAAGGTGAATATTTGCACAATCATGACTACCTCATGATATTTTGTCTCAAAAATTAACCCTATGAACATGTCAGTACCATTAGGATGAAATTATTGTGTCACCAGCATTTTAATGTTAGACGTATAATTTTAACAGCCTCTGTAAACTAATATCCTGGCTCACTCAAAGCTGCCGTTTTCTCTGACAGTTTCAATCAAAATTAGAAATGCTACTCTGGGAGACTGAGATAACTAATAGTGCTGCATGTTGTGCAGTTAGTTTCCAAAACACGTTATTCATGGTTACATACAATTTTAGACTGATGTGGGCCAAAGCCTAGCATAGCCTGTAACGTTATTATGACGGACACATTTTATGAGTTAATTTGGCTTTAAGTGACTTGCAGGTTTCTTTGAAAAATACTTACATCCAGGTTCTTCCTTTTTGCTGCCATCCTCCTCTCCTCCTCGCAGCGCAGGCATGCCGCTGCTAAAACTAAACAGAGCTCCCTGAAAGGCACAACCAATCACATTGGCCATTTTTGTCACATGAGGTAGGACTCCAGTAGAGAACGTAATTTAACTCTTTCTGCACCGCTGGGTGAATGAGACGTTGACAGATCCTTTTTTTTTTCTTCTTTCTATCGGGTTTGATTTTTTTTACTGGAATAGATCAAATTATTGGTGGGGACAATTCAATAATCGCTGAATATTGGTGGGGACATGTCCCTTCCATCCATGCCAAATCTACGCCCTTGCTATCTATCTATCTATCTATCTATCTATCTATCTATCTATCTATCTATCTATCTATCTATCTATCTATCTATCTATCCATCCAGACGGTAGAGTTGCAAGTTCAATCATAGGCACATATGTTGAAGTCTAATCACACTAATCACTTATAATCTGTAATTGTACCTATTCGGGGTACGTCTCAGTGCCAGTTGGGATAGATTGTAACCCTACTATTAGCTGCTAAGAAAAAGAATTACAGAGTCCAAAAAACATGTAATTTCTGAGGCTCCATATATATTTTTAAAAGAAATGTAATCTGTTTCAGGTGGTAGGGATGCTATCATGACATGACGGCCATAATGTTCTCTATTTTTAAACTCCAATTAGCAGAGGAATCCTCTGAATGGCTGTGAAGGCCATAGCATTTAATTTCATATCTTTTTTTTCCCCTCCATACTAATCAAACCTTCTTGTGACCTTATGTCTCCAGTCTAGCAGCATTTGCATACATCATGCATATTTACTTATTTATTCAGAAATCACTCTTTGTGGGCCAGAGATCACTGGAATTTTTGAGGAAAAATATAAAGCTGAAAAATCATATTCATCTGCTTTCAAAGGATCTTTGAGACACTGTTGTGATTGATCTCCACAGAGCTTTTAAAGGAAAGGTCTTTTAATGTTAGTTAGAAGAAGAGAGCTGCATAAATATTTTCAAACTATATTTGCTTTCATACCTTTTTTCATGTCGCTTTACAAACACATCATGTTCACATCACAAAGTCACATACCTCCCAACGCTACCTCCTGTCTTCCACCCCCATATTCAACCATCAACACCTACCCTGCAGCCTGTCAAACTGTCACATCACTCAGTCTCAGCTCTCAGCTTCATGCTAACATGCTGGAAAAAGCTGCTTAGCATTATGCCAAATGTGAAGCTGTCTTTGTCAGGTGATGAAAACGGTGTTTTCATGTGTTGTTACTGATATACAGTCATTTTAAAGGCTGGCACATAAGTTTAAAGTTTCGACAAATGAGTGTACTACCTTACAATATAATATGTAATTTATATAGCGCCAAAGGATTTGGCGCTACATAAATTTAATTTAATTTAATTTAATTCTTTATTCTTGCCCATCCCTCTCATGCTGACACGCTTATCCAATTCATGGGAGCCTATCGATAGGCTCCCATGGCCTTTTCTGCAGTGTTCTGTCTGTGCTAGTCCTTGGTAAATGGACTGTAATTTATATAGTGCTTTTCAGCACCCAGAGCACTCTTTACACAGCAAACTGCATGCATGGAAACAATTCTAATGCTCATGCACATATGCAGGTGCAGATGGATATATCAGGAGGTCTTGGGGGGTTCAGCATCTTTTCCGAGATCAGTTCCGCATACAGTATACATCTTCTGAAAAGTAGACAGCCACCATAAACAATATGCTTTTGGGGGCACATAGGTGACAAATGGGTAACCAGTTTCATGTGAGGTGGATTAATATATATATTTATATAGTTAGATGAAAAAAGGCAGTTCTGTACTGCAAAATTCATCTTTAGTTTTTAAAATAATTCATTTGTAACAACAACAGTTGCCTCAAGGCACTTTATTTTGTAAGGCCCTACAATAATATAAGAAAACAGAGAAAACCCAAACAATCATATCTTGATGATGAAAAGGATGGTAGTATTTATTTATATAGCTTTAGGTATTTTTTTTATTGTATTAATATTTTTTGTATTTATATATAGTAAATCATAAAAGAATATATTTGACAATTGTGGTACTTGTATCAACTAGTACCGGTACTTGCGAATGTGTTGGGGTCCTGGTGCCTGCTCAGCTGTCCCAGCGTGGCCACAAGTGGCTTTCCCCCCACTTGTATACAGAGCACTCAGTGTTGAAAATAAAGTACTGTTTAACTGTTATTCTCAAGTCTGCGCCTGAGTCCTTCCTGCCTGCCCTGATAGAAGGATTCCTCTTTAATCTTAATCATCCCTGAATATTAGAGAGCGTGATGTGAAATTGCCTGCATTTCTTTCCACACTTTGTAAATCTGCTGACGCAGCACTGTTTGTATGTTGCAAACAAAGAAGAAAAAAACTCCTTTTCAAGGTGATGAGTGGACACTTGAAACTTTGCAATGCTTAGTGTTCTGTTGTTTACATTACGCTTGTAGCTTATCTCTTTCTTCAGTGCACAGTCCTAATCTCTTGTATATGTTGTAAAATGTTTCCCATCTTGCCCTTTTTTGTAACTCTGAGTAATTTTTTTTCGTTTGACATGTGAAAGGTCAGTGAGCTCTGGAGAGGCCAGCAGATAATAAAGTGGTTAAGTGGCACCACCGTGTGGCCTTACAGACATCATTTTGCTGACATATACAGCAGGGACACATCTAGTTCCTGAGAGTTTCTATGTGGAATTCATTTGCATTTATTACATCTATACTTGGAGGTTAAGGCACTGCCTTCTCTTCTGTGTGATTTGCTGAATTCTTTGAAAAGACCAGGTGAATGACTGATCAGACAATTTGCAATGCACGAGTTCTTCAACTGATATAACACAGTTGCGAAGACTGTTGGGAAAAGATTTTTTCAATTGAATAACAGCTTAATGAAAATGCAATAGAGGGTATGATTTGCAGTTCATTTTCTTCTTAATGAGACCATGCATGCTGAGCTGCAGTCAAAGGTATAAAAATATAAAGACTTTGATACTGTAATAGGATCAGCACCCATCATACCTCGACGCACATCATCATTTATTACTAGCTCAGAGCGGGATTACTTGCGGGTGATGTTTGTTTACTGTGTGTGCTGATGCATATCAGTTACATTATGTTCTCTTCTAAAGTGCAAACAGTCTTTATGTGCACCTCTTACAGCAATCCTTGACCGTGTGGGTCTATAAGATGATCATTTTATTTATTTAATGATTAAGAACAAAAATCTATAACCATTAAATGTAACAGTTCAGCGCACATTCTGCTCTGCCACAGTTTGTTTGATGTAATCAGGACGAACAGTAATTTAGCAGAAAACATGGATATTTCTAGTAAATTAAAAGACATTTTTCAGCTCTTGGCACATGTTTGGCTTTTACCCATAATTCCACTATCACTTCCCTCTATGCCTGCCTCCTTCCCACCCCTCAGTCATGTGAATCCTCTTAGAGGTGGATTACTGGACTACGATGTCCACATCGAGAAGGAAAGCGAGGGCGAGAGATGGCGAGAGAGAAAAGGAGCATGAAGCGTCCAGAGTGAGAGGAACACGCAACAAAGAGAAGAAGAAAAAGACAAAGACAATGGAAAGGACCCCTTGGCCCCATGCAAGCCAGGAATGGGGTAGAAGGTGGTGTTTAGCTACACTTACTTTTCCACAGGTGCTACTATTTGTTTGTTTTTTCATATCTTCTTTTTAGTTATAGGTTATGTCTATAAAATAGTGGATAAATAGACACTTAATGAGTGGTACACTAAGTTGTCTGACTCTGTTGCTTGTCTGTCAGAGATATCTTAGTGAGTTTAAAGTGTCTTTATGGCTTTGTGAACTATATTCTTTCATTTCTATATTCTGTTTCTGTTTTCTCGTGGAATGATAATGCATGTGTTGTCTTTCTTTCGCTCCTTGCAGACAGAGCCTCACATGGTGAAGCGCACACTCCGGGTGTCCCACGCCCACTCTTGCTGACAAGGCAGGGAAAGACTAACAACCCGTGGCAGCAATGTCTCTCCTGTCCTTAACTGCCCCTCCCGGCTGGAGCATGTGCTCTGCTCTTTATATCCTCATTGTGTTGCTCCCAGAGGCCAAAACAGACGGCTTGAACGCTACCATTATCCGCAACGGTGGGGGCTCCCAGTGTGGGGAGTACACAAACCAGGTGATTACAATAACCATCTTGCAGTGATGTTCTCCAGACAATAGTAGCACAGCCTTATCACTGCAACAGCTTGCTACTTTTACCGTACACCAGAGATCCATCGGCTAGGTTAAGGAGCTTTCCATCTGAGCAGAAATCAGAATAATGTTCCCATCAAGTACATTTGAAATGCATAAAAAATATAAAAAATAATACACTAAGGTGGCAAGACACCTATTATTTTTTAAGTATATATATATTTAAGAGATTTTAGGGGGGTAATCAGAGAATTTAAGTGAGGAAAAGATAACACTGTTATGAGTTGATATAAATCTGAGATTATGTATAAGAGCATTGACAAAAACAAGTGAACAAAGACAGCGGTTGTTTCGGCTGTCTGAACCTGTCCTCAACAGGTGATGGAGAATGGGATGTGTCGCCTGGTGGCCACACTGCCTCAGCTGGACGAGCGTAGATGCCCCGATATGTTTCGCTGCACAGACGAGGTCTCTTACTGGCTGCATGAGAATGAGGAGAGGACGCAGCAGATCATGGCGCTGAAAGAGACCATCTCTGAGCTGCAGGAGGAGCTCAGGAACCATCGGCATCGTATCAAAGTCCTCGAGCTGCAGGTGCGATTTCCATTTTTATACTTAAGTTGGTGAGAGAAGAGGGGACGCTATACTTAGCAGACTCGAGTCAACCATCAGCAGGAACCCTTTTAGCTTTGATCGCTACATGGAGAATATTGTGACAGTGTGCAAACACTTTTTTTGCGCTATTATAACTTAATATGTTCTGGCTGTAGTATTAAATATAGCAACATGTGATCAAATAAGCCTTGATTGCAGTTTTATTTGAAATAAACATGTCCGCCTACGACAGGAAACGTGCTGCAGTTCTTTACTCTGATGTGGTGCTTGGTCATCAAACTGGCTTCTCTCCCAGCATGCCCTTGACCTTAGTCACTAACAGGATTACTCTACTCTTGCATGTGTTGCCTCATTCGTCTCAGTGTGAGCTTAAACAGAGACACTGGTCTGTGGCCACAGATGAAGTGGCTCGTGTCTTGTGTGTTGCACAGGAAGCACAGGACAGGGGAGAGGGCTCTGGAGTTTGTGGTGATGGGAGTTGTTGGTGGTGGTGGTGTGTCTGAGCTCTGAATAGATTAATCTGTCTTTAAGTATTACAAGTGGACTTGCTCCACACGTTTCCTGTGTGTGGTGTTCTGGGCATGTTATACCCAGAGGAGGCCCTGGGGCAAACCCAGGACATGCTGGAGAGATTATATCTTTTGGCTAGCTTGGGAACGTCTCAGTGTTCCTTCAGATGATCTGCAGAGGGTAGCTGGGGAGAGGGAGGTCTGGGCTTCTGCAGACCACATGACACTTTATGGATGGATGGATTGATCTAGATGTTGGTTTGGCAGATATTGCATGTCCTAACATGTGAATGAAGGGTTCCTGGAACAGATTGATATATCTGTCACAGGAATGTGTATGATTTATTTCCTTTATTTTTTAACTAATTTAAAAATGCACTTGTCTCAGTTGTTGCACGTCCTTTCATTCACATGTGAGTCTGTGTATTTCTATTTCAATGATTTCAGAGTGAAGAGAGGGCCCACTTGAACATCTCCTTGGAGCAGCGTTTTCATGAGTTGGAGCTGCATTACGCTGAAGCCACTACCCTGCTGCACTTACAGGGGACTCTGATCCTAGACCTTCAGGTTGTTACCATTTGGGGATATTTTGTTCAAATTTCTTCTCTCTTTTTTGCCATAAATGTTAGCAAAAGTGTTTTTGAGTGTTGGCCTCTGTTTGTATTTATGTTTAGAACCAACTACATAATCTGACACTTCTGGTGGATAAAGTAAAAAGAAGCCCCGGCTGTCTGATCAACATTGTCCGACCCAATCCTCTCATGAATGCTCACAATGCGCTGCACCCAGGTACATGCTCAAGCAATGATGTTCCAGCAGAGGGTGCCAAATACTACTTGTTGATTTTCTCTGACACTTTCTTGCCTGTTTTACTCTTCTTTCAGAGATCCAGCATGTGAGGAACTGTCCTATAGACTGTGCCTCTATCTACCACAATGGTGTCAGGAGATCTGGCCTTTACACTGTGGTGCCATCACTGGCAGGGATGCCTGTGGAAGTCTATTGCGATATGGATACAGATGGTAGGTCATGTGCAAGCAGTCCTGATTAAAGGGAAACTATGGTGGTAATTTTTAACTCCATGTTATTATTCTGGGACTCTACTGCAGTAGCACTGCATGATTTACACTCTCACAATCATCCTTGGCAAAGTCCCTGAGTTCATTTCCTGTCTAAAACAGTTTGCTTTTACCCCCACTTCCTCCTCTCTTTAAGCCAACTTTCTCCTGATTTGCTGCCCCTCAAAACAAAAGATTCAAACAGCAGGTCTGTGCTGACAGCCAGAGCTGTGTGCCTGAAATGACCATATGACATATGATCATGTCTACTCTTAGTGATATCATACAGAGCCAAGGGTAGAAATACCTGACTAAAACAGAGTATTTGGAGCAGTCTAAAGCCTGAGCTTTAACTGTGTAAACCTTCATTATTTGAAAACTTTGGACATGATTAATGTGACCATACAACACCAAATATTGTTATTCATGTGCATAACTTCAAAAGCAGCGCCATAGATTATCCATTAGTTATTTTCATCCAACACATAAATGCAATACCATTTTTGTGACCAAACCTCCTTTAAAACCAGTTCTACTTGGTACATTTGCATGAAGCCTTCACAGTTTGTCTATGGATTTAGGCTTTCTGAGCTGATACAGTCACTTTATGTGATATCAGACCGATTACTGAGATCAGAAAAATGGCCAGAGTTAAAATATGCACTGCCATTTAAAATAGCTACTTAATGTTTTTGTCAAATTGTTAAATATTCTGTACCTGACCTATAGTCATCAGCTGAACAGATGATAACCCATCAAACATGGAATGAATTTTACACTTTCTCCCAGGTGGCGGCTGGACTGTGATTCAGCGGCGATTTGATGGCTCAGTGAGCTTTGACCGCAACTGGAGGGACTACAGGGATGGATTTGGTGAGCTGCACTCAGAGTTCTGGTTAGGCAATGACCACATACATGATCTGAGTGCCCAGGGAGACTACAGCCTGCGGATTGACCTGGAAGACTGGACCAGCAAGCACAAGCATGCCCTCTACCAGAGCTTCAGGTTAGTGTCAGATGACAAACTGTGCAGACTTTCATTGGGCTGGATATTCCAAAACATACACAAGCAACTGTGTTCCTTACATGATTTCTTGCAGTGTGGAAGATGGGGAGCATCAGTACCGTCTCCATGTGTCAGGCTTCAGTGGTACGGTTCAGGACTCTTTCAGTTGGTACCACGATAAGCAGGGCTTCAGTACACCAGACAGTGGAAACATCTGCGCTGAGATCTCACATGGCGGTTGGTGGTATAACCAGTGCTTCTACGCCAACCTTAATGGAGTCTATTACAGGGTAAGGACACACAAATTACCCTGCATTTTACATTTTTAAAGACAAATTCTTATTTTCTTCTTCATCATACAGGGAGGCCATTACACTCCCAAAGGGCGAGGGCCGCTGGGTCCAGATGGAATTGTTTGGCACTCCTGGAAAGACTCTGATTATTATTCCCTACGCAAAGTCAGCATGATGATCCGGCCACGCAACTTCCAAAGCCGCTCGTCACCATAACAATGGTGAGGACACGGGAACTGGCGTCCTTGGCAGCATTTGTAGGGATGAAGATATCTGATGATCAGGACGATGATAATTACACTTTATTGTATGCTCAGGAAACGTTTTGTGTGTGGAGCAGACCTACCCGGTAACCTCTTTGCTTTTAAATCTTATGTGTCTGCGGCTGATAGCCATGTTGTATTGTGTGAATATAAACATCATCCTGTTCACTGATTATTTCTTTCCCCCCACTCACTCCTGGTAAGTGAATTCTTCCTTGTTTTATACTTCTTTTTGTACTATAGTTTGTTAACGTTGACATGTAAAATACCAGCCAAAATATATTTGTGTGATGACAAGGTTGTCTTCTAGCCACCATGTGGAGACAACCTGCAACTGGAAAGAATCACATGACACAGTTTGCTGAACGCTCTGCATGTATGTGCTTATTCCATATTTGTAATCACTCTATTGCCAGTTTTATTATTTTGGAGTTCTTCTACTGTTTTAATCAATGGGGGAAAAAAATCATTGAAATAAAAATGGTTTGATATTACTAAACAAAGTCACTTAATATCTGATACGTGCTACTGTCTCAAAGTATTAGGTCATGTGCTATCTGAAGACTCCATATACATACACATTAATGTATTAATTGTGCAATAAACACTATATATACACACTTATAAAATGTGGCTTAAAAACATGTTTCACATTCAGAAACTAGAAGCAGAGCATCCCCTCTCCCCAACTCTCCATCAAGGTCTTATCTGTAATGCATTATAAGCATCTTACATCATGTGCAGGGCATTATAATACATTTATAACACATTCCACAAGTGTTTAAATTGACAGCTTTTAACGAGGTCTAGAAAAAATTACCATTGTGGGTCATAATTTTTTAGAACTCTATAATGCTTTATACCTTCATGCCAAACATTCTGTATAGCATGCAATAGTGTTATATGGAGTTAGAGTAGACATTACATGACTTTGTCAGCTTTAAGTGACAGTACTGTATGTGCCTATTAAAAGCTGTCAATAACACAGTTATGAATACTTACACTTCTTTTTTTTTGGGGGGGGGGAGGGGGGAGATGCAGTAATTACAGCAAAAAATAAAATAAAATAATGTAATTGCCAAGTGTTTGTTTTCACACCACATGCCATATAAAAGTGACACAATCAAATCAGTCTCTGTGGCCATGGTGCCAGAAAGAGGTAGTACTGAGCAGCAAATGTGCAGCTGAGCACATGAGCAGGATGTAGCTCATGCGAGTTGGAAATTAGACTGTGCAGGACTCAGACTCCTACAGTTGGCACTTTAAAGCACTGAGTACTAAATGCACAGCACTTTCTATGCCTCGTAAGTTATGCATGACTATAGACATCTTTTTTTAATGGCATGGCATTCATTGCTGTATAATCATTCTACACATTATCTGTGTTAGTTACTTACATCGTATTGATTTAAACCTGGGGTTTCCACAGTCCATTAGCATTTCATGTTACTATAGTATGATAATATGGTATGTGTTTAGCAGATATATTCCCAAAAAGCCTCGGGATTGCAAATTATCAGTTCAAATTCTTGCAAAAACTGGAAAATAATTCTGCAAGCTTTCTATATGGTCTTGTGAAGCAATAAACACACTGCGGGTGATTCCATTTGATAAGATCTATTCATATAGCCACTGTGGCCTACATGAACAACTGCACCTGATGGCAGCGTGAAATGAGAGCAGGGTAAAAAGGGCTCTTTCACTTCCTTCACAACAAGAATTCACAAAATGCACTCTTCACACAAGCTGCCAGCTCATTCCCATTCCTGTCCATATCTACGCAAGAATCTGCTGCAGCGAATAAAGGCTTTAGTGTGAGGAAATCCGGGTGCGTAGTGTGCCGTCCCCTCCGAGTCAGAGAACAAGATGAGGGCTCTTTCAAAACACACAAAGACACACACACACACACGCAATAAATGATATCCTAATGAGTACAAATCATTGTTTAATAAATCAAACTGAATTTTTGCTTCTTTTTAAATGACACGTGTATTGCAAATAGTTCTATACATAATATATCAATTACAAGAAACCCCTGATAGGTGCAGTAGAATTTATATTTTCTAACAAAGAGTGAACAAGATTAGAGATTGATTTGAAAACTGGGCGGTGATAAGCAAAAACAAGAACATATAATTCATGGCTCTTCCAAACTCCTCTAATAGTACGAATTCTTACAGATGACTTTATTCTTGTACCATCATGTCAAACACAATGACTGCGTCAAACAATGGCAAATATTCTTTCGAAGTACTGAGAGAAAGTTAACTAGTGTGGCAGGGAAGCACTGATCCAATGACTTTTAGTTTAAATGTTTAAAAAAAAGAAAAAGAACAGAAAAGAAAAAAAGAATAGAAAAAAAAAAAGACTCATTCCAGATTCTGTTTCTTAAAATGCAAACTGCAGTGTGTGAGTATGCAGGACCTTTGGGGTGCCAACCAGGTTGACCATCTCGATTTTTCTCAAAAGGGAAAACAGGAAGAAGGTGGAGCTTCCTGTTCGCTTTTGAGGAAGTGTGGGATGAAGGGGAGCTGGGAGCTGGGAGTGGCGGTCACACACAGGGAGGACGCACACACTGCCTTTGCTAACTCTTTCAAGATTTGAATCCTTAAAGGAATGCTTCTGCTAACAATAGTGTAAATTTCTTTTTACATATAAATACTATATATGGTAACAAAATTATTCAAATGAACCTACAGTAAAGCTTGAATATATCCTGGCTGTCCTTATTGGCAGAGCGGAGAATAGCTTTGGTATTTGGCATCCTTTCCTATATGACTATTAACATGGAATAAAAGTGAAAAGCTGCAGAGCGTTACCTTGAGATAGATGGTTATGTTTGCACGTGAAGCTGTACAAAAAAACCAAAAAAAAACCAAAAAAAAAACTGTATCACGTTAAAGAATTGCCAGGGTTTGATTTCATTGCCACTATAACTACAACATGGATTTTTTCCCCCTGTCTGTGTTAAGAATTACAGCTGCTGTCACTCTTGAAGCCTTTTCAGATGTCGTTCGTACTCTTTAACATCGAAGTAGCGGATACTGCAAAGCAGGGACTGTTGGGATGAGTTGTAAAAAGAGGAGATGAGGTAAGAGAAAAACAGAAGTGAGGACAGGGGTTGAAAAATGCAAAATAAGCAAAATTATTTTGGATCTTGAGCTGGTTTAAATCTTCTCGTCTCTTAGTGCAAGACAGCCAGCGGCCGCTTTCACATTGTAGTGAACTGACTGTGCGCTTGTCTCAGCTTCGCTGCGATCTGGGGGTGGGGGTGGGGGTGGGGGGTGCAGAGGAAGACAAACGAGCATTAATACAAAAAGGTCATGTGACGCCTTCATATCGTCACTTTGGTATGAAACTACTTTCTTTCCAGGTAATAAGGAAGTGAAAAGGACAAACTGTTTCACAGTCAAATTTACTGTGAGAAATGCTCTATTAAAATGCCTTTACCGTCTCGTAAAACTTGACTTGCTCCTCCAGGTACAACTGCATGACCCTGTTGTAGTCATAGATACGGTTGCTATGGAAATGGTTCATTTCAGCTGCAGCACAAGACAAGAGAAACCACGGTGATCAGCCTGCATGCAGCGATAAAGCAAATTACTTCATTATCTGTGACCGTGCTGTACCTTGTAATGCGTAAGACATGGTGCTGGCACGTTTAGCCATGGTGACTTTGTCCTGCTGAGTAATTTTACTGGCGGCTACCAGCTTGTCACCCTCCTTCACTTTGTCTATGGCTGCCTGCAGGGACCAAAAGTAAACATAAGGCACTTTAGTCAGACTATTTAAACCTTGTATAATAATATGCGCACACTGCTACTTGTTAATTTTTGCTTCTATCTGATAAAAGGGACAGTACAACCAAAAATCAGATATGCATGTTTTTCCCCTGCTGTGCTATTTTTACCCTATCGTAGATTGTTTGAGTGTGTGTTGACCAGTTTTGGGAACTTCCGCTATAGTGATTTCTGAAAATAGTACAGGTCCCAGACATCAACAGTCGGGGGCTTCAGAGTTTTCACTTTGCAATGATAATAACTATGAAAAACAGAAATTGCTCACAAATTAGTATGGAGTGCATAGGCAATTTTCTTCTATATTACTTAGAAAGTACTTTAAAAAAGCACTGGGTCCCTCAAAAAGACTGTACATGCAAAATGTGTGTGCATACACATTCCCAAGTTTTTTGTAATCTTAGGCAAAGAAAAGGGATAATAATTAACTTGAACACTTGACATATATTGTAAAGGTGTAGTAGTGATATAGAGGCGGTGACATATTTTAAACAGGTATCCTTATACTGTAGTTGAAGGTTGAAAGTGTATGTGTTAGCATGTGGGGGTGTGTGTATATATGTAAATGTGTAAATAAAGGAAGATGTTGGTATGATGTCTGTACTATCTATATTGTAAAACACACAGCACCTCTGTTCCTATCAGATACCCCATAACGGAAAATTATCACATTCCAGCCCATTTCCTGTGGCATGGATGTTAGTGTACCTTATGGACTCCAATGGTATCTGGAAAACATCCAAGTAGTCCTTTGTATTCATTGTTGGTCTCCATGAGATGGTGGAGGTCTTTCTTGGGCTGAGAGAAAACAAAAATAGACACAAACATGAATATAAATGTAAAAAGGTAAAAGTCACCAGTACTTAAAAATAGAAGAAAGTAAAACAGGAAGGAATGCAAGAGCCTGATAAGAGAAAATACAATGAAGCCATAATTCAGTGTAGTTTTTTTTTTTTTTTAAATAGCAGTACTATATATAAAACATCATGTATTCAGAGGAACATCCAACAGGGAGACACACTGGGATGAGATGGCACAGAAATAAAACAAAATATTTAGCCAAACTATCATTTTAAATTGTAGTGCCAATTCCTTTGCTCACTATTGACGTTATTCTGTAGGAGAGTGCTGTTTGCATCCATTTTGGATAACATCAGATAAATTGGACTGGTTCCTTTTGTGCCCTGAGATGAATCCATGTCTAGTGATCGTATTTCTCCAACACTAAACCGCATCACAGGTTTCACTCAACTACAATCAGAATTCTACCAAATCACTAACAAAGTCTGCCTGGAGCAGGACAAGCTTACCAGACAAATCCTTCCTCTGGAAGCTGCTGGGACATCAAAAAGGCCAAGAATTGACTTTATTACTTTGCACACTCATCGGGTCATTCAGTCAAAAAAACAAAAAAGCCACATTGATACATGAGTCAAAGCAAAACTAAGGAAGCACAAGGAATAAGTCTGCCGTAAGCCTCTTCCTGCACAGATAGAAACTGACGAGCAGGACGCTGGGTTAAAGAGGTCAGCAACAGAGGAACTGGGAAATGCTCACAGATATTGAGACATGCAGTGAACACAGATAATGGCCACAAAAAGAAGTTGCCCCACCCCTCTCTCTTTATGGTCTGTGTGTGAGTTTTCAGACATAATCACAAGAGGAAAAGTAAGGGTAGACACATTTCTCTTACTTTTAATAGCAGTCACATTAGATTATTTTACAGCAGCGGTCAAAGTACGTACCTGCTCTGCAACCAGCTGAGCTATCTCTTCGTATGTCTTCCCAGCTGCTGTCATGGCATCGGTTAGGGCTGACTCACCTGCAGCGAGAAACACCGTTAAAATACATCCTGTTTCCCAACAGTAAATAACGAACACTCGATTTCAAAACCAAAGTCCACATAACAAATTACAGCATAGCTCTGATTGCTCCAGATGTCTCCAGCTGTAACCCGAGACATCGGTGTGACAAACACAGAACTCCTTACACCCAGGAAAATGCCTCAAGTGCTCCAAATTACACATGACGCTGAATCGATATTTGTACTCCGTACCTTGGTATCCGCTGCTGGTGAAGACAGAGGAAAGGTTTTGGAAGGCTTTGCCGATTCTCTGATACTCTTTGGGCAGAGCTATGGTGAAACAAATGAACAAAGTAACCAAGACATTTTTCCCCTCATCTTTCTAAGTTGACAAAATATTCAGAATAATGAACATTTAATGTAAATAGTAATTACAGCACAGACTTAAGGTGTGGCCTAGGCGTGCTAAACACTTATTTAGCTTGAGTGCAGTGTGAACATACGGCCTGTGCATCTCTTCCAATGTTCATGCCCCACTGTGAGGATTTCCTTCACCCCGTCATCCATGGATTTGGTAAACCTGCTAAACTGCTCACATTTCTGTTCTCTGTGAATGAGGAACACCACTGGCATGAATAACGCAATACAGTACTACACACAAGTTACATAAACACTTTTTGGTGCTATAGTTTCTCTTGGTAAAACTCACACTTCTATCAGGTCCAGGTCTGGAGCTTCAGGCTCAATTGTGGAGAAGATCATCACTCCTACTGTCTCATCCTTCTCTGCTTTTCTCTTGCCCATCTTCCAGTCCTGTAACAATCAATTGTTTTAATTAAAAAAGAAATAATTATTGCCACAAAATAAGCCCCAACCCTAAACTATTAGTAATAACAATCTTAGTTTTGATCTGCAACATTTGGCTGAAAGAAAGCAGAATTAACTTCCTGCGGATGTTTGCTACTGCTTTGCAGTTTATAGTCGTGGCCGGAAAAGGGTTTCTGCGATACTTTATAAAGTCAAACTGAAGCTGAGTTTGCACTTTTTGAACAGACATTTCAGTCTGGTGTTGTAATAATTAGCGTAATAATTATCAAGTTATGGTCAAAATCATAACCGGCAAATTCAGTTCATTTGGGGCACAATTAATATTTATGACAATGTTAAAGAAATTCCTTCATGCCTTTCCAGAGACAAGACTTCCATACAGAAGGCTGGGCAACCAGACAACTATGGGAGTCCATATCCAGCTGTTTCTGCATGGTTTTAATTAGTTTTTGCTAGTTAGGCAGTCTGTCTAGTCTAGAATTTACATCTGTGAGCAATTAACTGATTAAATGGAACTGCTAAACAGCACCACAAGGTGATGCCTTCCTGTGCGGAGGTCCCAATCCTGGATGAATGGGAGGATTGTGTCAGGAAGGGCATCCAGTGCAAAATCTGTGCCAAATCAAACATGCAGATCCATCGCTTGGGAAATAAGGGCTCAGCCAAGAGTACCTTTTTAGTTGTACACCAACATGGACACACGTCACCTCAGTCAACTGACAATAGCTAGTTATTCTGTAGTTATATATTCCATATTATTTTGTTACATTAGCTTTAAATAACTAACTGACACCCCAAATCATTCATGTAAGACTGATTTCAGCAACACAGTCTTAGAACACATACTCAAAGACCTTAAAAGATGGGAAGTGGGTGTATCAGTTTACCTTCTCATCCTTGTAGGTGACGAAAAGCTGAAATACTTCACTGCTGGAAATAACGGGGTGCCTGCACATCCTGGTCATCCAACCCTGTAACCGCTCCATACGCATCTTAATAAACTCTTCCTCGAAACGGCCTTTTAAAAGAGATCAATGCGTAAAGAACGGAAAGAACAAATATATTCAGCCATACGCATTTATTGGCTAGTTACCTACCTGTAACCTGCTTATCTGGTAAAGAAGGGATGGGAATGGCTGACCCAAATTTTTCCAGAAGCCTTTCATACAACCAGTCAAAGTGTTTATATCTGTGATTGACGGGCCGGTTTGTGGTCTGCATGCCAGGGGAAAAAAAAGAACAGCTTCCATTAAAGGAAGTAAAGATATACATTTCAGTCCTTCTTATATTTATGCGTCTAAAGATTAGCTTAGTGCATTTAGTTGATTTGATAACCTAAAAAATAGCTCTTGGATACTTACACTGGGTGTGACTTGGTACTCAATGTAGCTCTTGAGGCCATACATCTTTGAGCCTTTTTTGGGATCAGCTACAACACAGTCTAGCTGGGCTTCTGGGTAAGACCACACTGGACCAACTTCTCCCGTCTGAGCACAAAACATGAAGGTTCAGAAGTCTACTGCGCCAGACAAACATATGGCAAGCTGGCAAAAGATGCTACAATACTACTTTATATAAAGGCGAATATCTCTACAGAAATAATTTAGCCATAGGTTTTTAATTATGACTGGTGACTTCTGTGTAATAACTTAATAAGACGCATGTTGATGTTCTAACAGAACTAAAGAAAAACACAAAAAAAACCATTTTTGGAGATGACCTACATAAATTGGAAGCCTGTCTTTGCCCTTTACAAGCTGCTTGCAAAGGAGGTAAAGCTCCGGACCCGACTTGGAGAACCCAGGGAACCTGCTCAAAGACACAAGACAAAATTTCCTGATTAGTCTTGTGTAGAGCAGTTATTTGATACGATGTTACCGTCATTAGAACAAGATTACTCTGTGCTGCTGCAACTCAGTTTATTATTATCTACAGTAAGAGTCTGAACACACTTTGGCTGAAGTAAATTCTGCTGTCCAAACTCTGATCAGCAGCTCAAACTGTACAGTGCATCTTATTTTATGTTAAAAGCTGATTTGAAGCCAGGCACATTACTGACTTATTAACTCTTACTTGTTGAGGGAGATTTTCATTGAAGTTGCATGTGATCCGCCCCTCTGCAGTGCTCCACTTTCTCCGGCTTCTGACTCAGCATAACCAGTGGATTTCATGTCATCCCATTCATCGTCCCACTCGTCATCCTCTGCCCCTGAGGTAAGATTCGTGTACACCAAGTTGTTTTCAGATCACATGCACAAAAAAGCACTGTGTACAACTATTATACTACATTTATAGATGTTCCTACTACAAGAGCTGTGTGAAAATTCACACCTTAATGCTTCACTGAGCTTTACTTAGTGTGGGTCTAAATATAACATAACAGATTTTTCTTGAGATAGAGGAGTCAGTTGTTTGAGCATGAGGGCATGCAGCACACATCTATATCAGAAGCAATGCAAATCTATTAATGGTTCTCATGCTTTAAGATTTTAAGCATCATCACTCTCATTTTCAATTAAATGGCTAAAAATATTGCACACTGCAAAGCTTAAATTTGTCCTTCAGTACGTCTCATTTGTGAAAATAGTGCATGCATACTGAACCAGACATGATATCTAGATCATTGTTTTTGTCAGAAGCTGCACACTTCATTTCAAAGCAGGCTTCAAAATGCATTGACACAGTTCAAAGCAAAAAAAGGGCTAAGCATGATTTGTTAGGATTGGTGCTAACCAGACCATGAAAGTCTGAATCAGGCAGCAGGCGGTAAGAGAAAACATTTCCACATATACATATAGCTGCACTGTTCCAACACTGCCTTTCAAAGCCAAACTTGGAGACTATATAATAACTTAGTTAAAACTGAAACTGGCATGTAAAATATCATATTATACTAACAAATCACACTGGATAAAACAGCAAAGAAAATACACAAAAATACCCCATAAATGACAGCAACTTTCATTCTATCTCCACGTTGGCCTGCCGAATCACATTTACTCATTAATTTTCATTTTTGTTTTTTGTGTCCTTGTGTCCGATCAGTTAGTTGAGACATGTGTGTTGTGTATGTGTGCCTGTTCACTGCTGATAACGCTACTGCTCCAACCCCCACAGACAAGCACAGGAGGACAAGCTCAGACCCAGTTCAACTCCTTTTTACTGCAATCGGATCACAATCAAACTGAAAACGAAACACTACAAAAGGCAAAGCAAATGTGCTGCCGTGGTCTGCCACCTGCTCCAAAGCGAGTTGACCAACTAGGGGTAAACACTTGGGGTATATTTAACCTACTACTAAGCCACAGCCTCAGCCATTCTCCTCCGCTATCTATCAGTAAATTTAAAATGCCATAAAGGTAAACGATTAAGAAAGGCAGCAAAGGTAGTCCTGCCAAAAGTGTTCTTGTATAAATCTACAAATATTTAAAAGTTTATTCCTGCACCACTCACCAAAGTCTATAACTGAAAACTATATCTCTGTTTAGTTACTGATCTCTATCTGTGCAGGGCGTCTAACAAAGCTCCTCCAACCTCCTCTTATACAAAGATAATATTGTTAGTCTCAAACTGTACACGCATGCTTTAAAAGAAATGTTTCTTTCTTCATATTATTGGCAGTCCACACACAAAAATGAGCAACAGGCTTCCAAAAAGCAATAAACGGAATACCTGTGTAATCAATAAGGTAAGGATATGGGTAGATGTCTTTAGCAAGAGAGAAACAGAGGAAAAGTCTGTTAATTTCCCCTCTGACCATTTTTCCAATGTACTATTTTTTTTATGGTTTTTTTTTTTTGGGGGGGGGGGGGGGGTTACAAAAGAAAGTGAAAAATTTAAAAAGCAGCTCAAGCAATTTATCCTTCTGAGTCATGAGTGAGGCACAATTTTCCACAGTCTAGAGAAAACAGAATCATGATTTGACCGTTCTGTCCCCGTGCTGGAGCTTCTCTCTGTGGCGGGACTGCACAAGTAAGAAAAACCACATCGAGGAGTTACAGTCACTGCAAATCTGTGAAAATCTGAGTCACGTAGTATTTTCAAATACAGTATGTGGAGTTCAAGATTACAGGTTCTACTGTACATAGCATGCATTTCTGTTCATATCAGATAACATGAAGGACAGGATATATATGACGCAAACACATTTCACTGGCTGCTCAATAAAAAAATCATAATTGCAATTTTAAGATTTGTTTCCATAACATCTATTTCTCACGACACGGGAAAAGAAACATCCAAAATATACATCTGGGTGTTCTTCCTAAATCACATATTATTCATTTTTCCTCATACACTCAGCCAGAAATCCTTATTTCAGTAGCACTTTTTTCACAGTAGGACTTTTTCCATATATAAAAAGCCTGACCTCTTGAACATCTTATCACTGAAAACAAAGAGTCAATGGACTTTTTCCAACTACTGACAGCAGTTTGTGATTTGTGGAGTAATAAAAACACTTGGTATATCAATTTGTCGCAACAACAGTTAAAGAACTTTAAACACCATGTTATCCAATGGTCTGAAAAAATATGCTAAATTAAACACATAATGCCTCACTTGCATATCTAAAAATGAGCTGTTCAGAAAGCATGATTCAAAAACAAAACACTTGATAGCAAGCATGACTCAAAAATTTAACACAAAGCTTAATTTATCTTTTGTATTACCACGGAGGCATTCTCAAACTCGCAAGTTGTTGTCTGTTTGTAATTCAAACACCTTTAACCAGCCGAGCTCAAAAACTCATGCAGAATCACTAAAAAGCACCAAAGACTGTTTGAAGCAACAACCTTTATCACATCAACCAATGTGATTGCAACAAAACAACCTAACTAATCAACGTGAGCCTGGCTGTTTGATGCATTAAGTGCGAGGGACTCTGAAGTCACTCGTGTTTGTAGAACTGCTCCCTCCCCTGCAGCCATATATACAGTACAGCTTATGCAGAAGAACAGTTTAACAAGTAAAGAGTGAGCTAAACTGTTTCACGAGGTAGTGTGATGAGCCAAAACCATTGCATGACTTTACCTTTCCTGTAACCACATTAAGACTAGGAGTGGGGGAAAAAATCGATACTGTGTAGTATCGTGATATTTTGTTTGCTAATAATGTATCGATACAGGGACAGCAGAAATCGATATTTTGTTACAAAAAAGGTATTTGTGCTCTGACTTCAGAGCATGTTGATCCTTTTTCTGAGCAAGAATCCTGACATTCCTTCACTGTCCAAATGTGTTTAACTTTTTTTTTGCAGCAATAAACATGTTTTATTTTAATTAAGTTTAAAACGTTTTTATTTAATGTAAAATTATATTTTGTTTTAATTTACTTTCAAATTCTTCAGTTGCTGAAGGGGCTGCATAGTTTTCACAAATTGCATAGTTCAGAATAGCTATAATTGTACCAGATGGTTGCGTTCAGTTAAGTTGGACTAGACTGTAATACAAACCGTTCAGTTTGTCAACAATAAAACTGAAATGAGAGAAAGACTGAGTGTGAGACTTTGATATTAGATAAAATGAATATTGGTAAAGTTTACCTTTATGTACAGAATCTGAATATCGCAAAATATTTTAAAAAATTGCAATAATATCGTATCGTGCGTTAAGTATTGTGATAATATCGTATCGTGGGATGTATGGTGATTCCCACCTCTAATTAAGACGTTAAAAATTGCAGTGAAAATGAAGCTTACATACTTCAGAATGACATAAACACAGTAGCATGCAAGTATTGCTACAAAAGAAAAAGTTGAAATTTCAAACTATCAAAAGATATTACAGTGATTTTTATGATAATAAAAGGTTTACATTATACTTCTAACAATAGGACAACCATGGTTCCTGAAGCTATCTGGGGTTTTTTTTTGTTTTTTTTACCTGGGCCTTGGTAAGCCTGAGGGTGACCATGTGATACAGGGGCCCAGGGGTCAGGAGCGCTCTTCCCAGTCTGTGTGCCCTCTGGATTAGATGCCCAGTTGTTGGTGGAGTCCCCTGATGGGTCCGCGTTCCACGCCGACCACGGATCATTACCATTAGTAGCCTGCAAAAGTGAAACAGAACTTGTGAGGAATGGAAGACGGGCGGTAATAACAGATCAAACGCGAGAAGAAGAGATGGTGCAGAGTCAAGTCCAGTCCTGTTTGGAGTCTGTTTAATGAGAAGTTGACAGCAGTTTCAAAACAACATCCTTTTCCAAACATTTGATGAGGACCAGGCTTCTCTGAGGGAATCTGCTAAGAGATAAATCAGCCCGGCAGTGAGTGTGCTGCTGTACAGAAGGGTTAACTGAAAAGATGAAAATAATACCCGATAATCTGGAGAAAGAGGCACATGCTTGCATAAAAAAACTTCCATTTGTGTTTTTACACAACCTATTTTTGTTTTTACAGCATTTAAAAATGCTCAAAATGCAGCATGCCATGCTTGCAAGGCAGGCATATACACAATTCTAACAACTCGAAGGCATGCAAAAACACTGCTGTTGTGTGTTTCTCTTCTGTAGGTTAAAAAAAACAAATCACTGAAAAAATAAACAGGCAAACTACTCAAATGACATTAACAAGCAAGTGCATTGAGGAACAACACTCTAAGAGCATGTGCTTTTAAATTTTGCAGCTCTTATACTTCTCATTACAGAGCAGCACTTAAAAAAGTGATTATTACTGATATTTGCATAATTTTCATCATGATTTCTGGTACAAGCGTGTGTTCTGGCCGGATGATTTGTCAGTGTGATTAGTAAAATACATGTGGGGATCATGAACTCTTTTACCACCGATTCATATGGTTTTTCTTTTCTTTTTTAACAGTGTGTGGGTGCTGATTGGTGGAATGTCTTGTCTTGTGCTGAAGTGCAAGGTGAATGGAGAAGTTGAGATCATGCTTTTTGCAGGCAGTAAGGGTTGCAGGGGAATTTGCCAAAGAAGACCAATCAGAGAGGATCGTTTGGGCAAAGAATGAGTGAGGGCGGGAGGGCTTGGGTTCATGCTTTTAGGCCACTCCCACCACCCCAAACTCACGGTTACCTCATCAGGGGACGAAAGGTAGGGGGAAACTGGGGTGTCGGGGGTTTCCGGCTGGGGACTCAAGCCCCCAGCATCCACCTTGAGGGGACGGGGAGGGGGAAACAAAGGTGACATCATCACAAAGCGCCAGATGTGACAGTATACACTGTGCAGGGCTTTTTGTTAAAGTGATATAGATGTGTCAGAGGAACAATAGCCGACACATTTCCTGCTTTACCTCACTTGCTGAGCCGCAACATATTTTTACTGATCCAGCAGTATGTTCACTATTGTGGAACTTCCTGCCTGCTAACTGAAGATTTTGGTGGACTGCATATCGTTTAAAAATGACATGACAAAGATGAATATCTCCCACACCAGCTGGTCTCACTTCTGCATCTCTGGGGTTGACGGGATGCATTAACGTCAATACATTTTTGCCATCGCTCACTTCTGCTTTTTGATTGTTTTCTGTAGCGTAACCCTAGCATATATCATTTTTGAAGGGGAGAATGGAAGCACGCCAGGTGCACCGCTCTATATTTTGTACACCTACTTATCCAGCATTGCACTAGACTTGTGAAATTGAGAAATCTTCAATGGCTGAACGCATTACCTGGTTTTGTGCAGGTGTTGATGCAGGTGCATATGCATCAAAGAAGGACAGGTCTGAAGCTGCAACATTTCCTAAACTTGGAGTAGGTGCTGCAGCTGATGGGAACACAGAAAACTGCTTATTGAGCTGCAAATCAAGAAAAAAGAAAAAAAGACAATGGAAGAGAGAAAAAAAATCCCATTAGTGATCAGATCCAGACATTCCAGCATGATCTAATGAATTTTAAAGGTGCATCCTCATGCGGTAATGTGATCGTCTCATTTTTCACTCGTGGCTTTGTGAAACAGGGTTTTAATTTTCTCAATCTTTCCAAAAAACAGCAGTGTGATTGAAAAACAGACTGAGTTCTGGTGTTTTTCATGAGGCATTACATAAGCTACAAGTGCAATTGTCATCTGTGGGTTTTATATGATTTGGACACAGAATCAAAACAGTCCGGGAGCAGCTGGGGAGGTAACTGGAGGTCAGACAAACAAGCACGCACCCACCAAAATTTGCAAAGTTAAGCAGATGTTTAATATCAATGCCTCTCACCCTCACACACAATCGTTAGCTCGTGTGGTAAGTGTTTACAGTTGTTAACATCACAGACTTTAGTTTTAAACAACTCTTTCTGTGTCTGTAAATTTCTTCAGAGTGAATCATATCCTCCACATGAAGTCAGAGTTACTGGCTCAAGCCATACACCCGCGCGCACGCACGCACACACACACACACAAACACCCAAATCAGCAAAACCCTGAATGAGGCACATCCTGTTGTGACTTTAGTTTCACGTAAGAGATGGCACCACAGTATGCAGATACATCTTTGTCTGTGACGAGGTGTCTATGAAATGTCTAGCTGATTAATGTTCCACTGCACCCACGGTACATCATGACCTCGGTACAGAATGTTTTGTTTTCGTTTCGTTTTTTTCTTGCTTAATTTTATGTGAAGTAAAGTCTCTTTGAATATTCTATGGGGTTTGAAAGCTCTGCTGGCATCTCCTCCATACTCTTCACATCAACAGACACAATATAACTCACTTCAATGTAGTCTTCAGGAACCAGTCCCACCTCCCCTCTTGAGTTCTGTGCTTCCACCCAGCCACCTCCAATACTCTGAAAGAGAGACCCAGCTGCATATTAGTTACAGGAAAAAAATACAAGGCACGTACTTAGGTATTTCTCCCTTCAGGATGTTAGTTTAATAGCCAATAACCAGATAGATTTTTCATTTTACTAAGTCAGTTAATGTTTTAGTTACTTACTTTTTAAAATTTGTTAAAAGTAAAAAGTAACTGTAAATTATTTGAATCACATTTACAAAGAAATGTTTCAAAGTACAAAATGTTTTGTCTACAATGTTTCTCTCCGACTACTACTTCTTTAAATGCCACATATTTGTGTAATATGTCCAGTCCTATGGTCAGTTGTTACACTAAGGCCACAATACCACAACATAATGTTCTGAAGAACATTATGTTGTGGTATCAACATTTGAAGAAATTCTGCTTCACATTTTTAAGTAACCTCAATGCCAAAAACTGAAGACGAAGGTAATAATGTAGCACATAGCTTCTGAACGGCTTCTGATTTACTTTTCATGCACAGGTCGTATTACTACAAATCCAAAGAGAACCACATCTTTCCTAAAAAATATCCTTTCAATGCAACAAATGTTGCTTGGCTGATATGAAGCTCGCACATTTTTTTCAGTCCTGCTCGACCCACAGACAAAACGTGTACTTTTAACTTGGAAGTCTAACTCTCCACTTACCTTTGCGCACTGGATTAAGGAGAAGTTATTTTATATACAAATGGAAGAATCACTTACCCATAAACCAAATACTCCAGATAGATTTAACAGGTGATGGGGGCTTTCCTTTAAAGACACCATATTATCTCTATATTTTTCTCTCTGCTCAATAGTGTGTGAAACTTTATTTATATATTTGAGTTAAGTTTTCTTAATGTCAATACTGTCGAAGCATTTGCATCATCTTCAATTCCCTATTTATATTTTAAAGGTCTGGTAGCCTGGTAGCCTCCTGCTTATTTTTTGTGTTTGTGTCTATTGTGGCAACATATGTATCCTTTACTTTTTCTTTTTTTTTTTTTCTTTTTTAATTGCTTTGATTAATATCTTCACTGCTTACAAAGCTGTCCTGCAAGAACTTTATCCTGTACCTTACATTTTTAAGGGAAGCTGTATGGTAACTAAAACAGGCTCAGTAAAAACTTGTACATATGCAATAGCCTATACACAAAAACTACATGTCACCTGTGGGAACCCAACAGATTGTTTATCAGTCACACTTGGATTTGACTCATTGTGAGTCAGATCTCGAGCTTACCATTTAAACATCATTTAAATGTTTAGTACCAAGCAAAAAAGAAATAAACAGGTAAGCCAGGTATGTACACACCTGAGACAAATTCCTCTTCAGTGAAGTTGATGAAAAATAAAAGTTCTGATACGCTGAGTCCTGATAGCCATGACACAGACATCGATTGGAAAACTATGTAGGACAGCACTTAACCAGTGACCTTTGAACTGTTTGTGGCTGGCAGCAATGACATCATGTTTGCTTTCTGGGGTTTTTTTTTCACCTCTTGTCCTTCCTTCTTTTGTCCACATTTGTGACACACATGACAACGTGAGGTCATGTGCTTTAAGTTTTTTGTTTTTAAATTGGAAGATCCGCACTAAACATTTGATCCCGGACTAATGTATGCAATGTTGTTGTAGGCAAAGTAATTAAAAAATGATGGTATCCACAACACAAGCAAGTTTTATGATTTAATGATTACAGGCAGATGCAAAAAAAAAAAAAAAAAACCACACACACACACTGAATTAAAAACTTATATCGTACACGTCACATCTAGACAGCTTCTTTACAGCTGAGAGCGTGAGACTTTACCCCTGATGCTAAACAGATGGAAAGTAGAGCAGTGTTTGTATCATTTACCTGATTGGTGATAGTAATTGTCTCGCCTTCTTTCACTGACAACTCATTGTTTCCAGGCTCAGCAGTGAAGTCGTATAAAACCTGTGCCTGCAGACAACAACAACAAAAAAAGTTCTAAGGTTTACTAGATAACTGATTAACAAACTTCAGACTTATATGAGGCCATAGTGAAACAGGCCAAACTTGTTCTTGGTATAGTATGCTTACTCTCAACTAAATTCTTGCATCAACCAAAACACGGGCAGACCCACAACGTTACCCAGTTCAGCTTAATACAGGAGCCAACAAGGTCTCTCACAGTGACCCACATGTACTAATCTGTCATTCCTCCATGGCCCCAGAGAAACTCACACACACACACACACACCTATCTATCTATCCATCTATACTCATGAATGAATTTGAGACAGTAGACGGAAACCTTTCCAGTATGTTGTAAGTTAAATAAGCACAAACCCACACACAAAGTGTGTGGGGAAATTGTTCATTAACCATCGAGATGGAATGCAAGGCTATTAGGAAGCCATCAAAATAACATTTGTTTCAGTGTCCACCAACCACCACCCTGCAGTCCAGGAAGCTGGATGAGGTTTTTGAACAGAAGCATCATACCAGAAAATGACAATAAATGTTTTCATGTCTGCTGATGATCTTAAAAAAAAATCAAACTGAATTATCAGGTCGTTATGTCGTTGGTCCCTCACATATATGTTTTTTACTGTGCTGACTGCTGCATTTTTTATTAACACCATTTATTTTATTTTATTAAGGATTACTTAAAATAAAAAGCAGACCTGTGTTATTATTCTCAGTAGGATTTTTTGCATATCATAAACCATATCTAGAGTAGAGGGGATATTTAACTTCTTAGTTTTACGTACGGTTTATCTTTATACACACTCTGCTTCACGTACCATTTCCGGTACCCCTAAAAGAACACTCATTAGGTCCAAATGCGAACAATACTATGAGCAAAATTTTCGTGTTTACAGTGCTGCAGCTACATTTATGGCCCTGTAGTCCTCACCTAAGGTAAACAGTAGTCACATATATGGTACGAACAGTGTTTTGAGAAAAAACTGCATTTCCCAGAATTCCGCGGAGGCAGCTATGACCCACAGTGGAAAGGTAGTAAAATGTCACAAGACACTTCGTTAATGAGACACATTTTCCATGTATAGCAAAAGCATTCGTTTCTCACTGAGCGCATACAGATGTGCGACAAGAGCCATAACGCTTTTAAAGCAGACTCCCTAAATGCTTTCAGTCTTAATGCAAAGCTCACCGAGTGAAGTCTTCACTGTAAAACTAATGCGAGAAACTACACTTCTGACTGTCCAACTCTACAGCCCTCAGTATTGGTGAAAAACAAGCTCCAGGGGGAACCCAAGAAGCCAGCGTAGTCGTGCTGGGGCTTTAAGAGAAGCCCAGGAAAGTTGTCAAACCCACCTTTTGCGCCATTATCGAAGCATTGATCAATCATTACAAAAACAGGCCCTGTAGTTTTCAGGATTTCCAGTCCTCAGCTGGACATTTCCTCCGCGCTTCTCTTCAACTGGAGGCGAAGCAAACACGATAACTCCTCCCGGTGGAAAGCCGCCGCGACAAAGGCATTAACACATGACTTAAAAACAGTAGGTCGTTTAAAAACTCAAAAAATCCGAGAAAACGAAAGGTGGGAAGGAGACCAGCTGAGTGCGACTACCAAGTTTGAAGCGCGTAAAGAGCTGCTGACAGTACGGAGGAGGGAGTGACCTGCAACACGCACAGAAACCGGAAAGGTAGTCCAGGTCCGATATAGTGGCTCCTCCAGAGAGACTACACGACTGTTTAAAATCGCAATTTTTTTTTTCAATATGAAGAAATAAAACACTTCATAATTAAACGATGATTAAAAAAATACAATATAAATATAAAACGTGGTAACTTAAAATTTTTAACTTGTCGGAAAAAATAAGTAATAACAATAATAATCAAAATAGTAGTAGTAATAAAATAATTTCTACTATTTGCCGGATTTTTTTTTTTAAATATCCAGTGCGTTTTTTAATTGTGTGTTTACTCACTATGGGCCTGACAGCTCAAAGGGAGTGACCCTGAACCTAAACTTATGTTTACTCTTTTGTTTAAGTCTCCCTCTGCTGGCCTCATTGTGCAAGTGCGTTTTTATTGTTGGTGGGTTTTTTTCTTAACTTTTTCAATAACAGCTCAAACGCCTAGCACATGCCAACAGCATGACATCTGTAGTCCTTCTCACCCATTATCACCTTCTCATATATCAAATATTTATTCGAGCCAAAATAATTCCGTGGTTCAGGACTGTGAATAGTGTGGTTGTTCTCTGAGTATTGTATTAAAATCCTAATCTCTGAAGGCCACAAAGAGTTTTTGTTATTCAAAATTTCAGCTACAGTAAGTCTTCATGTCTTTATTTTTAATATCTGAGTTTCAGCTTTAATAGATTTTCAAACAAATCCTAAACCCATGGTTTGTTCTTTTTGTCCAGCCGATGTTTTGTAATTTTTATACAGCCTTCGGGACAGGTGACAGGGCATTATACAACACCGCTTGAGCTAACCTGAGGAGGGGCATCAGTACTGCCAAATCAGAATACAAGAGGAGAATAGAGGAACATTTTAACGACCCAAAACAGGTGTGGAGGGGCATACAGACTATTACCAACAAAGGATGTGACACCTGTCCTGTGACACTCAGATGCAGGGCTAGCAGAGGAGCTGAACAGCTTTTTGGCCGTTTTGAGTCTCAAACACTGCACTCAGCCACACCATTCCAACAACCACCACAACCCACACCAGACTAGCAACCCCCCAATGACTCCTGAGACACAGGATGTGAGGCATGTGCAGTGAACCCCAGGAAGGCTGCAGGTCCCGATGGAGTACCTGGGAAGGTGCTCAAGGCATGTGCCAAGCAGCTAGCACAGGTCTTCACTGGCATCTTCTTCAACCTGTCTCTGGAACATCCCACCTGCTTGAAATCTGCCATAATCATCCCCATCCCTAAAAAGTCACCCACAACCAGTCTCAATGACTGCCGTCCAATTGCACTAACCCCTGCCATCACCAAGTGCTTCACGAAACTGGTTCCGGGGCACATCAGAACCTGTCTTGGAGTCTGATATGCACCAATTTGCATATCAGACTAACAGATCCACCGAAGACGCCATAGCCATTGCTCTCCAAACAAGTACTGAGTCACCTGGAGCAACAGGAGAGCTATGTCAGAATGCTCTTCACTGACTTCAGCTCAGCCTTCAACACAATAATACCGGACATTTTGATCACCAAGTTACCCAACCTGGGGCTCCCGCCACCCACCTGCTCTTGGATAAAGGACTTTTTGGTCAACAGATCCCAGCGGGGGAAACTGAATCCTCGCCTCTCCTCCTCCCACACTCTCAGCACCGGCTCTCCCCAGGGCTGTGTACTAACTCCCTCTACACATCTGAGTGCAGTCCTGCCCACCCAGAGGACATCATTGTTAAATTTGCTGATGACACAACGGTGTTGGGGCTGATCACAGGGGTGAGCGAGTGCAATCCTTCAAATTCCTTGGCATCCACATCTCTGCAGATCTCTCCTGGTCAGTAAACACCACGGTGCTAGTCAAGAAGGCCCAGCAGTGGCTACACTTCCTAAGGGTGCTCAGGAAGGAGCAACTAAACACCCCACTGCTGGTGACCTTCTACATATCCATCGTCGAGACGTTGCTGACCTATGCCGTGTGGCACGCCAGCTCCACGGAGGCAGACAGGAAGAGACTGCAGAGGTTGGTAAATACAGCACAAAAAATCATCAGCTGGCCTCTGCTCTCCTTGTCTACCATCTATAACGTCAGTTGTTTCAGCAGGGGCAGAAACATCTTTAAGGATATCACCCACGTTGGCTACCATCTTTTTAACCTGCTGGCCTCTGGCAGGCGCTTCAGATCCATATGGGCCAGAACAAACAGACTAAGGGATAGCTTCTTCACCATACTCAACTCAACCTTGCACAAAAGTAATTTGCACTGAAATATCTGCACTGACCACTGCACCATTAGAGTGCTCATTCTGATACTCCTTGGACTCTAGCATGAACTTATGTCTGTGCTTAAAATTGTCGGTGCTCAAATTGTCCGTGTCATTATTCTCTGGTTGTCTGTCTCTGTCACCCAGTGCTGTGTATTTATATTATGTGTATTGTTATATTATTGTATAGTTTTTTATAATATGCTAAGCACTTGTACACTTTTATGGAGCTGTTTTAAATCTCATTATACTGTGCATAATGACAATAAAGGCTTTCAGTTCAATTCAATTCAATTTTTGATGCCTGTCAGTTACAATTATCTTTTATTTTGTCTCCTGATTTCCTGGGTTATCATTATTGGTAAAGACTTACATCACTGTGTAAAAGTCTTTTTTTTAAATATATTTTTCTCAGAAATTGCAGTGAAACAAGTGCAAGCATACATAGAAATACAGGACAAAAGGCAAAAACAGAGCTTGTACAGTTCTAATACACTTGAACCTTTATTCTTTAACACAGCCTGAACTCTCTCAGGTAAACTTTCTTTTGATTTTTAAGTAGTCTTCAGAATTAGTTCTCCAGACTTCTTGAAGGACATTGAATGCAGTTCTTTCGTCGCCCTTTCTTTCATTCTCTGTCAAGATGATCTCACACTGCTTCAAAAATGTTGAGCTCTGGGCTCTGGGGAAGTCAGTTTCTGTGATTTTCTGTTCAGATATACTTTTACTGCCTTGACAGTGTGTGTTGTCCATCAATCAACCCACTCTCCTAAACAGAAAGTCCAACAAACAATAAATTCTAGCATGCAAAAACTTCTATGAATATTTGTTTGCAGTTTATCACTGACAATGATGACGATGACTAAAGAAATCTTCCTCTCTCCTTATTCAATTCAATTCAATTCAATTCAATTTTATTTATATAGCGCCAAATCACAACAAATGTCGCCTCAAGGTGCTTCATAGATACAGAGAAAAGCCCAACAATCATATGACCCCCTATGAGCAAGCACTTTGGCGACAGTGGGAAGGAAAAACTCCCTTTTAACAGGAAGAAACCTCCGGCAGAACCAGGCTCAGGGAGGGGCGGCCATCTGCTGCGACCGGTTGGGGTGAGAGAAGGAAGACAGGATAAAGACATGCTGTGGAAGAGAGACAGAGATTAATAACAGATACGATTCAATACAGAGAGGTCTATTAATACATAGTGAGTGAGAAAGGTGACTGGAAAGGAAAAACTCAGTGCATCATGGGAATCCCCCGGCAGCCTACATCTATTGCAGCATAACTAAGGGAGGATTCAGGGTCACCTGGTCCAGCCCTAACTATATGCTTTAGCAAAAAGGAAGGTTTTAAGCCTAATCTTAAAAGTAGAGATAGTGTCTGTCTCCTGAATCCAAACTGGAAGCTGGTTCCACAGAAGAGGGGCCTGAAAACTGAAGGCTCTCCCTCCCATTCTACTTTTAAATACTCTAGGAACAACAAGTAGGCCTGCAGAGCGAGAGCGAAGTGCTCTAATAGGGTGATATGGTACTACAAGGTCATTAAGATAAGATGGGGCCTGATTATTTAAGACCTTGTATGTGAGGAGCAGGATTTTGAATTCAATTCTGGATTTAACAGGAAGCCAATGAAGGGAAGCCAAAACAGGAGAAATATGCTCTCTCTTTCTAGTCCCTGTCAGTACTCTTGCTGCAGCATTTTGGATTAACTGAAGGCTTTTCAGTGAGTTTTTTGGACATCCTGATAATAATGAATTGCAGTAGTCTAGCCTGGAAGTAATTGTTGTGGAAGTTTTTCCACTTAAATAAAGTCTGCAGACGAGCGGTGAGCGGTAGCTAACATTCTTTTATTCCCATGCACACAACATACAACCAAGCTTGTGGAGCCCCCATGGCCGCGGGACAGACGGTCAGCAGAGTCTCACTGAGCCAAAGTCAACCTCTCAGTTAAATACCTTCTCCAGGAACAAAAGGCAGTACACAGCTGTTTCACACCTTAAGGTTCACACTCCCTTGCTACTTCCCAGAGTCCTCAAGAGACAAAAGACTGGTCCTCTGGAGTTCCTGTTTTCCCCCCAACATTTTTGCTACACCCCCTACCATTTGTCTTAAGTATGAGTGTCAGACATGTTAAAACAATGAAATAATGTGATTAATACCTTAGTGAAAGAAATTCCTCTACAATCCCACCCTTTGATTCTAAAATCAAGAATCACATTAAACCAGAATTTCTTTCCTGACATTCTGTATATCACATCAACATTATTGTACACTTAAAGGAGTTTCACACTGTGTATCCTCACTTCACTGTTCTCCCACCACCCTTTGTTCATCTTTAATCTTCCCCACAATCTAAGCTCTCACATGCAAATGGAAACAACAATGATACAGAGGAAAGGTCTTCTCCAGAGTGTCAAAGTACTTTGCATGGCAAAGTGAAACAGCATTAGGTGGTCAGTCTCTGTCACAGTTATGGCTCCTGGTGTCTGTGCCATTTACAGAGTCATAATTCCAACGCTGATCTTCCTTGCGCTGTCACTTTTGGAGCTTGGCACGCTCTCTCCATCCCTCGATTTCTGTTCCAACGCAGCTGTAGATTTAAGGCAGAGCACGTCGTACACCTTAGTTGTCTTCCTCAGCGTCAACGTCGAAACTCTTTCATTTTATTTTAAGATTTTGCTGTTCAAAATCTCCTCATGACAATCCTTTGGAAGCCCACTGTCGTTTGTCTGTTGTCCTGCAGATGGTCCCTGCTTCTCAGTGGTCCTCTTGAAGCGTTCTCTCCTAGTCATAGTTTGCATCTGCGCCTCAGTCAATCCTTCCATATCCTTCATGTCATGGTTCCTGCAATTTAAAAATGAAAACTTCCCCGGAAAAAACCTCTTTTGCCCTATGTTAGCTTAGCACAATTAGACATGCACAATAAAGTTGTGCATTGTCTCTTAAAAATTCTCAGGGCTTCTCCCCTAGAGTAGCTTCACTCCAGGCCCTGTTGTAAGAAAAAAAAACATTAGCCAGTGGTGTGTCCTGCTGTAAATCATGTGATTAGATCATATGATTAGCCCTCTGCTGTGGAAAAAGTGATATAGATGTTAGCGCAGCGCGTCTGTATGCACACTTTCTCACAGTGACCTCTGCACTGTAAACAATACAAGGTCATGAATAACACACCGCTGGTAAATTCACAAAGACACAGAAAGTGGCAATTAAAAGGTTAAGTCAGCACGGCTCAAAAGCCCATGCAACCCAGGATGTTGCTGTCACCTTTCTGCTCCTGTAACAAAGAAACATACATATATACATCCACCCTTTTGTCTCTCTGGGTGGAGGTGCAATCTTGCATATTGGTGTCAAGTCAGTCAAGTTTTTGTCAGTCCAGTCAATCCCCGTGTTTATTGCTGATAGCAGAACCTCTTGTGTCGCAATAAGTCTCTACTGCCAGCAATGACGTCATTTCAAAAAAAGAAAAAGAAAGAATTTAGACTGGATTACCTCGCTGAATCCTTTTTGACAGGGACTTGTTTTCTGATTGTCCCAAATAAGTGGCTTTCTCCTGAGCCCATTTTAATTTTGGAGAAGCTCACTTGCGATTGTTCAACATGTTGTATAGCGCTTTCGTTTCTGATCTTGCAGGCCTGCTTGAAAAAGAGAAAATTGCCAAACAAAAAAATCTCAGTGCACTGTTAAAAATCAAAAAATATGAAGGCCTAGTTTAGAAGTTGTCTAAGCATACTTTCTTAGAATGATAGATCAAAACAAAACTAATTGGCAGGTTCAAAGTAGTACCAAAAGAAAATGCATCAGTAAATCCCCAAAACTTTCATCCACCAGTCACACACCTCACACAACAGCAATATTCTATTAGAAAATGAGTTTTTGTTTTCCCCATGTACCCAGATGTGTGTCACGATAAGACCTCCCTCACACATCAGAAACCAGAAACTCAATAATCTATTAGTCCCCACTCATCTGACCCTCCCGCAGCATTCTGTTCACCGCTGATTCAATCATCCTTCCCCAAAAATAATGCTGGTTCACTAGTCTATGTATCACTTCTTAACCTACTAAGCTAACTGGACAAGATGATGGTAACAGAAATGCTTAAAATGCTATTTGGTCTTCATGAGCTTCATTGCATGTGTGTATGTGTTAGTAGGATTAATGCATTTTTCTGTTTGTGTTATTTTTGTGTACCTCTCCTCTTTGCGGTGCTCCAGACACTTCTCAATTCTCCACGCAAGGCAGTCGTTTTTCTTCCCAGTTTCCTAAACCCAAATTTCATTCCCACACTACAACAGCCTTCCTCCATGTTGTCCCCTTCTCCTTTGACTGTGGTCTCATCTCATCTCTCCCCCTTGCAGCAGTCCAGTGAGAGTCAGTTGTCTTTCAGCTTTGTCCTGTGTTTTCCACTGTCTCATTTTGCCTTTTTTTGCGCCGAAAGTGGCAAATGTCCAACTCAAGCAGTCTTTTCAAAAGTCCATTCACACACAGTGAAGTTGCAGCTCCTTGGAAATGCACATCCATCCATCCAGTCATGATGATGCCATTTTTCTCCTTGCTGTCGCTGTCTTGCACAGCTGTTGCTGCTGGACCTTTTCTTCACTGCTCAGGATGCTGCTGTGAGCTCTCGAGATCCATCTCGTTGTTCTGAAACTGCATTTCTTGTCTTCAGGGAGTGATTCTTGGAGCTTGTGTTCTCAGGGTGACAAACACATGGAAGTTAAGCTGTAAAACAATTCAGCCAAAACTTGGCTTGAGTGTTTCTAATGGTGTTAACCTATAATTTCTTCCGACTGCTGCATGTGGAAAATTGATCCAGGTCTGCTCTTCACCTGCAAGTGACACACTGAGACATTTTGATCATTAAACACAAAACCCTTGCCCTAATTTTATTGCTCATTTTCATCAACAATTCTGCTAATTTTGTGTGTGTCCACCCTAGGGGAGCTGGTGGCCTGCAGTACCACCTTCTCCCTCTAGTTGGAAACAACTGTTACACACATTTCTACACTCCTCTCTTTTTTTTTTTTTTTCTTTGTTCCCCATTTCCAACATTTTGTAACCCCGTTTCTCACTGTTTTTACACACACATCAACGTTTCCCACACAACCATTCTCTGCAATCTTACACACTACACATTTACTCAATTCTTACCATACAGTCACGTATTGAGTTTTGTCTCTGGCCGCCTGGTGGAACGTCTGCCGATCTACTGGATCTAGATCCCATTTTACTACACGAGGCGTCCCCCGTGAGGCCCTTGCCTTCTACGGACCAAGGAACGAACACCGCCACTCCGTGCACTATAGTACACGGAAATGGATCCCGACAGTGTACCCGAGTTGCTGTCCCTGTGACGTACTTCGACCGAACACAGGTCTGGGCCGGCTTCTCCCCAACAACGTGCTCGAGCCAATGTCCTTGTGATGAGCCGTACCCAACACAAGCCTGGGGCCTCAAACCACCAGGTTTTCCCTCCCGGAGACTCGAACTCCGGGGTCGGCCAGCGTTCCCCCCCTCGGCCAGACAAAAAACTCCTCATAACTGTATACAAAGTTAGCTACAACTCACCCATCTGCAGAAGTCCCCTCAAAATCGATGATCTCGGTGGTGACTGAAACACACGGCTCCGTGACTCCTCCATTTCCTTCGCTTCAACAGCTGGTAGGACAAAGGTACCTTTTCCCTCAGGGGTGATCAGCCCGTCCACGGAACCGTTGTTCAGCGACCACACGGACCACCCTGCTCGCAGCGCCATTTTGTTGTGGAAGTTTTTCCACTTAAATAAAGTCTGCAGACGAGCGGTGAGCGGTAGCTAACATTCTTTTATTCCCATGCACACAACATACAACCAAGCTTGTGGAGCCCCCATGGCCGCGGGACAGACGGTCAGCAGAGTCTCACTGAGCCAAAGTCAACCTCTCAGTTAAATACCTTCTCCAGGAACAAAAGGCAGTACACAGCTGTTTCACACCTTAAGGTTCACACTCCCTTGCTACTTCCCAGAGTCCTCAAGAGACAAAAGACTGGTCCTCTGGAGTTCCTGTTTTCCCCCCAACATTTTTGCTACACCCCCTACCATTTGTCTTAAGTATGAGTGTCAGACATGTTAAAACAATGAAATAATGTGATTAATACCTTAGTGAAAGAAATTCCTCTACATAATAAATGCATGAACTAGTTTTTCAGCGTCACTCTGAGACAGGATATTTCTAATTTTAGAGATGTTGCGCAAATGGAAGAACGCAGTCTTACATATTTGTTTAATATGTGCGTTGAAGGACATATCCTGGTCAAAAATGACTCCAAGGTTCCTCACAGTGTTACTGGAGGCCAAGGTAATGCCATCCAGAGTAAGAATCTGGTTCGATACCATATTTCTAAGCTTTTCAGCGCCGAGTACAATGACCTCAGTTTTATCTGAGTTAAGAAGCAGAAAGTTAGTGGCCATCCAAGTCTTTATGTCTTTAAGACATTCCTGCAGTTTAACTAATTGGTGTGTGTTATCTGGCTTCATGGACAGATAGAGCTGGGTGTCATCTGCATAGCAGTGAAAATGTATGCTATGTCTTCTAATGATGCTGCCTAGGGGAAGCATGTATAATGTAAACAGAATTGGTCCTAGCACCGAACCCTGTGGAACTCCATAATTAACCTCAGTGTGTGAAGAGGACTCTCCATTTACATGCACAAATTGGAGTCTATTAGATAGATATGATACAAACCACTGCAGTGCAATACCTGTAATACCTACAGCATGTTCTAATCGCTCTAATAGAATATTATGGTCAACAGTATCGAATGCTGCACTAAGCTCAAGAAGGACAAGCACAGAGATGAGTCCACTGTCAGAGGCCATAAGAAGATCATTTGTAACCTTCAATAAAGCTGTTTCTGTGCTGTGATGAACTCTGAAACCTGACTGAAACTCTTCAAATAAACCATTCCTCTGCAGATGATCTGTTAGCTGTTTGACAACTACTCTTTCAAGGATTTTTGATATGAAAGGAAGGTTGGAGATTGGCCTATAATTAGCTAAGACTGCTGGGTCTAGAGATGGCTTTTTGAGTAAAGGTTTAACTGCAGCCACCTTGAAGGCCTGTGGTACATAGCCGATTATTAAAGATAGGTTGATCATATATAAGATCGAAGAATTAATCAATGGCAGGACTTCTTTGAGCAGTTTTGTAGGAATGGGGTCTAAAAGACACGTTGATGGTTTGGAGGAAGTAATTATTGAAGTTAACTCAGAAAGATCGATTGGAAAAAAAGAGTCTAACTTAACATCAATGGAACTAAGAGTAGCTGTAGATAATATTAGATCTGTGGGATGATTATTGGTAATTTTTTCTCTAATGATAAAAATTTTATTTGTGAAGAAGTTCATGAAGTCATCACTAGTTAACGTTAAAGGGATGGTTGGCTCAACAGAGCTCTGACTTTTTGTCAGCCTGGCTACAGTGCTGAAGAGAAACCTGGGGTTGTTCTTATTTTCTTCAATCAGTGATGAGTAGTAAGCTGTTCTGGCTTTGCGGAGGGCTTTCTTATAAAGCAACAAACTATTTCTCCAGGCTAAATGATGATCCTCTAAATTTGTGACGCGCCATTTCCTCTCCAGATTACGAGTCATCTGCTTTAGGGTACGTGTTTGAGAATTATACCACGGGGTCAGGTACTTCTGATTAGAGACCTTAGTTTTCACTGGAGCTACAGTATCCAGAGTCGTACGTAGTGAGGAGGTGAAATTATTAACAAGATAATCGACCTCTGTTGGGGTAGCGTTCAGATAGCTGCTCTGCTCTGTGTTGGTACAGGGCATTGACGATGATAACAGTGGCTGGATTATATTCTTAAACTTAGTTACAGCGCTTTCAGAAAGACATCTACTTTGATAAAGTCCACTCTCCACTGCTGCGTAATCAATTATTGTAAATGTAAATGTTATCAAGAAATGATCAGACAGGAGAGGGTTTTCAGGAAACACTGTTAAATGTTCAGTTTCTATGCCATATGTTAAAACAAGATCTAGAGTGTGATTAAAGTGGTGGGTGGGTTCTTTTACATTTGAGAGAAACCAATTGAGTCTAACAACAGATTAAATGCCATGTTGAGGCTGTCATTTTTAGCATCTACATGGATGTTAAAATCACCCACAATAATTATTTTATCTGAGCTCAGAACTAAATTAGATATAAAGTCTGAGAAATCAGACAGAAACTCTGTGTAAGGCCCAGGTGGACGATAGATGATAACAAGTAAGACTGGTTTCTGAGTTTCACAGCTGGGGTGGACAATGTTAAGCATCAGGCTTTCAAATGAATTAAAAGCCTGTCTTGGTCTTTCATTAATTAATAGACTGGTGTGAAAAATTGCTGCCACACCGCCCCCTCGACCTGTGCTTTGAGATTTCTGGTAGTTAGAATGACTCGGGGGTGTTGATTCATTTAAACTAACATAATCATCCTGCTGCAACCAGGTTTCTGTAAGGCAGAGTAAATCAATTTGTTGATCAATTATTAAGTCATGTACTAACAGAGACTTGGAGGAGAGAGACCTAATATTTAATAATCCACATTTCACTGTTTTACTCTTTGGTTCAGATGTGGATACTGTATTGTTCTTTCTTTGTGATTGTTTAAGTTGTTTGTTGCTGGTTTTTAGTTTTTTTTTGTCTTTTTGGAAGCAGACACAGTCTCTATGGAGATGGGTTTTTGGGGGGGTAGCAGGAGGAGAGAAGCTGCAGAGAGGCGTGTAAGACTGCAACTCTGCTTCCTGGTCCCAACTCTGGATAGTCATGTTTTGAGGGGTTTAATAAATTTGTCGATATTTCTAGAAATGAGAGCTGCTCCATCCAAAGTGGGATGGATGCCATCTCTCCTAACAAGACCAGGTTTCCTCCAGAAGGTTTGCCAATTATCTATGAAGCCCACATCGTTTCTGGGACACCACTCAGACAGCCAGCAATTTAAGGAGAACATGCGGCTAAACATGTCACTCCTGGTCTGATTGGGGAGGGGACCAGAGAAAACTACAGAGTCCGACATTGTTTTGGCAAAGTTACACACCGATTCAATATTGATTTTAGTGACCTCCGATTGGCGTAACCGGGTGTCATTACTGCCGACGTGAATTATGATTTTATTGAATTTACGTTTACCCTTAGCCAGCAGTTTTAAATTTCCTTCAATGTCGCCTGCTCTGGCCCCTGGAAGACAATTGACTATGGTTGCCGGTGTCTCTAGCTTCACATGTCTGAGAACAGAATCACCAATTACCAGAGTTTGACCCCCGGCGGGTGTGTCACCGAGTGGGGAAAAACGGTTAGACACATGAACGGGTTGGTGGTGTACCTGGGGCTTCTGTTTAGGACTACGCTTCCTTCTCACCGTTACCCAGCCTTTCCCCAGCTGCTTGGGGTCTGCCGGGGAACAGCTAGCGGGGCCTACGCTATCTTCGGCTGCACCAGCTACAGGGGCCTGGCTAGCTAAGGGTGAGAGCAGGGTGCAAAGCCGAGTCTCCAATTCAGTAATCCTGGCCTCCAGAGCTGCAAATATGCTACATTTGTTACAGATATCATTACTGCTAAAGGAGGCCGAGGAGTAACTAAACATCTGACACAATGAGCAAGAAAGTGGAGAAGGGACAGGTGAAGTAGCCATGGTGCTAACGGGTCGGCTACGAGCTAAGCTAGCGAAACAGTACAGAGACAGTGAGTGAATACTATAAATTAGGTAGTGAGTACACAGAAAGTGTGCTTCGGATGAAGCACGTGAAGATTATACTGTGAAAAAAGAATGTATTTAAAAGTTGTTAATTAAACTGCTAAGCAAATAAGCTACTCAGAAACACCACTGTGTTTGAGCAGGAACAGGAAGCGATACTATACCACAGAGCGAGCGAGCGAACACCAAGTCGCTCGCTCGCTCAAGTTAAGAAAACATTGCATATGTTGGTAAAAAAACAAAAACAAAACCTAGACTGTGTGACTGAACCTGTGAACAGGATGAGTTGCACAGTAAAATGACCAAAGAAGTGTCATGTGTAAGCGCACTCAAGTCAGTTGTTATGTAAGTTGTAACTCTACTTGAAGTGAAGTGCTTTTCCTTAAAATATTAGATATTTGTTCAGCCACTGCATAGAAGAAGAATCTCTCTGAAATGTTCGCTAAAGAATATGAGACGGTTAAAGATTGCACACTGTAAAAAATAACACATGAACAAGGAAATAAACCTAAAACTTTTGTATCTTAGGATCTGAATGCAGCACTCAGAGACTAACTACACAATTCACATTCCTGCGCCATGAAATTCTTTTGGCTCGACTCAAGCCTTTGATATATGAGAACGTGACAGTAGGTGAGAAGAAAGTATTATACATTTCACTTCTCCTTAGCACCCATTCATATATCAATTACCTGAGCCTGCCAGTTATAAAACAAAACAAAGTGTAGGTGAAATCTTCAGCCTATCTGTGGACATTTTAGTGCTGTATGAAAAGCACTGTGGCTGGAGACTGCTAGTACATAAAAGATTCAATTACGGATTTAATACTAAGGCTTTAAAGAAGTTGAGTTGGAAACTCTTTTGTGAGTTTTTACAAGGATGAGAATGTGACAGAGAGCCCAGAAAGCCCAGTTTTTATTGTTCAGCAAGGGCAAACAGTAAATGCCTGAGCACTTTTTTTTCTCCCCACTATCACTTGAGCTGATCTCGAAACACAGGTGTGTCTTTGGATGGTGGGAGGGAGTTTGGCAGCCCCGCTAGTATTCAGCTCAGTTTGAAGATTTTCAGCTTTGCAGAGACATCATGTGCTCTCTGCTTCCCTTTTTCTCCCTGCTACTGATCTGCACAACAGGGTCATGGGCGATGGATGTCACAATGCCCTTTATGGAGTACCTGGACCAGGAGCAACTGGTGTGCCTGAAGTGGGGCTTTGACAGTCTAGCAGGTGACATTACATTCCAGCTGGCGGTCAACACCACAGGCTGGGTGGGTTTTGGTTTGAGCCCGAACGGAGACATGAAAGGATCAGACATCGTCATAGGAGGAGTTGGATCCGGTGGAAGCTACTTCTCGGTTAGTTATAAAATAATTATAAATGAGCAGCTGTTGTATTTTTACTTATTTAGTATAAACAGCTAGAAGCTTTCATCCTCATTCATCCTGTTTAATTTAATTTTGTGTTTTGGTTTTCTTTTCAGTTTCATATCAGTTGTTTTAGTTTGGATTCTATTGAAAATTATTAATTTTTGTTTCGTTTTTAGATTTGCATAGTTTTAATTTTTAGTGTTACTGTGTCATGTTCGGTATTTGTCAAGGACAGAAATAGAAAAAATAGATACAGCGGTGTGAAAAAGTACTTGTCACCTTCCTGATTTATTATTATTACATGGCCCTGTGTGAAAAAGTGATGGCCCACACCTTGTTAAATCACAAATTAACTGTGATTAACCACATTTTATACAAAGCTGAGTTCAGTGTCACTGCCACACCCAGGAATGATTACTGCCAGACCTGCTGAATCAAGAAATCACTTAAATGGAACCTGTCTGACAAACTGAAGCGGGCTACGAGATCTCAACAAAACATTTCATGATCCAAAGAAAAAGCTGAGAAACAAAGCCACTGACATCTATCAGTCTGGAAAGGGATATAAAGGAATTTCTAAGGCTCTGGGACTCCAGTGAACTATGGTGGTATTTTGTGGTAGTAGTGTGATGGTCTGGGGTTGTGTTGCTACCTAAGTGCCTGGAAGACTTGCTGTGGTAAATGGAACCATGAATTACAGTCATCTGCTTGTGACCTCAAGCTGAAGCACACTTGAGTTTTGCAGCAGGACAGTGACCCAAAACACACCAGCAAGTCCACCTCTGAATGGCTTAGGAAAAACAAAATGAAGACTTTAGAATGGTCCAGTCAAAGTCCTGACCTGAATCCGATTGAGATGCTGTGGCATGACCTTAATAAGGCATTTCATACTTGAAAACCCTCCAGTGTGGCTGAATTACAACAATACTGCAAAGATGAGTGGGCCAAAATTCCTCCACAGCGCTGTAGAAGTCTCATGGACATTTATTGCAAACTCTTGATTGCAGTTGTTGCTGCTAAGGGTGGCCCAACCAGTTGTTAGGTTTATAGAGAGGAATCACCATGCAGGTTTTGATTTTCCCCTTACTAGTAAACAGCTTCATTTAGAAACTGCATTTGTGTTTACTTGTGTTATCTTTTTCTAATATTTAACTTTGTCTGATGATCTGAAACAATTAAGTGTGACAAACATACAAAACAAATAAGAAATCAAGAAGTGGGCAAACCCTTTTTCACACCACACAACTTTTGTAAGTGATCTTTCAAAAGGACACACCTAACAGTTGCAGAGATTAATGTCTGGCTTTCTGCTGCTGTTTTTTTCCATTAGGATCGATACGCCACGGGCAACTCCATGCCTCTAGAGGATGCACAGCAGAGCTACACTCTCCTCTCTATGCGGGAAAATGAGGGGCAAACCGTCATGACCTTTAAGAGGCCTATTAAAACGTGTGATGATAAAGACTTCCAGATCACTGTAACTATTTTGTTGCTTGTTTCTTTTCTTTTTTTTTCTTTCCCCTTATCACAGTCTGCATGTGTAGGATTAGTGTGACACAGCCATCACAATTTTTTTTTTAAATTTTGTCTAATGAAGGTTTTTTTTGTTTTGTTTTGTTTTGTTTTACAAAGTAGTTCCCATAAAAACATAAAAACAAACAAGTGAATCGTGCTGAGAAGAGGTGTAACGTTTCTCTCTTCATACCACATCTTTAGGTCTCATATGACACCACAATTAGACTTTGTTGTCTAGGCCTGAAACACAAGTTAAGTCTCTTTGTTGTACCCTTTTCTCTGTTTTCCTTCTTTGTTGCCATAGATGTAATTCTCTGTCTAATGCTCAAGTTTCACAGTCTACAATCTGCTATTCCAGTTCTTTTGTTAGGCTCCCCGGGCTTTTTTTCCTCCACACATTGCCCTGGGTTTCCAGAAGAATACAGGCATGATTTAGTTTTGAACACCTTTGCAGTGGCACAGAAATCTGCACAGTCAGAGCATTAAATCACTTTATGTAACATGTTATTTTACAAGGTATAAAAAGATATTAATAATCAGAAACCTGTCACAATATCACCTTCCACATGAATGTATATATTACTGTATTGCTTCTATACTGTGTAAGGGATCATATTGCCTGACCTAAATTACCATCTCTCTCTCTCAGGCTCAGCCAATCAAACTCATCTTTGCCTATGGGGAAAAAGATGAGATCTCTTACCACGGGTCCAGACGAGGCACCAAAGAAGTAAATCTACTGAAGTATATGCCAAAGTCCATCCCAACCAACTCCAGCTATCTTAGTGCTACGGTGGACAACGTAAGAATTACTGACAATAACAGTCAGATCAGAAATATCGTATTGTTTGTTGTTTATTTACCTTTATATTTGTTGTTTACAGATCATAGTCCCTTCCAACACTACCTACTATCACTGCAAAGTTATGCAGTTCCCAAAGTTAAATACAAAACATCATATTTACCAGGTAAGCATTATTTCTTTATGTTTCTGTCGCCACTGTTCTTTCATTTGTGTCTGATTGGGTAATTAAAATGCATATAAAAGCACACCCACATTAATGTATGTGTAAGCATAAATAAACTAATAAAAAGTGTCACAACCAAATAGACTTCATGAATTTATATGCTGTCATTGTGATTTTTATGTTTATTTCAACCTCGTTCTCCTAATTTACCTCAGATCGAGCCCGTGATCGAGCACCTTGACCTCATTCATCATATGCTGCTGTACCATTGTCCCCCCAAAGTGACAGAGCCTTATGACAAGCCATGCTACATGGGAGACATAGGAGACAGCTGCTTTGGAATAGTGGCTTCTTGGGGAGTGGGAGGCGGGGTGAGAGAGACTGTACACTGTAAACCCAGAGAAGTTAGCAGAAGTTTATTAACTTAACAGTTGGACCTTCTCAGAACTCCAATATTTTGATTTCATTTGACATGTACCTTTTGTCTAAAATAAAAGTAAAATTGTTTAATAATTGAATTCATAAATATTTAGTAACAAGAACTTAGTTTTCGTTTATGACTCCCGTGTGAATAAGCTGACATAACTTACGAGGAACGAGTACAACAGAGTCACTGTTTCAGTTTAGCAAAACTCAATATTTATTGTTCACTTTTGTAATTGTTTTTTAAATAAACAAAAGTCAAACATCAACTTTGAAAACTCAAAAACAAGTCAGACAAAATGTAAAGTTTATTTATATTTTTATATGTAGCAGGTACTTAATATCATCAAAAATAATAAGTTGAACTGACTAAAATGGGAGAAAATATTAGATTAACTTGAGTTTGTAGGACTGTTTTTTTTAAAAAAAATTAAGTTTACATCACATCATTTTTTCTTGTGTGTGTTGTTTCTGTGCCAGTGTTACATCAGTTCTCCTACAATTCATCTCTAAATCTTCAGGTGTACGAGCTTCCGGAAAATGTGGGAATTCCCATTGGAGGAGAGAAGAGCGATGCATTCTATAGGCTGGAAATCCATTACAATAACCCAGAGAGGAAAGAAGGTAAATAGCGAATTCATTAAAACTAAGGACAAGTTTGCATGGGTACTCTGGCTTCCTCCCACAGTCCAAAGACATCCACTTTGTGGGGATTGGTTAATTGAAAAATCTATAATAATGCCCATAGGTGTGAATGTGACTGGTTGTCTGTCCCTGTGTGTTAGCCCTGCGACAGACTGGCGATCTGTCCAGGGTGTACCCCGCCTCTCGCCCCATGAAAGCTGGGATAGGCTCCAGCACCCCCCGCGACCCTGAAAAGGATAAGCAGAAGCAAATGGATGGATAGATGCCTCAGACTAAAACGGGTAGCATTAATCTTAATCTTACATACCAACGCTGGGAGAAAACCGGCTCCCAGCTGGAGTGGAGGGCACCTGGGGAACCATGTTTAAATACTGCGGCACAGATGTGTTATGCTGTGCTTTCCAAAACACCAAAACACCCAGTTAGATTGGCGATCTAGTTAAAGTGTTGAGGCACTTTGATACCCAGTATCCAACTATGTTTGTCAAAAATTGAATATGCTTCCTATAATCTTGAATTTATTTACTTACCTTTAATATTATTATTATTATTAGTAGTAGTAGTAGTAGTAGTAGTATTTGACTGTTCTTTTTCTCTCTACAGGCATTAAAGACAGCTCGGGATTAAGATTACACTATACTGCAAAGCTACGGCAGCATGATATGGGCATTCTGACTACAGGTGTCTTACCAGGAAGAGTGAAGTACGATATCCCTCCAAAAGCTAACCAGTTCCACACCTACGGCATATGCAACACTGCTTACTTTTCAAAGGTATGCACCTCTGCAATATGGATTCCACGATGCATTTAAAAAGTCTGTAAAAGTTTTCTTTCTCCTTCCCATAGTTTTTGAACCCTGTGCCTGATCTTCAAGTGTTTGCTGTGCTCTTGCACACTCACTTGGCTGGGACGAAAGTCAGAGTTGGCCACTTCAGGTAAAAAAACAAAAAAAGGCAGACTGTATGCAGCTCAACAGCAATCAATGTCGTCTGCATGAATTTAGAGTTGATTGGTTTTCCCGGTGCATCCCACTGCAGAAATGAACGACAGATAGATTTTTTGGGCATAGATGAAAACTACAACTTTGATCTACAACAGGCTGTCAGTTTGGGAAGCATAAAGACAATCAAGCAGGTAAGGGTTCATTACTTCCATGCACATTTATGAACACGATAGAGAAAAATGGAAAACAATTAGCTGTCTATGGCTTTTTCCTTCCACTACAGGGTGATGAAATTGTAGTGGAGTGCACCTACAATACTACCAATCGTGCTTCAGTCACTAAGGTGGGTTAGTATTGTATGACCTTGTGTCATCGTATGGCTTGAATGAAATCAGGACTGCCTGAGTGAAACCAGAAAAAAATGTAGCACAAGTAACCTTAAACAAACAAGTGGTTTACTAGTTTTTGCATCCATATCTTGGAAATGACATGTAATGCACAATGTTCAGCTGTGATTATGACTGTTAAATATGTACTGCTTCCCATAGCAGCAAAATCCTTGTATCAAGAAGGATATAGATATGAACACAATGTTCCTTCCTATTCATTATAATAATATCAAAAGATATGACACTGTGATCTGTAGTGAGGATAGGGAGTCAAGTGGAGACCTGGAGGTGTGCTCTGGAGCGAAGATGAATAAAAGTAAAAAATATCTGTAAATGAGAGGGAGACATTTGTAACATGTGAAACTGCAGGGAGTAGAGGTAGTGAAAATGAACTAGCTTAAACACCTGGGGTTAACCAGGAATAGAGGGCAAGTGGGTTGGAGATGAGTGTCAGGAATGATTTGTGATTGAAGCAACAGTGAAAGGGAAAGTTTACAAGATGGTAACCCTTGAAAACCACAATCTTCAAACCATACATCATAATGAGGCCTGTTGTGATGTATGGTTTGGAGATCGTGGCTCTGACAAAAAGAAAAGAGCTGGAGCTGAAGATTCTAATATTTTCATCGGGAACCACACTGGACAAGATTAGAAATAAGTATATCAGAGAGGCAGCTCAGGTTGAACAGTTTGGAGACAAGGCTGAGATGGTTTGGACATGTGCAAAGGAGGGACAGTTGATTTTTCAGACAAAGGATGCTGAAGATGGAGCTGCCAGGAAGGAGAACAAGAGAAAGACCTCAGAAGAGAGAAGAGATGCAGAGGGTTGGTGTGACAGAATGATCCACTGTGATGCCTCCTAAAGGGAGCAGTTGAAAGAAGAAGATCTCGCAATCATTTTACACCATGAAAGCAAGTTAGACTGCATTGAATCTCCAATGCATGCTCCTTTCAGATGGGGTTAGCAACTACCAGTGAGATGTGCCTTGCTTTCCTGTTCTACTACCCTGCGATCAACATCGTCTCATGTGTTAGCATTCCAGATACCAAAGGAGTGCTGATAGACGCAGAGAAGTAAGCTCTGATGCAATGCTTCAGCCACCCTTTTGATTTTTTCCCCCATACATATGCATTTGAGTAAACTAGCTATATACTGATTTTTGACAGAATACCCATGGATAAGATCACTGAGTATGAAATGATGTTAAAGAAGGCGCCGCAATATCAAGCAATCGTAAACAGCAATGTAAGTATCAGTCTTAGTTATTTGATACTGTCCTTTTTTTCTTGTGGGATTTAATCAAATGTTTTTGAAGATTAAAAGACAGATACTGGCACCGACAACACGTTATATTTTATTATTTATAGGTTATATAAAATGTTTATATCAATAAGCTTGTTTCTTTACAACTTCAGACATATAGTGGCTGGGTTATTAAAGTACAGGAAATAATATGAATGTGAACGTGATCCCATCATTAACATTTGACCTATTGTTTTTGTTTTTTACATGTATTTATTTTTATCTAACAATCCATTGTTTCCTCCTCTACATCTGTTCTGTATTGTTGCCATTTTGCATTTATGCTAAGCATCTTTGGAGTGTTAATTTTTATAATACAATTTGACTGGCCAGTAAGCCAGGTTTCTATACTGTCACACACATCTATGCATGCGTATGGTTCTTATGGTTTATGATCAAAATATGATAAACATAGGATAATCACAAAGTTGGAGCTTTTATTTGTCTTTCTCTACAGTATGTGGCATTTAAGTGGAAGTCACTGACAAAAAAGCAAGATATTTCATTGTTTTTTAACTGCAGAAAAAAAGTGTTATTGTGATTATCTTTTTTTTTATTTGCAGCACAATGCCAGCCTTTTCCCAAATGGCACTGTAAGGGATCTGATGAAGACACCTGCTGCTTGCCAGATTAGAAACACTTCAAACAGATTTAGCACATCCTGGATTGTGAATCTTGCAGGAATCATACTTGTGCTACTCTGGATTATATTAATGTAGCCCAGGCATTGGCCATAGAGCCAGTTGCAATCCCTATAAAGGAAGACAGAGTTGTTCAAATCTTTACTGTATCGACATTACATCAGATTTTCCAAGCTTTTGGTTTCTCTTTTTATGATATCATTTATCTTTCTTGTTAAATGTTAATCACAGTCATTTTCTTTAGCACCTGATTGATTTTCATACAAAGCACAGGGACAGGGATATTTACATTACACATATTAAGCCATTAATACTGAAGCACAACTTCAGTTTGTAAGCTGGGATACTGTCTCTACCACAGCAGCAATAAAAACATTTATTGTTTCTGAAATGGCAATAATAAAAGTTTGCATGATTTTCAGTATGAATGCAGTTTATTTATTTTTCCTTTATTGCATTACTATTTGCTAATTGAGTAGATCATAACTTTCTGTATTATTACATCCAAATGTTGGTTGTTAAGATTAACAGTTAATTACAGATCAAGTGTACATGACATAATATGCTTCCCATGTTGCACAAAAAATTACTTTCTGTTTGGTGACATTTATTCTATTGATTTAATGTCTAATTGTTAATTTCTGCGTTTAAAAGAAATCTGATCACTCACGTGATAAAGAAATGCACCGGTAGCAAATTGAACTGCCATTCCCGTAGACAAAGATTACAGTTCAGTTGCTTTCCTAAAGGGGGCGCTCTGATTTATTTGTCTGCATGTTACTGACTGTGCAGTCAGAGAATGAATGTGTACGGCTAGCCGGCTGGTAGCTTCGGCAATGTTGTCAATATCAGAATGATATCACAGCGGGACAGAGGAGAACTTGCTCGGTTTTATACTGTTACAGATCCCAAGAAGCACCAGAAAGGCTACACTGTGTACAAAGTCACTGCAAGGGTAAGTAAATAGACGATGAGCACTGGGAAGGCTAGGCTAATGCTAGGTGTCAATAGCTAGCAGTGTTAGCCAAGCTGTTATGATTATAAAGGGACCCAAATAAAAACGTCAGGTTAACCGTGTGGCGGTGAATTAAAAGTGGCGACAGCTTTTGAGAACATATGTATAGCTAATGGGCACATTCATACCCTCTCTTGTTTCAAAATACATGCTTTCTATTTGCTAACTTACACTGTCGATTTGAGGCGAATTGAATGTGACCCAGAGTTAACCCGGGTGTTAATGGTTTGATGCTAAGCAACTAAGTTAATGTAATGTCTAGTGTTGTGATACACAGATATTCAGGAGGTGGCAACTCGTTCTTTTTTTTTCGCTACATTTTCAGCTAATAAAACTATTTAACACTTCTGTGTTAAAGATAAAGTACTTTATGATCCGCATGTTGAGCAGAACCGAAACACAATACGTGTGTACGAATGAGGAGGAGGCAAGTGTAACAGTGAAGCTGCAAGGTGCTGAGTTCGTAAAGGTGGATGAGTTTAAATACCTGGGGTCAACCATCTAAAGCATCTGAGTGCAGGCTGGGTGGAGTGGGTGGAGAGTGCCAGTGGAGATTTCTGACAGGAGGATAGCAGTAAAAGTCAAAGGGAAGGTTTAGAAAGTTGGAGATTAGGTTTAGGTTTAGAGACAGTGGAACTGACAAAAAGAGAGAAGGCAGAGCTGGAGGTGGCAGAGCTGAAGATGTTAACATTTTCATTGGTAGTGACCAGGATGGACAAGATTAGAAATGATTATATCACGGGGACTGACTAGCTTGGGTTGTTTAGAGGCAAGGCTGAAATGGTTTGTACTTATGCAGAGGAAGGATAGTGGATATATTGGGCAAAGGGTGCTTAATTTAGAACTGCCAGGCAGGAATAAAATAGGAAAACCACAGAAAAATTAATGGGTGTAGTGAAGGAGGACATGCAGAGGGTTAGTGTGACAGGAAGATGCTAGGAATAGGGTGAGATGCGTAGAGCAGCGTGCCTACTGATGATTGAATTTATCTGATTATTAATCAGCACTTATGCGATCACATTGCTACATTCGCATTGTAAAAACTGGACTGGGGCAGGCTGAGTGTCTTTGTCTGGCTGCTGTCCTGACTCTGGGTGATGTCTCGTTCTAACACTCGAGACTTCCGTCACTGTACATAATGCCATCATTGTGACACTCAGAGCATTGTCCCTGCTCATACTTGTGACAGCCCTGCAAGGAAGTTGCTCTAGCAAGAGATAGGGATTACTCACATGGATTTTCTCCTCTCCCTCTTTCACACAGATAATCTCCAGGAAGAACCCAGAGGATGTCCAAGAGGTAAGACATGCAGCTTTTTTTCAATCCATTTTTTGAGTGGTCAATGCTTCTTTACCTTTGACAACTGAGAAATACCAAGACAGGGGCTACTGTGTTTCTCATCCAAAAATAATGGCAAGGAGATATTTCAGTTTCAGATATTTAGTTTTACTCGTTTTAATTCATGAATTTCAGAATCTGGCTTTATGGCTTCTTTACACATTATATCCTGAAACCGAAGCTTAGCTCTTTTAACCAGAAACATTGTGAAATGTAGTTTACAGATAATTAGGCCTACACCTGGAAACTTGTTCATATCTAACTTTTGCACTATTTATTTTAATCTAAATGCTTACTATCTATATATGCCTTGGTATGGACAGAAATCCACCGAAGTTACTCATCAATTGTTTTGCTCATTTTACACGGTTTTACAGAGCATTTAACCAACCATACTTGTCTGTGTTGTGCGTGCATGCTGTCTTACATTTCAAACACACTGAGGAATGCAGTTAAGCCCACAACCAGTGCTAATGCAACAGGCATGATGTCAATTACTGTATGTGTTTCTAAGAGACAGAGAGATGTTTTGCCAGAAACACACATACCTCCATTACTGAGTAATCTTCCTGTTTGGAGGATGTTGGCCTAGCTTTTCCCCACACCATCCAGCAGCCTAAAATTTCCGCACACCACAGTAGCATCTCAATATGTGGCCATTATGCTTTTCTTTATTCCACTAAGTAACTGCTTCATTCTGGTTGTTGTGGCTTGTATTTAAAGTTTCGAAACACAAGATGACAGCAAAATGTGGACTACATTGATTTATGTTTTGGCCTAGTAGCAGTCACATGAGGGAAAAGTCTCTGGAGTTTATGGCTGTGGAGTACTCTGGTTGTTATGTTAGCTATTTTTGAGTTTAACAAGATAGCAGTGATTTGATAGCATTATTGGTGACAATGAGATTGCATTTACAAACAAGTAGAAAATCAGCTGCTTTTGTTCAGTCAACGATAATAATCATAATCCATTCAATTAAAGGTAGATGGATCTTTAAACCCCAAATGATTGATTTATCTGTGTCTTCTGTGTCTGTCTTTCTGTAGATAACGGTGTGGAAGAGATACAGTGATTTCCGGAAACTCCACCAGAATCTCTGGCAGCTGCACAAGAATGCATGTGGCCAATCAGAGCTGTTTCCTCCCTTTGCTAAGGCCAAGGTCTTTGGTAAGAAGATGACTTTCTCTATTCCCCTGTGTCACACATTTGCCCTAAAATTATCCAGAGCGAAAGCTTGTCTTGATTGACAGAATTACTCCTCTACAGTTTTGTTCTTCTGTGAGATTTCTTTCGATCCTACAGTACCTCATCTTTGAGTTGTTGAGATTTTGAACAAAGAAAAATGCGAATGTTAGACTCTGTAGTAGGCGTGCAACTAAAGATTATTTTGTTAGTCGACTAATCTGCCAATTTTTCTTTGATTAGTTAATCGGTCAACAATTATTTCAATAACTCTTATTCCCGCTGTTACCCTGTTGTCTCGTCCCACAGCAAATTAAAATAATGACACAGGAAACAAAGGATTTTGAAAATAATCAAATGTGTTTAAACATTACTCAAGAGGAACTCCGTGAGAATAAAAATTAAATAGATAAAAAATTGGGTAATACAAATTAAAGTGTCAGTAGTATTTTGGCAAAAAAAAGTTATGTGCAAATAGGAAACGAAAAATGGCTTCTGTCCATAAGTTTAAATAAAGCTTAAAATTAAATCATAAAGATTTTTTTTCCAGTCTAAAATAAAAAAAAAATTCCAAAGTTCACAGATGATTTAATTCATGAATGCACGATTGCAGTGAAAATGCTCTGGACTGTTATCTTTGAGATGATGTCCCCAGCTGGTGATAATCATGCTGAGGATCCTCTCTGTCATGACTTCAGTCATTTGAAAGGTGCAAGAGCCTCTTCTCAGGACAAACTCATCTATACGCCTTTGCTTAATACTAGGAAAGCTGAACAAAACAGAATTAGAAAAGACCGTTACTAATCCCAAATTTGGTTTTATTTCCTAGTTTCTCAGAGGGTGTAGCGATCAATGCCAATTACACTGTTTAATCCTGATATTAATTTGAGAAACAAACTAGGAGACAGTGTAGCTACTGCTGTTTAATGGTTTTCTATCGCATTTCACTTACTAGCCGACAAAACTGAAACAGTGTTTGCTTAGCAAGCGTCATCCATGAAAAGTTTCCAACAGGTAAGCTAATATAAACATTACTGTGCAAACATGAACACAAACAAGGCATTAACGCAATGCACTAACTTGACTGCTTAAAACTGACCCATTCAGAGTCGACGTCACAGCTCCAGGGTGCCGGTGTTGTGTCAAAAACTGATTTCCAGATTTTTCCATGTGTTTTATATGTAATGTCTTTAGTGCATGGTTTTAGAACATGACAATAAATGTTCTAAAACGTTGAGAATAAAATTCCACAGTGACAAATTTTCATAGTTGAAGTCATCAATTATATCGACGCATTGTTGCAGCCCTGCTTTGTAGAGATGGATTTGTCCACTTCAGATAGCTTGGTCTTATTATACTGTAAGCAGGCACTAGTTATAATAAATACAGTATAATCACTTGCTTAATGGAAGCATCACTTATGTATGTTTTTTGCATCCGTATGTGCCTGTCGTAGGTCGTTTTGATGACTCAGTGATTGAGGAAAGAAGACAGTGCTCTGAGGATCTCCTGCAGTTCTCAGCTAATATCCCTGCTCTTTACAATAGCCAGCATATCCAAGATTTCTTCAAGGTATTCTAGTACACATTGACCGAAACACAAGAATACTCGCAAAAAACCTTTGACTGAAGTATTTTTTATTGTCCAGGGTGGTGAGGTCCATGACGGCTCAGAGCTCATTGGACCAGCGGAGCCCTTTTCTGACTTCCTGGCTGACACTCTATCAGACTGTAGCTCTGATGGTAGGGTTGCACACAGAATGTCTTTCCTGTTATTAGTCTTCCTTTCAGCTTAGGTGCTGATTAGTAGGTGCTAATTCAAATTTGCTTTGCGATGTCTGGATATGTTTTTCAGTTCAGAGAGATATCAGTGGGGCAGAAGATTTGACTCTCACATCAGAGTATGGAGGTATGTACAATAAACATGCACACTTTAAATATTTTGGGATGTATATGGATCTAATAAATGGTGAGTGCAAAAAAGAGTCAAGACAGGATGGAGAGGGTGAGCATGGGTGATTTGTGACAGAAGAGTGAAACTAAAGATTTATAAGATGGTAGCGACCAGAAGAGACAGGATTCGAAATGAGTACGTGAGAGGAAGAGCTGAGATGGTTTGAACATGTGCAGAGAAGGAATAGTGGAAACTTTGGACAATCAATATAGGGCTGCCAGGCAGGAGGAAAACAGGAAGACCACAAAGAAGGTTAGTGGATGTAGTGAAGAAGGACATGCAGAGGAGGATACTAGGGATGGGGTGAGATGGAGACAGGTGATCTACTGTGGCTACCCCTAAACAGAGGAAGATGATGATGATGTAGTTTTGTTAAAGGTTTATGTTTGTAGCTGTCCGTTATGACCGCGGGATTCCTGTTATTCCTAGGCCCATCCAGTGACAGCGACTTGACCTCCCTTGCGGTGGACACAGACTCTTTGGCTGAGTTGGATGATGGCATGGCCTCAGGTCACACCTCCCCAAACCAGCCACAAGGGGGAGCCACCAACATTAGCAGCAGCTGCAGCCCTCGCTTGCCCTCCCTGCATGTACGTCGCACTCCATCACCTGCCCCGGTCCCTGCTTCCTCAGCCCCTAACCCAGAGGTTAGCTGGCCAGGTCGAGCACCGCTCTTCCCCAGCAGTCTGAAAAAATCCACTGGCGGCAACCTTAAGGACGTTAATTCAGACTACTTGGACAAAGCCAGTGAGCTCATTTGTTTTGCTGTCCAAAAGGAGAAGGAACAGGACTACCAGGCAGCTTTTTCATACTATCGCAGTGGAGTTGACTTGCTGCTGCAAGGCGTGCAAGGTTAGTTTGACCAAGAGCTCAATACATTTCTATATGGTCTCATAGTAGTTTTAAGTTGAGTGACACTTGGGCTCAGGAACTTACCTAGAAAACTTGCTTTGATGTTGTAGACTGGCAGTTATTGAAATGTAGAAACAGTATTGTCCAGAAACAGTGAAGTCCAATTTGTTAAAATTTCACTACAAATGTACCTTATAAAGGATCTATTAAGCATAAATGCATCATTTTTGCTTTGTAAGCCATTTAAATTCCATGTTTTTAACTTTAGACTCCACTCTATTCGATCTACTTTGTTAAAAAAATATTCATTACATTTTTTTTCTTTAGGTGAGCCAAGTGCTACACGGCGAGAGGCTGTGAAAAAGAAGACTGCCGAATATCTGATGCGTGCAGAGCAAATATCTAGTCAGTATCTGAGAAGCAACATGGGTCAAGGGTCAACACAAACAGTGGTGAGTGGGAGTGAAATGCTGGTTCATAGGCTTTCTGTATTGTATTACACAAATGTTCTTTATATGCATGCATCTACCAGGTTCCTCACATGCACTGCAGTGAAAACATAAGTTTGTGAATGAATTGATTAAATGATTAAAGGAAATAAGTTTATCTTTTTGAATGAATGATTTAATTGCATATGTATGAAACACTGAAAGGTTTTTCTTTTCAAGGCCTTTGGGGTACAGTGCTGCTCTTCTTTGAACAGAGGAGGGCAGCAGAGTCCATCTGAGGAGCTGAGAGCTTACAGGGTGTTAGGGGTCATAGATAAGGTATGCTTCCAATTTACAAGTGTTGCATCTTCCAAGCTGACTATATGACTTCATTTAAATGTTGTTTCATTCACCCAATCACCAGTTTGCCTTTTTTCTACCAAGTAATTTTTCAATGAAAACACATTTCATTTTTGATAGCAGAATTCTCACAAAATAATTACACTCAGGGCTAGCAGACATTCGTTAATTTAATGATGACTTCGACCCAGAGTATGGATGTTATCCAACTCCAGATTTCTCTTCCTTGTGTGTCCTTTACTTCTTTGACCATCTCTTTTATCAGGGGTAATAAAACACAGTAGATTTACTGGATGTATGGTAAGGGCTGAGTGTGTGTATGTTTAGCATCAGTTATGACTACCACAAGGTCAGTTTGGGTTGCTGGTCCTCTCAACCAGCTGCCGGCGAAGCAACTTCTCCACTCAGCCATGAAATGACTTGGCAAGCAGCTCAGAGAGCGACACACAACACTGAATCAATGATGCTCATCCTACACACTCACTCAGACACACGCACGCACACACAACAACAAACCCTAAGGAAAACGTTGACACAATACCAACATGTATAACTCCACTGAGGTGCACTCAAAATACACAATATGTCAGAAGTCTTTGAGGCGTTAAAACAAAACAAAAAAACTCAATCAAAGATGAAGTTATCCAGCAGTGGTGTTTTCTTTCCTCTTATCTATTTCCACCCCCTCCTCCTTCCTCCTTTTACTTTAAATGGGGACAGCGGGGACAGATGGAGAGAGGTCCTCGCCCTGCTGCCCCCACCAGCACCGCCTCACCCACCCCTCCTATCTATCTCCCCCCTTCCCTGATGTTTGTTTCTTAATTATATTAGCACCCTGGCTAGCACCGCCACTCTGTTTACTCACTGCTCCATTCATATCCATTTAGCCTGCACCTGTTTGGTCCCAGTCAGGGTCACATGGAGAGAACGCACTCTCAAAACATACACATGCACTACACACACACACACACTGGGTCGCACACATATGCTCAAGCTCTCCCCTGAGACAGGGAGGGAGTAAACGAGCGATGGAGATGTCAGAGAGGAAGGGAGAAATGAGGAAGAAGGGAGAAAATGAAGATCTCAGGAAGGAAAAAGGGGGAAAGAGTGAAAAAGAACAGGGAAATTAAATGGGGGGAAAAAGGATTTGCTTTCCCTTTCTGTTGACATCTGACAGTTTAGTGATGACACTGCTAGTAATTACTGCCTCTGTCATGACAAATTGCATAGCTCTGTGGTGACATGTTTTAGACAGCACATGTTCTCTAAAATTGATGCTCAGTCTTGTATATAAACAGAGTTATAAATGACTCTCACTTTGTTTTGAATGTTTTTTAAGGACCAAGGAATGGCCAGATTTGCTAGAATATTTCCAAGAATATTTAGGTCTTTTATATCCTTTAAAGCCCTGTTGATTCTTGTTTTTCTGTATAATATCGCTGGGACTGCAGTTTGGTTGGCACAACAGGATCTGACATAGTAGTGTCAATTTAGTGTAATTTAGGGGCCTGCATTAATCTCTCAGTAAACCTTATGTGTGTCCTGACCCGGTCATTTAAAAAAAAAAAAAAAACTGCTTTGGAGGACATAACCACTACATCATCTTAGTCTGCATATGTCTCTTCGTGTCCTGCAATTAATGGTACTCTTCTATCGCAGGTTCTTCTGGTCATGGACAAGAGAACACAAGAGACTTTCATCCTGAAAGTAAGTCTAGTGTGTGTGTGTGTGTGTGTGCGCGCGTTATGTTTTGGTGTGGGTTTTTTGCCCTGCATCCTCGTCGTCCTGACTGTAAGTGTGAAGTGTGCCAGAAGCCCCTGTGTGTGACTGGTGTAATTGATTCTAATGGGCCTGTCCCTGTCAGCTCCTCTGCTCTCAGGTGTGAGACGTGTGCCAGATGCCAACGCACCGCACAGGCATAAATGACTACACACACGCGTGCGCACACGTGCATGCATGCATACACACTCTCGCACCCGATGTGAACTTTACATGTAGCGCTGATAGATTTGTGCGGCTCTTGTGCTGTATGTAGCTTGATGAATCCGGTGACTTTGGGTTGCCACAGGGCATAACTAGCACTTGGTTAATGGGAAGTTTCTCCTTTGCCACATTTTTTTCCTCCTATTCATGCACACTCTTTTCTTATCTTCTACTTAAATGCTTGGTATTTGAATCAGTGCATATGTTCCCTTTAATGACTCACCTCTCATCTTTTTTTATTGCAGGGTTTGAGGAAAAGCAGTGACTGTGGGCGGACAAAGACGAACATCATGCCTCGCTCTGTGCCCCACATGGTGCAGCTGAGAAAGTTTGTTGTCTCCGAAGACACCGTTTTTCTTCTGCTGCAGTATGCCGAAGGTAAGAGACACATTTCAGTCTCATCTGTTTCATCTTCCCTCATTTGTCTTCTTTACCTCCACCTCTCTTTTCCCCTCCTTCTCCTGACTCTCCGGTCTCCTGCCCCTCTCTGTGCCCTTGTTCCAGACAGATGTTTGATAGAGATGGGTGTGTGTCACAGGTCATTATTCTGAATACCAGGTGGCACCATGCTTCATTAGCTATGCCAACACCTGGGCATCCTTACATCCCACTCACTCTAGGATGTGTGTGCGTGGGTGAGTGCATACTATGAATGGCAGCCATATTTTTTAACGCCCTGTAACCTATTCAATCTGGTGTACTCCATAACCATCCTGTGCTAATATTAGTGGACAGTATTGAATTTCATAAGGGGATGTTCAGCAGGATTTGATAAAGCCAATCAGAAACCGTTTCACTCATTATGACTCACTCCTGTTACACGAAAACATCCCGTAGTAGTCCTGCTTTTATAGTATTAACATGGAGGTAGTTGATAGGCTGAATAAGGATAGTCGGGCAGACGGAAAGAGGCAGTGACCTGAGTGACATTGGACAAAACAACATGTGGATGGTTTTACTTTCTAAGCCATCGAGCTGCCCCGCTATCATTATCATCACTGTGAACTTCGTATTCATTCTAATTGCACACAGCAGATGCTAGCTCCCAATTACTTACACTACAGCTGCGTGTGATACGTATGTATGTCTGTGTGTATGTAGCCACTTTTTTTTGATGTAGCATTTTCAGATTCAGAAAAGTGAGAAGCACATCTGGAAAATGGTATCAAAAAAATGGGGATTTCTACCTGCATAGGAATCCTCAAACTCATCTGTGTGCCAATACTTTGTTGTACTTAAGTCAGTTAACAAGTACCAGTAAATTTTAAGTGAAGAATGGAAGAAGAGTGTAGAGGCACATCCTATGTAAAATTTGATGTTAAGGTTACCTTAGTCACCTGACCTCTCCACATAGACGATCTGTAATGTGTTCTCTAGAGCAGTGGGCCCCTGTTTTATCATGAACTAGAGGGTGGCAGCTTGTAATGTAAATATAACTATTGCACTTTATATTATGCACTGTCAATAATTATTACATGATTATCACATCAATACCAACTCGCCATAATGCAGAATCAGTGAGAGCCCAGAGCTTGTTTCATGGCTTCATTAGCTAGCTGGGCAATATCATACAGAGTAGATGTGGAGCGTGTGAATCACCTGTTGCGAAAGTTGCACCTGAAGCTGCAATTTAAATGGAATTCTTGACATTTTCTTTTAAATACAGTTTTCTTTCCATTGTCCTCAGCTTTTTGTGAGGGTTAGCTTTCAGAGTTACTGATGCATGGGGGGCAAAAAAAACCCTCAGAACTAAGTTAAGTGCAGGGGTTAAGTCCAACTCGAAAGTGGCATTGTTTTGAAAAGTAAAAATGTCTGGAAAACTGATAAAAAATAAAATACATACAATTTTAAGCAATTTTCTTCTGTCTTTGCGGCCTGGTAGCGGTCCTCAGGCCAATGGTTGGGGACCTCTGGTCTACAGGAAGATAAGTTGTTATTGTTAACACTGGAGCAGAAATGTTTTAGATAAAGAAAATTGTTTCCTAAGAACAAGATTATGTGTTCATGATAATAATCACAAAGAAAAACAGGAAAGTGACTATCTAGCTAATATTGTCTCATTTGTTTCTGTCTGCTCCCTAAGTTCTACTTCTGATACCTCTGGTTCTCCCCATATTGTGCACTGTTTTCTTTTTAATGCTCTGCTTCTTTCAGGTGGGAAACTGTGGTCTCACGTTGGAAAATACATGCATAACTCCAGCCCAGAGGACAGCTTTGACATCCCTTTCATCCAGAAGAGCCACACAACCGCCGTGCGCTCTCCTCAACATACCATGCCACAGCTGGATGTAGATTCTGCCAGCTGTGGTTCGGTGCCTGTTGCTGATTCAGAGTCTGTCTCTGGGCTACAGAAGGAACCCGAGAGCCTCTTTTCTCCTCTTAAAAGCGTTCTTCCTCCCAGGCTTGTGGAGCAAACTGACTCTGGAGCCACTTCTGAAGAAGAGTGCACCAACAGCTATTTGACCCTTTGCAATGAGTACGAACAGGAAAAAGTAGAACCGGATGCACTGCAGGAGGAGGAAGAGAAGAGCGAGCAGGAAATGCTCTCATTAGAGGTACCTAATGCAACGACCACCACATCGTCACGTAGCCGCTCACTTCTCAGCAATGAAAGCCTTTCTTCACCAATCAGTTCTCAGGAGCTTGGCTTCTTCAGTGAGTTGTCTGATAAAAGCGGTAATGCCCAAGACAGCGATCAAAACCGTGGTGAGGGACAGGATCACAATGAAGTCTTTAGTCCTTTACGTTCCCCCGCTGTGCCTCTGTCTTTAGATGAGTCCAAGAACACGCCAATGGAGTTTTTTCGTATTGATAGCAAAGACAGTGCAAGCGAGGTTATGTGCCTTGAACTAGGAGAGCAGCGTCCCTCTCATAAACAAGTCCCTTTCTTTTCTACGTCCGACCTGGACTCAGGTGTAACTGAGGATCTTCCAGAGCTGGCTCAGGAGGTCAAAGGTCCCGGGTTGGATCTTTGGGGTTTGGACTGTAGTGATAAAGCCTCCAATGAGTCAGTGCCAGTGATCTCATTTAAAGAAGCAGTAGTGGAGGATGAGGGGCATCCACCAGACCTTTTGGTGAACCTCCCTGTAGTGAGCGGGACTGCAGACTCTTTACAGGAGGAATTGGAGACTTCAGGAGTGTGTCTGGGCCTCGAGGTCACAGCCTCTCCTCAAAAGTTCATCCAGCCAGATGTCTTACAGCTTCATACTCAGCCTGAGGAAGAGGAGGAACAGCTACTGGAGCAGGACCTTTCATCTTTATGTACAGCCTCTGCAACTTGTGACACGAGTGTTGCATCTCCATCTCCATTCAACTCGCTTTTGGATGACTACAGTCTGGCATTGGGACAAGAGGCTTCTGACAAAATGTTTATCCACCCTGAACGCCAAAATAATGACCTCCCTCTTGACACAGGCATTCCAGACACTGACTCTCATAGTGAGAAACTAGAGCCCAGTGCAAGAGTAAACACAGACTTGGTTCCAAACAGCACAGGCTCTGACTCGGCCACAAATGGCACAGAGGCCTGTGGAGCGGTTGAGAATTTATTAGGACTTGATGACGAATCATCAAGAGTTATTAGTAATACAGGTGGTAGCGAATTTGATAAAGAAGTATCCCGGCTGTTTGCCGAGCTGGACAAGCTGTTGTTGGCTGCTTCCCAAGCTCATATCCCGGAGGAGTTTGTACGGTGCTGGGCAGTAGAGATGGTGACAGCCTTGGATTCTCTACACCAAGAAGGGATCATCTGCCGGGACCTAAATCCCAATAACATCCTGCTTGACCACCAAGGTTAGACTTTTTTTTTTAATAATTGTGTTAAGGGTTTTGTTTTTATTCTGTCGGGCATTTAATCAGTCCTGAAAAATCTAGGGAATAAGATCAAAATTAATATTTAGTTATGTTTGATAAGGAAAGAAAGAAGGATATGCAGTTTAATGACAGAATGTTAATAATTAGTCTAGTTTACCACTCTGGTCCAACCTTGGCAATAGCTACCCCAAGTCATCATTCCCGTCACTTCTTGGTGGATTACTGGGTACATGGGTAACATGTATGTTAAGGCCGTTTACACATGAAACTAGGGCTGTTCGATATAACGATATATATATCGGATGATGATATAAAAACATCTATCGTTTCATTTTACGCTATCGTTTGTTTCGTGATGTTGCAAAATAAACTGTTTACGGCAATATTTTTTCATCGTTTTGATGGTCACTGTAGTGGCTATATTAATTTCTTAAAGTTCTCTCTTTCTCTTATATTTTATATTACCACACTACGGACGGACAAGCGCCTGTTTTTATGCGTTGTCGTTGGCAACAACGACGGTAAAACCATCGCATGTCCGCTTGTTTATTTTCCACATAAATCCTTCACAATAAAGCTCAAGATCCTGTTGAGACTTTTCAAAATAAACTGAATCACGTGAAAAAGTATGCAGAGTATTTACGGATGAGAAGCAAAAAAGAGTCGTCAGGTGCTAAAAAATAAACCTTAGACTCAAACGTTAGAGCAGGCTTTTCCCCGCAGCACGGCGTGTAATAAATACTCACAAAGAAAACGGCGGCCGTTACAACCTATGTCTAAAAATGTGTAGTTTCTTGCATCAGTTGAAACAGTCGACTCCAGGTACACGCCCAGCAAGAAACACTTCAGCTACCCGAGATTCACAGAATTTACAGAAAATGTGATTTATATCATTATCGGGACGATAGATGTTTCATATCGGGATATGAGATTTTGGTCATATTGCACAGCCCTACATGAAATGATAAAATGCACTAAAACAAGAAACCAGGGAAGCAATTTAAACCTTTAACAGTCAGTATGAAAATTAAATGCGCACTTGATGAATCTAATCTTGATTAAATCTACCAGAAGCTGGACAAAACCAGGTTTAAAAAGAGATAAATAAATCACCATGAAGCAGCTACTGTATATAACAGTTGTCATGTTTAATTTGCCCTTTTTTCCCTCCCCAAACTGGATAACTTGCATTGTAAAGATACAGTCCACAGCCTTCATCAGTCAGCCATGATCTAATCTGTTTAGCAGAATGAAGTCTCTCTGAGAAGCGAAAGCGTTGTTTTACCATGAGGTCACAGATTCCCCCTCAACTTCTTCTTTTGTCGTCCTACAATCATCTCTCTCCACCTCGTTATCAACAAGCATCTAATTAGCTGAGTGGCTGTTTTCGTCTCCCTGGTGGTAATTATTGTTCTAAAGGGCCCATCAACGGCCTAGTGTGGTGCATCAGTCTGGCTAGCCCAGGCTAATGGCCACGGCTACCTAATGACACCATTAGTTCTAATGATAGCGTTAACGGGTACCCGCTAAACAGGAGTAATCGCTGGGGCTGTGTGCTTGAAAAGTTCAGAGGGATGTAGAGCGGCAGAAAGGAATGGAGGAAGGAAGTGCTTTAAAGGTGGGGTGTACAGTTTGAAAAGTTGAGTGTCTGGGTGACACTAGACTGTGTTGGTTTGATGAGAGGCAGAGCAACAGATTGATGTTTAACTCCAAGCTGAACGCTTTGTCTTTTGTTCTCATCTTAGGTCACGTTCAGCTTACCTACTTCTGCAGCTGGAGTGATGTGGAGGAATCCTGTGACAAACAGGCCATTGCCAATATGTACTGTGCACCAGGTGAGACATATGCAATGATTTCAGTACATTTTTCTATTGATTTCTTTCGTTTTATCAGTTAGCGGGTATATTTGCAGTTAATTATATGCTGACTTTTGTTAATTCCCACCACCATAATACTCAAAGGGGCTTGCAAAGAAAAGCTCCTTTTTATATAAACTAATGAAATATGAAGTATTGAAAAACTAACAAAATAAAATAAATGTACACAAATCTTTTATGGGGTTAAAAATACTTCTTATACATTTTATTTACCTTTCTAATTGGTCAGTATATTAAGGATAAATAAGAAACACCATTCATTTTTAACTCTTCCTCCACAAATGTGAGTGGCTGAATCTCGTTGTAGTTGTTCTGATGTCCTGTAGAGTGCGCTGTTGTGCAGCAGTCAACTGGTAGCACGGCGGGCCTGCTTGTGGCAGCTCTGGCATGCTGTTTAAAAGCTGCCTAAAACAAACTGGTGCTAGACTACAGCACCGAGTCCCTACTTAGCCCTTCAGCATGCGTGGTTGGGCATTTGTACATGTATGTGTGCCGTCTAATGTATTGGTCCTTTAAGCAGGTGGCTTCACACTAAGGCTGTCAGGCAGAGTGTGCGTGATGTGTTTAATCTTCTCAAAATGTTTTAGCGGCTAGTTGAAAACACTGGATGCATTCTGAGACACTCACAATGACCCTCACACCCATTCACTCTCCCACACACTTATATTTAGCTATTCTTTCATATTCATCCTCTCGCTCAAGTCAGGAAGGTCACTTCAGATTTAAATCCTCCTTTTGTCTAGAACGTACAGTGTCTCACTTTTGTAATAAATCTGAAAGGAACAAATGCTCTCTTTAATATCCAAAGTGTTCATTTTTATTCCCTCGGCAGCAGCTTGTTTAACAGCTTACTAATAGAAGTGCATACATTTTGAGACATGTGTTGTGAGTGATGTGGAAGCTAGCTTAAACTCTTAAATGGTGAGCAAAGACATCCCACTTGTTTATTTTTCTTCAGTTATTGTAAGCAGTGGTAATTTTTACACTAGTCTCAAATGCGTGGTTGATGAGTAAACTGTAATATGCGGATGATGCTTATCCAGTAAATACAACCTCATTAAAAGATTTTTTTTAATGCATTGTATTTTATGCAAGCTTTTTAAGTTCTATCCTCATGTATCATATTTGGTCAGAACCATAAATATATTTCATTTAAAATGATATAAAAATGTTTCAGTTAAACCAAAATTTACAGTTTTTAATTTAATGGAAGTCATCCTTGACAGCGTCTGTCAATGGTAAGAGGAGCAGGAGACAGCAACAAAATGACACCTTTATCTAAACCATCTGCAGTTCCTCCTGAAAAAATAATGTGTTTGGCTCACATTAGTGTAATTCATGCCATAGCATCAAAAACATTTTATGACAATATGTGACCGGGAAGAAAATGTGGTTCTGTGATAAAAGGCAGATGACCTGTGAACTGAGCTGAAACTGAACCCACCTCGGCCTAAGTGTGAAAGGTCTAGTTAGTCAAACAAGTTGATCCCATGTGAATTTAAGGATGTAATGCATGTTAGCTGCCAACAGGGGGTGTGTTAAGCTGCTGTTAAATGAAAAGACCGCTTCGACATATATCGACTGTCCTACTCAAAGGCTGGCAACTTTCTCTCTCTTTCTAGCGTCTCGTTCTGCCTCATCTTTATTTAAAATTCATCCATAAAGACACATTAAAATGTAGAAGCTGTCACACACTTTGTTTATTTATTTATGTCACACCAGATGACTTCTACATCATGGACATGCATATGTCTTTAGATGTATGTGAACACACAGTTACGTGTGTGTGTGTGTGTGTGTGTGTGTGTGTGTGTGTGTGTGTGTGTGTGTGTGTGTGTGTGTGTGTGTGTGTGTGTGTGTGTGTGTGTGTGTGTGTGTGTGTGTGTGTGTGTGTGTGTGTGTGTGTGTGTGTGTGTCCTGCCCTTGTTATGCATTGCTGTTTATCCAGACAGGGTCAACTCATGCAATGGCTTCATTCCTGATGACAGATTTATGAATGTTTGCCAGAAAGCTAGCAGGGGGCCTACTGTGTGTGCGTGTGTGTGTGTGTGTCAGAAGGAGAGAAACATGTTTTTAAATAACACATATTCACACCCAAAAAAACACAGGAGTGTTCTTGGAAAATGCATCGGCAGCAGGGCATTAATCCATTTGTCCAGCACTTCTGCTTATTTATTTTCTCACCATTTTTTTCTTTACTGATAAACATCAGATGGCTAATGTTTTGTTCCTGGTAAGAAAAAAAAAAAAAAAAACGCCTTTGCGCGAACACGACCTGATTTGAGCAGAAATGGGAATTGTTTATTGTTCTGCTGAGAAGGAAGCACAGCCAAAACCGATTGTCTTCGATTTCTAAGAAAAGGGAAATTAAATATTCTTCCTCTCTGAGGTGACAAGGCAGTTCCTGAGGACACGATCATCATAACCACTGTTTGTTTTATTGTTTTTGTTTGGTTTGGTTTTTTTAAGTCCTTTTACCTGCTCAGCCACGCCTGATCTGATTGAAGTTACAGTTTAGTTCTCCTTTTGACACAGAGCCATCATCTCATTATTTTTTGAAAGGTTATACAAAGAAGAACATGTACCCTGAAGCCTTAAAGTACTTCTGCTTTACTATTTCAGTGTGTTTACTCTGCTTGTAAATATGCCAGGAATCTTGATGTGGACATGAACTCTGAGCTACATTAAGGCAACTGCAAATTTATCGACCAGTCACCTCTAGATTATATCATGATTTACCTTATCTTGGTATGTCACTCTAACAAGTCAGATGAAAGACCAGATTCTGAGTGACACTGTCATTGCTCACATTTTTTATGTATGTCAAATAATTCAGCTGCTAATGTTTCCCCAGGCTGAGAGGCTATACATGTACATGCAGATGGAAAGAAAATTCACCCCCTGCCCCCTAGAGTGGAGGTGATCTGGTGTCTTTGTTGTGATATGGGGTCATTTTACTGGCAACATTTGAGTCATCTTGTCTAATTAGAAGAAACCTTCACTACAAATCAATTCAAAGTTGTTTGGACTTCACAGCTACTGGTTCCAAATGTTGGTCAGGGCTTTGGACCCGTGTCATCATAAAATTAAGGGTCAGATTTACTAAATGGCGCAGTCAGTTTATTTCATTATCAAGCGCAAAAAATAAGATATCCTTTTTTTCCTATGTTAAATGAATTAATGGTAGTTGCAAACGTTAGTAGATCAGTTTGTGCGATGATACCTTGAGAAAGGAACTCCCAGAAAGACATCCTAAGATTTGTTTGCTTGTTAGTCAGATTAGTTAAAGGATTTTATCTGCTTGGCCCAACTTACACGTGATTAGGAGTTTTCAATTAGTTTATCATTGAGATTGCAGGCAAAACTGGACACTGGTCAAAAGTTCACAAGTGTGTGTATATTTGTAGATGTTCGTGTTGATCTAAAGTTCCTTCTTAATCCAGAGATTCCATTCATGCACGGTGTAGGGTCTTGGCTTTTTCTTTTCTTTAGTTTTGCACATAAACTTGAAGTTTATTCACAGTCTCTTTGTGGTTTCATCGTATCGTTTTTATAATGGAATCGTTTTATACAAATGTATTTATACCTTGTATGTCTTGTGTAAATCTCTTTGTTTTAAATTGTCGAGAGATCCTTTACACACAGTGCCCGCCTTGCCTTGCCTTGCCTTGGAACAGCAAACATCAATCCTTCCTTACTTCCTACCTGCATATACTTGACTTCCTCTTTTGGTAATGACTGTCGGTTAAGTTTTTAGGGAAGTCAGACCAAGAGGAGAAGAGAGAAAGTTCCTTATGGCCCCCAGGAGGGAGGAGATGAAGTGTGATTAAGATACAAAGTAGGAGGGAACTTCATTGTTGAGGGGAAAGGGAAGAAGAAGAGGCCATGAGGTGAACACACTGTATTGTTGTTGCGTTGGAGCCGAACTTGTCTGTATCCCTTTGTTGTCTTAGAATTCTCGTGTTTTGTTTTTTTTTCTTTGAGCTGTTGAAGAAATACAATGCAAAGTTAGTTTAAGTATGCTCAGTGTGGAAAATGTGCACATCGTGTAGCACACTGTAACACTGGGCTTTGCACGACCCATGGCCTGTGGATGCAGTTAATTCTCCCATCCTCTCCTCTCTTTCTGCATCTCCCTTTCTCCTGCCTCGCTCTGACAGAGCGGTAAGTGTAGCCAGCTCCACTGTACTCTCCCTGCAGCTCCTTAGACATTAATCCATTGTGATGACATCGACCTTGCTCTGAGACGTACGTGTGTGTGTGTGTCCAGTATTTTCCCTCCAGCTCATAACTACACAGGTATCACTGGTCCATTCAATGACGATCTTCTCTCCTTGGCTGTCAAAACAGTAGTCCTGGGGAGCCCTGAAGACTGGTTGCTCAGTTGGCCGTGCGCGTGTGTGTGTGTTTGTGAGTATATGAAACATGCAAGTCGTATCATAGCCCTCTCTAACCTTGGCTGCAAGAGAGCTGCATAGTCCCCTGGAGTTCTCAGCAGCCTCCAGGAGACGAGGGGTCTTTGTCTAATATGCTCCTCCAGCTGAGGAGCCAGGTCCCTGGGCGCACACAACCATGACCCTGGGTCCCGGCCCAGTGGGCGACCAGACCCCCTCCCTGTGGACAGGAGAGGAGAGGGACACTAAGCGGCACAAGAGGCCATCTGGTACCCAATGGAGCTGCCGTACGCGCTTGACTTTTGCAAACAAGTGTCACTCTTGTTCTCTGTGTCTTAGTTAGACTTGTGCTGCGGAGCCTGCCAGATGGGTTGTAGATCAGAGTTATTTCTGTCACGTTTTTGAACAAAATACATAATTTTGGGATGTAAGTAAAATAGGAAACTAGTTTCTGACACTTTACGGAGCAAAAAAATACTTGAATGAAGAATTTTTTCTTCAAACAAGCTGATGTCATTAGTTTTAGCCCTGAGCTCAACTAAAAGAAAATGTGGGAGTAAAGAAAAATGAACAACATATTTTACTCTCTTTTTTTTTTCCCTCAAGTGTTCCTGCTCTATCTTTCTTGATTTGTGTGTGTGTATGTGCTGCCTGAGTGTCTGTGTGTTGCATGAGTGTGTGTGTTTGTGTTTGAGGTCAGGTCATGCAGATGGCGTGAAGTTGCAGCACAGACGGTTTCCTCAATTTAACTGCTTTTTATTATGCAAATCACCCTTTTATGAGACACACACTTTGTGTGCAAGTGTGGCCACGTTTTTGTGCTCATTTCGAATTGATTGCAACAATTAAGCAAAATATTAATCCAAGTTGTTACTCTGAAACGGTCGCACAAAAGCAAGATCCTTAAAGTTTATCGTAAGCTTAAGATCAACGACTCCACGTCTGTATGCTTGATCATATCCCGACTTCACATTTGTCACTAGTTTATTATTGCTACCTGGGTTCCTCTCCCACACACAGATGATTTCTCTGCTTTTTAATTTATTGATCATTTCTGTCTCTCTCCTCTCGCTCTCGCTTCAGAGGTGGGAGGTATTGGTGAGGAGACGGCATCGTGTGATTGGTGGAGTTTGGGCGCCATCCTGTTTGAACTCCTGACAGGCATGGTGAGTCAAAAAGTACAAAAACTGTTTTGTTTTGTTTTTTTTATCTTTGTTGCGAAGGTGTTGTGGGATGTCTGTAGGTGTCTTGGCTTTCAACTCTCTCACACTCTTTATGGTCGTGCCAGGTTGTGTGTGATTCTGCGCGCGTGTCTGTATGTGTTTGAGTAGGTGGAGGTTGTTGTTTTGGTGTGTGCGTGTTTGTGTGAGGTGCGTCTTGGCTGCAGTCTCTTACTCTGGTTCTCAGGGAGTGCCAGGGGTGTCGGTGTGACTTTCTCCCCCAGCCTGAGCTCCATCTGCTGGGCCATGGGGTCAGCTCTCACCGGGCCTCTTTGCTGGCTCCTAGAGCAGCGCTGGGCTTGGAGCACACCGACCTTAGATCGCCGTGGAAGGTGAAGACCAGGGCAGCTCTCAAGGTGCTGCAGCTCGGCTGGTCCAGGATCAGAGGGGACCATCTTTTAAGACCGGCTTGGGAGAAAGGGGAGAATCTCAGAGCCTTTTGTTTTGAAGATAACGGATACATTTATAGCTGTCATGCATGTACACAAACACATGCTAATTATAACTTGCTGCTCTCTTGAAGGACAAATTCGCACACGGATGCAAGCACAAACGGCCAGTGCAGGTGCAGAGCGTCCCTTCAATTTTTCATTGTCTATTAAATTTGAATAAATTCTAACTGATTGCCAGTGGGCACATTTTCATATCAGCCATCATCGCTTCTTTTCAGTGGCTCAGACATGAGTCGGGGTGTTAGGTTAAGGCCATTGTGTTGAAACAATAAACAACTACTTACCTGGGTAAAAAAAAGAAAAAAAAATCCCAAAACAAATAAATAAACAAAAAGCAAACTGAGTGACACAGATGTCTCCTTTGATGATTATGTCTTGGTACAGTCCTGGCAAGGATACACTCACACAGGCACACATAGTGTCTCTTGATCCTTGCAGGATAAGATCTTGCCTGGAGCAGTCTTGACTGCGGCCAGGAACGCAGCCAGAACTCCTGCAGCACGTATCAGGAGAGAGAGAGAGAGCCAACCGACCTAACTGATGGAAAAAACACACAGGGTCCCCCCCCCACAATACAAACACACACAGTTTAAGGCTTTTGCTTGGTGCACAGATTTTGCTCTAGCATTTCCAGCCTGTCAGTGAAGATGCACTGAGAAAAGTGCTTTTACAACAAGCGGTGATTACACTCATTATTGTCAATTATTTCAACAATTGGGCTATATACTGTGGTTAGGAAAGCATTTGGAGGTCTTACTGCTTACTTTTTCTCACTTCCAGGATTAGGTTTGCTTTATTTTCCTCTGAGTGAACTGATAATTTGACCTGATCAGGTTTTACCTATCAAAACATAAAAAAAACATTTTGCATTTACCGGTGATGAGCTGCTGTCCCTTCCAGGAAGCTTTCTCTGTGTAAGCGAAGAACAAACGAACCAAACACAATAATGTTTTTGTCATTCTTTCTTTTTCCTGTGATTTTCACTTCATGTGACACACACAGAGGGACGGCTCCAAGAAAGAGCAACAGTGCTGAAATCATTAGCTTGTTGCAGTTGGTGTGATCAGTGTTGTTTCAGGTGCTCTCGCTCTCTGATCTCCTCCCTATTTGTCCAGTCCTGGTGCTTTAACATTGACTTGTGCTCTGCGGGTGTCCGTATATTCTGTGTTTACATGATGGTTATCTACCTCTCTTCTTTCCACTCCTCCTTCCCTCTGCACAGTCTCTGCTGCGCTGCCATCCAGCAGGAATCGGTCGTCACACGGCGCTCAACATCCCCGAGTCTGTTTCGGATGAGGCCAGATCTCTGCTAGAGCAGGTGAGAGTCTAGTGTGATTACTACTAACTTAAATGCTGTACACAGAATTAGGTTTCCCTCCTAAACAGATATTGAGTAGGGCTTTCCCAGGAACAAAGGAAGAACAACTAATACTTTCTTATAGTAGTGATTAGTATGCAACAAATACAGTGGAAGAAATGGGTTGACATTCACTGATGTTTTCCACCAGACATGTTATTAATCTCTGAGATGTGCAATGAGACAACAGTGAAATCTCCAAATATATTTTTAAAAAAGCCAAGCTTCACTGTAACGTCATTAAATGATAAGGAATATACAGTATGCATTTGTCAGACAGATTATGGCAGATGAACATACACTACTGATGATGGACATGTCCTTAATAACACAGCTGGCACTGTGCTAATATCTTAGAGCTAATTGCAAATCCTCAGAATTGGTAATCTTTGGATATATATTAATGTGGTCAGCCTGGATTTCTCTGTTCTCTCTTAATGTAGCATAAAGCTAACAGTAATCCAGTGTGGCTATGCCTACAAGGTGACAGCATATACAGACTGTATACCGTATTTATTGGATCTGCCTGATGTCTTGATTTTGGTATTTTTGGGTGCATCGTTGCAATACGCTTGTTTGAAACTGTCAGATGTACTGTTTTTAACTCAGAAGTTGAGAAAGGTTTTCGAAATAATATGGTTTATTTGTGTCATTTAAATTATTAGTTTCATTAATGTTTTTTTTTTCTCTTCAATTTCTGTCTTGTGCTCCTGTGCAGCTGCTCCAGTACAACCCGACAGAGAGACTGGGGGCAGGTGTGGGAGGTGTGGACGATATCAAATCCCACCCCTTTTTTGCCACAGTGGAGTGGCCCAAATAGACTCACCCCATTGTGGAAAGCAGAGTCGCTTGTCGTCAAAAAAAAAAAACTGGCTGTTCTCAGTTAACTTCCTTCTGACCGAACACACAAATACAGTAAACTGAACTTTGATCCCCCTTTTTTTTTCCTCTCACTACAGCCACGCAGCCCCCATGTCTGAGTTTTGCCAAGTGGGAGTTTGCTCAGTGCTTATTTCTTTATCTCATTTACTGTGTAACGTTTGGTGCAGGGAACACTCAACACGTGTGGTGCAATAATTTACGCAGTAAGTGTTTGTACAGAGCGATGATCACTGCAACACTGTTGCATTTCCACTCTGCGCATAGTAGCTGTAGCCAAAATGATCTAACTGAGAGTGAGAGGTGACATTTCTGTTCCCTCATTAAGTACTGTAAGCTATTCAGTCACTTGAGTCAGCTTTCTTAAAGACCTATGTGCAATACGCTCGGTTTGTTTCCATAGATGACACTTACATCATTCCTCATGGAGCCCACTGAGATTAGCTGACATGAGGCTGTGTGTTGTATAATATATGATTACCTACTTTTTTGCAGTGTGTGTGTGAAATCCTTTTATTGAAGACCAGCCCAAGAACAGTAAATGTAAAATAGACTGACACTATGCAAGGCGAATGAACAAAATAGTTAAGTGATATGAGTTGAGTGGTACTGTTATATGGAGAATTTAGTTACCATGAGATTAAATTATTTGATAGACTGTAACTCTGTAAGGGCCGGTTGGCTTGAGCCTCCTCCCTGTGTGGTCAGTAACGCTTTCAGTGAAGAATGAAAAAGGGTGAGGCGTGAGCTACACATTTAAAACCAGCCCTTTTGCAGAAGGTTGTTTTTATGATTATCAGAGAAAATTCTCTCTGTGTTGTACAACACTGCATTTTGTGCATGTAGGATTAGGATATTTAATACTATAAAAAAATATATAAATAATGCGTATCATGTAAATATACATTTTTAAGGATAAACAAAAGGACACCAGGTGTCAAAGTTGTGATTACGTTCAACCTGTCAATCATTTTGGCTCAGTTAAATCCTTTTTCTTTGTGTGCGTTTTGTGGTGGAGCAACACGTCTACTAACTTGCCGCAGATACGTTAGCGCTGCCTACGTTGACAGGTTTACGTTTTTATGGTCACATGCCATGTATCAGATATAATCATAAAAGGCTTTATTGGAGCAATTTCGATACATTTAATACATTTGTCTAATCAATATTCGGATAATCACTCAGCTGTTAGATGCTGCACTCTGTTTTTGCAGTATTCATCCATCTATTAACCATTTTGATGAGACATAAACATAAATGTGACATGAGGGTTTTTTTTGTTTTTCTAATGCTCACTCTTGTCTGTGGTCAGTGTCGTATCAGTGCACTCTGGAAAACAATAAACATACCTGGATGAGCACATGTACAGTAGTGATGCTTTGTGTGTTTGTGTGTGTACACAGTGATTAAGTGCAAGCAGCTGTGTGTGTATTTAATTTGTTTTTTCCTGTTCTGAGGCTACAACCTGTCTTATCTGCTGGACGCATGATACTCCTAGAAAGCTGATGTCACGCCTGCTGAGTGTCATGTTGAGCGCAATATGAGACGGCACACAAACATGCCAACACACACACACACACACACACACACAGTATGGTAAATACCCAGCAGTCACTAATGCACAAGGGACCTTTTTTTTGGTCCAGTTACTATTTTTCTGCCCTCATTTTGCTTCTACGGCTATTTCAAACTGTCACTACAATTTTTCCAATAAAATTAATATCAGAGTCTTTGTAAAGTAGGAGAGTACATAGAGGTACACTCGGGACCGCAATGAGCAGTTTTCACAGTAAAAAGGCAAACTACTGAGGTTGCACCTGTGTGGAAATCAGGCTCCAGGGCTAAAACACAACAAAAACATAGAGCCAAAAAGCTGCAGTTTCTTGAATGGCCCCTTAACGTTGAATTTGCATGACAATCCTCACAGACTCAGCACAGATATTTTAAACTGCTAACACTACAACATAAATGAATAATTTTCTTCTTCATAAGTGCATGGGAATTATTAGTTTGATTAAGTTATCCATATAAACTGTTAAGGCTCAACTTTGGGGATGTATATCAAAAGCATTAAATCATAAGGAAAATTGTCACTAAGATCACATGCACGGTGAAAGCTTAAGTTTCTTTTCCCACAGACTCATCCCTTGCTAAAAGAAAGAGTACAGGTTTAAGGTACTTTCACATTGCCTTCTCTTTACAGACTTGACCCCGTGTTGAGATATGCCAAGTTTTTTGACTAATAGCACTTTGGGAATCACCTTGTTGGTGCAGAACTAAATAAATGGAAACAAATTGTACATTTTTGTGACTGGCTGCTAAAATTGGTTGTTTGCTAAGTTGTCTGTTATCTGTAGGCATAATTGGGGTTCATCCCTCGAGGTAGGTACCTTTTTATGCTTGGATGATTCATAGGTCAGTATTACTTGGCTTTTTAAAAAAAAAAACTAAGAAAGAAAACAAAGCTCTGAAAATGTTCAGGTACAAGGATGGAACTAAAAATGAGTAATACAAAAGCCAATGTCCAAAGAAAAACTGAAAGACTTGATGGGTGGCTCTAGGTTTTTGCACAGTATTGTACATAATTACTATAAACATACCTCATGCAGTTAATGATTGGATTATTTTCAAAAGGCCCATAAGGACTGTGATGAAAGAAGGAAGTAATTTAGCTACATAATAAACTCTAGCCAAAACAAATGAGAGCAACATCAGTGTCCTTAACGTGCCTTGACCTGAAAGGTGGAGAAAAAAAACTGTAATAAATCATGTTTAGTTTAAAATGTGAGTTGAAGTTACATTTGTGTGCTCAAAGGGATGCTTTTATTAAACATCTTAAATCAAAGCGAATTCTCTTAGAGATCAATATTCTGGCTTTTTCCATGTTGAGGAAATAAATTACAGTCTAAGCGCAGTGACCTGAATGTGAAGTATTTCCCGCTTTGTCTCCATTACCTGACGTGCCACTCGCTCATCCACGCACAGGTCGCAGGAGTTTGTTAGCAGTGTCGTAGTGCATTCCTCTGTGTCAGCTTAGCCGCCACGGGGTCAAGAGTCTGGGCTTATTAGTGCTTGTCATAAGACCTGTCTCACATTACACACACACTCAGGGCAAGAGGTTCACTTCAGTTCAGAGAAGAAGCCTGTCAATCTTATTCAGTGCAGATGTGAGTTATGCCTTCAGTGGGTTCGCAATAGCTGCAGGATCCCTCCAAGCATATTTTTATGATTTCTCTAGTTCCTGGTTACATTTTCATCAGATTGTGTGATCGGCGTTAACAACTGCTACAGCTCAGAAATGACTCCTGTTTGCAGTGAGACACTTTCACTTACAAATGTAAAGTTTTAGTGTAGTTGAAGTTTCAGCTTCAAAGCTTTCTTAAGTTCTTGGTGGTTTAGTCTGATCATTAGAGTTTATGTTTGGTTCTGGTGATTGGACTGACACGTTAGTCTACCTGCTTGTCTATTTAAAAGCTCTTTAGAGTTGCTGTCCAGTTAGTTTCGACTCGGCTGTCTAAATCTGAGCACGCAGAAAGTGCCTGTATACGTCTGCATTCATGCTGTTGCTTCCGTCAGCAGTGAAACCATCAGCAAATGCTGGCGTGCCAGTTTCATTAGCAGGCATGCGTGTCCAAGCCTTAACATAAGCACCACCATGTTTGACAGATAAAAGGATGATTCTTTTTTGTTGTCGCCATGCTTTTTGATTTCCATCCTGTTTGATATAAAAGGAAGATTTTTTTTTTTCATTGTAGAACTTTGTTCCAAAACTCAACCAGTTTATTTTTCTGTGTTTTCTGCAAGCTGCGACCTGGCCTTTCTGTTTTTAAGGCTCACCGGGGGGGTTGCATCTTGTGGTGAATTCCCTCAGGTTCTGGTCATGAAGTCTTTCCTGGGTTGTTGACAAGGAAACATGTACGCCTACGTCTTGGAGAACATCCTTGAGCAGTCTTAAAGGGCTCGCTGGTCCACCGGGTCTTTTGTCATTTCCTGTACCTTTTCAACTTCTTTTTGTCTCAGGATTTACCCAGCTGTTTTACAAAATCAACGATAGTACTGTGCAAAAGTCCTGAGCCGCCCATTATTTATTTGTACTTTATTTGTAGAAAAATGTGAGAGGAGTGCAGTTTTTGTGTTTTACAGACCGCTTTTGACGCTCACTGTGTACGACCTATTGCCACTGATTTTCAGTCTGGTTCTTGTGTAATTTGGCATATGTCACTTTTTCACTGAGAAAATTTCCCATGAGTCTTCAGTGGATCCAGCAGGGCGTAATTGTTTTTCCTTATTGGTTCAGAACTTTCACTTAGTGTTTATTTTTACTTCACTTTTATGTGTAGACACAATGCTCGTTCATGTTCTTTTATGCTTGTGTTAAGTGTCTTAACAAAAAAAAAACGTTATCCACAAATGGTCAGATACTAGGAGTAGATTGAAAGTGAGAAGAAACGCAGCCAATGTCCAAAGAAAAACTTTGAAAGACCTTCAGAAAGCCTGGAGAACAAGACCACTTTAAAAATCACAAGAAGGAAAAAATACTTTTCAGACAGAAGCTTGTAGCTGATAAAATAACCCAATATTTCATAAAAACTGAAAGATTAAAGAAAACTCCAAATGATTTATCTAGGAGAGGTTTGTGTCTTCTTTCCCACCTCATTAATCATTTTTCAGTCCTTCAGATTGATCTGTGACCTAGTTAAGGAGGGCCTCACACCTCCAGTTGCTTATTACACCTTAAGTACACAGTATTTTAAAATTGTTGTACTGATACTTTGACTATTCTGCTCTCTCTGTGTTGCTCCCAACATACAAAGAACCAAGGTGCATGTGCTTTATATGTGTATCTGTGTCTCTGTGTGTGTGCAAAGCCACAGGGAGAGACCCGTCTGGTCAGAGGCAAGATTAAGAGGACACACCAAGGACTCCCGTGATGCAACAGAGGCCTCTTTTTCTGAGCCCCGAAAGCATCACCCAGGCCTGCAGGCTGAATTGACCCCTGAACCCATTCTGCAACTTCCTGCACCTCCCTCTCTCTCTTTCTCTCTCTCTCTCTTGTCTTTTCCCACCTCTCTCTTTCCTTAAATGTACCTCCCTTCAGCTCTCGCACCCATGGCTTCCACACAGAGGCACCAGTGTGCGGGCAGCAGCCAAATGGCCTGCCCTCTGCTTCATATTGCTGGTGGTCAGGTTTTGTTTTTGTCTTTGACGGTTTGACTTTCGTTCACAAAGCCCAGGAGGACTCAGATCGCCCGGGGATGGACACACACACGCTCACACTCTCTCACACATACACTTACACCGAGCTGAAGAGTTCCGCTCCGAGACCTCAGGCATCTTCTCCAGCTTCTGTCAGAGCCATGATGTCATTATGAGGAGACACAATGCCTCTTCATTATCCCCCCCCCCCCCACCCCCAAACACACACACACACCCTCAACATTGCACAGACACACATACACTACGTGGTCAGTAGCTATAGAAGCCAAGGTGCGGGTGAAAACAGGTACAGGTGGTAAAAACTAATAATTTATTCAATTTTAAGAATTTGTGTTTTCTAGGATTAAAAACAATATTTAAAATGCAGACGGCAAGTCTGTGTTCTCTGATGTGCATTCTCAAATTAGCTTTATTATCTGATGGTACTGCATCTGTTGGATGATGCATCACAGGTTTAGTTTTTATTATATTTAGATCTAAATAACAGAAATGTTTCATACATCAACAAAGTATGTCTATTGCTTTTTATCTATGGAGAAGTGAATATAGCTTCGAGGCGCCTTGTAATAAAGAGTAAACTACGATGGTCTCTAGTGTCGTCCTTGGGGAGGCCGTCACCAATAAAAGCAAAGGGCCAAACAAACAGAGGTGTGCACAGCTATCATTCAGTTACCAGCAGAATAATTGTTTTTTCCTTTCAAAGTTCTATAAAAATTATACAGATGTGTAATCATAAGAACAGGATTTTATATCTAAGAAAAAGATATTTCAACTTTGTACCGTCTGCGGTAGTTTACAGTAGCTGGGTGGCTTTTAATGAGGTTATCTCAGATAACACAGAAGGTGAACTCTGATTTTAACGAGTTCAAAAAAGGCAAAAGTGGTCCACTAAAGATAAAAATAAAAAGGTCTAACTTAATCTGCTCCTGGTCTGACTTTAATTAACTGCTGTAATACTACTTGTTAAAGCGGGGTCACTGCCCTTCTGCCTTGGGCTGTCTCACACTTTAATCTGATCAGATAGCACAAAGCAGCTCTGTCTCTTACCCTAGCTCCTTCACTAGCCTGAGAAAAAGAAGCTCTGCAGTAGCAGCGCCGTAACTGTACAAAACATTTCCTGCGCCTGCACACAATCACGATTTCAGTTCAGTGTAGCCACAGCCACGAGATTAACCACCAATTGGCCTTAAGGCTTTTGGAAACAGATCATTGACCCACTGTGTGCACCACCACCACCACTCCCTCCACCTGCAGTGGTCCTTCATTAGCTGTATTGCTGCAGATTTGAATGATCTGGTTTCTGCCTTAAGATAATGACCAGGGTCAGTGAGAGGCCACTGGAAACACTGTAGGTCTGGTCATCAGGTCATCAGACGCCACCTTGAAATATTGCATCCTTTGACTTTTGACTCCTGAGATCCTTTTTTTTTTTTAAAGATAAGATAAAAGATTTTCAAAGATAATCCCAAATAGCTGTAAGAAATAAAACATTTACCCTAAAGAAGAGAAGACATAAATAACATAAACATAAGACATAAACTGTGGGTGTCAAGCATAGGTCCCATAGTTCTGTGGACTGGATGAATTTATAAAATGTGAAAACTGCAGAGAAACAATTAAAGATTCTACCCTTTTAACAAAATTTCTATTATTACTGTCATGTCAACATTACTACACAGGATTGAAAATGTATGGAAAGTTGCAAGTATTTCTGTCAATAGTAAGACTTCCAGAGATAGGACCGGAGATGCATCTGGCCCTTTATTTGATCAACCTACTGTTCACAATTCTTCTTAAGGAAGGAGAACAGGGCTAAAGTATGTAATTACACAGAAACTGGACTAAAAATCAGTAGCAACAGGTCTTATGGAGTGATGGAATTTTTGGTTGAAACCATCCTCAAAGTACAGAGGTCATCAGGAGGAAGGAACAACACAAGTGTCTACAACCATCTGTAAAATTGTGATGTTGTCAAAACTGATGGAATTATAAATGCAAAAAGTACCATCAGATATATATTGATATCATCTAGAAAGTATCTGATAGGCAAAAGTTTAATGTCTCAGCACAACAATAATCCCAAACACATTGTCAATACGATAAAAACATCCCTGGATAGAAAAAACACAAAATGAAGCACTATCAGTCATGGGTAGGCCTTCTCAGAGCCTGAAACTCAACGATATTGAAGCAGTGTTGGGTTGGATCATCTCGACAGAGAACACAACAAAAGTCAGCCAACTTCCAAAGAAGATCTTTGAATGTCCTTCAAGAAGCCCGGAGAACTATTCCTGCAGACTACTTAAAGAAATGACAAGAAAGCTTGCCAAAGAGTTCAGGTTGTGCTGAAGAATAAAGTTGGTCCAAATACCAAATATTGACTGTCATGTTTCAATAAATCATTGCACCTATTTACTGTTTTCATAGCAAAATATGATGAATTGAAAGGTGGGTAATTAGGTACTACAAAACCTAAAAAGAAAAAAAAACTGTTACATCATGAAATCAAGTTTTATGTTTTTTTCTTTTTTTGTTTTTGGGCATTCAGGCTTGTTTGATTAGGATGGAGGCATTTTCAAATTCTATGGAAGAACAAAGACTGTTAGGTCCTTACTGTTCGTACACTGTGGGTTTAATGGCGAGAACAGAAAAAACCCATTCCTTATTCACATATTTCTCCAAAGTGGTTAGCATTAAGGCTAACCTTTAGGGCTAATGCTAACTAACAAGTTAAAGTAGATACATTTCGTTCTTTTACTGTGTGGCATATTGTTGTAGCTGGTTGTTACCCACTGAAATTCAGAGTCTGGTAACATGTCCCCAGTTCTTTTCATTAATGGGATGCCAGCAATTTCCAGTAAGTATCTCTGACTTACAAGCTGAAACATGACAGGAAAAGTTTGTTCTACCTATGTCACTCATAGTTAACGATTTGAACAATATGGCATGAAAGCAACATCGGACTTGTACGTTTTGTCTTATATCAAGACAGGATACACTCAGCTGGGTAAGAGAGCAAGTACAGCCCTGGGAAATGTCTGATCTCGCTTCAAGTCAAATTACTCAGAGTGTCTTGCTGCATAAAGCCTTTTCTGTATACCTCGACTTGAAGTGCCAGTTAGTTTTACCGCTCTGAGCATTGTTCTACCTCACCTTCGCCGCCACATTAGATTTAGGGGTCTCTTTATCTAACCCACATGCCTGCATGTGAGTCACGGTACGGGAGGCTCAGATGGTAAAGGAGTCCCAACCGGTGCCCAAAAGATGTGTCACTAGTAATACTTCCCCTCGAGACCCGAGGTGTCTCTTTTCGTTGTGCTTTGGGCCTCTGTGATCTGTGTGGAAGGGCACCGTGCCAGGGCCCAGGCATGCCGTTAGCAGCTCACTAACATAGCATTAGCTCTACGGTCATCTCAGTGGGCCTGCGCTGTCTCAAATGTTTCCTCACGCTCGACTACACACACCTTCTGTGGCTCCACGCTGCTTGTTAGCCACAGACCCCCTCTGTCATAAGACCACCCTCCTCTCTCCCCCTCCCCCTGACCATGTCTCCTCCTAGGCCTTTAATACTCTTTCTTTTTTTGCCTTTCATTCTCTCCACTATCGCTCTCTCTCTCACGGGGTAAAGAGGCCTCAGCAGGGGCTCCTGTTAGTGGCGTACAAACATGCACAAACGCATGCAAAAGCATCTTAAGGATGTACCGTGTCAGGGGGGCGGAATTTGTTTGACTATCCAGCAAAGAAAAAAGAGATAACGAAAAATAAGCAGGAGAGTGCCATCAGATCACTTTCTGCGCTCCTTGTATTTGGGGTGGAGGGGATTGCCACAGGCCACCTGGAGGGGAATTTGATGCTTGTTAAGGAGGAGACGTTCCTGGGAATGTAGCTTGAATGGCACGCTGGGAGCAAGACTCTTCTCGCTAATCTGTCTGTTCCTCCAAGGCGCAAGTCTTTCTGGCGATGAGACACATTTTGCTACCACACACACACGCAGTCGAAGTTAGAGTCCTGGCCAGATGATGTCTCGCTCCCCCTCGGGGGAGAGAGGAAAGAGCAAAGGAGGAGATTTAGAGGAGGGGGGGGGGGGGGGGTTAAGGGAGGTAGATGACATCTCACACATCTTGGGACAAGGGGGGCAGAAACAAGGGGAAGGGATCTGAGGGAGATGGAAAGGAAAAGGGAGGGGGCAGAAGCGATTAAAGAAGGGGGAAAAAAAGAAGAAACCAGGTGGGAGGTTTTACTTTGATGTGCCAGAGGCTGTGAAGAAGATGTAAGACTATAGTGATGAGTAACATCTAAGAGGGGAGAGGAGAGCTAATTTTATGAAGCACTGAGCAGAGGATTTAGAGTTAACTGGACATCATGATGCGAAAGTTGGGGACGAGAGCAACATCTGAGGGTGAAGTGTAAAAAGGGTGATAAAGGGGTGAGGTTAGCAGGACATAGAGCAGTGGTCTTGAGGGAGTGCGGAGGATCCTTGGAGTCCTGGCACCTTATGGCATGGCCTCCAGTCAAACAGATGCTGCAGGCCTTGCCAGCCTTGAGCAGGGCACAAATGAGACCATTAGTAGCAAAGGAGGAACGTGCCTTGTCTTACCGAGCAGTGCAGGAGCGTGTCTGTGAGTGTGGACCTGTCTAAAAAAAAGAGCGTGAGCTGTTTGCTGATGTTATGCTAATGAGCCCACTTTTCTTCACTTGTACATTTAGCGGCTTTATTCCATGCTGTCCTCGCAGTGAACTGCTAACAGGAACTAGTTTTCATAGAAGGTTCCAGTTCACTAGGTACACATATTAATATTGTGCTGTTATATGTTTAAATTGGCACATTTATCTTATGCATGTCTTCTGCTTTGGGGTGGGTAAGTCAGCAGAAAAGAACAGGATAAAATTATTCTGCTGTACTGAGTTCTTTTAAAGTGACAACATAACACATCATTACCCATTTGCAGGTCACCAGGAGTGCAAACTAAAGGCTGAACCTTTATCATGTCTGAGAAAAACAGACATCACCACTGTTACGGTTAGCTGTGTGCTAGCTTAAGCGTCCTGCATGGTTGTGCATCAGTATTTATAGTTGGTACTGTGAAGTGAGCTTTGCTTACTCGGTGGTGAACTTCATTGTCGGCCTTTGGAAACACTACACGCAATTGTGTCACCCTAGCTTCTGTTTAACATAAATCCGCAAAATCCCCTTCTTCCTAGCCAAAGTGTTACGTGAAATGCAAAAATGCTGGATTAGCATCTGGAAACTTTTCTGATGGAATCATTAAACTGGCAGTATGCCATGCTACTAGTGGCCAAAGGCTCGAGTATTTGCGGAATTCTTGTCAAATCATCGTTTCCGCTGACTTCTTAGTGTCACTTTCCCTCTACTGTTCCACAAAGGAATTCTCTTGGTCAGTTTGGTCAGATCTTACAGCATGGCAGTACTTTTTCATCGTCTTTCTCCTCACTCTTGTTAGAAGATTTTCACATGGACCTGTGTGTGTTCTTCATTAATCCTGCAAATCCTACAGTATTACTGAGTTTCAGCAGATGTGCGGGGCAAACCACTTGTTCTTCAGCTAGTCTCTTCATCTGCCTCCATCTCACCCTACCCCTAGCATCCAGTTTTATCAGACCAACCCTCTGGATGTCCTCCTTCACTACATCCACCAATCTCAAAAGGTTGATTCTGTTCATCTGGACGTAGCATTTTCAGTGGAAGAAACTTTTGGTGTCTTCTTTAGTCTCACTGAAAACGCTACGTCCAGATGAACAGAATTAACTTAGTTCCTTTCCTGGATGATTGAGTATGCATCAAGATATACCCACCAATCTTCTCTGTGGTTTTTCTCTTTTCCTCCGAATACGTCTTCCCCCTCCCCTTTCCTTTGTCTTCGGCCAACAGTAGCAGTTTCCACCAACACACTATTGTCCAACAGCACCATAGGTGGTTGTTATTAACACGGACCCTGTTAAATTCTCCCAATTCTTTCGATCTTTCGATATCATCCATTCACAATAAATCAGCAGTCTAATGTAATACAACTCAGTTTAACAAATGTAATAGTTATCACCTTCTTGTAATTCAGGAGAATAATGCAAACTAAAACTGCATAATAATTTCACAATCTTTAATTAGGGCTATAACATGGCATAAGATAATATTATAATCCCACAACCCCAACCGATGTAGTATCAAAATCTTATTGATAATCCAAAAGTTCGATTAGGCAATGATTTTATGACCTTTTTTGACACAACTCTACCCATTTATCCGGCCTTGGGACCAGACCCAGGAGGATGGGTTTAGTCAGTTTTTACAAATGTAGATAAAATTGTAATAAATAAAAAAAATTATGTTGGATGACAGCCAGTGGTTTAGAGAGTGGATGCTGGCAAGTCCCTCTTTTGCTTGAACATGATTGGTCATCTTGGAACTTGGACTTCAAGAACCCAATAGGAGTCTGCTACTAAAAAGCATATCACTCTTTAAGTATATTTATATGCTGATTTTGATTTATAGAGATTAATCAGTTAATTCATATCAGTTTTCAGTTTTTTCCCTTTGTCAAATCTAACTCTTTGAGCCTACTTTTGAAATAACCTCTATTAACAAAACAAAAAAAATTGTCAGTGCTGTCAGAGGATTTATAACATATATTAGTCCTAACCATTCTTGACTCCCTTCGCAAATCACACCTGCATGTTTAAGGAAGGCAGATGAGTTAGAAAAAAAATATCTTAACTACAGACTCTATGCCTCTGTTTTGGAAAACTACTGACTCTAGTGGGTGGAAGCACAAAGTAAGTGGAAGAAGAGCAGCGCCAACTCACTCCTCGCTGTCTATTTTCTCTCCTCCATCTCTAGTTTTTTCAAGTGTAAGTGATAATATCCTCCCTTTTTTCTACCTCTCAACGGCTTGAGTGATTTGCTAAGGCGGTGTGTTCATGTGTGTGTACGTGTACATGTGTGTGTGCATCTCACATTAGCCTTTTTCCATTAAAGCAATTTCGACGCCCATTGTATTCCTGAAGAGGACCTGGGAAGTCACTAATGGTGCCTTGCGTCCACACTTGCACGCTAGCACACACACCCACCGCGCATGCACACAGCAGAACATCTCTGAGCGTGTGCTATCATCACCTGTCGCCTGATAGCTGTAAAACACACACATTAGCATAGAATGAGACACATTATCACTCCTGATTATGGGACGCTAAGAGGTTTCACAGAAAAAAAGACCTCACACCTTTTCTCCACAATGCCTGCTGCTAGTGAGATAAATGCATGTTGTCCAACATCTCTGACGCTACTGAAACAGCCTGAAGACTCTGCTGATGGATTTAATGGCCTCTTGTTGTTCATGTTCATAACTGCTCAGATTTGTCATGTCAATACTAATTTTTTAAATTCAGACAGCACTGTGATCCAGCTGCCACCATCAAAACATGTACAGTACTTTGTGTGTTTACGGCTGTTTTGAAAGTGGAGTGAAAAGCGCCCGGCTGGTGGTGATTTCAATAGGTTATTACTTATTTTAGTGAGATCAAATCTAAGTAGGTGCAGAGCAGACAGACACACAAACACACAGTGCATCCTTTGTGGCCTCCTCTTCCCTGTCTTAATGAGTCCAGGAAGTGTTAGCCTTGTACAGGAGAGGCAGCGGACACTTGTTTGAGTCAAAGGGCAACCCTCTTTGATATTTTGCATTGGCTTCTAAAGTCTCTATCGGAAGAGGTCCCGGCACTTTTGACACCCTTCACTTATTTCAGATGTATAGGAGGAACAGGAGGAAGGAGGACAGATGTTATCATTGAGTTTTGACTATTTTCTTTAGTCTTTCCTGTATTTTTTCACCAGCAGACTGGAAATGAGGGGTGCATCCTAATATAGCTTAGAAAAGGTCACAGGGTGATAGGCAGTGGGTGCTAAGTTGGGGATTCCCTTGTAGTCAGGTTTAGTTAATGGTATATTGTTTTTTTTTTTTTAAAAAAAAGAGGGACTTTCCATGCTGGCAGAAGATGTATGCTCTCTGTTGAATATATACTTTCTGGTATGAAATCATGATTCAAGGTCCAGGAAGTAGCTTGACATTTTGTGTTTTCTTGTCAAGAATGTCAAAGAAAGATACCACTTTTCATAAAAACAATCAGCACTAGCATAACATGAAGACAAGAAGGTTTGTTGTGTCCGCAGGACGAATCGCTAATTAGCCCATTATATATATATATATATATATATATATATATATATATATATATATATATATATATATATATATATATATATATATATATATATATGTATGTATGTAAATGTAATAAATGCATTAAGAATAGGTTTAAAAATTATACATCATGTTTTTACTGGGTATCACATGATGAAATTGTTACCTACTTTTGGTCTTCTTGCTAAACAAAGCCCCTATAGCTCGAATAGACACAATTTTTTAACAATGTTTAAAACAATGTGGCGTGGACATTATTCTTATTCTCTAGTTTTGTTTTCACTGCAGTTTTATTTTCTGTGTCTACACACACCTTTAGATTACAGTTAAAGTAAAATCAACTCACACAGTGTATGTTCAGTTGAATTATTTTTCATTCGGTTCTAACAGGACCTGCGTTTCTTTCCAAAGCTTGAGCAGAGAAGCTTGAAGTTCACTGTTTGAATCTCTCTGCACACTCTCAGCAGCTTCTAGCAGGAAGCCAAATGAAACAAACCTGAAAAACCTTAACAATGATCTAACAAACATAAAAAAAAAACTAGGGCCAGATTTACTAATGTATCTCTGGCTTTAAAAATTTTTTCAAAATCACTGGTTTTTACAAACAGAGCGCAGTGACAGGATTGTGTGTAAGAGGTAGAAACCCTTGTGACTGACCCTGTTGCAAAATATATGTTGGAGAGTATACTGCTAATTGCTCTGATATTTAATGCTTAGAAAACGGTGCAACTTTTGTAAATCACCTATTAAACTAACCAAACCCGTGAGCACTTTTTGGGGATTGTACTTACACACTATAATGTGGCGCTACATGCAAACTATTTTAGCTAACACGTACAAGCTTTGCTACTTGGAACTTGCAAATCCGGAACTTTCCAGACCCACCCAGTCTGCACTACCGCATTAATGACAAGCTGGTAAACATGGTGTTGGTGGGTCTTTACTTTTCCTCACCTCTCTCCTGTCTTTCTGGATCATAGCATAATCTATAATTGCATGCTAATACTCTCCTGACAAAGGCTAACACTAGTACTTTCCTATAATGCATGGCCACATGCATTAACATGATGACACGACGACACACACACACAATTAAATACTTCCAAGTGCTGCCTACTTATTCAATACCAATCTATTTAATTAATTCAAAAAGAGTCAAGAAAACTCAAAATTTTGAGTAAGTAGAATTGTAAATATTAAAGTTTGCACAGCTTAAACTATATAGCTTTGAACATTCAGGTTTACAGTGTGTAGTCCTGGCTGCCGCATCGCTGCTAATCTCTTCCTGTCTGTGCGCCACCTAACATTCAGAAAGAGGGCCCAAATACATTTGACGCTTACTTTTAGCTTAGCAGGAGCACTCACTGCAGGAATTCCATTTACTGAATGAATGAAATTAGTGAGAAAAGATTTCCGAGTTAAAAGAAAAACCTGCTGAAACAAACTGAGAACATGCTATTAAGAGATTTTAACAGGCAACAGAGAAAGTGAAAGAGAGTGAGTTCAGATTTCCTTGGCACTTAGCTTCGTTTGCCCACCTGTCACCCAGCACACACACACACGCACACACACACACACACTCACAGAGGTCTGTGATAATGACATAATTGTCCCAGAGTACACAGCCATGCAAATAGGGAAGATGGCTTGTGTTGCCATCCGTAGGTCTCTGCCATCTATTTCCATTATTCTAATGCACTGCTACTGATGACCTGCTCTCACACAATTAACAATCAGCGAGTGAGAGGCAGAAGCAGAGAGAGAGAGAGAGAGAGAGAGAGAGAGAGAGAGAGGGAATTTGTGGTATTTGGGAAAAGCATTTTTCTGTGCTCGTCTTTCTAGCCTGATCTTCTGGCCTTTAAAAAAAATGGCATTACAGATGGAACATATGGTAACTTTTTGGCTCTCATTTTTGTTTGACTTTTGTCATCTCATCATTCATCCCCAAAAGGCAAAGCTGGAGTTCACTGAACTTAGAAAAAAAAAGAAAGAAAGAAAGTAGCTGGAACCATTGCTCGCTTTTCTGTCCATGCTTTCTACGCCATTCCTCTCTCCATATTCTTCCCGGCGTCTCTTCTTGCCCCCATATTTTCCGTGTGTGTGTGTGTGATCTTGAGAGAATGGGCTGTTGATTCTGGTCTGTTCCTTGGCTCCCCATCTCATGGTCTTGGCCCGGGTCTGATCCCTGTGATTGGATCGGGGGGCTTTTGTGGTGGCTGATGGGACAGAATTAAGCCAAGTGGCACACAGTGAGCACGCTCCATGGCGGGCAGATGGACGAAAAGTGAAAGAGCTGTGATTTCTCATTGTGTCCCACTGTCTTTTGGGGTGTGTGTGATACCCCCAGAGCACATCCTCCATCCAAGAGCCTATTCTCAAATCAGTGGCCACCGCTTCCTGGATCCAGAGACACGCCTCTCCAAGATTTCATCTCTGTATCAGACCACAACTGGGTTGTAAGCAGCTTAGAGAAGAATAATGCAGGGCAAGATGTAGCTGCTCAGTCTTTGTTTAAAGCGCTGTCAAAAACTGCAGTACAAAGTCTTATTTCACATTATTTCAATCTATTTATCGCTGACGTCTCACCATAAAAGTTTCAACTTAATCACATTTGCATCTGCGCTTATTGTCACACATATGTTCTTGATCATTTTAAAACACAGTGCTTGTGTGAAGTCAATGGATCAGTGCACTTGCAGCCGTCCAGCTGTTGACAATGCACTCGACATTTCCCAAAACCGATTATAAATACATAAAGGGGTTAAATGACTGAGGCGGTAAAAGTTCCAGCAGTTCATATTTAACCTCTTACCTTTGGAGCCACCCCCGAACCCAAGCTGTGCAGCTTAGCCTCAATGGGATTTGCACAAGTTTGTGCAATGGTTATTTGACCGACAGCTTTTCTGTGCATACATATGTGAGTGTGTCTGGGTGAATTTGCCGATTACAGCAGATTACTTACACCCGTGGAAAAACAGGAATTAGTTCCCAATAAGGCATGCTTAAAGGGCCTAAAAACATTAAAGATAATCATTAGGCCAAGGGGAGCATCACTCATCGCATCACGCAATCACACATCCTCACTATTACATGTTAAAAAGGAGTAAATATCCCCACAGCACCTTTTTTTTCCAGACCCCCCACCCCTTCAGAAAGCAGCAATCTGAGCCGTCAGTGGTGGTGCTTAACTGCTCCTCTGATCTGGACATTAGCGCAGGAGCTTTGGAGTTTTATTCTGAGTAGGGAATAAATCACATGAAAGGTACTAGCATGGACAAAATGCTTTGCCTCAAGCCTTTCCCCTCTCTAGGACTTATTCAGGCAGAACCTTTTGTAGCCCTTTCTGAGAGCTGACAGGGAGAAGGAAGCAAGACTATAGGAGACAACAGCAGTAGCATGGCATCTCCAATAAGGGTTGAGTGATCTACTTAGAAGGGCCATGGCAGGCCTGGGCAGCAGAAGCCAGATAGATGCCTGAGCAGGCTGGCAGAGGACCAGACAACCCTTTAAATCTGCTACTATGGCTAATCTCTAATCTGGAGATTTAGTCTATCTGTTCCCCTCTCCCACTGTTTCTCTTCCTCTCTCTGTTCCTACTCCTCTACATCTATAAATGGAGCAATCTGTGAGTATTTCAAAAATGCATTTATCCGCAAAATGTGTTATTAAAGACCGTCTAATTCCTCGCGCATCTCTCAGCTACTTCAGCCCCACCCCCCAAGGCCCAGCAAAACACACACACTCACACATGCATGCACATTCTCGCAGTTTTTTGCAGATGGTCACATAATGCACAATCAGCCAAACAAGACGGCTGATTTTCGGGTGGAAAGTTGGACTCCCTCTCCTTTGGAGGGCATCCTTGGTGGACATTGCTAGCTAGAAGCCATTAGATGCTAGCCATATGCAGTGAGCCAGCAGCAGTCACAACCAATCCTGAATCTTCTTGTAACTGGAACAAGCTGCAGTCCAAAAACTGGAGCGAAGAAGAGCTCGCCTGCTTGAGTTAGTGTAGCTGGACCGCAGGAATAACGTGCTGAGCGCCATGCATGTAGCAGATGATTTCTTGCATAGCTCATGCTAATTAGTCTTTGGTGTTTCAATGGACATTCTGCTTGCTTGGTAGGTTTTCTTCCTCTGCATCTAACACTGCGAACAAATGCACCTTTCCCTCGCCCGAAGCACTAAAACATACGGTGGTCTTGAAACTTGCATGATGAAGACATGTTGTTTCATAATAATTAGAAGGTGGACAAAGGACCTGCTGTTTAACATGGAAATTTATGCAGTCCCCTGCGCTTTCTGTGAAGCTAAATTTGAGCATTAATTTATTTATTTATCGCCTTCCAGCTCAAGTTAATTTTCACTGCCTGTCCACTGAAGACTTGCAGTGGTCAGTGACACTACTGTCATGCAGGTCAACATAGGGAGGGTTCTACATAATGTGCATCTCCTTCTATGCTCTCTTCTTTGCTACTGGCAAAAAAAACCAAAAAGAAAAAAAAAACAATGCATCCCTCCTCCCTCATTCTCGTCTCTCCATACTTAGGCCCTCGCAGCAATTATGCCCAATCACAGGGCCTCAATAGGAAGCAACCAGGGCTTGTTTGTGCCTCTGCGGTCATTAAGAGGGGGGCGAAGAAAGGCATTAATGACTTAATTGAGGAGGAGAGAAAAAGGGGGAAATCACACAGACTCTGGGAGCGGAGGGGAGAGTATGAATGGGGTGCCTGGAACGCTCCTGGAGCAGGGGATTGTGGGATTGCTGAAGTGTGTCAAGATTTTGGTCGTCCTCCAGAGCAGATGGTGGCTTGTCGTTCGCATACCATCTATTCTCCTCTTTGTCAACCCAGAACGGCTTCTTTTGTTCCTCCCCATTGCTTTGCTGCAAAAGTTCATGGGCAGAGAGAAGGAGGAAAAAAAAAAAACAACACAACAAAACTGAAACATTGGTCCAGTTTGCTCCAGCTCAACAGTCTCAGCATCTCTCTCTCTCTCATTCGTTCTCCCTCCCTCCTAAAGTTTTGACCAAATCAAAAAGGATGCTGTGTCTACAGTGTCTTGTGTGCCAGGCTTGGCACATTGCTATTCATTCCTGTCTAATGTGGCAGTGTCCCCCTACTGCCAAGCCTCCGCTCCTGCTCCACAGACTCCTGATTACTGTGGATAAACACGCAGGAGGAGATCCCCCCCCCCACACACACACACACACACACACACATCCCCTCCTCTCTTCTATCCACACCAACTGAGACTTGAGAGATACGCTACCTCCAGGAAATTCTGGCTCGACCTGCTCTCGCAATTACTCTTCTTATCCAAGATTTCAAAACGATAAAGTAATCAGGAGGAAAGTGAAAAACAGCTTGCTATTAAAAAAAAAAACAAAAAAAAAAAAACGCAACAAGGTTGGATGAAGCACTGTTAAGCCCCAGGGTTGACAGACCTGATGATAGCAAGCTGAGGTGCTTTTAACATTCTCCTTTTTGTTTTTTTGTTTTATGTGTCCTGATTCCTGGAAGCATTCTTTCTGTAAACAGCATCTGAAAAACCCTCCCAACAACAACAACAACAACAACTGAGGCTTATTTGGAAAATGGTTAGCACCTTTGCAGGGTTGAATAATTAATGTATGCTAATGCTAACGATGTATTAGTTATTCAAATGTAATCCTTTTAGACAACAGAACTGTTTACCCCCTATTACACCCTCTGATCGTCCACTCCAAAAGGGAAGCGCATAAAGAGAAGAAAGCAAAGGAAGAGAGGAGCAATGAGTGTATGTGACACTAGCAGACACCAGCCAACACAACAAAGAAAAGCAGTGAGATTAGCATGACAGAGAATACCAGCGCTTCACACATTAATACACAACATGAACTATAGCCATAACCCTCAGGGGCCCGATCCAATATGCATCTCCTCTATCTCCTCCTTCATTCTTTCTTTCTCTCTCTTCACATCTCTTTTCTTTTTTTTTAAAGAACATTTTCACCCCTCTCTCTCTTCTGTTCTTTGCTCAGCTCCTGTCCTTCTCTTTCCCACCCCTCTGCTCTTTCTCAGTAGACGTCTGAAGGGCTCTTCAGTCCAGAGGAGATGGGGACTGGTCTTACCAGGGCAGGGGCCAAAGTGTGTGTGGAGGGGTGGCACAGGAGGAGAGGAGAGAGCTTTCTGTCTGGAGGAGGGAAGGATGGTTCAGTGTCTGAATGTTGGGAGAGGAGGGCCTCCCATTGATAGATTAAGGACCAGGTTGGCTGTACTTGAGAACTATGGTGCTCTATCGCAGGAGGTGAGACTCGAGAGCCAGGTCACGCATTAGCATGTGTTTTGTTTTCGGCTCGACCGTCCCAGAGTCCGTTACTCGGTTGTATCACTGACGAACAGGGGGATGTAGAGCAGGGTAAAGCCGTCTTGTTTGTAGAGCCGTATTTACACAGCGTGTTAGGCTTATGGAAATCTTTAGAACACACATTTACAGCACACAGCCAAAAGACTGGTTTAATGTCGCTACGTATAAATATAGTGTATGCTGTCAAGCTTTGTCTCTTTGTAGCACTTTTGTAGCTGTGAATTCTAAACTGCCACCTTATTTAATATAGTTCTGATAAAACTGTAAAAGATAGTTTAATGACTGTCATGATAAAACCATCAAGCTTTGTATTCCGACCAATCTAGTGTATATATATAACTAGCTACCTATAAGATCAAGCTGTTTCAGGTATAATTTGGTGCATAATTTTTACATTCCTTGTGGACACTGCTTGGACACTGCAATGATGATAGGCAGTGTTGTAGAGAAGCTGCGTTGAAACCAAAAGGAAATATTAAAGACAAGGACATATTCAGTCCTTTCAGCTTACACCAAGAGAACTGAATAAGCTAAGATGTGCACCTGATTTCACCAGGTCATTTTAACTGCAGATAAAATGTCTTGTTACCCAGATCAGGGTTCTATTATAATGTCCTGTTTAAAAAGAACAAATATGCCAAAACCTTTTAATGGTCTTGACTATTAATTAAGGTAGGTTTCCTTTAATATTTATCCATGCTCACCCATTACTTGGGTCTGGTCAGCGCAGCCACCAATGTCTTTCAAAATGAACCTCAACGCTTTGTTCTCCACATGCAAATCCCTACATAGATTTGATGCTGATGAATGACACAGTGCCTCTGTACTAGAGTTGTGCTGAGTGGTCACAATATCTTTTAAAGGTTCTTTAAAACATATTTCATTTCATTCATGTGACACTTTTTTTTAATATGCTAAGACCACCAGAAGCAAGATCCTCAAGGTGATTCAGTCTGGGAATGTCTTTGAAGCTCCCCGAAGCCACTCCTGCCTGCACAAAAGATCAATGCGTCTGCGAAACTGCGAGCGCAGTTGAGTTTACCCCTCGCCCCCCTTCTTCTCATCAAAGATAAGCTTGAATTAGGTGCAATTAAGGTATTTCCACAGCCACCATAAAACAAAAACCGCATGACAGCAGAGCTGCGGCTTCACTATTAACAATAATCGCCCACTAACTTCACACATTGTCTCTCAGCAGCAACAAGGTCAAAGATGTGAAGCTGACCTGTTTAAAAAAAAAAAAAGGTACACGCCAATCACTAAAACAGTAAAATTCGACTAAGGGGCTCTGAAACAAAGTCATTTAAACACTGAAAGCTACAGATCCCCTCCTCCATTTCCCCTTTTGATAATGATATCAGTAATAGAGTCTTTTGTTTGATAATGAGAGCTGCTATTTCTGATAGGAAATAATAATACATAGCTATTATAGTTTCATCTGTTGGGATTGAATGAATAACAATGCTTGGTGCAATATTAAGCATCACACTAAAGCACACATATTCTGTGTGTCTGTAATTGAGGGGTTGATATTAAAGTGGCCGGCCACCTCAGTCCAGCAACACAGGGAGGAAAGCAAAGGTCCTTGAAGTTATTGTTGCCTGTGTAACAATGTAGACGATTTGGAGTTTTATTGTCATGCGCTTTCGTCCTGGCTTTCTTCACCCTGCTATGAGATTGTTTTGATGCTAATTGTACAGCGGGCTAATAATTAAGTTAATAGCGCGGAGCTCTTTACCTGCGAATTAAGGGAGTATGTTTGTGGTACTGGGAATGCTTGGCACGCATAATAAGTGACTCAGGCCCGGCTGTTTACAAAAGTTGGAGAAGTCGAGATCGTAATTCCCTGCGATAATTACAGTGCACATTGTGAAGAAGAGTCAATATAGCTGGATCTCTGTACGGCATGTGCAAAAATTCTCATGCAAAAACCCCAAAGCGAAATCACAGTTTTACATCCAAAATCCATCTATGGTTGAAGCGTAACCAGTTGTCTTGTTTTTTTGGTGGGGGTTTAATCTCTTTTGTTTTGCTTGCTTTTTTTTTTTTTTTTTGCTGCAACCTGTGAGAGCGAAAAACTGAAAGATGAAAACTGCGACAAACTGACAACTTTCCGCTGCTCCTGCTTCCTGCCAACTTCAATGACTCCAGCTGCAACTGCCAAAACACTGATTCACAATCTGACAAAACTGGATGATGACAAAAAAGCACATTCTTAACTCAAAACACTGTGCCGATGCTTGAGATAGAATTTCTCTCCTTTGTGGGATGGATGATAATAGGTGAAAACAAAGAAGCGGGGTGTAAAATGCTTCAGCTGAGCGTGATTACAGCTGTGGCCGTCATTAGGCAGCCTCTTTAATGTAATTGATGGAGTGGATTCTCATAGCAGACCTCAATAGACTGGGCAGGGTCTCCTCGTTTATTTGGACTCATCTGCATTTGGTGTGCGTGCGTGTGTTTATGTGTTTATGTGTGTATGTGTGCATGCAGGCATGAGGTAAAGCCAGAGTGTGCTATAATTACAACTTCACACTCTTCAGACACTTAGAGAAAAGAGCAAAACAAAGCCCAGTAATCAGTGTGTGCATGTGTGTGTGTGTGTACATGCGTGCACAGTTTGCTACATTCGGAGTGCAAATGCAGTGCGTGTGTTCGTGCACACATGCCTGTATGTGTGCGCAGTCCCGTGTGTTTGTGTGTGTGTGCAAGAGCGAGAGAGGGAGAGACTGTTTGCATTTGCTCAAGGATCCTGACCCTTCAGAAATGACACGTTTTCTCTATCTACCCCATCCTTTCCCCACACATTAGGTGCTTACAAAAGACAGAGCACTAATGCATCATCTAATTGGCCTAGGCTCCTGCCTCTGCCTCTCCCTCCATCACTCTATTAGCTCAGTAATTACCCATATGCCTCGGCGAGGCGGGCGTCCAGATAATGGCCGCCTCAAGGGCCCTTGAGCGCGGCAGAGAGGGGCCGCAGTCTGTCGCCGCGGGAACAGAGCAACCTCTCCAAACTATCCCAGCACTGCACTGGGAAAAACACAATGGGGAAGAAGTTTGGCAACACCCTCTCCCCACCTTCCACCAGAGCTACCCCACTCCCACCCCCCCACTCAAAAAAAAAGTTTTGAGTTGAGTGTGTGGCGGAGATTCGAATTGGTGGCTTTTCAAGTTGGATGCTGTCTGTTTACCTAATATTTCTGCACTTGTGTGAATGAGCCCGAGACGCGCTTTTGCGTGTCTTGAAATGAGAAGTATGGAGGGTGGTGAGAGAGCATCTGCACAAAACATCCCACACACACTCTGATGACAAAGTTCAGTCATTTAGATCTTCATGAAGAAAAAATATAGCATTGGCACAATATCAACAAGGACTTATGTTAGTGGTGGTGAGTTGTTTGCTATTAGGATTTCATAGCAAATATGGATCAAGTGCAGTTTGATTACCAGGTTTGTAATACTCAAAAATCTTCTGTGCAGTACTCCTGTTACAACATAATCAGTAAAATGCAGTTGCATATATGTGTGAGTGAATGAGAAATTCTCATTTTATGTTTCTCACTTGAAACCATGCCACAGTTAATAGTACTGTACAAAGCATGAATATGTGAATACAAAAGCATGATAAAACATTTCATCGGCGTGCATTTTGCAGACTTGTCCAATGTCAATGTCTAGCAGTTGATTTGAGTACTCAGGTAGTGCACACGTAATGCATTAAAAGAGTGACTATTCACCATAATTATGTTTCCCTCTACAGTCCTTTTTAAAATGACGAGTGACAGAAAACACATATTTGTGTTGATCCAAAACTTAACCAAAACAGTATTAATCCCCTGGTGATAATGTAAAGGTTTACAGAAACTACTGCTTCACTGCAGCTAAGATAGAATTAGACAAAAAAACAGACACTCTTTGGAAGACCACATGAGCCCACATGAACTTAGACCTTATTTGGCTTTAAAAGAAATGTTTTGATTTAGTCCTCTGTTTCTGGACAGACGCTACAGGGCAAAGAGCTCCTTTGTCAAATACATTTCGATAACTAAGATTCTGGAGTATTTTAGCACATTTGAAAGTAACTAGACTTGTCCTTAAACTGTTGTCTTTCCGCCATTCTCTTCCGATTCTCCCCCTACATCTCATATCTTTTTAAAATGGAAATTATAATTCTCCAATCTTCAATCTTCATCCTCTTAATTGAAATCACATAATCTGTCACAGAATAGGACTCGCCATCCTCATCCCTTCCCCAAACAACACTTTTGAAAAAGAGTACAACAAAGAGCTTCTTAAATAATTCCCCCGTTCTCCACAGCATATAATATGGATTACAGAGCCCTCTGCCTCTTTTCTCTCTCCCTCAATCTGCGATATGGTCTCATCTCTCCATCCTACGCAAGGCAGATTTTGTGACACTCAAACTGACCAGGCAGCATTATCTGTTTTTAAAATCAGATAAATATATAAATAAAGCATCCAGCAGTAATGCTAATATATGCCCTAAGAGGGTCTAAGGCTTCAGATCTGTGGACTTAATCTGGGTTTTGGGGAGGTATCTTCCCTTGGCCGTTCAGAGATTTGTGAGATCACTGTCAGTCCTGGGCTGGCTGAATTATCTTTGCGTATTGTGTTAATCTGTTGGCATGCAGATTGTGGTGGACTAAGGTTCAAGTGGGAAGGATTAGGGGAGATCTGAGCAAAGCTGATGCAGGCAGCCTTCTCAAAAACGGCCCATGCGTTCAGGCTCCTCTGTGGGGGTTTTTGCAAGCTGACCAGCGGGACCACTGAAGCATGTTCTCTCCCTCGCTCTCACATACACACTCACACACAAATCGCCTTCATTCCACCCTCTCCATTCGCGATAATTCCCCTCTTAAAATCTCCCCCTCAGACCAACGACTGCAAGTGCAGGACCCAAAATGCAAAAACCAGCAGCCATGCCCACTCCACAAATCCCAAAACCTTTTAGAGCTACTTGACAGAGAGAAATCCATCTGGAGAGGATATCCACCATCCATTACTTAGAGACTAATGTCTAGTTTTAACTCAGCGGTATTTATTTACATCATAGCATCTAAATAAAGCACATTTTACACCACAAACTCAACCCGGTAATGCCTTATTAAAATACTCGTAACACACAGCCAGTACGCGGACAAGGTTTGTAACTTTGTTAATTGTTCGTTGTCAGTTCAATAACCCAGCACTTTGTGTCAGACTCTCCATGATTATCTCTGGAGAGTGATAAAATCACTTCAGGTAAATGAGTGATTGGACTGGAGGACCGCTGAAGTACAACTTAGCAGTCCTTTAGCAGCTTCTGTTTGCTAAATGGAGCCATGGAGTTGGGAGGATGAGGAGGCTGGAGGGGTCAGAGGGGTCCATACGGACCAGCAATTGGACGACTCTCGGAGGGACGAGCAACCAATCACGTTCTCTAAAAATCCTCGACCCAGGGACCCGGAGATCCAGCGGGAGAGCCGGGATTTCATTTCCACCAATCACTTGGCTTCAATGAAAGCTAATTGAACAATTCTGATCTCTCAAATAATTTTATTTGGTTTAAGTTCTCGGTGACAGAAATAACAGTGTTGGAGGTGCACTTGTCTTTATGGAAATGTTAGGAAAAAAATCTCTTTGTGTGGAGATGACTGTTGAGTTGTCCAGAACAAATGGACTGTTATGGTTCTTGGGAAAACCAAAGGAACCACAATTCATCTTGTTCTTACTCTGACACAATTTCCAGAGTTAACTGGAAAAGAAGTGACCTATTGATTTAAATCTGGCTGAATTAATACATACCTTTGAAAAACTTGTATCCATCCATTCAGATCTGGGGGTTGGAGCCTATCCCAGTGGAGAGGTACGGCAAACCCCGGACAAGTTACCGCTCTGTCACAGGGCTAAACCTTCAGAAATTTACATTTTACATTCATGTATGCATTTTACATAGATAGAAATTAATGAGTGCATAAACCAAGACACAGAAAAAGAGAACTGATGATTGCACTTGCTTAGTTTAATAAATCAAATGTCTTCCATTGCTCATCTCGCTTTATTAGAGACAGAATCTTCTGAGTCCTTCTGCCTGCATTTACAAGGTTAATAGGGCTGTAATATGGCAATCGTGTGGTCAGGGTGGAAGGAGACCAAAAAATTTTAATTAAGGAGCGAGTAGTTTTTTTTGTTGAGACTTCAGGAGCAGCTGTTTTGTCATTTCTCCAATTAAAAGAAGAGGACCGTCGGAGGAAGTCACTGCCTAATTTCTTTCTGTTTGTGATTCATGAGTGAACAATAAGGACACTAATAAAATCTGATTAGCGGTGGCAACAGGACTCCTTGATTGATTCTTGTCCGATATTGTTTTCCACAGACATAATTAGACTCATGTAGCTCTGCATTTCATTGCCACTGTATTCGTTTTCCATCTTAATATTCTTTCCTAAATATTCTGTAATTAGTTCCCATTATTAATTCCTTCCGCTTTCCAAAGAAATGTTGAACAAATCTTTAAATGCCACGAAAAATATCAAGCAGAACAGAGAGCAAATGCAAGGCAAATATATGTAAGTCGGGCAGAGAAGTTACAAAGAGAGACAAAAGCTTGCTTAGCATTAATGTCAAACAATTAAAGCAGGAGCATTCATAACGGGAAGGATCTTATTAGCTGGAGAAAAACAGAATGAGACGGACCGTTTCTCGGCTGCTTAAGCCTCAGGATTACTCAACCTTTGGTGGCGGAGACGAACAATGTGGCTTTTAAAAACCCATTCTGGAGAGAAACGTCTGGTTGACAATTATATGCCTCTAAGCTGTTTAATAGGTGGTTGGGAGAGGTCTTTAAGATCCTCATTCAGGACTAGTGATCTGGCCCACAGTGTTTTAGGCATCTCAGTGTGTGTGTGTGTGTCCGTGTGTGTGTATGGGGGGAATGAGAAGGGTTTTACGGAGAGCCTGACATAAGAAATAGAGAAGCGGCAGAGGAAGGGAGACAGTTTCAAGCTTGCTAAGCAGATCAGTGTCTTTGTGTGCGGTCAACAGAGGCACTTGAAACTTTTCGTGAGCCCCAGCTGTCTGGAGCTTATCCTTTCTTTTTATTGCTTTTGTACAGAGATGAGGGGGGTAAACAGAAGAAGGACATTTCTGAAAAACTTGCAAAGCTACTTTTTTGGGGGGCTCCGCACTTGTTGAAATATTTTGCCGCAAAATGTTACACATGGAGGGATGATTGTCGACGAAGCCAACGGATCCAACAAATCAAAGACTTTGAACACAACCAAAAATCGCTTTTTATTCAGAAGACTTCTAAGCTGAGGTGAAATCTATGACTCCTATTGGCTCCTTAAAGCAGCCTATTTGTGTTTACACATTGACTTTTTTTTAAAGAAACAGTCAATAATCTGTTTTCCCAAACGATTTTTAATCACCCTTTCAAATATTTGTGCCGTCGCTTGTGTGTGGAGTCGTGTCCTTTAGGATTTCAGATGGCCACAAACAATGAGGCGGGGGGGGGGGGGGGGGGTGGGTGCAGGAAAAAAAAAAGATCAACAAACAGGCGAAGCATAGAGACAGAACAGTTTGAGGATGAACGCTGCTAATCCTGACCTCAGCTAATGCTAATGCAAATGCATGTTTATCAAATATGTAATCGACATTAGTTAGAAAAACAAGGATCTGCCAGCACTCTGCTCTTTGTTCCGTGATTGTGGAAGAGGGAGATTAAGATGAGCTTTAGTGATGCTCAGATGAATGGAAGGAAAGAGGGATGGACGGATGGATGCACTTGTGCTCACTGTCAAGAAAAGACGTGGACCTGTGCAGCTGAATCTGCTCCATGCCTGAGCTGTGTGGAGCTTCATGTTAATGTTGATGCCTGATTTAATCTTTGCCTTTTGACCAAAAAAATAATCTTTTGTTGTTGTTGTTGTTTGTTTGCTTTCGAAGATTCCCATCTATGCCCATATTCCCCACAAATCCAGTAAGTTTTACTCATGTAGGTGATAATGTATATATTGCATTAGCCAGTATATGCACATTCTGTAAGCATGGAATGTCTTGAAGGCTGCCGAGGTAACAAATGCTCAATTAATATTGTAACTTTTAATTATTTCTGTTGATATCTGTATTGTGTTAATTATTCATGTAACATACCATTGAAAAAAGGCAATATCTAACCTGGATTCTCTTTCCACTTAACACTGGTTAGCACGGTTTCAACCAATTATCATACAGGCCACCTGAACTTATTTTGTAATTTTGGCTGTAAAATGACAAAATATGTGTCATCTTTCAAGAATCTTTTAATTTTGTCTGTCTCTAGCACAAATGGTCTTTTAAAGGTAGGTTGTAGCTGATTAAAAAAAGAAAAACGTTAACACTGGAGAAGCTTTGGATAGCTGTCCACCTTCACCTGCCATAACAACGTAAAAGATAGACAGCCAGCTGAAAATCCACAGTGGTCTTTATTGCCACTAGCTTATTTTCTTTATATGACCTTTCAGTAGGTGCGCAGGGTCATATTAGATAGATTCACAGGTCAAAAGTGACAAGTTAGTGTAATGCCTGTCACGAGAGAATACCTGCACAAGATCCACCTCCACAGCCTTTGATGGCATGATATTTTCTGGTTTGCTCCAGCTGTTTTGTTGCTGCTTCTTGTCTAATTTTCAGACGGTTTATAAATGAACTTAGTTCATATTCTGCTTATGTTACTTTTTCCGGCTAAATGTTTACAGGATGACACAGGGGCACAACTCTTGCCAGTTAGTGGCTCCCCTGGGCACCCAGAGAAACAGAGGTAACCTATTTTCTTTGGCAAGGTTGAGCAGTCACACGGAGACTGTGTTTGTGTTGTTTGATTGCATTGCTCCTTTAGGCTCCTTTCTCTTCTTTAATCTACCTTTTTCTTTTTTCCTTTTTGTCTCTTTGCCAAGATTTTCTCAACTTTTACCTCCATTACTGCTTTTCTTTGATTTCTCTTAGAATTTCCTTATTGCTTTGTCTTCATTTTCCTCCCTTCCCATCCCTCTTTTTCACCATCCACTGTCACACAGCGACAAAGGGGAGAGGTATTGCTTTGCTGTGTGTTTGCCTGCTTGGTTGCAGGGTTTGTTGTCAGTAAATGAGGTCATTAGAAGACACTCTGACCTAACCAAAGGCATTTGTTCAGCATGCTGTATATTTTTAATGCTTTTCTTCTTATAAATATACACCTCTGATGGAATGGCCAGATGCTGGGATCATTAACATGTCATTATATCACCCAACAAATTAGCATGAAAAATTTCTTGCCGCGTTCCCTTCACCTCTCTAAACGTTATATACAGTACAGAGAGGTGCAGATAACTTTCAATCTGTATTTGGGGATTGGCTATCTACTCTCTCTTTCTTTTTCAGATGTGCCTACTCCTTTTCTCCATCCCCTCCTGACTTCTTTCCTTGATGTATTGGTACATCTTGCAGCAGGATGACACCTTTATGTGTGCCTCGGGGCCTTTGGATCTTCTCTCTCCGTGGCACGAAGCCAGATCCCCGATGACACCTGTGAGCCTTGGCAGAGCTCCTGGTTTACAGTAGTTGTTAGCAGGCTATTATGTCAAACAAAACACCAATACAATGTGTTCTCTCTCACTATACCTCAACAATTCCCCACCCCAAATGACTCCAGCCCACTTTCTCCTGCACTCAATGTGACCAAAGCTCTCCGTGCAGTCATATGCTACTGTAAACACTGCCAGTGAATCAGCCTTTTTCTCACCATGTCAGCGAGTTTTAATTATTGGTGAATGTCAAGGATGTCTACTGGGTCCATCTCATTTCTCTCAGAGCCAAACCCATTTCTTGTGTTGTGTAACACTGTCCCCCATTGTCTGAGCGCACTCATAAACATACTTCATATGCAGCATCTCTGAAGTGTATTCCATTGTTCCTCAAGTGGGGAGACGAGTGTTGCTGCTCTCCAAATGGACATTGGCGCATCTCCTGAAACAATGCGGCTCCCCCACACCACATCACTCGCATTCGTTTAAAAACGCCAGACCTTGACCACTTACGCCTGGAAAGAAAATTACCTGAGCACAAAGCGGGAGCTCTTATCTCCACCCTAAAACACATCATAGCACTCTTGTGATTGCAAGTGGAGGGTCTATTATAAACAATTATTTTAGCCCTTCACGGACAGTTTGGTCTTTTTGATACATTGTGTTTTTGAGTGAAGAAGTATAGGCAGTAATCAATGGAGGAGCCGTACGGTCAAGGTAAGGCTGCTGTGTGATCTAAACACATGCATACATGGGAGGGAGAGGGAGGCTATGTTGACTCAGATACTGATGTTTGATATGTTGGACTCAAAAAGCTGATTATGACACAGAATACTGGGTTCTGATTGGCACCAATACTTTTTGGACTGGCAACACTTCATCCACAGTCTCAGCTGTAGTGACCCTAGCTTTGTGTTTCATCGGCTGAGACTGTTACTTACTGTTACTTTTCTATTTTGGTCACCAACTCCCCTGTTGACATTTGCATATGCAGTATAACATATATACATACATGCATAATGAGGGCTCATTCATTAAGCGTTTCTGTAACCATCAAATCTTTTTTTTAGAAAGAAAGAAAAAGAAAAGATTACTTTTTTTGTTTTTAAAGTTTAGAAGATAATTTCTAAATTGTCAAGAACTACCACTTTCTTCATTTCATATGAGGTGTTTTCTGTGTAGTCCTGAATGACTGGTGGATAACCTACATTTAAAAAGAATTACAGTGCTTTGATTGTAGTAAAATACATTTTTCTAAGGATTACCTCGGGTTAAATGTGGATTTGAGAGAACTGTAATGCCTGGTGTGTCCCTAAGACATGTAAAGATTTGTTGTCTTTGTGGATTTAAGCAGAGAAATCATCTTTAGTTTAAATTGTTTGCTATCCTTTATGCAACCTAAAAGTAACCACAAACCCCAGAGGCTGTCCTGCATCAATCCAGCACAGTGCAGACTTCACACAGTATTAAACTGTGTAGTATTTAATGAAAACTTTGAATAAGACAAATGATTATGCTTAAATTTTCAATATGAAAAACAAATTTGAGCAAAATTCATATATAGCTATGGGAAAATAATGCATTGCTCATTTGCAGCTTATTCACGTGAAACACTTCAATAAAATGCATTTCTCACACATAGTTTGAGAGATAATGGCAGACAGTAAAGTTAAGGCAACAAACACAGAAGAAGATATTTTAAAGTTTGGATCTTCTTGATCGCATCATTGCTTTGCTGTTTTTGTGTCACTCTCAGCTTGTGTCTCTAGCCGACCTTTCTAGTGCTGGGTCACATATGACAGAGGTACCTTCTAGGTAAACCTGCTCCTCTAGATCAGCTGTTACAAGGCACTATAAAAATAATTACTCCAGTTCTATGAGTATTTAAAGCCTCCTAACACTTCAGCAATTCTGGGTGGTGGTTGTGGCTACCCTCCGCCTTCGCCCCAGTTTGTGCAGACCTTGTACAAGTGGATTCCCATTAGAGCATTTATAGCTGCTGCTTGGAGTGTATATCATAACAGACGATTGATTTACGTTCATCCAGCAGTAATTAAAGCCATAAGAGTGTCGCTGTGAGACAGGTGGCATCACAGGAGAAGGGTTAATTGTAAACCTAAAACAATGAGATAATCAAATCAGGGTCAAAAATTATGATTAACTTTGAAATGTTATTCAAAGATAAAATGAAGAGTAACTGACCACTTGTGATACTGTCAGGTAATGTTACATTCGTCCCCATAATGTCTGTAAACCATGAGAGAAGCCCTGTGCACATGCACACACACAGTTGTGCAATGCTTACTCTGTTTTGTCCGAGCTATATGCAAAAGCTCAAAGGATAAAATGCCAGGAAAGAAGGATTCAGTTTTTCTTGCTACTTTCTTGTCACAATATTTTATACTACAGTGACGATGTGCAGCATGAGGAGAGAACAAAACATCAGTTAAATCTTGTCCAGGTCCTTGAGTCCAGGTATGAATTTCATGGAGCATAACTAAAATACAAAAAAGAGGAAGAAGGTTAGAGATAAGAGACACACAAAAAAAAAAAAAAGAAAGCGAGGTGTTAGACGTGTGGGTGGACATTGGGCATGGTGGCAATAGGCAAAAGGGGCTTAATGAGAGGTGAGCCAGAGGAGAAACAGAGCAAGGACAGACGGAGAGAAGGTAGCAGAGAGAGGGAGAGGTGAGAAGGAGGGAGTGAGTGATAGATGGTGCAGAGGGAGAGGGGGAACAGAGGAAGAGGGAGGGAGGACAGGACTTTGGAAAAAACAGAAGCAGTAAACAAAAAGCCAAGAATAGAGTCCAGGTGTGAAAAGTGAAGAAACAGGTGGGAGGCAGGGATAGAAAGGACGGTTTAGAGGAGAACACTGAAGGAGCAAGGCGGGGTCATCCGAGTTAAAACTGTGTATCAGAGGAGAAGAATACAAAAGGAAAACCCGAAAATATTTTACACTTTTTCTGTACATAAATCCATAATCATATCAGTAGATGATGAGCGGCATGCAATAAGAGAAGTTAAAGAAATGTCCTAAACAGGAGGCAAGCACCAGATTTCAGTGAATTTTATCAGCAGGTGGCACAAATTCATCCACGTGGCTTTGTGAAATACTGTCTCATTAGGCTGGATAACATATATACTTGGTAATAATTTAGACGGCCATTAAAACCCCAGAAAGTTGGGACAGTGGTGGCTGCCGTTCACAAACAGTTTCACCTGGTTTCGCAGCCTTGCATCACCTCTTGAGTTTGAAGGATTTACTGATGGGTGTGCCAGAGGTTCCAGTCACCATCATCAATAGAGTGATGCAGCGGCAGATATAGGCACAATGATAATAAGACATGACTTAAAAAGTAAATTTGTACTCACAAAGCAAATTGAATGCAAAATGACTGTGGAAGTGGATCCCATAGTTTCTGCGTAGGATCAGGCCCAAGACCTTTTCTCACCACTACACTAGTATTTCACTTGATTTCTACTCTTATTTTTTTTATTTTTTTTAAAGTCTCATAGAAATTCCTGCTGATTGGTTGATAAGTTAGTCAGAATAGAGAAGGGAGCAACAGGGGAGCTCAGTGGGAATGGGAGAACCACTAAAACACCTCCAAATGTAAAAGAACAATATGGGATGAAAAGCATGGACAGTGTCTGCTCTGGACACTTTTCACTTCAGCTCTTTCAATGTTATAACTTTGCTTTTCTCCACGGCAGGCTGATTAATTGACAACTTCACAAGCAAGAGTGGCCCACAGACCCGTGTAACCACATACTTTGTACACTGCCTTCATCTGGCAACAGAGCTCTCTGCAGGCTGACAGACCATCTCCCGACTGCCAGCTGACTTCAAAAACGCTTCTTCTGCTGGACTATAAAATTAGGTATAATAGCTCACATGGAAAGCTTCTTTTGTAACTGTTTTAAAATATATCTCTATTTCTCATACACTATGACCAGCGGACAGAACAAGAAGTCTTGGTCTGGATATTCACTGGAAACACCGGAAGCCCTCAAAGAGAGATGAAAAGTTTAAGTTGTCTCTGAAGAAAGAAAATCAGTATTCTGATGCAAAAGAAATGGGAAAGAGACAAACAGAAATCTGGCACTATCCCAATTTGTGAAGGAGTTTGGGACATCACTGCTTCCCCCCGTCTCAATACCCCCCACATAATCCCCCTAAAAGGTGATGTATGGCCAGGGAATGGATGTGCCCTTGTCAGAGCCCTGTGTCTAAAAATGCTGATGGATGGGGAAGAGGCGCAGGAGGAGAAGGAGGAGAAGGAATGCAGGTGATGGGGAGATGACAATGATAAAACATCAGCGTGCCACACCACCACATCTCAGACAGCTGTTTAGCAACGGGGGCTAACGCCCTGTATGTGTGTGTGCGTCCAAGCCTATCTCTGTGTGATTTTTGGGAGTAAGGGACAAGAGACACGTCTATTTTGTAACAAAATCTGTTGGCTTAAAGTCAGAGGCAGCTTCTCTTCTTTCTGTATCTCACGTCCTTCAAGGCCTGGCTGCAGCCTCCAGGCAAGCCTCGGGCTCCGAGGCCTGTCTTTGTGTGGCAGGATACCAGATCGGACTCAGACACACACAGCTGTGGCCCAGGGGCCTTCACTCCTCCCGGAGTGACATTCAAACTCCCAAGAGCTATATTTAAGTGCAACAGTAAGTGATTATGTGTGTATTATCTGTGTATTTTGTGTGGTCGTGACTTTTAGCCTCCAGACGGCAGGTATCCAAGGGCTTTTTCAAATTAGAAATGGGGGGATTAGCCAATTCCCCGAGGAGACCAGTGGCTTTCTGAGCAAGGACTCAGGGAATATCACACATATCTGTCACAGCAGAACATGGTAAAACATCACAGCAGCAGTCATAAATCACTCAGCTGCTCCTGATCATCATCCACCAACCACAGGTTGCTTTGTCTGTGAATAGAATAGAATAGAATAGAATAGCCTGAAGCAGTTAAAGTTTAAGTCACAAATAGCTGCTATTCTGTTTTACAAGCAAGACTCTGAATCACTATCAGTTCTAGAAATGCTCTTTTGTAACAGACTGATATCCATCTGGAGGACACTTATAAAAGACACTTTATAAATGCCCAGTGTTTCCAGCTTGCTTAGCCAAAAAATAAAATATAATAAAATAAAATAGATCCCCTATAGCTAATTGATTGCTAATTTTTGCTTTTCTTGCCACTTGTGGGCAGCAAAACAAGTTGTTAGGATAATAATAGCATATCAGGCTTTATTCTAATGTGGTCGGAGTTGCATCATACTGACACAGCAGTTGCTGATCAAGATTATGTGATTCATTTGGAGTCACATTCCTGGCAACTGGTGCATATAAAAATATTCACTCTCTTTTAGCTCTGTTGTTGCTCTACTAGCCCTGAGGGACTCTGGCTGTTTAGCAGCTAGCTGCTGAATAAAACCCTTGTGTTCATTCTCTGACAATATGTAGAAGATGGAAAATCTCATAGATTGAATTCTGAAACCACACTTTTGACATTTTGGATGTTCTTTTAAACCAGTTGTAACATTTAGATGAGATGGTAGAGTCGGGGAATGATCAGTTTTGCTAGTAGAGGACAGCTAGCTAGACGAGCAAAATGCATCCCTGCTTCACTGTGATATTTAATGGGCTCCTTATTTGAGCTGCCAAAAACTAAGCCTAAAATAACATTTATTTACTGTGGAAATTAAATAACTGACTCCTTGAAGTGTGCTGAAATAGAACTGAACACGCCACAAGCCAAAATGAAGCATGCCTGGTACTCAAACGTGTCTCTTATATAGCTATAAGCTGTCATAGGATTTAAATAAATACGTTTTGTAAAAATCATGGAGGAAAATCATAAATGTGCAGGCCTTCAAGTTCAAGTTCCAGGCTGTTGTCTCAGACCAAAAACTTGAGCTCAAGTTGAAACTTCATATTAAAGTTCTTTAAACTGATGACAGTTCTTTGCAGTGGTCACGAGGTTACAAACAGCTTCTTTCAAATGGCATCATTATTATCACTTTTAGACAAGCAAGCTTTAATTAGACTGCATTACCTCCCACCAGTTGTGGCAGATGGGCACTCCTACTGAAGGTTGCTTCCTGTTAAAAGGGAGTTTTTCCTCCCCACTGTTGCCAGTGTACTTGCTCATTGGGGGCCATCTGACTGTTGGGGTTTTCTCTGTATTACTGGATTGGGTTGTGATATAAATGAAACTGAATTAAATTGAACTGTATTGATAAAGATGCATGTAATCCGTTTGTGATATTACAGCAACGAACTGTGAAAAATTTGTCTACAAAGAAGTTCACATTAAACAGAAATCCACATGCCCTACTTCTATTCAATCTAGCCAGAATCTCATAGATTCAAAACAGAGGTTTAGAAATTGCTTCACAAATAGCGATGTAGTTGCTGCAGGACAGTGATTTAACTGCAAAATTACATAGGTGCTCAGTCAAAATGCTTTTATTTAGGACTCTAACCAGAATACAGTAAGCTGGCACCCAGTTGAGTTGACTCCCCTTTTGCAAAGAGGCAGATGAGCTGCAGTCATTGACACAGACTGACTCCAAAAAACTGCAACAAGCTGGCAATCGGTCGGCATTTGTAAATTAGATAACAAGTATTTGCAAACCTTCACCAATTTGACTGAGAGTGAGCGGAGTCAGTTAGAAGTGCAATGTGATTGTATGGAGGCAGGTTGCCTCCCACCAAGTGATCGGTGTGATTGCCTTGTTGGCCTTACAAATGAAAGTGGTCACCCAGATGTTGAATTTGTTATACTCTTTAACCTCTGTGTGACCAGTTGGTGATTTCAAATACTTACAATCAGTCTACAAATGCAAGAAAACAAAACAATTAAATGCAAATCACCAAGCAACCAATGAATTTTTCTTAGTTGCAAGGAAATTACTCTAATGTGACTGAGTCACAGCAAAACATTAACTAATCAGTGCTGATACACTCCTGTAGAACTCCTGCAGAATGACAAATCAAGGTAGAAAGAGAAAGAAAATGAGGACGAATGGAGGAAAAAAGTGTGGGCTGAGTTTTTTTTTTTTTTTTTAAAGGAATCTAGTTTTCATTCAATTCAATTCAATTCAATTCAATTTTATTTATATAGCGCCAAATCACAACAAATGTCGCCTCAAGGCGCTTCATAGATACAGAGAAAAGCCCAACAATCATATGACCCCCTATGAGCAAGCACTTTGGCGACAGTGGGAAGGAAAAACTCCCTTTTAACAGGAAGAAACCTCCGGCAGAACCAGGCTCAGGGAGGGGCGGCCATCTGCTGCGACCGGTTGGGGTGAGAGAAGGAAGACAGGATAAAAGACATGCTGTGGAAGAGAGACAGAGATTAATAACAGATATGATTCAATACAGAGAGGTCTATTAACACACAGTGAGTGAGAAAGGTGACTGGAAAGGAAAAACTCAATGCATCATGGGAATCACCTGGCAGCCTACATCTATTGCAGCATAACTAAGGGAGGATTCAGGGTCACCTGGTCCAGCCCTAACTATATGCTTTAGCAAAAAGGAAAGTTTTAAGCCTAATCTTAAAAGTAGAGATAGTGTCTGTCTCCCGAATCCAAACTGGAAGCTGGTTCCACAGAAGAGGGGCCTGAAAACTGAAGGCTCTCCCTCCCATTCTACTTTTAAATACTCTAGGAACAACAAGTAGGCCTGCAGAGTGGGAGCGAAGTGCTCTAATAGGGTAATATGGTACTACAAGGTCATTAAGATAAGATGGGGCCTTATTCCATTCCATTCCTGAGCGCAGGGGGTGATGCTGATAAAAAGACAGGATGTGAAAAAAGGGGAAAATGGGGCAAGTTTAATTGAGGACTGGAAGAGCACCAGAAGGGATGTGTTGAGAAGGGAGAGGTCTGGCTTGGGAACAGGAACTGGAAGTGTTTGTGTGTCTGCATGTGTGTCTGCATGTGTGTCTGCGTGTACAAAATGCACTTGTGACACAAAGCAGTATTGACAAGTGGGGCCGATGCCCCTGAGAAAACCTTCAGAATTCAATCTCATTGATTCCCACAGAAGAGTGGAGGACGCCGCCTCTGGTCCATGCCCTGAGTCACATTACATACACACACAATCACACACACAACCACACACATGCAAAGAAAAAACTGTACAGTACTGGTGCAAATTACCTAAATCCATGCACAGTAGTTCGATACGTGTGAAACCTAAGAATTTAAAAAGAATTATTTAGATACATTTTTCAATTTGATGTGGACAGAACCATCCGAGAGTATCAGTGAGCCATCACTGCTTTCGTGATCAGCGGCAATTCTAGAGATATCAATAGCTCCCAAACTTAAGACTTTATTATATTATCAATGCCTTTCCCTTTGAGAAAGTTTATGCCTGATAAACAGAATGCACGAGTGAATACATCCAAATGCATTTGCACATACATCTGCTCACAATATGTGTGTGACAGAGAAATGAAGTGGAGGAAGAGATTATAGTGGGTATAGAAGGGGTGGTGGTAGTGGTGATGGTGTTGGGAAGGGGGGGTGGCACAGAGTCCATGTGTTGTATGACCTTGGTCACCACTGAGGGGACCTAGTTTCTTGCCAAGCCAATCAATAAGCTAAACAGGCGGAGGATGGCTATTTGGAGCATGGGAAGCCAAACTCAAATACTGATAGTTTATCTGGCTGTCCCAGCACCACTTCTGTGCAAATATTGGACCAGCACATTTTTCACGGTGACTTGCATTTGGAAAAAAAAAAGAAAGAGAGTTAGAGGGGGGTGGTGTTGAGAACATTTATGGTTGAGTGCATACGTTTGAGGGCAAAATCTCCCTCCTTCCTCCATTTCAGTCAGTCACAACCCTTCACCCAACAAGTGAATCTCAACCAGAACAAACACCAAGTCTCCAAATTTTATTGTTAAAATTTAAAATGCACTAATGAGGTGCCGTGCAGCGAGGCTGTAAGAACATTTTAAGATATTTATTAAATTACAAAAATATTTAAAAACTCTAATCCCTCCAATAATGGTAAATGGTAAATGGCCTGTATTTGTATAGCGCTTTACTTAGTCCTTAAGGACCCCAAAGCGCTTCACACTACATTCAGTCATTCACCCATTCACACACACATTCACACACTGGTGATGACAAGCTACATTGTAGCCACAGCTACCCTGGGGCGCACTGCCAGTTGAACACTTCTTCAACTGTGTTTTACCATGATGTCAATTCTTATCTTTTTATAGTCCAGACCATCACATTTTGTTATATTTGTGGTAAATAGATAATAATGATATTATTATAGTCAGACCATAATTTAATCATAAACTGTAACAAGTAAAAAATATATATAAATACATTATTCCCATTAAAAACAACTGTATTATCTATTTAAAAAGTAATAAATTACTTTACTTTTTGTGCTCCTTGTAGAGATGTGCTGTGATGTATACATTTCTCATTGTTTAGATTATAAAGGACACCTGTGATGTCTTGTCACGTACTTGTAGTTAACAATATAAAAATTAAAACGTATATATGCCCATAAATCAAAACTCTACCCTCATAAGGCAGACAAAAGCAAAAATTATTTCACCATTACCACAAATCTAACAAAAACTTCACAGCTGGTAACATTAGTAATTCTGCTTTTAAAATGGGCTTCATTTCCTCTTCTCCATATGATGCAACAGACCTTTTTATCTGTCTTTTTGGTGACTGTTGAAAATTGAGCTTTGACTATTTGGTCAGGGTCAGCTTGCCCTCCATCTGGACTCCACTCTGGGTCCTGGATGTTTTTGCATCTAGCTTTATGTTAGCATTTTGGATTTGCAGATGCTTGAAGGGATTTGGTATCTTGCTGCTAGTGGGCAGTTATTTCCAACCTGGACACAGTTCAATTATTAAATAATAATAATAATATAAATCCAAATGCAAAACTTTACCTTATGAAAAGTCAGATATTTTCAATTTATTTATTTTTTAACCTCTTAAGCCCCAAGCCTACCCGATCTCCTGGCTTTTGCCCCCGTATCAGGGGGCGTTGGGGCTTAAGAGGTTAAAAAGGTACTATCTGACAGCTTAAGATGAGTTGAGCGTAGTGAGTTTAAGAGAGCTATTTTGGCTCAATGACTACAATCCAAAGTGCATTTTTTGTTAACTTTCAGGACAGACCAGAGCTGCCATTACAAAGTACACACTGTTGCATACCTTTGTCATAAGACTGGCCCTTTAAACTTGATTGAACTTGGATCCTCTTCCAATAAGTGTAGCTAGGGCAAAGGATTGTGTATCACAATTTCCTGAAAAGTATTGTGGTTTGCATACTTGCTGGTTTGCATTGAGAAATAATGGTATTTTTGCCATTTGACTAAAGAACACACCAATATTCTCTGAATCATCATAACAAAGTCTCCCCAGCCACATTTACTATTTCACACTTTGCACATAAATGTCTACCCAGTAAGGCAGCTTTTGATTGGATGAGAGAGAGTGAACACAACTGCCAGGCACTCAGTTAATCAAAACAGTTGAGTTCATCTATGGAGATCCTGCTATTGGCAATGGCAATAGCAATTCTATTTGTATAACACATTTCATTACACGTAACTCAATGTGCTTAACATAAAAGATAAATACATAGAACCTATAGTTTTACTCTGCCTTAAAGCAACAAATACCATAAAATAAATCATTACTACAAATAAATAAATAAATAAAAGTTAATACACAAACATGCACACAGCTAATAAGTGTAAGTTTAAGAATAAAAAAGTTTGGTTTTGAATGGGCAAACGGTTGTAATTGATTTCAGATCAGCCCTGTTCTAAACAACAGGACCTCAGTAACTAAAAGCCCCTTCAATACACGCAGATCGAATTCTGGGAATAGTTAAACAATCTGCACCTGATGACCTGAAAGGTCTGACTGGTTTATACACACTGAGTAAGTCAGAGGTGGCATTGGGGGGCCAAATCACTGAGTGCTTAATCTAATACAAGGATTTTAAACATAATTCTGTATTGAACTGGGAGCCTATGAAGTGACTTCAGTACCAGAGTAATATGGTCAACTTTTTTTATACGTTGCTGACTGAACTTATCTCAAACTCAGTTTGAGATAAGATTTTTTTTTTCAAATGCTAGAAAGCAGTTCTGGTTATTTTATTAATATGATTATCAAAACTTAGATCATTGTCCAAAATGATTCCAAGGTTCATGACTTGCTCACTGTGTTCCAGCAAAAGGGATGATAAATATGAACAAATATTCTGAATTTGACTTTTTGGAACAAAATAAAATATTTCCATCTATTTAGTTGTGTTTCAAGACATCCAGGAGTTAATTCGATTAAAACAGCTCATTAATTTGTGAACAGAGCTTACACGATCAAAGGAAAATGTGTGCAGCAAAAAATCATCTGCATTGGGATGACAGGATTTACTGCGATACTTTTTGATAGTGGGAGCATGTAAAGGTTAAAGATTAATGCACCAAGAACAGACCCTTGAGGAACCCCTGATTGATTTTTTATTTCTCCATATCAAAAATTGAAATAATTGAGAATCAATTGCCTTTGAATTAAAAGTCATAATCTTGAGTGTTGAAGGCAACAGCGAGATCAACTTGAGGCCATTATACACTGACCATGGTGCAAATAAAGCAACATGAAATTTCTGGGTTTTTTGATGCAAACTTGTCGTGTAACATATTTACACTCTGAAAGCATTACGTTTGTGTAGAAAATTCATTTTAAAAAGCAGGGGGGAAAAGGAAGTCAACATCAATCGATGAAGACCTGGTCCTGATGTTTCTAAACAAGAAAAGGAAAAAAAATTATTAGATTTTGATTTGATCTATTACTCTGCTACGTTTTGCATTTCACGGTTTGAGGATGAATCTGTATCACGGCCACTTTGGTACAAATTTCAGGATGTCATTTGGGCAGTTTGAGGTCTTGTTGGCATAGCTGGGAACACATCTGAGGAGGCACAGAGATCATTTCAGAGAGCCGGTTATTACAAAGCATCTCACTGTGTGTCTGAGGTAAAACAGCTAGCACCTGTTGCTAGATGCAGTGATTTGATTGGCCAGATCTGTTTGTTCGCATCACAAATCAGAAATATCGAGCTAGGTTAGAAAAAAATAAATGCCGCAAATTTGTTCAGTAAAATTACACAGTTGGTGTGAACAGTTGCATTAAGAACAGGTGAGTCAGAAAAATATTCACCAGTTTGCAAAGGCCTTAAGACTGAAAGTTTCTGTGAGTTGCCTTTTCTGTTCAGGTTATTAAAGACTTAAATAAGAGCGTTCTGATTGTGTTCTAATTGGTTTTGAAATCTGATTGGTATTTATCATAAATACTGTGAGTTAAAAGATATTTATTTGATTGTTAATAAACATTTTTGGGGGATTTTATTCTAGGACAGCGGTCCTCAAACTCCAGGCCGGTCTGCGAGTCGTTTGGTACCGGGCTGTAAGTGTTGAGGCTCGGGTGTGAAATTTATGGTTTTCAGGTTTTTTATCGTTTTTTATCATTATTTTTTTTAAATTGTTTTTATTGTTAACTCGGTTTCCCTGGGTCTTTTCCCATGTATTATGAATAAATCTTATTTTTTTTGGTACTGGTACTGGTTTTATTTTGTTGTATTTATCCGTGACACCTTAAAGGCCGGTCCGTGAAAATTTTGTCGGACATAAATCAGTCCTTGGCACAAAAAAGGTTGGGGACCGCTGTTCTAGGACATATTAACTCTGTGCCAAGCAGTCACTTGTGAGCTAAAGAAAATACACACCTAGTTTAAACAAAAAAAGTAAAATTCGATTTTACTTGTCAAAAATGCAGTATTATTGGCTCATAGGTCAGAAAAAACAATGAACAAATACGAAAAGTTCTAACAGTAAAGTAAAAAGGTACATTTTGTCCAGAAAACAGAATTCTGCTAACATATGCTATCTGGTCAGTTGAGTATTTATGACGGGACTTTCTACCTTAATACAACACATCTCCATTTATAATGACAAAAGACACTGTGAGTGCAGCTAAAACAAAGGGTGGCCAAGAAGACTGTTGCTCATGATCCATGAAGTTAAAATAGTGAATGCTATTGGTACTGGAAGTTAATATCCTAATATAGCTGAAAACCCCATAAATATAAAGGTTTTGTTTTTTAAGTAAACATGAGATGCCCATGTTGTAGGTCCATTCACATGATTAGAAGTTAAACATCCACATGGCAAGATGGCAAGTTTTTATCATGGAGGAGGAATTATGTCAGTATCTTGTTGATGACATGATATCTGTAGGTGTTACGGTAGTTGATAAGAAAAGAACACCAACAAAAAAGATTGGGTATGTGTGCTGACGGTGTCAAAATATCAACAGCAGAAACCCACACCCAAGCAGTTGTGTGTGAGAAGGAAAGAACGACGGTGGTTTATCTCTAAGTGAGCCGTAGTAGATGACGGCATCTGGATCTGATCAATAATAGATGAATGACACATGCCAACCACTGTATCCCTACCACTCTGGAGAGACACCAGTCAATCCAAATGTGTGTGTATCTAAGCATTAATGTGTGAATGCAGCAGTGAGATCCCTCTGAGACAATTCAAAGCTAAGAGAAAAAGAGAAAAGTAATAGAGAGATAGATAATTAGACAGACAGAAGGAGGGAGGGTGAGGTGAAGTGACGGGGAGAGTGCCGTGATTTTCCCATCAGGTGGAGAAGTCAAAGCCAGCTCGTGTTGGTGCAGCGGAGACTGGAACAATGACTTCAAGAGCAGCGCGCAGCAAAACCACATTAATTATTAGAGAGGAGCGATCAAAGCACAACTGTGACATGAAATAAATGAATTAAAGCTGGAAAAAAAATATCGCCATCTGGACGAAGGGTTTCACATCCCAGAAACAACTCACTGCTCAGATGCCTGCCTTTGTTTTTTGCCCCTTTTTTTAAATCCATTTTCACTCATCAGTTGAATACTTGTACAATATGTAGTCCGAACAAACATTTTCTTGTATTCATATTGTTCACTGGTTGGAAATGTTGTAGTTCATTTTAGTTTCATAAATAAGATACACTTTGTCTACTTAAAGAATTGTTATTTAAGACGACCGGCCTTTTCGTGTTCACTTTTAGCTCACGGCTGGAGTCAGAGCAACTGTTGGCCTACTTTCACATAAAGAAAAGCAGGTGTTGTCTTTGTCCAGATTTGAAAGCAACCACTCCAAAGGTTACACTGTGCATCTTAAGCTCACTGAGGAACAGCGGACCTCATATGCTTATGGAACTGGCGTGAGGGTCATGGGAGTTTATGCATCCAGTCTAGACATGTAATGTGGAATTGGAGGAGGCTTATGCTCATGTGCCCTCAGAGACCCCGCTGAGGGAAATTTGGGACCGTGAGATTTCAGGGCATGTGTTACATGCTATCCAGTCCTTATATGAACTGTGTATGTTTTCAGTTGGTCTTGGGCTCAGCTAAGTTGCCCCTCGCTGGTGCTGTTTCTGATTTTCATGGATCTCAAACCCAGGCTAGGTGGCAGAGAGTTGCTGCCCCAAGCAAAGAGGTTTAAGCACTTCTGTATCTTGTTCAGAAGTAGCGTAAGATGAACAATATGATCTGTGCAGCATCAGTAATGTTGGCAATGGTGTGTTATAGCAAATAGCTGAGAGCTGAGGTGCAAGCTGAAGCTTTCAATTTACCAGTTCATTTATGTTCCATTCGCTATGAGCTCTGGATAGAGACCAAAAGAAGATCTTTGAGGTTCCTGGTGCCGCCTTAGACATCCAGCAGTAGGAAAAAAGTACAAGCAGAACTTCAACAATAACTTGTTGAAGTTCTGCGCAATCTATGATCCCTCCGTAATCACGGTGCTGTGATTTTTGGGGGGAGGGGTTTGTTTTGTTTTTTGCATGCATGCATAGCTATTTGAATACAATTCAGCATACAGTCTAGTGTATTGGTCGGTTCCTTTTCCTTTTTTTGGGACATGAAACTGCTATTTCCTGTTGTATTCCGCTTTTGTGCACAGTATCAGTATCTTTACTGGTATTCACCTTCCGTGTAACTAATGAAAATAAATTCATTGATTTTTTAGATAATGTTAAGCTCTTCCTTTAAATCCTTTACTGTTGCCCTAAAGACCTTAAAGGCTGCAGTTTAGCAGAGGCATGTGATTACAGACTGTGTGTGTTTGAAAACATAGATGGCCACTTTCTCTGTCTGCAGCTCTGGCTGGCCAAGCTGGTGTGATGTTGTCTTCCTGTTTCAGCTCCTCCACTTGGTTCTGGCACGTGTCCCCTTGCCTCTTTTTTTTTCCAGCTATTTCACTCTTTCCCTAGCTCGCTTTCTCTCTTTTCTCTCTCACCAACATGGGCACTGCTCCCTTCCCTGACCATCTGGGCCTCTCCTCCGCAAAAAGTGTCTGTGTTATTATTATTTATTGTGCACAAACCAACAGGCTTGTATGAGGTGGAGTTTCAGCACTGTTTTCTCCTCAAGAGGGCATATATGTCTATGTCTCTGTTAGTGTGTTTGCAATATGTGTGTGTGCGTGAACTGTTTGCGAGTCTGTGTCAGTAGAAGGTTCTTCCTTCGCCAGGTGGACAGCTGCTACTTAGTAGCCTTATAGCCCAGCCAGAAAAGTCAGGGATAGAGAGATGGCAGCCTTAACCCTTAATGTGCCAACACATTTGCTTAAAGTAGACGGTTTTACTCTACTTTACTTTACTCACTAAAACTTGCGCAGTAAACAAAGGCATTGTAGCTTTGCGTATATTGTAGATGCACATATATATACACATTGTACAATGCTTGAATCCCTGTGTGTGATTGTATACACTGTGTATGATCTACATCTGTATGTTTCTGAGCCTGGCAGTCAGATTTAATACTCTTATTCATCCCTGCGGCCCCGTCTTTGTCTAGTCCTTAAATGGAGGTTAAGTCGCTTCAGTACAAGCCTGGATGAGCTTAATCAAACCATTAGGGTCCTGAGCCCCAAGGAGCATCTCATCACCTCCTACTGAGATCTGCTTTAAGACATGGTGGCAGTGGGAAATCTCCGGATTAGATAGGCTCTCAACGACTTAGCGATCTCCCTCTAGCTTCCACCCCTCTCTCTGCTCTCTCACACTTTATCTGATTCGGTTAAAAGCACTTTCTTCTTTCCTTCTAAGAGTCCTAGAGTAAATGCAACCAAGCAAGTGCAAAGTACAAACATAGCATAATAAACTTCATTCAGAACCACTGTTGACAAAAGTGACTGATTTCCATCTGTAGTCATTTATATTTGGTGCCAAAGGGCCACTGACCACTGGCCAGAGGAGGGGAGAGCAGCAGCAGCACCACTGACAGCTGATATGGCACTGACAGGAAAAGAGGAGATGGGATGGAGGTGGGTTGCAAAGTGGCTTGCAGATACATTTGCCAAATGTGTTAAAAGGTATCTGCAGAGCCATCACCTGAGGTAACCAGGCACTGACAGTGGACCGATCTACTGAGACTGAGGCTAAGTGTGCCTGAATAAATATTATGCTTTTTTATTATTATGTTCGCTGCTTACCATTAAACTAGACTTTAATGCTGGTAGACTGAGGAGAGACTTGTTATATGGAATGACCTCCAGACATCCCAGAAAGTATCCTCCTGTCCTTGAGTATTCAGTGTTCCCTCTTTCCAACAATTTGGAACAGTGAGCTTACCCAGAGTGATTCTCTGCTCCAGTTTTCCATGGGCCCTAACCTTAATTGATTTCACGTACTACATAGAACAGTGGATTGTCTTCCTGAGTGTTCTTTTATGGTCAGTGTCCAAATGAGGGGCAGTTACAATGCTTGTTTTGTCCCTGGCCTCTTTATTTGGCTGCTTGCATTTCAGTGTTCTTGCTTTGATAAGCAGCATCAGAAAGCATTCTTCCATGTCCCCATGGGATGATGGGTATTAGTGTTTTCCGAAGAGTCTGGAGTCCACTTCCTCTGTAGCCTTCGTCCAAGGGGGAGAAGCGTGTCAAAATTCTTCCCCTCAGTCCGACTGATGCTCCATGTTAAAAGATTAGAAACAGTGGCTTAATTTGAAGGGAGAGCTTTGGAAATATCAAGAAGAGGCCATCCTCCCCTGTGTTTAGCTTGTAGGAAGTGGATAGAGATATACTCCATTGTAAATCTTTCACCGTGACATTTGTTTAAAAAAAAAAGCTGGGAGAGGGAGAAAGAAGGAAATAGGACATATTCTAAAGCCTTTCTGTTTTGCAGGATTTAAACAAACGCAAAAAAAAGGGATAAAATCGGCTTAGACTGCTGAGACAAGTACATCTAAGAGAATGCACAAAAGGAGGGGTGTAAATGGCAGATTCTTCCCTGCTAAAAACTTATCAAGCACAGGCTTTGTGCTCAATCCATTTAAGTGAGTCCCTAACACGCCCCTATTGTATGCCTTTAATGGTCGAAAAGTGACTTGTGCAGGGCTATCGCCTCTTCATGGGGATTACAGCTAAGTGCTTAAGTTGTAGTGAAACCCGGATTTACTGATGGCAAAGAGAAAAGAGCAAGAGAGGGAGGGCAGGAAAAGGACCCTTACCAAGGATTTGTGTCAGGATCGTGCTGTTCCCCTCATCTGTCTGTGGCAGGACAACTGCTCCATGCAAACCAGCACGCAGGCGCACACATGTAGCAATGCTTTCGCACAACACTCTGTTATTGTGCATGGTTTTATTTTCCTTGTCATCCCTTTCCATTAGTCCCTCTCACTTTCTCTCTCTTGCCCTCCCTATCTTTCTCCCTTGCCCTCTCTCACTATCATCCCTTTTTAATTAATTTCTAGCTGTGCTGCCGTATGAGACTTGGCCCTAGAAGTGTGTACTCCTGCAATTTCAGCCCTCATCTCCTATGGCTGCCAGAAAATGACTCAATGCTACTTGCTTTTCAAGAAGTAGAGGTAAATAAGGACCATCAAAAAAAGGCATAGAGATTTTTTTTTTTTAAATGCGCACACTAATTACATTTAACGAGTCTTAATTCAATTTGTGGCACAATAAGACAATAAACAATGGTTTATAGAAAATGCGTGAAAGGTACTGCTTTGTGCATTCAAAAGTTGACAGCAGTAGTAGTTTAAAAAGTCTAAACGCTGTCTTGGGAAGAACTCCATCATAAATATGGATCCAATGGTCAAACAGTTGGAGTTAGGAGTCTGTGTCTGACAACCTCAAAGCCAACTTCACAGAGCAACTGGCCAGATGTGCAGAAGTATGAAAGCTGGCAGGGTTTGAACTTCACTCTCTGGCTGTTTTTTTTTTTCAAACTGCTTAATATTTCTGCTACTTGTCAAGTTAGCAAGTACAGAAATATGACTTAATTTACTGCTTTACACAACCTGTTAGTTGTTATGCAGAGTTGGCGATTTTCTCAAATTGTTTATTCAGATTCATTGTAACTGGCCCAGCAAAGCCTGAGATGCTGTTTTTTGTAGTATGGTCCAAAATCCCGGAATCTTACATGTTACACAATTTAAAAAGTGTGTCTTTTAATATTTGTACCTTTCATGCACTCCAGACTTTAAGTTCTAACCAGAAACGCTTAGGACATCTTTGCAGCTGTTTTTTGACATATAAACCACTGAGTGTCACTTCAAAACATTAAATAACCTGATTTAACTTGCATGTATCAACAAAGAAAATGAGCTCCTGTCATCAACGGTGAAGCTTAGAAAGCACTATCACTTTCAGATATGAGCAATATGATACACATACATTTCAAAAGGAAGAGGCCATGATGACACAGACGACAGACGAATGTCCAAGAGAAAACGCGTCTCCTTGAGCATTGTGTGTTTGTGTGTCCTTTCCCTGAGCTAACAAACTGTATGAAGGTAAACTCAGGAGCACCTGCCCCTATTGTCATGCTCTCACCCACCCACACTCGCACACCTTTCCCTTGAGCATACAACACCCAATACTGAGTAAAGATGAAGAAAGGGCCAAGCCCTGCATGAGGCAAAGGCTACCTATTCAAATAAAGACAGTGAACGTTTTTGTCTTTTCTCTCACTAAGCCTTGATATGTTCCTCAAAGCCACTGGGGCCCATTGTGTGCCTCAACCTTTGTTGTCTTGTGTTTAAGCGGGGTGATTATAAAGATGATGATGATGGTAATGATGACGGCGATGGCAGAGGCTTAAGGAGAAGCAGCTGCCGAGGGGATGAGAGAAGCGCAGACAATCAGCCTGTTTACTCAAGAAAAGGTACACTTTGGACGTTCAAAGTGGTGCCTGCTGAATGGTGACTGACTTGCGTGTGTGACGTGTATATGTATGCCTTCATGTTCGTCTCACACACTCTGCAATTACTGCTTCAGGTGGATTTCTCTTCACCTTCTGTTTGCCATTTAACTGGGGGCTTGTATATAAAAACAAAACAAACTAGAGGACTATGACACAGTAACTGAAGTAGTGTAATTGCTTTAAACATATTAATACATATCTAACATAGTATTATGGTTTCTGTGGTTTTACAATATTATGGGAATATTACCTGTTTCATGTATTACATGCAAATAAAAGGTATGTTGACAAGACATAGAACTTTTACTCAGTTATTGCTTTGTGTGATTCTTAAAGGAGAACAACTTAATTTTTCATTTTGTTTGTTTTCTCACTGTAAGCTGTATTCTGCTGCTGCTCTACTTTTTGAAATTAACTAACACTGTGCTTGATTGTAGCGCTTCTTAAAGTGACAACTGTTACATTGCACATGGCTTAAAGGTACAGTCAGTCCTTTTTTGATGCTGTTTAAAAGAAACAAATTGTGTTAAACTTATAAATATACAATACAGCATACAATTATGTCTTCCAACAAGTCGATTGTTGAATCATATACTTAGAATTAATCCATCCATTGAAGTGTGCATCAGTTTATACAAGCTGCATAAACATGCTTATTTATTTCCAAAATTATTGCAATTGCTTATTGACAGCAGGTTAAACATGCGATCCTCCCTTCTCCGGGCAGCTGTCAACGAGCTAGCTTAGCTAAACAGTTGGTTATAAGATAACATTATGCCAGCTAATGTTAAGCTTGAGTAAAAAATAAAAATCACACTTTCCGTCTGATAAACAGTTTTTGATTATGTTCATTAGATTCTCACATTGTACAAGAGTTTATTTAAGAGTTCAACAACGTCACATTCACGTCAAAGACAGCTTCTCTGATGCCGGCTAACAGCAGCTAACAGAGACTAACAGAAGCTAACTGAAGCTAAAAGCAGCAAAAACAGCAGCGGTTACCAAGAAAAAAGTTCAGCATATCCTTAACAACTCACCTCAGTATCACTGTCAATGGAGAGAAGTGAGCTTCACTGACTCATAGACTCATATCAGACTCCTTTCAACACGTTTCACAGGATCCTCCACAGTAAATAGACGTGAACAGCAGCTCAGGTAAACAGCAGCCTCACAGCCTACACTCGCTACAGATGAACAACAGCCAGAGTTGTTTGTCTTACATGTTTATAGTTTTAAATGTTGATAAAAGTTATTATTTTGTTTGACTGTCATTGTCTGACTTCACATATTCAGTGCCCATTCCAGGCACTGAATATGTGGCATCAGTGGATTTAGTGGAAACCATCAATGAAAGTGACAAGAATCTCAATAACCCTTCAACACCCGTTCTGTCACAAGTTCTTTTTTGGGGCAATTTTTTTTCTTTGTCTAGCTACATGTTTGTAGATGATGTTTCTCTATAATGAAGCAGTACAACGAAGCCTGTTTAAATTTTGAAAGTGTTTTTTTTTTCTTTCTTTCTTTTTTGTTGTTGTTTGTTTTGTGCAAATGCCTATAATCCCATGTTAAGACATTCATCAACCTGCTGTGACTTCTCCATTTGTGGTGGCATGACCTGCTCTCCTATCTTAGAGCCTGTTTCCAGGATTTGCTGTCCCCTCATCGTAGCAACAGTGATATTTTCGCCCTACTTAAGCTCCAGATGCTGAGAGGTTCCTTGTACTGACACTGCTGCAAAAAGGCCAAAGAGGTTAATGCACCCAGGGAGGGAGAAGCAACCAGCTGTTGGCCTTCTACTGTTTAAAACCACCTCCCTTCCATCTATCCATCCCCTCTCTCTTCCCTGCTATCCTATTCTCCCTCCTGCCACCCCTCAAAGGAAGAAAGTGCAGGCAATAAAAAGCGCTCAAATGTTAAAACATCTGCTGGGAGCATTTCAGGACGACCAAGAGCGTCTTAACTCCTCCTGAGTAACAATATGAGACCATTTTCTGGGCAGGGGCGACAGGGACTTAGAAAGAGATAAGAGGAGATAATGGCTGGATGGAGGACTTGGGGGCTGCAAATGTACAATCAGGAGGTCCGGGTGGAGATGGGGGTAGGGAGGGAGGGGCAGGAGGGAGAAAAGGAGGGAGGAGGAGGGTCTTGGGGGGACAGAGGAAAGTGGTTTGGTAAACAATGGCTTTGCATTAGCATGATAATCTGAAACATGCCTTTATTTAGATAAAGATGTAGGTTACACTGGGGGAGGATGGTGTTTTTATTAACACGAGTGTGTTCAGCTGTATGCATCTCTGTAAACATATGTATGCATGTTGCAAACATGAGAAATGCACTGATGTACAAAAGGACTCCTGTCCATGGATGTATGGACATGTAGCTAACACTTGCTATTGCAGAGTTACTACAACTCACAGCAGTTTACCAGTCAGTGAAGCTGTAGTTTGCAAGTGTTACAAGAAAAAAGACTGTTGAATTTATGGTTATTACAAAAATAATATTTAATGCACACACATAACCACAATAAATGTCTTTGGTTTCCTGCTTGCTGTTCTATTTATCCCACTCTCAAACTTATGTTTATGAGATTTATTTGCATGACAACTATGATTCTCACAAATGAGGTGTGTAAAGATAAAGATATAAAGATATAAAGGTATAAAGATTTAAAATATCATGTCACATTTGACCTCTGACTTCTCTTCAAGGTCAACAGATTGAGCTGAAGAGCTAACTAATAATAATGGTATTTAGCACTGTTTAAAAGCTGTTTCTTACTTCTAGTGTTTGTATTGACAATACATTGCCATATAGGGATTAATATATAGGGATTTTAAATTTCAAGTTACTTTGGGCATCTGACCTCTTCGTCAAGGTTAAAGGTCAAACCTTCACATAATGTCTTTTAAGTTTAAAACTTTGCTTAAAATTCTACTGACTTCATTTGTAGTGGAAACATTTATGAAATTCTCCTGTTATATGGGGATTCTAAAGATCACATTACAGTTTGCATGTAAATTCATGTCACCTTTGACCTCTGATCTCACTTTTACATTTCACATTTGCCTTTCTTTCAAGTTGATCCCAAGATGCATGTATCTTTAAAAAAAAAGTATTGTGAAAAGATAAAAATATACTGCTGTGTAATATTATAGAATCAGCTCAAGTTATTGAAGTCGAGTTATCTTTAAATAATACCGATTATCCATTACCTACTCCTGGATAATGTTTGTGTGATGAAAGTAAAAAATCATTTTTGAATTTTGGGCAGTTTTTATAAAGATCAAACTAAACAATGAGACAGTGAACTGGAAAAGCAGGAACTTTTTTTGCAGTGTAGCCACCAAGCAGCGACACTAATTTTAAAGCCTTGTTACATTTCATAATAAGGCTTTAAGATGGCATACACACATGCAATGGTGTTTCATGTCCTCATCGCATGCCCTTGTCATGTACACTGAAAGTGAGAAGTAGCAACAACTGGCTTTACTGTGTCTTGGACGTACAAGACAGATGTGGAATTTTGAGGTTGCGTCTTCTCTTTTAAGTATCCGTTCCGTCCACTCTGACGCCTCTGTGGCGCGCGTGTGAGTGTGCATATGTGCTAATGGAGTCTAATTGGATAAATCTGTGTTATACTTTAATGTGTGAGTGGTGTGAAAAATGTGTGTGCATGTGTCAGTCAAGGCGCCACTCACCCTGATAAAAGCCCTTTGACACTCAGCTGTTTAACAGCTCAAACTGTCTTTGCTCAGTGGATTAATTGCACATACACACCGACACACATACACACACAGCTTCGGTGACCTCCACAATACCTCCAACACACCCCTCCCCAATTTAACAAGGAATAACTCGTGAGTATGCGCGCGTACGTGTGTTTATGTGTGTGCGTGTGCAAACTGGAGCATTTACACACAGATCCATTGGCCTGCTGAGGGCGTCCTTCTCCGTACGGCCCCGTTCTCTCTGCATTTTAACACTGTGGTGACAGGTGCTGGTCCAAGAGACAATGGAGCTCCTCCAGAGCTGGCAGCCAGCACACCAGAGACAGAAACAGAAGAGGCAATTGTAACTCTGTGCACAGGAGAAGCATAATAGACACTTTCCAAATGTATTCTTTCTCTGCAGTTTTGCCTAAATTCAAAGGTGAGAATAAGAGGTTTGAAAAAGGTGAAAAAGGAGTTTAAGACACCGTGGCATTGAGAAAGAGACTAAGTGAACTTTAATGCTACAAAGAAAAGGAGAGGCAAGTAAAAGAAAAAAGGAGCATGAAAGATACGGAGCTACACCCTGCTCACGGTTCTTTCAACTCTAAAGGAGACAAAAAACTGTTGAAAGTTTTCAGCAAGTCTTTGATTCCACCAGTTTGCAATGTGACTCCTCGTGAGCACAAAAACGAGATGTCAAAGCACTTCTCTTTTTTTAACGCCTTAACCACACAATACAAACTGCTGCTGCCAAATTGGATTCGATTCAACATGCTTGGTGGTTTCTGGAGTGTATTTTTAGTAATAGTGTAATGTATGTTTCCTGGGTGAGCGCATATACAAATATAAATTTCCATTTGGCCCGTGGTCTGTTCAGAGATGCAACCCCTCACCCATTAAAATCCTTGGAAAGCATTGCTCATGCACAGAGGCACTCAGCATTTGTTTTCGAATGTGAGCCAATTTTTTTTTTATTTCCATGTGTTTTGGTGAGAGTCTAACATGTTTCCAAAGCTGATAAAAAAATTTCAGAAGCGCAGCTCCTTTATGGACTCAGCCAAGACTCTTTACCTGCTACTTGCATTTACCACAGACTCTTTTAATTCTGTCCAAAGCCAAATGTCAGAAAATCGGTACAAACAACAAAATGGGTAGCTGGTATCCCTATTTATACAGCTATTTCTATAAGGGTTATATATATATATATTCTATAAGGGTTATATAACCCTAACCCTAACCCTAAAATTACATCTTATTCTGTCTAATACTGAGCAATGATGTACTAAGAGACCTGGACACAAGATGGAAAAAAGCTCAGTGACACATACTCTGAAAATGTTTTGCAAACTTAATTGAGGAAATACCTGGATGGTCCACATAACTGCAAACAATTCAGCTCATAGAGCTGTAATAGTAGCATCTTTAATCACTGACGTCATAGGGCATATAAGACCAGGATTCCAGTCAGCCGAGACAATTTACTCTGGGTTTAAATAAAATATCAGTAAATACATAGATCTTCTAGATTTTAAAAATATTATTGATTTAAATAGATCAAATTCTGACTGTATAAAAATGTAATTTCTGTTGTATTAGCCCTGCGACAGGCTGGTGATCTGTCCAGGGTGTACACTGTATCTTGCATTATGGCAGCTGGGATAAGTGCCAGCTTTACTGCGACTCTGAATTAGATAAGCATAAGAAAATGGATGGATGGATAATTTAACTAGGTATTTATCCCCATTATATAGCCACTGATGATTCTGATGATTTTGTGCAGTAAAAATGCTTTTGGAGCCAATATGATGAATGTGGAACTTAGTAGTAACACATTTGGCTGACAAAATCGCAGTAGAGCCTAGTACTATTCTTGAGGGCGTTAGGAACGGCTTACCATTTAAGGCTTGGACAATAATGATTGGATCTAAAAGAAAAACTGAAAAAGATACTTCAAAGATTTGTAAAAAATCTGTTAATGTTTATTTACGTGGTGCCAAATCACAACAATAGTTGTTTCAGTGCTAGTTCTACTGCAAGGTAAAGACCCAACAGTTGGGGACTGGTGTTCCCAGCAATCAGATGATCCCTGAAGAACAAGCACTTTGCAACTGTGGGAAGGAAAAACTCTCTTTTAACAAACAAACAGGAAGAAACCTCCTGTTAAAAGAGAATTTTAAAAAATTTCTGGCAATAAAGGGAAAATTATTCTAAAATTACAGAGTGGTAAAATAAATCAATAAATACGAGTCACAGAAAAAATGTTATGTTATATACAGCAGTAAAACCTTCGAATGCTTTCTTAAGAATCCTGTATATAAGAAAGCTACTTTCTGCTCCCTTATTCATAAGGGGTCGCCATAAACTTTCTTAAAATGTAATCGTTTTATTACATGTAGCGCGTGGGATTCATTGTGTATTTTCTATTTTTGTCCATCTTGTGATATTAACTGTAGCTTGCATTCGTGTGTGTGTGTGTGTGTGTGTGTGTGTGTGTGTGTGTGTGTGTGTGTGCGGTTGAGGAGGATACCAAAGTGTGTGTACTTGGCATGTCAGTGGGCGCCAGGTGCAAGGCTGGGTTGTAATCACGAGTATGACTTCTGCTCATGACAAACAGGGTCTCTTTCACATCTCTCCAGGGGCCACTGTTTCCTGGTACTCTTTGTAATGGGAGGAACACGACATCACAACAACAAAGAGGATCAAACAGTGGTCATTCGCTGAGTCAGGATTAAGAAAAACCACCAGTCAACACAAAACATGCGTGACTGAAGGAGGTCATTTAGCGGCGCGAGTTCTGGCTAAAGGTAGCAATGGAAAGCAGGTGTCGAGAATATCGTATGAGATCGTTTTCTATGTGGAACACCTGCTTTATAGCTTGGCAATGTAACACTTAACGATTTCTTGCTCAAATCTGGCATGCAAAAATATCCACAGATCAAATTTTTTTCTGCCACTGCTTTGTTTGTCTGTTTTCCGACTTTAGCTCGGGAAAACTTGTAGATAAGATCGGACTCAATGCATCTGACCGTAATTTCAATCGTATATCTAACACCAAAGCCTGTACTTTTTTGTTTTCTTTCCAGAATTCCCCGTCCAGCCTGTGATAACCTACCATCAACCCGCCCCTACCCCTGCCTTGTGGGACAGGAAGTGAAGCAGCTCAGACGTACTGTACGGTCCCTCGCGTCTGGGCCGGAACCAGGATGTGTTGCTAGGCGCAGGGATGATTGTGTCAGCACTTGCTGGCCGCTTCGTTTCCTTACAGGTGATCTCCTGAATGGACAATGACAGATATACGTTTCCTGCTATTTTTCACTTCTGCAGGAGGGGATCAGACAAACACAGGACTCTGTGGCCATGGGGCCACCTACATAAGCAAGAAAGCAGGCTCCTAAAGTTAGCAGAACTTCAAACCAGCAGAGACAAAGACACAATCAGCCAACCAGCCACGAGACCTCGGAGTGACCCCGTGACCTCAGATTGTAGGTGGGTGTGGGGCCTGGTCAGTGGTGGCTTCAAATCCGGGAGATGGAGGGTAGATGATGAGGAAATATTGAGGAAGCCACTCTTGATTTCTGACGCGTTTGATGAACTCTGATGGATAGAAGGTCGAGGAGGATGAAAGGGGTACGGTCTGGCGGGGGGGGGGGGGGGGGGGCAGGGGATGTGATGAGGAGTGGGGGGGTGGTGATGGCGTGTGGCAGGATAGCCGAGGTCATTCATTTGATTTATGAATTTTCAACTTTTTCTAATGGTGATAGACTGCAAAGTGTGTGGCAGGGAACGAGGAGGGGGGGCTCAAAGGAGGGACGGTCACGCTCTTCTGATTGATGACAGGGGTGATTAATGCCAAAGGATATTACCCCTTGGAAAAAGTGCTGGCCCCTCCACTAAAGTTGTGTTTTGCTACATGTCTGGCAGACGAGCGATTTGGCCTTCTTTGTTTTGTGATGACATTTTAAAGAGGGGTCATCTCTTGTTCGCAAGCAAGGAAATATGTTTTTGACTTGTGAAGAGTATTTTAGTCTAACCGGACTACATCAAACTTCCATAAAAATTGCAAGCTGGTTAGAAAAATCAAAATTATATCTTAAAATAATCGATATAACGCAGAATCCTTTATTACTTTACTACAATAAATATAAAAAGTTTTGTTTTGATGAGATTATCATTAAAATTGTTGTTAAAATAAAAATGTTACAACACCTTAATCTGCACATATCTGCTCCCTGCTGAAAGGCTGTGGTTTAAGATTAGCGCAAATCATTGAAATTATGTTAAATGCACAACAAGTAGCTAGCAAAAGAAAAAACAAACAAATAAACAGTTTCCCCTCATTCATGCTGCAGCTCTTCAGGCTAGACAGTCAGTCTGGAGTCTCAAAATACAAACAATGCACCCGATTTTGTGATTTCTTCTCTTATTATAATAATCATGATGCTTATCTTGAGTGGCACAACTCAACCTTAATCTGTGCTTTCTTATATTCTTAGGAACATAATCCCTTTTTTCCCACCTTTGTTGTCTCCCTTAATAGCATTTACTCTTCATGACATATGTAAAACATTTGTAATCCTTAATGTACATGAGTTTGTTTTTGCAAGCCAGGGCAATGCATGCAGACACATGAGGAAGCAACAGGAACCCCTCAGGTCAACCATGGTCTGGGACCTCTGCTCAGTCATCTTGTTCTCAGAGATCATAAATCATATGAAATCTACCGGTTCCGCTCTTCTTCAAAGGCCTTTGTTTTACAGCTCCGGCGCAGAGGTTATCAGCAGGGCAGCAGCAATAGTGTGTATAATAGACCTACTTACACCCCCTGATAAGATACAGTGACACTCTCACTTTTGGCTGTCAATAAAACAAGGGAATAAGGGTGTTTTTTCAGGCTTTGAATTATATCTCATCAGTGTGACAGCAGCACCGCTTTCTGATGCCGACGTGTCTGCCAATGTAAACTGCGGAAGAATCGTTTGGGTTCCTGTCTGTGAGTTTCTACGACTGACCCTGTCTGGGTGATTAAATAGCTCTGTGCTGCGGGCTTCGGCTCCATCATCCTTGGCTGGATCAGAAGGTTATACACGCGGCCGTGTACAGTAGATATTGATGCTGTCAATAAAAGTGCCTTGGAGTTATGTCACCCGACCAGACGCTCCAAGGTTAAGCGGTGTTAAGCACACCTTCTCCTCCTTGTTAGACGCTGTTGGTCTCAGTGTCAATCACACCATATGTCAGCCTCATTTATGTTTGCTTGTTTGCTCGCAATGACAACTTTTCTTGCTCTCACCACTGTACCCTCTCCTCCGCGCTATAACACACACAACTAATCGTAGGTCACCCTCACGGTTATGCATGTGTTGAACCAAGGAGGAGAGGAGGGGTTGGGTTCAGGGCATCAACTATTGCTAATCACTACCACTATGGCTAACATTAGCCCTGTGGAAGTAGTAGCCTAGCAGCCGTGTGATCTCCAGCTAACCTTGCCCACGGGCCTCTTTTGTCTGCACGCCGCACACGGCTGGCTCTATCCTCTCTCTGTTATTGAGCGGGTTGGAGGGGGGCTAAATCAATGGCAAATCGCTGGCACTGTTCTCAGGACAGTGACCGAAGCCCAGTCTGTTAGCCCCCTTTGCTTCCCTTCCACCGAACTCCCCCTTTCTCCTGCCTCCCTCAGCCGGTCCTCCACCCCTCAGTCACCATCCCCCAACCCCTCCTGTCTGATTGACACTTGAAAGGTGGCCGAGGACGGGGCCGGAGGCGATGTTCCACGCTCTGGAACCCTCCGTGCAGGGGAACAGCTGGTGACATCTGCAGAGAGGCCCACAAAAGGCAGTTGAAAGCGTGCAATCGCGCCCCCTCCTTCTCTTCGTCCCTTGTCTCACTCACTCTCTCCTTCTCTGTCTCACCCTCTGTCTCTCTAACCCTGCTCACCCTCCTCGTTCTTTCTCTTTCATTCTCGCTGCTCCTGTCTCCCCCTCTCTCACTGCCTCAGATGTCCCCTCTATCTCCTAAGAGCTAGCCCTTTTGTCTAAAGCACTGATACAGGCACCCAAGCGCCTTTGAATCTCATGCTTTAAACTTGAAGAGCTTACGCTGGAGCATGTGTGTCTGTGCAAAAATAAAAAGGGGGGACGGAGAGAAAAAGAGGAAAAAAGAGGGGATGGAGAATGAACGGCTGTATGTTGTACAACAGCCAAACAGCAACACTTTTTTGCTCTTTAAAACAAACTCCCTCTAGTCATTTTATTTATTTATGTATCCACTTCTTCACTGAGCTTCCACCCAGTGTCTCTGTGTTTGATCTTCTTACATGGAAAACTATCAGCTGTACTGATATCCACGTGCACACGCCCAGTTAAAAGCTGCCTTTTAAGAGGTCCCATTGTCCCTGTTCAATGGCATTACCCTGGCTCAGCTCACAGTGAGTGCTTGGGAAGCGGAAGGGGGTATCGACTCCCGTTAAAAGAATCCAAACGCGTTCACTGACGAGACACACATCGCCCACAGGAATGTCAAACTTCCGACCCGTTCCCTGTCTGCCCCACTCCCTCCCTATCCATCTTTCTCTCTCGTCGCTTCATTTCTCTGTCCTAGAGTCAAAGGCTAACTCTGTGCTATCTGTTCTCCAGTGTTTTTGAGATGTTTCAGTTACATGCATCTTTAAAAATTCATGCATAATTGTTTTGTCAGACTAAATTCCTGAATAATGGTTATCATATGGTTATCATATCAAATATAGTAATCCTTTGTTTTTATCATTAGCAAAACAAAATCCCCTAAAACGTTTCCTGCCTATTTCATTTAGCCACACCTCACACTTCCAGCCTCCTCCTCTTTCCTCTCTCCATCTCTGTTACCTCCTCTCCTCCTCTAAGAATGTAAAGGAGAGGTCAAAAGGTCGGCGTGCTCCAGGTGCCCTCCTGGCATCAATATTTCAGAGCCGTGTGAATCCCTCCTTTCAGGGAGCCAGTCTCGCTGACTGAAGGTATCTTCAGGACCCAGGGGCTGGCTGACGGATGAGCACAAAGCGCCCGTCAAGCTCCAAGCAGCACCGCGGCATGCACTGTCCGTTTTAAGTGTGTGTTTGTGTGCATGTGAGCTTGTGTTGTGTGTGCGCAAGTGGAAGGCTCGGGCAGCTCCCCTGCGGTCTCCTTTGTTGGGCTAACCTGCTGTTTGAATGGAGTGGGAGCTGTGAGTGACAGAGGAAAGTGTAGCTGGCGGTAAAGTGAGATATTGACCTCTCAATCACCATGGAGGGTAAGCAGGAAAGTTAAGCGGTCAAAGCTTGCAGGTGAACATGCAGCGAGATCTATGTAGAACCCACCAACACGTCTGAAGCTCAGGCATGCTAACTGGAAAGTGTGAATAGGTGTTTATGCTTGCATGTGAAACTTGTGTCCGAGATTTTAAAAGTGACCCGTTCCCTGTTGGGTGAAGCAGCGGTGCACCCAGCTAGCAGGGTGCACTGTAACATGAAACAAGATTCCCCCCAATGATAATATTCAGTTTCAGCTCTGCCAGCGCGTCCTGTCTGCCCCTGTTCAGAGCCCCTCCAAGACAAAGGGGGAAGGAGCCTGGCGGGGGAACAGTAGCTTCTTGTTATTATGACATGTGGTAACATGAACTCCTTGGAAGACTTCTCCTGTCATCCCGACCTGAGGTCCTCTTTATTCCACAGGCAGGGGATGTGGAGGTCACAACCTCCTGGACAGATTATGTTGGAACATGCCGCGCCGTGTTGAAACTGACTTGAATAAGTTTATTGGCTAAGCCGGTGATGGCCCTTTGTGCAAACTCCCTTGGGAGGCTGAATACAGATTAGTCCATGGATTGACTATTCATATTGGATTGTACTTCACCTGAGTTTTATCTGACATCAGCCTACTTAATGTCTATTGCTTAGAACTTTTAAAGCGGCAGTTTAACCCAAAATCTAATGCACACATCTCTTGTCTGTAATGCCTTTTATCCTTCTACTGGCTGTAGAAATGTCTGCTTTCACTTGACTGTAATTAAATGTCTTAGCTTTAGCTTTGTCTTACTAAGTTAAGCCTGGATTTCAATACCTGTTTGATATTTATACAATTACATGGCCAAAAAAGTAAGCATTTGGTAAGATGCTACTCCCATTCTACTGTCTACAAAAGAAGCATGCAGCCAACAAGATTACAGTTCATTTTCCAGGTGGGCACTTTTTATGTTTACATCATGTCAGTCATTAGCTACAGTAAGGTTTGTGGATTTTTTTAAGTAGCTTTGCTATGATTCCTGGAAAAAGATATTACTGTTGAGGTATTTTTGGCATTTGTAACACTACAAGGGCCTTTTAGGTAAGCAGTTAAGAAATGGACAGATAGATGGCTATACGAGGCAAGATAATATTTAAAAAAAAAAAAAAACAACCTTATATGCATTTAAGTAAATAACAAATAGCACTACAGGTCAGAGGGAAAACATGTAAACTTCATTTTGGAGTGAATTGTCCCTTTTATTTTGAAATTTCAGCATGGCATGATGCCAAAAGCTATCTGCAGATTTCTTTTAGCCATTTTTTTAGGTTTCTGTATTTCTTCTTTTTAACTGAGATTAATGATGTGAATGAGACTTGATGTACAGTATACAGACAAAACTATTGGCCTACACTTTTTAAACTTTGAATTCCCTCCCATTGCCGCAGGTGTATAAAAATCAAGCACATCTGCCTTTACAAGCATTTTTAAAGCCAGACTTTACAAACGCTTGCACATTTGAGAATGGGACATTTATGATACGTTAATAGGATGCCACCATTGCAAGAAGTCTGTGAAACTGTGAAATTTCTTCCCTGCTAGATATCCCACGATCGACTGTAAATGCTATTATTACAAAATGGAAGCCTATAGGAACCACAGCAACTCAGCCACAAAGTAGCAGAGCAAGTAAATTTACAGAGCGCGGTCACTGAGGACTGAGACGCACAGTACGTGGAAGTCAGCAGAACTCTGCTAACTTAGCCCCCACAGACTTCCAAACCTCCTTTGGCATTAAAATCAGTGCTAAAGCTGTGCACTGGGAGCTTCATGGCATGGGTTTCGGCGGCCAAGCATCTCCTGTAAGTGTACCAAATGCATACATTTTATCAGTAAACGTGCCAAGCATTAAATCGTAGCTATGAAACAAATGGGAAATTTTATCTTATCGATGTCAAGGCTGATCATCAACACGAACATCTTGTTGGAAAGCCAGTAAGGGCTGCAATAGGCTCCGATTTCAATTAAAAAAAATCTTGTTGGTGTCAAACTAAAGACATAATCAAAGTATATTTTTAAAAGTAAATTTAGATGATAAAAAGTAAGCATTTGTCTAGATGTTTACATGAGATCATAAGTCTATTGCTTCCCTCACAAGTCCTAGAAAACCTGTTATAAAACATGTGACGCATTTAAGCCTCGACACTTTTTTTTCTCCTGCAGGTCAGTCTGCCAGACAAAAAGAGTCGCTGACACTTGGCTTCTGACAAAACCGCGTTATTTTTAAAGTCCTGTTTTGTTGCACTATTAATATTCTCACTCTGTAGTCCACGGCAGGGTTCAAAGGCGCACGCCACAGCGTAGGAGATGACAAGTCTGCTGTGACGCTGGGCGAGCCAAAAAAGTGACAGCAATGTGGCCACTCTCTCTTGTTAACGAAATAAATAAATGTGCTCTGAAAAGCCAATAAGCGGCGGGCGGGATGCGGAGCCAAGGATCGCTGCGTCAAAAACAACTGCTCCAGCCATTAATCTCTCTAACTCTCTTAGCTCCCCTTCTCACTTTCTCTCTCTCTCGCTTTCTCCTCAGAGAGAATTACTGCCATAGATGTATAATTCACGGTGGTTTGGCTTTAGAAGGCAGCGGTTCTGTTGGAAAACACGGTGACAGCCAAGTTAGCGCACCCTCTCATTCAACTCAGCCACCTGTTCACTGGGGAGGGGGCAGAGAGGGACGCTTGATTTATATTTCATCTTTCCTCCCAATCTAATGACTTTGTTGCACACTCCGGGCTGGAAATTGTCTCATGCATTAAATATGACAACTTAAAGGAATCTGAAAGCCCTGACATGATTGAGCACTTAGGCAGACACTTTTGGTTGTAGTTTAGATTGCTTATGTCAAGTTTAACTTGTCAGCTTTTTATTCCCAAGACCAGCTCGTCATTTCAAGTCCAATCACTGTCACTAAGTTTAAAAGAATGGCAAACCTTTGTGCATTTAAGGGTACTTAACTCTCTCTAGGTCTCGCTCCTAACAGCAGTTTTTACTCAAACATTATTTTCTCTCCAATTAAGAAAACTTCTGTGTCTATACATATTGTGCTTGTATTGCGCACAGTACATGTATATAGTAATTGTGCGATTACTGCTCTACACATGCACGCCCATGTCAACACCATTTATTAGCATGGCTTCATTTTTGGAGGTGAGGAGGAATAACAAGTTAGAGCTTTGGCAGCCGTTTGCTCTCGCCCATCTGCGTGGCCCCTGCATCAGTCTCAGGGTTTCCTCGCCGATGATGAGGGCTGTCAGGGGCTTTTTAACCTCCTAACTGCTTCTCCCCACCGGCCCTAATCACACATTAATGACATCAGGAGGACCCCGGGGCTGGCCACGTTGTTGCCTGCGCACACAGAGTACTGATGAAGAGGGCAATTACTGACTAGCAAATAGCATAACCTCCACTGATCTGCACAGAGGTTATGGGCTATTAGCACACAGGTTACGCTCACAAGATACGGCAGAGGCTTGAGGAAGGATCTGGTGCTGAGAGTAAATGGGGAGGTGAATGCCTGTCTGAATGCACGTGTGATAGAGGGAAGAGGCTCTCATGTACTGGGAAGGAAGTTTCGTACATTTGAGTAAAAGTCTTCACAAAGTCTTATGTTTACCAAATAAGTGAGTGATGATTGATTATTATGCACAAGAAGCTGATCTGTGAAGATCTGAGTGGGAAAACTATCCATATTTCATTAAAAAGTCTTCTCCCAGACACACACACTTGCCCCTTTTCTCTCTCTCTCTGTCTCTCACACACACACACTTGTGCTACGCTCTCAGTCCTGTCCGTTTCCTCGCGCGGAGATGAGTGAGAGTGATTGTATGAAATATTAACAGGCCATTTGCTGCTCTGCTCCTCTGTTTGAGAGCTGGATGTTGGCCCTGCGTCTCTAGTTCCTCTTTGAGGCCATCTGCTGGGTATGGGCACCAGGGAGGTTTCCAGGAGGGGGCCCTGTCACCCAGGCAGGCCAGCCCAGAAAACAGCACTGCCCTGGGGATCGATACACCCGACCTGCTGGGTGACAGAGCATCAAAGCTCTCCAACCTGCCAGATCAACGTACATGCCACAAGGGCTGCTGATATGTAAACGCTGCTGCTTACCATCAGGCCCTTGGGGAGCCACCACCACAGTCTTTGTGGCACTTCTAAGGGGCTGTTTTCAGTGTAGTTTATGTGCTATTTATGTTAGCCTTTGTAGAGTGGCAGTTTGGTCACAGAGCCTTGACAAAATGCCCAGGATCCCTTTAGAGAGGTTTTCCTTTTCCTTCAAAGGCTGCTTCCCTTGTTTAAAAATTTTATTATTGGCTAATTATTCTTTTCTGAAAGATTAAGTTAAAACTAAGAACTTATTTGTGAGTCAGAGTGGAGTTTTGGAGGATTAAAGATGTAAGTAGTTACATAAATGTATACACAGTACATATTTCCATACAGCAACCAATTTGGCACTGAAAGTAAAACAAAACCCAATATTACCCAATATTTTTCTTTCTAGTGACATTTTTCCTTTCATGACCTCAGTCAAATACACTTTGGAGCATGTATAGACAATCTTTGCATGCAAGTGTGTGTTTACTGACATCTGATGTCCTGGTAATGGATTTGTCAGTAGCAGAGAGAGGGGCTGGGCCAGAGTCGGTCTTATGAGGCCCATGGGTTAAGGAGGCTGCATTAGCCCACTGCTAACTGATTACCGATCAGACAGCTGGTACGTGCACGCACACACATTCACACACATGCCAGCATGCATTTATATGTACACACATGCACATTCGCATGCACTTAAACCTGCAAGTAATTAAATGCTCCTGAAATTAAAAAGCACTAATGTAAATGCTCAGAGATAAACAGCTAATTTTTACGAGGCTTTAAGAAGCACTCGAGTTATTTCTTGACACGCTGTGAGAAAAAAGATTTTCTGCTGCGTGTCATCATTATTTACTTATTTTACCAGGCACTGAGTGCAATGCATGACCTAAAAAAAATTACATTCCTGCATGAAACACCTTTGGGAAAATATGACAAAGTGCTGCGATGGATTAGCATTAGCATAGGGTGTCACGATTATACTCATCTCTATTCCAGACCAACACTGGTTATCTCTCTGGCAAAAGAGTCACACACACACACACACACACACACATATGCATGCACCACCAAGACCTGTTTTAGCACACACACATGTAAACACTCACTCTTTCAGCACACACACCACATTTTGGCCCCTTCTCTGGTAGTGTGCATGTATGCGTGTGCCAGGACACCGGTGCCATGAGTGTCCATGTGTGACGCTGGCAGCACCTGGGGCCCTCACAATAAAAATACAGCCATCATCAGAAGTCTTATTCACAGACCAGCACACCGTTACCTCTCAAACACAGAAGCGACCAGTATGATCCTCTGGCCCCGATCTCTGAATCCAGACAGCATTTAATCGCCGCTTCACTCATGAAATCTGCTTTGATTACTTGCACATCAAAAAACATAAAATCAAAAACAGACTTTTTAAAAAAACATTACATACATTTTTGATGTCTTCACGTTCTGGCTTAAGCAACACAGATTTCTAATATTTTGCATCCACGAAGAAGACTTCTCAGCACCCTGGACTGAGAGCTGCATTTAAGAGGCTGCAATGCCACAGCGATAAAGCCACAAATGGCTCATGGAAGTGTGACACAACAGAGAAGAATAGACGCGATAGTGTGTTAATGGATGATTTTAGTGTCGGATTACACCCCACGGGACCAGCCATGCTACATGCTCACAATAAGGCTCAAAGGCACTCAGTCGCGCACACACACATGCACACAAATATTTTGTTGCTGACAAATTGTAGTTTAATTTGTATTTCATACCTGGACCGGATTTAATTTCAAAAGAGATTTAATTTCAAAAGCAAGGGACAAATACAAAAAAGTGTGTGTGACAGTGTGTGTTCGTGTGTGTGTGTGTATACAACAGAGAGCCCCCATGTAATGGTTAAATAAGGCAGATTGAGGTGTTAACATCATTATTGCACATTTGCTCCCATGAAATAAAGCATTGTTTCCTCAGTTGCCATCACGATGGGAATGCCATAATCCCAGATTAAAAAGGATGGGTTAGCAGACACACTGTTACACACAATGAGCCTTTTGTGTTTGTGTGTCTATGTGTGTGAAGCGTTTTTTGTTTACTGTACAGCTTAAACACCTGCGAGAGGGAGAGAAATCTTCTCATGCATTCAATTTAGCAATGCGCAGCACTCTATTCAGGACCAAGGCCGCCCTCAGATGTGCACATGGCCACAAAATCAACATCTAAAGTCTTACATGGTGTTTTTATAAAAATGTGTGTTTATGTAAAACAGGCTTTGAATATTCTGATAAATATCCAAAGACTCAGACTGAGCATTCAGTATCATGTTTGCCTCATATGATTTAACCTATCTAGAGCCACACGGGGTCTCCCAGGCCATGCTCAGGGGCTAAGGGCCCCTCTAAAAACGCTCATAGTTCTTGGTCAGTCATGCAAGAGAATCTGTGGGTCACACAGCAGGCTGGAAAAAAGCAGCTCGCAAGTTGCTCACAGTGACAGATGTCCTCTGGAAGATTTCTCCATCTTTTTCTAAGCACTCCCACTCTATCCACCTCCGTCACCCGTCCCTCCCACTCGAGGCAGTGAGAGGTGAACCCGGCATGCTTAACCTACTTCCCAAGACCTGGCTCTTTAAATGGGTGTGAGTGCATCAGTGTTTATGCGTTAGGATAACCTCTGAATACTTGTATACTTTGACATCATGAGCTCTTTTGCTGTAACAGCATGAAGTGTTGTGTATGTAATGGAAATGACTTGCAGCATTGCCCCTGACTGATCTCAGGGTTATAAAAAGCATTAATTATTCATGTTTTGATTTTGTGTGTGTGTGTGTGTGTGTGTGTGTGTGTGTGTGTGTGTGTGTGTGTGTGTGTGTGTGTGTGTGTGTGTGTGTGTGTGTGTGTGTGCGTGCGTGCGTGCGTGCTTGTGTTTCTCTTTATTTGAAGAAAAGCCTGCGATTTATAACTCTATAGCGAATTGGTTAAAGCACTAATGATGTTTGTCAACATCTTTGAAGATATTGGCTGACCACGCCAACCACAAGAACAAATAAGCAAAACATTATAGGAATCAATTCTGTCAACTCTTGTAAGATTTAAAAAATTGCTTAAACAACAAGTTTCCTCAGAATATTGTAACACTTATTAAACAGTAAAATCACAAACAACCAGACAGAAAAATAAAAACACCCTAAATCACTCTTAATTTCATCTTTTTTGATGATCAAACTCACAAGACTTTATTCACTTTGGATGTCGTCTTAAACTAGCAAGCATGAAAGAGCTCATCTGATGTGCACTGGAAAAATCAGTATTACCAAACCGTTACCGTGTGTATTTTGATAGTGAATTCTTTTGAACATAATTTTTTCCCCCAATAATGTAAATTAATCATCCTTCTGATCATTTGCCGATGCCGTTTTGTATCTACTACCAGTTAAAGGTGGAGAGATTCAACTGTAAAAGGATTTTCGGTGTGCACATATTATAAAATAAAAAGATACAAAATATGGTAATTTAAGGGAACTGTAAACAGTTAAAGAAGGTGGTAAAGGTGTAAAAACATTTTTGAGCTTTTAAGATTTGGTGTATAAACCTAAAGTCGCTCCGTGTCTGCACAGACACATCATCCTGGTTGTCCTAAAGGTTGTATCTTGTGGTAACTAACTCCTCTGTGTCATTTACAGAGACAACGATCAATCAGTGAGATGAAGGCAGGGAGTCTTCACATGAAGAGAAATTAAACAGTGGGAGGCAGCAGCGAAGGGAGGAGGGAGTCTCTTAAATATAGAGAAATTAAACAGATGAAGGGGATGGTGTCTTTAAATACCGCTCAGCCACTGTACGGCCGCCCTCATCCTTTAATGTAATGAGAAGAGGCGGAATAAAAGGCTTGGCCCTAGGATAAAAAGGTGATGCCGTTTTTTATTCTTCTTTTTTTCCCCTGAAAGCCTTATACTAATGTAGATTAGATGTTAAATCTGACACACAGAAGGGTGAAGCTTTCGTTAGAGTTTGTTCACCTCATTTCACTTGGCCTGTCCTAAGTTAACAGGAGATTGCATGATGTTCTGGTCATATAAAAGAATATAGAATAGAATATAATAGAATTCAACTTTATTGTCATTGCACATGTCACAGGTACAGGGCAACAAAATGCAGTTTGCATCCATCCAGAAGTGCTTTAGCCATGATATAGATATATTACAAATATATATATTAGCAATAATATAGATATGTGAGTATATTACATATATATCATGGTCAAAAAAGGGGGGTCTGAAGTTGAAGAGTCTAAAAAAGAACTAATGTGTTGTTACCTAAGACTTAGCAAAAAAACGAAATAAATAATAACACGACAAACACAGACACATGCACACTAACATAGCTGCACATGCTTCACTATGTATCACAACGTCCGTCCACCTCCCCTGCACTGATATCGAGGATAAATAACATTTGTTGGTCAAGCAGTTCATTAGTGAGTGGCAGAGAAGAAACAAATCTGAAATGTGTGTGTGTGTGTGTGTGTGTGTGTGTGTGTGTGTGTGTGTGTGTGTGTGTGTGTGCGTGTGTGTGTGTGTGTGTGTGTGTGTGTGTGTGCATTTTCTCTGTAATATTAATCCCTATAAAATCCAGATTTCTCAATCCAGAAGCTCAAGCTGACACTTTAAATAAAATCATTCTAATCCCACATGGTAAGAGAAATGAAAATGAGGAGATTAACATGATGTGTGTGTGTGTGTGTGTGTGTGTGTGTGTGTGTGTGTGTGTGTGTGTGTGGAGGTGGTGGAGGGGCTGAGTTACCATCCTCTTCCTCTGTTCTCGCACTCACCTCTCTCACTCTCTCGCTTTTTCCCTACCTCTCATCCTTGAATCCCCGTTGCTGCCTCAAATGAGAGTGTCATCTCTCTCGTCATGCTCAGGGAGGGGCAGCTACACAGAGCTCATGTGGCCCATTTGAAACACTCAATTTCAGCCTTCAGTTTACCCGTTGTGTATGTGCGCACATCCTGTCTACTGGGGCAATGCAATAACTGGGCACTGGAAAGGCCACTGATCTGATGAGCTCACTCACTTTGGTCACTGACTTAACTTCATGAATCGATGGTGCTGAGTTTTAAAGTATTGGAGAACACAAATGAACGAATAAACACGGTCAACACAACACAACTGGGCCGCAGTTTGAGCAGCTATGGACAAATCTTTTTGTGAGAAACGGGCGCGATTGAGTGAAGCTTGCACCTCTAAGACGAGAAGGTAGAAGACAGTACAAATGAAGAAACTGAAGCAAATGCATCTAATGAGGAAGCCAAAAAAAAGCGCTTATAACAAAACAAAAATGACAACAACAAAAAAAGAGAAATTCATTATGGCTCTTTTTTTTTTTAAAGTTTGGATTTTAGAGCAGAAATGAAAAAAGAATAACAGGTGTCAGCCCGAGGCAAGAAATGAAATGGGGGAAAAGAACTACATCCATATGATAGCGCCATGAAATTTGTGAAGAAAGCCAGCAGTGATATAAACTGTAATGAAATTTACCGCAACTTAAGATAAGATATAAGGAATACTGGAATATGTTTAAATTAAAAGGTCAAGCCTTACACTTTTCCATTTATTATTTTGTTTTCTTTACATTTTTGCAATTTCACTATAATTCTGAGCAATTTCTAAGTTGTGTGTTTTGGAAAACTGTAAGTAACAACCAAAAAGCAATAATCAAAACAATAATAATCATTACTACTATTATTAGTATTAGTAATAGTAGTAGTATTCCTAAAGACTTGCATGTTTAAAGGCCTTCATTTTTATTCATGCATGGTCAGGGGCACTTCTAAATTTGATTGTAAAGTGTGTGTGCTAGTGGGGCTGAAGATTAAAAACACATTGACATCACTTGAAAAAGAAAGAAAGAACATTCATGTGAATAATCATTAAAAAAAAAAACAACAATAGAAACAAAAATAATAAAATAAAAAGAAATTGACTAACAAGAGGAGCTTATAGAGCGTTTATAGGGCTCCTCTTAGCAAAAGAAAGTGTGTTAGACACAACAGCTTGCTAAAGCTGACCAAAAGGATATGTTAAGAAAGAAAGAAAATTAAAGGGAACATTAAACTTACAACCCTAGATCACGGGTGTCCAACTCCAGGCCTTGAGGGCTGGTGTCGTGCAGGTTTTAGACATCTCCCTGGGTCAACACACCTGAATCAAATGATTAGTTCATTACCAGGCCTCTGGAGAACTTCAACTTCAATGGGGCGAGCGTGGCTCAAGAGTTGGGAGTTTGCCTTGTAACCGGAAGGTTGCCGGTTTGAGCCCCGGCTTGGACAGTCTCGGTCGTTGTGTCCTTGGGCGAGACACTTCACCCATTGCTTACTGGTGGTGGTCAGAGGGCCCGGTGGCACCAGTGTCCGGCAGCCTCGCCTCTGTCAGTGCGCCCCAGGGTGGCTGTGGCTACAATGTAGCTTGCCATCACCAGTGTGTGAATGTGTGTGTGAATGGGTGGATGACTGGTTGTGTAAAGCGCTTTGGGGTCCTTAGGGACTAGTAAAAGCGCTATACAAATACAGGCCATTTACTTCAAGACATGTTGAGGAGGTCATGTAGCCATTTAAACCAGCTGTGTTGGATCAAGGAAACATGTAAAACCTGCAGGAACCTTGAGGCCTGGAGTTGGACACCCCTGCCCTAGATTCTTTCCGTGAACATCAGGTGGCCATCTTCACCATGTCTATATGCCTAAATGCATCAGTTTGCTGCCAGGTGATTGGCTGATTAGGTATTTAATTCACAAGCAGCTGAGCAGGTGTACCTGATGAAGTGGTCAGTAAGTGTAGGTGGAGTATTTTTTTTATCTTTTAGCTCACTGCTCACGGTTCACTCTATTTTTCAAAAGGCCATTTTTATTCCCATGAAGACAATTTTGTTTTTCGCCAAAGGAGGCCCAAACACTGAACCAAAACGACAAACAATTAATAATTAGTGGACACACTGATCAGGCACACCACTAACAGATGAAGGAAATACAAAGATTGTCTGGTTATTATGCAATCTTTTGTTGCTAAAGCTTTGATTTTTGCATTATGAAGAACACAGAACCCCGAAAAATGCTCAGGGTCAACTTAGGGCAAATAACCCAAAGTGTCAACCTGACATCCAAATCTAATCGAGTATCTGCAGGACGCACAGGAGGGAGGCTTCATCCTGAAAGATTAAAGATTCACAGCCAACATTTCACCAGACACCACACAACACCCCGAGAGCTTCTATGTTTGTGACTGATGGATTAGACCTGATTGGCAGGAGGCAATGGACCTACGCAGTACCAGGAGTATTTAATGGCTGATTGTGCAGAGCATTTAGCAGTCAAATGTTTCCCTCAGGAAGCCGTCGACTATTAATATAAGCTCATTCTACATGAGTTTGCATGACGATAAATCTTGTGCTTGCATCTAAAGAAAAACTCTGTGTATCAACAGATTGTTGATAGCCAGCATCCCCCTATTTCCCTGTATTTTATAATAACTAGCAGAAATTATTTGGAGAAACTAAGAGTTCCTTTCCTTCATGTAACAAATGTGCAACATCTTTAATGGTAGACAGACTTAAAAATAACAAAGACTACATAGAAATTAAATCACAAGTATCCCCACTCTGAATAAATCAATTCTAGCATGCAGTTGTTTTGTTGTTGATTGACAAATAAGTTGGAAAGTGCACCCTGCAACCCAGAAAAACCTTCCTAAATGCCTTCAGTTTTGGTGGTGAACTCTTCACAGTCACTGTTTTTACAGCTTAATCCAGCTCTTGTCCTGCTTCCCTATTACTTTATCTCTCCATCTCTGCCTCTCTCTGTCAGCCTTCCTCCGCTCTCTCTCGCTCAATCGCATCACCTCCATCTCAGCTTTTCGTTTAGACATTTCCCTCTATGCCGTGTTTCTCTCCTCGCTTTTTTGTTAACCCTCTCCCACACACACTTTATCTCCATATGATTCATTTGCCCTCTCTATATATCTCTGAATGTCCTCCCAATCTCTCCCTCTATCCGCCCCCTCTATATCTATCTCTTAAGCACATCCTTTTTTCTCCTTCTCTCCTCCATCTCCACCGTCAGCCCTTCCTTTTAAAGGATAATCTTCAGCTAAGTGGACAGCACTTCGGTCTCTCTCGTTCCCTCTTAACTGACCATCTGGTAATCTCAGGATTCTCGGTTGAACCCTAGCACAAGAGGGAGGGGGGCTGAACAGATCAGCTAGCCCGGAATGAAGGCCCTGAACTGGGTCAAGACAAGGCCAGTGCCTAAGTCCTGTGGGGCTGATGGGACCAAAGTGGGATGGAGAAAAGGCTGATGCCAGTCAAAGTTGGAGAGAGATCATGAGAGCAGATGGACATCATCTTTTCATCCTTCTATCCATCTATTTTGTTCTCTCCCTTCAAGCTGTGTGGCCTCAACTTTCAGATGAAAAGACAAAAAAAAAAAATTCTAAAAAAAGGAACTGGACTGTTTGTTTAGAGCGCAGATTAAACTGTATCACTTGGCAAAAACAAAGATTTGTCTGGACACACAAAAGAGCCCCGAAAGGAGTAGGGAAGTCAGTTAAAGGACACAACACTGGATGCATACACATAACACACACATGTGCAGAGGTTGTGCTGATTGTAGAAGAATCACATTGTCTCCTTACTAGAGAGAAAAGAAGCCCTTAGTCAGGTTACACCCCCATGAGCAGACACATACTTAGCTGTTTTTTCCCCTTTATCCTTTTCACAGGTCAGCGGGTGAATAAAGCCGCTGTCACTTTCCTCTGGGAAACGTCAGTGACAGGCGGATTGGCCACAATAAACTTCCGTACAGGAAGAGGAGATTCCTGCAAGGAAAAGGCCAGGAGGATCAGGAACGGCCCCAGGCATCACTTGTCCCCTGGCTTAGCTAAAGACACAGAAAACAGCAGTGTGTGCAGTGGCATGCACAAACTTTTGTAACATTCATTCTTTCGGACTGATCTCATCACAGTGCATGCCACAAAGAAAACTAAAGCTAAAACCGGATAAAAGTGTAAGAGCGACTCCTAAGGCTGAAGTTTAGCAGACATATGAGTAAATTAACGAATTTGCAAAGAGGAATCAATCAGATTGACCTGATAATGACAGGAGAGGACACATTAGCTTAGCAAAATTGTTCAAATTTATGTGCAATAAAGTTTTTGACAATCCCATAAACTTTGACAAGAATAAGGATAAAAGCAACAAAGGCTCAAGAAAAAGAAATGTTGTGTCCCAGTTACTCAGATCTGATTCTTATGAGACCTTGAGCTATAGCACATTTACAGCTGAATGTTTTATAATACCGATCTCTTCAGGTGTCTTTATCTGCTGTGTAAAACACAAGTGGCACCTTAAGACAGACACGGTCCATCTCAGAACAGTTATAGGTCAGAGGAGGGGAACTTATTCCTATAGCTATTCATACCAACAGAACAAAAGAGATTGTGTCCTATTATGGGACTTTCCTCTGTCCGAACACTGGATCTGCACCGGCACAGGTGCCACTGCAACTCATTTATAGTCAGGTTAGGCCATGGTAAAGGCATGGAGCCGCGGTGTGTTGTTTACACACACACACACACACACACAGTGAACACATTGCAGGCAGCAGAGTAAAAGAAGCTGCTTATGGGTGTATAAAAAGAAAATTACTGTCTCTTCTAAGAACTACCCATTGCATCTGTGAGTCTGTTGGATATGATCTGCACAGTGTGTGTGAGTGTGTGTGTGTGTGTGTGTGTGTGTGTGTGTGTGTGTGTGTGTGTGTGTGTGTGTGTGTGAGAGAGAGAAAGAGAGAGAGAGAGAGAGAGAGAGAGAGAGAGAGAGAGAGAGAGAGAGAGAAATATTGAGAGGTTAAGAAACTTGCGCAGGTGGACATTTGCCTTTTTCAGGTTATATCTTACTGTTGTGATAAGTAAATATTTCTCTTTTGCTGAAGGTTACATTAATGAATATAGTGCATAACTGCTCAAGCATATGCATGTGTGTGAGAGTGCAACTGTGTGTGTGTGTGTGTGTGTGTGTGTGTGTGTGTGTGTGTGTGTGTGTGTGTGTGTGTGTGTGTGTGTGTGTGTGTGTGTGTGTGTGTGTGCGAGCATAACAGTGAGATCTTTTATCTCTCTCACAATGATGCCACAAATAGGCACATGGCTCACTATTCTTGTCCTCTCAGGACTCCTCTGGCGTTCTGGTGGATGTATGCAAGCATACAAGGGGTTAGGGAGAGATTAGGATCTATGTGTGAATATGTGCACATCAATATGCAGATATACACCTGTTTCCAAAAGAAGTTGGGCTGCTGTGCAAACTATATATGAAACAGAATCCAATTAATTACAAATCATCCAAACCCCCATGTTAAATTATGAATAGTACAGACACAAAAGCTCAACATATCAAATGTTGAAAGTGAGAAATGTTTTTTATATTTTGTTGTTTTACAGATATAACACTCATCATGGGCATGAATGTCATGGTAGGTTTGAACTTTCTTTTTTCAAGGTGAAATTCTTCATGCAGGCTCAAGCCTGCATGATCTGGAAAATACTGGAACACCAGCATCACTGTGCACAGTGATGTGAGTTTTACAATGTCCTGGACTAAGAAGGTGATGGCCAAGAAAGAAGCCTCTGCTCCACAATTAATACCTTCAAGTTTGACTGCAGCCGCCCACACGGACAAGTCAAATTCCTTCTGGTAAAGTTTTGTGGTCAGATGAGGCAAAGATTGAGTTCTTTGACCACAAAAACAAGAGTTTGGGTGTTTGGATGAGTAAAGGCTTTCAAGCCCAAGAACACTACAGAAGCTGTAAACTATGGTGGCGTTAGTATCATGATCTTGGGCTGTTTTGCTGCCAGTGGCACTGAAAGTTCTGCAATTCTTCAACTTCACCTCAAAACAGCAGCTGGACAGTTGAAACCTGGACACAGTTTAGTGTTCCAACAGGATAATGATTCCAAACATACATCAAAACTGGTTTTGTAATAGATAAACAACAGCAGGCTAACATCAAGCCTCTCAAATGGCCTTCCTAAAGCCCTGACCTCAACCCTATTAAAATGTGTGAACCAAGCCCAGAAACCAACCAATTTAAATAAACTCTGCCAATTCTGCCAAGAAGAGTGGTCCTGCCAAAATTACGCTAGAGGCTTGTTGATGGCCACCAAAAGCAACTGGTTGTATGGAAATTGCTATGAGACATTTGACCAAATATTAGTGTGTAAACTTCAAACTGTGGGTTTCTTACGTCTGTTTAACGCGGTACAAGCATTTGCGAGCATTTCTTGCTTCCGTTCAGAGGTTTAGAAAACTTTTTGTCATATATTTTTATTCATTATGTAACCATGCAAGATGCAGAATTTGGTTTGGCATTACCATGCTGAAATAACCAAGAACCCCTCTGCTAGCAGTGTCTCCCCGCAGGGGTTTGAATCCACCAACCAGCTGGGATATTTGTGTGTGAAGCTTTTATGTTCCCCCTATGCATGCACAGGTTCTTTCCATGTACTCCAGCTTCCTCCACAGTTCAGAGACATGCATGAGTTATCATGTATTCTAAATTGATTATACCCTATGACTGTGATACCTTCAGGCTACTGTAATCCTAAATTGGATAAGCATTAAAGGGATGGTTGGTTGGTTGGTTGGTTGGTTGGTTGGTTGGATGGATGGATGGATGGATGGATGGATGGATGGATGGATGGATGGATGGATGGATGGATGGATTGGAAGTGTTGTCTAGACAGTAACATATATTTCTCCAAATCCTGTATACATATGCATTATTTACCATTTACATGGCCTCCATACATGTTTTAGCTAATCAGTGTCACATAAACTAAAACACCCCAATTGTCATTTATATTTATTGTAAAGTAATTAAAAAGGCCTTCACAGAGGGAGTCAGAATTTCAAACCTCCTCCCCAATGTTCCCTCAAAAAGACCCCTTTGATACCCAGTCATGTTGTTGAGCTGTTACTAGGTTAAAAAGTAGTTGTGTGATGTTTGGCCAGGTGTGAATTTAACACTATACAAGATTTCCAGTCGTTTCTTATCCGTGTAGCAACTTTTTTTGAAACACTGACAATCAAATTCAAAATGATAACATGTTCACTGAAAGCAACATTTTATTACATTGTCATGTGATGATTTAGTGCTTAAATCATTTGAAAGTTGTTGCATTTTGTTTTATTTTCATTTTATTTCATTACACCACGCAACTTAAAAAAATAAATACAGTGCTACATTTATTTAATTTTCCCAAACATATTGTAACTGTGCTTCAACAAAGTATTAAAAAAACCCAAAAACATCTCAACCACCTTTCTCTCAGAAAACAGCATTTTAAATTAAAACACACTCTTGCATATCATTGGATTTATTGGCAACTCTGAGATATTTTAGAAATTGAATTTTAGAGGAAGTAATCAGCACGGTGGTTTCATGCCAAGCAACACACAGCCGAGATTTTCTTTTCCAATGTGGGTTTTGTCTACTGTAAGACCTTCAACTGGAATGCCAAGAACCAACCACTGCGTGGATTGTTTGCTTAGCTTCTCCCTCTTCTCCCTCTGCAGCCATAAAAATCAGGGGAACTATAGTCAGTAGATAACTCAACACTTCATAAGGTCTTTGTTCACTTTTATGTGTCTGTTTGCTATCTGCTCTATTATAAGCCTGTACACTTGGCTCTCCTGACCGGTCTGCAAAATCCTCTCCTTCTTTCCAGAAACATTATACTTCCTCCAGAGAGGGTCATGAAAGGAAGGTGCACCTTCTCAGCCAAATTCGGCACACCCTGAGGTAAATGGAACAGAGGGAGCTGATTGGCCGAGAACACCTGTGCCAAGTAGGCACACGACAGGATGAGGGTGTCAGCATCCCATCCCCCCCACCCACCCCCATAAATGCTTGCTTCCTGCTGTTTTGCTGTTCAGTGTTCGCCTTCTCTCTGCTCACCCCCTCACTAATCCCACTCTTTTCGCAGGAAGTCATTGGAATGAAAAAAAGGTCCTAAATTAAGATGAGGAGGGGGTTGTGTATTGTTCCAAGTAAACAGAGCCCTGCCCAAAAGTCCACAGCAACAGCTAAAATTCCTAAAGATAGACAAGTTAGACTGGTAGGAGGGGGGAACAATGACGGGGATGGAGTGAGGAGGAGGAGGGCAGATGAGGGCATCGGGTGGGGGGGGGGGTCTCCTCTAGGGTCATGCTCAGAGGGCGTCGGGCAGCACGAGAGGCAGGATGTTATGGTTTATTCAGCCCAGGAGTGGGGGCGATGTGGACAAGGTGCGCCTTGCCCTCAGCACCAGCCTCAATGTGATTTATAGCAGCGCTGGCAGACGCTTCTGTCCACAGGGAAGTCTTTGAAAACGCCGTGTGCGTGTGTACGCGTTTGCATTAACATGAGCCCGTGTATATGCACAGCAGATTCTCGAGTGTGCGTGCCCTCTGTGTGTGTGTGCATTAACGTAAATGAGCAGTTTGAGGCTGCTGGTTTTTAACCTGTGGTTGGGGCATGTTCATGCATGGCCCAACAGAGGATAGATGGTGCGTAATTACAAGCTACATGCATACATTAACACTCAATCCTATAGGTAATGTAAAACACAGTAACTAATAGAAAAACTATGGGAGACGGTAAAGTAATGTCATGGTGAAATTCACACTAGTGGAACAAGTAGTGACATCCTTTACTTAAGTAAAAGTCACAAAAATGACCCCTACATTGTGCATTATAACTCAATGGTATAATATCTCCTTGCAACATTTTAATGTAATCTAAGTATAGTAAATTTATGTACTGGTAATATACATAAGAGTTGATCGTCACAGTCCACAAACTAGGTAAATTTAATTTGATGTCAAATCTTAATTTGCAAAGTAACTACAGTGAGCAGACACACAGAGGAGCACAAGAAAAACAATATTTCCCTATTTGAGTTGTGTTTATTTTTGATAAGCTGGCAACGAGTAACCAGAAATCAGCACTCTCCTCAAAGGTGAGTGTTAGTCTGTGTGTGTGTTTATGTGTGTCTCTGTTTCCATGTATGTGTTTACAGGCCAATTATAACTCTTACCCTCCCGCTGACCTCTGCTAAGGCAGACTGAGCTCCTCTGGTGTGAAAGGTCAGTGAGAGGTCACCAGCGAAAGGCCACTCTGCTGGGGAGGTCCTGCTGAGTAAAGCAGGCCACACATCCACGCTGCAGGTCAGAGGTTACGCAGATACATAAAGCAGACAAGAGGGTGCCAACAGGTAGGAGGAGAAGTGTGAATGCCCACTACTGTAACAGGAGAGCAGACTGTTTCAAAGAGCTAAACTTATAACCGGAGACTAATATGTGGTGAGAGAGGCACTTTAAAGCTACTTAAGCCTGTCACTATAGACCATATAGACGCCTCTCTTTATAGTATTTGGGTAAGTGCAGATAGACTGAAGCACAGGTAAGCTTAAATGATCACTAATTACTCTTAAATGTCTCAGTGAGGTGGAGAAGGCTTTGTGTGTGTGTGTGTGTGTGTGTGTGTGTGTGTGTGTGTGTGTGTGTGTGTGTGTGTGTGTGTGTGTGTGTGTGTGTGTGTGTGTGTGTGTCAGGGTAGGTGTATGTGTGCCTTTTAACCAACCATATAGTCGTAGAAGCTATTAAAAACTCATTAACCTGCGTTTTATTTGAGGCCCCCTGCCCTTGTCCTTCATAGCCCTAATGTATTTTCCGTGACTTCCCCCCCCCTCTTCAGATTTAATTTAGCTCCTCTTTGATTTCATGACTCACCTCTGTTATTGTAGGATATCTTCTCCTTTCCTTGTAATTTTGTTTTATGACATGGAGTGAGTCGAGTACAATACGCCCCCCGGGGAGGACCACTTGCCTCCACGCCAACAAATATAATTACCGCTGATCAGAGGAGTGAAAACAGACCGCCGCTTATCTGTTACAGCTCTTGCCTTTCCTTTTTTTTTTTCAAACAGCATATTCAGGGAGCTCTGTGGCTGTGGCAGTATATTTTTTTAAAAATGGGGGGAAAAAGAGAAGAACTGCAGGCAGAGGTGGTGCAGATGCGGAGCTTGATGCCACACTACACCGAAAAACATAGAAAGTGATGCTGCTTTATTTGTGGACACGGGACCACCGTGTTTGATAAAAACAAACAAACATATGATCAGAGTTCATTGGTAAAGAGTTGTTTTTAAATTCGAAAAATGACGAGATTTTTAGTGTAATCATAACTTATATGGGGCGATGGCATCTTAAGCCACACCAAACGTTGGATGTGTCACTTTAATCCAGTCAAATCAGCTTGGACTGGCACAGACAGGTGACCAGTGGAAATAACTGAAGTCTCTGAAAATGCAGCTACGCATTCAAATCGTCCCATTATTGAACGGGGATCGGTGTGGATTTAACCTCGCCTTGAAAAGCACTCGCATAACTAGCTGTGACCGTGGCCTTGCAGTGGGATAAATCAGGCTAAGTCACCGCCAGAAGTAAACAGCTAAAGTCCTTTCATGTTTACCAAGTAAAGTCCTCTGCTCTATGTTGACAGGTGAGAGTTCATAGGAGCAAAGTTGGTCCCCTCCCGATGGAGCTGCGAGCTTGAGTGTGTAACCCCCCAAGAAATGGTGAGTGCGTGCGCGCGCGAGAGAGAGCTTGTGTGTGTGTCAGACAGAGGGAGAGATAAACAGAGAGAGTTGCTAAAGGGGCTCTTTGACTTTGAGCGCATAAGCCCTTATTTCATGGTGCCATTGTTTGTTTTAAGGACGTCAGGCTTAATACAGTTCCAGGCAATTTCCCAGCATGTCTGTTCGCCCAAGCACCTCCAAGGCGCTGTGTGTGTGCCCCTCTGTATGTGTGTGTGTGGGTGTGTGTGCTGATATGTGTGAGTGCGCCCTTCGTTCCTGTTGACTTTAGCCCAGCTCCCGTCATAGCTAGTGATTAAAAAAAAAAAAAGATTCTCCCAAGAAATAATTTACTCAGACTTAACAGAAATCAGAGCGACACGTTAACGTAAAGCTATAGTCAGATTTTACGCGTCCAAAGCAGATGTACGATGTTCGGAATATGCGGCATCTGTGGTTTTAATGAGTTCGACTGCAGCCATATTCCCGTCAGCCTCACTGAGCAGCATTCTTTTAATTGGCTATTATTTTCAGGCAGGCCTGACAAGGAGATCCATGAGATGTTTGAGCGAACAGGTTCATACCTAACTGTTGGAAACTGGGTTAATCTGTAGAAAGGTGTGTTTTATCCCCCAGACCTTATCCCGAATGTCAGAGTAAACATATATATATATATATATATATATATATATATATATATATATATATATATATGGAAATATTTTTACATATGCAGTCCTCGTGTGTGTGTGTGTGTGTGTGTGTGTGTGTGTGTGTGTCTGTGTGTGTGTGTGTGTCACTGTTTATCATTGCTCCGTGTTTGGTTTGCACATGCATCTCATATTTCCCTGTTAGCTTCTCTTTATGTTGTGTCATACATTTGCTTCTGCAGCTATGGCCAATACCCATTCATGCAAATAAAGCATATTTGAATTTGAGATAGTGTGTGTTTGTGTGCGTGCGTGTGAACTGCCATAAAACAGGCGATAGAGGATGACCCCAACCCCCGCCACCTCTTGCACGCACGCGCACAAGCACACGCCTCCATAATCGCCACTACTTGTAGCCTAGAAAGAGAGATGTGGGTCACGGAGGGTGGTAGTGGTTGCGGAGTGGGGGGGGGGGGGGGGGGTAAACACACTGTGCCAGTTATCACAACCCGGTAGCCAAGGAGTAATATCATTAATAAACATGTGTAAATTGCTGTTATTTTACTACAGCGCTGGGGCCTTATGGACCTTTCTTATTTTTCAGATTCCATTTTACCTTGACCACAAAAACAAGTGCACATTTTCCTCCTGCATCCTCATCTCCGCCGTGAAAGCTGAATACATTAAGTCCTGGACATGAGGCCCAACAAGGACTTCAGACTCCTACTCACTTATTACACTCGAATCCCGAAATCCTCCTCTCCTCTGTCCTGTTTCCTAAACCTTTTTATTCAGGGACCCGGAGACCTCTCCGGAACAAAACAGCTTTTAGCGCTACCATCTCGCCCTGCTTATGATTTCGCAAATCTCTCTCTCCCCCTCTCTCCCTCTCTCTCTCTGTGTCGCTCTCTCATTTCTCCAAAAACTGTCTCTCTGAAAAGAAATGAGCTGTTGTAGGAGCTCATCAAGTCGTTATCTGATTAAGGTCATTTTATAACTGCTGCTCAAGAGATTTCTTCTTCTGCCAAATAATATTCATTATTTCATTAATTCAGGAAACTTAAATTCAGGAAATCTCCACCGGCTTAGGTCTGTTCACATTCAATTCACCAGGACATAATACACAATAATAATAATAATAATAATAATAATAATAATAATAATAATAATAATAATAATAATAATAATAATAATGGCGACATTGATCTAAATTCATACTAAGGAAAAATCCACTGGCTCCTCTCCACTTCGACATACCATGCGCCGAGTGCGTGCACTTATTACCACTCAGCACGAGATAAAAATGTGGCTTTATAACACCTCTGGGAGAAATATTGTTTTTGTAGCCTCCCTCCTTCTGCATTTGGGCACAGCTCTAATAAATATGTCAGTAAATTCGGCCATCAGTGCGCAATGTCAGAGCGTATTATCAGTCTTGGGCATCGAGGTGTGTCGCACTCGATCCAAAAGAGGTGGTGGTGGTGGGGAGGAGAGAGGGAGTTTGAAACAAATCCACGGGTTGATCCACCTGGAATGGGCCGCGATAAGAGCAGCCAGTGTTAAACCACACGTTTCCTCTACACCTCATCCGAGTCTTCCTTTTCCAAACACGCTTTCTTTAATGTCCCGGCCTGTTTTTCCAGCCTGTGTGCGCACCGACGGCACCCAGGGGAGCCGAGGCCAAATCAGCCACAGGCCAGTTAGGGAGCAGGAGGGGGGCCGGGACACCTGCTTTGGAAAAGCCACTCCAGACACCAAACTTTGCTGACTTCGTTGCAATTCGTTCGTCCTAAAAAACACTTGCTTGCGACATGGAAAAGAGACTCGCCTTTTCCTTTTTGGCGCCTGACAGAGGGGCATATGGAAAATAAGATTTCTCGTTAAGTACTTTAGGATCCTGTTTGTTCAGTAGGATAAAAAAAGAAAAAAGAAAAAAGAAAGAAGGAAAAAGAAAAAAGAAAAAAGAAAAACGTGCAACAAAATGGGTCCGAAACGAGAAGCTTGGAATAAAAATAGCTGATTTCATGAGCAATTGTGCAAGAACTTTTTAAACCGTTTTAAAAACATTTGTTAAATATAATTTGAGAAAGAAAGAAAAAATGAAAATCACGTTTTTACGTTACTATAATAATAATAATATTAATTATAATAATAATTTTCTTCTGAAAACTATTATTTGCCAACCTGGAACGTAAGATCAGCAGTATAGATGAATGTGCCATGTACCCTCAAAAACAATCGAATAAAAATAATTCTCTCCATCCTAAACATTAAATCCAGCCCCAGTAAAATGTTTGTAATATTAAGGAAAAAATTGTGAATATCACCTGTTGTAAATGTCGAAGGTTAAAACATTTATTTAGCCGCGCGCAAAAGCGGCTATGTTATGATGAAGCATCCAGTTTGTAAGAAAGCAGGAGGACTGAGAGCGAGCAGCCGTCATCATTTCATAAATCAGAAGCCTCGTGGAAAGGATCAGGTGTCACTGTGCGCAAGGTTGTGTTACAGGTGGGTGGAAAAACTAATATTATGTTGAAAATCATTTGGTTTGCAAACATACAGGTAAATTCTTTTTCTTTATTCTTCTTCGTTTTACCACCAGGTTAGAATTCATCTTTAGGTTTCGAACGGGGGATATTTTAGTGACAGCAAGTTGACAGAAGCTTCGTGACGATATTCGGCTCTTAATTGAGCTTTTTACAAAAGTGATGTTTAGTTTTATTCAGACAGTGGCTTCTCTGGATAATCTGAATTCAAAAGCAGAGCTGTAAGCGTGATGTGCCGCTTTGCTTTACTCGTCCATTAATCAGACTTGGGTGCAACCAATGAGAAACCCGCGTGCGTAAAATATCTCTACATGCCATTTTTATCCCCCAATACTCAAGTGACCCCCAACTTGTTTGTCCCCCACGAGAATGCACGGTCTAAACGTGTGGCAGTGTTTTTGCCGGAAAAATAAAAATAAAACAAAAAAGTATATGCGGTATATACCCATGACTGATCTAAAAAAAAAATAAAAAATACGCCGTGCATCGTTTCCTCTGACATACAAGGATCAAATTACACAGTTAATATTATTGTATTATAATCATTAAAGATGGCTGGGTTTGAAAGAATGCCTAATCGAGTATGATCGAAACTTGAAATAACAGAAGGGTTAAAAAAAACTGGATTCCAAAAGAGACCTTTAATTTGAAATTTATTGCAAACAAATAAAACGAAGGCTGAAAGATGTCTGGAGACATTTGCGTAAAAACGGTACAACGTTTACTGTTAACAATAACTTTAATATGTTTTTTAATCCGTTTCGAAATGAATCAATTTATTTGATTCATATTACCAACAATTATTATTTCAAAAGCATTCTTATCCCAAATCTTGGCTGAAGCTACTGACACTTTATTCCACATTTCCTGGGACTACGCAGCGCTTAAACCGTTTATTACAGAAACTTTCTTTTTTAAAGAATAACCATGAAAAGAAATAACATAGCCATGTGTATGTGTGTGTCTGTGTGTTGTGATTTTCCCCGCTGCTTAAGAAGTGTCATATCAAAGTGTGTAACGATTCTTACTCGCGTCGTCGGTGATTTGTGAAGAAACATTAGTAAGACTGCTATTTCCTTTTTTCTCTCTCTCTCCTCCTCTCTCTCTCTCTTTGGTAGCATGCTCAAGTCCCATTCTCTGGTCAAGTTCAGCGAGTTGTTCTCCGGACCCGACGGACGCTTCTTATTGGTAGGTTGCGACCGTTACATCACGCCGCTCATGACGCGTACGTCTTCCTGTTTCCTTCAGCCGTGTCTTAAAGTGGATCTTAGTGGCGGAGGAGCGCTCCAGCATCCAGTCCTCTGCATCCAGTGCGCCTCGGAGACACACATACACGCGGTCTCGCGCTCTCTCTCCCTCTCTCTCTCTCTCTAGCATACTCTCTATGTCTCTCACTCTTTCACACAGCACAGGATAGAGGGAGAGACCGACGCGCAAGAGCTCTTTTCATCTTCTATATTTTTCCCCTATTTTGTTCTTTTCGCTCGCGTCGCCGACTTTATTCCAGCTCTTCATTCTCTGAGACACTGTTATATTCCAGCATACAGCAATCCTCGGTGCCCTGCGCGTATTCTCATTTTTCCCCCCCGCAGGAGTTCAGGTTGTCCCCCTCTTCATCAAAAGGGTAAGTAACCTTGTCCTCGGATACCTCCCTCTCTTGTTCTCGTTCTGCCTCGCCTGCGCACGGTGGGCGGAAAAAATAAACAAATCAAACATCGTTAACGGGGAAATTTATTATGGTAATCAACTGCTAATCATTTCGATACGACATTATTTGCTCTGTTTCGTACCCTCATCTTGATCTGTGGTGAGAGTTGCGCGAGCAGCCCGTGTTTGTCTCGAGGATGATTTGCGAGCGGTAGCCCAGCCTTCCTCATCAAAGCACAGAGATCAAGTTGATTTCCAACTTTAAAAAAGTAAGTTTGGGAAGCGAGTTTTTGTGCGAAAGGAATCGTGATTTCTAACAAGGGCTGTTTTTGGTTGGTTTTTTGGTTTTGTTTTGGGTTTTGTTTTTTGTTTTTTTTAGGCTTCATGTGTTTGGCTCTCCTCCGCGCTTATTGTAAACTGTGAATTTGCTATGACCTCATATTGTCTTTGTCCCATTGGCTAAGTCTTATTTCGACTCATTACGGTATTTTTTAATTGATAAGTCAAACAAAAAGTCTTGCACAGTAAACTACCGAGGTACTCAGCCCTCCCGGTTGGTAAATGGGGTTTCTATCTTGTGCGGTAGCTCTCTAGGACAGATGTGATAAAGCGCAGTGTTTCGATTGTGTGCGCAACTCTTTTGATATCCAAGTCTGTTCGCTGGCAACTAAACAGATATCCAAACCAACAGATTTCAGTCTCACTTGAAGAAATGTTGCCGGACTTTTAGTTCAAACCTTAAAGAATTTTTTTTAATTGAGTTTAAAACTTGAACTTTGCTCCTTTAAAAAAAACTTTTTGCATTGTCCTTTTTTCCGTGAGAGGTTTAAATGGTCCGTTTATGCGTGTATTGTTTATGAGTTTTTAATTAAGGTGTATCCTTTAAGTTTGAGTGAATTTCTGTATGTGAGTATGACAGATGCTTAAAATTGTTGCAAGTGTTTTTTCTTTAGGAGAGAGAACGAGAGAGTGTGAGAGTGCGCATGGGCAATGGGGGACAGGTGCGTGTTCGGCAAAGACAGGTGCTGGTGACTATTTCAAGCAAGTTTCCCGAGGCAGTGAAGTGCGTTTCTTTTTCTTTCTTTCTTTCTTTTTTTTTTTTTTTTACTCGTGTGGATGTATCAGGTCTTGTCTGTATGCCTGGATATGGCTATCACGACCTGAGCCAAAGGCATTTATCAAATATTTTTATTTTAGAATACTGGTGTCACAGTTTAACCCAGTGTGCATCCAGTAAGTCTGTACTTTCACAGTTTTATCTGCTACAAAATGTCATTTTTCCTCCCTGAATTACATCAAATACCATGTGCAACATGTGCACCACACTGCACAGTTTGCAACAAAGCCAACAGCAATATTGTGTTTGTGTGTGTGCGTGCGTGCGTGCGTGCGTGCATGCAGTGTGAAAGTGTGAGCCTTAGTGGCAAGACAGAAGTCTTTTAAAAAGTCTTTTCACATGCACTGACAATGTAAAGATGACACATTTCTTTTAGTCGGAGCTGAGGAAAAAGTATTCCTGAATCAAAAGAGAGAAATTTCTCCTGCTGTTTGCTTTCACTTGCACTTCAAAGACAGCCTTCGAAATGAATGCCTTTGAATGTTAAACTATAAACATAGATCTGAATCCGCCATGTGACATGACTGCAGCTGCATTTCTATGTGAGCCAAATCAATATTTTTTATGTTTGCACACTATAAAAAATTAAGTTACCTTAAATTCATTAGATTTTATTATTTTCTGACTGAGCCATTGTGAGTCCTGACAAAAAACTGTCTTGTTTAAAAAAAATTTTAAAAAATGCCCACCTACACTTTTATCCTAAGAAAACACTGAAATAATTCACAAATTACTCACCTCAAAATATGTAATTTTTTTACAGAAACATTAAATTGTTTCTGACAATAACATTCGAGATAGGCTGCATCTGATATGGCTCTGACTGAGGCACTGCCACCGCTGCTTACATAGCATTATTGATGCAGCCCTGTACTGACAAAACGTTTTGCTTTCAGAAGGGCATTAGGGTTTTTTGTAAGAGCGCTTTAAGTTGCTCCTTGCCAGAGTTGACCCGCGTGACCTATTCATTTGAGCAGAATTAACTGCCCTTGCCAGATGAAAAGACAAACAAAAAACACAGAAGTGAGCTCATGCTGGCACCAAAATCAATAGGCCTATTTTGTGTTTCTTTTTTGTGTCACTTTTCCCATTGAGTACGATATGATGGCCATATTGATTAATGTGAATGCAGGACTTTTACAATTGCGCAAAGACTAAACGTGGTTTTAAATATTTTGAAATTTCTTGTTAAATTGACCGACAGCGTTTTAGGCTTCAGTAAAGTGTGTGAAGTGATACGTAGAATGTGTACGGCCTCCTCCTGCATGTTTTTTTTTGTTTGTTTTTTGATGATCTTAACCCTGTTTCTTTTTATTTGATTTTGTGAGCTCCTACGTTGGCTCTCACTGCACAATCATGGAAATGAGGACAAGTACTTAAGTAATTATCATAATTTTATGCAGCTTTGTGTTCCGTGGGAATTGGTTCAGTGTCGCGCAGCATGTAACATGGGACAGGATAAAATGTAGGACTTTGCCCTGGAATGTCGAGCCAAGGCCTAATTCTGACCCCGTCTCCCTTTAGCCCTGTGTTCTTACTACCTAAATGTAATCATGAATGTTTAACGTTCATCACTTGCAGAAACTAAGACGAGGTTCCCTGCTGCTTTGAGAGAAATATCTTTAGTTTAGACCCATCGAATCGGCTACTCCAATTCTCTAGAGGTTAACGGATTCTGACTTTTTCAGTATATGAAAAAATGTTTAAGCTTTTTTCTTTCTTTTTTTTTTTGGTACAGCTTTGGTTCTTGCTTAAGGACAGGCCAAAGTGAGGGAGTTAGATTCTGAAAATATTTTTCACTTTGGTGAGTCATGCAGCTGTGATTTTTCCCCCCCTCCAGGTACTCAGAGGCTTTGATCCTAGAGGACTGGATGTGTGGGATATGGCCCAATAGCAGCAGCCCGTGATGCCGGACCATGACAGCGACTCCCTCCTGAACAGACAGACCAAGCGAAGACGTGTGGACATTGGTGTTAAGCGGACCGTGGGCAGCACATCCTCCTCCACAGCAGCAGTCACCACAGCCACCACTGATAACATTGCCCGCGCCAAAGCAGCCATTTTTAGTGCCATGAACTCTTTGAGCTCCCATTCTCACCACGGATCAGACACCGACTCCATGGAGTGCTCCGTTGTGCAGCCACATGGTGGGCCTGGCGTTGTGTCAGCTAGTGACAGTGAGTCCAAGTCCAATGTACTCCGAAAGCTACTGAAGAGGGCCAACTCATACGAGGACACCATGATGCCCTTCCCTGGCACCACCATTATCTCTCAGCTTCTCAAGAATAACATCGCCAAAAATGGAGGAGGGCCTGAGAGGGGAGAAAGAGGGGACAGGGGTGATAGAGGGGACTCTGGCTTCCCTGGATCAGGGCTCTCTAATGCAAGTTCTGATGCTCCCCAAGAGGATGCCTGCAGTAACTCCTCCCAGGACAGCACCCCACAAGAGTGTTTGTCACCATTTGGCCGTCCTCCTGGCCTGGCCACCTTTGACATAGAACGTCTCAATGATGAACACCTGCGTGCCAAGAGAGCTCGCGTAGAGAACATTATCCGTGGCATGAGCCATTCCCCCAGCGTGGTAGTACCTGCTGCTACCCGTCATGAGCGTGACCATGATATGGATGGAGAACGGGACATGGAGCTGGACTGCCCACCTCCTCAGTCTCAACAGCAGGCCCCCAGCAGCCCACGGGGAGGCGAGGTGTGCAGCAGTAGCCGAGAGAACAAGCGTAAACAGCGTTTGCCACAGCAACAACAGCAGAGCTTCACCCAGCTGGTATGCCAGAGAAAAGAACAGAAGCAGGAAGAGCGACGGCAGCTCAAACTGCAGCTGGAGGACATGCAGAAGCAACTACGGCAGCTGCAGGAGAAGTTCTTTCAGATATACGACTCAACTGATGACTCAGAACACAACGACCTCCACAATGACATAGGAAACATGTCAGAGGACAGCCCAGCAAGGTCTGATAACGGAGGTGACGATCGGGGTGGAGATGACTTGCGCTCAGACAATGAGATGTCTGACCTGGATCCGGGCCATTTCATAGACAGGGCGAGGGCATTGCTTCAGGAGCAAGCCCTGCTGGCTGACGGAGAGAAGCCAAGAAGAGAAGGGCTTAGCAGGAACAAAGGACACGGAGGTCCGGGTTCCTCGATGCATGCTGAAGGCAAACAGCTGGCAGAAACGCTGAAGCAGGAACTCAATTCTGCCATGACCCAGGTGGTGGACACAGTGGTTAAGGTGTTTGCAAAGCCTCCACGCCCTACACCTCAGCAAGCCTTTCCTACACTTTCCATACCTCCTGAAAGATTTCCTACTGCTGTCAATGGAGACAACCCCAACTTTCACACCGCCAACCAGAGGCTGCAGTGCTTTGGCGATGTCATCATTCCCAATCCGCTCGACTCCTTTACCAGCATGCCCGGGATCCCCGGCGCAACCAATGACCAAACTGAGGCACTGCCCTTAGTAGTGAGGAAAACACCCAGTGAGCACCACCACCAGGCCTCAGCTGTGGGTGCCCACGGTGGAAACCACCACCCCGCCCTTCACCCCTCCTCACTCTCTGCCTCCATGGGCTTCAGCCCCCCATCATTTAGACACCCCTTTCCACTGCCTCTCATGGGCTACCCTTTCCAGAGTCCTCTTGGCGCACCCCCAGGTAGTTACACAGGCAAGGACCGTAATTCACCAGACTCCATGGACCTGTCCAGGGAAAGCACCGGCTTGAGGACCAAGATGTCGTCAGGTCATCACCTGGGGCACCACCATCGCTCTTGTTCTCCAGCACACCCTGGCAGCACAGCCGAGGGGCTCTCCCTGTCCCTCATCAAGTCTGAGTGCAGTGATCTCCAGGACATGGCTGACATCTCACCCTACTCAGGCAGCAATGTATCCTTTAACAAATCAGGGTGGTGTGCGTGTGAGTGTGCGCGTGTTATCGGTCTCAGCTGCGTTTGACGCTTGAAAGGCCAAATAAATAAATGTTTTAACATTGTGTGGTCCCAACTTACAGAGGCATCAGACTATCTCATGCCTCTGTAAGCCAGGGGGGGGAAAAAATCTGATTTCTGGTGGTAATTCCCCATAGATACAGGTTCGAAACACTGCATCTGAGCCACAAAGAGTTAAAAATCAAATCTTTTTGAGTATGTTTGAAACTAGCCTAAGAAACTGAGAAATTGTTGATGAATCACTTTTCCTCCCACTGCTGTTCTCCTCTCCATTGTACTGCATTGTTGTATTTATTTTTACACTCATACCTCTTCCTTCTCACAGCACCCTACAGCTTTTTCTTCCATCTTCAAACCTAAGTGCTTTAAAAGCCTTCTTGTCACATATCGCTTACTCGCAAAAGATTAGGCCCCCACGACATTAACCACCCCAATTCTCTTTATAAAAATGGCCTGGAAAAATAGCTTCCTGGAACTTGGCACACAATAGTGTTATATAGCCTGCCTTATAGTTTAACCCCTGTGTGCCCCAATCATGCCCTGTGGATAAAGAGGCTATCCCCTATGGGAGGCTCAAATTGAATCCCCTGGGGACACGGGACTAATAGCTTAAACATTCAGTGCCTTCTCCGTTTCCTGTGTACCTCCTTAGTCCCTAAGTATTCAACACCCCTTAACCCTCATAAAAGTTTGATTGGCGTCACACTACCTTTTTTTTGTCTTCGTATCATTAACATTCATTATGTGCTTAACTAATTAATCCTACCGCTTTGTACCTGTTGTGGATATTATTAGCGAGTGAATATGTACACTTAACACTTTGGTTCCCTTGTTTGTGCACACCTGAGTGCCGAGCCTTTTGTGTGTCTGTGTGCGTGGATGCGCTTGTGCGTGTCTTTTTGTGTGTGCGTGTCACAAAAGGTTTGCCCGAGGATTCGGGAAAGATGTATATTTATGATTGCTTGTGTTTTCTCTTGTGTTCCTCTTATCATCCATCGCTGTTGTAAAAAGCCCACAATCATTGTCGTTTCTTCTCTCTTTTTTTCATTTCATAAAGATCTGTCAACAGCCCGGGGGGCCCTTCGGCTGTTGCTTGGCAGCCAAATACTTCTTTTTTTGTTTTCCCTCCCTGCAACCCCCCACACCCCCCCTCCTCCCTCCTTTCTGTCTTTTCTTTGAAGCGGACGTTAACAGGTGTTTGCAGCGAGCTGTTTATCTTTCATTACCTCGCCTTGTCTTGTCTTCTGACCCAAGGGTGAACGCTTTCCAGAGATCCATAATCCTTTGCTTCTACGGGCTCCCGATGGAGGGATGAAAAGAGAGAGACATACAGAGACTGAGAGAAAGTAGAGAACAATCAAACCACATATGCCAGATGCTGTGGCTTTCATTGTAGCATTTATAAATTCAGGGCATTAACAGACGTACTCTTAAATGGAAAAGAATCGAAAGAACACGTCCACATGTGTTTGACATGCGCTTGTTTTTATTTTTTCACATTTTATTTCTCAATCCACAGGTTTCGAAGCAAAGTTTTGCCATTTACGAGATATAGTTTTGCGCATTCTTTATTTTAATTAGCGTGACATGTATGAATTTGTTTGTTTGAATTTGCATCTGTTTTTCTAGCAGCTTCCATTAGTGTGTTTTTTTTTTCCCTGAGCCTCAGAAGTCAGGGACAGCTTGTCAGACATTTTGCGAGGTGTGTTCAAGTTCACCAGGTCTCGGCAGTATTGTGGAGCAGATGGCTGCTATCAATTTCCTCATTTGTTCACAGTCCGACTCCAAATTTTCTTGTCCTTACACCTGGAATTAGGAAGTAGAGCAGCTATTTTCCTCTCATGACTTTGGGCTTTGGGGAAGTGTTGTGAGAATGATGATGTCTTGTCAGATGTGGCAGGCGAACAGTGGGCCAGCTGGTGTGAGTGCACCATCATGACAAAATAATAGCCTTGCACACCACCCCTAAGTCCAATCACAATTACATTTGCAAGCTGTGAGTGAATTGGAAATAGAAATGTCTCATTAGGAAATATGAAGCTTCTTAATTGGTGGCTCAGTGGAGGTGGTATGGTGATATAACCGGAGAGGTGAGACCTTAACATCTTTGTCTTAGAACAAATTTTAATTTTGGCGATAAGGACATAGAGAGGGGGGGGATGAAGTGACCCGTATACTAATTGAAAAAGCAAAAACAAATTAATCTAAGTGTAAAAGCGTGGCTTCAAACAAATCCCACCTTGCCTTATTGCAACAGAGATCTCTTTTCCTCCTGCCTCTCCCTCTCGCTCGCTCTGTCTGAGGATCCCATTGTATCCCCTCCACTCGGAGCAGATGGTGTGGTGTGGAAAGTGAAGTGCTGCTCTTTTGGCCAGGCCTGTCAGAGTAACACCAGCCTGCCAGGGTTTCCCCCACAAGACCCTCGCTGCGTATACAACTGACTCTCCCCTCTCTCTCTCTCTCTCTTACTGAATCACACAAAGTAGACAGGGTCTTTAAGGAGCCAACCCAGCGTGGTTCAGCGTTTGCTGGCTTTGCCGTGTAACCCCGAGGCCAAGGGCAATCCAATCGAGCAGCTGATGCCTTCTTCCCGCTCTATAGTTACAGCTACATCTGGACACTTGACTGATTTTAACGGCCGCAGTCACCCCGGTTCATCATAAATTATGTCGAGCAATGTATCCTGTCCGCTCAAGTGTAAACAGTCTTCGGGAAAACTTAGAGCTGTATCTCCTGCGTGATTTAAATCCCTGCCTCGCTGATGAAAACCCTTGTTGAAACAGCCCGGGGTTTTAACACGTTCCCCCGCCCCCCATCCCCTGTTCCCTTTTCAATGTCTTATCCTCCAGATTGATATTATCAGTTGCATTATACGGCCGTTAATTCACCATGGAAATGGCTTGGGCCGTTCGGTGGCGCAGATGTGTTTCATTCTCCCCATCACTGGCTCAGTCCAAAGCCTCAGAGCCCCTCTTCTCCTTCTCCTCCTCCTTCTTTTGCTCCTCCAAGGGTTTGGCAGCATCAGAGGAGCTGGGGGGCAGGGGTGGAGCAAGGGGGTGGAGGAGGGGGATGTAATTGAAGGCTGGAACCATGCTATCCCTCAAGGTGCCCCCACCAACCCATCTCCATCCGCTCGCTGCTGCTCAATCCAGGCGATCCATTAGGAAGACGAGGGAATCTGACGTGTATTTGAATATAGTCTCTGTGAGCACGAGCTGGGTTTTTGTGCCGGTGTTCAGGACTATCTCCTAGACCTTGTTTTGTCACTGATATGAAGCCAACATCAGACAGTCATATTCAGGCTTGGCATGTGCTGTCGCCAAGCCATTAGGCCTTCTTGCCCGTCACTGGCGTTAACTGCTGTCTTTGTCTGTGATATGCAAATGTCTCCTTTTTTCTTCTTCCTTTTTTTAGGGGGGGGCGGAGGTTAGCACAGGGTGTAGGCAAAGGCGTTTGCTCGCTTTGACTGTGAAATGAGCCTCCTTATGTAAAAGCAAGAGCTGTAGTGCTGGCCAGCGTTTTATTTACCGTGACGCTCTCACACCTGATACGCACGATGCTAATTGCAAGCAAATGGTTCTGCTTTGGTGCACTGTCTTCAGCCTCCTCAACCCCCCTCTGCAGAAACCCTGCACTCATGCCTAAAAGGAAATTTGGTTACCCACCATCCAAATGATTATTTCTTTCCAAAATTACTGCCAATTATTACCAAGTTCTAGTTTGTGGCAATGTCTGTGTTTGCCTGATGTAGAAGTTGATTTTTGATGTTCTCCCCCCTCAAACTACTGTCGTTTTCCTTAATACCAGCTGTTTTCAGATCCAAGAAGGTCTCTCCCCAAATCATCTGAAGAAGGCCAAGCTCATGTTTTTCTATACCCGCTACCCAAGCTCTAACATGCTCAAGATGTTTTTCTCTGATGTCAAGGTGAGTCCAAAACATGCTCATGATCTACAGAATTTCTTTGACCTTACAAACCTTTCCATTTTTGCCAGACACCCTTCAATAATTTGCTTTTAATGTTGCTTTGACGATCTCTCTGTTTGCTGTCTCGTGTGTAACAAATGAAAGGACAGGCAGACACCTTCTCCGACTTTCTGTCTTTTGCTCCAGTTTCTTCTCTACTGCCAACGCACCTGCTTTAAAAGGGGAAGTTTGATTTGTTAATTGTGATATGCCAGCTTCGGTTGCCACGAACAATGTACACTTGTCTTCCCTTAAAACGATGTTGTTTCCTTTACTAAGGCATTGGCTTTATGCAAAAGACGAAAGAAGAGGAAGTGGAATGGGTTTACGTGAGGGAGCTGTAGAGCCTATAAGTATTCTAAAGATAAAGACCGGGATGAGTAATGGAAGGGTGGAGAGGGCAGAGAGGAGGATGGAGCCTAGAGACAGAGGAGTGGTTATCTGAGCAGGTGTAAGAAGGATGGTTTGATGGAGGGAGAGGCGAAGCAAACAAGTTCAGTCGGGGAAGACGGAAGGGATAAGTGCAAGCGCCACTTGGGAGTTTAACGAAAAATTTGGAAAACGAAGAACAATACTGCACAAGAAAAAAAGGGCCAGTAACACAATGGCCGTTGTAGATAACATGGTCGTTTTGTGTTATCGGGTTTTTTTTATGTATGTGTGCTTCTTTTTGGACTACACAGAGGAGTAAACACTGTGACAGATCCAGGTTATCTCATTCAAATCAGAAGATAACGGTTCCCTTTTTTTCTCCCCTCTGCTCTTGTGTGCCGTCACCACCAACCGTGACTCGCGGTTCACTTGACTTTCACTCGTGATTTCTTTGGATGTTTGGAAATTCTCACATCTTTTTTTTTTTTAAAAAAACATTACAGCGTCAGACTGATTTCAATTTTCCTTTTCTATTTTTTTTTTTTTAAACAGCGCAAACACTTAATATTGAAGGCTTTTAACCATTTTGCTCCAGTGACTAATCATTCCCATGGAGGTGGCCTCTCCTCATGAATGGCCTCATCAGATACTTAAACAAGGTCAAGATAATTAAGGGGATTATGAGTCACACACTGGTCTGTTTTTGTTTCCAGAGGAGGACAATAGACTCGAGCTGTAAGTTAGAAGACGTGTATGGGAATGAGACCATCTAATTAGATTCACCCCGCGCAGCCTCTTAGCGAGTGGTTGTCTTCAGACAAAAAGTCGTGAAGGCTAATCGGGTCTTGACTAATCAAGTCTGGACTGTCAAGAACCCTGTGAACGTGGGAAGTGGGTTGCCCTAACAAGTGGAGGACGCCGTGGCTGTTGTTCCCCTTCATTAAGCTTCTTTTATGACTTTCTTTCTTTACTTTGAGGTGTTTTTTTTAATGTTTTGTCAGATGTGTCACGATTCCATCGTTGATATGACAGAATATCCTCTCACTAGCTCGAAGACATCTGTTATTGTTACGGATATTGTTATAATGATATGCGAATAATAAAATATTCGATAAACGTATTCAGTCAATTAATAAAGTCAGCTAAAGTTATTGTACTTTGGCTTTTCAGTATATGAATTATAGGTAGCTTTGATTTTGCTGCTTTTTCTACATTTCCCTTTCATTTTCAAGCAGCCACAACCTCCCTCACCTGCACTCTTTATTTTTCTGGTCCATCTCTCTGTGGCTTTTAGCAACAAGCCTCAGCATTTGGGCCAGTCATGTGCTGTGGCGGCAGCAGAGGCCAGGACGGTTTTTCTCTTTTCTATATGTCATTCCTTCTCCTTTCTTTTTTTCGCTGATGGTGTGGCATGGTATGTGCGCCTCGGCGGGGCCGGGGAGAAAGAAAAGCCAGCGGCTGGATTTTGAGTCACCGCAGTAACAAAAGCCCGCTTTCCAGGGCCGCTTTTTGTGTGCAGTCAGCCAATAGGCAGCCAGAGATTATCTCCCACAATTCACTCCTGCGAAAACAGGAAACGTTGGAAAGCCCTGATGACTGTGAAGGGGCTTACGAGAGAGAGAGCGGGAGAACGAGAGAACGAGAAAGAGAGCGAGGGAGGCCCGCACAGGCTTCTCTGTCTTTCTGCTCTCCTCTCCGGTTGTTCTGGATGGTAGCTTAGCGCTCTGAGGTCATCTGTGTGCTTTCTGCTCCATTGTTGACCACCATATCAGAGAAAATGTTGGCGAGAGAGACAGTTTGGCCTTTCAGCATCTGAATAACATCTGAATAAACCCCACACCGCAAAAAACAAAATCTACTTTAAAACAGTCTACAAAAATATGAATGATGTGCGTGTGAAGTTTGTGAGTGACAGTCAAAGCACTGGAATACTTTTGGCAGACTACTAATATGGTTCAGATTAAAGATACTGCAGCGTTTTCCTTTTGTGGTCTTAAGTATGCGTTTGTGCATGAGCACAACATGCGTGTGAGCGTGTGAGCGTGTGTGCGGCGCTTTCTATCTTGTGCTCTTAACACTAAGCGCTGACCTTTCACAGGCTCTCGAGTGTGAGTGTGAGAAACACGCTTTCACTGTCTCTCTCTCATCTGCCTCTCAGCCAAGTGGGTGCACGTACACGCACACACCTTTATATATACTTATATGCTGTGTGTGTGTGTGTGTGACTCGCACATGCACGCACAGACGTTTTCCTCACTGCATCTCATGTCTGTGCTGGCTGACCCCTGCCAGCTCTGATTAAGGAGCTGCAGTGATGTGCTCCTTTGAACCGATTCCCTCCTTTTACACTGAACACACTCGTCCTTAGCTGCTATCAGGGGGTGTCGGTCCCCCCACCAGCAACTTAATGAACCAAGACTGCTGGAAGCTGTAGGGGGACTTGCCAAAATTAAATCCCTGAGTGTATTGAGTGCAGTTAATGCGGATATAATATAATTTAGTGTATTTACCTGCACTTTAGTAAATATTGTATCTTTTTTTTGTATGCCCTGTGCTACTGCAGTCGAGCCCTAATACATCTTCTCCCAAGCTGTCGGTATAATAAAGTAATCTTTGTCCGAAATGACAAACGTGTCCGTCACTCAGCTGTAGTGACACCTAAGGTCTCCTGCATGAGCGATGGCAACTTTTTCACTGACTTCAATCTCAGTATGTAGTCCTCAATTGTGCATGTGCTCAGATGCGCGCGCGCGCACACGCGGTCTCGTGGATTCGCTAAACAAACACCAATTCACTAATTTGCCCCCAATAGGATGCGAGAAATGCTTTACGCTACACTGACAACTTAAGTGAAACAACGCGTTTGTGCACCGTCACACTTCGCCAGCCTGCCGCATTATGTGTGTTTAAGAATAGCCCCGTGCAGCCCAGGTATTTGTAAGTGTCAGTAGTTTGTTTGTTTGACACTCTGATGTCACGACCCCAGCTTGCTGACTGCTCACGTTCCTACCCTCTACCCCCCGCACTGCCACCCCCAGTGAAACGCCATTGTCCGACAGCACTGACCTGCACCCATCCTCCTCTCTTGCAACCCTCCCCTCCACCCCATTTATGCTCACCCTGCACTTTAGGACAGCCGCCATGCTACCCCTCCTCTCTGCACACACCCTCCTAAACCCCTGCCAAACAATGTCGAGCGGACTTATTCTTTTCCACTCCGCCATTATGTCATCCGCTGATCATTCCAGAAAGGCACGGCCCATTCCTTTAGCCCTGTTCCACCTTGGTGCGGCTGTTTCACCACCTCTGGTTCCCCAACTTTTCTGCCCGTTTGGTTCCTCCCATTTTCGTGCGCTTGCGTGTGTTTGACTGCCATCCCAGATTACAAAGTGTGTGTGTCTGTGTGTTTGTGTGTCTGTGTTGTCGAACAATGGCCAGAGTCTAATCTCCATGTCAAAACCGCTCTGCCTCCCCAGCGAGCAGTCCGCTCAGCGTTTAGTAGCGTTTTGTCCTCCTATTCTTCAAGCACCACAGAAAGAGCAGAAAGGAGGGAGGAGTGAAGGCCTGTGAGTGTGTGTGCGTGTGTGTGTGTGTATTTTTGTGTGTGTGGATGTGGGCGATGGTTTAGGGGTACAAGCTTTCCAAAATTTTGAGCTCAAGCAGTTTCAAGGAGTCTGAGCAGCGAAACAAAAATGTTCTGTGTGTGTGTGTTTCTAGGAATTAAATTACAACTTTGAGTGCAACATTTTATGGTTAGGCAAAATCCTGAGCCCCTGGTGTCCTTATCTAGTTGTATGGATGTTTAGACAGTGTGTTTTCACTGATGAGGCCAGCCGGAAAAAAGAGCTGGGAGACCCGCAGAGCTTCTTAATAGGTTTACCTCGCCCTATTGAATCCAGCCGAGCGGCACAGATCAGATAGCCACAGCGCTTATCTCTGTCTCTCTTCCTCCTTTCCTTCTTTCTTTGCTCTTTTTCTTCTCCTTTCTTCCTGTGCAGGAGGTGCGGAAAGGGGAGGAGGATCAGAGTGTAATTGGTGAATGGGGTTAAGTACATGTTTGAGCCCCCCGCGGGCCAGGGCGCTTCAGATGATGACTTAATCGTTTTTCTGGTCAATTATGTGTTTGCGGTCTCACCCCCTCTGTTCCACCTCTCCCTCCACTCTCAGGGTTATGATAGGGGGGAGGTCTGCTCCCAGCGGGGAAGATGAACCACAGCCACACACATACACTCTCTTCCACTCCCTCTTTTCTCGCCTTGCCCCCCTCACGGCTTGCTGTCTTAGTTAATATCTCTATTATCTTCCCTCGCTCCGTAACCCGGGTTTCTCGCCACCTCAGATCACGCTTCAGCTCTCGTATATGAAAAGACACTGTGTCATCCTTACACTTCTTCTCCCCTCACGCTCAAATCCAACAGCTTAATTAGGTCTACAGAAGACAGCCTTGTCTTTGTAAAGTTTGCACGAAGCGTATTTGCATATTTCAAAATGTCTTTGAATTGAATTTCGCGTGAAGCAGTCTTCCTAAAACGTGCTAAACCCTCCCTCATCTCTGATTCCAGTTTAACCGCTGCATAACCTCCCAGCTGATAAAGTGGTTCAGCAACTTCCGGGAGTTCTACTACATTCAGATGGAGAAGTTTGCCCGGCAGTCCATCAATGACGGAGTCACCGGAGCAGAGGAGTTGAGCGTCAGCCGAGACTGCGAGCTCTTCCGAGCCCTCAACATGCACTACAACAAGGCCAACGACTTTGAGGTAAACACCAGCCAGGTTTCAGCGATTCTGTGCACGCCACACCGTAAAAACTGCACATGCTCCTAAGGAGGAACTGAGTGCACATGCCGCCCTTATGAGCAGGAAAAAAAAAACTGCTGAATTTCACCTGATACCTGGTGATGTAGGCGGGTACTGTGACACCGTGTTCTCTCTGACACTGTCTCACTGCAACTGCTGAGTTCAAGTGTCTTATACATCCTGTGACACCGTGCTGTAATGCACAGTATAAGGTAGCTTTTGCGCCATCACATAAAGCCCAGAGTGTTTTTGTTTGTGACGGTGCATTTTCTCAGGGTTTGTGTGAAGGGAAAGTTCAGAATCACCAGATCGGAAGATCCGTGTTTTTCACTCCAGTCTACGTGAGAAACTCTCATCTAATGAGGAAGAAGCCTCGCTGACAACTTACCAGTTTTGCATTTATCGTTGTTAATTTCCTCTCGGGAGGGCGCCTGTGTGTGTGTCTGCAGGTTTGTTTCTGAAAAACGACATTTTACTTCCCCGTATTCATTTACCTGTCACTGTGGCGTGACGTTTATGTGTGTATCTTCTAGCGTATTGCAATCATAAATTCTCAGCAGGCAACTTCACCTTTAATGTGTTTCATTTCTCTCACTTCTCCTTTTGCCTACCTTCGTGTGTGTGTGGCGCTGTGCGTGTGTGTCTGTGTGTGTATGATGTTTCAGGATCACCCGAACTCTCTCAATGTCAGCTGACAAAAGACCTTTTAAAAGCTTGTTTTAAGATGGCCCTGAAGAGAGTTGGATTTGTGTGTGTGTGTGTGTGTGTGTGTGTGTGTGTGTGCATGTGTGTGTGTGTGTGTATGCAGGTGAGCACTCATGTTTGTGTATTTGTTATAGAGAGATTGAGCCTGTGTATGCGAGGGTTTTGTTGTTGCTGCATTTCCCAGTGTCCTGTTCACCTCGAAGGGTACGGCCGTCCCTTGGACCGGCCTGGCATGCTGGCAAAGCACTTCTCCAGCATATGTGTGTGTGAGTGTGTGTGTGTGTGTGTGTGTGTGTGTCACTTTGAGGGGGGAAAAATCTCACTGTTATCAAGGTTAAGCGTCCTACTGTTTTAGTGAGGGGAAGGGGAGAGAAAGAGAGTGAGAGGGGGGTAAGGGGGAAGAGGGAGATGGATAGATAGGGGATAGAGGGTGAGAGCTTAGAGACAAAGGAGAAAGCGATGAAGGGAGGGATGGAAAAAGGGAATTGAGGGGCGAATGGAAAGGGGAGAAAGAAGGGTAGAAGGAGAGATGGGGGGGGAGAAAGAGAGATGACGTGCAGGAGCGAAGTGCCCTTGCGAGCAGTGGGAGTTTTGCAAGCGCTCACATTTAAAGTGCCTCACTCTCTTTCTCTGTGTTTCCGTCTATCTCTCTCTGTCATTATTTGTCCACTGGGGCTCTTCTATGTGCACCCAAACACACACACACACACACACACACACACGCAGTTCCCCACATCCATCTTCAACCCTCTTAAGGGAGGCTTTGAAAGAGTGTGGCAGGCACTTGTATATATGAGGTCTTAATATGGCAAAAGGCCATCAGAGCAAAACAGAAAGAAAGTCCTTCTATTCAACTGCTCGTGAGGAGCGCAGAAATTATTGCGTGAGTCAGTAAGACTCGGGTCTAAACTCAAACAACAGCAGCTCTTTGCCTACTCTGACAGGAGAATGGTAAATTTATTTTATGTCTTTATTGTGTTCTAATCATTAAGGGTTCTTTTTTTTTCCCTTAAATTTGATATTTTCCAGAAGACTGCTTCAGCTTTCATATCAAATTATGCTCTCCCTGTGAGGAATCACCTGACACCCCTAACAGGAAATGGAAGTCCCTTTTGGGAAATGAGCTACCAAAAAACACCCCACTCCAGAAATTTGCTGGGTGTACAGTCAGGCCGACAGAGATCTTTTACAAGATGCTCTATGCAGAATGATATATATTAATTATATAGTTGCTCATATGTGGACTGCACATTAATACTACTAATGGCTTAAACTAGTAAAGGTTGGCTGAAGATGGAGTTTAAATTTCAAGTAGGTTTGGCTTTTTGGCTTTTAATGTAAGTAAATTAGAAAAATGTAACTAAGTGAACCTGTAAACACACACAGCGTACAAGCTCACACTACAAACGGCACCATACATACAAAACACACGAAATGACATTCTTGGATAGGTTTGCGTGACTCACGTAATCTCCATGACTGGAGTTTGCAAATCCTAAAAAACTATGCACGCAACATCCCGTGAATATCCCGTACTTGTCCACACAGCGTTCACATGCCACCCCCTCCCCCGACAAAACCCCTTGTTTCTGAAGCATAAATTAGATGAGGCACCTTTTAGACAAGACTATCATTCTTCTCCTGGAACCAGGAAGTTACTGTTGAAACAGGCTTAAGGGGAACAGCCTATTTGCATACATAAATGTAAAAATTTGCAAGAAGACAGACAGAGAGGAAAAGAGTGAGAGAGGCCAGGTGAATAAGTCTTCTGTTGGCCGAGGAGTTGCAGCGGTGGAGGAGGGTGGGAAGGTGTTTTGCATATTAAGGTTTTTTTTTTTTTTTTTTTTTTGCTGGGCAGGTGTCTGAGAGATACAGGAGCTGATTAGAGTTTAGCACAAGGAAAATTTGCCCAGCCATGCAAATTCTAACCCCCCTGACAAACCAACCGCCTTGGTGAGCACGAAGACTCTGCGTGCAAGAGTGTTAGTGTGTGGCTTTCGGTGCACATGTGTGGGTGTTATTAATGTGTGTGTGAGCGTGTGTGTGTGAGTGCGGGTGCGTGGGTTGTGTGTTTTTTGCTTTTTGATGTTTGTGTGGGAATGATGTGTTTGTGTGTATTACATATGTGCGCGGACACATTTGTTATGTTTTTTTTTTCCGTCTTATGTGTGTGCGTGTGTGTGTGTGTGTGTGTGTGTGAGTGTAAGTGTGAGTGTGTGTGTGAGTCATAGAGGTAATGTGGAGATGGAAATGTACTGGATGTGTATCAGGATGCCCCCAAGGCCCTTTTCTGTGGATCTCTCCCCTTTCTCCTCCACCTCCTCCTCCTCTTCCTCCCCTACCTGCCTGCACCACCACTTGAAACAGGAGCCTACGCAGATTCAGCAAGCGCACACACACACACACACACACACAAACACACACACTCAAACACACACACACACACACACACACTGAGTTTTCCCTTTGCCAGATTCTGCATCATCAAAGTTCCATCCACCTTGGTGGCGTCTTTGGAATGAATATGTCCTCTGTTTCAGTGATCGCACACTGAAACACACATTAACACACACACACACACACACACGTCTGTGGCCTTTCTTGTTTGATGCTAATCTGCTCTGTCACTGTGCTGGCCTAAAACGCTCCCCATCTCCCTCCCAGCTTCTCTTTTGTCGCGATTGTTTCCCCTTTTCCTTTCATATCCCTCCTCCCTCATTCCCTCTCGTCGTTCTCTCTTCCTTCTGTTCCCTCCCTCCTTTCATTCTTTCATCCTTCTTTTTTGCATGTCTTCCGTTATCCCCCCCCCTCCCCCGCTTTTTTCCCCCCCTATTAGGAAGTTTTAATGGCATAATTGTCACATTCCTTCTGGCACAATGAACACCAGCAGTAATTAAAGAGCTTGCCGTTAATTATCTAGACCCCGGCTCTACTTTCCTCTTTTCTCAAACCCCCCTCCTGATCCCCTCTCTTCTTCTCTTTCTTCTCCGCTTCTCATTCGCTCTGTCCATCGCCATCAAAGTCTTCCGAAACACACCCGGCCTCCCAAAGCCTTGACTTTGAGCGAGCAGCGCTTTCATGTGAGGACTCAAGTGAAAATTCTCACTTAGTGTCCTTTTTCTTTTTACTCTGCAGCCCCTCTGCCTGTCTTTGAACCTCCAATGACAACACACATCATCTTTCATAAGACAGGAATGTGTGTGACCTGGTAATGGGTTAGAGACAGCGGGGGGGGGGGGGGGGGGGGGAGAGAGAGAGAGTTTGAGGGTCTCATAAAGAGGCAGTTTTATGATGGCTCTGGGAAACTCTCAGATTTCCATAAGGCAGCCTAGGCCAAGTTTTCTCTGTCAGTGACCACTCCTCCCACAGAGGGCACACACACATACACACACCTGGGCGCTTAAAGAGGAAGTCCCTGTGATCTCTATGTGAGAGGGAGGTACCAGCAAAGGCGGTGAGAAGCCCCCGCCTGCATACACACACCCGGGTATCATGTGTCCTCCCTTATCAGCTGCTCTTTTTTTCTATTGCAAAGATGTTTCACTCCTTTTCTCTCTCTTCCCCTTTTGTCCGTCTGTCATCTCTCTATTTGAATTGATAACATCCTGCCATGGAGATTCTCCGCTGTGTTTTTATTTGTTTCTTAAAGCAAAGGGACAAAACTTTCTTTAGTCCATCCTCTTCTTCCTTTCCCCAACTTCTCCTCCCAGCGTCTCCCTCCTTCCCGTGCTCTCAGTGTCTCTCCATCCATTACCAGAGCCACAGAGAGCTGAGAGCAGATGCTGTCTGTCCAACCGCCGTGCCCCATAGCATTGTGTGCTTCACCTCTCCTTCCCCCCGCTCTCCCTCGTTCCTCCTCTTCACGTCCCTCTCGGGGCTCCATTTGTTCTCCACCCAGAGAGGCTAATGTCTGTTTTCTCCTCCTCCTGCCGCCACTGTTGCTTATCCCCTCCCCGTCTTGCACTCCTTCATTCCTGACCCCCTTTTTTCCCCCCTATTCCTTCACCACATACGCTACGGTGTGTTTGTGTGTGTCTGTGGGGCTCGGGGGTGGGATGGGGTGGCATTGACCGCATTTGACCTCAGGGAATTTGAGGTGAAAAGGTCAGAGCCACTGCATTGGATGCACAGTGACGCAAACAAGTATAAACATACATAAGTACCTAAAAACACACGCTTTCACACAAGTGTAGCGCTTGTACTCAAACGGCTCTAGGGTTCTCTTTGAAGCGATTGAAGACAAAAGGAGGTAGAAGATAGAGCACGAGAGATGAGAAACTGGCGGTATAGATTTAGGTTCAGACCTGCCAAAAATACAACCAGTACAATTTGCCAGTGGGTTTATGTCAACAGCACACATGCACACACACCTCCCATCGCCCTCTTCTCTCCCTCATCTCGTCTACACAACATCTACTTTGGTTTACTTTCCTGCCTATTAAAATCTCACCTCTCCTCCTGAACATTTAAATCTGCAGAGCAATGCGTCACGCGCAGCGGCAATACGTAAAATAATCCACTCGTCTTGTGTAAACATATTCATGAATATGTTTGCCTTTTGCTTTTCACAGAGATGATGAAAAGCCTTCGAGTTAAGGCGACGATGCTGACCTGAGGGCGGGAAATGTCTTGCGTTTTGCAATCATATTTGTTGTTTTAATAAACATGAACTGAGTCACAGGTAGACCTTCGTAGATTCGGGCTGAGATGAATAAGACTGTGAGACGTAATAACATATGTGATGATAACAGGCTCGAATGGTCCATTTTCCAAAGTTTGCCGTCATAGAATTAGGGATATTACACTCGTGTCACTGGAATTGAGATGGAATGAATTTTGTTTGTTTGAAGTTCAAAAATCAGCATCTCCCCAAAAAGCAACAGCTTTACTTACCTTTTGGATAATCTGTTCATCAATTCTTCACTTCAATTCTGCTTTCTTACAAGCTGGCAAGATACCACCGAAAAAGAAGTGAAGACATTTGTTGTTCTGGTGCTAATTGTTCAAAGTGAGACTTGCATCAAGATTACTGTTCCCAGGTGGTATCTGCTGGCAGGAGTAAGCGTATCTACAAAATGGATCTTATTCTAACAAACCTTCAGATATCAGCCCAGACCTTCACTGAACCGTGAGCGCCACTTCAAACTTGTCTCATGACTTTTGAATTTTTTTCTTACGGAGAAGACTTAGAGAAAGAAAAGAACAGAGCGTGTGATCATCTGCTTCTCGCTGAATAGCTTGGGGCTATTAAGGACCCCCGTTTGACACACCCTGACAGGTCTTTTCTTTACTGTGAAGGCTGTGTGTTTGCATGTATGTGTGTGTGTGTGTGCATATATGTGATTTACAGATTTATTCTGTGTTCCGATTAAATGACCGGAGCTGCGTGTAGAGCCTGGGGCAACAGGAGTAGCAAGGAATCACTTAAAGAACTACATGATCCCTTTGCTCCTTTTTCACCTGCTCGCGCACACAGACACACACACACACACACACACACACCATCTTGTTATGCTAGCTTGCTTTTTCCAACAGCGCACACCCACCTCATCCTCCTCTTCCTCTCTTCTTCTCCCCTCTGCTCCCTCCTTCTTTCGCTCCTCCTTCTGTCCCTGGTCACCTTGTGAGGGGCAGCCTGCTCTGTGGCACAGCTGCTGATTATGTCATTATTTCTGGACCATTTTGGTCTCCCTTGGTGTGTGTGTGTGTGTGTGTGTGTGTGTGTGTGTGTGTGTGTGTGTGTGTGTGTGCGAGAGAGAGAGAGGCTAATGAAGCGTGGCAAAGGGACGCATGCCAAAATGACCAGGGCGTGCATCAGAGCTGCAGATGTGTCAAAGCAACCCCCCAATATCTTACACACACACACACACACACACACACACACACACACACACACACACACACACACACACACATACACACTCATGCTTCCCCCACTGATGCCAGACGCTCCCTCCTTCAATCCAATCTGCAGTTTATTATTTTTCTTTCGTCTCCTGCCATCTTGCTCCTTCACTTGCCCTTCCATTCCATCTACTCCTATCCGTCCATCCATCTTCTATCCTCCCTCCTTTGCCGCACCTCCTTGCGCTCCATCCTTTATTGTTTGCCCACCCACTCACCCACCCAACACCCTCCTTCCTCCTAGCCTTCTATTCTTCCTCTCCCTCCCTCCCCCTCTTCTCCTCCTCTCCAGATGTCCTGTTCCTATCTTCCAGACTCCCTTGCTCCTTTCTTTCCCTTCTGCCTCCTGCGCTCTCAGTCTCTCAAAGCTGAGCTGACTTCCTGACCTCAGGAGGCCCTGTTACAGCGCTCAGTGACCCCCCCCCCCCCCCTCCCCTCCCAGATTGGCTTCTCTCACCCATGCAAGCTGAGTCGATGAATTTTTAAGTCTCCAGACATGGGACAAACTGTGATTTCAGAGCTCCCCTGCTGTTAGGAGCTATTCTTTGTACACACCACGTTTTGTCGATTGTAGCCTTCAAACAATTGACAATTTCTAGAAACTGAAGGGACAGCAGGAGGAGAGGAAAGAAAAATTACCATTGTGGATGGGATAGGAGAGCGACTTCATCAGTGTCTTTGACCCTGGCATGCCCTTGACTCGCCAGCAGAGGTGCACCTTGAGAAAAGTCCATGTGACGCTTATGCTCGTGTCCACATAAGCACACCAGACAGCAAGATATACACACACATGTATGCACGACAGACCCTCAAGGCTCCCTGTTCTCAAGGCTATCAGTGGAGTGAGGGTGGCTGATGTTTGCTCAGCTTTGAGGCCCATTTCCCGTCCCAGCAGTCTCCTAAACGCTGGTGCAAACCTCTCCAATGAGAGTTGTCAAGAATGAAATTGTATTTTGGAAAAAATTTAACTACGGATCTTCTGTGACTTTACCCTTTCTTTTCCCGATTGGTCAGATTCTTCAGCCGTGGCACAATCTTATCGGATGGGAGGCTTGGGGGGTTGGGGGGGCAAGCGTGGTGAGGGGTAGGAAGAGAGGGGACATGGGTTGTGTTTGTCCAAAATGACAGTGTGGACCAAGGGCTTATCAAGACCTTTGTAGATTATTGATTGGAGCAGATATGTGAGGCACGGGAGGCTTATGGGCCAGTGCATGTTCGAGGTTTGCAAACCTCTGGCTTGACTCACTCAAATGTCAGTTTCAGCCCTTGTTTTCAGACCCTTTACTGTGTGCAAACTTTAGATTACTTAAGACACGGCTATCACAAAAATACTTATTGCATATCAGAGTCAGGTAACCCCCCATCTGTGGCATTGAGTGCGCTACAAAATCTATAAATTCCACGTCTCACAAACACAAACACAGTGACCAAAAAAAGCATGGGAAGTGTTGGTATTCCCAGGCTGAGTTGGGGTTAGGAATTAACCTGGCTTGCAGCGAGGGCTTATGTTGTGTCCCTGCATTTCATCCTTCAAGGCAAAAGCTTGCTAGAACACTCACTCACACTTACACACACACAAACACACGCATACAGCCTTATCTTCCAGGGTCTTGTCTTGTTTGGCTAACACTGTGCAAATAGAAGGTGCAATACATCTCCTGACAGTTCCCAAAAGCAAAGGGGAGAAACACGTTGGTCAAACAAACAGCCAACCCTGAGTCACCGAGAGAGAAGAGATTTCTCAGGCTTTACCGAAACACATGCGAAAGACACAGGCCCGTGCACGCGTGCACACACACACACACACACACACTTACAGACTTGCACACGGAGTGTGTAACAGTAGCCTTTATTTTGAGGGCTTGGGCCTCTGGCTACCTTTTTAAACGTTTGTCTAAGCAGTCTTAAGATGAGGGCTGCTGCTGGAGTGAATAGCTCCCAGCAAGCCGTCCACAGGCTCCTATTGTCCTCCGTCATATTTTATTATCTCATCAAAAAGCAGGAAATCCGATTCCCTCTCTCTGAAAAAGAGCTTATCCTTCTGTCTCAAAGCAACCTGTCACGAGTGAGAGAGAGATGGACAGAATGGGGAGAGAGTGTCGTGGGGGAGAGGGGGCAGCCATTGAAAAAGACTGATTTACTGCCTTAGTGCTATCAACCCTACTTTCCTTTTTCTTCCACCCTGCCTTTCTCCTTGATTAGAAGGCCCCCTAACACCAAGCACAATGTAAATGTCAGGGTATTGCAGCTTTATCATCTTTGTCGATTCTATCCACCCCTTTTCCCACTCCGTCTTCCGCTTTTCGTATTGTGTTACACAGGGCGGGAGCATTCATTTTCACGAGAGCTCTTTATTAGTTGTTTTTTGAATGCTTTGCCGCTGCCTGCCGCACGCGTTTGCCAGCCAAAATTCAACATGAGCAAGACAAGAAAGTTTACCTCTTCCTTGTTTTGCTAGTCCAAATTAAAGGCATCACATTTAAGCTTACTTTTTTACTCCACTTTTGAAAAATGGACCAAAAGTCAAAGAGAAAAGGTTCGTTTTCAGATTTAGCCTGCTTAGCAATAGATTCACTCTCATCACCTTGTTTGCCTTTTCCAGGCGTCACTCCTCTCACACACACACACACGCAACTCCACATCCTTCCCTCGCCACCACTTCGCTGCCTCTTTCCATCCATCCCTCCCTCTCTGTTTGTACATCTGTCCTTTAATTTTGGGCTCTGCTGAGAAGTTGTTAAAAACCCCTATGAAATATGTATGAAGGATTGTGAGCCACGCGATTGGCCCCATTTACCGGACAGCCGAGCGAATGAACGGCCACACTGGATAATCCCCCACAATGCCTCTGGAACAAAGGCCCAACAGCTGACCCTAGAGAGACATAGAAAGATGAAGAGGGAGGGAGGGAGGGAGGCAGTGAGGCGGTTTGGGGGGGTTAGAATGGGACAAGGTGGAAGGGGGGTGCAAACAGTTTAGGCTCACTGCTGGTCAGGAGGAAGCTCAGTCACACACACACACACACCACACACACACACACAACTCACATGTACTTGCAAAACAAAGGCTTGTGGGACAGGAATAACTCCCTTGTTCTGTTGCGCCGCTCTCTCTCCTTAGACTCTTCTCGGCCCCTCCTTCTCTCGCCATCTCTCCCTCCCTCCCATTCTCACTCTCTCAGTCAAGAGGATCTGAAATACCAATACCCTTTTCTCCTTGACATTGCTTTCTCCTTGCAGTCAGCATTTTGCTGTCCTTTTATAGTCAAAACGTCAGGAGAAATTCCATGCAGGAATATTCTTAGTAATGCGGCACTCCCTGCATCTAACACCAGGGCGCTACGCGGCACCGTCCCGTTAGCGAGGTCTTTCGGGAAAAGTGCACGCGGGCATACACACACACACTTACTGTAGCTGGCCTCAAAGCGGGGTCATTGTGCCAGTATTCCGTGAACGACAAGCAGCCCAAACAATGAATTATATCCACTTTTATCCCACCAGACGGGAACTCAATATTTGGGGAATTGGGTTATCTTTCGTTTTTTTCCTTTCCCCCTCTCTCTCTCTCCGTCAAACACACACAGACACACAGTGCACAAGCTCCTTATTCACAACTCACCTTTTCACTTGACTAGTGGACAGACACACACACACCAACCAGACACACAGGCATCTTAGCCTCCATTCATCACCCCGAGGGGGGTTGGTAGCTGTCCCATGTGTGTTTAAGTGCATATGTGTGTGGTTGAAGAGGCCTGTTGGTGTGTGTGGGTCCTTGTCCATCGGTGTGTGTGTTCCAGTGGCCACTAACCTTGCTGTGTCCTGACACTCCTGATGAGTATCTGCAGGACACTGGAGGAGAGGAGTGGAGTGCGCACTGTCAGGCATTTGGGCAGGCTGCTGCTGTATGTGTGTGAGACAATATGTGTTTGTGTGTGTGAGCATCGAGGGAGGCGGGCAGGCAGACAGTCAGCATTATCCAAGCAGGTGACCCCTGAAGGCTGCGTCGCCCTGGAGCTCTGAGTCGAGGAAAGAGACTCAGCCAAATACACCAGGGTACCCGGTGCGTGAGTGTGTATGTGTGTGTGTGTGCGTGCAGCGAGCATTATGTAGAGCTCTGTCACAGTACAGGATGTGTCATCTCCTTGGCACAAGGAGGTGTGTCCGCTGGTGTGTGTGCTCACACCAGCATAAGCGTGTGTGTCTGTGTGTGACAGAGTGTTGGCTTGGGGGAAGGTGTCACAGATCTTTGCCAGACTAATCATCTCCATGGTGTCGGTGAGCGCTGCTGTCAGGGACACTAAAGAGGCAGCGTGTCTCCCCGTTCCCAAAGCATTTAGTACTTCCTCTTTCGCCAGCACCTCTCTGTCGCTCTTCAGCTCCGCTCTCTTGGTTGGTCGCAGATTTACAGTGGGACTCATAAACATGTCACGCCCGCCACGCTGCTGGTGGAAGGTGGGGGGAAGTGGGAGGTGTGAGAAACCTGAGAATTCGCAAGAAGTGACTTTTCTCAGGCCAACACCTCAACCGGCGTTTAAGGAAGTAGCGACTCAAGAGACAGGAGATTTATGGTTTTACATCCACTTTGAAAATATGAACATATTCTACAACTGGGGGGCGAAGACTGTCGCTGTTTGGGAAAGTTGGTTTGGGTTTTGGCAGTCGGTCAAGTTTCGTTCCCATTTTCCTCAGTATTCAGTGGTCGAAACACTTTTAGGGTTTGCGTTATAACGAAGTGCCTTAAAATTAAAACCACTACAACGGTGCTTTTGTGTCCGTTGACATAAAGGACGCAAACTTTGCAGTGAGACTTAAAATACCTTAAAATAGGATTTCCTCCGTGTACTCCTCACATCTGTTTACACAATTGCTCATTCCTTCCTTTCTGTGTTCGCGAAGGTCCCTGATCGTTTCCTGGAGGTGGCAGAAATCACACTGCGAGAGTTCTTCAATGCCATCGTGGCTGGCAAAGATGTGGACCCGTCCTGGAAGAAGGCCATCTACAAGGTCATCTGCAAACTGGACAGTGAGGTCCCAGAGATCTTTAAGTCCCCAAACTGTCTCCAAGAGCTTCTACATGAGTAAATTTCACCTCCTCCTCCTCTTCCTCCTTGCTTACCGCTTTGCGCTTTCTTTGTTTTTCTGATTTCATAGAATTTCAAAATTATATTATGATTTGTTTTTTTTCCCTTTTCTTCAACTTTACTTTTGATTTCCTGTTTTTTTTGTTTGTTTGTTTGTTTGTTTTTATTTTTATTTTATTTTTTTGAATGTATGAAAGTTATGGAGTAGCATTCCCAATCTAAAGCCCCTTGTGGCAGTTCCTAAATGACCTAGCTATTGTGTTCTTGTTCTTATATTATGCTGGTTATTATACGTTTTGTTTTTCTATGACTGAATTGAAGAGGCTCTGATCTTATTGGGTGTTTTTATTTTTATTTTCTTGGACCGTGTGAACACTCTGTTTGGCCTGTTCTATGATCAACACTAACGGCGCCCTCCATGTGTGGAAAGAGTTCCCGAGTTCCCATTTATACTGCTAAGAACATAGGCTGGGTTCCCTGAAGACTTGACTCGTGGCACCCACAGAGGCCCCTCCAATTCAGGGGGCATCCATGTGAACTGCCCCACCCTAACCCCCTCCTTCCCTAATACAAAGTGGGTGCCTAATAGACTGTGCTATTGAAGATGTCCTAACAGGACAGGCACATGCACACATGCACACAAAAAGCAAGGCCTAGTGAGGTTGTTGACTGGACTAAAACTGGACTTTTGGTACTGGTCTGTGAGACTTGGACCAGTTTCAAATAGCTACTGAGCTCTACCATTTTTCTTTTCTTTTTTTTTTTTTGAAGTGTGTTTTCCCTGCAAATAGGGGCATTGTGTTTATTGGGTGTACATTATTATTTTGATTACTATTCTTATTGTTGTTGTTTATGATTATTATTTGTCACTACTGCTTGCTGAAGATTGGCACTTCAAGATTTGTTTGTCCCTTGATGCCGTTGCTGAAAGAAATAAATTATTGCTATTAATATTATTCCAAAAGATTTTTAGATTCTGAAGTATTTCCCCCCTCCTCCTCCTCCACCTCCCTCATTCCCCATTTTCCTTCTCCTTAGTCACTTCCCTCAGTTTGTTTATCACTGGCGTGGATTTTGGTTTTGTTTTGTTTGTTTCGCTGTTTGGTTGCTGGGGCAACTTTGCTGGATTTGGATTTTATTCCAGGGAATTTATTAGAGTGGGCTTCTCTATTCACCTGTAGTGACAAGCTCATCCTGCACAGGATTGGTCCCGTAAGGATGCTAAAAATAACCAACATAGTCTAAAGAAACATGAAGTAAATAAGAAGTATTTGGAAAAAGTGTGTTTTCTTGATTTACTATAGCTGTTCCATAAAAAAAACTAAAATTTTTTGTAGTTGAAAACTAATCCGCTCCCCCTTAAAGAGCACTTCTTCATCTAATAACAAAATATTTTTCTACGTCTGTGTTCCGAATTAGTGAACATACATAATAAGTGCAAGTCTGATTTTGTTTTTGTTTGTTTTTAATTTTTATAGCACTAAACAGCTCATGTGAAAGAAGTTAACATATTTACACTGCTGGCTCTTAATGTGGTTAGCTTATATATGGTGTAAATGGCATTATGAAGTTACTTTAATAGCAGTCGATACTTGAATATATCAAAGCCTGAAGTACCGGTTTGTTAACTGAACAGACGTGAAGATAAAAGGAATCTATTGAGGCTGATAAACAGCCGTTTATTAATTCTGCCTCAAGTAGAACTTACCCTGACGACAACACACACACACACACGCACGCGCACACACACACACAATGCTCCTTCCCTCTATGTTCACCTGCTGCTGAGTGATTTAGCTTCTCTCTCAGTGCAACAACATGAGGTTAGAGGTGAGCACTCTTCCGCCAGGGGGTAGACGGAGAAGCTCTCAGCACTACAAAGACCAGGGACAAAGGCGCAGAGCAAGGAGCAACATGCACCTGAAGCCCTCTGCTCTGTCCTGCCGTCCCACACCGGCAGCTTTTAAGACCCAAAGTGTGTCTCTGTTCAAGCCACTGTGCCCAGTTTGTTAAACGGCATTCCTTTCACTTTTACCTGAGGTTCTAATCCCAAATTTTTTCACTTGAGCTGAACTTCTATATGTACTGTTTTTGATTTGTTTTTTACTTTCACCCATCCTCTCAGGCTGTTAAGATTTTACGAAGCAGTAAGTATTAGATATTAGATGCCCTTTTTGAAGAGGTAAGTTTGAAGCAATGAGTGGACTTTGATATTTTGCTTGGTGCGTGCGAGCTAGCTGGTGATCTCACCTTGCGACATTGGCTTATAGTGTGTCTGTGTGTGCGGCACAAAAGATCAAAAGGGGCAGGTTGCTTAACCTGCTGACTTGTCTAAGCGAGACAAAGGGCCTGACAAAAGAAGGCAGAGAAAGACAGAGAGCTACTCCCTTCATTATGTCCCCCTTCTCTTCCCCGGACAGTGTTCTTCTTAAGATCCGGAGCCCTGAGAGAGCGAGCGGCGTACATTTCTCACTGAAGGATGGGCTAGGCCCTGCATGTCTCAGTCTCAAAGCACCAGCCAAGGGCTCTAAAGCGCCACAGACAAAGGATAAAGAAAGGAAAGGACACTTTTATCTGATGCGCAGATTATTATCGTTCCACGCCCTCTCCCTTTCTGCAACTCCACCCTAAACTTAAAGAGTTCCTGCGTCTAAAAAGATTAATTCAGGATAATGAAGAACTTGTGTGCAAAAAAAAAAAAAAAGGAGAAAAAAAAAGAATAAATAAATAAAATAAGGATTAGCAAGACCTTAACGCCATGTTGAGAATATTTTTGTCAGGTTTTGTTTTCTGGGGTCGTTTAATTTTTAGGATGACATTATTGAAATGCATATATAGCCTTTTTTTTTTATAATGTAAAGTATAAATCTATGGGGAAAAAATATATAGTGGAAGTTCTTTGAAAGGCACTGTTAGAAACTGTTTCATAAAAGAAATCTTGAGGGTATTTTTAGTGACAGTTTTGTTGCAATCTGTATTCTGAATGAGTTGTTGGTAGATTAGGAGCAATAGTAGTAGGTTTTTTGCAGGTTTTGTGACCAGTTTTTCCTTTTGGTTTCTTTACCTTTTTTTGTATTGTGCTGAATGGCTGTCTTCTGGAGATCAAAAAAAAGAAAAGAAAAATAAACTTGGAATACCTTTTCAGAGTATGAAATATTGTTGTCGCTGCTGTAAATACTGTCAGGATGAAACAAAGAATAGCTGTACAGATTTTTTTTTTCTATTATCACTCAGAGTGCTAGAGAGGGGTGAGTGGTTAAAAAAGGAAAAAAAGGAGACTTCACCCACTCTCCAACTGGACTCATAAGCACTCTTCTGAAATATCCACAGAGGAGTGGGGTATTTTTTTTGTTTGTTTGTTCCCCCCCCTCCCTCTGCCATGCCTTTAACGGGAAACAGTTTCCCATCGGCAGTGCCCTTGAAGTTGCACCAGCATTCATTTCTTTAATTTTTCCGAACAGAACGATGCATCAGACGAGCGGTGGGGTAACGGTGATGTCACAGCGCGGCCCGTTGGCAGCCTGTGCTCTTTGTGTCGTCCAAAAAAACAAGGGCAGATTTCCGCCAACGTAGCTCTAGATTTGACCCAAGAGACAGACAGGAACTCATTGTCATCAGAAGACTAGTGCCATCCATGGATGGGGAACACTGTACAGTGACAGATTAAAGGGAAAAAAAAACCAGACTGCAGATTGAAGGGGGGGAAAAAAAAAACAGAGATTTGTACCCCCTTTTCACTGGGTTTAAAAGTTGATGAAAGTTTGGAATTTTGTGGAATTTCTGTATGCTTTGCAGTACGTGCGCATGTGTGTGCGTGCACTGTATATGACTGCGTGTGTCTGCGTGAGAGAAAAGACCGATTATGAGAACCTGTGAACCAGTGTGTGACACAATTCTCAACACTGTGGCCCCTCCCCCACCCCTGGGAGTACCATCCTGACATGTAAATGACTCTCATTAAGCGTTGGCAACATGTGTTTGGTGTGTGCGCATGTGTGTGTGTGTGTGTTGCGATAATTTCCTCTGATCTGTTTTCTGACCTGTTTGAAAGAGGTTTTTGTTTCTCGATGCTTTCAGTAGTAATTCCTTTTTTATTATTATCACATTGCTCCTCTTTTATTGTAAATATCAATGACGTGGACTTACAGTGATAAATACTGCCTTTGTATAACTTTAGCAATATGTTATGTAAATAATGTTTTGTTGATGCTTTTTGTATGACATTATTATTCAATTTTAGTGCAGTAATTCCAACTGGAACAGCCATGTTTTTCGGATACAGTCTGAATAGTTACACAGGTTGTAAAAATAAAACTCATGACATGGCTGCTTTTTTTTTTTTTTTTTTTTTTTCCTGTTATCGGTGTCTATTTGTCTTGCAGATTTTGTGTAATTTATTGGTTTAATTTATCCTAATTTATTTGATGTTGTTTCATTTTGTTTTTTCAAACAGGGAAGGCTGTACTGCATTTGAATAAGTAGAACCAACTTAAAAGATTTTACACTTTAACGAATTTACAATTTCAAAAAAGAAAAAAAGTTAAATTGACAGAAAAGATGAGTGGGGATTTTGGCAGCTACGTGAAACTGGATGGTTATAACAAACAAAAAAAACTGGATTTGACAGGGCAGAGGGTGGACTTGAAAGCCGAAACTAGTTTGAAGCAGTTTTGTATTTTCTCTTGAGATTTTTTCCCTTGTATTGCTTTGGCCCAGCCCAAAAACAACCAGTAGTCAAATTGCCTTTCGTGCCTTCACCCTCTATGAACTGAATGTATGTGCAGTATATATGCAAGCTTGTGCAAAATGAATAAAAAATTGAAATAAAAATGAAAAGAGAGTGAAAAGTGGCAGCTGTTTGTGGTTTGTTTTCTGTGTTTGTGTTTAAAGCATGGGGGGGGGGGGGGGGGGAATCTGACGTTATAAAGATATCTATACTCATAAATATACATGAATGCTGTAAAAGCTGGTGCTTTCAGTGAAAAACATACTAGCCGAAATCTATTTTGTTCCGCTAGCAAGCATTAAAAAAAAGAATCATGGAAATTGAAATAATCGAATGATCAATTTAGAAGTGCTGTGGTAATTTCAGTTAGTTTCTGTATAAGCTGATGGGTGTGTAAAGCAGTGTATTGGGTTTCTGTGGCCAAAAAGCAATAGGGTTCAGCTAGTAATGGCCATAGTTGAGAGTTCTGTAATGACTAATCAGCTTCAGGGTAGCTTTTAAAATTTGAATGTAACAAATTCCTTTAACCGCATGATAAAAGGGATAGGAAAACTGCAACAAAGGGGATCTCTTGTCAAGAAAGACAAAAATAATAGAAGAATAGAAGAAGAATAACAGTATGATAACAGTCAAATCTTTTTTTAGAGCAAAAAAATGTTATGGATTATCGAAGGTACACCGCTTCATGCTGGGAAATCTGTCAGCACTTTACTGTAATTTAATGGTGAATGGTATTCGCTTGAAATTTACTACCTTGCTTCCCAGGTTTTTTGGTTATCAAAGGATCACTGGCGACAGTGCAATTTATTCTGTCCTGTTTGAATGAATCAGAGCTGTCCTGCTCGCAGAGTGATCATTAATTAGGACTTTGGCTGCAGAGAACCGTCCTCCCATCATAGTTTCTCTACAGGCTCCGGAGACAACTGCAGGTGCTGCCTCATCAGGCTAAATGCAACAATCGAGCACGGGCGCATACACACAGTGAAGTATTCTCCTCATTAGAAAAAAGGGTTGCAGGAAATAATTAAAGGATTTATGAAAGACTTTGTAAAGTGGGAAAAGGGGGATTATAAATGTTTAGAAAACAGTCTGAGGACCGAGCAAAGAGACAAACCTCTTGAAAGTGAATTCACAACTGAAGCTGAGGAGTCGTCATTTTCATTATTAATCTGTGGTTATTGTCTCTGTCACACTTTTTTTAGTAGTGAGAAATGCTGTGAAGCAGTTGCGTTTCTACTGATCGGCTAACAATCCAAAAGAAATGAAGAAGAGACGCATTGTATGTGTTTTTATTCAAAAATGTGTCATCATTAATGTTCATTATTTGTCCATCGGGCAATTATCCATGTAATCGTTGCAGTTTTAACCAATAAATTATGTGCGTGTTTCTTCAAGTTACAATAACGTTTGGCCACAAAAAAGAGACGCTGATCAAAAATCATTTTAAAAGATGCAGCATGACTCATCCCGTTATATTTTCCCTATTTGTTAGTTTTCTAAAAATATGTGTTTGTGAGTTTAGGAATCACTTACGAAGAACTATTTATTTTATTTTTTTAAAGGCACGGTTCGTTCTCTCTGTATCATTTTGCTTTTTTCTTATGGTGACCTCGGTTGTACTCTCCACCACGCCTGCCCGTTGCTGTTCCTTTTCTTCCTTTGTTCTTGCCTGACTGCTTTTCACTCTTTTTGCTTTGATGCTCATTTTTGGAGTTGCTTCTTTTGTGTCTTTCTTGCTTGCTTGCTTGCTTTTATTCTTTTCTCTCTCCCTCTCTCTCGTGTTCTTTTTTTCCCTCTCGTCCTCTGCCTGCCTCCCTGCGCTCGCCTTAACCGGAGGCTACAGCTCCTTAGGTTGGGCTGAGACAGCATCTTTGTACAACACCGACCGTCTGCTCTGTAATCAAATACCATCTGTCGCTACATCTGAAGACTCACTCTCTCGCTTCCTCCACCGCGTGCACACACAAGCTCGCACGCAGGCACATGCACACACACCACATCTGTGCTTCCTACTCTTGAACATTGTGTGTGCACCTGTGTGTGTATGTGTGCGTGCATGGTTTATGTACAGTGACCCGTGTACTTACAATCATTCCACCTGATTCATTCTTGGCCTGCAGAGAGGAAGCCACTAGAGTCACTTTCCCTGCTTCCTGTTTTTTCCACTGACCCCGCTGAGGGTTCAAAGGTCATTGTCTTCAGGTATCCATGTTTGTTCTGTGTGTCAGCAAGACCTTGGCTGCCGTATCACACAGGAGATAGTGGACTTTAGCTCCTCAGTCTTAGATCAACGGCCCACTATCTCAAAGGCTGCCAGCCTTTCCCAATGTTTGTCCAATGTTTGTCCCTGCTCAGGCACACAAAACGTTGACATGGTCCCCAAGGTCTCTATCCAAGTCCCTCCTCCCTTCGTGATCACTTGTTATCACACACACTCAGGTTCAAGAACATTTTCCATTTAGTTAAGAGTGTTGTTTTAAGCTGGAAAGGCTTCCTTTAAGCTTTCATCATGCATTTAGTCTAAAAGTGTGTTTTACAGCTCGGTGGCAGCGAGGGATTTACAGCACGCCGACCCTAACAACAAATAGAAGAACTTTTAGTAAATATTACCACACACAAGAGCTGACGTAATTCCCCGTACTGGGGAACCTTTGTGATGAAGAAACACAAGGACTTAGGATTTCATTTCGATTTCTTCTCTGTGCAATCCTCCTACTAATGACCAAATGAGCTGTCCACTCTTTGAAACATTTTGACACCTACTCCTGCAAAATGACTGCGGGCTAAAAGCCTGAATCGTAGAATAATTCCGTCTTTATACAGTTAATGGACATTTGCCCGCATTTGTGCATCACCTTTTCTTGCTCATCTGTGCTTTTATTTGATTATTGGACCTATAATTAAAGAGACAAAATGATTCGGCTTTAATCTGAAACCATGAAAAGCGATTTCCGCAGCGCACAGATTGATGGATTCATTCTGCATGTGTTGGTGCTTTAACACTGGATTTCAGCTATTGTCGATGGAGCAGCACACCGGTCTGCTCCAGAGCCACTGGCAGAATCTGGGATTAACTCTGGGCTGCCCACATTTTGGCACCAGTGATGGGGACACCTAGTGGTTAGTATGCACAGTTTAGACTCACTGATTTTTTTTAAGCGTGTCCCATCTTGTCTCTATTTGTGCACTTCTGTTTATTCTTCATTCACTTATTTCTTCAATTCTTCTGCTTTCATTTTTCCTCCATGTGTGCAAATTTGTTTGTGCAATTGGAAGATTCCAGTTGGGCAGCTCATTGTGGCCTCTTTTTCCTCCCAGTCTCTCTCTCTTTCTCTCTCTCTCTCTCCCTGGAAGGCTTGAACGCAACTGGAGCCTCGGAGGCTCAAGAGAGGAGCCTGGGAAAGAAGGAACAAAGGGCCGTCCATCTGCAGCTATCACCGCTCTGCACTTCCTCTCCTCTCTCTCTCTTTCTCCCCCTGTTCTTCCCTCCCTCGGTTACCCTCTCTTCCCTCTCCCCACTGGCCAGCGCCCCAAATTAAGACTTCAGACAAGAAAATGGGCTCAATAAAAAAGGGAGAGAAAGCGACAGAAAGAGAGAAAGAAGGAAGTCCGTAACAAGCCAAGAGGAGCAAAGCGACAAAGCCTCTGTTGTTGGATGGCAGGGCCCCACTGTCGCTCTGCGAGGAGCTGTCACTGTGTCAACTTGGACCTCTTGTTGCGAGGAGCACAAACACAAACCATCAAGAACGAGCGCACAAAACACACACCCACCGACAGAAAACATGCTGCGGAGGAGACTACGCGCGTGCTTCCATAACCACAGAATAAAAATAAATAAATAAAAAGGCTGCACAAAGATATGGGATGTAAACTCAGAGACATGCACGCACAGAAAACATGCCAAGCACATACTGATCATCCAAATTAGTATAGACAGTGTAGGTGAGAAGACAGCAACTGTGAATCCCCGCAGCACCCCTTCATTTTAGCTGCCAAGAAATGTCACAGGGGGCGAAGTGAGAAGGGAGAGACTTCCCTGAAAACTGAAAGAAAAGTGAATGTTTGTGAATGTGTGCACATGTGAGAACATGTGCTAAAAGTAGCCAGTTGAAAAGAAAAAGAAAGAAATTTTTATATATAAAACATATCAGCCCTCTGAAAACACCCACCAAGGCCTTGAGGATGAGGTGGGTGTCCCAAGGGCAAACACCTGTTAACAGGTTTTATGAAGCATGCACACACAAACACCCAACCTTGGTAGAGTTCTCAAATAACGATGAAAGACTCCCTTTTAGATGTTTTTCTTCATTAAGAAGCTCTTTAATCACTTAAAGAAGATACGTTCACAGGGAGCGTGCTTGTGTGTACATAACTGTGCATTGGGGGCAGAGATAGAAGCTGAACTGGTTTGGCTTCTTCCAGGCTAAACTGGGTCTAGTGGGTCCAAGACAGATGGCACTCGGGGCAAAGCCAGTCTGGGATCTCTCGCTCTCTCACTCGCTCTGTCTCTCTCTCCATCACTCCCTCATACACACACACACAAACACACATCTCTTTTAATAGCCATTATTGGCATCTTTTGCCTCTTCCAGATCCCTGAAACAGAAATCACAGAGCCCCATTTTATTTCCTTTTGACCCATTTGGCAAGATGATGGGAGCATCGAGTGCTGGATTAAATGGAAAGCAGTTTATAATCCAGTAATTCTAATGTTTTAATTACTTAGATGAACAGGAGGTGTTTGAGCAAAGGCTAATCTCTGAGACATAAGGGTGAGAGAGAGAGAGAGGCAGAGGGAGAGAGAGAGAGAGAGAGAGAGAGCGAAAAAGGGTGGGGGGGAAATTTGTCTTATTCTTTGTAATGCACACATAGGCTTGCTTATGGAATTTTAGCTGCGTATTAAAGTTCATCACCTGTTATCAACGCAGATTAAAAGATTCACAGACTTTATAATTGACATTAAGGTGAGCCCACCAGGGCTGAGGTGCGAAACCATTATCATGCTTGAACATCGCAGCGCATTTGCACACAGTCTACGTGGTTCTAGTTCTACGTTTCTAAACTACATTCACAAGGGTTTTGACTTGAGATCTGCTGTATCTTGAGCGACACCCATAGCTGTAACTGATCCCACAATTGTCTTTGATAGCCACCCCTCCTGTCAATCAAGCAGTAGGACAAAGGCTGCTAAAGCAAGGCTGATGACCTCATGCCTGGGGTCTGCTCCATACCGAAGGGGTCTTAACACCGTACAACTTGCCTTTTGTGTCTGGAGCCATTTTTCAGTACCGAGAATCGACATGCAGTATCTCTTGGGGTTCGGGATGCATGCACATACACACCCACACATGCGCCAACACACATCCCCTTGATCCATGGGCTGGAGCGTTGAGCCAGGAGTGAGCCTTAAGACAAGGAGTGACAACCGGGACAGCTGCAAGGGTTGGAAGCCAATCTTATTCCAATCCCCCCTTCACCCATCCCTGCTACCCCCAACCGCCACCACACACACACACACACACACACACACCGTTCCACAACCACAGCCTCCAGCCAGCCAAACAAGCCATTGTTTCTGGCGAGGGCTTGTGGTATTTCATTTGTCATGAAATGGATACGGACACGGGATGACCATGAGGTTCTTTCTCCAAAAAAGAAACTGCTACCGCTACTGCTGCTGCTATGGCTGCTGAGCACCGACTGCAAACTCACCTCATCCTTAACCTTCTAGTGCAGTTTGCCCCAAGCACCTAGCTATGAACTATTAATAAACCTGCTTTTTCCAAGGTAGGGAGGGGGCGGTCCGAATGGTATTGTTTTCCAAAGGAGCATAAGAAGAAGGAAAAAGAGAGAGTGTGGGAGGGAGGGAGGTCAGGCTATGTGGCAATGTGTTTTTATCATCCTTTATAATCTTCACTTTCTCAGGTTTCTGAGCAGACTTTAGACATGTTAGGCTTGAGAGCCAGGTAGATCATCAAGGTCCTGGTCAGCTGTTGTCAGTCGCTGCTTAGGATGAGTTTGGTTCTGTGGGTATTATGGCAGAGGGGCGATATCAGCCCCCAAATAATTGGCCAACCTTTACACGTTCACATGACTGCTTGATGCTAAGCTGCTAGCACATGCCACATCCCAGAGAAACTTTCAGCACGTAGTTAAGAGCAAAAAGCAGGATCTGACAGCTGAACTTCTCCAGGCATGTATGAAATCAGCAAAGATGCTATGATGTTCATCACCCTTGCAGTTCCTTCACCTGTAGGTTTCCATGTCCAAAAGAGTTCATGGACATTAAAACAATACCCCTCTATCTCCGTCAAGGGCATTCCTTGGCACAACAATAGGACCATACCCTTCCATATTTTCCTTTCCTCCCCTCCCTCCTCATTCTCCATCCCCTCCATCAAAGAGCATTCCAGCTCCAGAGCCCCCTAAGCCCTTCACTCTGGGCCTGTCCATGTGACACGGCACGCAGACAGTCATCTTTAAGAATTGATTCACTCTGGTATCCAAAGCTAGGGAGCTTGGCTGCCAAGATACCCAGCATAGGCGCCACTCATGGGGTCCAGGTACACAACAGCTGCTCCCCAACAATAAAGGCAAAAAATGGAAGGCACTTAGGGAGAAGATGCAGCCCTAACCTCTATCCCAAGCCTGAACTGGTCACCTTGAGCCAGTTGTTGCCTGCCAGCCTTCCGAGACGACAAACCAGAGTACAACTTTGAGATGAAGTTAGTGGAAGGGGGATGAATATTGAAAGGCATATATAATTCACAAGAGAGACAAGAGAGAGCAGGCAAAAGAGGGAAGGAGAAATATTTTTATTTCCTTGGAAGAATTGCAAAGTGACAGGTGTGCGACCAAGATTGCACAGTGACACATGGAACACCATAAATAAGACAATGGCATGTTGTTTTCTTCTGAGGCACATCGTCTCGCTCGGAGGTCAAGTGAAGGAGATGCCAGCCCATTCCAGAAACCTCACACACATTATGCACACGTAGAAGTAACCTCAGGAATGCCGTGATACTACAGATATAGATCACAAATCATGCGGAAGGAGACAGGTGAGATATTACCTCACCTGAAGTGTTTCCATAAACTCCAGTGTACCAAAGCCTTGGGAAGTAGCATCACTCTTCAATCAGGTCCTGACCCACACATACTTTGATTTATGATCATACGATCTAGCACATCATCCATCATAAATAAGGGAGATTAGGTGACTAGGCTGAGGCTGTGGATACAACAATTCCAGCTTTAGAGATGATGTATTGTAACTGCACAGTCTCGAAAACTACAGCACCAAATTAAAGGATCAGTTTTCTGTATATTAAGGAGCAGAGCAAAGGTGAAGACAGAGAAAAGGGAAGTTAAGACAACAAAAGGAAGCGAGACAGACAAGGACAGAGGGGAACTTGGCACCGGCAGCCTTCCTGCTGAAACGGAAAGGCAGAAGTGGAAAAGCAAGAGCAGTGGAGAGTCGGGGAGAGAGGGGAATTTGCCAAAGCAGCTCGGGAGGGCCCTCATTACGATATTAAACAAGATTTAATAAGTGAGAGTGATTTGATGAGGTGATTATCCTGGCCCATTAATCAAGCAGGCTTCTAGCCTCGCTGTAATATGGCCCATCTTTCCGCATGTACCAAAGCCTCTTTAGATGCTGAGCTCCTTACTGTACTAACGCCGCTTCAGAAACACCACCAGCCTGGCAGGAAAAAAAAAGGCATATTACGTCTCATCTCTCAAGCCTCTGGGTATTTTTGAGACTCGCTCATCCCTCTACCTCCCCATCCGCGCTTTTGGTGCATCTGATAAATTGAACTCCTTAACATGTGGGTCAGAAAGTAAAGTCTTATCAGAGGAAGCTAAGAGTGATAACTGGCAATGATAACGAAAAGGCATCTGTTGGCTTTAAGGCTTTTGGTTTGAGAACAGAAGTTTTACAGACTCCATTGGATTGCTGGGTTTTGAAAAGAGGTAGGGGCTTCGAGTACGCGTATACGTGTGTGTGGATGGGCTGATTCATAGAATGCTTCTCGGGAAAATAAAGTAAAACTTCCATGAGAACATGTGAGAGCAAGCACAGTCCACTGTGTATTTGCAAGTAGATCACAAAAAAACTAATGTGACCTAGTAGAACTTGCAAAACACAACTTTTGGAGGCACTGCAGTTTCCCCAAACCCCAAGAAAGTCAATTTCCAAAAGCATGTGTTTAGGATTGACCCTCAGAAACCCAGTGATATAAAAACAAACCCCCCCAAAAATTGTATTCTTGAATTTGAGGCTAAAAATCACTCAACATTCAGACAAGGGTTGATATAAAAAAAACACCGACCGATCACTGATCTGGGCTGAGATCAATGACTGGTCAGTCAGCCTCATGTAGGTCTGATTGCATATTACTTATTGGATATGCACCGCAGGCAAACCAGCACAAGAAAATAACACTGTAGCACTCACAGCTACAACACTAACACTAACACTAGTATGTAGTTCACCAAAATAAGGCACAGAGGGAAAAGCACGAAAACATTTCTACAAGACCTAATGAGGTCCATTAGGTTTAAATCACCATCATCCAGTCAATCAAGGATATATTTAAAAAAAAAAAGCTAATAAAGTGAAAAATTACATTAAATTACAATTACAAAGAAAATTATGGAAAAAAGTGAAAGAAACAAAAAGGGTTGATATCCTGTTATCTGATGATTTTTAAACATACTGGAAAATGATGTAAGTTCCTGACTTTTTTTTTTAAACTTATGGTCAAAACCTCTTTCAGTGCCACAAACTGCAGGAAATAATGCACAAGCAGAGAAAACAGCTTAAATTCACACGATGAGGTCTGTTTTCAGTGCACTGCCTGCTAATTGGAAATCTGACTCATGCATTTAAAATGTCTAAATACCACCTTTATTGGCATTTCAGTTATGTTTGTGCGCTACTGAGCAGCTGCCTCAAGTTGAAGATGAGGGTGAATACAATTTACAGGCTGCACCTATTTCATGATGTACATCTCCAAAGCACATTTGGGAAAAGTAACATCCTACTTCTCTAAGCCTGGATGGCAGCATTTTGCTATTTAGCTACATTTGTGAGTAGGGATAATAATAATTTTTTTAAAAAGCGTCACATGCTGTGCACCAATGAATGGAAGAGCTACACAAGGTGAACTGGAATAAAAAATAAACTGTCAAGTAATTTTGATAATTTGGGAATTGTTTGATTTTTCAGGCTGAAATGCTGAAAACTGTGATTTCACATTCTCAAAACTGAGAATTTAATGCTTTGCTTTTTCTATTACACGTGTCATCTGAAATGTTTGACTGTTAAAAGCAGCTAAACCTTATCATTACAGAACAACAATAAGATATTCTAAAATAACTTGTGTTTAAGGAGAAAAAGCCCAGTCAGGGACTTCCCGATTCCAAATATTTATAATAATTTTGTCATTTACAGTGCGCAATGATGCAGCAAGGGTAAATATAACCTCAAGAGTGGGAGAGAATAGGTATTACAAAGACAGCTAACCCCCCCAAAAACATTTTAAAAGCTCAAGTGGAAGAAGATTACATTAAAGCAGGCGTGGGACGGAGCTTTTTCTGGGAACTGCCTGAGAGTATTAATAAAATAAGCACAGAAAATATAATACAAGAATGTTTTTATCAACATAATCCAGAGAGATGAGGCCAAACCAACCTGGAATATAATCCCAAGGAGAAGGTCCCCTGGTTATCTGTCATCAGGGACACACACCCATACACACATATGGACACACGCTAATACACAGTCTCTTTCCATGTCTCGCCATCGCTTCAAATAATCGACTCATAATCTTAAAAGGATCTTGTCCTTTCGGTTTCATCTTTACTGCAGTGTCCCTACAAGAAGGGTCAAGAGGTCAACTGCTGGGTGAAGCTATCAAAGTGAATATTGACATCAATATAGCGTGCATTGTAACTGCTTTTTTTAATAGTTATTATAGTCGCACGTAACTCCTAAACGTGTTTAGATTTGATGGATTTTAGTTTAAAATCAAGTGTTTTTCTCTAAATTCCTTTTGCATAAATTGTAGGTGTGAAGTATCCTGCTCAATTTACGGTGCCACAACTTATAATAAAAGAAGTAGCAAATATTTTGTGAAGACTGGCTGAGTGAGAGAAGTAGGCGTTTTACTTGAAGGACAGATCCAACATGAATTCGGTAGCTGACACTTGGAGGACTGTAAGACAATGTCGAGCAACTTTCTCTGTCACTCTGTCCCTCCCTCCTGCATCCTCTCTCTCGCTCCCTCTCTCTCTCTTCTGTATCTAAGCAGCATAATTTGAGTAAATGACAGGGGAACATCTGCTGTGCATAAGAGAGAGGCCAACACTTTAACATGCAGATGTCTCTCTCCATCTGCATTAATTCAATAATTACCGCAATGGAGGGAGGAGAAAAAATCTTTTTTTATAGCTTAAGACAATGTTATCTGTGCCAGTTGGTATGGGGAGGGCAAATGGGGGGCGGGGGGGTGCGTGAATGAGTGTGTGTACGAGTGCATGTGCTGCTGGAGGTTTGCGAGAGGAGGGGTAGATTATTACACCATTTAGCCAGAGCAAGCTGTCACATTGCAGAGAATCTCACTAATTCCATTGTGCCCTTGGTGAGTCACTGACAGACTCCAAGTGACTGATGATGCCTCAACGCCACCACTTGGCCACTGGACGACCAACCAGCTTCACTTAGGATATAACCGCACATGTCTTACATTTAATGTGCGTGTGTGCAATGGGGGATGATTAACCCGAGTATTTTAATGCCTGCAGGGGTATGACAGGGTATCTAGTGGATGGTGTACGTGGTGGACATAGTGCTCGGAGTTGTGCTCAACGAGTTGAGTTTTTTGTTGAATGAGACCAAAGAATCCCTTCCCTCGTGCCTTCAGAGCTGTTAAATGCCATTTGGAAAACTCCCAGTGTCGTAAGATTTTGAGTCAAAGGAGGTTTCTTTGTAGCTACTCTATCATAAAGACCTTTTAAAAGGAAGCACTAGTGGGATGGTGGTCTTTCCAGCAGGTTTCGCCCATATTTGCAAAGGATTTCCAAAGTTATGTTCGACTGACTGCTCAAGACTTTGACCAGTCCTTATTTTTTAGTTATTTATTTTGTCCAAAAGCTTAGGAAGTTAGTTTTAAACTTCCATTTCAGAGTTACTGAGGTTGTAGAATTTAGAAATAGTCTGATCTATGTTTTGCCACATCTTCTTTAAATATTTATAGCAAGTTTCTTGGAGTTGATTTATTTACCCAAAGTGAGATTTAGCAAATTCCAGTAAAGTTCCCGATAATTAACAAAAAGGAAGAAAAATAGGATGTGCCAAAATGGACAAAATTTGCTGGTGCTGTGATAAATTGTCTAAATATTTTTATAAATGACAGGTTTGACTTTTGAGAAAAGTTTGGGGGGCAAAAAGTGGCAATTTTATTAATTTACCTTTGAATTAACAAAATAATTGGGGAAAAAAGTGAAAATGTCTGAACACTTAATGAATTTACTGCAAAGACACCGGTCTTGAACTACTGACTTCAATCTTGTGACATTTAAAATATCAGACAATCATATTTCGATTGGACACTCAACAAAAATGAATAAAGGGCCACAGAGAACATTAGCATGTAATGGTTTCCATTCAAATAAACCTAATTACTTTATTGAAATGTTGGCTCCAATATCTCATTTTCAAGAAGAAGCACTTAAAAGCCATTCAGAAAAGCTCAAAGAACGTTAGACGAAATGTGAAAACAAAACTTTAAATTACCATGCACACTGTACCCAATCTCCTCCGTTTATAACGCATACCTGTGGACCAATACAGCATGTTGTAAAATGTATTAATGTGGTCCATCTAACAGAAATACCCCAACAATCATTTAATGCACCTGAATTCTCAAGTAAAAGGTCACACAGTTTGAGTGTGTCACACTCAAACTGACAAACACAAATCATTCCAGGATGTCTCATCGTACATGTATGATAACACACATAAATAAACAGACATCCTAACATAATCCCATCAGCACGCATGCACTTGCTTCTGCAGCCACACAGCACCTTCATCCAGGCAGAGTCTCTCACACACACATATCTGACTCTTACATGCCTGCTAAACATAGGGACAAAGGAAAATATCTGTATACTTGGCAGGCCAACTTCCTTTGATTGCAGCAGTGCTGCTGTAGGAAACAATGCACAGGCACTATTAATACACCAAGGAGAAAGAGAATTCCTCTTAGAGGAAAGCTCAAAGGAGCCATCGGACAGGCTATTTACAGACTTACTGACTGATTGGATGACTGACTGCACTATACTTAACTGTAGTCTCTGCATCTTGTCTTACGTGACTCTTTTTTTTCTGCAAGGACTGGTGATGAATACAGTATAAAGTACATTAGAGGATGAGTGATACATATTCTTCCATAATACTCCCTTTTTATTTGTTTATACATCCTCTTTCACTAAGTTTTGTGACACTTTCAGTGCACAGATATTAATTAGAAGCAAGTGCTTAGGAAATGTAACAGATCTCTTACGTACTTGCTCTGCTGTGTCACATCAACACGCCTGTGACATTTGACTGGCGGTGAATAGCTGCCCAGCCACACTTATGATCGCCTCTCCTTTCTAAAAGTGCCCAGTTAAAGAGCATCAAATCCCCACTCGCTAAACCCACACAAGCCCAACCTTCATTAGCATAGCTAACAAACTCCCTGAAAGAGCAACAGTGGAGGGAGAGAACAATGGCAGTCTATTAAAGGGGAAGATGAGGGGGTGAGACGAAGCGCAGAGGGGGAGAAGCTATTGTTCTGGTCTTATTTAGCCCTTGCTGTCACCCTGCAACTGTTGTCACTTCTAAGTTTAGCTGGACGGCTGAAGAGGACGGCGAAGAGAAGAAGGAGGAGGGAAGGAGGAAGAGGATAGGAATAGGGTCGGGAAAGATGGAGGACAGAAAGAAGATAGGGAGGAACTGAAGACAGTTTTGAACCAAACAGTTTTGTGGATTCCCTACAAACTTCGGAGCTCCGCAGTAACTAACTAAGTAACCTTCAAGTGCTTTTTTCTTGCATTTGCATTGCCAGTGGAAATTCTGTAGCAACACAAAAGCTGCTTGCCAAGGTTAAATTGAATACTGCATCCAGAGCATATGGGCTCAATAAACCCGAGACAGTAGTGTTTTGAATTAACATTAAATACTGAAGTTTAAACACCAACTCAAGCTTGATTTAAAGCCTGAATTACGGAAAGATGAGAGAATACAAAAACTAAAAAAAAGTTACAAGTAGGTACACATGTTCGGTTGAATGTTGAACCAAATATCTAATCAGTCAATCACAGCAACATTTAAGCATTTAGACATGGGTATGACGATCTAGTGAAGACAAACCAAGCATCAGAATGGGGACGAGAGGAAGAAAGGTCATTTAAGTGACTTTGAATGTGGTGTGGTTGTTGGTGCCAGACAGGCTGGTCTGAGAATTTCAGAAATTGCTGATCTACTGGGATTTTCCCACACAACCATCTCTAGAGAATGGTCTAAAAAAGAAAAGCAAAAAAAAAAGAAGAAGAAAATACCCAGTGAGAGGCAGTTCTCTGGGTGACTATGCCTTATTGATGCCAGAGGTCAGAGGAGAATAGCTGGACAGCTTCGTGCTGAAGCAGGGTAACAGTAATAGTAGCAGAAGACCACATCGGGGGCCGCTCCAACAGGAAACTAAAGCTACAATTCACAAAGGCTCACAAAAACTGGACAAAAAAGATTGGACAAAATGTGCCTGATGTGATAAATCTCAATTTCTGTCGCCACATTCAGAAGGCTGGGTCAGAAATTGGTATGTAGTGGAACAGGATATTCATATTACGGAGTTCCAGTCGACAAATCAGTTTTGTGTTCATTAACTGAAAACCACCTTGAAACTGAAGAAGATGTCATTTCCTTTACATGAGAAATTATTTTGTTGCATGTCAAGGGAAGAAACACAGTATTTGTTAATGCCCATAGGTTGTAGACTTCAGGAAGACCGACTGAAAATTATTAATACTAGCGACAGGGTGAGGAACTTGGTTATTTGAGAGGGAAGGTTTGGATAACTTTTTTTCCTTTAATAAATGAAATCATCATTTAAAGCTCCATTTTGTATTTAAAAACAAATAAAATTGGAATATTCAAAAACTCCTAAATCGTTTCCGTTTAGGATGAATTTTGTGTTCTGTAACCTAAAGTGGTTTTTAATTCAAATAAGATTAAAATGATTAAATTGATCTGCATAATATCTAACCTTATCTATATTTATCTTCATTGTCTTCAAAGTCCATGAACTCAGAGGTTATGCCTCTGGGAGATCCTCTGCTTTGAGTTCAACTAGCATATACAGTACTAAGTACTTTATTTACTTACCTACATGCTGTAATGGCTTTGAGCTTTGATAACTTTGTGAGAGTTATGAGAAAATAAAATAAAATTTGTGCACGCTACAACAAAAACGTTTTGCGTAACGTGGGAAGAGACCGGAAGTCTGTTGTCCTCTATACTTTTACCTCTCTGCAACACCCATCTCTATACCTGGATTTGCTTTTGAACAAACCAGATGACTTTAAAGTTTTTTGACTGTGTCTTGCATGGTTTTGATGCTACTGATAAACACATACACACACACACACACACACACATAGTGATGGACAGGCTCAGAAGGTAAAAACAATAATGGTCTCATTGTCACAAGTGGTAAAAGAAGAGGAAGACTGAGACAGAATAGCCCAGCTGTCTGCTCATAAAGCAGCCGATGGCTGAGGCGCTAAGCCCTACAGTGAAAGCAGAGCTTAGGTGGGTGACACAGGGCAGTAGACCCCAATCAGCCCATGGGGGGGTCTATAGTGTAAGGCAAGAGCCAAAGCAAAGACACATGGATAAACAGCGGGAGATGAGGGTCTGCGCCTGCAAAGCTTACAGAGCTAAGACGGCAGAGTAGGCAAGCAGGGACTGCATTCCCCCCCTATCCAGGAGTGGAGACAGTGGGGTTAAGGCTTTAGGTTTGGCTCCCCAGCTGAAAGACAAAGGACAAAGTAGGATGAAAGACACTGTCTCAGTCAAGTCAACGAGTTCATCAGAAAGACTGAGGAATTACTGTAAATTGCCTCAACTCAGCTGTGGGGAATATAGAGACAATTACACAGGGTCTTGGCATGTACCCACTTCTAAAACACAGCCTGGAATTATCAATTACTCTGTCCTCACTTCTCTCCACTACATGCAAACACACAACACTGTCCATCTCTCAAGCCGTGCACTGCTGTTGACCTGTAGTTAGCACAGCAGCCTGGAAACAGCTTGCGATGACAAGGTCACGAGTACGAGGTGACGAGGGCTCAGTCACTGCCTCTCCAAATCCGAAAGTAGGAAAGGTCTTTAACCACAATGGATTTCACACACAACCCTCCTCCACGACCTCACTGTAAAGAGGTATTAGCAGGTGCTGTTTTACGAGCTCAACAATGCGACAATATACTGCATATTTCCATTAATAGTGTGGCCACAATTATAAGAGCCTGAAAACAGCAACAGAAGAAGTGAGAGAGAAAAAGAGGTCTGGTGATATGAAGATGGTAAAACTGATTTGTTCTAAGCTTTTTGGTTTGATCAGGTTGGAAAAAACTACACAAACCAGCACTGACACTGTACACAATTGCATATTCTTACCTAGTCCACATCTCCAAAGCGTGAAAACACACTCTTTAATTCACTGGCCCAGTCTTGTTTAAACTGGGAAGGCTGAGTAACAGCCTTTTTTTTATTTTCTTTAGGGTTAAACCCAGGGAATAGGGAACTCCAGGCCTCGAGAGCCGGTGTCCTGCAGGTTTTAGATGTGTCCTTGATCCAACACAGCTGATTTAAATGTTAAACTACCTCCTCAATATGTCTTGAAGTTCTCCAGAGGCCTGGTAATGAACTAATCATTTGATTCAGGTGTGGTGACCCAGGGTGAGCTCTCAAACCGGCTCTCGAGGACCAACGTTCCCTACCCCTGGTTTAACCCAAGGACTAAAAATATACCTGTTTATACAAAAGACTTTCTTTTGGGCCAAACAGGCCTTGAGTCTACAACATCTTGTTCTAACTTTAACTCTTCCCCCCTTGGACACCAGTAGGGATAACCCTTGTTTTTCTTTTCTGAACTCAGCAGTTGTGTCATATTTCAGGTCTGCTTCTAGAACAAAATGATTGGGTATCATACAGTGAGAGTCAGTGAGAGTGATCTCTGCCTCTACAGTTTACTAGGGCTACCCTTGGAAAAACCCAGAACCTGTTCTAATGGTCATCAAACCAAAACTCACCATTAAAGGTACAGTGGAGGTCACAAATGTCATCTTTATGGGATGGTACCATGGTTAGCACTCTAATCTCACAGGAAGAAGGCCAGTGGTTTAAGCCCTGACTGTGTTTTTCTGTGTGGGGTTTTCTCCAATATTCTCCCACAGTCCAAAGACATGCATGGTCAGTTCTATGATCAATCAAGTGCTGTTTGAATGATTTGAATAAATACTCAAATTGAGGCCAAAAATGTGTTTCACAGGGTCATAAACACCTTCAGCCCTTGATCACAAAACTGAGTTTATTGAAGTTTGTTGTGAAATCCCAGAAATGCATTCAAGAGATCTCCCGTTCACACAAATTAGATTGATGGTAGACAACCAGGAGACAGGTTATCATAAAGTATCAGTAAAATATCTCAAAGTGGGTTCAATCAAATTCCTGACAGCAAGATAAAAAGAACTGAACTTGTTTTAGGCCAAACAGGTCAGACCTACTGTATCTATTTAATACCTCTGTCCTGTCTCGTCTTTTGATTTGCCCTAACAGGGTTTTCTTGAGAACTAAATCTACTTAGGATTTATTGTTTCTTATTGTTCCTCATCATTGGAAAATTATAATCCATTCACCTAATCTCTTACTACCTCCCTCTCTTTTAGATCATATTCATCAAGATCATCCCCTCTGACAGAGCAAGAAATCAGCACAACGGGGAGGTCTAAAGAGATATCGTACTGGAACAAGGGGGTTTCTTCCAAATCAAATCAGGTTCCTCTGATGTAATCAAGACGAGACGCCAGAGACGACCGCATAATCTCCCAGGGACATGCTTCCCTTGCTTGCCACGTTATTAAAAAATGAGGAGGAACAAATCTTTAGATTGAAAGACTGGAAAAATGGAATTATAATAAATCGGGGGAATCTGGGGCAAGGTTGGATAAAGCCTTCAGATACAGATGAGGGGCAAATCTTCACAGTGGTTTGTGCTTCTATGTGCGCGCATGTGTACGAGAAAGCGAGCAGGCACGCGCACATGTACTGTAATGTTTGGGCATGGTTGGTTATGAAATATTTCAATTTGCTCAAGATCAAGTACCTGACCTGAGCTTGTCTGCACTGGTGGGGAAAAAACAAAACAACCTCCCCCGGAAAAAAAAAAACAAAACCCACAGGAGTCCTAGTTGTCCAATCAGATAATCTGTCTGTATCTAAGGTGGCTTGTGGACTGTGATGCTTCCTGAATGGGTTCTCAATCACTTGAGGCTGTGCTTACAATAAAGCACCACATGATGGCACAATGTGACAAATGTGGATGCCAGATAGAAAAGGAAAACTCTCTCTCTCTTAATCTGGGCATTCATGATCTCCAAGATGAATAATGTCCCACTTTTATTACACAAAGTAATCAAATATTATTATAGCTAAATGTTTAACTTTATTATTTTTATGGTAACTTCAAAAAACAGCGCCCACAACTCAACGACTTAACCTGTACCACAGCGTGAGCATCGAGTGTCAAGACCTTCCTGGCCTTTACCACCAGATGGCCTTGTTGAATTGCACTTTAAAAGAACATAACACTGTGGATCTACTGCAGGCCATACATATGTCTTACACCTTTTCTTGTGTATTCAGCACAGGAAAAAAATAAAACTGAAATAGTGAAATAACTGAAAATAAGAGAACTGGTTATTGTTCCAATACAATGATTAGCTATACCACAAATTAAAAGGATTAAGAAACTCTTAAAAGCAACACCTTCTGCACAGGTGACTGAACAACCAGTCGTGGTTATTATATAGTTAACTAAAACTAAGCTCAAATAATTAGATAATCAAAAATAAAAACTTAAAAGAAAATAAACACTGACCAATATAATATTTTTAATAAAACAAAATTAAACGAGACTTAACAAACTTAATGAAGAGAAAACCGAAGTCCTTGTTTGTGGTCCCAACAGATTTGTGCCTTAGGTAATAGAAACTCGGTAATCCTGCTACATTTACTAAATCTTCTATCAGGAACTTCCTGGGTGACTTTTGATGAAGCTTTTTTTTGTATTACTTATCACTGTGCCACACTCTGAACTTTACATTGCATTTTATCACACCTGAATTATTGTAATAGATTTTCACTTGTCCTTATAAAACCTACCAGAAATGCAGGTTGCTCATAGTATCGGTGCGAGGCTTCTAACAAAGTCAACTATGTATCAACATGGCACACTGGTGCTAATTTAGCTGCACTGGCTCCCCATTCACTTCAGGGGGATCATTAAGATCTTAGTTTTGACTTTTAGGGTTCCGCAGGAACACACACCAGTACGCATGAGAGAAATTTTATATTCATACGTACCCAGCAGGTCCCTGAGATCATGTGATTGGGGCCTGCAGGCTGTGCAGCATCTCTCCCACTGAGCTTAAGAACTTTTGACTCTGTAGTATTTGTGCCATTTATACTGAAAGGTGATACATAAATGAAACATTACTTTACCTTTTACTTTCAGAAGGAGCCAAATCACTCTGATAACTAAATTAAAAATAAATTGGTTATGATTGTCACTTATAAATTTAAAGTTAAGTAAATAACTGATCTACGCACACCGGTCACTTCACTTCAACAATTCATCAACACAAGATGATGTCAGAGGGCAGAGAAGACCAGACTGCTCTGAGCTGAAAGGAAGGCCACACCAACTGTTACAACCAAGGTATGCAGAAGAGCATCAGTGAATGCACAACAAGGCAAATGAGCTACAGCAGTAGAAGACTACACTGGATGATACTCCTGCCAGCTAAGAAGAGGAAACTGAGGCTATAATTGGCACAGGCTCACCAAAATTGGACAAAAGAAGAATGTGGTGTATCCTGCCCTTTGTTAACGCCTCAGCCTCATGGTAGTGCTGTAAAGATGTGGGCGACATTTTCCCTGGCATACTCAGATGCTCTCCACAAACACCAGAACAAGAAACGTGGGACAAAAATCTGTGAGAAATGTTTCCAGCAACTTAGCAACGCTGGGGTTAAAGAAAGCTCAACGGCACTGAAGATGTATCAGAGAGAAATGTATCGGTGAATTTGTAAAACATTACTTGACGCCAAAGAGAATCCATACCTTTCACGGAGATGAAGAGCTCAACATCACACCTGCAGGAATGCGGAATGTTTCACGTTAATCATACTAATTTCCTGTTGGGTGTTGTAATGTTGATTGTTGATTGTCGATTGTTACTCTTTTAACTCCGTGTCCACTAGGGGCGATGTTGCACTCATTTTTGGTTGCTCCACATATCTTTCAAAAACTTGGGGGGATGGGGTGGACAAGTTCAGTGATGAAGACATTTACACTTGTGAGGGCATGAGTGACTTTTGCCAAGAGGCTTAACACTTTAATAGCTGTAAAATCGCTGTGTAGCTCCGAAAACCCATCGGCTGCTTGTTTGCTGAGTCCATTCTGTGCCTGGATGCCACTGTGAACTATTAATGGGATGGTAACGCCCTAACACTTGATGCCACATCCCCCTTCTCTTCCAAGTCTCTGGGCTCATTCTGAGAGAAGACACCCCGGGCAGAAGGCACAATGACGGGCAGCATCAAAGGACTCGAGAGGTTTGACAGCCCGGGGAAGGGACGAGGGCTCCGGGTAACCAGACCATTTAAAGTTGGAGAGCTCCTGTTTTCCTGCCCAGCCTATTCCCACGTGCTGTCAGTGAAAGAGAGAGGCTGCTACTGCGAGTTCTGCTTCACCAGGTTAACACTTTGGCAGTGCATCTTTTCCTCACCTCATTAAATGTATACATATATAAGCGCATTCTCTTAGGAAATTGCAAAGCCACTGTGATGTTTTGTTTTGTTTTGTTTTTTACTGGAAATGTGCTTATTAGTAGTTAGGACGATGTGAATTGTAACTAATGCACTGCTTGTGAATTTTTCCTGCAGGATCATATAAATTCTGCATATTTAAACACAAATATCGGTGCTTGTGCTGTCTGACATTTTTGTTTCTGCATGCAAGAAATTTGAATAAATGACTGCCAGTGCATCTTCTGAGCTGCCAGGTTGCAAGAAGTATTGGGGAGAAAATGTAGCTTGATCATAAAAGTTAGCTTCACAGTTAAAAACAGATGTTAAATGGCCATTTTAACATCCTATTTACACAATAATTGTCATAAATAGAGACCCTGAATCAACCACCAGAATCTGTTATGCCATATTCAAAAGCCAGCATCTCATGTAAGCCCCAAGAGGCAGGTTTAATATTTGTTTATTTTGAAAGTCTAGTAAGATTTGGCTAACAAAATGTAGAGACTGTTGGTCAGTTGTCAAGTGTTTTAGGAATTAAAAATATATTTTTACTATTTCTTGAATTTTATTTTGAAAGTCTGTCAAACTTCTTGTAACACGGGAAGTCCTTTAACTTTAGCTTTTGGCACTTAAAATTGTAAAGTAGCAAGAGTAAAGGTATGCCACATTATACATAGCCTGTTCCACAAATTTGCTAGTCTGGTAATATGTTATCACAGTGTCCGGGCTTTAACCATGTCAATCTAAGATATGTGTGACATATTCTAGCAGAAAAGTAGAAGTAGAAGTTTGGAAAGGCTTTTAATTAACTTTCAGTTTGGAAACAGAACCTGTGAAGGCAGATCTGTTCATAAATTGGTTCGACATACTGAAAGATCATCGTTGATCAAGAACCATTAAAATCAGTTGTGTAAAGCTTGCATTAACTCAACAATTGAGCAAGAGACACCATCCCAGACACAACGTCCTTTGTGACCTGCTCAACTTTACACAGTTCAGTGGTAAGTTGACCCCTGAGTTACAGTTGCTCTTTGCAATAGGTAATTTTAGTGTGTCATGTTTTCCCACTGGTTGCTCCGGCCCGTAAGTGCCTTATGTAAACCTAGTGTGACTGCGGATGGTAAGAGCCTCAGAATTATACTGGTGAACTTTTTGGCAGCTTTACTGATTCAGTGTGTTAAAAAGACAGCTGGCCTGTCAGAGGGTCTGCTCTATTAATACCACAGTAGGTTTTAAAGCCCTCCATTGCTATCAGTTACAACAAGCTACTAGCAACTGCTATTTCATGTGTCAAAGTTATGGAGCAAACATTTAAATGTCTATACATGCACAACTGAATACTATTATGCTACTACAATTCAGTATTACATAACCAGCTGCATTCTTGTGGATATGTTGGCCCTTTGAAAATAAATGGTGCAAAGATGTGTACGGTCTCAGGGTGATTTCTTTTATATCAACTCAGTGCCATCCGCAGGGTAATAAAAAACCACAACTTTTTTTGTAATTTATAGGACACAGCATTTGGCAAGATGTGGGAAGTGCAAGAAAGCCTTCTACTGCAATGTGAAATGTCAGGTAAGAAAACATCTTGCAAAGTTACAGCTCTTGTGTGAATTCTTTAAAGTGCACTGCGCAATAATTAAAAAAAAAACACATCTATATTAAAACTTGGAGCTTAAAAAGTCTATTCCAGTAGTCATAAAGCCAGGGTATATCGCTGACAGGTCGCCTGTCCACCAAAGGGGCCAACACATGGAGAAAGCACAAACCCACAAGCACAAACCCTCACATCTCATACTTACAGCCAAAATAGATCTACCAGTTGGACCGTGGGAAGAAACCTACACAGGCATGGGGCCTCTTTGAATCATTCGATTTGAACCCAGAACCCTCTCGCTTTGCTAACCACTGTTCCATGCACTGCATTCACTACTACGTTATATATCTCATCATTATTTTATGGGTAAACATGACATCTAATCAATGTCTTTAGGCTCTTCAAATGTAAATCCTAAGAAGTGTAAAATGACAAAAAAAAAATGTGCGACTGTAGAGAGGACAAACAAGTGGCGACACATCCTCAAGCTAAGCTCTATATTTCTGCTTCAGTACTACTAAAGGTACAGTTGACAATAAGTGATAAAATCAAATTACCCTGCTCTTGTAGCTCTGCTCTCAATGTTCCTCCCAGCAGACAAGTGCAAGCATTTGCAGATGCTTCATGTGCACATATAAACAAAGTAAGTCAGTTATAACATTTGATTTTATGTAAGATTGAAACCCGATTCTCCTTGGTGAAAGTCATCAGCTTAACTCATGGCACCATGAGAGCTTAGCTTACATCTTGAAATGATTTCTATGATCTTTATTTAAATATCTCAAAAGACCTGCTATTGGCCAAAGTCTCCCAACATTTGCTCAATTATTTTAGCCTGAAAACAGATCCCAGAGCAGGTGTACTGGTCTAGTTCTCTCTCAGACCTATCACATTAGAATTTAGTTTTCATATCCAGTGTCCAGTGACATAAATATATCATTCATGTGTCTTCTAATGTAGTCTCAGCAGATGTACAGCTTAGCTGAACTTGGTTGTTCTATGCAGTGTTGTTTATAGAGTTGGGGACTAAGCAGATAATTGAGTGGACCATTCCATGTTGGAGGAGTGAAGAAGCAAGGGTAACATTAGATTAACAGAGTGCCAGCATGCCACCATGCTACAGCTTAATGCCACAGCTGGTGGTGTCGCTTAGGGGTTGCCAACTGTTAGGCCTTCTGTTGTAGTGGGACATAAACTGTCAATAGTTCACTGAATTGAATGTACTCACATTTCACTTGGCCATAAAGTAAATAGATGCTTTTTTTTTTTTTTTATGCTATTATTGCATTTACGCGCTCCTTAGAAAGGGGACTGGGCCATGCACAAGCTGGAGTGTTCAGCAATGGTTGCTTTTGGAGAGAACTGGTGCCCGTCAGAGATATCCAGGCTGGTGGCGCGAATCCTTGCAAAGAAGGTTGGGTAGTTAATAATACATAAAATACAATAATCTCTTTTTGAATCGCTGTCCAGAGTTTCTTAAGGTCATTTCTGCTAACCATGTCTATTTTCTGCAGAAAATGCAGAAAGAACGATGCGTTTGTGAGAAGATGATGCTCATAGGAGAGATGCAATCACGTGAGTACTTATTTCTTTACAACACAAGGAGAAAAAACATACATGATTTCTTGATGGTGGCTTGGCTGTGGTTGCTCTTTATGAACTACACTTATCTAGCCACCTGTGTAGTATCTGTGCAAAAACACTCTACAAGTCAGTCCAAGAGATCCCTAGATACCCTCAAGATATCTCAGAGAAAAATCCACTGAGAAACACCCTCAACCACATCTATATATACCCTATAGATGTGGGTCAAGTGGTGTCCAGACTACATAACAAGTGTAAATGCTTGAACGTGAAATAGGAGCTCTTGGGCACACAGTGCAGATTGCATAAGTGTCTCTCAAGTCAAATGATGTTTGACCAAGTTAACAAGAAGAAACTTATAGTTCTTAGTACAGTGCAAACCATTAAAAAATGCATTTAGTTCATTTATGTGAAAATCCAAATAAATCATGTAAACGCAAATAGAGTTCAGTACAAGTGGATCAGTTTTAGTGGCTTAACAAACAAAAAAAATGGTCTGGTACAAGGACTGGGCTGAACATTAGTTCAGAGTTCAAAGAAATATTTAATAAAAACTCAACTGTAACCAGAGCTCAAAAATATAATAGACTTAAGCCTCGACATTACTGATAAGACAGGAAAATAACAGGAATCCAAAACTCAATTTACAAAACACTTTAGACCTCTTTAGACCCATCAACAAGTATAACCAAACAAAAAAGAAAATCTTAGGGTGAAAAAAGCACAGCACCGTGAAACCAGTGAAACAATAAATTATTTTAAATGAAACCAAATTATTTTATTGTAACAGACACAGAGGATGAAGATAATGAGAAAAGAGAGATGACCGAGGCAGACATTGCCAGATTGCATCGCTTTTACTCCAAACATTTGGATGTGCCGGACCACAAAGAGCTACTCACGCTCTTCTCCCAGGTAATGCTTTGTTATACCATGTAATTTTGATACAGTGAAGACCTTAAATATAAAAAATAAATGCAGGTATTGTGGTATGAAGTGGTAAAAGTTTTCTGTATCTGTCCTTGTGGCCACTGAGCTGAAACGGGTGTTATAAAAGTGGTGCAGAGGGTGGTAAGGACCCATTAATTACCCACAACCATTCTCCACAGTCACTTGTGTTACCTCTGCATCAGTATAGGAAGGAATCAATACGGTCTGTTGATCCAAACTGGATTTTACTGACTTCTGGGTGACGTGTCAAACGCCAGCTAGTTGATAGCTAAGCCAAGCCAGCACACACAGTTGTAGTCTAATTTTCATCATAACTCTTCTCTGTTCTTCTCTTTGTCTTAAACAATAGGTTGGCTGCAATGGTTTCACTATAGAGGATGATGAACTTTCCCACTTGGGTACTGCAGTCTATCCAGAGTAAGAAAGAAATGTCACACACGTGCATATGAGCCCTTTTTGATCGATGACCCAAAGGCATGGGCAGAACCTTTCTTCATAAAACAATAATATATGACAATAGGAAGGGAAAGCAAAAGTCCAAGAGACTGGCTCAAAGGTCATATGGAAGTAATCAAACTATGAAATGAATTGAAATGAGCTTTAAAGTCCGAAGAGACAGCGTTACAACAGCGAGTGCTGACAACTGGAGGGGAAAAGCGAACACAGGAAGTAGAAGAGCTAAGTGAAACTGATTTTGGGATTTCCTTAAAAACAGGAATTGACTTAAATACAACCCCCACACCATGAAAGGTTTTATGAACACACGTAAGGTTTCAGCAGCACATATACTGTAAATTGCCTCCTTACATAACTCTACCTACTGTTGTGTCTCAGTGTTTTGTTTTGTTTTGTTTTTGATTTCCTGCACTTTGTGTTTTCTAATGACTTCTATGGATGTCAGACTTTTTTATTTAGCTTTAAAGGGCAATTTGGTTGAAGTCACCAAAGGCCTAACTGTCCACAGGCAGCAATGTGCATGTTACTTATACTGCAAAGTAGTTCATCAGTGTAGCTGCCTTAAAAATTAGGATTAGCAAAGAGTGGTGCTGGTTTAGCTCACTGGATTGAGCAGGCAACCAATATGCCATAAGAATAATGCAGAGGCCTGGGTTTGAATCCACCACTAAAGCCATTTTCTTATTGTCTTTCTCCCAGTTTACCTGTCCTCTCTCTAATGTCTATAGGATAAAAGCTTAAATCCCCAAAATATGTAAATTAGCTTCGGAAAACCAAATCAGCATAAAAATGTGATGCTAGAAGGAGAGGAGAGAAGAGAAGACGATGAGTATACCGCCAGGACTTTTCATTTGAGCAGGGTTGTCAGTGACTTTGCTGAGTGCAAGACCCAAAAGATGACGTTCTGATGGGCGTGTAATTTGTGTTTTTTGTAAAGGATTTTAAATATTGTTACCACATGTTGAACACTCGTACTGTAATATGCGCATATGTAATACATGAGGAAGCTGGTCAATTGGAAATGATTGCTGAATGGGGAATTCCAGGATGGGGCTTCTTTGGTACGGTGACTTCATCCAGTCAGTCTGCAAGGACCTGCGGTTTATGGGCTTCTCTGGTTTGTTCCATGCTTACAGACATTGCAGTTGTCCTTATTTTACTTTAGCAAGCTAAATCTGTTTTTGGCTTGTGGTAACCTATTTGAAAAAGATGGTGGGAGTTTGTGGCACAGGCTTAAAAAAATGTGTCTGTTGCCCTGACTTCTGACTGCAGTTGTTGCTCATGAAACTGATGAATAGCTAGATTATTGATTATTGCTATATGTTTTTCCAGCATGCAGCCCTGGTAATAACATATGTCAGTGTCATGCAAGAGCTCTGTGCAAGCACAGTTTTAGCGTTGTAGTAATACCACTTAAAAATAGTGAGTGATTATGCAAATGCTAGGAGTAATACTAAGCCTCAGTTTTCCCTCCTTATCCATAGTAAGAAGGGTTCGCTTTTGATTAAATCACTTTCTTTCTTTTGATATCTTTCTCTCTGCACAGCATGGCCCTGATAAACCACAGCTGCCTTCCCAGCGTCATAGTCACGTACAAAGGGACATCGGCTGAAGTTCGGGCGGTGCAGGACATGAAACCTGGAGATGAAGTGAGGAAAAGAGACAGCTGCTATTAGAGGGGGTTGGGTTTTGATCTTTTTTTCTTTTAAGTGTGTGTGGAGGAGTTGGCTGGCCTTCCTATGCTAGGGCAGCACATGCTAGTTATGTCAGAGTTATTTGTCAATGGAAGATCGACTGAACAGCTTTTATGTTGGTAAAAAAAAAATGATTTTTTTTATGTTAAAAATTAAACTGTGCAATCACAACTTTATTATAATCACTTAACATCAATGCTAGAAACAGGGAAAAGAGCTAGCCTGGCAAAGATGAAAAGGTACAATTATAATAATAAAGTTTATTTCAACTGAGCTCATCTTGTTTGTTTTATCAGCGTAAAACTCTTAGAATGACAAGTTACAAGTACATTACTAAAAAAAAGATAAAAGAAGAAGAACAATGTGATTGAGACACCAGTCTAAAAATTGTTAAGGGAAGGGTAGAGAACAGCAACATCGCTAATGAAAAGCACCATGTCAGTGATAGGTCAGTGTGTCAAGAGAAGCAGGAGATCTGGTTTGAAGGAGGGATGCAGCAGCGGATTTCAGCCAGGTTATTTTTAGCAAAACTTTTGCCCTGCGTCTTAGGAGCTATGTGGCAGCAAAGAAGAGAAAAAACAATGTCAATGACAGAGAGTGTGCTTTATTTTGAATGTGTGTGTTAAATCCCCTTATAGGTGCTTATCAGCTACATAGACCTCCTCTACCCAACAGATGACCGCAATAACAGGCTGAGAGAGTCCTATTACTTTATCTGTGACTGCCAGGAATGTAAAAGCAAGTCAAAGGTAAGACCTGGTAAAATGTAGAATGGAGATTAAAGCCAAAAATTAATAATATGCATCATTTGGATGGGTGCACTTGTAAGGACTGGGAAATGCTACATGCCACAAGGTATGTACTCTCACCGGCCACTTTATTAGATACACCTGGCTAGTACTGGATTAAATCTCCTTTTTCCCTCAGAAGTGCCTCAATTCCTTGTGCCATAACAACGTGCTGGAAACTCCTCAGAGATTTTGGTCCATATTGACATGATGGCAACACACAGTTTCTGCAGATTTGTCCACTGCACATCCTTGATACAAATATCCTGCTCCACCACATGTCACAAGGTGATCTGTTAGACTGATATTGATGATTGTGGAGGCCATTTGAATACAGGGAACTCATTTGCATGTTCAAGAAACTAGTTTGGATTTATTTAAGCTTTGTGACATGGTACATTTTCCTGCTGTAAGCACCCATCAGAAGACGGGTATACTGTGGTAATGAAGGGATGGAGATGATCAGCAACAATGCTCAGTTGGTACTAAGGGGACTGAAGTGTGCCAAGAAACTACCCCCCACACCATCAGACCACCAGCAGCCTGAACCATTGAACCATTACTTTCATGTTGTTTAGACTAATTTCTGACAAAAACATCTAAATGAACCAGGCAACATTTTTCAATTTTCCATCAACAAGGCATTTTCACCTAGAGCACTGCTCCATTTCACACAATTCTCTATAAACCTTAGAGATGGATGTGTGAGGAAAATCCCAGTAGATCAAAATGAAGTCCTTTCTTCCCCATTCTGATGCTCAGTTTGAACTTCAGCTGGGCATCTTGACCATGTCTACTTGCCTAAATGCACTCAGTTACTGCTATGTGCTTGGATCATTAAGATATCTGCTTTAACAAGCAGGTGAAGAGGTGTACTTAACAAAGTGGACAGTGAGAGTATAATTTAGGAATTTGGAAAGCATTGTTTTGACTCTCACACTCTCTCTCCTGTCTTCATCTATAGGACAAGGCAAAGTTAAAAGTACGTAAGCAGAGGGATTCCACTGAGCCAGATGTCATCAACAACATGGTTCGCTACGCCCGGAAAACTATCAGAGAGTTCCGGGAATTCAAACGCACAAAGAATATCCTTCAGTATCAATAGATATCGTCTTGTGCCTTCTACATTTTATCGTAAACTTCATAAGGACCAAAAGGTGAAGAGAACTGTCAGAGTACTGTCAACAAGTTGAAACATATCAGCAATAGTTCAGCATTCAAGCCTAAGTTCCACATTTTCCTGCTTTATTCCAGTCAGTATATTATAATTATTGTCTTACAGATGAAATAGCTGCTTGACATTTATAATTTTTAAATAATTTATTTAGCTACTACACATTTCTACCAGCAGCAACACCATGACCGACGGGAACTACAACAACAACACATTTCTGTACCTTAACACGTTTATATGACTGTTTGCCGTAAAGATAAACCCTGATATCAAAGATAAAGTCACAAAAGTTAACAAGCGTTTAACTGGGAACAAAATGAGGATTGGAGATTTACACAAGTACTGAGTTGTGACCTTCTGAGGTGGAATTCTTCTGTCCCACAGAAGCCCATTTGAATCCTTTGCCAACTATGAGCTTGTAGCCTTGACTCAGTGTCACCCCCTAGTGAGTTGCTGGAGATGTGCGAGCAGAGCCTGGAGGAAATGGGAGCCGTCTTTGATGACTCCAATGTGTACATGCTCCACATGATGTACCAAGCCATGGGGATTTGCATGTACATGCAAGATCTAGATGGAGCTATCAGATATGGCGAGAAGCTTCTCAAACCTTACAGGTATTAACATAAAAACATGTCCCGTCTCCCCCCCACCCCCCACCCCCCACCCCCCTCTGCTGTTCTTTCCAAATGTATTTGTTGTTGCTGTGTTTTTGTTGTTTGTTTTGTTTTGGAGGGTGGGGGTTGTTGTTGTTTTTTGGGTACTTAAAACTAATCTATTACAGACTGTATTCCTGTAGGTTTCTTTATTCTGGGTAATGTGTTCATCTAAGTTTATTTGTGCCTTAATCTTCTATTTGTTTACATCAGAAAAATCTAAATATGAATGAATTATGCTCAACTAAAACCAATAAGCCACCATACATAAATACATAATTTCAGCTTAAAATCAGCCTTTTTCAAATCGCTGCAATTTATCAACCGTTATGATATTAGCTCATGTTTAAAAGCATTTTTTAAGTAGTATTTTTATCCCAATCTCCCAAAAGCTTGTGTTTGGAGTTTGGGGTTTTTTTGTGTGTGTTTTTTTTACTAACTGTACTGCGACTAAAAAGATCGGTGTTATCTTAGATGTGTCTTTTTTTTCTTTCATTTGCTTATGTGATCTTGGTCCAATGCAGTCATCTCTATCCACCTTACTCCCTTAATGTGTCATCCGTCTACCTGAAACTGGGCCAATTGTACTTGGGACTAGAGAGGCAATCAGCGTGCACCAGCGCTCTCAAAAAGGTAATATGACCTGCTGAGGTTTTACATTAGACTGTCTAAATACGAAATAAATACTAACCAGTGAACAACTATTAATAAGGTAATAGCAATATTTTTTCTATTACACTGCCTGGCCAAATAAAAGTCACCAGCTAGATTTAACTAAACTTAAACAGATAAGCACTTATCTCTGTATAATTACTTGAAGTGATTGAAAGGTCTAGGCTAACCCTAACTAACTCTTATTTCTTAAAACAACCAGGTCGAAAATGTATAATTATGTTTAATAGTAAAATCAAGCGCATTTCTACATTCACAATGTGAAGAGAGAAACAGGAATCAAACAGCTGTGTAGGCCTAAGGAAACCACTCACAATTGGTTAATTAGAAAAGATTGGATCTGGAACAATGGATAAAGGTCTTATGAGTCTGGCTTTACCCTGTTCCACAGTAATGAGGCATCAGGATAAGAAAAGAAGCAGATGAAGTGATGCACACATTATGGCTAGTCCCTACAGTACAAGCCTGTGGGGGGCAGTGTTAGGATCTGGGTTTACTTGAGTTGGTCAGATATTATGTGCCCAAAAAATGAGGTCAGCTGACTACCTGAATATAGAAAAGTGTTCACCTTTAGTATACCTACACATTGAAATAACATAATAACATACATACAGCAATTGTGTGATGTTAATTAATAATAAATTTACTTGCATTTCTACAGGCAATGGCTATAATGGAGGTGGCTCATGGGAAGGATCACTTTTACATTGAAGAGCTGCGTAAAATGATAGCACAAAAATAAAGAGAACAAGAAAGAACCAAGACTGATCCAGACTGCATACACTTTCCAAACTTTGTCTTATCCAAATAATTTATCTTGGTTTTTTCAGGAGTACAGTGGGGCAAAAAAGTATTTAGTCAGCCACCGATTGTGCAAGTTCCCCCACTTAAAATGATGACAGAGGTCAGTAATTTGCACCAGAGGTACACTTCAACTGTGAGAGACAGAATGTGAAAAAAAAATCCATGAATTCACATGGTAGGATTTGTAAAGAATTTATTCGTAAATCAGGGTGGAAAATAAGTATTTGGTCACCTCAAACAAGGAAAATCCCTGGCTCTCACAGACCTGTAACGTCTTCTGTAAGAAGCTTTTCTGTCCCCCACTCGTTACCTGTATGAATGGCACCTGTTTGACCTCATCATCTGTATAAAAGACACCTGTCCACAGCCTCAACCAGTCAGACTCCAAACTCCGCCATGGCCAAGACCAAAGAGCTTTCGAAGGACACCAGGAAAAGAATTGTAGACCTGCACCAGACTGGGAAGAGTGAATCTACAATAGGCAAGCAGCTTGGTGTGAAAAAATCAACTGTGGGAGCAATCATCAGAAAATGGAAGACATACAAGACCACTGATAATCTCCCTCGATCTGGGGCTCCACGCAAGATCTCATCCCGTGGGGTCAAAATGATCATGAGAACGGTGAGCAAAGATCCCAGAACCACACGGGGGGACCTGGTGAATGACCTGCAGAGAGCTGGGACCAAAGTAACAAAGGTCACCATCAGTAACACACTACAACGGCAGGGAATCAAATCCCGCAGTGCCAGACGTGTTCCGCTGCTGAAGCCAGTGCATGTCCAGGCCCGTCTGAAGTTTGCCAGAGAGCACATGGATGATACAGCAGAGGATTGGGAGAATGTCATGTGGTCAGATGAAACCAAAGTAGAACTTTTTGGTATAAACTCAACTCGTTGTGTTTGGAGGAAGAAGAATACTGAGTTGCATCCCAAGAACACCATACCTACTGTGAAGCATGGGGGTGGAAACATCATGCTATGGGGCTGTTTTTCTGCCAAGGGGACAGGACGACTGATCCGTGTTAAGGACAGAATGAATGGGGCCAAGTATCGTGAGATTTTGAGCCAAAACCTCCTTCCATCAGTGAGAACTTTGAAGATGAAACGAGGCTGGGTCTTCCAACATGACAATGATCCAAAACACACCGCCCGGGCAACAAAGGAGTGGCTCCGTAAGAAGCATTTGAAAGTCCTGGAGTGGCCTAGCCAGTCTCCAGACCTCAACCCCATAGAAAATCTGTGGCGGGAGTTGAAAGTCCGTGTTGCTCAGCGACAGCCCCAAAACATCACTGCTCTTGAGAAGATCTGCATGGAGGAATGGGCCAAAATACCAGCTACTGTGTGTGCAAACCTGGTAAAGACCTATAGTAAACATTTGACCTCTGTTATTGCCAACAAAGGTTATGTTACAAAGTATTGAGTTGTATTTTTGTTATTGACCAAATACTTATTTTCCACCCTGATTTACGAATAAATTCTTTACAAATCCTACCATGTGAATTCATGGATTTTTTTTTCACATTCTGTCTCTCACAGTTGAAGTGTACCTCTGGTGCAAATTACTGACCTCTGTCATCATTTTAAGTGGGGGAACTTGCACAATCGGTGGCTGACTAAATACTTTTTTGCCCCACTGTATGTCTTCACGGTTATTTATCCTACATCTTTCTATCAGTTAGACGCAGGATACTTTTGCAACAAGCAGGCATTTATTGTGGAATTTGCATGAAAATGTGACTTTGTGGATGGTGTATTTTTTTTTTTAATCAAGTAAATAACTTTGATTTGGCTTGAGACTACAGCTATACTTTGTAATCCAAGAGTTGAGTTGTTTATGGAGGTACGCAAATAGGAGGATCAATGCATCATCCAATCAGGAGAGCTGCATCACCATATGGGGCCTGTTAAATAAAATTAATGTATCCCTGTGATGGCGGATGCTTCAGCACCTCCTAGAACTCCTTCTATCTGATGTTGTTTCACTGTGATCTCGATGCTGCACTTTTAAAGAAAATAAGGCTTTATTGCATAATGAGCAAGTACAACAGCTTCAAACATGTCTGGGGAGAGAAAACTGAAAAATGCATATACAAAACATATGTACACATATTGAAATGTATTTAGAAGTTCTGCCAAAAAAATTTAAAAAAGAAAACTTGAGGGGAAAAATTAAATATTAACAAACAGTGGAATGCTGTGTGAGAAAATACTGTCAAAGAGAACAGGAGTGCAATAAAACACTTAAATGTCAAGAGAGCATGAAGCTTATATTTATCAGAGAATATATACATTGAAACAAAAATTTTAATCCATGCATAGTTTACTATGTTGCGGTATTTTAAGGGTACCAAGTCGAGAAAGGAAACTCTATAAAAACACTTGCAGAAATCTTTTTTCAAATGCCCATTATGTACAGAGTTATGCTGGACATGGCTGGCTTTGCATTACAATTCAGAGAAGCAGGAAAACATATTACATAATCATTCAGAATGCAATTTTACAAACAGGACATGGCAACACATTTTTCTTCAGCTGGTTTGGATACGATTACTAGAATTTCTTTCTACAATGAAACCTAAAAAGTAATGAATTTAGCCAAAAACCTAATCAGAACAAAGAGTGTATCAGCCAATCAGCTTCTCCCCGTAGTTACATATTACTACAATAAGGCACAATGACACATCATACACAGAACTTGCTGCATATTGACAAAGTTGTATCACCAATTCCAGAGTTTTGAAATGTTTATGATGATAAATGATACACACATATACATATATATATATATATATATATATATATATATATATATTAGGGGTGCAACGATACTCGTATCGATATTGAACCGTTCGATACAGTGCTTTCGGTTCGGTACGCATATATATCGAACAATACAAAATTTTTAATTTATTTTATCAACTTTCCTTCTGACGGTGCTGTCTGTGTTGAGCGCTCAGTGGATCTGCGCTCGACAGTGCAGCCTAGGCGGAGTAGTCGAATGCAGATTCACTGAGCGCAGGGCAAGCTAGCGAGACAGAAGTTAAGCTCTCCTTGCAACATGGCAAATTGAACCTCCCCCACCCTCATTCAGATCTGGCGTTTGGAACTATCTTGGTTTTCATGTGATGTATGACCCTGAAGGTAAGCGTGTCATGGACTAAAGTAAAACAGTATGTTGGATGTGCCAGGCAATGCTCAATTACATTGGTGGGAACTAGTGTGTTAGCGCAGTTAGCTCGTTAACGTGTTGGCCGTCCAGCCCCACGCACGGGGCGATCCGCGGTAGCTCGTTAACGGAGATTTGCCGTGTTGTGGCGTTAACGTCATTTCAACGAGATTTACGCTGACAGCACTAGTGGGAACACAACAAATATGACTGCACATTTATGCCGACATCATCCTAGTGCAAAGACAAGTGGAAGCAGAGAAAAACAACAAGCAGGCATGCTACAAACTTTACCCGAGTCATTTAGACAGCCGTTAGCACATGATTCTCCTTATGGGGACCTGATATGTTTAATATGCTGCTGAGAATATAGCCCAGAAGAAGCGTATAGTATAGCTTTTATTTTGGAAAGAGCCATTTCTCTGTAATAAACTCTCTTTTCCAAAGATGAGTGATTCCTCAATCAGATACAGGGCTTGCAAAATCGCTAGCGATTTTTCCAGTCGGGCTACCAAAATCTCTCTGCCCTGCCCGTCGGCCTATCGTAGGAAGGAAAAATCTATGTCAATGCTTTTGCATTCTTTCGGAAATGTAGCTGGGCAATTATGTCATTGGCATCGGTGAGCCACTGTCAATGTGACATATTGAAATCGCGTTTTAATTTGCGCTTGTTTTTTGCTTTCACTTTGCAATCGCGTGAACTGTGTATAGAGAGCGACAGCACTGATTGGTGAGTGATGATAATTTGCGCACCAATTCCTCTGACATCGTCTTATCAATCATTAGCTTACTATGCAAACATGACAAGTGAAATCTCCCGCAGCTTAAACATGTGAGAGGTTGATCGCGCAGAGAATCGCTGAGCATTAAGTGAGTGCGTGTGTAAAAGCAGCAGGATACATATTTTAGTTCTGCTGAGCCAAATAAGACAGGTCAGGGTGAAGCAGTGACAGCCAAAGAAAAGCTTACCACAAGTTATGACAAATCAGACTATAAGGCAAAAAGAAAGTGCAGCTTTATGGTTTCATGGACAAACGAATTTCTGTGGCTGCAATATGACGAGCTAAATAACCAGGGCTGCACATAAGTGGTCCGCAGGTGCGCATTCGCTGTCAAAATAAAAAACGCGCACAAGATAAGAAGTTGCAACTCCTGTTTGCGTATATAAGATTTTCAGGAGGAGGACAGACATTTGTTTAGAACTCTTAAAGATGTCGAAGAAGCTCCTTTAAGCAATTACTGTGATGTACCTCCGCCTCCAAAGAAATGTCAGAAGGAGTCCGAACCACAAAAGAAGCGTGTATTCTCTGAAAAGTGGTTGCAGGAGGTGAGCTGGCTTCAAACAAATGATGAACGCACAGAGATGTGGTGCAGAATGTGCCGTGAAAATTTAATAAATGACAAATTAAAAAGGCATGAACTTTTTTTTTTGTATCGAAAAAATATCGAACCGTGACACCAAAGTATCGAACCGAACCGAACCGTGAATTTTGTGTATCGTTGCACCCCTAATATATATATATATATATATATATATAAAATGTATTATTCTTTAGATGATAAAGAATTGCTAAAGTGTACTTTGTTTGTCTGCCTGAAAGGAGCTTAATAGAAATGCCTCCTCACAAAAACACATTGGGGTTTTTCCAAAAACTTAAAAAGAGTTCAAAAGATCAACATGGTTGCCATGGCAAAGGTGACCACAGCCTTTATAGAAATAAATAAAAACATTTCTTACAAATTTGAAGTAAATACTTGCTGTATTAAATCAATACAGGAATAGGATCATTTTAGAACAGCGATTTAAGAATACTTTTGTTTGGCAAACTCTTTCAGAGTATAGCAATAATACTGCTGCCACCTACTGTTCATGCAGCATAATGCCATTTCTAATGATGGCTAAATGAGAAATGTACGAGTCGTGCGATCTCTCCTAATTGAAACTGAGATTTAATTTCTCTAGATACTTCTTAAGAAACCTGAAGCTGAAAAAACCTGAAGGAATATGCATGTTTCACACAAAAAGTCCAAGATCAAAGGGGGAGAAGGAACAAAATGTGAAATACACCGATTAGGAGAAATGGCTGTCAGTTTCTATACAAGCCCACCAGATCCGTTCCTCCCTTGAGGTGAGTTTTGGGTTAGAATTTACATACAGATGAAGTGCCACACAGAAAACACGAATCTCTGTTCTTCCTTCCCTCCAGCTACCAGTATACTGTGTTTGTTGTACTGTCCTCATGCTGACTTTAAGTACTCCGGATCAGCCGATAGGTGCTCGGGTTCAAATAAGGCGGGAGTTCTTGAGAAACTGGATAAGAACCTGGTGGACAAACTTATACTGGGATATGGTCTGTACCATTAGCATCCTCTGCTGCCTCAGCTCTGATAGCATTGTGGGAACCTCCACGGGCTGAAGGGGAGAGAAGAAAAAAGAAAGAAAAGGACAACAGTGAGAGCCGGTCAAATGTTTTTGATTGAGGTGTAACTTCATGTAGAAATAAAATTAGATAAAAGCGGGATTATGTATATCTTGCATGTAAAATATCCTAATTTACCAAGTAAAAAACCTGCTTCTAAGGGATGCATGTATCCTGCGACTGTCAAAGAAAGTCAGGGACTCCAAAAATGTTCTATACCTTCACTAAATTTTAAATTTGCAGCCCTTTAAGGAAATCATCCACACACCTCATTGTGCTCCAAACACCTGATCATGAGCTCAGTTAGGATGACCACTCCAGTACGACCTACGCCGGCGCTACAGTGCACCACCACAGGTGGATTGAGGCTCTTTGAGGTGTCCAGCATAGAGTTAGTGTGTCTCCTCACAGACTGGATCTCCTCCAGATATGCTGCAGAAAAGAAAAGTCAGATTGATGTCATGTTTAGTCTTTATGCTGGCTCTGTCCTTACACATATCTGATAAAGCATATTTCTAATAAATGACGGGGCGGTCGTACTTACAGAGAAATCCCAGTACATATTCAGGACAGCCCTGCTCAGGCCAGTCTGTGTATTGCAGATGCCAGACCGTCCTCTCCTGGCCAGACAGCAGGTGTTTAACCTTCAGCCCCGTAGTGGCGTAGCACCCTGAGTCCGTGCGAAATTTGGTGGTCACCTTGAACTTGCCGTGAGTGGCTGAGTTGTGTTTGGAGCCCAGTTTAGGCCAATAGCGGTGACTCTTGGACCTGCCGCCCTCCTAGATGAAAGGAAGACAAGCGCCAGATGAGAAGTGATTCGTGGGTGATGGGAATGAAGAAAAGAAGCAGATGAGGCAAAATAGATGTCAACAACGAGTTCTGGCCCTTAGAAATAAACCTAAAGTCACAGTGACACACACTCACCACAGTGTCATTTCTCTCACAGACAGGAAGCTTAAAAAAAATCCACATCTGTGTGTATGTGTGTGTCAGTGTACCTCCTCGGCAGTAACCATGGCGATAACGTTGACCCCCTGCTCCCAGACCATCTGCCAGAAGTCAGCACAGGTGTTGGCTAGTGGACCCTGGGTAGCAATGTAGTGCCATGCCTCCCCTCTGATCATGACCTGGGAAGACATTTAGAATCAATTAGTGGATATTACAGTATGCAGTGCATATGCAATCAGCCTCAAATATACAGACAAACGCTTTTTTGTTTATCAAGAAATTAAGCCAAATGAAAGAAAACAAACACAGGAGCAAGTCTAGTAATGAACAATGTCATATTATATAGCTAAAAGTAAATGACTGGCAGTTTAGATATTCAACATACAGTCATGTAAAATACTAAGCACACCAACACTGCTTCAGTAGGATTAAAAATGGGAAAGTTGCAGCCAGGTGCTGCTAATCAAATGCACTTCATTAAATTATCATCAAGTCCAAGAATTACATCTCAGACTCTAAAGGCCTTAGTTAGCATGTTAAATGTTAAAGTTCAAAACAGTACAATTAGAAAAAGACTGAATAAGTATGGCTTGTTTGGAAGGAATGATAGGAGAGACCCTCATCTCTCTAAAAAAAATAATAATGTGGAAGCATGGCTTAGGTTTGCAAAGTTGGACAGATGAGACCACAGTGGAGATGTTTGGCCCTAATGCACCAACACCTCCAGCACAAACACCACGCACTGTCAAGCACGGTGGAGGAGAGGTGATGATTTGGGTTTATTTTGCAGCCACACGACAAGAAGTATTCTAGAGTCAAATCTGAAGTCTGTTTGGCAGCTAAAGCTTGGCCAAAAACTGGGTCAAATGTGACAAAAAGCCAAAGCAGCAAATCTACAATCAAATGGCTGAAAAAGGAAAGAATCAAGTCAAGTCCAGACTCAAACCGACTAAAGTGCTGCAGTAAGACCTTCAAAGAACTGTGAATAAATGAATGCACACAACCCTGAATGAACTGAAGCAGCTGAGCAACTAATTAAAATCATACAGAAAATCATTACATTCGTTCTACAAGCTACTGAATCATGGGATGTACTTAGAATATAACAGAATTGTATAGAGTCTAGTGAAAACTTTATTTATTTATAAAAGTACAGCCAGCGTTTAAAATTGCTGAGTATAAGTAAAGTTTAACTGTTGAAAATGTTAGACTGATAAGACTGCTGGAAGTAAAAATAACTGATGAAAGCTAATGGCTGAAAAGACGGTTCTCATTGATAAACAGCTAACGCAGTTTATCGTAAATAATAAATGGCATACTGATGCGATTGCTCAGAGTAACTGGCAAGCTAAAAGGAGTCCAGGTCAGGTTTAAAGTCTGTCTTACAGGGCAGAACAGAACTGGCAGAAACCAATGTATTAAAGTCAATGACTGTATATAAACGATAAATAAAAAATAGTGCTGGCTCCTCACAGAAGTTCAGCTCACCTACAGACATCTATAATATTCACAACCACTGGAGGGCAGTGTAAACACCTGTTACTTTTATCCACAGCGGGATCGCTTTTCTTTCATTTATAACTCTATTAACTCCTTATCTCTAGTTTTCTTCCATGTCCCCTTCCTGATAACCACAAGACCACAAATAGCACTTAAATACGTCCAATCTTTAGCTCACTCCGACCAAAGAAACTTGAGTACTATTACATAAAGGGCATGTCTCAGCTGATTTCTCAGGCCACCTCGTGACTATAAACACTGTATTAAGAGACGGATGGGGAATAAACAAGGTCTTTTTGTTCTGCGGCAACCACCTTAAATGACAGGGGAGTAAGAGGGTTACACTGTGGTAGGCAGCGACTCAGTGCTGCTTTGGTGCACAACGTACACATGGCATGCAGACACACGCGTATGCACAAGCTTGCATACACATACTGTTTGCAACTAAACATGAATAAAGAGCCAGTGAGAGCGACTCAGGTTGTTTAAGAGGGTTTTGGAGTTTGGACAACATTCTTTGGGAATTCCACAAGCTCTGGGAGCTTAAAGGCACAAACAGCCTTCAATAGCTGCCTTTCATCCTTTCCTCCGAGCCATTCCCTGCTTAGCAATGACCACAACAAAGACTAGAACAAAACTGAAAGCATCAACCTTATCCTCTGTTTTCATTTAGGCTGTATGATGTGGGTGTTGCAAAGCACTTTGAGACAGCAATTCTGTTTAAGAGCCATGTAGATAAACCTAAGTATTGTAAAACAACTTGTGATATATTTTATTACTCAAGTATTTCTTCTTAAATTGAAACCAACCAGCAATCAAGTCACAGTTGCAGAGCTGACAGTATTTGAGCCACCCGAAGAAAGCCACAGCTACATTAGTTGGGGTAATATCTCTTATCATCGCTGTCCAATGAAAAACACGTGCTTCGGATTTTGGTTTGGATAAAGACATCTTGATTGATGAGTTTAGCTTCTTAAATTTGTATTGTGCTTTTCTTTGGACATCACTCTTCAAAATGCACAAATTTAATGGGCAGACACAGAAGGCATTAAATCTGTCAAACTCAGCACTGTGCATAAGTCATGGAGTCATGAAGTACTCGTCTTTTTTGTTCTTTTTTGTGTGTATATAAAAAAAGATATATAGATGTATATAGATACAGATATATAGATATATAGTATAGATATCGATATATATTTAAATCTATGAAACATGACAAAGATAACTTCCACAGTTTTCATATATTTTCTGTTTCCGTTTGAGTAATTTTTCAACAGGAAGGTGGTTCCCAAACACCTCTTAGCCAAATACTTTGGCTATCTTGGTGTAATGTGTAGTGTGACCTTAAAAAAAATGAGGAAACACTGTTCTTAAGGAAGCCTAATCAGTAAGAAAAACCTGACATATATATATATATATATATATATATATACCTCTGAATATCCATTAAGGAACATGGAGAAGTATTATTGAAGAGTATAGGAAAGGGAAACTCAAGACTTTTGAACAGTACTGCAAAAGCCTGGATCACACACAGATAAGCACGGCTGTGTATACCTTGATATGCGAGGCATTTATGTAGCCCGTGTTGTTCTCCTTGTTGGGTACAAGCTCAACTCGATTCTCCTCATAAGGAACAACATCACGGAAACGGTTGCGCTCTGCATTTTCGGGCAGAGTTGCTGTTGTGAGAATACAGTCTGCCCTCTTCTTGGGCACCTGCTCATACTCTGTAAAGACCCGCTCTTCTTCTAGCTTCAACTCCAAGGTCTTACACTAGAGAGAGAGAGGGAGAGAAAAAGTAGAGGGTGTTTATTATTCAGAAGTCTCTCTTTCAGTCCCCAAAAAGGCACTCATTCATTTACATTACACCCCGACAAAGGCATTCGAATCCAACACTGTTATTGTATAACACTCACGTTTTTAAATTCTCATCAGTCTCCTCATGATGCTCACAAGTATTCATACTGAATCAATATAGTCGGGAAAGAGCCGAATACACAGCAGCAGTGGTGTTTATTAGGCCAGTCATGTCTGAGAGGCCAGAATCTCTTTCTGTCTCTCTTTCTCTGTGGCTGGCTCGCTCTCTCTCAGGTCACATTCTTAACATACCAGCAGGCCCAGAGGCGATAAGCACTACCGTGCCACACGTTCCACAGCCCACTTAGAGTTTGCCCCCATTAGCTTAGCAACAGTTGGGACAAAGACTGGGATTCACACCTCCGCACTCAAAAGGGAGCCAAACACACTGGGGATCTACTTGGACAGTGGAATTCATTAAAATGATGGGATTAATAGAGACTGTGACTGAGAGTTTTGGTGTGACGATGACCAAACAAACTTTTTGGGGAGATTTATGATTTATGAAGCTTTTATGATTATTCAGTTTAAATAAGCTTAAATGAGACCTAATCCTGAACATCAACTCTGGTATGTTATTCTTGATATCAGTTCTTTAAATACTCGTTTTAGTAATTGTGATTTTTTTAAGAGCTTAAAAAGCCTTTTCTATCTTTAATATGATAAGTTTCCAATTACATACATGTCAGTAAATCCCAAAGGTTTTGGGTATAGTAAATGTAGTAATAAAGTAGCAACAAAACAGATGAGTAAAATGAATTCCCAGCAGCATATTTTTTAAAGGTTGTCTGTAAATTAGCAGGACTTTTTTACTATATGTTACAAAATATACAGAATAATACAAGGTTACAGTCATGAAACCCTTAAACTTTAACCATAATAATGTATATGTTGTACAAAAAGCAAGCATCCTACCCTTTCATCAGTAGCCGCCTTGGCGCCTTCCTCCCCTGGACTCTCGGGGACAGGCATTCGGGCGACGTAGAGCCCGTTGAGTGCGGCCATCATCAGCGGCCTCTTCATGGAGTCCACAGACATCTTCTGTCTCTCCAGCGTCTTCAAGAAAGAGAGAAATCCTGTTGTCATGCTTACAGGCACCAGCAGGTTTGCAAGACTGACTGAACTGCCATTGCACGAGTACAGTGTTCACGCAGATGTGCATGAGCAGTAGTGGGTGGGGAGAATTTCACATGCATGTGCATAAACTGCCCGTACCAATCACCTTGTAATAAGTCCAAAGGTGAGAAACAGGAAGCCCACTACACAAAGCCTATTAAGAAAGAGTTCTTATCCATCTGGTTGCCTTCGTCCTCGTTTGTCCTTCTTACATGTTATTAATTGTTTCATCTTTGTTTATTCCCACCTACCACTTCAGCTTCTGTTTGATTACAACACACTCTCTGTCATCCTGACTCTCTTTCTCGCTTCCAAACACTGACCCACATTGCACCGTCTCCTTCCTCGAAGGATTATCTCTCCTAATCTCTGATGCTATTAAACCTCCAGGACAGCGCCGCCCTTCCCCTTTCCACCTCCTTGATCCCCCATGGGGCAGTCAAAACAACAGCTTGGGGGTCATAAGGGGTACCCTCTATGCGTAAGATAAAGCAGCTGGCATAAAAGGGCTTTAGCAGCTTTGGACAGCAGTGAGAAGAAAACATTCTTTAAGTTTTATTGGCTAAAATCACACACACCTGCAATCACAGACAGACAGGTTTATCTCTAGGAGGCAATTATTTATGACTGGACTGGTGCTGGGTCAGATGTTTGCATATTAACAGAAAGCCCACCGACACAAAAACACCCAACTCGAAGAATAATAGGAAGGCTTAGTAAGGCTTTTAGCTGCCTCGGGGAATTCAGAGTCCAGTGCTGCCCTTTTAGGTGCTGAACTCCAGATTACTGCTAATCAGGAGCTTTGAAACTAGTGAGCAGACAACAGACTGTAATATTTAAAACTATACCAGTACAATGGCTTCAGAGGTGTCAAGCACTGACATTATATTTAATAATTTAATGCTAAACATTTTTATTCCATATGGAAAAGTAATAGAAAAAAATTGTGAATGTTATAAACATAGATAAAATTTGACATCATATTTAACATCATTGTATTATTAAGTCAAAAAAAGTATTATTATATTGAAGTAAAAATGTGTTAAATTGTATTATTGAGTAAATGTGTTATATTGTAATATTAAGTAATAAATGCATTACATTGCTTTACGTAAAAAAAAATTGTTACAAAAATGTAAAAATGTGTTAGTTCTAAAATTTGAGGGAACGGCTGTGAAGATGTGAGTGAGTGAGTATCTTACCCTTTGAGCGATTTCCCTCTCCACTATGCTGTCTTCCAAGGAAAACATCTCTGATACTGGCCTCTCTTTGACCGGCTCCTTCCTCACCCTCTCCTTCACACTGGTCAAGTCCGGTTCTGAAATGGATGGACCTAAAACTGCTCCATTCACAACACTCTGATCCCCCCGGGTCAGTGTCCCACCACCACCAACCCCAGGCCCACTAACACCCTGGCTCTGTCCAGTCTTTAGGGCGCAGCCATGGCCTTGGCTTGGGTCCACTGGTCCCTGGTTGCCCTGTGGTCCTTGATTATGGTTGGTGTGGTGGGTGTTGTTGTGATTGTGGGTGTGGGTGCGAGCTTGAGCATTGCTTGCAGGTCTAGGAGGGCCTGGGTATTCTGGAGGGGGTTTATTGGGAAGTTTGGCCAGAGCAGCCTGGAGCTGTGCACTGATGCTAATGTCCTCGTTGAGACCTGGAATTTGAACGTCCAGTTCAGGCCGCTCCTCTTCTTCCTCTTCCTCTTCTTCACTTTCACTGCTGTGTATGAGCATGGTAGCATTAGAAAGAGTCTTTTGGTGCTGATAAGTCACTGCATCAGGTGCATTCTTGGCAGGCTTCATGGGCAACTCTTTTGGCTGCTGAGGTGGAGGCTGCGGTTGAGGTTGCAGCTGAGGTTGTGACTGAGAGTTTTGAGGCTGGGGCTGTGGAATGGACTGAGGCTGAGATGGCATCACATGTTCTCTCAGAGTATTCCGCCGATGAAGAGGAGCATTCATTCCTTTCATCACAAGGCCTTCCATCGCTCCTCTCATGCTGCTTATAACCTCCATGCTGTGTCTCTTGCCCAGCGTGGACCGGTGCTTAGCAGCTGCAGTTAATGGTTCGCTGACCTCCTGCAGGGACTGGTGCACCACAGCTGAGCTGTCGGGCTGGAAGGTTTTGACTGACAGCTGCACCATGCGGGTAACCAGTTCTGGGCTACTGCCGCCAATACGATGCCGATGGCTCGCTAGGTCTGGCGTGCTGGTGGCTGGGCGAAAGGAGCTGGAAGGGTAAGGTGGAGGAGGCCGCGACATGTGGTTCCTCAGCATGTTGGCTGTAGCTGCATAGTTTCCCATGCTGTTCCCCTGTTGTTTGGTATTTGCCAGCTCGGGTGTGCTGACTGTATGGGAGATGGAGCTTCCTCCACCTCCACCGCTGCTGCCTCCACTTTCGTTAACATGGGGTGAATGGCACGGACCCTGGCTGTTGGCTGGTCCTCCCTGATGAGGGCCATGGGACACCGGCTTACTATATGTGATCTGCAAGATGAACAGTCGCAAACAGATGCATTGAACTAGGAAGCTAAATACAATTAATTAAATAATAATCTCAGAGCATCCTAACCCTTACCTGTGGTGTATACGGAGCAGGGCTGGGTGCCACACCATGATAAGGGCCCCTCTCTCGCATCTCTGGCTGGCTGTACACTAGAGGCTCAGGCTGCCGGTAGGCACAAGCATTGCTGATGTTGAGACTGCGTAGCGACTGGCTGTGAAGGTCATGGTGAGCAGGGAGCATGCACCGCTTCTGCCGCATGACAGCATCGTACTCAGGCGTGGGCCGATAGGATGGTGCAATGATGGCACTGTGACGGTGGCTGGGGATGTAGTCAGGCCGCATGAGCTCACTGCCAGGGATGCTGAGGTTGGAGGACATGGGCGAGGGTGGGACAAAATTCTGGGAACGATTGAGGGAGCTCAGGCTGGGGCTGCTGTACATGCTTCCGTTTGGCACGTTACCGTTTCGGTAGGTAAAGTCCACTGTACAGCGATCCAGGCTGCTCTCTGACTTGTAATACGGGTCATCATGGAAGATACTGTCTGCACAGCAAAGGAGGCATGGAAAAATGTGTAAAGAGGATCACAAGAAAATCTGAGCTGCAAACATCTTTAAGCAATTTGTGCACTAAAACTAAACTTAATCAAACAACGATTTTATTGATCTCTATGACTGTTCAAATACTTGGTACCTCAGTATTTCATATAAAAACTTAAAAGAACACATGCTTTGCACAATGAACAGTGTTGGACCTTAAAAGAAAGAAAATGAAAAAGGAACATTCAGAAATTTAAAGAAAAAAAATGAAGGGAGACCAAATGTTCCTGTAATCTTGCCAGTGGTATGGTGAAGGTGGTACTGGGGGTTTTCCAGTCTTGCAGTTTAACTGTCTAAGCTGTTATAAAGAAGCTGAAATAAACACCCTTTGTGGCATCCCGAAGGTGGCAAAAATGATCACTGCTGTTTTGTTGGTTTCACAGCTGCACCAACCACCACAGAAAAATATGTCATGTTATTCCTTCCCGCTGAGCAAAGCGCTCTCCCGTGTGAAACTATCTCGTGTTCACAAGGAGAAGGAAGACAAGCATAATCTCTGTCCGCACAATCGGAGTATGATGCCTGAGGTCACACTCGAGACCGATCTCACGCCCACACGCAGTAGCACACCCAGAATGTTTTTCCACTCGCTCGCTTTTTATTGTCAAGCTGACATGAGTGAAGTTCTTCGGATTATAAGGCAGGCTGAGTGTGTGAACACGTCGATGAAAGAGTGAAGCATAAATGAGGTCACCGCTCTGCACCCCAAACGTTGGGCTCTAATTGGCTGGGAGACTGTTAAAATGCGAATGGGCTGTGAGTCACACGTCTGATGGGAAAGACACAATTAGGAGGACTGTTGTTTTGAGTTATTGTCAGGGAGGCAAAAATCTTAAATCACACTGTGGTTAAAGCAGGGGGAGGAAAGCCACTCTAAAACAGTAACACCTACCTTGAGAGCTCTGTGTGTCCTGATAATGGTCTCCAAACTGGGAATGCACTGACTGGAAGTTACAGGACTGTGGCCGTGGCTAAATGAAGAAATTGTAAAACGGTTAAAAAGTGTGACATTGTAAGATCTCCTGATCCTCAAAGTGATATTTCAGTTTCTTTACATCACACATGAAACCATCACTTTACTTCTCTGTCTTAACACATCAAACACAATGGCTGACTGTGACCAAGCCAGATTGAAGCTAGTGCTGCGGATCTGCCATCGGACAAAGTTTGCGGTACCCCAGACAGTCATCTGAGCACTCCAGTGGTCTGACTGAACATCTATTGTGCCACATTTAGCCTCACCATTGTCTGGCCAGCAGGGAGGGAGACGTAGAAATCACAGCCTTCGCTGTCGCACCGGAAATCAGAGCAAGCAACACCCTTTCTAACTTTCCAACAACACCCACCACACCACCAACGCATGCTAAAACCAAGGCTCCATGGCACAATTAAGAGCTTATAGAATAGAAGGAAAACGCCAGAACTCTCAAAAAAAATGCTTCTTTATATTTATTGAAGGGCAAAAAGATGCATGATTCAGTAATAAACCGCCATCGGCACAATTTAAGAAAAACAACAATCACAATAAAAATCAGTGTGAAATTCCAATTTCCAACAATCAGAAAGCAGAGCTCCAACTGCATGATGAAAAACATCTGCATAGAAAACCGTGCCAAAAGTAGCAGACATGCGCTAACAACTTAACAGTAGTTCTTCATTTGAGCCTTCAGGGCTTTCTGTTTGTAGTGCATGAATCCAGTAGTATTCCCTTTATAGCAACAATCTTTCGATCGACGCCTCTTTTAAGAAGAGGTATCATTTCACATTGGATTCATGCACTACATACAGAAAGCCCTGAAGGCTGGAATTAGAAACTAAAGCTGTTTTTTGTTTTGTTTTGGGGGATTACATGCTTCTTTCGTGTGATATTTCATATACAGCCTTTTCACATATACATAGTATGTTTCTAAGTGGTTTTGCTATTGTGTAGAATGCTTTCTAGTATTGGAATCTACCTGGCAGCAACTTATTGTGGAAATGTACACGTTTGTACACAAGTATTTATTCTGATGGTGTCACAGTGTTCTCCTTTTTCCCCTTAAACTCTTTCCTCATGAAGACGACATTAAATGACCACCCTAGTACCCTTAATTGATGGGCTTTGACACCTCAGTGGTTTGATGACTACTGCAACAGTTTCGAGGGTAGCTGCATAGGCATAGACCACCCTCATAAACCTCTGATGCAAACCCATTCGTTTTGCTCTGGACCTGAATATGACAGAAACATCTCAGAGTTACTCCTAATAGGCTTTCAGAGGGTAAAGAGTTAAAGTTTTGGAGTGGAAGGCACTATTAGTCTGTATTCTAGACGATTAAGAGCTTCCCTGAGTGGGGGAGCGGGATCAGGTTGCTAATTGTGGACGTTTCTGTGTTCCCCCTCTGTCCTCCATTCTCGTCTCTTTTATATTGACCAGAGGCAATATTAAATAGCTGTATCAAATCACTTCAAAACATACAAATGCTTGTCAACATACCAGAGACAGGCGATGAGTCCAGGTGGGTCTCCTCCTCATTGGTGCAGGTGAGTGAGTGGGCCTACAAAGAAACAGACACATTATGTGACAAATTAGTATTTTATTAAATGCAACTAGGTCATGTACTATAAGGTCAGTGAATGCTACACAGTCTTTTATAGCATATGTTTTGTTGGGTTTTTTTTTTTTTTTTTTTGCATAACCTTCAATAGGTTGTTGAAATACCCATTAAAAAAATAAATGACAGACAATTGATATCTTAGTGTTTTAATGGCCTTCAGCTGGCCTCTCTGTGTGGCCTTGAAACTCACTCTGCACAGATCTTGTTCTGTTTGTAGAATTTGTGTCTGGCTGTGAAAAGGCGGGCGATGTACTTGGCCATTTCCATATCCTCCTGCAGACACAAACAGAGAAAAAAAAGAAATAATAACACCGAAAATTTAAGGTGAACAGAAAAGGAGTATTTCTGTGAAGTCAAGAATCAACTCTCCCCAGTTTGTTTGTCACTCTGCAGGTATTTTGTGGACGCATACTTTTCCTGCGTGTTTAACCTCCCACTATAAACCTCTGTGTCTGCAGACACAACACTCACCATGTGAAAGACGATGGTGTCGTCTCTGCTCGTTATCTCCACTGTGATGGCCGACTTGTTGTGTGCAATGGTACCAATGTCCTTCCACCTTTATAACACACAGATGCAAACAAATGTTTAAAAAAAAAAGGAACAACGGTTCCTCATGAGTACAGGAAATTATGACAATTCTTTCTTTCTTTTTTTGAAAGGAGAAACTTACTTGTGGAGCATGATGGATCTGCCATTTCTGTGTTTAACAAACACTCCAATGAAAGACACACCGATGAATATGTCATTGGTATAGTTGTCCTGTGGAAGAAAGTATTACACAAGAACTCATTTAAAATCTCTCAAAGGATACTGATTGAGAGGTTGAGGGTGATGTAATGTATCTACCTTAGCTGGAAAGCTCTCCTGGCCAAACCCATCCAGTTTTTCTACCTCCTTGATGTACAGCAGTTCTGCTTCAGCGGCCTGCATTCGACTGGAAAACACAGAATGGTACCAAGAATCTTATTGTCTCTATTTTACTTTGTCTTGGTGACACATGCATATATGTGCATACAGTATACAAAGTAGCTAACAGTACCAGTGACTCTTGTGCTCCTCAGCAACTTTCTGGGTCCACTCTTCTAGCGCGTCTTCTCCATTACGCCAGTTCTGAGAGAAAATACATTATTCAGCAAATAAGAGCAATGAACAAGGAAGCTGTGGAAAAGCAACCTATGACTATAGGTTTAAGTGAACATCATATTGTTGAGAATGTTTAAAAAAAATAAAATAATGCTCCATAATTTAATATTTTGTTTCTATTTGGTAATCAGTTCATATTAATTCCATCCCATCCTCAAACTCAAATTCTTCTTTATTCTTTTTGCTTTTTGCCTGTCAGTCAGGTATGCAGAGGGAGGAGGTACACAGATGTCACAGGAATGTGTGCCTTCAGGCAGCACATACACAGAAAAACACACAAACACAGACTTTCTCTGCCTCTCTCTCTCTCTCACACACACACAGACACACACAAAACACTGCTAGTATTTGAACGGTAAAGGCTCGAGGACTCACCACTGGGAAAAGCACGTACTCCCTGAGGAAGTCCTGAGACAGGAATTGAGTGAAGTCTCCAAAGTCAGCTAAAAATTACAAACACAGATGTTCACATTTATTTACACAAAAACAATGAATTTCATTTTTACACTGTAATGAGCAGCCTTTACACTATAAACTGACTGGGAGTTTGTTATTGTGTTTGATATTGTTCAATTGAGGTGGCATGATGGTGCATGACGGTTAGCGCCACCTCACAGCGAGAAGGTTCTGGGTTCGCAGGTCAGCTGGGAACTTGTAACAGAGGGAGGAGAACAGGCCATCTACTAATAGGGAGGATGGTGGTTTGATCCCTAGCACTGGCTCAGTATCCTTGGGCAAGATACTGAACTGATGCATTAATCAGAGCGTGCCAATTGTAAGTTCTGAGTGGTCAAGTAGAGTAGAAAAAAGGAATCGGTACAGTCCAATATGGACTCACTGTGTTCATGCTGCAACACTTCTTGCGTGGGTTCTCAATAGGTATCCTGGTTTCCTCCCATCATCTAAACAAACATGTTTGGTTAACTGGAGATTATTAATTGGCCACCGGTATAAATCTGAGCACAAATATTTGTCAGAGACTGGCATCCCGTCTAGTCCATACCCAGCCTCGCACCCCATGACAGTTGGGATAGGCTCCAGCACAACCACGACCCTGAATTGAACATGCATCGATGGATCCATCCTGTTGGCCTTTCTCTTCGATCTATACAGTTTCCCTAGTAAGAAAAAAAACTACTGATTTAAAAATAAAATAAATTTATGTTATGAAGGTGCTAACCCAATAGGACAAAACGTTGGGATAAATACAGATTTTCCAGTTAAAACTAAGGCAATTTCATTTGTCCAAATACCTGTTATATTCTGCTAGCTCGCTTTGCAAAATTACTCCTCTAGGCTAGAAAAGCAAATGCTTAACATTAGAAAAAAGTCTGTTTTAGCTCAACTGTCATTTCAACTGAACTGCATCCACAATGGTCAAAGCAATGCAGGTTTCATCCATGTAGATGCTTTGTCATGCTGTTGTCATGGTTACCCAGGGAAACTCACATGAAGCTACCTGCGGCAAATGTGCTCTTCAGGCTGTGGACATGTCCATTGAGTCGTAAAGTGTCCCTGAGTGTCTCTTGTTTTATTAGATGGAAATATTTCTGAACTTGTGTACTGTGCAATACTATTAAAAATAACAAAAACAAATATCTACATAACAGAAACAAAACCACCTGCACAATCTCTATAACATGTACAGTCCTCCTGATATTGCTTGTACTAAGTACCTAAAAGCTTTCTGCTGTTTGCCGGGCAAAAGGAGGTCTAGCACAGGATCCTCACCTCCCGACAGATAAGAGCCTTCCTGATGCTGCTACAGCTAACCTTGGAGCAGCTGATAAGCAAGCTGTCTGTTTACATTCCCCTGGGACACAGACAGCACCCAGGAACTGAAAGGATGGAGCGAGGGTGGGTGTGTGTGTGTATGTACATGTGTTAGGACTGATACCATAGGAACTCAAGTGGACTGGGTTCTCCCTGTGGTATGCAGCCATATAAGGTAGTGAAGTCAAGATGACCTGAGAAAGTGTGAGTTTGTGCTCACTCTCACTCTCTTGCGCTGTCTGTCTTTCATTGGGAGACTTGTTCGTGTAGTCTTACCTTGTACTGCCAGGCCAGCGAGCCTGATCCCCTGCTCTACAAGGCACTGTAGACGTCCATCCAACACCTCCTTCTTTACCTGCAGGTAATACTGATACCTACAGAAAAAAACAGGAAAGGAAGGTAAAAAAAAAAACACACAACAGGGATAAAAAGATACCTAAACCGTGTTAAGTAAAATTTTTAATTTGTCCAATGCATTGATTTATGATTTATTTATCTCCATAGGGATTTTATTAATGAGCTATTATGTAGTAACCATCCAAAGTAGACTTACTTCAAGCTAAATACAAAATGGTATGTACTCCTATTGAAACCACACGACTATATAATGTCAGTTTCGTTACATATGCGATCGTTGACAAAAACTCGACACATAAAGCTAAACTGAAACAGCAACATCAAAGATGCTGTTACCATGGGAATCTTTAAACCTGCGGACTTCAGGTCGAGAAACCACCTGAGCAGTGATTGCAGTCGGGGAAAAAGGTCCGTACATGATCGTAGCAATGCAAACCGGAAAACGGAGGATGTTAAACTTCAAAATAAAAGCTGTGTTTCAGCACTGTACCCAACACATATCAAAATGTGCAGCTTTTGATTTGAAAGTCTCCATTTCTGCTGTGTGCTGCACATTTCACTATTTTGCTATCACTTGGAAAGTAGTTGGGAAGTGTTTGCAGACAACTCAACGTCTTTAATGCAAACTATAAACAACCACAGTATTCTGCTAGCAATCAGGCCTAGGCCTGTGTGACTGCAGGCTTATTCACTTGGCTGCATAGTCACATGTTCAAAATAGAAGACAAGTTAACTTTACATGATTGGCGGTCAGTTGACTGCAAAATCCAATATAAGGATTTTCTGAAATATCAGTGGAGCAAATGAATGGCAAATTCACTTCTAGAGCCCTTGAAAAAAAAATAAGAGTGGTCACTTTTGAGCTCAATACCTTCAAAGCTAATTCCAATGAGGATAAACTGCACTTTGTGGAAAACCATGTGGAAGCTTTGAATCTAGGAAAAACTAAATTGAGACCATAAAAATCATTTGGAAAAATTATACTAAAGTCACAGACCAAGTGAAAATTATGATCTTTTTCTCACAGATTTCTAAACTGGGAGTGACCCCATGTTATTTTATGGTAATTAGCAAACTGTGATTGTAAACATGGTAAAACTGCCATACCTGCTAAAAAGTAAGCATGCCCGCTTTTAGCTCAAAGCCTTGCAGAGTTGCTAGAAAGCATACAGACCATAACTTTTTTAAATCAGACTGCATCTGTATGCATTTTATAGCCAAACTGCACAAAACACTGACTAAGTGGGTGGCAGCATTGGCACTGTTGTTTGCTTTCAAAAACTCTTTGGTTAGTACCTTTTTTTTTTTTTTTTTTTCATATAAGCCACAGTGTCTCCAAACACCACTTATATAAAATTGAGTTGGAAAACATGATGGGTTCCAGTTTGACACATTTGTCCAAAGAAAGTAAGAGGAGCTGTGCTCAAGGCGCTGCACATTAACAACTGAAAGATGGCCAACATCTGCTGAGACACCACAGAGATGTATTCCTCTGCTTCTGGTCTGTGCAACTGAAAGTATGTGTCAAGAAAGTATTGGCAACGGCATTAGCTGCTCAAAACAATATCAGTAAGCCTGTTGCTGAAGTGAGGAATGAGTGAATCACCTCTATTTGAAACAGCAGTGAGTCATTTTTGACTTGAGTGGAATGCCAAATGTATGCCAACGGGGCTGCACAATATGATTTTATAAAAGGCATGTTACACGGGGCTGACGCAACTAACTCGGGGTTTAATCTTCAGCAGGAGCAACGCAAGCTTGACAAAAGTGGACCATTATAATTGCAGTGCAAATGTGAGGCAAACTGGGAGTCATTTCACCGTGGTTTTAGGCAGTGGTAGCTTTGCCAAGCGTAAGCTGATATGATGACACAGCTCAGATTGCGTTCACAAAATGTGGTAAAAGTCCCAAAACCGAGAGGCTGAAATACACCAAGCTCCTAAAGTTTCTGTGCTCCTTTTGTCCACTTTTAGTCGTGGTCCAGCTGGATGTTTGTCTTTTGAAGAATGGAGTGGCCACACAAGAGGAAAGAGAGAACTGTCAGGGTGACCGGGCTCAGCCGCATAAAAACTCACACGCCGTTTCCTGTTGGCTGCCATGGCGACCACAGACCGAGTATAAGCTGTGAGACACCTTTTCTGATGTGCACACACACACACAGTCAGAAAGAGTATGTAAGTCCATGCCAGAGTAACCAAACGTCTATGTGGAAACCACTAAGTTACATGCTTAGTCATTCACCCACTTTTCTTCTTCCCAAGTTTTAGTTCATTTTCTTTGCAAAACTTGGTTTCACTCCTCGCCTGCACATTAGCTCCCACCTATCTTTTTATTCACCCCCCAGTTTCATTTTCATGCCTGCCATTATCTCCTCACATATTTCATGATTCATATTCTCTTTGGCATTCTTTTCCCCACTTCTCCCTTCTTTTTTGAGCTCCTCTCAGCATACTCCTGGGCCTATAATCTGACCCCGCCCTCCTCCCTCACCCTGTCATTACACCCGTTGGCTAAGCTGCCATTCCGTTCCCGTGGCAACCCTCTAATTAGCCAACCCCAACCACAGTGGCTGCAGCGAGAGGCGGAGTCTGATGCGGTTTAGAGGGGAGGAGCCAAGCGGGACACAAAACCCTTCAAATGATTGTGGACTTTGCTTTTAAAAACTCTCTATGTTTTCCCAGCAATCGCTGTATGGGGTCTGGAGGAACGCTGAGGTCAACAGAGGTTGGTTCTCATTCTGAGGTTCAATGGTAACAACATGATGGTGTTTATACATACGCGAAGCCAGCAGTGGTGAGGCGGACAGTAAACTGTTGAAATAACTCTGAACAAGTGGAAGCGTGACAGTAAAAGTCTCAGAGCATCCCTCATGGGAGAGTCCACTTTACACAGAACAGCCACAAACGCAGCCACATCTTATGGAGCTGTGGTTTCCTGTATTTTTGGCTTCTGGCCTTGAAATCAAACCTCTACAGGTTGACAAAAACTGACCCCCTCCCTCAAAAAAAAGCCAAAATTAGTTACCCTTTATGTAGAGATAAGCTTCTAACTACCAAGTGCAGTTTTTTGTAACTGATTAAGTCAGATTAAGGGAATTATTAAAATCAGATGGCTTTTAATCTTTTAAGAGTGTAATAGTGACAATAAGCACAATAATATTTTTTGCCAAGTATTAAAATTCGGAACCGTTTATTCATTAATAAACCTACAGAGAGTCTAAGAAGTGTAGAGACTGACCCGTTTTATAATTACAACGTGATTCTGCACAAATAATAAAACCCATACGAGTCATACAGCACTTTTCATTAATCACAGTCTTATGCTTGTGGTTATTACAGTACGGTTATTCTAGAAAGAGAACATCCTTCCAGTGTTTTGAGACCAACCACAATTGGACAGATGAGGCATCTCCAGCATTTTCTGGAAGCTCTTCACTCAAAGTGGGCTTTTAGGCCATGTGTCTTGGCTTTTTAAGGAGGGGTTTGGATTTTCCAGTTTTCAAAGATAGAAAACTACTGGTACATTTCTAAAAGTACATTAGAGAATTTGGGGGGGGGCGGGGGCTTTTGGTGTATCCAACGCATATCTAAGCCAAGATGCCGTGTCACTCTTTAAGAATGCAGATTAATTTTCAAAAGCTAATAAAAAGCTTCGGTGTATTCAAAGGATAGCCAGTGATTTCCAGATTTCATTTCCACTGATGTCTTCCATCCTAATCTACAACCTGCTTAAACTCGATTGTAGTCTGGGTTTTAATGACCAAACAGATAAGAAGAACCAGAAGGCTTCCACAAATCTTGTTCCTTGCCTATAGAGTTTGCATATTCATATACAAACATCTGCCTTTAGGTCACTTTATGAGTTTGTCTCATCAGTCCTAACTAGCTTAAATCTTTTTTCATGCATATTTTGACAGCTGTATTTTTTTTCACTGTTTTTCATTTTCATGCTTCAGTGCTTTTAGATCTTCTGACTCAAGTATGGCATGAAATTAAATTCCTCATTAATAGCCCCGGGTGCATTTTCCTCTGCAGAGCTGAAAATGTTGCTCTGAAATAAAACCTGAAACGAACTGCAGCAAAACCATCAGACAGCAAGTACTAAAAAACTATGTTAATGACCCAGGTTGTGCCATTTCAAGAGGGTTTTTAAACAAATTTGAAATAGTCATCTTTATTAAAATAAATACAACAGTCCTCAAATGTTACTATTTTGCAGGCACTGTCTTTGAATGGCAGTTAACTGTTAGCTAAATTACAAAATAATACATGCAAAACTCACCACAAAATGATTTTAGAATCAGATCCAGAAACTTCCAAGGTTACTAAACAAGTATAAAATGTAGGAGCTTCAATGAAGAGTTAAAACACTCAACTGCATTTAATGATACCAGTTTTTAAATAGGGGAATAAACTACTGCTGGAATTGTAGTAAAAGGGAGCAAATTTGTGGTAAAATCAGCTCATTATGTTTTCATAGAACAAGACAAACATCACATAAAATTGCTAGCAGGAGAAAAACATTTTATGACGTTCAACTTGCATGCTTGCACATACTTGTGCACAAAGAAACCCTTATTGTAGCACGCACCTGGCATGTATGTCAGAATGACATCACAATGCTGTAACAGCAGGTGAATATACATAGATGGACGTGAGGTAGCGCTTTCCTTACTAGGGCTTTTCATGGGACTTCCACTATGGCAGAGTGCTCTGCTGGCAGTCCAGGCAGCCTCGCAGGCACAAAGAGCCCTTTATATGCCCACGCATGTTCAAACCCTGCTCAAGACATGCTGCCAGATGTCCAAGCAGTCTGGACAACAGGCCTGAGAGCATATGCGCATGTTTGCATGCATGAATGTGAGTATGTGTGTACATATGTTTCAGCCCCTCCTCCATCTCGACCACCTCTGGTGGTGGTAAGGTGACCACCCCCTCAGCCCCCAGGATGCGTCCAGACGGTTTGTGTGGGAGGCAGGAGAATATCACTTTGAAATGTGTTGAATCAGCAAGGGGCACCACCGAGTACAGCTGTGTGTGTGTGTGTGTGTGTGTGTGTGTGTGTGTGTGTGTGTGTGTGTGTGTGTGTGTGTGTGTGTGTGTGTGTGTGTGTGTGTGTGCTGGTGATAACTAGCTGAACAAAGCTAGGATTTCAAGGCTATTGGTGCTGTTAGCCTTAGGGGCTGCTGCGGCCAGCTGGCCATGCTCCAGTCAACGGCTCTTCGTTCAGGTTCCTCATTTTCAGTCTGCGAGGCAGCTTTTCTCTCCTTTCTATCAGAAACATACAAGTAGCAGAAGGCTTTAACCTCCTCAAGAGTGTAAGATGCAAGAGTGTAAGATGTGTTTTTGTTGACAACAGGTAAAAGTGCTCTATTTACAAGTGAGTTGTACAGTATATCTGTAACTGCTGCCTAGTAACTGTACTGTTGACATCCACGTCATTTAAGGATAATATATAAAAATTAACGCTCATGGGGAATTTAACAAGAGCAAATCAAAGATAATTATCACCAATTTAGTATCTGACTAAGTGTGAAATGTTTTAATTGTTTAGTGAGATCACAGAGAGCTGTAACCAAAATCTATTGGGTTCAACCTTCGTTCCAAGTGAAAGTGGACACATTTGAAGAAATGCCCCCAAGATATTAAAATAAATATATATATCCGACAAGAATTTGGATAGACACCTAGAAAAACATTATAACAGCTATTTCATCACACAAGCACAAAGAGTCTGTGTTTTTACAAACTGAAGTAGGAGTGACCAAACATTTAAATATTATGACTATAGGGTATAGTGGAGAACTCTGCATGGTGAATTTGTAAGTATATACAGTAATGGATGCAGAGACCCCAGCTTCCCCTGCTCTGACTCATTTTTGCCGCTGCAGAGAAAGGAAGCGAGGGAGGAAGAAACAGATGACTCTACGGATGGGAAGAGCGGGAGATCCAATATCAGGCTACATATCAGCCAAATACTGAACATCAAAGCCCTGACCACATCATACATTACCTTCTCAGAAGAGATAACGTCTACAAATGTCTTGCCCATCTCATTTGTACTTGTTCTTTTTTAATGTTTTCGTATTGCTAAATTGCTGTTAAAATGCACCAAAAATGCATCACATCTTGCCTTAGTGCAGACCTTCCCAAAGTGTGGGGCCCGCCCCCTAGGGGGGGGCGCAGAGCCATTGCAGGGGGGGCACGGAAAAGAAACGGGGGGGGGGGGGGGGCTAGCAGTGTCCAAAATGCTTGGACACTGCTAGCACGGGCGCCCACAGAAACGCAAAGCAGGAGATGAAGCATCGCTGAATATGTTTCCAAACCAACTTCATTCTAAGCCAAAGACTAGAACATATGGTGAAGCATATCTTCCCCTTTGGTTTCACCTGCACAAGTGCCGAGGTAGGTCTCCCCTGCAGAATTGGTTTTCCCTGTGTCGGGAGCGCTGGGCTGTTCAAATCACAGACAAACAGTATCCTACAGTTGTTTATGTTTTTAAACCCATTTTGCACAGAGAGGCATTTTTTTGAAAAATGTATTGATAGCAATGTTGAATATTATTACACATGAAAAAAAAAACTACACGTAAAATAATCACACCGTGACGCCTCTGCCTTTGTAAATGGAGGGACAGTAACTGCGTGTGTATATGTAAGCGTGTAAAACCTGAAGATAGTCAGATTAACAGTATTTTGTCTCTATCTGTCATTCTGCAACTCATCTCATGTAAACAATAACGTGGCGCACAACGTGACGTGAAAAAAGGCACATACCTTTGACGTTGCGTGGCCAACTCTGTATTCCTCGTCCACACGTAAACGCAAAAAAGGAGTTTTAAAAAATCTCAGTTTTCGGTGATTCGAAACGCTGTTTACATGTGAACAAAACAGCTGCGTTTTCACAAATACCCGTGTAGGTGTGCTGGAGTTAGCATGCATTTAAAATAATAACCTTTTTTGACCTTTAAATGAACTTTTCTCAATAATGGTTTTGCGAAATAAAACTAATTCAAAGCACCAACACCTAAAAAGCCAGATCTACTCTGTCTCACACGGTTTTCCCAAACAAACAGACTTTACCACGTGGACACATAAATATGTATAAGGTCTTGCAATAAATACACGCAGGCAGACAGCTCAAACCGCATAAATAAGAGTTCTGCTGCCAAGTTCTGCTGCCAAGTTCTGCTGCCAAGTTCTGCTGCCCCCACTTGTTCTTCCTCTTTGCCTTTGTCATTCTCCCACCCACCTCACCCTCATCAGACCAGGTGCGTAGTAGGGGTGGGGGAAAAAATCGATACTGTGTAGTATCGTGATATTTTGTTTGCTAATAATGTATCGATACAGGGACAGCAGAAATCGATATTTTGTTACAAAAAAGGTTTTTGTGCTCCGACTTCAGAGCATGTTGATCCTTTTTCTGAGCAAGAATCCTGACATTCCTTCACTGTCCAAATGTGTTTAACTTTTTTTTTGGCAGCAATAAACATGTTTTATTTTAATTAAGTTTAAAACGTTTTTATTTAATGTAAAATTATATTTTGTTTTAATTTACTTTCAAATTCTTCAGTTGCTGAATGGGCTGCATAGTTTTCATAAACTGCATAGTTCAGAATAGCTATAATTGTACCAGATGGTTGCATTCAGTTAAGTTGGACTAGACTGTAATACAAACCGTTTGTCAACAATAAAACTAAAATGAGAGAAAGACTGAGTGTGAGACTTTGTTATTAGATAAAATGAATATTGATAAAGTTTACCTTTATGTACAGAATCTGAATATCGCAAAATATTTTAAAAAATTGCAATAATATCGTATCATGTGTTAAGTATTGTGATAATATCGTATCGTGGGATGTATGGTGATTCCCACCTCTAGTGCGTAGAAGCAACGACAGGGATGTGCCTTCCTGGATCTGATCCCGATCAACCTTCAGACAATAAATGTCGTGTATTTTTTTAAAAAGGGAGCTGTGACTGTGCCTATTCCCATGCTGACTGGCTGATTTCTCAAAGGACAGAGCGATTTGAATTTAGTAAAATCCATCATAAGGCGTATTGGATAATAAATATGTTTTGAGAGTTGAGGAGATCAATTAGAGCTCGATATAAATATATATATATATATATATATATATATATTTTTTTTTTTTTTTTTTTTTTTTTTTTAAAGGATGGGTCTTTTGGAAAAGTCTGCCTCGTGGGTATGCGTACGCTCTCACAATGTGGTGTATTGTAACTTCTGACAGGGCTGCAGCTGGCTTCTGAGAGGATTCTTGGGGGATTGTTTGAGGTGTGTGTGTGCATATGTTTTGTAAACCAGACCCCCCACCCCCCCCCCACCCCCCACCCCTTCTCTCTTCTCTCTATCCCCTTTACCCCCCGCACTTCTGCTGCAAGGAATGTGTGGTCCGCCTCCTACGCTGGACGGTCGTGCCAACATTCCTGACTAACAGATGAAAAAAAAGAAAAGAGAAAAGTGAAGGAGACACAGGAACACTGAGAAAGAGCAAAAATGTAGGACTAAACTGATCTGCTCTTGATAAAAAGTAGACGGGTGACACCATGTACAGGGATTGCAAGGAAGAGAAAGGGGGGTTTGAAAAAAAAAAGACGACCATTGTTTCCTAAATTGCCCCTAAGCCCCCATCATAACCCCCTCAACCCTATAACCCCTGTGTACACACACACACACATGCACACACACACATACACACACATCATAAAAGCCCTCAGGGGATTCCATGAATACCATCCCTTTACCAGAGCAGATCCTGGCTTCTGTATAATAAACCTGCAGACACACTCTCTCTAGACAATTTACTCTCCTCTGTCAGATTGCTCACAAATAAATTACTTCACCACTTTCAAAACAGGCTAAGTGCGTGCATGGTTCTCAGAATTACTATAAAAGGGTTAACACGCTGGCAAAAACACACACACCTTAAAACTAACTCTAGTGTGAAAATGTCAAGCTGTGACCTGCAATCAACCTTTCCCACTTCCAGAGAAGCAGAAGCCACAAATTCACCAGCTCAGTGTGAGGCAGACCTGCAGAGTTCGGCGCGTCAGTGTGTGTGAGAGTGTGTGAAGGAATATGAGACGGCAGACTGTCCATTACACACTGACCCTTGCCTGCACTCTTCACAGATACCCAACATGCTCATTCACACACTCATTCAAACACACACACACACACACACAGTGGCACAAGGAAAGACTGGATGCCGCTGATGCCATTATCTATGTCATCAAAGAGATGTTAAAGGAAGTTTCTTTGAAGTTTCTGGAAAACTCTGATTCACCGTCTTCCTGGGAATTAGCTGCTGATCAGCTTCCCCTTCATATTGGTATGCTAACTATGAAGCTAAAGCCAGGAGAAGTTAGGATGGCTTACCAGTTAGCCCTCATTCACAGAGGCTTAGAGACAGGTTGGCAAACCACTGGCAACCTCTGGTCAAGAGGTAAAGATGATTGTATTCCCGGGACCGGATGGCAATTGGTGAAATCAGCCCAACAAGGATGCTACACCTAAAACCTCCTTATGTTTGCTTTGGTTGCTAGCAGATTGCCACAGTCATCTGTACATTTTGTATGGAAGAAGGCAACTTGTTTGCAAACGCTTGCCATTTACTCACCAAGCTGTGGTGAAATTTGAAAATGAGAAAAAGAGAATGTTCACCATCCAAGGAAAAGGTGCACCGTTCAGTGCAGCATCGTGTATTTCACGCTAGCCAGCAACCTACAGCAGCCGGTCGCAAAATACACACCTTGCCTAAGTGAGCAGGGTTTATATAACCAGGGAGGTACTGATTATCAGATGGTCGCTGACCAGTCTGAGACTGAGGCCTGAGATTGTTAACAGAGAAAAAATAAACTGGCTCTATCTGAAGATAGAAGATGCATAATCCCGCTAAGTACAAAACATTCTCCACTTTTTGTTTTCCTATCAAATGATATAACTTTGAAATTACTAGGGGTTTATGCTGCTTTTTATGGATATATTTTACCTTATGATAGACACAGGCTAACCTTCCCCAAAATCTTTGCAAGAGACTGTATATAAAGGATGGTCAACGCCATAGTTGTTTGTTAATTTCAACATTAGCTTGAATTTTAACGACCATAATTACTCACAAGGATGGGTAGCAGTTGGCCGTGGAAGTTATCGGCTAAGAATAATAAGACTGGATAGCTAGATCCATCTATAATCTTTATGGTTGTATTGCAGCTTGTTAATAAACATAAAAAGTATATAAAAAGTAGAATGTAATTTACTAAAACTGACAGTCAGTCTAATTAACTACACAGGAAGCCATTATTATTTGTCTGATAATTTCATTAAAAAACTTCCAAAAGGCACCATGAAATAAGTCAAAAGCTCCATGAAGGCCAAGCAGACTTTCAAAACCAGCTGGTGTTTAAATGTAAAATTACATTTTTATTTCTCCACATTTTCAAAGTGACTGCTTTTAAGCTCCTGGCATGCTAAATAATGAAGAGTTATGGGACAGTAATCATCTACTTTAGGAGACTGATCACATTTGACTTCTTTGTAGCCAGAAACACTGAAACGTCAACCAATATTGACAATTAGTGATGAGAGTCATGAGAAGACGATTTTGCAGTGTTATGGCAGCGTTTGGAAAGCACTGTTACTACTGCAATTCTCTATATAAAGCTAAAGCACATCTGCATTCTGATTATGTGGCTTTCTCAGTGACTTGCGTAACTGTCTCACAGTTACCATTTGAAGATTCTTTACCTGGTGGCTTCTTGCTCCAGCCGGGAAACATTGGGAACATAGAACATGACTCCAAAGAAGAGCAGTGGCTCATTGCCAAACTTGTCCAGCTGCTTCTTGAGGGGTTTCTCGAGTTCCACCCAACGTTTTTCCGGGGTCTGGGTCTTCCCTTGGAACCACAGTCCAAAGTAATGTGTCTAAATACAGGGGGTGAAGAAACAAAAATAAGTTGTGTAAGCCAAAAGGAGTATAAAAGAGCCAAATAAATGAATTCGCAATAGTGGAAGCAAAGCACTAATGAGAGAGGCTGTAGAGATATACCAACTGAGTAAAATATGTCAGGTAAAAGTGGGTGTACAGCAATTCATTTTCAATTATTTTTACATCTTTATTTTCACTTTCTTTTCAGTTTTTTCAGTGAGCAAAGAATCAGCAAAAATCTAAATCTGCAGGTCGCGCATAGAAAAAAAAAACAGAAATTGGAATCAGCCAAGAAACCTGGAGTCGGTGCATCTTTAGATGGGATTTCTCAAGAGAGAAATGGTAAATGAGTTGAGAAATACACTGAAAAGTATTGAGAGATTAAGCGCCTGAATTAAAAGCACACATTTCTCCTTAAAATCCGACAAAACCTTTGACGTCAGCAGCATAACACTATTAAAATTAAAGTGGAATCATTACAATATCATTGGCTCACTAAATCCAGTGAAAGTCATTAGTCTTCTTATCCAAACAAAACGAACATATTTATACTGAAAGTGAAACACAAAAAGCAAGAATAGACCAGACCAGTTTATTTCTCCCGTCACGTATGATGTTTCTGATAAGAAATTGTTGATATGAGATGCCACCATGTTGTCAGGAAATCCATGCATAATGAAAACACACACATCAGCTCACAATCCATTGACTTTTGTAAAAACACAACATACTAGTGGCACGGGTTTGTCTCTGCGTAAAGATGTCGTGAACTTTTTTTCCACCGTTTTATCTCACGCAGTACATTTGGCAGAACATGTCATTTAAATGTCATGTTTTTAATGTTTGGTTATTTTGTGTATTTGTGCATTTTTCACAGGTTTCATAAAAGGTTGAGCACACAGATTTGGCCAGTAAAAAGTCAGAGAGAAAGTCATAAAGCTGGTAACTGAAACGGCGCGCACACATTCATGCGTGCATACGGGCACACGCTTCAGACCTCAGATTTAACAGCGAAGACCAAAACAACACACACACTCTGACGCACGCATAATCCTGAGACGGTGTGTGCACACGAGGGGCAGACAGCCGCTACAGCTGGGGTGCTTCATCGCCTCATTTATAACATCACTGACACCCAGCAAATACCACAACTCTGTGTGAGTACACTACATTGCCCCTCGCTCTTCTGCGCTCTGTCAGCAGCTCCAGCAGGTGCAGACACACTCTTGAGCACACATGTTCATCAAATTTAATCACCCTCGAGCCAAACACGCACACAATCGTCATGTGATCTTTGACCTAGACAAACCATGCTTTTTACAGACAATTCGTTTACTTTGTGTTTTACGGTGTAAGAACAGGAAAGGAAAAAATAATCAGAAGTCCACCTGCTGGTAGAAAAAAAGCACTGACAATAATGGGAAATAGAAGTAGAGGAATGAGAGGGACCCACGGGGTAGGGGAGACAAGAGGACGAGCAGTATGTCTTTCTTCTGCAGTGAAGAGAGGACAGACGTAAGCACGCTTCATTAGAGACAAACAAAGACAGTGAAGGAGAGACGCAGCAGAGGGCAGGGAGACATGCACAGGGTGTGGGGAGAGACGCGTGGCAGACACACAGCCAAACTCAGAGTAAAAACAAATGCCCACTCCAACTCCCCATTAATTACATCCTGTAGCTGCCAACGGCAGACAATTTATAACACTTGCAAGCTCAGATAAGACAAATGTGTCAGAAACCTATCACACGTCATACTATCTCAAACTAACGTGCACATGTGTCACAACACTAACCTCCCGCAGCTCCAGCCTTTGGGCCACCGCCTCCAGACATTCCTGTCCCGTACTCTCCACTGACAGCGTGCATTCAATCACATGGCTGTCCAGCAGGCGGATACGCGTCACAAAGTAGTTCTTGCTCAGGACATTGTAGCGCCTTGTGCGCCGCAGCTTCAGCCGGAAGGGCATGGCTGGCAGGAGGTCAAGGCAAGGTCGTGGCAGAGTCAGAGGTCAAATGTCACTCGAGAGCAAGCCAACAGAGAGAGGGGTGGGCGGGCTCTATGACCTGGCTGCTGCCCTCCTCACTCTCGCACGACGCCAGCCACACCACCGGGCGGAGAGATGCAACCTGGCAAGGCGCTGGCCCATTCCCAAAGGTGTCCAGAGAGGAGGAGGAAGATGAGGAGGAGAAGGAGTACAAACGGGTGCTGCAAAGAGAGATAAGAGAGGAGGGTCAGTCAAACACATAACTGGCTTAAAAAACTATTTAGAGTTTTATGGATACATTCCCTTTTCTAAGAACGAAGATGGTTTTCTAATCAGTGAATATTGTTTCAAATAATCCCTCCCACCTTCCATAAACAAGCAGAAACTAAAGCAGATAAAAAAGGAGTAGTTGTGGTGCAAGAGCATTAGCACAGCACAGGAATGGTACGGCAGCAGCCAGACAGCTTTATCCTATAGTTCGGGCAGCTGCGCTCTCTGGACTCCCATGAGGCCCGGCGTCGGGCAAAGCTGGGAGACAGAGTCAGAGATGTGAGGCTATGGATGAACAGACATCAAACGGCCGTGCGCAGACATCCATCTGAACCCGGCAGCTGGCTTTGAGGAACTAATGGAGCTTCTATCTGCCTGTGTGGGAGGCCCTTCCTTTCCTTTTTATCTCTGCTCTCTCTGCTCGACAGCAGCACAGTGCCAGACATTGTGGAGTACAGTGCAGCGGTGTGTGTAAGATCACACGCCTGCGGTGGTGGCCCATATGTTGCCACAGAAACACTTTTTGCCAGCTACTGACACAAAACCAAACAACAACAAAAAAAACCCACATCTTTGTTGTTAATAAGAAACAGAAGTGTGAACTCGTGAGGTAAACAAGAGAACACACACGGGGAAGTTTAAAAGGTTGAGCTAGGTGTTTGGGAATGACTTTGAATGCAACTGGGGTGCTCATCAGTTCATAGCTTTCATGTCTGTAATGAGGAAAGTGCTTTGAAAATGAGCACGACAGATATAAAGGCGGAACAGAGTACATCCTGTAGGAGTGTACTCTGTATATCGCACATACTCAATCATATTTTAAAAAGTACGCTTTAAACTGAGCTGTTAGCCAGCAATCGCTAAGGATTTTCAAATAATCCCGCTAATATCAATGGGATTAAATTTAAATAGTTAAAGCAGTGTCATTTTAAGGGTGGTGGCTACTTTGTAGCCTTGTTAGACAGAAACTAGATTACAAAACTTAAAAAAAAAAAAGCTCCAAACCTTGAAAGAAGGGGGAAAAAAAACTACTCCTTAAAACACAGACAAACCAAAGAGACCCGAAATTGAACACTACAAAAGACAGCAAGGAGAATTATTACAAAAATTAAAATAAATACACACATGCATGAATGTGAGGGGAAAAGAGCAAAAACATGACAAGGCAATGTTCCAACGATTAGGTGAGGAGCAAGTGAGAAGGAGGTGGAGTAAAGATGGAGTGGATGTGTTGCTTCTTGTCCTGGGCTCTGGCTATGTGCTGCTGATAGTCAGCTTGGACCCTGGCCCAGATTCCTCTCTACCCTGACTGGAAAAACAGAGCACACCTGACACAAGTATGCACCACAAGGAAGGAAAAGTGTGTGTGTGTGTGTGTGTGTGTGTGTGTGTGTGTGTGTGTGTGTGTGTGTGTGCGTGCGTGCGTGTGTGTGTGTATAACAAGGCTGAGTGAGCAGGAGAAAAAGACACAGGGGAGGCAGGCTTGAATGAAAGAGGGCAAGAAGCTACAGAGTCGGGTTGTTTGCTACAATTTTAATTGCACTTGCTTCACGCTCATCTTTTGTAATGGCCTTGCCCCTTTGGGAGCCGTAACACATTCCTTACTCCTGAGTCCTTCTGAGACGGTAATGTGGCATCATCTTCTTCGTGTGTTGTTGTTTTCTTTCTTTCTTTCTTTCTTTCTTTTTAAATGGCCGTTTGCACTAACACATACGTGCAGAGCGAGAAAGCCTCAACGAGTGACTAACTGGGTTACATCGGTTGAGTAAATCAGCTTCGCTTAAGGATATATGTGCACGCTGACCCCAGTCGTGACATGACCCTTAACCACAGACCCTGCGACCCTCCCCACTGTCTCCTGCTTAGGGTAAGTGACATCACAGGCTGACAGTAAAACCTTCCCAAAATGACTCAAGAGTGTTTCCCGAGCACCCAGGCCTCCAAGATCACTGTCAACAAGTACACAGACAAACACACAAAGACACAAATAAAGACGCATACTTTCACTGTGTAGTGTACAAACATAGACAAGCATCAACAGGGCACACCGCAAACATATACACAAGATCTCTCTCAAACACACACACACCCCTTCACCAGGTTCCTCAGAGGTTAGCCAAAGGACCAGACAGCAGTTGGTGCAACTCTAAACTAGTAATCAGTGGCTTGGTTAGGAGTGTGTGGTAGAGTAAAGCCAGACAGAAAGACAGACAATAGTTTGGGCTCTAACCCACTCCTTGATGAAAAAAAACCAAAACAAAACAAAAATGCCCTGCTTCAGTTCTGCTCCAGTGACTTTTTCTCCTGACCGTCGTGTTTATTTCCAGCGTGCAAAAACACCATATACGTTTATGAATTTGCACATTGTAATTTTGTGGCACAGACGAAACGAGAGGGAAAACTGAGGAAAGAGGCTTGTTTTTCTTTTTGAGAGGGGTGAGCTCTTTCTAAATATATGTGAAACCATTCCCATCTTTTGTTATGTTTTTTTTGTTGTTGTTGTTGTTGTTTTTTTATATTACCCCACAACTGATATTGCACAGGGGTTAAAAAGTTGGAATCAAGTAGCTTTTTTTCCCCTCTAATGTGCGTGCTTAGACCAGAAACCACATTACCACTCAAGTATATAGGGTTTTTTTGAAAGACGCATTGTGGGATGACATTTTTACACACATTTACATCAATCATGATAAAAACGATTATGCGGTAGCTAGCCGAAAAGAGCAAACGAGAAGAAATTTGACCTTTTAGTCTTGCATGCTTTTAACTGAGCACCATGGCAAACAAACGTCTGCATTTTCTCTGTCAGGTTGGTGTCAGATACATCTTCAATCGAGCATTTTTGTGCTTGTGCGTCAAAGAATCAACACTACTCATTTGACGCTGCAGTGCACGAGTTGTGTCTTCCTCCTTTAGCAATGAGAGTATTCAATTAAAAATGTTTTAAGCGTCCTACGTTTTTGTTTTTTTTTACCATCACGCTTCAATCTGCTTTTGTCACTACACAATATCAGAGGTGTAACAGCTCTCCAGAAAACCATAGGTCCGTTTTTTGGTCAGGGTTTCCTTTTCATATCTTGGTTTTCCCTTACTGATCACTTAATTATGATTTGATCCCCTCGTGATTAACTTGTTACCTGAAAGATCTCTGTGGAAGATTAACATCATGCAACACATGGGAGTTACAGCACAGGAACACTGAAATGCATTAAAATATAATGGATATTGGATATTTGCAGCCAACTGTGACAAGTCTGAAAGGGGACCTACTCGAAGGAGTTGCTGCCCCAAGTTAAGGAGTTTAAGTATCTCATGGTTTTGCTCCAGGGTGAAGGAAGATGGAAGCAACGGGTTGAGAGACAGACTGGTGTGGGGTCAGCAGAGATGCAGAGGCTGTACCGGTCAGTTGTGGTGCTGAGAAAGCACCCTCGGAGGTGTCTGCACAAATTTGGTCCCTTGGTTGGCTTAGTAGTGCCTCGAGTTTCTCCACAAAAAAAGTGAAAGTAGTGGTCAAGGGATGGTCACCCAGGATGGAAGGATGGATGGATCTGTGGATTTCTATACTGTGGTGGAGGTGTGGTGCAGTGAGCTCAACAGGGTGGTGCCGGGGAGGCAGATGAGAACACAGTAGGTGGCGTTTGGACTGATGACGGTGTTTTTCCCCTTTTTAGTGAGGCGGGAGACAAGAGAGTGGAGTTGGAAAAGCTGAGACCAGCGCTGACAGACTGTGGGTTGTTGTATAAAACCCTAAATAAACGTGAATGCAAAGAGATATGCCTGCCGCTAATAGGGTTACTAAGCATTGTGTGAAGTTATCTGACAAAGGCTTGAATGAAATAGATGCTCCTTTAGAAACGAATTGAGATCTTCTTTTTTCATACTCTGTGGATGTCAAAACAATTGGACACACACAATTATGCTCAGAAAGAAAAAATAAAGCAGATTCTTGCATTAACTAACCAATTTTAACTAAGTGAGTAAAGTAAATTTGTTTGTGGAGTTTCCCTTTTTGCAGTATTTAAACTGGTTCAGGATTCTACGTCTGAGTTTGGGCTCAACAATTCAGCAACTTCAGCGAGATTGCATGACGCAGTGTCAGAAAAAAAAGCAGTCCAGTACAGTTTAAACAGTGTTAAAGGCGAGAATGGTGACTTTTAGTCTGGGACGGGCAACTTCAGCATCAGCAACATTTAAGCACATACCAAAGCCATGAAAATTTGTTTTTATCATCGTGAAGCTGCCGTGAGTCTCATCAGCTTGTGAACTAATTGTCTTCTAAGATACCTGTCCTGTTCTCCATCCTTTAAGGCCAACAATCAAAACAAAGGCACAGCAGGAAATACTCATTTCACTAGCTGGGCCCACATCCTCATTTTAGGTTTGACAGCGTTTTAGTAGGTAAAAGTGAATGCTTTGACATGAATTGAGCTGCGGCTTAGGGAAGGCCTCGAAGGGGACTGGCGATGACTCCCGGGCCTGGCAGATCCCCATGCACTAAATAGAAATGAAGAAGTTAAAGAATTGAGAACAAGGAGGTAGGGAGGGTGGGGCATGTAAACAAGATTGAACAGCTTGCAGAACTGGGGGAACCTATATAGATGACAACCGGAAGGAGCGTGTTTGGAGGCGTGGTCCTGCTCCTGAAATTCTGATACATAATCTCCAACAAAAGAAAAGTCCTGCATGCAAAAACTGAGACCATTTCCAAATAATTTCAAGTGAGATCCTTTGTATTGAGCTGGAACAGAAAGCTTGACAGGTGTAAAAACTGTTGCTAAAGTGGGCGGGATTTGAAAACCAGCTACAGGTCAGCAGCTGACAAAAGATGGATTTAAAATGAGTTGGTGTTCTTCTAAGAAATGCTGACATGGGTTTCCTCAGCTGGGGAATTTCTGCAGAAAACCAGTAGATGTTCCTTTACTTGCATTGTCCCCAACTCGACTGATTTATTTTCTGCAGAAACCTCAGCTTGCCTCAGGCTGCAATGTTTTCCTGCCAGTCACCTCTCTACCCACTCAGGGATAGATTCTGGGGCCACCTAAAAATTTACCAAATCAAAACATGCTGTGACTTACAGGGCAAAAAAAAGTGCTGGTTAAAGCTGCTAACTTAGAATCAAAACAATCAAAACAGGCATAATTGCGAGGTCCATTTCTTTTACATTACCATCACAAAGACTCATTTTAAACATAACGTCTTCTCAGGAGCAGAGCTGCTAACGTGCGTGCTCCCCCTCTGCTCTGGTTCATGCCAGCCCCTGCGTCGCTTTGCTCCATTCACCTCCACACAATAGCGGGAACAAAACAGCACTTTGTCACCTACTGCTAAGACTATTAGATGCAGGCCGCCGCGAGGCGAGGAAGCAAGTGTAGCGTGCGTAACTCAATCAATCTCATCTCTGTTGCTTGTCTCTGTCTGAAATACCAACGCTGCCCTCCCAACACCCCCAGCTACCCTCCTGTTATACACAAGCACTGTAGCAAAACAAATGGGTGCTTCACAGCTCGTAATTACACTTCCTCCTGCGCAGTCGTTTTACTATTTGGTCTGTGAACCTAAACCGAATAGCTGGAGTGTAAATCAGCTAACTTGTGCTCAGAATTCACGTTTTTACAACTAATTAAAGCATGTGGTTTTCGTAAATCAAGAAATATGGAACTGCTGGTTGTTGTTTTTTTATATAATTAATACAAATAGAGTGTTTCATAGAAGGCTAAAACAAGCACACACTTGCATTTTTCAGCAGCTAAACTCACAAATAGTTTGAGCGCTCAGACAGTTAACAGTCACAACAAAGACCTACTTAACCTAAATTATTTTTATATGTGAACTTGCTGTATTGTCCTATCTGGTAACCCAGCGAACTGCTACTCCAAGCACAGCTAAATCAAAAGAATTTGGAAATACTGCCAGATTTCGTCTGATATTTCTAAAATCTTCTTAAGACTCTGATCCTCTTGTGGCCCACTAACTTAAAGTTGAGTTCAGTAGTGAAATGTTTTGGGGGAAAACACACCTGTAAGTCCACACACACTCCTGGAAACATTCAACCAAAGTCTGTCTGAGTATTAGCCGACCCTGGACAGAGCATTATCTTAGCAGTGAATGAAGGTGTGTGTGTGTGTGTGTGTGTGTCCAGGTGCCCTTCACTTTTCTCGACGAGCGCTTATCCGATCTACTTCACACTATCACTGGAGACCTAATGATAAGCAGCACTGAATTTGAAGTTGTTCTGATGTGCATTTTGGTCAGTTTGTGAGGCATTCGGGGAAGATCTGTGATTTGAACCCAAATAAACAACCACAAAAAAAGTTCCAACACATGAACACTGCAAGAATTTTTCAGGTCAACAATTAAAAATAATGGTTCTCGCGACATAAGGTTCATTCTCTGGTGGTAATATCAACCTAAACAGCTACTACAAGGTGAATTTTCAGTTGTTTGTCCAGCTGCCCCAGTTAATATTAGTGCTGCTCCTCAGGTGTTTTTCTGTTTATTAGCCACACACACGATCCTCTTGGTACCGCCTTTTTCCTCCTGACAAAAACAAGATGATAACTAAATAAAAACTAATATGACACGAGATGTAATCAGATCTAATTAAGCTGTGTAGAAAGGTGCGACAAGTTTGGCAGCTATCCAATCAGAAGTAACTTTCTTGTGGTGTAAGGTTAGACACGCATATGATATGCCCCCAGGAAACAGTACTGCATACAGCTAGCTCCCATGCTCCCCGTTGACTAAAACTAGACTAACGTCATTTACATTCACCGCTGCTGCTCGTTTCATGTGTGGATTAAAAATGCACCAAAGTAGCCCATGTTGCTGTATCATCACTAACACCTCATTATTGCAGTGGTGATGTCAAGACATGTATGCAGATGTCGAAATCTGAAAAAGCTCTGTACTCATTCCATTCATGTAGAGAGACACGTGCAGTATTTGTCTGACTGGCCTTTGCTGTACAGACTGGACAATCTGTACAGGACTAAAACATAAACTTTGCCATCTTTTGATATTTACCAATGAGTATTAAGGCCACATTAAGAAAAAAAATGTTACATTGTAATTTTCTTTGTAGTTTACTTATTACTAAAACTGATTCTAGTAAAACTTCACTAAGTCATCTACACAAGGCATTTTATAGAGGGTAAAGCAACGTCAATTTCCACGGTTTATAGTTATGCTGTAATAGGTGTAGACTGCTAAAGGAGTCCCATGATGCATTGAGTATTTTCTTTTCAGTCACCTTTCTCACTAAAAGTGTTAATAGACCTCTCTGCATTGAATCACACTTGTTATTAATCTCTGGCTCTCTTCCACAGCATGTCTTTTATCCTGTCTTCCTTGTCTCACCCCAACCGGTCGCAGCAGATGGCCCTGCCCCTCCGTGAGCCTGGTTCTGCCGGAGGTTTCTTCCTGTTAAAAGGGAGTTTTTCCCTCCCACTGTCGCTTCCTCATAGGGGGTCATATGATTGTTGGGTTTTTTCGCTGTATGTATTATTGTAGGGTCTACCGTACAATATAAGGCGCCTTGAGGCAACTGTTGTTGTGATTTGGCGCTATATAAATAAAAATTAATTGAACTGAATTGAATTGAACTTTGACTTTATTCTAAAAGAATATTTTGACTTTTTGCTCAAAACTTTGACTTTATTACTCCTAATGAGCAGTCATGTGTTTTCTTAATGTGGCTCTAATGCCCTGTCACTGACATTTGAAGAAAGCACAGCACTACAGAGATTATTCTCCAGACACGTCTCAGGGACATTGGCACTGTGGATCAGGCCCCTCTTTGTCATCTGACACTCTGGCTATGTGTGTGTTTGTCTGACCCAGAGGATGTGTGTGTGTGTGTGTGTGTGTGTGCTCACTTTACGCCTAAAAAAATACTTTATTAAAAAGAGAAAAATTATATGAAATATAAAATATATATGTGTATCTCCTTTTTCTTCCCCGCACACAGGCTCCACTCACTCACCCTGCACAGACACAAACATACTGTATATCTCACACAAACACTAGCAGCTACAAACAGATGGTGGAGGCAGGCCACCAGACTGTGTTTCTAACAAGCGCATCTGCTTTCTCACTTTCCAGCTCTCTCTTTTTTTTTTTTTTAACTCCTCCAGCTCCATCTCTCCGAGACAAACACACCCACAAATAACACACTTGAGGATACGGCGGCGAGAGTGACACAAACACAGTGCAAAGCGTTCGCACAGTTGTGACGTGCAGACAGCGAAGGGGCCATGTCTGCAGCTTCCCACACACACACACGCGCGCGCAGCTTTATCTCGCTTCAACCTGGACTTAAATGGGTGAAGAAAATTGTTACACTAAGTGAGAGCAGACTCTCGCCAATTACATTGTTTACATACCCGTTGCTATTAGCGAAGGAGACATCAGGCCCTGTTTTTAAATTCACAGAACTGCTCTGAAAGGATCACCGCACTGGCAAACCTTCAAAACAAAGCTTAGATTCAAAGTTTCGTACATACATTTGTGCGCTTTTATCTAATTCTTTGAATCACCCCAAACAAAGATATGTCTATAAAAAGTTTTTTTTAAGCAATCAGCAAATTTTGTCCAGTGTATCTTTTCAATCAACAGATTAATTCAGCTGCTACTCATTACCTTAAAACAAGTGAAGAAGACATGCCAGTGAGCACTAACAACTATCACAATCACAAAAAACTCAAAATAACGTCACTTTCCGGAACTGGAATTCAAATAAGATGCCAAACTGCTTATATTTAGCTTGTGACGACCGGAAATACCATAGAAACAAAGGAAAAGTGCAGGAAAACAATAGAAGTTACAGTAGCAGTAGTGACAGTCACAGATAGGGAATGCCCAATGTTTCCCACTGGCACTGAAATCTAAACAGTGTCACTAAAACATGACGAGGAGGAGGAGGATCAAAGGCAGATGCTTTACACTGTCCGTATGCTGGTTTTCCAAACCAGCAATGACGCTCCTCTGCCGACTCATATTCCAGGAGGCAAACCGGAGAACTGATGTCATGCAGGCAGACTTGGATATTTAACTGAGAGGCACAGAGTTGGATTGTGTGTATACATGTGCCCTCAAAATTCACATATAAGTCATTCCCAGCACCTGAATGAGAAAACAAAGGCTTTAGATAAGCAAGGATATGGAAAAGGCAGCAGAAAGGAAAGAGGAGACACAATGCTGGTGATTCTCAGGCTCTTATCGTGTTGGTTCAGTTGGTGAGGATGGCGAGAAAGGAAGGAGTGCGTAAACATGGACAGTGGAACTGATAGCAGGCGGCTCCCAGCCACAACAACAAAAACACAGGACCATCAATCGTCAGCCACCGAGTCTGCAGCAGCCAAACCGCGATGCTCTTCACATTTTCCATAACCCCCTCCTCTCATCTCCTCCTGGGAACCACATCACGGTCTCACAACCATACACACAAATACGACTCCACACACACACACAAGCTCAATCACCCAAAAGCCACTCAGTATTTTCTCATGGCTGAGCCCCCAGGAGCCAACGGGGACGTCAGTAGCACTGAGTTTACAGGCCTATGAAAGCAGAAACACTTTGGTTTTGCTCGTGTTGACATCCGGCTGTATCTAAGACCCATAACGGCCTCAAAGGAAGGAAAAGTCACATTTTAAACGAAGGATCAAATGGAAAATTTCACCCGTTGATGCTCAAACCTCCTCACAAACCACTTTGTGAACAGTGAGTCCCACATCACAGGAAGAATCACATGTTTTTAAATTCTGGGCTGTTCAGAGGTAGCGGGGGTCAAACCTGTTAAGTGTGGGCGGCAGGGCTAGCAGTGACTGACACCTAGCACGAAAAACACCTGGTGGAGTGTGGGAGAGTTGGACAGGTCGCAGCACGCTCTCTACTCTGTTGTTGTCTGCTGGGCTGAGAGAACAGAGCGCTCACAGAGAGCACAAATCTGACAAAAGCATCCGTGCATGACTGAATACACTCACCACATGCACAAGAGATACTCCTCACAGTCATACGCTGCACCTACAGCCAGCCATTATATTATTACTTCACAGTAACATCACTTTTGTTAGCTTTTTATAGAAATGTTTTAAACAACGGCTGCTTTCTAGCTAAGTAAGTGATTTATGTTCATTCGTGAGCGTTTCTGCTCCTAGGTAGAAGTTCAGTATTGTTACTGATACCGACCCAGCACAGCTGATTGGTAAAACTTTAATACTTCTTTAGAACTAGCTTGGTAGTACCGCCACGGGAGGTTATAAAAAGTGCAGTTCCTCGAGTGGCCACTTGAGGCATTCTTTAAAAGCCTGCAAATCCCCATAGGCTCATATGTTATAATGTCCAACTTTACAGCAGAAATAAACATGTTTACAGCCTCGTAGAAGAAACAGTTTTGGTCTCTATTGCACATCTCATCCTTCACTACAAGATCATGCCTCTCACTTTTTTGGGGCTCAAAGTTAGAGGCATGATCATTTTAATGATCATATCATTCGCGATAAAGACTGTATACGTTTTTATGTTATCCAAGCCCAGGTACCTTAAAAGGAGCTACTTCACAAATTGCAAACAAAGCTCTTTAGAAGCTACGTGGAAAAAAAACTGCTCCCGCTAAAGATGAAGACAACAAACTTGCTCCCCCACATGAGGCAAAAAACATGACATCTAATACAAGCAGGCTACAAAGGAGGAGATGCCAGCAGCCAGTGATGTGCAACCCAAATGTAAACAAATGTTGACAATGACAGTATTGTGCAAAATCCTGAAAAGGTGCACGGTTAAGTTACTTTAATTCTTGTTAAAGTGAAGTGTTAACCAGTCACGTACTACTTCTACTTATAATTTGCAGGAAAACATTACCTTTTTGTGCATACATTTGACTTATGCTGTGTCACTCGATGTTATATTGCATCTCTGCTTTAATGCTGCTGTTGCTGCTGGCACCTTGTGGGAATAGATTCACACTTCACTAATTCACCAAGGGTCTTGTGGCAAAGAAAGAAACTGAAAAGCTTATTCATGCATTTGTTTTCAGTAGGCTAGATTACTGTAATGGAGTTTTTACTGGTCTTAATAAAATATCAATTAATCAGCTGCAGCTATTTCAAAATGCTGAAAATGGATCATATTACATCAATTTTGAACTCGTTCCATTGGCCTCCTGTGTGTAAAAGGATTGATTTTAGAATTCTGCTAATGGTTTATAAAGCATAAATATATTGCTGACCTACTTGAGGGGTATGAGGCTTCTGGGCCTCTTAGCAACAGGTTTACTTGACATTCCCAGGAATAGAAGAAAACAAGATGAGGCAGGATTTAGTGCGGGTCATTTGTGGAATAAACTCCCCTCACACCTGCCGTGTGCAGAATCCATTAGCTATTGTAAATTCAGGATTAGAAACGTCTTGTTTTCTTTAGCTTTTTTCCCCAAAAAGTCTTGTTTTTCCAAACTGCTCCAACATCTCCCAATGTATATCCGTATGTTGGAGCTACTGTAGTGATACGTCATTAAAATGGTGTTAAAAGCTGACACGATTGTACGCTTGTGTCTTCAACACAGTTTACAGAAATCGAGAAGTGTACGACCAGCTGAAGTGAAACAATGCAACATAATTTTCTGTGTGGGCTTAAAAGAACCATAACAACCCATCTAAAAAGTCAGAGCTTCACCTAATCATCCAAATACGGTCACTTCTCACACCAAAACGGCAACATAGTCAAAGGCAAATGACTAGCATCGAGGCTTCAAAACAGGACTTCACAGAGTGAAGGGTGGCATAGAGGTGCTTACATCCATCATTTAAATACAGTCTTTGTATACAACTAAAGGCATTGCAAGGACAAGAAATAACTGCTAAACATCAATTTTTCCAACACAAAAGTATATTTAAAGGTAGAGTATCAGCATGTAAGGTGATATAGGGGACTATTATTTACACACTGAAACACTTGATTTATGTAAAATACACTACAGTGTCATTACTATTAGATGTGAGACTTTTGGTTGCACATGTGAGTGTTTTATACTGGGTATGGCCAAAGAAGCTATCAGCAGATTAACAACTATTGTCATTGCAGATTAGTTTCATCTGTATTTAATTCAATGCCTTGGACATGTAATCACTTTAATCACAAAAAAGACGTCATAGCCTTCTTCACCCCTTCCATTTTCTACTGCAGTGCAGGTATGGTGTAAAATAACAAGTGAACCACAAGCTGACTACGAAGGAATTCTATGCATTTCTTCCACTTTGGTTAAAATGTTATAACAATAACTACAATAACTGCTACTGCTGCCTGTTTTCCTCCTCTCTTCCTGTGGTGCAGTGTGAGCACTTGACCAAAATTACAGGTATGTTTGCACCACACCGTAATCAAATGGCCTCTAGACTCAAATGACCATTGGCTACACAAACAATAGCCACTTTTCCTTTTAGACGCAAGCTCACATTAAGCAGTAAACACCTATTATGATCTTACCGGGCTGACCTTCAACAAAACACCCCTTTTGGGAATTAACATTTCAGCAACTTTCCTTGAATAAAAAGCAGGAAATAGAGTGCCAAAAATGGCACTGAAAGACAAATTAGATTTGTGACTCTCTACTGCACAAAAGAGAAGCATGGATGGAGGTTTCTACTCTGCCTTTGAGTCCTTTAAAAATCTCCACCAGTGTTTTAAAACTGCTGTGTACACCCAAGCCACTTGCTCGGGCACCATGTAATTTACGCAGCATGCCTTTGAGCTTATAAAGACAGCCAGATGTGTGTGTGTGTGTGTGTGTGTGTGTGTGTGTGTGTGTGTGTGTGTGTGTGTGTGTGTGTGTGTGTGTGTGTGTACACCCTACGCCTCCAGCAGCTATGCTGTGTTGCCTTTACTCCCCTTTTACAGTAATGCTAGTTGTCCAAGGTGCATGTTCAAACACATTTTTCTTTTTTACACAAACATGTACACAGTTTGCAGCCAGGGTGTGAGGACATCAGTCCATCATCATCTTATAAAGGAAGGCTGCTCATACTCAAACACACCATTCAGCCACCAAGCTTGTTTAATACAATTAAACGAGGTGAATTTACAGACGCACTCTCTCTCAGCGATTATGGAAATGTAATGTACACATGCAAAAAATAGAAATAAATGAGGAAGGGCTAGATATTCCAGGTGTTGCGCACTCCATATGGCATGAGCCCACTGCCCAAACCCAAACTGGGTCTTACAGAGGGCTCTCAGGTCTCCAAAGCCCTGTTCAGTCGTGTGATTTCATGATTACTTTATTAACTCCGGGGAATCTTTCAGCGGTTTTCCAGCCACACACAGGTTCTCTAACTTCCCAGTTTTCTCTGGAATCGCACAGACTCCCATCTTATTAGATGTAGAGGGGGATTTAGAGGCTCTGTCTGTGATGGTGATGCATGTTTATGTGCAGGAGAAAGGGGGGCATTAAAATAGTTTGGATCTCCTTTTTGCCCTACGTGGCCAAGGCATTTGGCCTAAATCTAAGCACTCCTACTGTGGACTTTACAAGAGTTTGGATCTACTTCCAGATCTGCAGGAAACCATGAACAGCAAAACTGAACTCTTTTTGACTGAGGTAGATTTTCGCTTTTTTCCCCCCCATGCAAGAGAACTCACCCCTGATCCTGCGCTACATGCCGATTTCTTCTCCCAGCTGAGTAAACTCTTCTTTGCTTGTCGAGGTTTGGAACTGACGGCAAACAGATAATCCACCTTAAGTTATTTAACTAACTTTAAAAAATATATTTAAAAAAAAAAGTATAAAAATCCGGCGTGAACAAGAAAAATCTGCGTCTTCTCACATCAAAATGAGCTCAACCTTTACAACAACCACAAAAGTCGCAGAGGCAGACCAAATCCTGAGCCTCCTTTTTCTCGCAGTTTTGTTGCCTTTTTTTTCTAGGGAACACAAACAGTCACAAAAAGTTGCCCGACTTGGATAAAGCGACGTGGTCTTCTCTCGCTGGGACTCTTCGTATGTTTATAGTGGTCCCTCTAGTCCAATGGAGGCGTTCAGGACAGGCGGAGAGAGGCGCTTGCTGCAGCTACGTTCAAAAGCTGAAGACTGCATCGGAAAAATGAGCTTAACGTTGAACGTCCCAAGAGGCTGAAGTTCGCGATAAAGGGTCCAAAAGAAAAAACGTATCAATTAATTGTCAAATTAAAGTTTTTCTTTTTATTGAGAGTATTTGTTATTTTTTTAATCATATGTGAGTATTTCTCCTTTTAATTAATTTATTTATAACATTTTTCAAATTAAGAAATCGAAGGAAAGACTCGTGCACTGAATTTATCTAAATGTACTCAGAAGCAGTAAGGTGGTAGGCCTGCTTGTAATTATGACACTTAATACAGTCTTAGTGGATTGCAGTGATTGCCCACGACCTTTGTGAAAGCTTTAATTAAAATAAGTCTCAGTAAGTTGGTGAAAAATTGCAGTTTTACGTTTAGAATACAATTGCTTGGATAGACTGCAGTAGCCTAATCTGGGGCAGGCTTTCTTACATTAAAATAAGATAGGACAAAATAATCTAATCTAATTTTGAATAAACACAATAATACAAAGCATCGAAAATGAATTATTTTACTTATAGAGTTTAAAAGTTTTGGAGGGTCTTCGCATTGTTAAATTATTACTGCTCTTGCTTGAGTAAATGGCCATCTTGCGTCATATACAGTAGGCTGGGGGAAAAAAACACGAGACAACTGGGCTATGAGACTGGACGTGCCGTTTTCTCCGCTCGTTAGCACCCCCCCCCCCCCCCCTCCCACACATACACACACACATACACACCTGAGAGGTCGCACTCTCAAAGAGGACCTGAACGCAACAGCGCCGTCCCCTCCTGAACGCCGCCCCCCTCTACTCTGACATCAGACCTGAGGAATGTGAGGAATGCCGGGCTCCTGGGAGAAGTCCTCTTCGTTTAATGGTTTTCCAGGGGGGACAGAGGTGACTAAATGTCGAACAAAGGAGTCCCCTCACTTATTTATGTCAGATCTTTTGAGTTACAGCCTCTTTTTTTTTTTCAAATGCATGTCGACTATATTCAGATTTCATTAAATATAAACAACTGTTTTGACCTAAGACTGACAGACTTACAATTATACAGTAATGTATAGAGCAACGACTGCCTGCATAACAAACTGCAAGTGACTTTGAGGATATTATAAAGCAAGAATATATCTTGTTTAATATGCCTCACCCACTAGCTTCATGCCGTTACAAGCCCGAGTGACCATTTCAAAGCAACCTCCATAAATATCACTGCTGATGATAAGTCTTTGCATCCTACAAGCACACCACTGCGGAATATTTCATTATACCACAGGAGAGCAAACATACTTAAAAAAAACAAACAAAACAAAAAAAAGTGCAGATTCATTATTAACATCCCTTTCATCACCTTTATTAAAGAGGCATTCAGCTGAGCTCTTTGGGAAGATCTGAGGCTCAGTAAGAGCAATCAAAGTGCAGTAGAGTCACCTCAAAATATTGTTTTCACATAAAAGAAGTGAAATTCTCTGCTTTTTTTATTTACTCTAAACTAAAATAGGGCTTATTTGTAGGGCAAAAATTAGCACTAATTCAAAGGTAGCACAAGCCATCTTATTTATGACCAAATTGCAGCCTCTTGTGGCTCAAATTCGATTCACAGCAAGCAGGAGCAGAGAACCGGGATCTTGGTTAATACTAGTTAAATCATTCAAAGAATTTGAAATAAGTGAAAAAGGTAAGCTAAGAAAATAAGGACATGACCTTGTCCTTGTCTATCTGACAAGTAGTCGTAATAAAACTGACTCTAATTTTGATATATGTGTTGATTTTGATTGACATATTGAAACCGATCATCTTTAATCCTAAACCCAGCCTTTGGAACTTCCAGTAAGTTGAAATTAATTATTGCTTCAGTGCAAATATTGTGTTACACCTGTGGCATTTAACAGCCTACCACTTTATGCGTGCAGCAACTGCAGTTTTGTGGGATGGACAGCTTTGAATGTGCAGCGTAGCAAAACCCCTGCATTTAAGAATTATGTAGGAAATATTTCTACTGAGAAACCTGACAGTTTAACCCTCCTGTTATGTTGCGGGTCAGATTGACCCAGAACAGAAGAGATGTCACATGACATCTGTATCACTACAGAAAATGAAAAAAAAAATCAAAATTATAAAAGAAAATTGTAAAATAATCAATGCCAGTGTTTCTGACACTTTTGGATGAGTAAATTTGCCCCAGGTCAAATTAATCCAGGAGCATAATTGGTGTTCCTGGAAACCAACATAACAGGAGGGGTAAGCTGTTGCTTTGAGGTCCAAATTCCATCCTCCATCCTTCTCCTGCTTTATATATATTATATATATTAAACATCTATTCTTCCAAGCAATAATCATAAACTATGGTATCGTGGGGGTGTAATTATTAGCAGTAGATGCATTTTGTTTTTGGAACGACAGATGAAATATCCCACTGCCAACTTCTCAAACTTTATAGATACAAGCAAGAAAAAAACATTTTAAAAAAATCACAAGCCCTAAGACTTACACTGAAATGTTATTAAAGTAGATGAGGAATTATTAACAAAGTTCTTTGGAATATCAAATTAAAGAAAAAAACTGGAAATGCTCTGCTGGGACTGTTTCTCTATCATGTGAGAAAAATTCAGTACGATGATCTCAGCCGAGTTCTGATGATCAACAAGCTGATAAAAGAGATTCTTGAAAACAACAACATCGTTTGAAGGAAAAATTAAACATGTCCATGCATTCCAACAACAACAAAAAGGTCTAAAATTATTGAAGCACTGAACAGTTCAAGTGTAAGAGTTTCCAACAGGCCTTTAAAAAGGACGCTGCAGCTTCAAGAGCTCCAAGTGAAACAATATGTTCTTTATTTTCTATTTCAGGCATTTTGGGGGAAAGGGCTTGCCTTTTACTTCCCGAGATTTCCTTCGGGAGATGCCTTGGGAGCGCGAAATACTATCACTGCTTCATTCCATGCTACACTTTGAAACACTCCTGAATTCAGCAGAATTGTTGTAGTATTTCTGATGAGGCTTCAGAGAACATTAAATGGATCAACTGAAGGGTCAGGTGTATCTCTCAAGTCCCGTGTCAAGTCTTTCCTAGATTTTTTTCTATTTCTATTTATGTCTGATGCTCCTCAACTGCTACTCTTAGGTCAGCGCTGTTGCCCTACAGCGGGGAAGTGTCATGGTCCCAGCTGGCCCTGGAGAGTTTGCTCCTTTTTTCATCTGTCTCAGTCTCAGTGTTAGTGGTGGGTTGGATTTTCTGTTGGATTTTAAGGCAGCATTTAAGGACTGGCTGGTACATACATTCCTCATCAAATCATTGTCACCAATGGGGGTAATCAGGCCCTGTGCTGAACTCATTTCTCCTGTTTAGAATATGCTATCAGTAATCTGATTCTCTTGTTTGCCCTTTAGTTAACTGAAGCTGGTTTATTCAGTAAGATCTCTCCTAGAAGATCTCATCAAAAAGGACTGCGTTCTTCACACTGGCTGGAATCCTTGGTTTGGAAAAGGAATCTTTCATTATCATTGTACATGTATAACGCAATTGTGGAGTTACGTTTCTAAAATTCTGTTCCACCCATTTAACTTGATTTAACTTTTGCCATTTAACTTACCAGGATCCCTTCTTGTACCCCTCTCCTGCAGAAAGAATCCCCTGTCATATTCCTGTTGAGCTGCCCTTACCTGAGTTAATTATTTCTGTTTCAGTATTACCTATGAATAAAATCCGTAAACACTGGTTGCCATCAAAACATGCCATGTTAATTCACTGCACAGGCTTCCCACTGCTGTGGTTCTAGGCATGAGTTAAATGCAGAAAATTAAATTCCTTGCTGGGTTCAATGGAGAGCATCTTGTCTCAAGTTCAGAAAAATGTTGAGCCAGAGAACGAGATTAGAATCAAAGAAAATCCGAACCACGTGTACAATGTGGAAAGAACGCCACATAATAAACTTGTTTAGATACTTCAGAATATCAGATTTTCACTTCCGCAGTAATGCTAAGAGTCAAGAAATGTGTAATTCTGATTACTGCCAGTTTATTTTTCTTTCAAATAAACTCAAAATGCAACTTGATGGAAGAAATGAGAACGTCTGAAACCAAAGTTTCATTGTGAAAGTATATTTTGGTTCATAATTTAATTTGAAAAGATATAAAATATAGATTGTGTATTTCCTATATTCATTACATGTAAACTAAAACATTTGTAGCCTTTTTTTCAAATTTTGGCTCACAGCTCATGAAAATCAGAATTCAGTAATAATAATAATAATAATAATAATAATAATAATAACTTTATTTATAAAGTGCTTTCAAACAAAGTGCTGTACAGCTATTTGAAACTAAAAAGATGAATAAATAAAAGCGATAAATAGCAGTACAAGTAAAAACACAATACAAGTTAAAAACAGTAAGAATTTAAAAACTAAAAGCCATAGAATTAAGACATGTAAGATAGGGTGAACAAATGTGTCTTCAACTTTTTAAAAAAAACCTCCACAGAGCATGCCTGCCTAATATCTTGAGGGAGGTTGTTCCACAAGAATGGGGCACGAAAAGAAAAAGCACGCTCTCCAACTGTCTTTTTTCTGGTTCTAGGAACTTTTAGCAGGCCAGAGTCCTGAGATTGTAGAGCACAGGATGGAACATAAAGGTGGAAAAGGTCGGAGAGGTATGAAGGTGCCAATCCATTTAATGCCCAGTAATACCCGGGGGACTAGTTTAGGTCACTGAATCAAGCAGGTGGCCCATATGCAACCAGAATAATGCATAGGCCTGGGTTTGAATTTACTCTGAGGCAATTTCCTGCACCTGGTCCCCACGTTTTTTTCCCAGCTAACCTGTATTCTCTCCACTGTACAATCAAATAAATGCAAAAAAACAAAAAAACAAAATACATATAAAAAAGAAAGAAAGAATTTCAGTAATCCAGCCTCTCTTGGTCTAATTCTGTACCTGCAACCACAGTCACGAGGAAGACGGCTGACTTGACAGTGTGGTCCAAAACCTCTTTTTAAATAAAAAAAAAGAAGAAAAAAAAGAAATTAAAGGTCTTAGAGTCTGAAGGAAAAGCAGAGACAAGCAGAAGTCCAGTGTGTTCACACTCTCTGTGATGATTTGGGAAGCCACGTTTTATCAAATCTAAAGTCAACACAGCTACCAGGACTTCATGCTTCCATCAGCAGACAAGCTTGTTCGCAATGTTGATTTCTTTTTCCAGATGGACTTGGAAGCTGTGAGGTATGGGAAAATGAGGAACACCTGACCCCAAAATACAGACAGGTCTCAATCAAAGCAGCCTGGGCTTCAGTAACACCACAGCAGTATATGAAAGTTTACTTTATTGAATTAAATTATAAATATATGTATCTTATCGTAAAAGGAAACACGTGGGGCTGAAAAACATCAGTTTTCATTCTGCTGAGGGTCACCTGTAGACCCATCCAATCTTATGTGACCTTTCAAGACTGCACCCTTGCCATGTTGGATCGATAAACCCATAAATGGACTGGACATCAGTGTGTTTTCACTCTATTAGAGCCGTGGAGAACTCAGGCCAATATTTCACTTGAATATGTTGAGCCATGTTTAATTTAATCTCTAATTTGTGTTATTCATCATGTTTGATCTTGATCTAGCTTCCTCCTAAAAAGGAGGAGTCAGAAACTTCATGCAGAAGCGGCAAAAGGTCAGAAAATTGCCGCTACACACATCAAACAAAGCCTATCCCAGCTGGAGAGAGGCAGGGTACACCCTGGATAGGTCGCCAGGGCTAACACATAGAGACAGACAACCATTCGCACTCACATTCACACCTATCGGCAATTTAGAATCACCAATTAACCGAACCCCACCAACCCCTCTAACTGCATGTCTTTGGACTGTCATTTGGTACAGTGTTCTGAGTTTTGAAAGCCTCACCTCTACTCCTCCAAACATGCTTCTGGATTGATTGCGGCCAAAAAACTCCATTTGTGTCACATCTGATCATAAAACCTTTCTTCAGAAGGCATTAGGTTGGTTCCTGTTGGCAGCTGCATATTTCAGTCAAGGATGAAGATGTTGATTTTGGAGTATGAGCTTCTTTTTGATTGGCACCTTCACCTTCATGGTAATGTAAAACTCACTTCACTGCGGACAGTTTAATAATAATAATGCATACTTTATTAATACCGTGGGAAATGGCTTAGTCCTCTGCATTTAACCCATTCATTCAGCGAAGCAGTGGGCAGCTACCAATCCAGTGCCCGTTGAGCAGTGTGTAGAGGCAGTAACTTGCTCAAGGGTAGCTGTTCGATGGATTTGAACTCCCAACTTTCCAACCTTCTGATGATGGGGAAAATATTCTATATACTGTGCTACCTCTGCTGCAAGTTTGTGTTAACTTTCACAGAGTGTGAGTTACAGGAAAATCCTAAACAAGTTTAAACTTGTGCACCAATTCTTGCTTTTAAAAGTCATTAAAGATGTATGCTGCACAACCACTGACCCCTGGAAAAAGAACAATTCCCATATTTGTCATGAAATTTATTTCCTTGATGAGTATACATAAACATCCACTCATCAACCCAATCCAAATATTATAACTTTATGCATCTGCTGTTTTTATGAGATATAAAATTCTTCAAATGAAAATACATATTACTCACAGTTTGAGAACAAAGAATTCACGGCAGAAAAAAAGAAGCCCCCTCACAAAAACAAATGTGAAAAGAATTTGCTGAACAGCTGGAGACATGACAAAGGATTAGCGAATGCCAGAAAAGCATGGCAGTCATTTATGAGTCAAATCATAATAATCATCTGAGTAATAAATGTGTCAACTAAGCTATAATAAAAAGAAAACTCTCTAAAGGTCTGGGACTCGCAGACAGCATGTTTATATCTTTATAAGCTAAATTCTAATGCACACGTCTACACCACTCTCGAGCTGTGCTCGCCTGCTGTGTGATGAACCAGGGTCCATCGCTTTGCCTGAGGCAAGCTCATGCCTGGCTTAAAGCCAGAGTAGTTTTTCTCTGAAGCTTATGTTATGGGATTTGATGGTGTGAAAAAAGTTCATCCTGGGATAAAGAACCTTGTAGGCGTTTTGTTAAACTTTCTTTAACCTGTAGCTTAAGTAGTTTAAGTATTCGCCAGTATGGCCTTTAAAGCCCTGATCCATGACAAGAGGTATATTTTATTTACTTGCTGAGGCCATGGCCACATAAATGAATACTTTTGAAAACGCACGTTCTATCGCTCTGTCTTGCTTTTTCAGAGATGTGCGTTTCCCACCCAGAAAAGACCCACCTTGAAAGGGGATAACTTTAAAAACATCTCCACAGTAGTTATAGAAAATGTAGCTTTTGAAAAATCTGACCTTTCTAACCTTTTGCTGCATGTAAACAGGGCTTCTCACTTTCCTTTACTTGAGTCTGTTTGCTCTAACCTCAGCTTCCTTCCCCCGTGACGCAAGGAAGGAATGAAAGCGAGTCGCATTTTCCATATGGGACATCCCTACTTAATCTTTTTTATACCTTGAAGTGACATCTGCCTGGTCATGACGCACAGCTGCACAGCCTGACATTCGGCTTTCATGAATTGCTCTGGACAGTCAGAAAGTGGCAAATATTTACCTAAAGTCTATAATTAGTTTGTAAAAGTTTACAGGCACAGTCAATCTATTCGGCTCTAGAATAGGTAGCCTTAATATTTGATGTAATAGCCTACTCTGCTGCTTGGTGGGGAAATAAATAAGTCACTATGACTGAGCTGAGATGCTTGGAAAGGAACAAGACGCCTAGCTGACTAATAAAAATGTGGCATGACATTTTTTTTATGATTCACTTATTATATAAATCACACCCTCCAAATAACTCCAAGGTGTAAAAATATGGTCACATCCTTTGTGTAGACATGGCTTTCGTTTTTCTTTCACCATCCACAATCAAACTTAGAGTGACCACATGCTTTCTACTTCCTACACGGGAACCTGTGAGGACAAAAGGAAGGACACGTTAAACAAAATCAAACACAAAATATCAAATAGATTTTTTGTTTGTTGGTTTGTTTTTAATGTCACCGACTGAAAACCTGTGAGAAGCTTTGCTCTCACTGTGTGAAAATCCCTAATGTGGTATCAGAAATAATGTAGTCCTATATAAAAAAGGAAGGTTTCAGGACTCCCATAGGCCCCTTGCACAACCTTTAAAAGCAATAATTTAAAATAACTTGACGTAATTGCTTTGCTGGCTAGTTTTATCAGTCTCTCACGTCATTGTGGAGGAATTTGTGCCCACTCCTCTTAATCATATTGCCTTTAAGAAATTGCGAGCATTTGTTTATGCACAGCTATTTTAAGGTCCCACCACAATATTTCATTCAGGCCGGATCATTGTAACACCTTGATTCTTTTCTTTTTCAGCCATTCTGGTGTGATTTACAGGCTGTGCTCATTGTCTTAACCTTACTTTAGTGCACAAGGTTGTCCACAAGGTGGTGGAGTCAACCCCTCAACCACCGTGCTTCACAGTTTTGTACTGATAAGCTGTGTTTGATATTTTCACCTAACGTGGTGCTGTGCATTATGGCCAACATCTCATGTGTCGAAGACATTTTTCCAGATGTTTTGTCATTGGTTCGATTCATCTCTTCAAACCTAAACCATCCTGCCATGTTCTTTTTAGAGAGAAGCTTTCTCTGTGGCAACCCTTCAAAGTAAACCACACTTGTTCAGTATTTTTCTATTTGTACTGTCATGAGCTTTAATATTTAACACACTAAATAAGAGTCTAAACATCTAACTCTTGGTTTGTTTTTCCAGTTTCTCAGAGCATTGCATGCTCCGACCTTGTTGGAAATTTGCTGGGATGACCCCTCTGGATAGTTGCAATTGTGTTAATGTAGACCTGAATGCTTCAGACCAGCAAAGTTATTTTTTTATAGAGGTGCTCACACTTGCTGAGGATCAGTTAATCAAGTGCATTTGATTAGCACAACTTGGCTCCTATGGAAGCAATAAGCGTGCACTTCATATTTCACAGGACTGCACAGTCCTATGAAAACCTTTATGTTTGGTTTTTTGACCCCAACTGGTCGCAGCAGATGGCTGCCCCTCCCTGGTTCTGCCTGAAGTTTCTTCCTGTTTAAAGGGAGTTTTTCCTTCCCACTGTCACCGAAGCAGTTGCTCATAGAGGGTCATCTGGGGTTTTGGCTATTTTATGTTTAATTATAGGATATTTTCTTACAATATAAAGGGCCTTGAGGCAACTTGGTGTGATTTAGCACTATAGAAATACAGCTGAATAGAACTGAATTGGATGTATAAAGAGTCCTGCTGTAAAGAAACTAAAGACTACTTTGAAGGAAATAAGTACTTTGTAGGATGATCCTCTAGAATCCCTAACCATTAAGCGTTGTCACAAAATTCAAAATATATTCTTTGGTTTTTAGAGATACCTTCTCAACATGAAAAAAAAACACAAAACCCATAAGAAACGTATCTCTAGTTAATATATAAGAATGCAATAATGACTCATATGACACCTTATAAGGAGACAGGTAAGGTGTTGTATCCCTTTAGAAATCGGGCATTCAAGCACCCTTTGTATTGGATTTCTGTATCCCTGTACTTAACACAGACTCACTGCAGATCAGTGATTCTTTGTAGGATGGAAAACATCAGTGGAAGAGCTTTCTCATCAGAGACCCCGTGAACCTTTTTTTTTTTTTGAAAATGTCAGTTGAAGTCTGCAAGAGCAAACGTTGGCTTTGATTTAAAATGCATTCAAACAGCTGACACATTCAAAGTGATGCTGGCCAACAATCAATATCTGGGTTAGAGGTTTGCAGACAGTCAATGAGGATTTAAATAACTGGAGAAAACCTCCAGGGACTGGAACCTACTGTTATGCAGGAGAGAGGGCACGAGGAAAACATTATTACCTAATTGCCAGGACTCCTGTGGGATTAGGTTTACAGTGCAGTTAGCACAGGAATTACTGTTAACTCAGAAAACCAGCCAAACAGAAGAAACCACAAAGGTCTTTAAGCAATAAGTGTCCTTGTGTGCAAAAGTTTATGTTCCCTGTGTGTTAATCCATTTTGCATAACATTTGACAATCCACTCATTTAAACTATATGATACAGGTGAAAGCTCAAAGTTACCGGTGGGCTGAGTGGTTTTGTCAGAGCTGTGTTAAACTTGTTTAACGTCAGCCTTTTCCATGAACGGTTAGCTTCTGCGTCATAACATCCTCCTCCCCCGACTGGCTTCATAACCGGAAATGAATCATTCTAGTATAACTGTTATAGGTACTATAATGGAAAATGTACTCCTAAAAAAAAAGCAAAAGGTGTACTTTTTATACTTGTTTGTATCAAAAAACTAAACATTTAAACACATTAATACAAATCCAGACATCTATAGCTCATGGACATCAGCCTGGGATGTGACAGCAACTATAATACAGACAGGAATATGGCATTCCCACCTTGTGGAGTTCATCTAATCAGGTCCTGTGTGCTGTTGGGGGGCTGGGAAGTCTTTGGTGAACATAGTAAACCTGCTAGTCTCTGTTTATATCCAGTGGTTCGTTGGTTGCTTTTTCACTCGTCTTCAATTCACTGCTGTTGATTTTCTTTACTCATTTCAGGTATTACCAGCAAAATAGTTGCATGTTTAATCATCTGGGAATTTACCCAGATTTATTTATTTAGACAGAGATCTTGACACGAACTCCAGAGGTCCAGTGAGTGACAAGGCAGGGAGGCAAGCAGGCGAAGCGAGAGGACGAGCTCTGTCTCTGTCTAAATCTAAGATCTAAATGAAAAGAAATCTAAGATGTCAAGATCTCTGTCTAAATAAATAAATCTGGGTAAATTCCCAGATGATTAAACAGGCAACTGTTTTGCTGGTAATACCTGAAAAGAGTAAAGAAAATCAACAGCCTATTTATGCAAGATAATTCATAATTTTATTGGGGGGGGGGAGTATATTGGTTGGGTCTGATAATTGGGGGGTCATAACCCCCCTAACCTCCCTGGAAATTACATCCCTGTATACAGCCACGGAGATTAGTAGCAGGTTTAGGCAATGAAAAGGCTGACGAGGCTCCACTCAAGGGCAGAGACCAGAGCCTGGAGGAAACACACAGCCACTCAACCAGACCATGACATGGTGTGCAGCATGTCCTTAAAATAACAGAGGAAACTCTGCAGGTGGAAGACAGAAGAAGTAAATTGTGGAGTAGCCTCCTCAGAATCTGGACCTCATCATTACTGAAGTGGCTAGAATTGTCTAAACAGAAAGCCTTGATCCAAAAATGAAGCCTAAACTTCCACACCAGCCTCTCATTTTCCTTGCAAAAATAACAAGAAATGATGGTTAGCTCAAGACGCAGTACCGTATCTCACAAACAGGGTCAGGTTTTCTGTCAAAATAATAATTCCTATATCCTTATAGTACTCACGATGACTGTAATTATATTTAGGAATCCACTAAAGCAATAACTATTCTCATTGCAATAAAATGATGCTACATTGCAAAGGACAGGTGCTTAGAAACCAACTCAATGGTAAGAATCAGATCCATGTAACTAATGCCCACTAGCCATTAGAAACCCAACGGCAATAAGCAGGGGGCCACAGGAGGAGACAGATGCTGCTGATGCTATATCATGAGTGGGAGACTGACTAGAGTACATTCCTAAAAATAGCTGAAATACTACACATATACTGAATTAGTGTGTGGACACTTTAAATAATGTGCATGACATCACTCATATATGCTGGTTATGAACACTCATTCATTGTGAAGCTGTACAGTTTAATGAAGGAACAAGTCATGTTTCTTCTCCACCACCATCTTTAACACTTCTAAAACCTAAAATGGATTAATGAGATGATAATACTTAAATGGAGTTATTATTTGGTGGTGATTCACATCCTGCACAGACCTGCCTTGGGGTTGCAGTGTTATTAAATAGTGGAAGCAATCAACATCAGCAGGGAGCTGAATTACACTCCTAAGTGCTGTAGGAATGCATCATCTCTGTTTGTTATAACCTTTATTTCTCCACTGAAGAGGAGGCTTAGCAAGCATGTCCTTTCTGTTTTAGCATTCGCATCCAGTAATGACTCAAATTCACAAGCAGGCGCTGTCCAGAACAAACACCACCTGCAGAGCAGGGCCACATGGAGGTTAAGCAGGTTAAAACTGCAGAGAGAGGAGAGAATAGCTCCCACTTCAGAATGCCACTTCCTGTCTCGCCTTCGAGCTACAAACATCATACCCCTAAATATAACCAAAGAGTTATACTTCCTTATCACTGATGATTATCCGAGCCTTAGGTGGTTCAGGAGAGTTGGGATCTGGAAGGTTTTATCTTTTTCTCTTCCTGCCGACAGTAATGACTGAGATTTGTGATGTAACTAAAGGCTGCCAGGAAACACATTCATCTAAGTAACTAGTAGCCTTTCAGCCTTTGGTGTGTATCGGTGATATTCATGGAAACTAAGCATCATTACCTAAAAACAGAGGTAATATTTTGTGTGAAAATGCTGTATATAAAGTAGAGATATTGATTTTACATTTAGGTGTATTAATGCAATATTAGAGTATTTAAAGGTTTATCTGAGGGGGGCTAAGATATTTTAAAGATTGATTCTTGTATAAGTGGTTAAATAATCAGCATTTTTAATTTTATGCTTAATTCACAATTCAGCCTTAATATGATTACTGTAATAATTTCTTTGTTTTTCTATTTGTTACTGATCAAATTTTCTATTTTGCAAGTGTGGCAGTGCATGGCTCTCTAAAACACTTTGTGAAAACGGGATAAGCTGTGGTCAAAGCACGTCCAGGCGGACCCAAAGGGAAGATCAATACACTGTGCTCCTAGAGACTGAAGCTACAAAATTTTCTAAATAAAGAAAGCAAGACTGCAATCAGCAGAGGTTCTTTCACAAGAAGACTGCAGTTTCAGTGTCGGTGTGTCCTCGTATTTCACAGTAAAGGATGGAAAATTTAGCTATTTGCTGATCAATCCATTAGGAGATTAGTGGGAGTATCAGAAAATAGTATGTAAAGGAGATGAGCAGGAGAAATAATGACACCACAGTGTATCAAACCCACAGTGAAGCACCGAGGTGGGAAGATTCATGTCTGGGGGTGTTTTGCTTCTCCAGAGTTGGAAAACTCCACCGGATCAACTGCATCATTAGAAGCTTCAAAGCTTTACTGGCAATATGAGAAAAACAAAGCAGACCAAGAAGCGCTGACTCTGAATGACTTTTCTATACAGTCACTTCAGCCCTATTTAACATGTAACAACAGAGAAAGCCAGGAATTCCTGACATGACACGAAGCTCTTTGGATGATTTTCAGAAAGTGAGGGGCAGGGAGAGAATGAACTATCCTCCGTGAAAAAAAAAGATTAAATTCAAAACAGATGCTAAAATATCTTCACAAGCAGTCTCACAATTTTGGGTTTAGTTGGTATATACGTTTACCAACCACGTTATTAGCAGTTTGTTCATGCATATATCTAATCTACCAGTCACATGGCAGCAAATCTTTGCATTATGCATGCAGAGATGATCAAGACGAGCTACTGAAGTTCAAACTAAGCAAACTAAGAATCTGCATAAAAGGGGATTTAAGTGACTTTGAATGTGGCATGGTTTTTGGTGATGGGCAGGCTGCTAGGGTTTACAGAGAATGGCCAAAAAAGAGAAAATATCCAGCGAGCTGTGATTCTTTGGGGGAAAATTATGCCAGAGGTAAGAGGAGAATGGCCATACCTCTCCTCTCCTGTTAGCTAACAGCGGGAATTAAGGCTACAACTCACACGTGCTCACTAAAACTGAACAATAGAAAATAGGAAAAATGTTTTCTGGTGTCACGAGTCTCAGTCTCTGCTGCAACATTTGAAAGTTTTGGTCACAAATCGGTGTAAACAACACGAACACATGGATCCATCCTGCCTGGTATCTGTTCAGACTGGTGGTGTCTGACATGAATGCATAACACGTAACACAACACATCTTTGTATGTGCATCACTCATTAGATATTTGTGTCAACGAGAAGGTGAACAGGTATATCTGATGAACCTCCAATGAAAAGGTGGCAAAACTTACTTTAGGTAGTCAACATAAGTATCATTTTAAGGTCATTTGGGCTGATTTTTCTGTTTTAACTGTACCATAAAGTAATAGTTCACATGTTTGCAGGTAGTCAGAAAAGACTGTTGCTCATTGATGAGTAGTGTGGATGCTTATATTAAGAATAGCCAAAGACATAATTAGGTCACGATATGTGCATTTTTTTTTCTACTCTTGCTTTGTATGATGGCAGTCAGAGGAGGTATTCTCAATACGGTCAATTCAGGCACATATCTCTGACATTGAGCACAGCAACCTGACCCACATGCATCTGTAATTCAATATAATAGACCTTTTTTTTTTAAATCATATGAGCTTCTTCTGTTTCATTTTTCACTCACTGTGTCCTTCCAGCTATAAAATACTAACAAATAGCTGGAGATAGGCCGGTTTATGAAAGGAAAGTGTTCTATATCTCTTACAATGGGCGCTTGTTCTCCACTTGTGCTGTTCTGTGTGGCTTGTCCTTGTGCACCTAATCCTGCAGAATGTGTTTGGCAATGGCACTAAAGCTTCAGCTGCACAATATTTCCGTTTTACAAGCACCATGTGTGTTTATTTCTTTGTTTGTATGTATCATCCGCACTTGAGCCCCACTCGTGACGTCCAAACAGTGAGTCAGGTCCTCATAATGAAGTTTTCACGCAGGGATACATGCACGCCTTGTCAAAACGAGAACCACAGAGAAACGATCCAATCAATCAAATCGATTGGCACCCTTCACTGTTGCTCAGAGGGTAATGATGTCAGCGATTAGGGCTGACCTTTGAGGGATTTAAAGCGTGGACATGGGTCCGCTAATGAACAGCAGTTGTGTTTCTTTTTAATCAGTATACGATAACGTAAACATGCTTTCAAGAAATCCAGGATACTTGTAGGGTTTCAAGACTGTCGCAATCAGAGGAGGATTACAAAGAGGGGGGGGAAAGTTAACCAGTTAACCACAGCCTCATCACCCGCCTGATGAAGCCAACCGCGCTACTGATTAAAAAGTGTGTGGGAAGCCTTTAAACATACCATACGCAAAACTCCACAAATGCACGACTCCTCCCCATCAAGAGAAGGAGCAGGAGACCCTTTACCTCAATCACACCCCGAGGCCTTGAGACGCTTTACTTCACATGTCTATAAAAAGAGCTTTCCTCCCTTAAGTAAGCAACAGCAGACCCTCTCCTACTGAGCATTTCTCAAAGAGCAGAGAGAAAGCAGGAGAGGAGGAGAGGGACCACAGTTTAGAGTCACCAGTCTGGAGGATCTGTGGACAAAAGGAGTGACAAAAGCAAGAGGAGGGAAAGCATCTGAAAAAGGTAACAAATATATTTATATGATTTTTTTTTTTTAACTTGCTTGTTTGGCGTGACTTGTTGGATGAGCTCAAATTAACTTATTTGCTAAACTCCCTTATTCATGGATTTGGGAATTTCTACTATTTTATATGATGTGCTTGCAGCAAAGGATACACAGTTATGATGAATTCAGCTTTCCTTTAATGCAAACAAAAGGTGATCTAACTTACATAACAGTAGAAATCATTTCACACGTACAATTTTGAATTTATTTTGATTGCAGCGCTCATGCCTCTTTTATCGGTGTCTGTCTGTGGAGAGCACAGCTCAGCTGTGAGTCATTCAGTAGGAAGACGAGTCTCTGCCAGACTCGCAAAGACAATGGCTCACCGAGGACTCACTCTTTAGAATAATGAAGGAGGAAGCGAGAAAAATCCAATACCCCGGCGAAGAAAAGAAAAAATTTTGTTTACATCTTTAAAGGGTTAACGCACCCAGGGAAAAGTTTTACAAGTGAGACAGGATTTTTCTCAACATCTGTGAAGCATCAGATGACTGGCAGTGTGTCGGATTTAACCAAAAGCAGTGAACATGGGGTTTATATACTGCACTTCGGTTTCATATTATAGATGTTACCTTTTTATAATAAGAAAGCTGTCCTCGAGACTGATTGGAAATAGGAGAGTATAGAAAAGAGAAAAAGCAATAAGAAGCATGAGAGGATATTCATCCTCATAACTTGAATAACCAAATTGTTCATTTTCAATAAAGTAGCGCACTTCAAAAAGTACTTATTGTTGTCATTGTTATGTATTTTTGTAAGTTTTATTGAGACAATTAGATTCATTTTTTTCCTGCTTGGTTTCCAGGCAGGAAAACAACTCTGAGCTCAGAAAATGAAAGAATTTTAGGGTCTATTTTGAAATCCCTGCTAGAAATTTATGTCTGAAAGGAAGTCCTTTATCAGAATTATGAACATTTCCTTTGGCTGTCCCTGAACACAAGCAGCAGTAGACAGTGACATCAAGATCCCAGCTGGTTGCTCTCTGCACACAGAGAACAGTGCACAGTGCTCTGAAAAAGTATTTGCCCCCCTGGCGGTTTTTGTTTTCATTCAGCTTTTTGTTTTGCATATTTGTCACACTTTCACAACATCACATATTTTTTTAATATTGGACTAATATAACCCACACTAATATAAAAATGCATTGTTTCCCCAAAAACATCTTGCTGATCCCAAAGAATTCTGGGGAAATATTTTGTGGACTGAAAATACTTTTTTTTTGGAAGGTTAGAGTCCCGTTATGTGCGGTGTAAAACTAACACAACATTAAATAAAAAGAAAATCCTATCAACAGACAAACATGGTGGTGGTAGCGTGATGGTTTTTGCTACTTCAAGATCTGGATAATTGATAGAACCATGAATTCTGCTTCCCGAACATAAAATCCTGAAGGTGAATTTCAGGCCATCAGTTCATGTCTTGAAGCCCAACCACACTTGAGTTAAACACACAAGCAAGTCCACCTCTGAAAAAAACCTAAAGGAAGGGTTTTTGGGTGGCCTAGTCGGTGCCTGGACTTAAATCAGACTAGGATGCTTTGGCATAACCTTAAACAGACTGTTTAGGCTCAAACCCTCTAATGTGTCTGATTTAAAACAATTCCGCAAAGAAGAGTGGACCAAAAGTCCTCCATAGTTATGTGAAAGGATCATTGCTAGTTCATGCTTCGCTTGCTGCCAAGGGTGGTACACCAGTTATTAAGATTAGGGGCAATTACTTTTTCAGACAAGGCCTTAGCTGTAGATAAATTAAATCATTTATGAAATCTTCAAATCTATTATCTTCATATATTTTCAGTCTAAATCTCACATGAAATGAACCCATTAAAGGAACAAAAGACCCTGCCCTGTCCCTCCTCTGTTTTGAACCTCATCAGTCCTGCTGATCATTTTCACACAGTCCTCGGTGCTGAAGGTTCATCCTTTGAAAAATAAAAATACTGCCACATGTTTGACACCTTCAAAATAAAATGCATGTGCTCCTGATAAACAAACACCAAAAAGAGACCATTGGTGTTTAAGTTCACGTGTTTAAGTTCATGACACACCAGCTACAAAAGCTCGGCTCTCTGGCTATTTCAAAGGTAGTGTTGAAACACGTCACGTTACATAAGGACGGGCGGAAAGTGTTACGCAAGCGCAATTATTAAGAGACACCTACTGTATTTCTTCACAAAATAACATTTCAAGATGACTAATGAATATTTTTGTCTGCTGAGACTCAAAGTTTTCCCCACTGTGGCTTCACTTCTGCAGCTCCACCCCAGTCGAGTTGGTGTCCTGTGCACCGGGCTGAAGATGGTGTGCCAGTGCTGGTTGTTGGTGGCGGTGATGGCATTTGTGTGCATCCCCGGGTTTGAGTCAGTATGCTGGGACAACTCCATCTGCAAGGACCTGAGCAACAAGGCGAGGATACTGGTAGGTCGAACAGCCCTGCCTCTTCTTTTAGATCGTCATCACTGGCCAAGAAAACTTATCGGAGCCCTATGTTGCACATTTTCATCTCATCCGTAAGTGCAATGTAAAATATTATATTTAATGGAATCTGATCAAATTAAATGTAAGTAACCCTTACATTTTAATCAAAATTATCGCTTCCTTTTGTTAGTGTCAAGGTGATGAGTACTTAGAAGTACTTAGAAAATACAACATTACTTCCTTTCCCCCCGGCAAAGCCAGGAGATCTGTGGTGATAGTGAACAATTTCTTTCTTTGACAAATAAGTTGATGTGAAAGCTGAAAAGATTAGTCAACACAGTCCTTAAATGTAAGGAATTTCTTGTTTCTTGAGTTGTCCATGTGATAATAGCCTTAAGTGGGTGTGTTTGGATACAGAACAAGCTGCAGTTATTTTATCAATGCAACACTAAATTTAAAACCTAGAAAAGCCATCTGTAATTTTTGACTCCCGTAAGCAATAAAGGGAATTTTTGTTTGTTTGTATGTTGTTGGTTTTGGGGATTTTTTCCTATCATGCCAAGTCTTATGACTTCACCAGCAGCTGTCAGGGAACTTCAAGTCTTTCTGCTCTGTATGACATTATCTTTGCCATTTCTTCCACACAGGACTGTGTTGACCTCTGCATGTCTGTGATCCAGACTGAAATCCCAGAGCTCAGTGCATTGGCCCTGAAGGTTGACAGTGATGCTGATGCTGGTGATAGTGGTGGTGGTGGTGGTGGTGATGATTATGATGATGAAGATGACCTCTTACTCAGAGTTATTCTAGCCACACTGGCTTCCCATGACAAAATATCCAAGTCAGATCTGAAAGCCCGCAGCGACGCACGGCGCTCCTACAGAATGGAGCACTTCCGCTGGGGCAAACCAGCAGGACTTAAGATGCGAGAGCCAAAGCTGAAGGCCCGCAGTGACGAGAGACGCTCCTATTCAATGGAGCACTTCCGCTGGGGGAAGCCCTCCGGCCGTAAACGCCGACCTGTTAAAGTCTTTGCCTCTTCTCTGGAAGGAGGAAGCTCCTCTGAGGGCCGTTTTCCCTTTCAGGCTCGCAGACAGCTGAGCAGTAGCGTTGATGAAGCGGAGGGGGACAGTGATGGGGGAAGTAATGAAAATCAGGGATTGCTGAGGGCCAGGGACAGCTCCAAATCACAACGCCCCTTGAGCTTGCAGGAGAGGAAAGATAGGACCTATAAGATGAGTCACTTCAGATGGGGCAGCCCACCTGCATCCAAACGTAACGGCGGCTTTATGAAGCCGTGGGAGGAGAAACCTCAGGGGCAGCTGGCCAAGTTCTTCAGGAACATTTTAAAGATGTGAAGAGAATAATGGGATAAATGGAAGATTCAGCAGGGGAGGCGGATAGCTCAGAGAGTCAAATAGCCATTGCATGTTAGTAACCACATGTCTTAATTTTAAATTACACAAACTCGTTGCTATCTTTTAGCATGTTATTGAATGTCTTTCACGGGCCAAAGTTTCTCTCATTAAAACCTAAGCTAGGCAGTGTTGTGCTGAATAAAAACACTGACGCACCCACTGACTGCCTTCAACTTCTTGGCCTCAAATCCAAAGCATTCTGAGAGCATACTCATCTTAACTTTATGAAGAATCAAGCTGAACAGTGACCGTCACAGCGAGGTCAAAGGTGACTGTAAGGAAATAAATTATTGAGACAGTTTTTAAAAAGTCATGTCTTTATGTAAATAAAAAATAATATTAAAGATCCTGTTTGTGGCAAATAATACATGGAATCTTCTGCCTAAGGTCATTTATTAAGCAAAACCTTGATGACAGCTGACAAGTTGTGAGCTCTCATCAAGTGTGAGTTGTTATGTCTGTCAAACTGCGTTATAGGGCATTTTTAATACATTGAACTAACTGGAACCCAATTTAACAAGGAAAACATAATAAATAAATAAATAAATAAATAAGATTTGAACGCATGGAGAAATGTTGCTCAAGGTCAATTAAAAACAAACAAACAAACTATGAGGACATGAGGGGTGACTCAATACTTTTACCCAGTACTGTGTCTTTAGACAAATCTGAGAATTTAGGGGAAGCGGAATGGACAAAATTCTGAATATTAAGACTTATAAAATACAACAGAAACAGGATTTAAACGTTTTTAACAACAAGGTGAGTTTGAGTTTCTTTTAAACTTGTGGGTATGGTGGAGTATCCTTTATTCAGAGGTAATGATTTGAGCATCTTTTACTGGACAGCAGTGGAGCACTTTGTCTACCAGACTCATTCAGCTCCACTGTCACCAGTATGGATGCATGAAATCCTTCATACCATCTGCATTAACCCATTATAATAGAATGAGATAAATAATTTCTTATTTTTTTAGGACTTAAAGAGTCCATGAATGATTGTACATAAGTTTAATGAAAATGCAGCCAGACTTAGACTGCCACCCACTGGACCTGAAGCATAACCACAGAAAATCAGCACGACTGAGCTTCAGCTGCTTAATTGATTCTTAATTCTCAGACCATTTAATTTCATAGCTGACTGTGACATCAGGCTCAGAATACATAATAGTGTGACGTGAATTTGAGCTTGTGAGTTCAGATCCTTGAAAATGCTACAGTATAGGAAAAATGTGCTACTCATGTGCTGGGAGATGGATCACGTACTCAGATTACCTCAACAGGAGGTAATTGAATTAAACATTACTTTGAACACTGCGACTCGGTGAACAGTGGTGCCGGATTTAATGAGTCGATGTGGTTTTTACCAAACGATGATCCCCTTCTTCGTCTCAGAGAGTTTCCATTAGCAGGCAAATTAAAACGAGGACAGACTTTTCATGGTTAGAGATAAATTTATTCTACAACACGGTAACATCCACTAGCATGCAAAGTCAGGTATGACACGCATAAGGCATTTTCTCCAAGTAAAAGCTGCCTTTCTCACTAGGTATTCCAGTTTTTAAAGTGCAAAGTTCACAGAATAGATTTGACCTACAGCACTAAATTGTAAAACAGAGCTATTAACCAGACATGTAATGACAAAAAGTAAGTTTGGATTACCGTCAGTTAATATTACATTACGCGATGCAATGACGACACGCGGACTGATAGATTTACAGGTCTTCACTGCCAAGTTCAAGATGCTGAAAACACAATTTTACAAGGTGTAACTGGAAGGTTTAGACAGCTGCACACGGCTCTTAAGTAGCTTTTTCTGCATTAACGTGGTGGAAAGAGTCACTGGACAGAACTGTAAACCACGTCTGGAGAGCTTGGTCTTCGGTAATGATGACACAGACACGCACACACCTGTACGAGCGTTAGCACAGACACATAAATACGCTCACTCACGCACTGATCAAAAAGGGGTAAACGTGAACAGAGGCTCACATACACTGGCATGTGCTGACACGGATATACACAGGACATGACATCTAAAAACAGAAAAAACAAAAGAAGAGCCAGTCGAAATACTCATGACAGGGATGAACTAGACACCGTCTTCTGTCCTGAACAAGATGGTAGCAAAACGGCTGGAACGGGTGTGGTTCACTCACAGAAGCAGCACAGAGGGAGAGAGAGTGAGGGGCGTTCTCTTAAAAATGTCACAAAATTGAACTATCACAGCACCACAACAACAGCAGGCACAATTTAAAAACGCACAAACATGATCTGCTACCTACAGTTGGACCGTGTTAGCCAGACTCTTGACAAATTATTGCCATCATACTTGTTGTTATACCTGTGTGTGTGTTTGTGCACACACTGGGCTTTTGGATGTTTTTGAATCTTGCTGAGACATGCAGCTGAAAAAGCTGCGGTATAGTAAAAAAAAAATCATAGTGCAAACTCATTCCAGCAGGACTGAGAATGTAAATGGTAACAATGCAGGTCAGGGTGATGGTAATGAAACCAGTTTGAGTAAAGCTGAAAATTATTTTTTTCCAGCATTGCCTCGGTAACCCTTTATTAGTCGCTGTGACATACTGGCCTTGAGATGATGCAAATTTCTCCTGTGGGCTGCTCAGATGTTAGGATTTCACGTGCTGCTGGTTACTTATTGGAGATTTTAACGTTGTCTATCTGAATACTAAGTGGATTTCTCTTTTATCTATGAACACAACCAGTGCAGAGGCAGTCTAAAATTAGAATATACAGTATATATACACACGCACATTAACATCCTTATGCTGTACATCAGCTTAAAGATTTATATATTCCTCTGTATGTACACATTTATATGGAAAGGGGAGAAAAATAAACGTTTTTTTTAGCATTTGATCTGGTAAACATTGCTGTAAATCCTTTAGTGTGGTCATGACTGGTGCAATGTGTTTTAACTAAATAGATTAATATTTAGGTAAAAGAAACAGAAAGAGGCGAAAAAGCACTTCTGGGTAACACTAAGAAGGCAAAACCAAGCTACAATAAAGCCTAAAAGATGGATGCTCAGCAGCTAAGTGGCATGGGAGATGAGGATAATTACCTTTATATCTATACAACAATCAGACATACACACAAATACAATCAAGTAAATTAAAATGTTTCAGTTTCCACAAACACTCTTTCTGGTCATAAAAACAATTGAAAAAAATAAAAATAATAATAATATTAATAAGCAGTCTAGCAATCTAATTTTGTGATCAAAGGTAGTATGGCACCCTGGAAGGGACAAACAAGTTTTAAAAAAATGCACAAGAATAATAGTGCTATCAAAAAGTTTCCAGTCGCAGGCATGCGACTACTCAACTCATTCTCAAGACAATAAATAACATCCAGTCGGTCAAGTTTTCCCCTCACAGTTCTTGACAATTTCTAATTTGAAAATCCAACCAGTGGAGTTTCTACAGACATCCCAGTCCCCAGTCACACAGGCCTAGAGACTGGTTGGAGACCACCTGGAGACCATCTTGAGACCACCTGGAGACCACCGGCTGCTAGGGAGAAATGAATATGCCAGCAAACTGCCAGCAAGTAGTTGGTGGCAGATGCAGGAGGTTGTCTTTAGTTTGCACAGAAGACACCAGCTTATCTGCAAACACTCGCCAACTACTTACTAAGCAGCTATGAAATTGTCTTCAAAGTAAAAGCTGCACCTTTTGAAACATGTTGGCTTCAGCGCATAGGCACAACGTTTATTTGAAGGTGAACTCTCTTTGCAACCAATTTCACCAGGCAAGTGCCATCAATTTCCAGCAACCACTCGCCAACCGATCGGGGATTGCATATCATTCCCAATAGGCCGGTGGCTGCCAGGGGTCCCTAACCAGTCTCTAGGGATGAGTAACTGATGCAGTAGAAGTGAGTGAAATACGTTTGTTTTCCTGCTCAATATAGACACTGGTGAGCTTGTTTTTGTTGCAATCAGAGGCTAAAATAAAATCTCAGACAGCTAAGAGGTGTTCTTTAGTTACAGCTGAGTTTGTCCCACGTGCACTGTGGCTGTTTGATTCCACGGTCAAGACGATTTTACAGTGAGGATCGGTTGCCCTTTCAAATCTTTTCTGTCCTTGAAGGCTCTACTGTACGCTTACGTTGCTGAAGACTTTGTGGTTTAGTAAACACATAGGTCAGGAAACTTCATCTCGTAAATGGGTACAGATCGACTCTGGCTTTGGCCGTAACCTGATGAAATGGTTCCAGATGGGCTGGGAGGGGGTCTGAACAGAAAGAGGAAGAAAACAAAGCTGTTAGTTCCGAAACTTAAAAATGCAGGTATTCTCCTGTTAGTCAGAATGACTGCCATCCATATTATTATTGACTACTCCCATCCCAAAGCTCTGTCCCTTACCTGATTGTGATCTCAAAGATTTGATTTAGTTTGCTCTGCAGTTGTGTGGCCTATAAGGGACAGAAGACATCAAAAACAATACATTTAAGACCTTCTTTAAAAAAAACCAACAAAAAAAAAACCCACACACACACACACACAAGCAGTTTTTTTTTTTAATTTTTCCAACGGGGTAGGGGTCTATACCCTGGCACCACAGTGGGCAGCTATCTCCTCAAAGGGGGCCTTCTGGAACTTCTCCACCACTTGTCTCCTCCGCTCCCTCTCCTGCTCCTCCATACCAACACTGTCCACTAGAGGGAGACAAAAAGCAATATAATGTAGCGTGTGCCTCAAAGTGAAAACATCAAGGCAAAGTTCACTGACACTTTATACAAAAGTAGTTTGCATTTGTTCCCTGCTGTCATGCTTTGGTAAATTACGTCAACATTTAGAACATCAATCCATCATTGTAAACTAATAAAAAGGGCTTTGCAAATGAAGAGAGTGGATTTACCAATGGCATTTTTCAGGGTTTCAAATGTGATCTCCTCTGCTGGAGTCCTCTGCAGACCAGAACAAGAATCTATGTTAAACTTCTTTGTACAGTGTACATTTGAGGGTACAGGGTACAAGGTTGTGAAGTCTTTTTTTTTACCTCTTCCTTCTCTGGGCTATTTCGGGACTCAACCTCCACCTGAAGTGAGATGGTCTCACCAATGCTCTTTCTCTTGGACAGACGGTCCTCATCTGGAAGCAGAGTGCAGAAAATTTATTGAGTTTTTTCAATAACTTTTTTCACCCCATGTTCATATGCCTCTGCAAACCGCCCGAGTCATGGTGTCCATACTCTGCACAGTGTTAATACAGCTTCAAGGTGGGTACAGAGGATTGATGGCACCAACTCAGACCATCTGACCAAATATGAAATATGGTAACAATCTCCCCTTTTCTTAAATAATAGAAGAGTATTATATTATAGTAAGGCTGACCTTTAGAATAAAAAATGCCATGACTTCTGACATCTTTGTGAATGTGAATGTGAATGTCACAGTGAACCTCAGGAACCACCAGAATGTATTGGGTCCATGTTCAAGTCCAAGCAGATAACTTTGACAACCAAATTTTAAAGCAATTTTCTCAAGAATAGAAGGGATGAACAAATGGAAAGATAATTCATCATCAACCTGAAAACAAAATGCTCACAATCTCAGCTGCTACTGGCACAGTGACATGAAAAAAAGAGGAAATATAAACAACAACAAAAAAAACAGAGAAATTAAGACCTTTGCATCCGAACGACTAGTTTTAGACTCCTTACCAGTATACTGAGGGACATAAGGTGTGGCGAGTCTCTCGGTATTATAACCACTTCCTCCAAGGCTCTCTGTGATCTTTGACTGGAGGAACAAAACACTTCCTTCTACTTTGTCCAGTGAAGAATGCAATCTAGGAATAAAAATAAACTGCATTCAATAGCAGGAATTTAAATAATCACTGTGTATCTGAATATCAAATTAAACACTTTGTGGGTTGCAGTACATTGCTGGTACATACTTTGGACTGTCAACAAAGACGGCCTCGGGCAAAAGGTAAGGACTTTCTTTCTGTCTCACCTCAATTACCTGAAAGGCAGAGAGTCAGGGCATAAACAAACAGTTAGCATTAAAACACAGACACGCAAAGAGGGTCAGACACACACCTCGTGAATGTGCTGGCAGAAGGCTGGGACGGTGGTGAGCTGGCAAATGAGGTTGAGGTAGGCGGCGACAAGGGCATGAACAGCACAGCGGTTATAAACAGGCAGAGCCTCGTCGGTGGACAGAGCCAGATCCTGGAAAGGAAACAGAGAGACACCGCACTGTGAAACACCCTACCTCAGAAGGATGGAGGGATTTGTTCTCATCTTGTAATGTTTGGTCGTTTTATTTGTTTTTGATTTTAAACCATCAGCTATGACACTGTCCCAGTGTTACAGCTGATGGTCAGTGTAATTTGTGAAATGATACATGTGAAACTGACGCTTTCTAAGCCGCGATTAGGATATTTTTCATCTTGTAGTACAAATGTAGTAGATAAATGCAGCTCGGGGAATAAACAGCCTACTTAAAACTCTACATTTATACCTGCAAGGCAAGTGCGAGGCGAATCAGGTCCACCACCACCTCTTCATTGGCCAGCTCTACACTGAGAAGACCTAACAGGGCAAAGAGGGTCTCGTAGTGCTCCCGGCCACTGCTCTCCTCCTTGCAGCCCAGGTAGATGTGGCGATATAGCTGCTGGCCATGCTGTGAATGGATGAAACGCAGGGTAAATGGAACTCGAAATGTCTAGTACAGATACATTGGTGTAAAGATTTATTGTCAAAATTATTTTAAAATAAATATTTAACATTTATGTGAATTTACATAATTTACAGGGATGTTGTTCAGCAGGCGGAACAGGTTGTCAACTAAATAAATTTAAAAAAATTACCTTCTTCATGAATAAATTGTCCTGCCTGGAGCACTTGTCAACTTTGAGCTTCAGCACAGAGATGTCCGAGATGCTGCTACACAGAAAGAAGACCAAAGAGACACAAACTGTAACTGAAGTATGGGTTTATAAGGGAAGTACAAAAACACTTCAGCCCTTCAATCTTCCTGCATACACAATCACACACCTCATATTGGCAAACTTGGGCCTGTTTTCATGCCTGTCGATGAGACTGAGGAGGATTTGGAGCACCAACAGACGGACCTCTGGATCCTCGGTTAGAGAGAAGGACAGCAGGGGCTCCAAGAAAGAGCTGGGCAGCGCTGTCAGCATGTTGGTAGTCTGGAAACCTGCCGTTACCTATGAGGGGGATGATCAAATCCCACACATAGTTTACAAAACTGAACATGCACTGGAACATTAAGGTGACTGCAGTGTGGTTATAATTTCACAAGTTAGCAATAACTTGAGAGACTCTTATGCTGTGACAATGTCACAAACTATCTTAGTTTAAGTGACACTTGTGAGACTTTCATTAGCAAAGATCAAGAACTTGCCCATAAAGCCTAACAAGGCCACTAATTTTACAATCATGCGGTTTGATAGCATTTCGTGTCAGTCTTTATAAATAAATTCATGAAGATCCACAAGTTTCTTAAAAATTAAATCATTGAGAAATGATAACTTACCTGGACCAAGGACTTGAGTAACATAACCTGAATCATCCTGGTACCCTCAGGCCTGGAATTACAAACAGCAAATAAAGACTGTGCCCTTAAGTTTACCAACATACAGGTGAATACTGTTTGAGTCAACTTACCCAGAGTCCGAGGAGGGCAAAGTAAGGTGAATTCCAGGAACAGGGATCTTTCCCATAATGAAGAGCATGACCTCTGATCTCTGGTAAGTTGGCAGAGTGTTGGCAAATGAACCTGAAAGGGACAGAACCAGACAGTTCGTACCAAATGAAATAAAATGTTCAACAAAAGAAAAAAGAAAAGAAAAAAATCTATATTAGTAATTAGGAATTCTCCAAGGGACTCATTTACTATTTGTTTAAACAGGAGAAAAAGAACAAGACTAGTGGAGTAGCCTGGATATAGGAAAACACTCAGAAGAGTTCAAAGTGAGTTTAATTAAATAGGCGACATTAAACACTGCCTATACAAATATTACCTAGGTAATTTAAACACCATTTGAAACTGTTAGTCACTCCAATAATCGAGACGCACTCTAAATGTCACTGAAATGTGTAGCCAACCAGAACAATCCATGCACACAATATCAGATTATTTGAAACTCAGTGAGCATGCATCAACCACCATGCAGCCTGACCTGTTCTTAGCATTTATGCTCCTGTAACAACTTTTAAAAGTATTACATCATTTTTATTTTACAGCAGTAACATCTAGTTTATATCCAGAAACTATGTGTGATATATTATGATGCTATAAGGTTGCCTGGCAACCATGCAACAACAGGCTAAAATTGGCTGTAATTTTTTTGTTTTTTTGCTTTAATGCACCTACACACAACGCATTATAAAAGCATCCTATCATTTAATAACAGCAAAAACAGGCCAAACCATGCTGGAGCATGGGAAAATACTAGTTGAATAATAATATAACCAACTAGTATTCTGTTGCCAAATAGCATCTGCAGCAATCCACACACATACCTGGTAATAACAATTACTACTTGCACATACATCTACTAAACACTCCCTCACTAGCAAATACAAAGCACTCAGACTCACCAATGGTCCTGATTACAGCCTCCTGCAGCTGCCTCTCCTCGTGAGCTTTGATGATCTTCGTGCCAATGTTGGTGCTGCCGTCATATGAGCCGGTTAGCTCGTAGTCTACACTCAGACGAAGTTGCCGCAACAGGGTGTTGAACACCTCTAGCACTGTGGGACCTGCAAATACACAGTTTATAAGTTAAAAAAAAAAATTCACATCTCTATGTGTTTATGACTTTACATGACCTTGGAGGATTGCAACTTACCTACAGAACCACTGGCTGCAATGGCAGCTGCTTCCAGCAAGACTTCCACTATCCCAGCTCGCACCGTGGCTGAATTCTTGCTGTTTGCATCCAGGTGACCGAGAAGTTGCTGGATTACCAAGTGCGAGTGCTGGGACTGAAAGGAAAGAAAAAAAAACAAAGAACAGAGGAAATTATTGACCCGTCTTGAAAAAAAGAAAAATACAGAAAAGAAAAAAGAGTGAGAGAGAAAGTGACAGAAAACTGTTGTATTGAAGTAATACACTTAATTAAATGGCAAACTAAAAGCTGGATATTGGTGATAAAGTGCATTACTCCTTTTGCATTTTTCATTCAGGCCCAAAATGAACCACAGCTGTGAGCAAATAGGCTGAAACAAAAATTGAAATCAGTGAGAACTTCATGAATATTGAAGCACATTTCTTCTTTGCACCACTAAAATGTGCAATAACCACTTGCAAAGATAAAAAAAACATTGTGGTCAAAAATTCATACAAAATGTTTCCAGATTTCATTTTGACCTAGTAATGAAGTCATCAGAGTGTGAGACAGAGAAAAGAGGCGAGGGTAAGGCTGTGAAGGATATCATGGCAGTGTATCACTCACCTGAATGGAGTACATTATGATCTTGAAGCAACGCACTGCAAAGGTCTTTCCCTCCCATAGAGAGTGGTTATCTAAGTGCCTGTGGGGTTATGAACAGAGGAAGAGAAACAGGTTGGATACACAGGATGTAATAACACAGCAGTAGGGATGATGGAGAGCAGTAAGGCATAAAGACCGCATTTAGTCCAGACAGCATACATCATGTCTGGGTTTAAGAATGAATGTAAAACTGAAAAAAGGAGTTAGTAGTGCACAGATAAATACTTACTATGACATACGGTTCACTTTACAGTAAGTAATTAAATACTTAAAAAGATTCTCTCAATCTGACATTGATAGAACGCGGAAAATGTGCAATTAAGCTGAGCACACGACTGCTGAGACTAAAACTGACAGATAACTCAAAACGGATTTGCTTAACAATATAAATGTAAAATATAACTGTGCAAGGAAAATGTGTGTAGGACATGGGAACAGAAATGAAGAATAAGGCATTGAGGCACTACAAAGTACCTAAAACTGGGCATTTTTAAAACCCATAATGTAGTCAACATTTACCTCTATTTGCAAAGGCCTGAAATATTCATACTGTTATATCCAATCTATTAACTTATGTACCTGCCAAATAAAAAGTCAGCCACAACTTCCAAAACACCCCTGCACAGCCCCTGCACACGGGCAAATGTGGGGACAGGAAAAGGCTAAGACAGATAAAATATTTAATTTCAGGAGGAACAACCAAGTTGGATAAATTCAAATACAAAAAAAAAATCAGAAATGTACTGGTAGAACAAAGAAGAAAAACTTAAATAAGATCAAAAATAAGTGCAGTAATATAGAATTTAAATGTCCCATCTGCAAATCATGCAGTCACATCGATTCAAGAACAACTCCATAACCTTGCATTGACCTTGTCACAGCCCCACGCGCCCATTAGTGTAAAGATTAAGATAGCCAACAGAACCCTGACATGCAGCGTTGTCTTCAAGTTTACTCACTATGTTTAAAAAAACAAAACAAAAAAACCAAACCACACAACCGCATGCAGGAACACATCACAAACAGAGGCTATTTCTTATGAATACGACTGTTTGGTTGTCTCACATCAGCACGGGCGTGACGGCATTCTTGATGTTGCCATAGGCGGCTCGTCCAAGCAGCTCCCTGAAGCAGCGCTCCGTCAGCTCCACCGGGCTTTCCTTCTCCTTCTCTGATGCCTGCAGCGGAGAGGGAGAGCGGCTGGCAGGGAGCGATGAGGGTGAGGAAGCAGAAAAGGAGAGGAGAGGGGGGGGGAAGCAGGGAGGAGACGAGCAGAGAGAGGCAGAGGAAGGCAAATTGGGAGGGTGCAGACAGAGAGAGAGAGAACAGAGAACAGGCAAGGCACTGAAATTAACTTAATATAATAACATTTCAACAAATGCTCTATTTCTTACACAAACACAGTTTGTACGGCTGAATCTCTGCAGCTGTGCTTCTGAGCTGACTTTACCCTCTGCAGTTTGTCTGCAGTTTGACTGCAGTTTGTACGCATTTACGTACTGCGTGTCTGTGTCCAAATTTGTACACGTTTCATGTCAATCGTGTGGTCTCTCGCTCTCGTGTCCAGCCCTTTTTCATTCTCATGCATAGTTAAAAACATCCGCCATAGCTCCATCTTGGTCTTGACTAGCCTCGGGTAGTCCACCAATGATAACATTATTTATTAAAAGCCTAACTCTTTCATCTTGCCTGCTGTTTCCGTGGAGCAAATGTGAGTTGCTGCCCCATCTTTTGTATTCAAAACTAAAATACGCAAAAATTTTAAAAAAAATTGAATAAAGTAAAACACACTAAACTAAACTAGCAGGAGCACACAAGCTGATGTCAGTGAGTTATTTCAGTGATATTTTCTGTCAGCTGCAGAAAAAAAAAAAAAATATCATGCTGTTTAAAGTTTCTTTATTTGTTCAGTGGTTACAAAGCATCGTGGCAGAAAAAGGTTGTTTCATCCCGCGCAATCTCTCTCAAGTAAACATCTGCTGTGAGGACAAATTTGCATCACCAGTATTTGAAAAAGTGAACTTAGCTATAGCTAACTGATCTCAGATGTGCTGTTTATGAGTCTATGTAAAAATACCTCAGATGAACAACAAGCTTCTTTTTTTTAGGCAACTACATACATTAAAAACAATCCTCATGTGTTCTTGAAGTTTAAACACAAAACAAAGTCCAGAGAGCTTCTGTCATCTGCATCAATAAACTTTCCAAACTAAGTCCCAGCTGTCAGAAGGTTGACTAAAGCTGATCTTTACGTGATTTGAAAATGCACCATCTGTAAGGTAATTAGGCTCTGTACTGATTGCTGTGGGTAATGACAAGCTAGACCCAGTGTGAGAGGAAATGAGGATGCACAGCAGGGGGATAACACACAGAGCAGAGAGAAGCTGAGAATGAAATGTGACTCCCTGTTGCAATAAATCTGTCTGTCTCCGTCTTTGAATAACTCTCCCATTTCTATCACTCTAATTTCCATTATCTATCCTTAACCAGATCTCCCAATGTTCTTTTTGCTGCCCTCCCTCTTTGCTTTCCTAACTTTCAGATCTCGGCATTGACGTCAAAGTGAATTTGAGTATGTGTAATACAGCCAACAGAGAGAAACTCCAGACTGCTGCTGGCATCCTCTACCTCTGTGTTTGTGAGCTCTAATTCTTCACCCATTGCGATATTTCTGTGCATGCTTTTTCCTCCTTTCACATTCACTCCTTTTCTCTTTGGAATCTGAATCACGTGTCTTGGTTTCCTTGTACTTGGCTGCTCTGGGTGGGTTACCAGATGTCCAAAAGGGGAAACAGAGCTGTCGGTGATGACAGTGATGATGAATGACATGGGTGATGGCTGGCTAGACAGCCAGGACAAATATGGCCTAATGTGAGACAAACAACACCAGTTGGCTATCGTGTATCTGGATTGTGTTATCCAAGGCAGGCAGGTCAACACTAGCTGCTGTTAACGCAACAAATTTCTCTCCACACGTTAAATGGTGTGTTTAAGCTCCTTTGTGAGCAACTTAGACAGAAAAGACTTTCTCCTGGTAACCCTTACACTGTCATGAACTTCAACATTTAAGCTTTAGGTTTTTTTGCAGATTTTCTGAGCTTGGCTGAATAAATTGGTGGGAGATCCACTGCTGGGACGATTTGCCACTGTCCTCAAATGTTTTCCACTTGTGAATAATCTTTCTCACTGTGGAAGGACAGACTTCAAATTGATTGGATATGGCCTTATTGATGAGTGGCAGCAATTACTTATCTAAGATCACTGCTAAAAACTTCCCCTCTTGGCCAAACGCTTCAGTCCTGCAGACTGTCAAAACCACTGCCTTCATAGAGGTTCTCAAATTCACCGATGAGCAATTAATCAAATTTATTAGCAGGAGCTAGTTGCTACTTACCCTCTTAACTGTTATGAAAGCAATAAGGGTGCTTTTCACACAATGCTTCTGCTTTTTGGCTTAATTTGTATTAAATAAACAATAGCACACTGTAATATGTCATATATTATTGTTCATCTGAGGTTGCATATACTCAATTTTCAGAAGTGATATAGACCAGATGATTTTTATGAAACACTTACACTGAAGTCCACATGTCCAGTTAAGCACTATGAAAAGCCTCATCTGTAGTTATTATACCACAGCATGCATTTTTAATTTCTCTTTGATATTTGGGCTGATTGGGTCCTGATGAATGTAAAAACAAAGAATTACTAGATATATTTTTTTACCTAATTTTTGTTTCTAAGAAAAATGAGAGCCACATATTCGTTTAAAATTTCGATAGAACAGTAGCAGTATAATGTCGTCGTAAGTGGATATCAGGCCCTTGTAGAGCAAAATTGAGTATTTTGGTCTAAATAACCCAAAATGTGATGTCCACATATGTGGACGCCAGGTACTAGGAGGTTAATGGTTAATGTTTAATATAATATGTTACACTGAAAAGCTAATGGAGCACATCTACTCTGCTGCATATGTAATCCACATTTGCATTTTATTGTTTGCACTCACCTCTCGGTACGCTCTCCACTCTGCAGGTTGAAAAGCAGAGAGGGGACAATCTTGTCCATGTGCTGAGGGTCCCAGATATTGGCCTGCAGTTCATCATTGACTGTCTTTCTCACCACACCCTGCAGACCCTTGATACCTGCCATGCGGATCCTTACAGCAACAATCACACACGCACACAGAAATCATCTGACTGGTTACTCGGTCTATAAATAGGTAACCATATTTAGGAAATTATATTTGCACCTAGCTTTGTTGTTTGAATTGCTCTGTTTTTTATTCTCTTTTTTTTTCCATGTCAAAGCTATATTTGATTTGTCAAACGATTTTATAGTCTATTTTCAGCAATAGAAAGCAATGACTTAAGATTTATTTTATTTTTTTTAAGTGTACAAAAGAAAATGTCCAAAAAAGGAATAAAAACTAAAAATAAACACTACCCATGTAGACTAAGAATAGCACTTATTTAACAACTCCATCTCTACTGCAGTCGAGCGTCTCTGTTACGTACTTGGTGCGGATGTCTGGGTCCTCATAGCCTGAATGGCACATCTCACTGAAGCGGGACACGAAAAAGTCATAACTGCGGTGGTACGATGGTGTATCTTCTTCTATGTTGGCAAATTTTACAAACTAACAACAGAAGAAGGTAAGACGGGGGGGGGGGAAAAGACATCCAGTTTTAATCGCATACAGAGACACTTCAAGATTTACAATAATACGCCCATTCCTTAAAAAGCCCAAGCCCAATAACCTGAGATCTGAGTGGTGCATATCTGCTAAATTAAAGCCAAACTAGAGCTCTCTTAACACAGGATTAAAAGTGAAAAACACAGAGGGAGGCTTTCCCACTGGGCTAGAAAATGTCACCAAGTAAACAGGCTGACATTTAGCTTTACACGACTCTCCAATTAATAGATTATGAAGTGAATTTCTTTAGAATCAAGCCACATCATGATACTATGTGAATCAAGAATTACACTATAAAAAGTCAATACAGAAAATCATAATTACGCCATGCAAAGTAACACAGAAGTGTAGTGCCCACAAAGAAAATTAGCATCTAATGACGTCCTTGCTGAATCATTTCCTGTGTAGAGAATGAGTGCATGGAGTGGTTTTTGAAATTTAATGAAGTATCCTTGAAGTATCCTCGCTTCAAATTAAATGAAGCGAGCAGATAACAGTTCCTGTGAAGCCGCTCAGCTGCTGCAGCAATTTACTGCCACAGTTGATTCCTGGAAGCTGCCCAGTGTTACTGGCAGTAATGATGGGCAGCTTCCAGGTATTAATGTATCAACTATGCTGAAACTCTTCTTATTGCTTTCAGTTAGTTATAGAAGAGTTTCAGCATAGTTGATACAGCATAGTGTCCAAAACCAGAGGCAATAGAAAACAGAGAAAACCTCCCTCATCTCAATCACAGATTCCAAAGAAATAAAAGCAGGCTGACACAATCAATAGGTCTGGTGCTCAGGGCTGTGTTAGAGATTTCTCAGGAGTACAAGGTTTAGTGAAGGTTTTAGTCAGAGAAACAGAGTGCAACAATATCTGGCCAAGTTTGAGTTCTGTTGTAATAACCTCTTTAATCTTCCTTTTAATTTATTTCTCTCTGACTCTGACCTGCTTCTGATGAGCTACACTGTGCACACAAAGACAGTCAGAAGCTGTATGGCAGCTGCTCATGGTTTTGGCTGGTCTTAATATTTGTGTAATTTATGTCAATTCAATGTAGTTTACAGTTTGTACACATGGTGTCACTTCTGTGTGATTCACACAGAACTAGGGCAGGAACTTTTACATGCTCGGGGCCCTCGTGCTTAGTATACCATGCAGAGGTATAGCGTCATTTATGTACTGAAATATAGTCTTGAATGAACAACTGAAGATCTCAAGCAATGTCCACACTGGAGGCGTCACCAGAAAGCCAAGGGCATTTGGCGACTTTAAGCAACTACAGGCAAAACAACCCGGGAGATGCAAAGCATGTGTGTGTGTGTGTGTGTGTGTGTGAAAAGAAGGGGGCACAGAGATAAACATTTTTATTTCCCAGAGGAGTGACTGAAGCAGCTACCAATGAGTGACATATGACCTCGTAGTAAATAAATTATAGATACCTCGGCAACCAGAACCAGGAATGTCCACAATTGACCAGCCTTTAGTCACAAAGCCTTGTGTGATGAGTGTGCACGCAGCTTTATGGCTCTATAAGAACGGTACCATACAGCCAACTAACAACAACCTGTTTCACAAGCCTGAATTTGACACCTACTGGCAGTACTGAGCACATTTAATTCAAGAAAATACATCCTGATGCAATAAAACTTTAATTTTGTTTTTGCACATATGTCAGGAAGTCTTACCTAGCCTAGTTCACAGGTCTGAACACCACAGCTTGACAGATGGATAGGAAGTTTAATTAAAATAACAAAGAAAATATCTTTGATTGCACAGTTTACCTGCACCATACAGTTTAGACTTCCCTTTCAAGCCTCATCACTTTGAGATTGTACTCAAAACATATCATGGAGGAGTTTCAAAGCACTTTCCAGTTCAGTGACTTTTTGAAGCCTCTGTTCTTCATGTGTTTGCTGGTGTGTGAATTCAAACATCAAATAACATTGCAAATTATATTATTTGGTAACAGAAATTGTCTCACTGTAAATTAATACACGGGCCTTTTTAAACTCAGTAAAGAATTAAGCTACTCAGTCTCTGGCCTCACTTGAAACTGTCTTTAGATTCAATTTTCCATTTTATTACATTCTATCATATGCAGCTTTTTAACTTGCGGGTGCAGAGGAGGTCTGTTTAGTTTGTCATGTGCACAGGGCTATGCAGGTCACAGCTACAACCTGATAGCCAGATTAAATTTTAAGAAGGGCCTGATTTTGTCCCATATAGGCATGTGCTCTACATACACACACACACACACACACATTATATCATTTTATTTTGTGTGTGTATATAAATTTCTTCTACTTGCTGAATGTATCAGGCTTTGTATTTGTGTTTTGGGTTTCTAAATGTGTGCAAGACAGAATGACAGCGAGAAGCTAGCATGTCTCATCAGCCTGCACAGATGACTGCAGAGCAGCAGCCGTATAGTCTAAAGCTAATCTGATTTCCTTTACGTGTCCTCTCCTGACCCAGCAGACAGACTGATAGCTGCTTCCCACATCAGAAGATACTCATCACTTCTCTCTGCCTACCACTCCGTCCCTGAGCTCTGATCTTTCTCAACACAGTATTCTCTCGCCTTTTACCATCACGTCAGGAAAGTAAATGCACCCTGTCAATTTCAGATAATACCTCTAAATCCACTCAAATGGGCAGTATTTGCTGTAGCAGGAAAGCTTAGAAACTAAGACATATTAACAGCCAACAGCTTGGGTGTGAGAGCATTTCTGTAAATTTATATCACTAAAACAGCCCACTTGTGTCTGAAAAGATAGAACACATTATAGCTGGGCAAGTTTTCTTGATTATTAAATTGTGAATCAACTAAAGAAATGTCTATGTTTAAAATCCAATAATATAATCTGAATGCAAGGAGTAACATCCAGCAACATTGCACCCCTTGATTTGTTTTCCATACTTTTACTATTTTATACTACAGGCACTGTTGTAGATATAAGACAAGTATGCAAACCTATTTTTCCACAAAGCAAAATTGACAGAGAAATGCAGCTACCAGTCTTCTTTTTTTTGATTGCTTGTTTGTTTTTGGTGGTTCATTATAAACAATGGGAGTCATCAAACTGATATAATGCAATAGTGAAATCCTGGAAACTCACTGAGTTGGTTCCTAGGATCTGCAGGCTGGGTTTGTCTGACTCCAGAAGCTTGCGCACCATCTTCAGAAAGCTCTCCACAAACAGGTTGATGCTTTGGCAGTGACATGCCATCAGCAGCTGGTCCAGGGCTTCCATGGCTATGCACACATACCTGGAATGGCAAAAGAGAGAATAGAGAGTCAATTTAACCCTGCAGATAAATGTAGTCTGTGCCTGCAAGAAATCAAAATAAGATAAGCTTTCCCAGACAAACTCTGTAGACAGGCATACTGAGCATATTCAGCTGGACTCTGCCAAGTGTAAATATAATCTGTACAGGCTGTTTGCATTTGTGAGAATCATTGCAGGGTGCTCAGAGAAAAACAACTTCACTGGAATATAAAGTAAGTGCAGACTGAACAAACACATCACAACGCATAACCCAAACCAATAGTGTTCTTTTTATTAAAAAACAGACCCATTTTCCTCCATGTCTTGTTGGTTATATTGCAAACATAGTGACAGTGAGTTTCGAATGTAACGAGAAAACAGGGTCAAGAACACGCACACAGAATACAAAGAAGGATTTTTACAGCACAATCTTAAGCGCTTTGATAAGCTCAGATCTTGTGCAGAGATCAGAACAAATCTCTTTGATGAAAGGATATTACAAGCACCAGTTTTCCTATTACCAACAGCCAAGTCACCTCAAAATCTTCCCAGAATTTTTATGTTACAGCTTCAGTTGTGCTAGATTTAAATAAACTGATATGTGGCAAAGAATAAACACAAAAGATGCACAAACAGCAAATGTTTAAGAGACTACAGTTGAAGCTCACCCGTATCTATGCCGAGCCACATCCCTTGACAGTCTCTCAGACAGGTAGGCTCCGATACGGTCTAGCTTCTCTGGAGCTGACAAGGCGTAGAATGTCAGCTTTTCCATGTTGGCCTTGACCAGACCATCCTAGGTGGGTGACAGAGGGAGACGGCAAAAGTGGGACACTTTGCAATAATCCAAAGGATCAGTTAACCCAGAATTTAAAAAAAAAAAAAAAAAAAAAAAGTTGTCAGATGGGATATATATACATGGGTTAATGTTCACTAACAGGCTTTGGCTCGGTTTACTTTTACAGCTTTTTTTTATGTCAATGGGGATAATAATTTATAAAATTGTTGTTCCAGAAATATTTCTGTAATGCAACTGTGTGTGTTTAGTGACAAATATAAATCTATTCATTTCTAAAAAACCCAAATCAACGAGTATAACTAGATCATCGTTTTAACTCCTACTTTTCCCCTTGACCTACTTTACTGCTCTTCAGTTTGGTCTGGGGGAAGACAGAGCTAAAAACACCAACAGTCCTCTGAGATCTCACATTCGGACAAGACCAAAAAAAAAAAAGAAAGAAAAAAGAAAAAGAAAAAGAAAGAAGTGAATGAAATAAAATTTGAAGGTTTTACACATCCGGACAAGACGAGACACGAGCGGTGTGTTACAAAAAAGAAAAAAAAAAAAAAAAAAAAAGAGTACACTCCATGTTTCTGTAGCTTTTAAAAGTCAAAACTGTTTTTAGTCTCTGACAACGTTATGGAAGAATTTTGGCCCACTTGTCATTATAAAAGTACAGATCTGTTATGGTCCTATCAAAACATTTCAATCAGGTTGAGCTTTGAACTTATACTGGGCTACTGCAACACCTTGATTCTTTTCCTTTTCCTCCATTCTGCTGCAGATTTGCTGCTGTGCTTGAGAGTATTGTCCTGATGAACGACCCAGTTTTATGCAAGCTTTAGCTGTCAGACATATGGCCTCATATTCGACTCTAGAATACTTGCTATACTATAGTTCATGGTTGACTCAATGACTGCTGCAGAGGTCCTTTGGCTGCAAAACAAGCCAAAATCTTCACCCCTCCACCACTGCACTTGATAGTTGTTATGAGGTGTTTGTGCTTGATTTTGGTCTTGTCTGTCCAAAGGTCATGTCCCAGAAGTCTCATGGTTTGTTCAGATTCAGTTCCGCAAACATAAGCTGTTCTATCATGTCCTTTTTAGAGAGGGTTACCAAGCGTTTTCCTGGTAACCCTGCCAAACAAGCCATACTTGTTCAACCTTTTACTAATTGTACTGTCATGAACTTTAACATTTAAATTTGCTAGAGTCTGAGATGTCGGGGGGAGTTTGCGGGAGGGGGGTCTGACAGTCTGACTTTGAGATGATAGGATATCCACTGCTGAGAAGTTTGGAAACCACCCTGAAAGCTTTCCACTTGCGAATAATCTTTCTCCCTGTAGAATGATGAAGTTCCAACTGTTGGCAAATGGCTTCATTCTCATTACTTCTCCAAGGTAATTGCTGGTGTCTTTCTTTCTTTGCTTTGTGTTAGCAAATTTCCAAAACTTAAGACAACATGATTTTATTGTCTTGATGAGATGATGAGAGATGAGATGAGATAGCCTTTATTTGTCAGTTGCAGGTCTTTTGCCCACAACCGAGATGACAGACCTTGCCGACCGTACATACAATACACAAACATCACATTGGGGAGACAGGTCAGGCTAGGTAGCGAGGAAAAAAAACATCGAAATGTGTAACACAAAAGGATAATATAGGAATGCACAGATATCAACACACCATAGCACAATAAACACAGACAAGCAACATGGGAAAGAGTTCCAGTGTGTACATCTGATCTGGGACCGCTGCAATCTTTCGACTGCGCCTCCAACTGACCCGATGTCCACATCAGAGGGGAGGTAAGCGTTGGAGGTGGCGTTGGATCCGGGGTAGGGAGGGTGATGCGTCAGTGAGTGCTTATCAGTATCAGTACATGTATGTGTGTGCGTGTCGATAGTTCAGCTGAGACAGTGTCCTTCGCCCTGCCAGGCTAAGTAAACAGTCTTCCAGCCAACCCAGGTGGCCTTGCATGGAATGGGAAGGAACAGACTAAACACAGTCGTTATCAGGGTGTTTTGTTCAGCTCCGGCCTTGTAGCTGGCGCCGAGAGGGTATCCGCATAAGTGATGTTATTTTTTTACTTTAGTGCGAACAGCTCATATGAATTTCAAAGCAGTTCTACAGTCCAACACTGGTCCCATTGGAGAGCCGCGAGCTTCGCCATACTTGCTTTCTGTGATGTTGTCATTTCTTGTGCTCAAGGAGCCGATTTCTGAGAACTCACGGCAGTGTGCCTCCCCGAGATGTCATCCAATTTTGCGCCCAGAGATGTTATTCCGGGCTAGCCCTTCCGAGATGTAATCCAGTCTGCAGTCAGAGATCTTATTCTGAGTATTCACAGCAGCCGTAGCCTCTCCAAGATCTTATCCGTGCTGACTCAATGAGCCCATTTTGAGAAACTCACGCCTCTCCCATCGTTCCAATCCCAGCGGGCAGCCTTGTGGGGGTTTGAACAGCCGGTTCCGCTTTCTTAATTCTTCGATAAGTCAGGGCCAAGCCAGCTCCGATCCGCCAGAACCCTGTTACCATGGTTCCGAATAGGTAGATATCTTCAGCACTCAGGCTCACCCAAGCCCAAACTTCTCGTTGAGAAAGGGGTGTCAATTGCATTTAGGGACCAGTTGATCCAATCCATAATTCCTCTTTTAGGTTTTAGAGAACAGACTGTGAGAGAATGTTCCAGGGAAAATACAAAAAAAACCCACGAGACTAGACAAGGACATAAGCAGGGAAGATAAGGGAGAGGAGAAAAGTGCGTCCGCCTCCTCCGAGAGCCAAAGAAGAAGTTCTAAGGTTTTATGTGGAAGATACATAAAACCTTAGAACTGGAAGAAGGTGTACTTCGTTTTTCTCAATATTGTACCCACATTAACAGAAAGAAAAGTTACTTTCATAGACACTGTATAAATGAAAATGGGTAACTCTCTGTAAAATGATAAATCTTGTGATGAAGACATGAGCACCAGCGGAACTACTTATACAATCCAAGCATCCTGTACATAAATGTTCCTTTTATTGTTATAAGTTATGCATATAATTTGCCATTTACACGCACAAAAAAATAGCACATCAAAATATGTTCAAAACAACTCACTCACAGTTAGCTGGGGATGTGTCTCTAACCAAGGGACACATTTTATCAGGATGAACAATAACAATGCCCCTTTTAATGTAAGTGCCTAAGTGGTAATGTCACAGCATGCACAAAAACAGGATGCAGTCATTGTTTTTATATATCTAAATTCAATCTAAGAGAGCACATCTGCTGTCATACCTGCGTACGGAGAAGGCGCTACCAACTACCATCTTCTAGAAATTAGTTTAATGACCAATAACCAGTTTGACTGTTAAGTTTAGCTACAAACATGGCTTCTCATCCAAACCATCAACACAATTTTTAAGACAAGACAGAAAAAGCACCAGTGAAATTAGTACCTTTTTTTGGTCGCTACATTTCAGAATTTTCCAGTTTCACTACCCAGCCACTGCACATTTACAAATTAAATAGGACCTCAATTCTTTTCCAAATTTATTTTTTAGCGAAGACAAGCAAAAAAGAAAACAAATACATACAAACCTAAGAATACATTGCTATATTTAACTTCTTTACCATCAAGTATTTCAATAAATGCATATATACACACATTCACATGCTCACACGATGTGACACAATTTCGAGTCAACATCATCGGACGCCTTAATTATGCCTAATCTGCTGGAGCACCATTAGTTACAGACTCAGCCACTGCAGGTTTCATTTTGGAGCACAATAAGCAGGTGCACAGAGACAAAAAGGAGGGGGGAAAAAAGAGTTAAGTATAACTATGCCACTGTACTGCAGACCATAGATCTAAAAGGTAAAGTGGGTTACTGCAGCAGCATTGAGGCAGTAATGAAGAGCAAATCAGCTTCTTCGTCTCAGCCCAGATTAATTCCCTTTATGAGTCATCTGCATCAGATCTCAGTAAATCAGAAAAATGGTAGGAAAGATGAGCTTTGAAGAAGGCAGTTATGTAGCTCAATATAAATCCTCCTAAATATAAATTGTCATAACTATTTATATTTGCAAGCAAAGCGACCATAGATGGATCCTACCAGCTAAACCTGGCAAAGCTCAATTTTTATCCTTAATGTACAATGACCCCAGTTATTTTTTATCCACAGCTACGAAAGCACCAAGTGATTTCTATATGTAACTCTACACTATGTAGAAGAATGGTATTTGACTTTGAACATGAAAGAGAACAACATGAGGTATTAATAAAAAAAAAAAACAGAAAGAGTCACTTCTCACCTCTGGATCTTCTGGGAAGATGTTGTCTACCAGTCTCTTGTACCGAGGCCTGAGTGCCCCGCAACAGCCACAAACCCCTGAGGAAGGAGAAAATGGAGAGGAAAAACAAAAACAAGAGAGAAGTGCTCAATTAGGCTTGTGCAGTATGACTGATAGAAATACAATAAATCAGGTCTTTTTCCTTTTTTCTCTTTCTGGTAGTAGTATTAGTCTGCACTCTGTCAGCCAAAGTAATGAGGTAGTCTCAAATCAGCCACATTTCGGTACCGATTCAATGAACACTGCAACAAATGGGCAATAAAAAAGTCATTCCAGTTCAGCAACTAATGACTTCACATTATTGCTCTCACAACAGAAGTAATGGTTGAAAGCTGGAGAAAAATAAGTTACAGAAAATAAACATCAACTTTAACAGAAGTCAAACTGACCTGTCAGCAAGAAAAAAAACACAAATGCAGCCAGGAAAATGGACAAAATGGATTTGTTCATTTTTGTCAGCTGACAATAATCAGGCCGTAATATCATTCATTTAGCAGCATACATAAATATAAACGCATGAACTTACAAATGCATATAGCCTGAGACAAATAAAAAAAATGTGTACAATAGAAGGTGACTTCATGTCAGCTTTTAAAGAAATTCCTATACACACATTACGCCTGCGTCATGCGGTACAGGTATGACATAATCACTCAAGCTTTTGTTTTTAGCATTAAAAAGATTTATCAAACCGAAACTTTATGTCACAAAACACATGTCAAATTAAGGCGATTCTGTGCAAAAACACTTCAGGACACCAACATATGGAAGGAATGTGGTCACCAGACAATTACAGTGACAGCAATGCCACTGAGATGAAACAGGCACACACACGCACACACACACCTCGCTTTCTCTCAGTCAAGACAGCCTTAAAGAGAATGATGCAGCACGAAGTACGAACTGTGAACAGTGATTTTTTTCTGACTTTGCACTGAGGAGAAAGCAAGCCAGGCAGAGAGGCAGAGAGCTGACATGATTGGTTGAGGGAATTCAGCAGTGATGAGTCATAAGGGAGACCCTGTGAAAATGAAAAAGGGACACCCTCCAAAATTCCCAAATTACGCTTTTACCTTTGAAGCATACGTGCATTTTTCCCCCCATCTTACTTCCTTTAAACTCACCGTGTGAGTTTTAGAGTCATAAAGCTAGACGAAAAAAGTAGGTCATAATGCAGTCAGCATTGCAGGCAAGTAATGAATGGTTCTCTGACACAAATAGAGACAGGAGGTATTTACCGTTTATTAAAAGAAAAGAAAATCAGTGCACTAAGAAAGATTTTCATCTGCCCTTCCTTTCTCCCAACGTCATCTTCTTCCCTTTTCTTAACTTAAATTAAAAAGTGGTTTATTAATCATTATTGTTGCTGCTGTTACAAAGACTGAGCAACGTCTCATGAAACGGCAGTAAAAAAAACATTCTGAGCACACAGACAACATTATTAGCGGTCTATTTGCTACACCTTTGCAATAATGGCCTCCATTCCATTTATAGACCATCTCCCAACTCAACACCAAGTCAATACATTTTTTTTTAAACTACTACCAAAAAAGCTATTTTCTGTTCTTCAAACAACACCATCATCAACACTGCTCACGCTATGCCAGAACTGACAAATATGACTTGCAAAAAAGCCTATTTATTTGGACGTGACAACATTTCCCCTTGTTAAATAAATGGTAAGTGATTATAATCACCATGCATTGGTGTTAGCAACGTATCTATTAAGACAAAGACGGGAAATATTTGTTCATAACGAGTCATATCTGTATAATAACGTATTAAGATATTACTTGGTAAATATCAAACCATGAGTGTGTAACACCCACAATATAACCACACAAGATATCGCAATACCATGTTGTATCAATTTTTTCCCTCATCCCTAGTGTCTTTGTTAGTACAATCATGACAGGAAATGATACCTAATTGTGTAAGCAATCGTCTTCATTGGGACATGTGTTGCTGCTTGAAAAACTTCCCATCACAAGAAGTTGTTGGAAGTCAAATATGTGTGAGAAGAGGTCATGCATTACCAAAGTTAATTATAAATGGACACCTTTCAAGCCTGAAATGTAAGACACCTGTACTCCCACAGAAACAGGACTATCCAATCTAGCACTTAATTGGCACAACAGGTGGCAAAAATAACAAAATGCACAGTCCACCCTCAAGAATAAATCATCAAACTGTAAAAATCAAGGAAACAAACATCAGCCAATGCACCTGAGTCACTGATGCTATCCCTAACGCTGAGTCCCTTCTCAAGACAAAAGCAAAGTTTTGGGTGGAAAATGATTTATTCCCAAGAGAAGTGCATGCATGAGGGTTTTTTTTTTTCAAAGCACAAACATATCAAAGTCATATAGTATAACAACAGAAAAATTAAAAACAAAATATTTTCACACACTTTGTCTTATCTTGCTTTTTTGGCCCACACATTTAACATTTTAAATTAATTCCCAGTATTTAAAAAAAAAAGAAAGAAAGAAAGAAAATGAGTGTTGAGACTATTTAGACTTCTGAGCACTGCTGCTATAGAGATCGTCATTTAGACCAAGCAACAAGGCTGTGTATCAACATTTAGTAGCCTTCTGCTACATCATCAGTGACCCACGCCTGGCAAGGCAGCTGCAAGAACAGATAAGATGTCCCTAAAAGACCTTTTAATAAAGTTATCACTTTGAGTACTAAAAGCACGTTTTTCAAGACTCATGTGTGCTCTCTAAAAGCTATGTTGAACTCGGTAGGAGTTGTCATCCCTGTGCTCATCTCAGGGAAGTGTGAGTCTACTCGTAGCACTTCTTCTTTCCTTTATCACTTCAAACACTAATGAGGCCTCTGCAACTCTCCCTCCCTTCCTGCACCCACCTAAACTCCATCCACCTCCTGTTCACATCCTTGCTGTATTGGCTCAGGGCATGAGTGTAGGAGTCAACACTGAATTAAAAAAAATACAGTGGGTCCCCAGTCTCCAGAAGAAAGGGTACCGGACAGACAGAGAATGGGCAGGAGAATGAGAGAAAGACATATACAGAGATGGGAGTGTGATGGGGGAGGTGAAATGAGATGTGCTGAATGAGTCACAGATTAGTGCTACTTATTGCATCTGCTCTGTCCAGGACAAATCTGTCCTGTCCTCTCTGTCAGCTGCACATAAAAAATTTTTGGGGAAAGTCATTTCTAAATAAACTAAATTATGTAATATATTTGCATGCTATTTCACACACTTGTGGTGCAGCATTTGGATATATCCTGCCTTTTCCCTCCTTTTTAAAAAAATGTAACCAGTTCTCTTTACTTCAGTGTTAGATCAACTGACAGCTGAACAGTTTTTTGTAACAACACCAAACAGCATATTTGTTTCTACAACTCAAAAAACTTGATGAAATTGGCTCAAAGGGGCCAATTACACCCACAGGTCTTTATAACACAAAATTAAACTACCGCCATTTAAAACATTTACATATTCTGCTTGCACTCTAATTGTAATGTGTGTACTGCAATACCACTTCTCTGAGGAAATTTCTCCAGCTGATTCGCTGGCACAGAAATTCCTGTGATGTTTCAAAGTTGTGTTCAGTTTCTGTTATAAGGAATGAGGGCTGTTTTGTGCTTCTGCTAATGATGGGTTAAGTTAGGGAGAAAAAAAACTTAGAAGGCAAAACAAAGTGGGTGCACAATGATATGCTCGACAGTGGTGAAAAGCACAAAGCAGGGGGTCTCACGACATCCACCCACTCTGCGCTGCAAGGTGACAACACATTTATGGGCTGGACACCGAGCTCCTCCACACAGACTCAAATAAGGAATAAAACCTACACAGCAAACACTGTGAGCAACACACTGACGAGCTTGAAACACAGGAACAATAAATCACTTGTAGCTCTAACACTAATACAATCTATCGCTACTAATTGGATGTTAAGCTACACAATCTTCCAGCATGAAGTTATGAGTAGATATATAGACACCTGTAAGGGTGGGGGGTCACCATCCTTCAAATCGCCACAGGAAGAAGCCAGCCAATCGCAATCTATTTTTATCCTCGTAACAATGGGCCGGTACATTAACAGATTACACTCTCCATTTCCGCCAGGATATCAGCTTAACATTTCCACATTACGGTGAGAGAGAAATGGAGAGAAGGGAGGACAAAACTGCACGTGGAAGTGAGAAAAATAAAGGCAAGCAAAAATACATAGCTACAGAAGACATGTTTTTGCATGATAATAAAAATTTTTGAAAATAAAACAGAAAAAAGGAAAAAAATCCTCCACCCACTTACACAAACACCATGAGGTGTTAATAACTGCACTGTGGGTCCCACGTATCAGCTGTAGACACTAGTGCTAAATAAAAAATAAATAAATAACAGGAATTATCTCAAAGGATGCTACAAAAACATACATGTGAATGCACAAGGTGGTGCATGACGCTTTACGCATCTTGCAGCGTCATCTGCACCTGCTGTCCCAAATCTGCTCTGTTGTGCCTGAAGTCACATGGCGGATAAGAGAGAATAAAAACAGTCCTGACACCCAGCAACAACAATATTTAACACACTTAATATCTGCCTGTGTGTATGGAGGTGTGCGTATACTTGGGAAACAGAACTGCAGGTGCACATTCAGACCTCACCTTCACCTAGGGTCATGCAAAGCGGTGGTTTCGAAGGCCAACGCTGACACACAGGCATACAGTGACCTTGCTGTAAATATACATACTTCCCCAAGAAACACATCACTTCTCATGAGGGTTACAAAGCAAGCTGCCCTTCAGGGGTGTCATTACATAAGAGGGAGGGGGGAGAGAGACAAAGTCCTGCTATTTTTACATCAGCAAACATCTTCAAACGTTGTACTCACACAAAGAAATGCAAGCACACAGCAGAATCTGGCAACACGGAGAGCAAACGAGAAACAAGGAGAGCGTAAGCAAATAACAAATAATGAGCAAGCCCCTTTCAACAGCTAACCAGTATGCACAAACGCTGTCACTGAGTTTGGGAATACTGTACAGCAGATGAGGAGAGGAGCAAAGTACATATCATAGAGAAGAGGGTGACAGCCTTTTGGGAAGTGTGACAGGGAATAAAAATATTTGGGGATGACATGAAAACTACTCAAATGTCCTGCTTATATATAACCATAACACTCCACCATACCTGCCCACCATATCGCTTAGGTATGTTTGAGGTACTGGAAAATATGGAATTTCATAAGGAAAACATCATATACATCAGTTTTTCAGCCAATTAAGCCAAGAGCCAGATTCACAGCACACATTCGATCAGTGTGGGTGGAAGGAAACATGGCTGGTGTAATCCGACCAACACACTGATGCCTAGACCCCGCTGCCAACAAATCTTTATAACACAAGCCTGGTCCAACACACTATGAATCCCTTAAACCTGCACAGACGCTATAAGCTGAGCACACTGTACAGCCTTCAGTTTGAAGCGCTTGTGTTAAAAATTCACTCCAAACCAAAACCTTACTCCATCAACAGTCTGCAATTCAAAGCAAAGCTGGCTACATTTTTAATTAACACTAATCAATTAACTATATATCAACATGCCCCAGTAACATCAGAGCCAAAATAAATGTCAAAAACCATCTGGGAGATTTTATCAAATCTAAAAATGATCTTATCAGAGCTTTTCTGTTTTTAAAGAAACATAATTTAACACATAGTATCTAAAATACTGAAGAATCATAAATATATGAACACAAGGTTATAACACAAACACCCAAAGTTAACCAGAGTTAGAAAATACATAATACACTGACAGAGAACACACCCTGTTAACACCAACTATAACAGAAGGAATCATTATCAGTGATAGTTAGGAGTAAATAAGTGTCTATTACCAAACATAAACATCTTCAAAGCAGTCCCCGTGTAATCTATTACTGTAATGTAACAGTGAGTATCCTTTTAAGTGTCCAAGTTCTCATAACGCGCTTTCAGGAGCTGCTACACTCTAGTCAGAACTGCTTTTTATCGCAAGGAAGCCGAGAAGGAAACATCTTTGTAGAATGTAGGAAAACAGGCTAAACAGCGGATGCCTGATATTACTCACATGTTTATACAGCCCAGAATGCACAGACCAATACGCAATGGAAAAAGGATTGTTAACCTTACCGTACATTAGTCGTGATGTGGAAGTCGCTCACTACGGCCGTTTATGTTTTCTTAATGCAGCTTCAGTTCCTCATGCAGACACACTGCTGTGCCTAGAGGCACTGAAAATGCACACAAACACACGCACCGCTCAGCCTGGGATAAATGCCTGCACGTGTGCTTGGAGCTAAAAGGCATATGAATGTGCACCGTGATTGGTGCAGAGGCTGGCTCGCTGCTATGAGTTACACACGCACAGTCTCCTTGCCATGCAGGCACACACACAGTCATTCACACACTTGCGCACAAAAAGGGGCTGAGAGGCAACGTCAGAGGAAAGCGTGCCGTGATGACCTTGGATTTTCCCATTCTTCTGCAACAGTGCTCCTTCTTAAAGGGGGCAGTGCAGATTTTGACATGCAAGCGTGCATACAAGCACACCAAACTCACTTATAATCTAGCTTTCAATTGCAGAGGGGAAAAAAGGCAAGGACTGACAGAATAAGAGCGAAATGTGCACCACAAAGATGAAAAGGGAGAATACCTCCTTCCCACACAACCCTCTCGTCTCCCTCTCTCCACCCCCTGCCAGCATCACTCTTGCCCTCCTCTCATCATTAATCTTCCCCTCTTTTCCACTTTACTTAAATTCAGCTTTTGCTTCTGCACTTATGCAACCTTCTGCCATACTTCCTTACAGTAGGAAATGTGCGATTACATAACCATGTGTACTGATATTTGCATAAACAAAAGCAAATAACCATTCCTTTTAATGAAGTGACAGTTTACGTTTTCTCTTCCAGGTTTCATTCTCTAAAAAAAAAAAAAAAAAAAAAAAAACAGCAGATAAATTCAACAGTAGGGCTGGGCCATATCATACCATTTATGGTAATACCGGTATAATGCTGGGCAACGGAAAGAAAATGAAATATTGCGATTGAATATGGGTAAAACACGCATGCGCAGTGCCTTTGTTTTCATACGCACATGGCGGAAAAAGCACGGCGGCGACAGAGAATGAGAAGGGCAAAAGCGGATCATTGAATGAAACGGATGAACCAGAATTGGTTTGTAAAAATGCTGCAACTTCAGTGGTGTGGAACTGGTTTAGCTTTTGTCCATCAGATACACACCAAAGCACTATTTTTGGTAGAGCATGCTAGCGGCCCGTCGTTATTACCGTGTTGTCTGGAAAATACGGCACACTTAAAATCGATCCTTTGATTTTTCTGAAAATTTACAGTGCCCCTTATAATCCCATGTGCCTTACGTATGAATTCTGGTTGTGTTTACTGACCTTGAAACTATTTTATGTGGTACACGGTGCTCAAAAATCGGTCAAATGCTTTAGTACGACTTTGCTAAGCTACAAACCCGCACCGCTTGATGGATTGTCGGAGCATTATGGCTACCATAGTCAGGAGCCTCGCGGAGTGATGCGTACTGTGCTTCAACATAATATTACCGCATTGTGTGTGTATAACCTCTTTTTAAGTTTTGCGGAGATTACACATGGTTATGCTGAGGATATGTCGGCCAATTTCCACTGGAAATGCCTTTTGATTAAACTGTCAGCAAGGAATTAGCATTTGCACTGTTAAATTTTTTATATAACTTTAATGCACATAAAAAACAGCGGCTTGTTTAAATGAAAATGCATTGATGGGGTTGTTTTTGCACTAATAAAGTTGTGGAGTTGTAAAGTAATTTGTCTAGTGTCAATTATATCGTCAGTTATATCGTTATCGCAAATTTTCTAATGTATATCGTGATAAATATTTTTGGTCATATCGCCCTGCTCTATGCAACAGTGCTCGCTTCCATCTCACGAATGGCAAAGCTCATCAACATGAATGCGCCACAAAAGCAGAACTTTTAAATGAATCCTACCTTTTTATAACTATTACCACAAAGTCATTAAAAAGAGATACGATCATCATGTAATTTGTTCTAATGCACAAATTTGCAGCGGTTTGATCAGAAACCTCACAATACTGCAGTGCACTCATAATAGCTCAAATGCGCACTTATTATGTATTAGGTGCTCAGTCTCTCTGGTTCGCAGTTTTCACAGTCTTCTAAGACGATCTTATAATGAACTAAACATCTAAAATAACAACATGTTAGATGTTTCTCTCTTATGTGAAATAGTAGCATCTCACAGGGTTTTAGAATGCAAAGATCCATCAATCAAGCTCAGTTCTGCAATTCCCAAAAGTGCACCATTGATTGCCAATGAAATCAGCAGTTGTACAATTAATTGAGGTTGGCAATAAATTGATTGTAGTAATAAATAAAATCTGCCTTGGTAACTGGGCAACACTGTTTAGCAGCACCTTGTATTATTAACTGTGAACAATCTCAAGCAACTTTGAGAGAGGCAGACCCCAAATAATAGTTTCCATTTTCACAATGACTTATTTTTAAGTAATGTGAATTTGGGAAGTATGGTAAAAAAAAAAAAAACAGCTATTCAGTGACACTAAGCAGGGTCCCAAAGACCACAGGGGAGGTGATGTTGTCACTTACCCTTGCCAACGCGATGGTCCAGAAGGGTACGACAGTCCAGTGCCAGCCTCTGAGTGGCCGGGACATCAGGCGGAGGCAAAGGCATGGTAGGCAACAGACACACACACTCAGACAAACACTACTCCTTTCATAGATACAAAAACCTTTCTTCCTAAATCCAAACGTATATAATATAAACAAAACTTGGTTTCTTGTTTAACAGAACTTGGTTTCTGCTCCTACACATAAAAGCTAAACTTCCATCCCAACACAAACACTCAAGCCTAGAAACAAAACTTCTCCAAAAACTTTAAAATAAAACTAAAATTCACCAAGACACCCCGCTGAACACCAACTTGTATGTCCTTGTCACACAGCTTCCTTGTAATGTATGCCGCTGCATACACAGGTTGTCCGCATTAACGAAGAGATTAGTGATTAGTCCTTCTATAGCAGCTCTGCTCCGTGTGCATCCCTCTCATTAATAAACATCTCACTGACACAATGGACCCCACTATCCAGCCAGGACTGCTCGCTGGGCGAGAGAGGGAGAAAGAAAGAGTAGGGTGGAGAGAAGCAGGGCAAAAGGGGCACTGTGGGATAGCCATTCAGTGAGTGGGCTTGAGATTCAAGGAATGCAGCCATGGATGTCAGCTATGGATGCCAGCACGGGCAAAAGGTCTGCAGGGGATTTTTGGTGCAAGTTCACACACTTGGCTGCAGGACCAGATAGATCATCCAGCCGAGAAACAACAATGGGAAGCTTCTATAACAAAAACTTTCCTTCTATCTGATAGCAATGGTTCATCGTGGAGTGTATGTTTATTTGTGTATGCATTTTGGGCTCCTTTTTTTGGTTCAACTTCATGTGGAGGACATGATTTATTACTCTCGGCAGTGATGGAGCAGGTGTAAAATAGCTTGCCGTTAACGCACCTGACATGCTGAATATCAGTCACAAGGAGGCGTTGCTTTTCCAGGATCCAAGACAAGGGCAGATGGGTGGTACTTAAGTCCTGAGTTGAGTCTCCACCACTGCTTCGAAAATCAGGAAAGCCGCTGGATTGTCTTCGGCCTGCTGAAGTTGGAATGCCCAAATTAGCGGAAGCACTAATATATACTGCTAACACCGAGTATTTCCAAACCTATAATTTTCCCTCATCGTTTTCCTAGCCAGTGACAAGAATATGGTGAAATTATCCTCCAGCATCTGGACAGAAATGCGAAATCAAGAGTTACCGGTTAAATAATAACACGTTAGCATTCCCATTGAACAACCATTTTCTTCTACAGCACTCCAGTACATTTCCTTGATTTCTTTTAAGTTTAGACACAAACTTGTCTCTACTAGGTGTAACAAGCCTAACTCTACGATTCAAATGTAGGCATAGCTCCTAGCGAAGTATGCTAACGTTAACGTGGCTAACTATATCTATAGCCCCCCGTTATTTATTAATGTCGGAAAACAGTTTTTGCTTACCATGAATTAAAAAACAGTTAAATCCCAAAAGTATGAGGCATGCGGACAGGTAACGGTGGACAACTTAACTAAAGTTTAGCTACGCCGGGACATCATTTACTTAGCCAGACGGCTAGCAGAGCAGTTGCTCCTGGCTAGCCGTAAATATGGTGACAGCCCACCACTCGATTGAGCCTTTAGTCATGTTAGAGCATGTACAATTCAGACAGGACCTGCCCCTGTCTTTGAATCACTGGATAAATACTGAGAGGGAAAAACATGATATTTAAACAAAGGGTAAGATTCTGAAAACATTATAAGAAATAATACAGATTTATTGGAGTACAGAAAAAATACAGTACTAGGCGTAAAGTTACTTAATCTAATAACCTAATTTAATTTAGTCTAGTGAATGTTACTGATGTTGCAAAGCAGCTGGTAAGATTATAAAAGTCAAGAGTACACTGGTAGTCATTATACATGACAAATATTGGCTTTTTGTCTCCAGAGAAGATGCCAATACAAATAATCTGAATACAAATTCAAACGCCATATAGTGTTTAAATCAACTCTTAAAAAGGTTTTCTATTCAGCGCTGGACTCCACTGGATGATACACTACCTTTCTTATTTCTTGTGCAATTCCCTTGTAAATTTTTGTCAATTTACAAACAGTGGGACTGATAAAGGCTCCCTAATCTTACCTTTTCCGTTTACATATAGAAAAAATCTTTTAAAGAAATGAAATGTGGATGCTATGTGTTTGATGCATTTTCCAGCTGCGGATGGGGCATCCTGCTTTCCAATAGTCTTTCATTCTACCAGTTGGTGGAACCACTGAGTAAAGTTTTTTTTTTTTTGACATTTTAAAGCTTGTTATCGTCCATAATCACTCTTTCACTTTAAGTTTAACATTGCATTACAAATATTAGGAAGTGAACATTAAACACGTTACTTTATCTGGCACCTTGTCAAAACTTGGTGCTGCCATTCACTCCTCAGGATCTTTTAGCCCTACTGTGCCATCAGTGTTTCATGTGGTGTTAGTTTTGAATAACATTTAAATGAATTTAATTACATTTAATTATTCAAATGCTCTGCAATATATGGCCATAGTGCAGGTTATGAGTCCAAACAGTTTGATTAGGTGCTTGTACAGCTTTTGAAGCGAGCCTTGAGGTCTGAGCATGGAAGCCTCTGTAAACAGCATGGGAAATCGATGCAAATACTGGTGGCTTACCTGAAGCAGTGTGTGTGCTGAGGTCCTATGCTGCCTGCTGATGACAACTGTTTTCACCTTATAGGTGAAACATTCAGGTACTTGTAATAAGGAACTGGGTTTGCTATGCCATATGGGCCCTCAATCTTTGGGGGTGGGGAGATCCATTGAGAAAAGGGGCCGCCTTCTCAAAGTATTGTTTGACATCTGTTTGTTTTCAGGCTGCTGTTTGTGAGTGGGCAGTAGGTATACTTATCCTGACGCCAAAACGAAATGGGTTCATGAAGTTGCCATTTCAGTAAGTACTTGTAACTAATAGTAATTAGTGTATTTTAGATAAAATTCCTAATAAAATACTAAAACATTTGAACTTTTCACCACCATAGAGAGAATTCAAGGACTTGAGTTAAGGGCTTGGGATGATGATGCCTCAGTTTCTGGATATGAGGCGTCTTAGTTGGAGACAAACAGTACTCTGAGAAGCAGGCTATGTTCTCAACAGATTTCTGTGGTTGATGAAAATTGTAAAATGTCAGTGAAATGCTACTTTAGAGTACTCTCTGTAATGCTTTGACCCCTGCTGACCTGTACACTTCCTTACGTTAAAGAGGTTTGTACAACTGCCAGAACTTCACACACGTGTCAGAGCTACACTTCAACGGACAGAAATAGCTCAGTGTACAACATATGCGCGATCCTTGGCACACAGTCAGGCTGTTAGGTCTGTTCTGGTGTTCTGGTTCTGTTGCTGGTTTAGCTTTAGTTATCTCATTAGTGTGTAGCCAGAAATGTTAGTCGTAATGCTAATTATATTCTGAGGTTTTGCCCATAGTGGACTAACTCCTAGTTAGGTGTAAACAAGTTTACTGTTCAATTCAATCAGAGTCACAAAAGAAAACCACAGACTGAACAGGTAAAGTAGATTAACAATCACAGACATTTGTATATACAGAATATCAAAGGCTGGGTCATTACAAGGTGATCTGCACTCATCTTCACTTTACTCCTTCCCCCTTGTTGTTTGTTGTGACATTTTAGGAGCAAACATACTTAAAGGTGCCTTATTTCAAGTGTCAGAGAGCTTTGTTGAGCAGTTAAAGCAGTACTAATTGCCTTAGACCTGGCAGCTATTTTTAGTTGTACCATAATCAGCAAGAAAGGTCTGAGCCACAGCGTCACAGTGGGACAGATGGAGACTCATTACATCGGTCTTAGGGGTTTTGCATGTTGCCTGGAAACAATTAGCAAAGCAAGTCTGAAAAACTTTAACCAGCTTACAACAATAATGACCATAAGCCAGCTGGAGACATCAACCCAGTAAGGGATTCAATCATCACAGATCTCGTGCTTTTCTTTGCTTCTTTAACCTATTGCACACTCAGTATTACCCTGTACAGTTTGTGTGGATGTTACCATGAAACCTGTTAAAAGCAATAAATATATCCATATCCGTACGACTCTGCATTATTGTATCAACATTATAATCAATCCGGTCCTTTTGTGTTGTATATGTTGCAGTTTCTTCTGCCCTCTTGGGCATCTCTCTCTTAAAAAACACATGTTTAATGTCTTTTTAGCCAGGTAAATAAAGGATATTTACAACTGACTTTGCCAAAATCTCTTTGCAGCTTCTAATTTGCGATAGGGATATTCTTTCTGACTCAAAATGTCTCGATATTATTCATGAGAGATACATTTGACATATGTTTGACAACTTATAAGCTAACAAGTATTTACAACAGTTTAAATACAGGCAGTTTTTCAGAAATACCAGAAATTAGCTTATGACAGTTGATCACTTTTTGGCACAATGCTGACCCTGCTGAAGGTGTCTTTCTATTAAAAGGGAGTTTTTCCTTCCCTCTGTTGCCAAATGTTTCTTCACAGGCGGTTGTGTAATTGTTTCTTTTTTCTTTCTAATATTATAGGTTTTACAATATAAAGCACCTTGAGGCAACTGTTGCTGTGAATTGGTGCTATATAAATAAAACTGAATTGAATTGTGAAAAAACAAGTCTTTCTATTGTGTAACAATAACCAACCTCATATATGATAATACATAAGAAATCCAAGCAAAATATTATGTTGGTATTGCTCTTGGAGCAATGTGTTCATCCATCAGAATATAATTTAACAATTTACTTCATAAGAATGAAAAAGAACAGAAGATTTGCTGACTGAAGTCTTACCAGATGGAGTGTTTGTAAGAAATATTGTATTTATATAGAAGCATTGTCAGTAATTCAGGGTTAGAAAACAAATGGTAACTAGAGAGCTCTGTATTTCCAACACTGAGCTTCAGCATTAAATGTGGAAATGACTCATCTTCACACAGACACACGCATAGCAACCAGAATTTGTGTTATCATGGGAAACAGTATTTGATGATTTTGTATTAAAAGCTAGAACTTGTTCTTTAAGTTCAAATGGGTAATTTTGGTAATTCATAAGATAATAACATGAAATTTGTATGTTTGCGTTTTGTTATGAAAATCTGAACCTTACAAATAAAATGTTAAAAACAAAGAAGAGCCTTGAAATTTGTATTTAGACAGATGTGGAGTGACTTTGTACACCTACTCAGAAACACTTGGATTAAAATGTTTAGCAAAGGCAGCTTCATTGCCTTTTATTTGCTGAAGCACCTTGGGCTCCTGCTGCCAGGTGGGAGATGATTCAGTTTCCTTGCTCTCGCATTCAACCTCGCTTTGCCTTTTAGGCATTGTTTTTGCCTGTGCACCGTATGAAAGGAATTTGTCACCCCCGTGTCTGTAATTTCACAGACAGGTAGTTTAGTAACCAGAAGCCCAAAGGCATGAGGCAGCACTGCTGTTTTATTATTATTTTTTTGCACATTACCAGAAGTAAAACAAAGAGTGTATTAAAGTGCTATGTATCAATGCATTAATGTTTCCCCTGCTTCAATAAGATTTGTTGACTTGACCAAATGAGAGCGCGCTGCCTTTACCTTGGTGTTATCCTGGTGCCAGTGACCTCGGTTTTACAGGCCAGTAAGAGTGGCCGCTGACTAATTAATCCTCTTTGCACTCTTCACTCCTGCAGCTCTGCTTTGTGGCAGTTCTTGACATCATTTCAAAACAGTCCAGATGGTGACCTGCAGTCCTGAAAGAACAACTCCATGAGTCTCGCCAGGCCTGTATGTCGCTGTCCGCATCAGTGTTGGATATGGCATTGCAACGAGGGCTGCTTCAAGTTTCAGTTTTCCTTTTATAGGTTGTGTCTTAAATATCAAAGCCAATGAAATCAACAAAAATGGATTATGATGAGCTGGATGCACGTATACAATGGCAGAAACTAGGTATTGTCAGTGGATGCACTATACGGGAAACGTTACAGGTCAGTTGTGTGGTTTACAATCCTTTTGCTTTTTTTTTTGGGGGGGGGGGGGTCCTTTGACAGATTGTAGCTTACGGGGAGCTTATTGTCCGCTTGGGACAGCTGAAACTGCTGAAAGAGGAATGTCAAAGGGATTCTTCTGCATCCCAGAAACTGTAATGTTTGTAATGTTCAAAAACAAATAAAGATGCACACTTAATACTATACCTTATTACTCATCTAATATGATGTGTTTCAGCATATCCAGTCTGTTCTGTGCAGATACATGATCTTGGTGAGAATCAGCCCGGTGGCAGTAGACTGCGAGTGGGTGGGACAACAGCATCCAGAGCCAGAAGGACCTGGAGGAGTTTAACTCTGAGCATTAACCAGCTCAGGTCTAAATCTGGCCAGATAATTCGTTGGAAAGCTGCCTTTCTTCTGGCACACACTGTGTAAACACATGGAGCCGACCAGGTGGCCCTTTCTGGCGTGGTTGAATGTGTGCAGCATAACAAATTTTATCTAAAAGAATTAGGAACTCAGACAGATTTGTTACTCAATATATATAGTGCATAAAGACCTTTGATTATTAAATCCTTCACGCGGGGTATTCAGATGCATCAAACTGTAAAAATCCTTTATATTTAGCATTTTATGATAGTAGATGCATCAGTGGCTTTGGTACAGTAAGCCACACAAAGTTCCTCTGTATAAAAGTCTATCGATCAAATTCCCTTTTCCTCATTTATTCAAACAAATACTCACATTGCAGGTCATTCATAGTGAAATGTTTCTGTAAGACAAATTCATATTAGGCAAAATTAGGTAGATGAAAGATGAAAGTGAAAATGAATTAAAGTGGGTTTACTTTACATGTTAATTACTGGCCATAATGTCCAGTTATCTGTTTGAATTTAGTTTTCTACTTTGACTTGTCTGTCAAAACAGCTTCCAAATCTGCTATATAAATAAAGTTGTAATTATTATTATTATTATAAAACTTACTGATGAACTCTGTTTTTTTAAGCAATAACACCAAATCTGGTCCTTACTGACTCCCCTTTTCCCTTCACGTTCCAGGATCCTACCTGCTCCTGATCCAATACCAACAGCTGAGGTCAGCTGAGGTCACCACCATGGTGACCTTCGCTAACACAACACAGGTCTCCCCCATGGGGCTGTGTGACCTGCCCTGTGTAACCCCCACCATGTCCCCTGGCCTGCGGCGGAAAAAGATGCTGTGGCAAAACGCAGTAAAACACATCATTATGCAGCAGGAGCTCAGTGCCCAGGTGATTGAGTTTTAGATTGTTGTTTTTTAGGCTGTGTCTGTCTGTGTGGAGCTCTGGCCTTATGATGCACTTTTTATACTGCATTCAAAAGTGTACCTCACTAATGGCTATAAAGCACACATGAAATTTATGTTTCTTTTCAAAATAAAAGCTATTACTCTTACCATTACAATCTAATGCGCTCTTACCATTATGCATATCTAACGTGTGTTGAAATGGTTTTGGCATTTATATTTCAAAAATGATTCACATTTACAATAGACATGTGATAATAAAGCAAGCCTCACAAGATCCTTCTAGAAGCAAGTCTCAACATTCAGCATCCATAAAGGTAACACTTCTTCATTTTGGCTTGCTTGCTGTTATGCTTTTGCACACAGACTCATTCTATCCCCATGTGGCAAATAAGAGACGAAAGCAAAATAAAGAAAGTTACAAGTGAAAAGAGACAGGTGTGTAGCAGCTTTGTACACCTACTCAGAAACAATTGGATTTAGGTTTTTAGCATTTTTTGCCTTTTTTGTTTGCTGAAGCACCTCGGGGTCCTGCTGCCAAGTGGGGGAAGATTCAGCTTCCTTGCTTTCAGACTCAACCTTGCTTTGCCTTTTAGGCCTTGTTTTTTTTTTTTTTAACCTGTGCATGGTTTGAAAGGAGTGTCTCAACCCTGTGCCTCTTAATTTCACAGACAGATACTTTAGTAACCAGCGGCCCAAAGGCATGAAGCAGCACTGCTGTTTTATTATTATTTCTACATCATAATAGGGGTAAAAGTAAAAGAGTATTAGAAAGATATGCAATGAATTAATGTTTCTCCTGCTTCAAAAGGATTTGTTGACTTGGCTAAATAAGTGAGCGCTGCATTTACCTTGGCATTGGCCTGATGCCAGTGACCTCGGTTTTAAATGCCAGTAAGAGTGGCTGCTGACTAATTAATCCTCTTTGTGTGTGAATGTGGCTGTTTTTAGACTATCCATGTAAGTGTAATTGTTATTTTTGCATGCTGAATCTTGTCTACCCTGATTTGCCAAATAAGATATAATAGCCTTGTAACTTTTTTGAATGAAGGATCCTGTTTTTATCCTTTGACAGTTGGGTGTTGAACCAGCACGCAAAATCTTTGTGACAGATACCTACATAGAGGAGATCAACAGGCAAATCCGCAGCAAAGCCTCACGTGGGGTAACAAAGCGCCGTTCTTCCACGTTCAGAGTCCATCCCTTGGTTCGCGATTCCACCAGCACCGGGGCTGCTTTTAACGACTACTCCAGCGACGCTGACTTCTTCGTCCACTGGGGTCGAACTGTCTGTGGTGTCTACATACCCACGCTATTGCACACCTTCAAGTCCCACGACCTGGAGAAACTCTACCAGCAGCACTCTTCCACCCAAAGACGTAATTCTCTGGCCATCACCAACGTGATAGACGTGGTGGCCAAGCTGCACATGTTGGTTCTGTACCTGGCATTGGCACCGGAAGCTTCCACAGACACTTTGCGTGGCTGCCTGACGGGCATGTTCATGGTGTTAGCAACAGTTCTGTGCGTCATAGTGTTAACCCACAAAGACTCCGTGTCCCCACAGTGGCTTCACTACGCTGGCCTCGCCAGCTGGTTGTCACAGACCACACAGGTGCTGGGGGGTCTGGTGTACGGACTAGAAAAAGACCCATCGTGGTACCTTTTGTTCACTTTGTTCGCAACATACACACTGCTGCCATTACCTCTGCTGTGGGCCATATGTGCGGGCACCCTGTCCTCAATACTGCACATTCTGGTAGAGATAGTATGCTGCTACACTGATGCTTTGCTTCTGAGAAAGGTGAAAAAAAAAATCCCCTTTGAATTTCCTTTCCTACTGTTACATTTTTAAAATGTGTATCATGCCGATAAATCAGTGATACACTGTTAAGGCTTATGGAAAGTTTGATTTCTTAGACTTTACATCAGTGTTAGGCACAAATCTACAAAAGAAATGTTGAAATTTGAAAGCAAACACTGTTGTAAGTTTTTTAGTAGGATCCAGCCTTTGCTTGGTATGTGTGGTTTCAAAAAGCTAAGCCGATGACCGCTTATGTAAGTCACTCAGTTCACTTGAATTTCAGTAACACATTACCTACCCTGGCTTTAAAGCACACTATGATCTCGTTATTATTATTTTTTAATCTTGTCACCTACGGCATGAATCTTCATTGTACTTCTTGAAAGCTCATGGGTCTCTATTGACATATTAATCAACAAGTAATAAGGAATTAGAAACCCTCCCCCCAAGCTTCAGTCCAGTACTGTTTCCCCAATTTCCCCGTCAAACTTTTTTTAAAGCTTTTTTCTATGAATTAATGTAGTATTCACACTCTTTCGATGCAGGTGTTTGCCAAATGCCTGCTGTACCTGGGGATGAACACAGCTGGCTTGTTCATCCACTACCTGACAGACCACGCCCAGCGCCAGGTTTTTCTGGAGACCCGACGTTGCATTGAAGGACGCCTCAAATTAGAGCAAGAGAATCAAAGACAGGTACAATGAAGATGGGAGCTGTCCTGAAATTTAAAGCCAGATAATTATCTGTGTTATGATGAAAGCTTTGGTTGTATTAACTCACTTCCTTGACTCTCACATTGGTACACTTCTTCACAGGACCGCCTAGTTTTTTCGATCCTGCCTCGCTTTGTTGCCTTAGAGATGATTGCTGACATGAGTGCTATGGAAGATGATCTAAACCCTCAAGAGTTTCACAAGATCTATATCCACCAGTACAAAGATGTCAGGTATACATGCACGAGTTAGTATATTAGTAAATTTGTAACCTTGACTCGTAAGATTTATAAGCCAAGTGGGTTTCACTCTGATTATCAAGTTGCAGGCAAACCTAATGCCATTAGTAAGTGTTTGCTATGTCATTTCAGACTTTTTAATCCTTCTCTCCTTCTTGTAGCATCCTTTTTGCAGACATCAAGGGCTTCACTTTGTTGTCTATGAACCTGTCAGCCCAGGATCTGGTTCGAACCCTCAATGAGCTCTTTGGACGTTTTGACCGACTGGCAGAGGTGAGGGCCTGAGCGAGTCCTTTTTGGTTGATGTAAAACATCTTCCAGCTTCTAATGTCCTTCTTCTTCTTCTTTTATAACAGGAACACCACTGCTTGCGGATAAAGATACTAGGAGACTGTTACTACTGTGTGTCAGGGGTTCCCGAGCCCCAGCGTGCCCATGCCCGTTATTGTGTTGAGATGGGTCTGGCTATGATCAACACTATACGGTCAGTCATCATATCTAAAGACACAAACACAAGTTAATAAAAAAAAAAAAAAAAAATTCACGTGGTTTTAAAATTATGTAAATATAACCTCAGCTAAATAACAAAAGATTAACAAAAAACAAAGCTGAAATGCAGAAGCACTGTGTGAACATTTTAAGTACTCCTTTACTGCTTCCACATGAATTAAGCAGGTAAGTAGCATCCAGATCCTGCTAATTAAGTGCACTTGATTAATTGATGATCAACAACTGTGAGCACCTCAGTAAAAGCAGAGGTCTGGGCAGTTTGCTGGTGTGCAGCATTCAGGTGTGTATCAATAGATTGTGTAACACAATGCTTCTGCTTCAACCTTGAAAAAGGGTCCCCCTTCTTTTTCATATGGGTCTATAGGTATCCATATGAGAGTGTAAGATCCTATTTTTGTTTGTAAGACACGATCACTTTACCTCACAAAATCACCAGGTATGTACGGAAGCAGCTGAACTTCGACATGGACATGAGGATCGGCATCCACTCGGGCTCTGTCCTCTGTGGGGTATTGGGTCTGCAGAAATGGCACTTTGATGTCTGGTCCTGGGACGTGGGCATCGCCAACATGCTGGAAGCGGGGGGCATACCTGGGTGAGCACCAGCAACCATTAGAGAAACTCCTGTCAAGTATGTTACCTGACAAAGATGTGCCTGATGTTTCCAGGCTTTCTGTAAGATAATATTTAAGAAAAGAATAAAAAACATGCTATTTAATTTCTTAATAGGTACATTTGGAGGGGGTATATATTTTCATCTGGTGATGCATTAATGATGATCTCTTGTCTTACATCATCCACAATATTTTTTAATTTCTTTCTGCATGAATTTTGCTTTCTCCCTGAAACAGACGCATCCACATCTCAAGGGCAACTCTCGATTGTCTAGAAGGCACCTACAAGACAGAAGAGGGCCATGGTCGTGATAGGAATGCTTTCCTACGAAAATATAATATTGACACCTTCCTCATCTGCCCTCAGCAGGACAGAGACAAAGTTAACCACATCGAGCCCCCCAAAGTTCAAAAACCAATTCAAACATGGAGTCCGGACATACCTTTTAAGACTGTCGTTGACATGAACAGCGTAAGTGCGCAAATACCAAACAGAAAGGAAGGTGCTGAATTTGGTGCCTTTGGTCAGGTGGTGAAGAATTTGAATCGTATTATCTGAAGAGCTCGGCACATCTGAGACTCACCTGCACTCACCCTAATCAGTCATTTCTATTCTTTTCTTTTAGATTCTAGCTGCTTTTACAAATGGCTCAATGCCCACCCTTTGGCAGTCCAACTCGAGAGAGATTAACAAACGCATCAAGCATGCCATCGAGCTTCGAAGTAGTGAGCGTATGCACAGAGAGCACATCACACCACTGACCCTTGTCTTCAAGGACACAAACATCGAGGACAAGGTAGACTGTAAAGAAAAGAGAGATCCATAGCTGATTTTTAAAGACGTAGCTAAAAGTGACACTTATTTTTCTCGCTTTTGGCCCATCCAGTTCTCCCAGATGAGAGATGAAATGTTCAACTCCAATCTGGTCTGCTCCTTCATCTTGCTTCTGTTTCTCATGGCTGCCCAGGCCCTCATCCCTGCCCCCAGGTAGGAAACTCCAATATGTTACAATCAGTCCTCACTGTTAATTCCACTTATTATGATTCAATTAAGTCATTTTGTACTTCAATTCAGCTTATAGCGTTTTAAATAAATATCAATTCCACATCAGTATAACCAGTATTATAAAAAGAGCTCCCTGTAGTGTTTTTGCCAGACTTTACTGCTATTGTGCTTAAGTTTTTGTTTTTCTTTACTTTGCCGCCACCTGCTGGTATTTAAAAGAATGCACTGACCCATGCAGTCACACTGGACACCTGAACTTGTTTTTTTCTGTTCTACACTGTATTAATATTATTAATATTCATGACTTCACTCACTTTCTTCTTCTTCTTAACCCCCTCTTCCCTCCCCAATCGTAGACTGTTCCCTGCTGTCCTCCAGTTTTCAGTCTTTCTGCTTGCCCACGTGCTGCTGCTACTGGTTGCCCTTGCCGAAGAGTTCAAGTGGACTCCTTCATCACTGCAGCACTTCTGTTGTTGGATTCATGAAAACAACAGTGCCCGTAACCTGTTTACCCTCATAGCGATCTTCATCAACTTTGGGTTGGCCTCTACTGACATGGTGAGAGTCTGAATAACACAAGAGAAGAGTAATTTACATAAACTGCCATGTTCTTCAACATAACTTTTTCCTTTGTATGTCTGCAGTATTACACCTGGTAACTGACCCTTGTAAACCAAATGCACATTAATTTGCATAATCTTCTCTGAAATGCATATGCAAAAAGAAGAAAGTTGCACTTCCCTGCTGATATTTATAGAACACCTGACATGCAAACAGGACAGAGGAGTGCAACAAGTTAAAAAAATGAAGTAAGCACAGGGGTCTTTCGTGTGATGTAAAAAGCCTATTTAAATATAAGAAGGTAGAGGGGTTCTTTTGCAGTGATAAAATTATTTAGTAAACCTTCTTTTTATTAGAAAAAAGCACAAAATTAAGCAAAACCTCATTAAAGGTTTTAAATCGCCAGTTTTAAGAAAGTTTGACTGCCGGTTTATATTTTTTATGCTCTATGATGCAGAACCAGGTTGGAACATTTTGTACTGCTTGCAGGTGTGGTGCATCCTCATGAACACAGGAGAGGCTGACATAACTGAGAAGACTGGCACAGGCTCACGTCCACTCACTGTCTGCACTTACCCTGAGGCAAGCAAACAGTAGTTTAAATTTGGGACAATTATTATAGAGATTTTATGTGATTTCCTGTTGATTTATCCAAATGTCTGTCTTGTATTAAAAATACTAACAATAAATCACAATAAATCTCATTTCAATAAAATGAGGTCATTACTGCTTGTTTCATCTTTCCCAATTTGTTCCCTTTAGATTTTCGTGTTGAGCGGGGTGATTGCCATGGTGACGTGTGCGGTGTTTTTGCGTCTGAACTCCCTGCTGAAGCTGGCAATGCTGCTGCTAGCAGTGGCTGTCTACTCCTACCTCAGCCACCTCACCTTTGTCTCACTCACGCGCCACGATACGCTGCACAGGTCAGTGTATGAGCAGCGAGCAGCATACAAACTGCACAGCTGCTGTAGTTTTACTACACAGTGCTATATTTAAATATTCACCTCTATACACAATTTATGATCAAAAGTTTTGGGCCACACCAGTTAGTTGAGCCAACCTCATCCTACATTAACATCAGCACAAAAACTGTGCACTGGGAGCTTCATGCCATGTGTTCCAAAGCTGAGCATCTCCTTTAAGTGTAATGTGTAGGTATATTTTTGCCCACAGAGTGTATCGATTTTCCTAATATACTTTGTTACAGGTCTCACTATGTCAGAAGAAATGGAATTTCCTTCCTTCTCATGGCCATGTTTATTGTTGCCGTCTTCTATAATGGACGTCAGGTGCTCATACACTTCATTTTCCCAGATTGAACTTATAGATGATCCTGTCACTATAGCAACACTTTCTGGTCTGTGTTATTGAAACTAAAACTGTTTTCTGTCACACAGGACTGTGTTGCAGGTAGATGATGTTCTATCTCGCTGTATCTTTTCTATCCAGTGGGAGGCTACTGCCAGACTGGACTTCCTGTGGCGTCTGCAGGCCCAGCAGGAGGTGGCAGACATGAGGGAGTTGCGGGAACACAATGAGTGTCTGCTATACAACATCCTACCAGTTCATGTAGCTCAACATTTCTTGGACCGGAGCAAGCATGACGAGGTAGCTGAAACACCCCAAAACCTTTAGCCTCACTTCTTTTGACTCATAGTCTGGTCCACAGCAGAATCAGTCTGAGTGACCATCAGTGCTTTGAAAATACTGATTGGACCAATGAATTGCAACCTCTGTCTACGGGTTTCCTTATATTGAAATTGTACAATTAAAATTAACGTTATGTAGTACTTTTTAAAATCTGGCACTTTGCTTTATTTATAATCCGATCATTTTTTAAAAGATCTCCAACCCCACTGGGTGATATGCAGCCCCAAACCATGACAGAACCTCCACCATGTTTTACACATGGCTGTAGACACTCAATGTTATACCGCTTTACCTCCTCAGTACATAGCGACGGTGATTTTAACATAATTTCACATTTGGATTCACCACTTTATAAGACTCGTTGCCATGGATATTCAGTTACTTTCCTCCCTGTTTCCCTTACTTATTAATAGCTTTTTGACAGCTACCCTTCCACTGACACCATTTTTGATCAGGCTTCAGTGAACAGTAGATGGATCCACTGAGGGCCAGGTGCATCTCTCAGGTCCTGTTTCTTCTTTTGTCGTCCAGTTGTCCAGTTTTAAGACACATCATGCACATGCATGCGTTCTTGGTGCAAAAATACTATTTTATGACTGTAAAACTGTGTTATACTTTGCATTTTTCATCAATTCAACTAAACAAATTGGAACAAAGGATGTGGTTTTATAACGTTGGGTGGCTCAAGACTTTTGCACAGTACCTTACCTGACTCAAACAAAGAGGATTTTAAGAAATCACCCATCATGACTCTTCTTTTAGGATCTTTACTCCCAATCCTATGATGAAGTGGGCGTCATGTTTGCCTCCATCACTGGGTTCGATGAGTACTTCGAGGAGAAAGAGTTCAAGCATGAAGGAGTGGAATGCCTCCGCCTACTCAATGAGATAATTGCCTGCTTTGATGAGGTGAGTGTTGGACTCAAAATGATCATATGACAGTGGTTTATTTATGGATTATCCCTTTTGGACCAATTATTTATCAGTTAAAACAAAACAGAGACAGTGTAGTTCAATCCAGGCTGTGGGTTGACACAAGTCCTGATTTGATAAATAGGATAGCCTCTAATTGCATAAGTCAGCTGCTAAACTTGATGTGTAATTTAATCGTATCTTCTAACAAGCTGTTTGAGGAGCCGTATTTTCACCATGTGGAGAAGATTAAGACAATTGGGAGCTGCTACATGGCGGCATCAGGTTTAGCTCCAGATAAACAGGTGGGAGATTTTTCTGTATGTGGTCTTATTTCCTTTTGTCTTATTAGCTTTGCTTTGATTTGTGGTACTTGTTATGATATTATCTCCTTGCATGAAACTGTATGTTTATCTTTGTCTCCTCCAGAAATTGATGGATGAATGGAACCACCTGAGCGAGCTGGTTTTGTTTGCATTGGCGATGCAGGAGACCTTGAAAGAGATTATTAGGAACTCTACTCAACGCTTTCAGCTGCGTGTGGGTAAGAAGCTGCCCTGCCACAGCCCCACAAAAGCACACACATGCGATTTCTAGTGTTGTAGCAAATATCTGAAATTATTGTCTGGGTTTGGACTCATACAGGCATTGCTCATGGGCCCGTGGTCGCTGGGGTGATCGGTGCCACCAAACCGCAGTACGATATCTGGGGCTCCACAGTGAACTTAGCCAGCCGCATGGACAGCACAGGTGTGAGCGGACGCATCCAAGTACCCGAAGCCACCCGAAGGATCCTGACAAATTGGGGCTTCGTCCTGGAGCTGCGTGGAGAAATATTTGTCAAAGGGGTGCGTGGAGACTGACTATGAAGAGTAGTTAAGCTTAAACAAGTGTTGTTTATTTTTAAAATGCCACAGCATTGTGGACTATAAGGTATGGCTCTTAAATCAATGAATGACATCTTCGGAGTTAGGAACTTTATTCTGACTTCCAGAAGGGGGGGAATTATTTGATCTCATTTTGATTTTATTATGTTGCATTTTTTAAGTGTGGGAGAAGCATTTTATACAAAAACCTCAGAGTTTCAGGTGATTCATAATGTGTTGCTTTGGCTGGATCCTACTAGCTGCTCTAGAGGTTTCTGTTCGATAAACCATCTCAGTTATCCAGCAAGCATAAAAACATGTTGCCAGCAGCGAATTTATGTTGAGAAAGTCTTCATTATCATACAAATTTTGTAAAATAACCTCTGTGTTTAGCCTAACTGTGACAATATACACATCTTCACTTTTTGATCTATGTTTTTCATTGTAGGTAAGTGAGCACCAGGGGAAAGTCCGCACCTATTTCATCAGGACCATGCGCAGTAAGATGACAGATGGCCGCCTGGCAGGGCAGACAGGAGGACGCATGACGCTGGCAGAGGTGGTGTTCAGTCTCGTCCAGGCCAGACACAAGGAGAAGATGAGAGAGGGCAACGGGAGGTTCAACCGGACTCCCTCCAGACTGCAGCGCTGAGGAGACTGTCAGGGTCAAATGGCTGCACGTAGGCCAGGACACACTGCAGCCATATTCCTTTAATGCTTTGCCATAACTGAATTAGCTTCACAGACAAAATACTGAGCTACCTGTGGCAGGAGCCCAATCCTGTTTAAGCCTTTATTCTTATTTCTTCCAAGACTGCATCATGCCCATCTTTTTTGGCATCTCAAGCAAATTTTGGACAGGTTAATAGGAATTTATAGGAAATCATCCATGCTCATATTTCTTGACTTCTGGACCCATATGTTCATCTTTGCATGACACACCGAGTGGTATGTGGTCTGAATTTTAGTTGGTTAGGAGTTAACTGTGCTATTTAATCAAAGTTCTGGCCTCTTACATTTCACAAATATGTTGTAAGCAGTGCAAAGTGCTTTTTCATCACTATTATTGCCATATCTATATCACACTATAAGCACTGATTTTAAGGTTGTTTTGAAAGAAAGAAAGAAAGAAAGAAAGAAAGAAAGAAAGAGCCAACATGTCTTTATGTTTGCTGGGATAACACATCAGCAAGACTCCAGACCTCCAAGCAAAACACTACCTCTCAGTACAAATTCTCCTAGACTACAAATGGCCAATATAGAATGGTGTTTGTTTGTTTGTTTGTTTGTATTATCTTAATTAGTACATTTATGTTGTGAAGTCAAGCATTATTTCTACTTTATATCCAATAATTTTATATGCGTTAAAGAGATTTTGGTCAGTATAATTCACTCATGCAACATAATCCAAAAAGAAAGAAAATCCCTTTATTTATAAAGTGATTGCTGCTTGGTTTACTTTTGTAAATACTGTATTTGCATAGTTTCCACTGAGCCACTATTTCTTGTTTTCTGTCTTGTCAGAGTCAGTGTTGTTCTGAATTTATGAGATTCAGAAGAGGAACACTGAAACAGTTTTAATGCCAAAAACACCTCACATATCACTGTAACCCTCTTACTGTCATGGTAAAAAAAGAAAGCACAACCTCTGTCAGTACTAAGGTTCTTTGTGTTAGGACCTAAAAAAATATAATTTCATCCTTACAAGATCTTAAAAGCATTGAAATACAACCTCGGATGTAGAACACCACATGTAGAAGCAGTGTGTGAAAGTACACTAAGTCCACCTCCGTAACTTGTAGAACCACATTTAGCAGCAATAACTTGATGTAAATGTTTTCTGTAAAACTTTATCTATGTGAAGGTCCTCAGTCATCCAGGTCGTGGTAATCCAAGGGGCTTGGAAAGAAAAGCGAGTGGACTCCTTTAAGTTTCACCTCTCATCCGTGAAGCTTCTTCATTTCTAAGATCAATTGGTGGAGAGTCCCATGTTTATTTATGCACAGCTCTCTTTCAGCATTTCAGTCAGTTAAGGTCTGGTCTTTGACCGAGCCATTGCAACTTCTTGATTCTTTTCTTTTTTTTCAACCATTCTGTTGCAGATTTGCTTCTGTGCTTGGGATCATTTTTCTGTTCAATGAGTCAATAACAATTTTTCCCTGTCACAAAGGTGGCTTCACATGTGACTCTAGAATACTTTGGTATACAGAGGAATGACTGCAAGGTCCTGTTGCTGCAAAACAAGCCCAGAGTATTACAATTCCACCACCGTGCTTGAGAGCTAGTATGAGGTGCATGTGCTGATATGCTATGTATTCACCAAATATGATGGTGTGCATTATAGCAAAAGATATTATAATAGTGAGAATAAGCTTTCTCACTATATAATGATGGACATCAAATTGTTTGTAAGTTTCTTTATAAACTTTTCCGGACTGATAGGCAGCCTTTGCTTTGCTCCTTGGCATTAACACACACCTGAATGCAGCAGACCATCAAACTGCCAAAAGTTCTACTTCTTTATAGGTGCTCATACTCACTGACAATCAATTAATTAAGTGCATTTAATTAGCAGGACCTGTCTGCTACTTACTCTGTTAATTCCTATGGAAACAGTAAGAGTGCACTTAGTTTTTCACACTCAGCTTCTGCACTTTGGCTTAGTTTTTGTGGACGACACTGTGTAATATGTCATATGTTGATGTTATTTTGTTGTTCAGCCTAAGTTTCGGTCCTAACTAAGAACCAGAGTGATTATGTCCAGATATGTAAAATGGTGTACTTTTTTTTTTTTTTTTTTTTTTTTTTTTACCTTGATCATTTATTAAAATCAAAATCAAACAAAGATGCGGAATGTAGGTGTAGATGTAGGAATGTTTTACATTGTAGGTCTGATTCAAACTGACACAAATTCACGCCAGTCTTTATTTTGTTTGTCTTTTAACTTTAAATATTAATGTTAAGCTCCTCTATGGGACTTTGTGCAGTTTTTAAATAGATAACAAAGACACGTTTAATTGTTGTTACAGTATAGAAATGTTCACAGCGAATAGTACGTCTGTATCAGCAAAACTTTTTACTTCATTTTTTTAATATAATTTTTACAAAAACATTCACACCAGTCCAGTTTCCACTAATAGAATCAATTGTTGCCATAAAGCTGGGTGCTTTTAATTTTTTAACTCTGTATTAATAATTGTTAATGACACGAGACTCTTATTAAACTCTTTTTTCAAGGTGTATTCTTCTTGGAGGTGTGTCTTCCTTTCTTTGATAGTCACGACGATTGCTCTTGACTCCATTAGTTCTGTCTGCAGCCAGCGCGGGTATTCTGCTGCCGGCTCACTGATGCTCTATTTTGAAAGATGGTTCACCCGGAAGGTTCACAGAAAAAGAATAAACATAATCTCTACAGAAGTTAGCTCATCTAGTATCTAACACTCCTTTCCTTCTGTAACATCATCTCTCTGAATGCTGCTTCACTGTTGTCATAGGACAGAAATATATTTTCACATTTTTTTCTAAAATTAATCAAATATAAATATATGGTCTATAAAAAGCCTTTATAAAAGCCTTAAGCATAACAGTAATATAATCATATAATAATAATATAATCATAATAATCATATAATAAACATAATAATACTATACATTAATCATAATAATGTTAATAGTCACAGTGTTTTTCATGTATCTGTTGGATTTTGTATAGTACTGAAGAGAATTTCTGTGTTTCTTAAGTCAAGATGCAAATCTAAGCAAAGCTGTAAAGGGTTTGTTGTTGTTGTTTTTTGTTGTTGCTGTTGTTTTTTAGTTTTACACAATTCAATTGCATGTTTTAGTAATTAAATTTTTAAGGTATGTGTTAATGGATTTTGTGTCATTTTGATAAAGTTTTGAATTATTTTCCTTTAGATCTTAATTCAGTTCTGGTCTTTAGTGTAGGTAGGTACTTTATTAATGCCAAAATGGACATTACTGCAGGATAAATGATTTAAAACATGTGTGAAAACAATGAAAACATCATTGTACCACAGCACACAGGTCCGGTACCACAGGTCCGGAGTGAAGGCCTTAATGTTACACAGGGCAAACATTTTGTATGCATACACAGTGATTTAAAAAATGATATAGCCTCTTTATTACCGATATTATCTGCATTACTATGCATCACAGGCTCTACTTCAGAGGCTAAACTCCAAATTTCAATGTCTAAATCTTAAAAATCACACTTAAAGATGTATGCATGTGCAGCATACTGTCACCTTCACTCGCTCATATCTCACTCAGGAAGAATGGGATTGAGATTGCGAGTTTAGAGCTGTAGTTTTCCCAGATGAGAGAGCCGCTGGTGCGGTGGGAAACCGAGACGGAGTGAGAACTCTCCACGTGACTCTTCTCTCTGCAGGCACGCGGGCATCTCTCTGCCAGTGCGTCGATTGTTGCGGTCTCTCGTCACCCGAAGAAAGTTATTCGGCTCGTGGTGAATTTGTGTAGTTCTGTTTTATTTTAAGAAATAAATCAACTATGGCAGACTCACAAGAGGACAAGCTGTACAAGGTAGAATACGCCAAAAGTGGCCGCGCGTCGTGCAAAAAATGCAAAGAAAACATAGCTAAAGACTCGCTGAGGATGGCTATCATGGTGCAGGTAAGGTGGCGACGCGTGGAGGCAAAGCCGCTCCGTTAACTGGCTTGCTATTTGGGTGCTGCTATCTGAGTAAAGCATGCGGGCTGTTGTACGGGTGTAGTGGATGGGTAGGAGCAGACTGGAGAGTAGGAAAATACAGCTTATGGTGTGGTTTCAGTTGCGCCGAATCAGGCCCTCGTTAGCATTTAAATGGCTGACATTGTCTGTGCACTCCTGTCCATCACAAAGAGCCGCGGATCCTTTTTGTCTCTGTCTGGCTATTATGCATCTTGCAGTTCATGAGCTAATTTAATTTATACTTGAAGGCTGCAGATATTCAGAGTTTGTCTACCCCAGAAGACAAATAATAGGGAAAAAAAAATCACAGCACACAGAAGCAGAAATACCACTGCGTGGAAACCGCTGCTGCCCCACAGAGAGGTAATCACTTAAAGAGTCGGAGAGCTGCTTATGTGGCTGCCTGTTTACTCATGGTTGATGGGAACAGCTCAGGATTCTCGGGTCACTCAACTTTTCTCTCTAAAGACCTGCCACATTTAGTCTGTGTAATTCATACAAATCAGCAAAGTGTAAAGTACTTTTTATGCACTTCATGCACCTTTTTTATGAATGTAGGGGTCACACAGGGCTCTATTCTTGAGCCACTTTAGTTTACACATTGTATAAAGTATGCCTTAGTAAAAGAAGAAAAATATTTTTTTTGAATCTTTGTATATAAACCTTAAAAAATGTGTTATGTCCTAAATATACAATATTTATTAGTTTGTCTTCCATATTTCCAACTATATCCATAATCACATACTGTGTATGCTACCATTGTATATAGTGTATTATCTTACTTTTTTTCATTGATTGTACTTATTTGTATTTTTGTATTTCCTTCATATATCTGTACCTGAGCTGAGGTGACGCAAAAATTTCCCCGTTGTGGGATCAATAAAGTCTTATCTTATCTTATCTTTATTCAATTTTCATAGCTATACATGCTGTCTTTTTTGTTACCTGCCCAGGCACTAACATTGCTAGAAAACAACATGTTTACATCTTATTTTTTTATACTGATGTCCATAAAAATGTCTCAAAGCCATGGGCTGTTTGTCAAAATTTTGCGCAACCTGGATTTAACTTAAGAGTAGTTCCAAAGTATCTTTGTGTCATGTAATAAATGGGTTGAATGCCCTACACATAACATGGCATTGGTAAAGAAAAGAGATGATTAAATAAGTCTGGCAGGAAAATATTACCCTTCTGAGGCATCATATAACCATCGAGCTGGAAGAAGCAATTAGAGACGCTTTACACTGTAAAGTAAAACATCTGTTTTTTGTTCTCCAGTCTCCCATGTTTGATGGGAAGGTCCCCCACTGGCACCACTTCTCCTGCTTCTGGCAGCGAGCATCAGCTCAGTCCACCGCTGATATCGCTGGTTTTTCTGATCTCCGCTGGGATGACCAACAGAAGGTGAAAAAGGCCATTGAAAGCGGTGGCGCCGCAGGAGGTCAGTACTTAAGTTTTATTAGGCTGTGACCCCTCGTGGAAATGGTTGGACGACCTAATTAATGTTATCTTAAGCTTCTTTTAGTTATAATAGGCCATCAGAGGAGTAACAGTGTTACTAAGCAGCGGTTAAACATTGCCTCATCAAAGAATCAATCAGTGCAACAGCAAAGAAAAATCATAAAGTAATTTCACTCTTTAGTGTAAATGCCCTTATCATGAGAGGATAACATAATTACCTGCTCAGTCACAAGGATTTATAGTAGTTGTTGACTTTGGAAAGAAAATCAAAGACTGTATTATACATTTTAAATGGTTTCCTGATGACTAGACTATAGGTGAAGCTTTGGTAGGCTTATTTAGAGCTGAACACTGAGTCTGTTGGTCATTTGAATGAAAACAACTGACAGCTATTTCAATTGTAGTTGGTCTGACATAACTCAGATTTACCCTTTACATATATCTATACATCTGTAGACTCATCATGATATATGTTTTATTACATATAACTGAACCAGCTATAAAAAGATATATATGTTCAATTTTTGATCTCGTAGGTAAAGGTGACCAGAAGGGTGGCGCTAAAGGCGAGAAGACGCTGAATGACTTTGCTGTGGAATACGCCAAGTCAAACCGCAGCACATGCAAAGGCTGTGAGCAGAAAATAGAAAAGGTTTGGGACTGCTTTTATTGTCTGAAAACTGTTGTTTAAATGTAATTATTTAATTATCTGGTGAGTTAACTTTGTCATTTTCCCATAAATATTTGATCCATTTGAACCTCCAGGATCAGATTCGTGTGTCTAAGAAAACTGTGGACCCAGAGAAGCCACAGCTGGGTCTTATTGACCGCTGGTACCACACGGCGTGTTTCGTGAGCCGCAGGGAGGAGCTGGTTTTCAAGCCCGAGTATAGCGCCGCTCAGCTGAAGGGATTCAATGCACTGCGGGCAGAGGACAAAGAAGAGCTCAAGAGGAGGCTCCCTGCTGTCAAATCTGAGGGGTGAGCCAAAATCATTTATTCGGTTTGAAGCCTGGGATTAAAGTTATGATCAGGTCTAGCGTTGATCCCTGCTGTTAAAGCCTCTCTGTCCACCACTGTCCTGCAGCACATAAAAATAGCTTTAAATGTGTCCCTGAAAGCCGTCATGGTGTAGGCATAAAGGAAAGGGTTGACAGCCGAGTTTGCGTGTGACAAGATGATGGCTGTGAGCAGAAGCTCAAGAGGTACATAGCAGCGTGGACACAGAAGCAGGAAGCAGTTGATTATGTGAAGTGGGATCCAGCAGACTGTAAAGAGGAAAAGAACCAGAAAGAGAGAAGTAGCCGTCTTCATCTCTCGCCGCATGCTGGCCGCGGTCCTGATTTGTCCGTCACCTCTGCCGCTTTGCTCAGATGTGATGCGCCGCACTTGCTGCTTAACTGTGACAAAGATTTGGGCGTAGATGAGGAACATGATCACCAGAGGAGTGAGCACGCAAGCGAAGAAATTGAAGTAGACCATGTAGGTCATGTCCACCACAAGGACGAAGAAACAGTAGCCCGTGTCAGGCGGCGTCTTGTGCCAGCCCATCAGAGGCACAAGTCCGATGAGAAACGCCAGAATCCATGTGGCGAGGATCACCAGCACAGCGTTGCGAGGCGTCATCAGGACCTGGTATCGGAACGGCATGAAGATGGCGACGTAGCGCTCCACAGCCACTGCCAGCAGGCTGAAGATGGAGCTCTGGGTGAACATGATTAAAACGCTGAGCATGAGAAGACACAGGTAGAGATTGTGGCGTGGCATGCCAATGTCGGTCAGGATGGCACAGGGAATGGCGATTGCGCCCACGCAAATGTCAGCAATTGCGAGCGAGACCAGGAAGTAGTTGGTGACGGTGCGCAATTTGCGGTTGAGGCCCACAGCGACACAGACCAGTAGATTTCCTGTAGTGGAGAAAAAGGCAATGACGAGCTCAGCCGCCATGTATGTCACGTTGGAGGAAATCACCAAGTCTTCAGGTGGAGGCGACGCTGAATAGGAGGCATTAGAAATGGAAGCAGATGAAAAGTTCTGGAAAGCTTTTAGAAAAGGGGGCAACAGATGGGTGGAGTTGCTTGTTGTTTTTTGGAAAGTGTAGAGTTGGAACAATGCTGTGGTGGCCTCCATGTTTGTCCTAAAAAGAGAAATAAGGTGCAAAACAAACTTGGAGTGGTAATAAAATGCATTAAAGAAGGAAAATTACTCACCCATCTGCAGCAGCTCGGATCTGTTTACGATGATTTTAGCAGAGAATCTAAAAGCTTCTTCAGTATTATTCTTTCACTGGCTGTCTTCACTCAGAAAAAAAGCAAACATGCTGAAACGCATTACCACATTGATTTATATGCAGCCCCATCCCCGTCCTCCTCCTCCCCATAGATTCAGCTGTTGTCTGATGAGTGAGGTTTGTCTGAGACTTGGATGGTCATTAACTGAAACACGTGTGCATGTCTGCTCTCCCAGGATGCTAAAAGCATTTTCCTCGTCAGAGCAGAATGCACGATATCAACACTGACACCTGGGGCTGTGCAGACATGTACCAACTTGCGTTTGTGTGTGTCCATTAACTGATTAGGCCCAATTGGATCTGCTTAATGACTGAAGGTGTCAGAATCAGGCTTGTTGTTCCTCATCTTGACTGCTATCCTGTGTTCCTCTGAGGCTCATTTAGGAAGCTAATTTGGATGTTTTTTCACCTTCCTTTTGTCCTTGTTGAACTAACTGGGGAAAAAAAGTTTTAAAGAAATGTTATGTTTGTCCTCACAGAAAGCGGAAAACTGATGATGTTGATGGAGCGTCAAAAAAACAGAAGAGAGAAGAAGACGATGAGAAGAAAAAGCTAGAAGAACAGTTAAAGGTACTTTTTAATGTTATTTCTCACATGTTAGAGTAAACTTTGATCATTTCTGATGTTGCATTAATTTGTTTTTGTGTGTGTCTTGGCTGCACTTCTCTGCAGAATCAAAGCCAGCTTATTTGGGGAATTAAGGACAAGCTGCGAAAACATTGTTCAGCCAATGATATGAAGGAGCTGCTGATTGCAAATGGCCAGGAAGTTCCCTCTGGAGAGACCAATGTAAGAGAAGCTTGTTGTATTTTGTGTCTAACGTAGCATATTGGAAAGGAGATGATGCTATATTTACTGCTCATGAATACAGTTAAAGCTAAAATTTTCTGAGGAGTGCTGCTGTTCTTCTGTTTGATGACGAATGTTTTTGGACTTGCAGGTGGTTGACAGCCTGGCCGATGGTATGGCTTTTGGTGCTCTCGAGGCCTGTAAGGAGTGCCAGGGCCAGCTGGTGTTTAAGGGTGACGCCTATTACTGCACAGGAAACATTTCTGCCTGGACAAAGTGTGTGTTCAAAACCACAACACCCCTACGCAAAGACTGGATCATTCCCAAGGTTGGTCACCTCATCTCACTCTAACTATATGTAGACGTCTTTTCCACAGTTGCAGAACAAGTTTGTCTTTGTTACCTTTTAACAACTAGTCCACATTCCTGTTAGCACTGCACAACACAAGCTGGAGCAATTACTATGGCTGGATAGCTGCCCTGGACAAAATCTGTGTGCTGCATGTGTCAGTCTGTGTTATATTTCTTGCAGTAGCCCCTCCCGTAGTCACTGAATCATCCTAAGTTTTCTGTGGTGGTACTATCTTAGTTTTTTGACACCAACAACTAGGGATGGGTATTGATAAGATTTTCATGATTCCGATTCCATTTTCAATTCTGTTTAACGATTCGATTCTTTATCGATTCTCTTATCGATTCTTTTTTTTAAAAAAGGAGAACATTAAGTTCGATTAGCTTAGAACTTTGTTTTATATCTTCTCTTTGAACAAGATAGAAATTTAGGAGTAACATGGCCTTACAAACCCAACAGTGAGATCTTAAGAGTTCCAGCCTACGGCTCTTCAATGGGGTATCACAGGGTCCCCAGGAAAAAAAAATTGTAAATGTAAAATAATAAAATAAATATTCTTCTGTAGCAGTAACAAAGTATAACATAAATTATTCAGTAGCAATTACACAAGAATATCCAGTAATGTTCCTGCCTACAATTAAACACATTCACTTACTGAAAATCATCTGCTGTGGCAAATGGGTGCAAGCCTTTTACCACAAACTTAGTCACTGCTCGGTGACATTCGTCTATCCTGGCCTGAAAGGAGACGCTACCGGTAGACTGCAGCGAGAACTGCCAGCATCTGAGCCAGACTCTGTCTGTCTCTCTCATCATGGTCACCTAAACGCACAGTAATGGCAGGTTTTGTAATAAGGCAGATCGCGCTAACATAATATGCACTGTTAGTTGATTATTTACCTGCCGCATTAACGGGAGAGGACGTGCAAACGTTACCACTGCTGCTGGGTTGAGATTCACGAGTCCGGAGCGGAATTAAAAACACGACATTCATTTAAGGGCATCGTGTGTTTTGTGAGCAAATGCTTTTGCATATTCGTAGTGTTTCCTCCCTTAAATGAAATATCTACTTTGCAAGTATTGCAAGTTGCCCTGTTGTCATCCGTTCTCGTAAAGTATAACCAAAGTTTTGAGCGTTTGAGCCGCTTACGCGCCATGTTTCCTGCCAGGTAAATGACGCTCCGCAACGTGGTGACGTCATTCGGGGCGACTGGAATCGATAAGGGAATCGTTTGCAAAAATGGCAAACAATTCCAAGGAATTGAAACAGTGGGAACCGGTTCTCAACAAGAACCGGTTTTCGATACCCATCCCTACCAACAACAGCCTTTCCTGGTGGAGTGTGTGAAACTTTCTAGAATACGTACGTTTTCCAATGGGAAAATGAAAAGTAAATAAATGAGGTGGCCTTAGCCAATGAGCAGGACTGAGGAAGAAAAATTAAACTACTATATAAAACAAATTTGTAGTTACTTGTTTGCTCTGTGTCTCTGAAATATCCTCTCTTTCCATTTTAGGAATTCCACGAAGTTTCTTTTCTGAAAAAATTCAAATTCAAGCGGCAGGACAGGGTTTACCCCAAAGAGGCTCCCACAAAAACCCTGACAGCGGCCAAATCAGAACCACTACCGAGTGCATCCAGCGCTCCGACCGAGACACTGCCACAGGGAGCACCTTCAGGTGAGAAAAACTTAAAAGACTGTGTAAAACATTAAAAATCTTCCTTCCTCTTGGTACCACGGACAAAATGCAATGTAACAATTCTTAACATTTTTCTTGTTATTAACAAAATGTTTTATTCTGTGTGTTTTGTCCCTTAGACAAGCCTCTTACTGGCATGAAGCTGCTGACTGTGGGCAAGCTGACTAAGAACAAGGATGATCTGAAAGCTGCTGTGGAAGAGCTCGGTGGAAAGATTACCAGCACAGTCAACAAGGCCTCATTGTGTATAAGCACCAAGAGTGAGTAACGATTTATTAAAGAGAGAATTATCACAAGTACTCTCAGTAAGAAAAGGAATGATATAACATCAAACTTTGCCATGTATTGACAGAGGAGGTGGAGAAGATGAGTAAGAAGATGGAGGAAGTAAGGGACGCTGGCGTGCGTGTGGTCTCTGAGGATTTCCTCACTGACATCAAGTCATCGGGCAAAGCCCTCCAGGAGCTGGTCTCCCTGCACGCCATCTCCCCCTGGGGGGCAGAGGTTAAAGTCGAAGCTCAGGCTCCATCTGTGGCCTCCAAGTCTGGAACACTGGCTACTAAGAGCACAGGGAGGGTGAAAGAGGAGGAAGGTAAAGGGCACTTAATGTGGAAATACTGAATGCATGCATTAGAACAATTGGGGCGGTATACAATGTGACATTTAGTGCATACATTAAACAGTTGTGGCATTACAGGTGGTAGCAAATCCAAGAAGATGAAACTCACAGTCAAAGGTGGAGCTGCTGTGGATCCAGACTCAGGTAGTCTTTAGAACCATGGACTGAAAATGCTTCATTTCTCTTCCTCCCCCCCCCCCCCCCCCCCCCCCCCCACACACACACACACAATTTTAATTAATAATTTTTTTTTCCCAGGTCTGGAGAACAGTGCCCATGTCTTGGAGCAGAATGGGAAGATGTACAGTGCTACACTCGGTCTTGTGGATATTGTCAGAGGAACTAACTCTTACTATAAACTGCAGCTGCTTGAGGATGATGTACAGAAACGGTAATCGGACCTCTTTGTGTTGGCTGCAGTTAGGCTTTGCCTATTGTTTACCATTCTTTCCCCCCCCCCCCCCCCCCCCCCCCCCAATTCGTGGAAATGTTATCTATCCAGACACTAACTCATGTATCTCTTCCCTCTGTGGCATACGTGTAGGTACTGGGTGTTCAGGTCATGGGGCAGAGTGGGTACCACTATTGGAGGAAACAAGTTGGACAAATTCAATGACAAGAACTCTGCTCTGGATAATTTCCTGGGTGTGTACAAGGAGAAGACGGGCAATGACTGGGGCTCGTCCAACTTCACCAAATATCCCAATAAGTTCTACCCGCTGGAGATTGACTACGGACAGGTACACATACACAGTAATAAGTCAACATCTCGTCTGACATGTTGGGGATTTTTAATTTCTTAGTGACCCCTTGTGTTTCTGTGCAGGATGAGGAGGCAGTGAAGAGGCTGACAGCCACGGCTGGCACCAAGTCAAAGCTGGCCAAACCTGTCCAGGAGCTAATCAAGATGATCTTTGATGTAGAAAGCATGAAGAAGGCCATGGTCGAGTTTGAGGTAAGACTTGCCTACCACACACTGAAATCAGGATCTTCCAGTTCTTTGGGTTATTTTTACCATTTTGCCCGATGTGGTATTTACTTCACATTTTCGCAAGTTCATTCATTCAAGTCAGATGGCTAAAACATATGCAGTATACAGTAATATTTTGACTTAGAAGTACAACTTTAAGAAGTATATTAAAAAGACCCAAAAAATCCTGTCTGGTGCTGTGGATTAACGTCTGGATAAATGTAAATGTGTTTTAGTTTTTGACTTTTTAGGCTGTTGTCACAGACATAAAAAATAATTTACTGATGTTTAAGAGATTAAACAATTTAAGGAGAATACTCATCTTCATTCACAAAGACAACATTTTATGTGCTTTTTCTTTTAGCAGCAGATTAGATAACTCTTCTAATACAATTAGTTAATTTATAATGATTTTAAGTGCTCTGTGAGCATTACTACTTATTATTACCCCTCAGCTGTAAAAGGCTGACCCTGCTGGGCGTTGGGCAGCTGGCATTGAAACGCAAGGTTGTGAATGTCATAACTTGAGAACAAGGAAACATAGGATTTTGAAAATGATACCATACTAGACCTACTAGAATGCTGAGGGGTAGCACTGGTATCCACTAGTATTTTTGCACTTGACAGGCTGATTTATTCTTCTTCTGTCTGCAGATTGACCTCCAGAAGATGCCACTCGGTAAGCTGAGCAAGAGGCAAATCCAGAGTGCCTATGCGCTCCTCACTGAAGTACAGCAGGTCAGTGACAGTCAACAGCTTCTCTGAGAGTTGCATCGGTATTTATGTTGGATTCCTTTTTATATAACTCTGTAATGCTTTGAAATCCACTTTAATACTATCGTTTGGCATGAATTTTGGACATAACAACTAGTCCTTCTGTACCAGTGGTTGGATGAGATCTGTGCAGCTTCTGATCATGCAACGTTTATATTTTTAACTTACTTTTGTTAAAGGCTGTGTCAGAGTGTGTGTCTGAGGCGCAAATACTGGATCTCTCCAATCGCTTTTATACCCTAATACCTCATGACTTTGGCATGAAGAAGCCTCCACTGCTCAACAACCTGGACTACATTCAAGTAAGGACTCATAAACTGCCCAATCTAGAGTTTGACCTTTCTTTGTCATGTCACCACTAAGCCTAATGCAGAGTTTAAAAAGGTTGATCTTTAAATGCATCACTGTTTTAGGCCAAAGTTCAGATGTTGGACAACCTGTTGGATATTGAAGTGGCTTACAGCTTACTGAGAGGAGGAGCCCAGGACAATGAGAAAGACCCCATCGACATAAACTATGAGAAACTCAAGACAAAGATTGAGGTAAGGAGCACAGCTCTTTAGAGAGTAAAGTTTTGTTCTTAATCATCAACGGTGTGCAAGATTTCATTTTTGCCCTGATGATCAATTTAAGTTTTGAAATTTAAAAACAAAAAAATGCATGTGACACATCTGTTGCTTTACAGGTTGTTGACAAGACCACAAGTGAAGCTGAGATCATCGTGCAATACGTTAAGAACACCCACGCTGCTACACACAACACGTACACACTGGAAGTACAAGAGGCAAGTTTTTCCTTTTTTTCTTAATTTATTGATTGATTAACTTGGTAAAAATGGGTTTAAGCAGGACAAGCGCTTCATTTTAATGGCTTTAACAGATTTGGAATCTTAGTTTGTCTTCTGATTGTGTTTCTGTATTTTAGATATTTAAAATTGTCAGAGAGGGAGAGCACCAGCGATACCGTCCATTCGAGGAGCTGCACAATCGCCAACTATTGTGGCACGGCTCTCGAACTACCAACTACGCCGGTATTCTGTCTCAGGGTCTCCGCATCGCCCCTCCAGAGGCCCCAGTGGTGAGTGTTGTTCTGAAACCAGGTTGATGATAAGATGTGAAGAATTAAAAACCTCTTCTTCTAATAAATACCCCAATTTTACCCATAGTTTCTAGTGTTTAGTCCTGCATAACATTACAGTCCTGCTTAATTTTCTCCAGACTGGTTACATGTTTGGCAAAGGTGTGTACTTTGCTGACATGGTGTCCAAGAGTGCAAACTACTGCCATACCTCCCAGTCAGATCCAGTGGGCCTCATTCTGCTCGGTGAGGTTGCTCTAGGAAACATGTAAGTGACGGTCTGAATGCAAAAAAATATATATTTCATCCTTTGAAATGTTGGCCTGACTGTGTAAATAAATGCAATCTCCTTTTTAACTAATGCAGGCATGAACTGAAGAAGGCTTCTCATATTACAAAATTACCTAAGGGCAAGCACAGTGTTAAAGGTGAGAGACATAATGGGTTGCAGCATTTTAATTGGTGTTATTTTTCTAAGTGTTTGGTTCATATGGCAAACATTGTGCTTAAAGCTTTGTATTTCTGTTTAGTCTGTGTCGCTAACTGTAATCTAGATCCACGCTTTTCAGCGTAGTTCTTAACAACGCGATGAAATTCATCCCAGCAGGAAATATTTACCTTTGTCTCTGTCAGTTTTTAAAACTGCGTGTGTGTGCGTGCATATAATATTCACTTTTGGGGTTTTTTTTATTACAGGTTTGGGTAGAACTGCTCCCGATCCAAATGCCACTGTCAGTTTAAATGGAGTGCAGGTGCCTCTGGGAAAAGGAGTCCACACTAATATTGATGACACAAGTCTGCTGTACAACGAGTATCCTCTAATATTAGTTTGTTTGGTTATATGTGTAGTGATTTTTTTTTTTTACCTGCTTGTCTGTACATAACCTGTGCATTTAAAAAGGTGAGTAAAATTTATATTTCTGTCTTTCAGTTGCCGGCCATTTCATTAGGTGTATCTGTTCATTTGTCATTAATACAAAATCTAATGATCCGGTCACATAGCAGCAACTCGGTGCATTTACACATCAAAGATCAAAGAGAGGTTTACAATAGGGAAGGTAGGTTAAGTCACTTTCAACATGCAGTACAAGTAAGGTATAATAAATAAAAGACCAGTGAGTTCACCCATGGAAACATAGTTTTATAGCTTTCTATCTTTTAATAGGTGAATATTGTCTAACCTACTTTTCATTGTGTAGCTCACCCAGCTGTCATGCATAAATCGACTCATTTGCACTGCTTGTAGCAGTGAAGACATGAAGATGAGACAGTTGAAGGGTTGTGTTTATGTCCTAACAGCAGTCACCACAAAATAAATTGTCAGGGTATTTGTGTTTTCAGCTTAATTTGTAACTTTTTATTTTTTGATCATCTGTACCACCTGTTTTCTTTAACCGTGCTCCCTCAGGTACATCGTGTATGATGTAGCACAGGTAAATCTGAAGTATCTTCTGAAGATCAAGTTTAACTACCAGACATCCCTGTGGTGAGAGGGGCTGCGCACGAAGCTTCTTCATAAAGAAAGGAAAAAAGACCACTGTTGCCTCCAAAATGCTTGGGCTTCATTCTCTGCAACCGAAGATGTTTAAAAAAGGAGTGATACTAAACCGTCCTTCATGGTGGATCCTTGGAAATCTCGTCACTTTATTGTGTTTTCACCAGTGGCAGACTTCCTTAGTAATATATTAGGTACCTAAATACTGGCTTCTTCACATTGCATACATCAGTACATGGAGAGGTCTGGTGATAACTTCAGAAAGTGTTGGTAATCTGTCACTGGAGAAGGATCTTATTTTCCTGTAGTTCATAAGGTATAGTCCTGCAAGTTTAGGAGTGTTCAAGAGCCAGTCTGCAAACATACACAAACCAATAATTTGCTGTGAATTCACAGTAAAGTGAAGACTAAGATACTGTAAGCATTTTGACATGTATATACTTGTTTTGTTCGCATCTCTAGCTGTCTTCCTCACTAAAAAGAAAAAAAATTTGATGAGTGTTTATGCAAGGCACCCTGTAAAAGATAAAAAAAAAGGCCATACTAAGTGTTTTTTTAATGTCTTTTTAAAACATTAGACATGAAGAAGGGTTTCTTTCAGTTTGTTGAAGAAGGCAAAAATCAAGGTCATTTGCTAAGGAGCACTCCTGGGAATGGTATAACCTTGATGAAAAATTATTGTCAAATACTTTCCCCTAGAGATCAATAAAGTATTCTGATACTAAAAAACAGGCTTTGGCTTGATTTTGGTAGGACATTTAAGCAGTAGAAACTGTCTTGCCTCATTTCCTATTGGCACTGTAGGGTAACAAAATAAAGAGTTAATATGCAAAAAAAACAAGACTTTCTGTATTTAATGGTAACAATTTATGAGCTTACTAAAGTGAAAAAATTGGAAGAAGAAACTTACACTTTCTGTGAGATTAGAAACTCATATTTGCACAAATGATTTTTTTTTTAGTTTTTCATCTACTTTTTCCTCACATCTAAGAACAAAATCTCACGTGTATTTGGTTATTTACTAATTAATAGATAAATGGTACCCCATATGCTGTGTTTTATGTTGCGTATAGTATAAACAAAATCTTTCTTGGTATAACTGCAGGTAAAAATAAATACATTTACTCAAGAGAGAACATTTAATTTCAAACACAACACTTTCCAAACAAAGACTAAAACCTAAAGGAGAAATGAACGATAAAATGACTGATGTGGCGTATGAAACAATGGCTGGTTGCTATGCTCCCATTCCGAGTCAAGTTTTTGATACGAAACGATTTCCCAAGGATTTAACTTCACATTTAACATGTAAAAGTTGGATGTGTAGAAAGTGGATGTATTTGTTTAGATAAACAAACTACTGGAAGCAGTTATTAAGCTACCATTTAAGCAAATTACGGGATTTTTATTTCTCAAATCGCCCTCCAGATAGAGTCCCGACCCAGAATGCATTTTGACAAGGTCTTTGAAAAAGCGGCGCGGCTAATTCAAGATGGCGGAGATGGACCAGCTGTTAGACGAGAGTGAGTAACAACACAAATTCAAGGAGTTTTGCATTGTAAACAAGCAGCAGTCCCGCGGTGGTAAAATAAATAACTGGCCAAAACCCGATATCGCTGACCATGTAATGGCTATCATAGGTTCTGCGCGGACTTCATAAGCTCATTTTAGACGCAAACAGACACCGGGTCTGTCTAAGTCAGCTAACGCTTGTTAGCGCGAGAGGCTAACCATGGCTAATGTTGGAGTTGAACAAGTTACTCTAGCCCAACTGGGTGAACAAATAACGTTAGCTTAGCCCCGAGCTAACGTCTGCTAACCTTAGATCGCATATAGCAGGAACAAAAAGGCTGCCGCTACGCCACTAGCTGCTAACAAGCTATCTGTTTTGCTGGACTTATTTTCTATTTTATTGATTTATTTTAGTTTTCCATGACACTTTCCTCATTTTCAGCGTTCCTTCACCCTGGTTTTAGTTAGGCATTATGTATCATTATTGATCTTGTGAAAGGAAACTTGCCAGTTCATTTGTCTGTTTACACCTGAAACGGTCTCTGGGAACTTACCTAATGTAAATAACGTTATTTTACAGCTCATAGCTTAGCTTGTCTGGCTCATGTGTAGATACGAATTGCCCACAGCTGATGTTACACCCGTGTCTGACAGCTCCAGTTGGGGGTAAAGGCCTAACTGAGTCCGCTAGCTTTATTTTTAATTCCTGTTCACCTGCCTGGCTGCTGTCAGTGTTTAAAGCACCATCTTACTGATTCTGTGACAGGTGAAATGAGCATTTCGTAACTTAAAAAGGAGAACGCTGGCAAATAATATTTATCAAAGTTGCACCGTTTTAGATTTCGTCTATGTGGTGTTGCTTTTTTAGGCTTTTTAATGCTCTACAGTAATGTAGCCTAAATTGTTCTCTTCCTCAGGTTCCTCAGCAGAGGCACTCGTCAGTCTTAAAGGTATGGATTCCTTGTATTTATGCTTTTTACTGTTTACAAATATACTGGGTGCTTCTGTAACGTTGACTAAAATTCCTCACTATATCGATTAGACCTGTGTCAGATCACGTTGGTCAGAGTTCTGTAATAGTTTCTAATTGCAAGCTTACATGGCATAATGGTCCTGTTATGTTTGCATGTGATTTTTGTCTGTTGGTAAAGGGTTGTTAAGATATATTTACTGATTTAGAAATTGTTTTTGGTGTTCTTGTATATAAATATGTTGGTATTCTCACAGAGGGCAGTTTGTCCAACACTCTGAATGAGAAAAACAGCTTCCCACGAGCTCACAACACCAGGGGACGGCATTCCTCTGTCACAATGGACACGGTAAGTTAATGCAATGAAAGCAATGAAAACTTCGAAAACAAAGAGAATCTGTTACACATGTTGCTTTAATTACTAATATGAAAAATATGGTATAGTGGTTAACATAGTCATCTTACTCCACAATTATGCTTCAGTGGGAAATTTGTGCCATAGCTATGTCATAACAGGAAATCCCTCTAAAACCCTATGATGAAACCCTAAGGCATGACATGACGCACACCTCCACTGAAACGGAACTAAATGTGGTGTCAGTGTAAGCCGCAGCTATTGTAATTGGCCTGTTGACCATTGACCATTGAGTCCTCCTGATGCATTTCCGGCTACTTTTTTGCCACCGTTTTGGAATTTATCAGTGAAAGAATACCAATCATGTCAAAGCTGCACCAGATCAAGTACTATCCACTGTGGTGACCCGTTGGGAAATAAGGGAGCAGTTCAATGTATCTTTTCTTTCCTTTTAGCAACCAAGAAGTTAATTATTACAATGCAGTAATACAGTAATACAGTGTTTGATATTTTAAAAAAATCACAATTATTTTTTCATGAAATGAAAAAAAAAGTCACCTTATCTTATGTGAGAGAGCCATGGCCAAAAATGGTAATGTATATGCTGCAGATATTAATTTTCTAAAAAGTGCAGCATCGAATTACAGCTCAGTAGAACCAAAAGAAAGCTTAAAGGAGTGGATATTTAAACAGGGTCTTTTTCATAGATGACACTGAGCATTGTAAATATTATACAAATGAAGTGATTCGGATATATCGTTAGTGTGTATGCATAGTTACTGCCCTTTGCTCAGCTTAGCAGCATAGTTAAGTCTTTTGCAGTTCTGTTTACATCTCAGGAGTTGATTTTCTTACCTCATTAAGTTGTTTCATGCCAGTGTAATGTGATGTGGAACTGGGAGGAAAATGCATTTCATCTCATTTTGCATGAATGGGGGTCTTTAGATTTACTTAAATATTATTTCAGAACCTGTGTATAATACATGAGAGTTCCCAGAGTAACATTTGTGTTAGCGAGGCTATTTATAACACAACATGCCAGAATTTCTACTGCTAATAGACGCCTAATATGGAGAATGCAATAATGTTATTTATAGATTGTTGGTAATATTTTGAATTTACATTGTTCTTGCAGCCTACACGGAGCTCGAAGCGGAGCCGTTTGTTTCGAGATGAAGATGAGCCACCGCAGCAGCGTCTTCCGTCCAGATCTCCACGGAGGAGCCAGAGAGTCACCACCACACCACAGGTATTGATTGCATTCTTCCTTACGATCACGTATATATTGCTGTTAATACATTTTCCTGGTAATGCTCTAGTTAGCACTGTTCATATTAAACTTTAAGATAATTGTGTCACCCGTGCAGTTTACGAGGCCCAAGATTAAAAGTAAAAATAAATTGTGTATGAAAAGTGCTCATCCACTTGGATTACTTGTGACGAGATATATTACACTTGGGTGTTTGAAACTTTTCGTAGTATAAAAGTTCAACTTTGTTTGAGGTTTGTTTTGGTCCAAAAAGTTATCTGTTTATACCTGAGCTGTTTTTGGTATGGGTGTCTTCAAAGAGTTGAACGTCATGTCAACATTAAAATAAGATAAAATGTGAGTCCAAATTATAGCTAATAACTTAAATTTAACATAAAAATCAATCGATAGCCAAAAGAATAAGGGAGTTAAACTTTAGATATCCATATGTGTATATGAATAAACATACGCATATACACACACACAAATATATAAAATCTAAACTAGAATTTTTTAAAAAGGCTCCTTGCGGGGTAATGTGAGTTTTAAAGGTTATGCTTTCTGACCAAGTTGGTGTGCCTGAGATTGAATAAGTTCATGATATCTCTACAGCATAACAGAATATGATTTGTCTAGTGTAACCCTTTCCAAAGGAGTTCTTTAAAATGCCTACCATTGTTGTTTATGGAATGACTGTTGTTTTAATTGTTTTCTTCACAGAAATTTTCTAACATCGTGACACCAGATAAGAAGGCTTCCCAGAAAATAGGGCTGAGATTAAGAAACCTGCTGAAACTGCCCAAAGCTCACAAATGGTGCATCTATGAATGGTTTTATTCCAATATTGACAGGTAAAGTCTGATTTTTTTTTTTTATTTATTTATTTTTGTTCCCCGATGAGTACACATAAATAAATGAGAGAAAAAATAAGTTACCCACGCATAACTGGTCTTAATTCAGCTTATCACGTTAGTCAAAAGCAAATTGGTAATTATAAAACTGTTACTGTTGCTTCTCTTTCTTCCAGGCCTCTTTTCGAGGGTGACAATGAGTTCTGCCTGTGTCTTAAGGAGACTTTCCCCAACCTGAAAACAAGAAAGCTAACCAGAGTTGAGTGGGGTACAATAAGGAGGTTGATGGGGAAACCTCGACGGTACGCTGTGATTTTTACATAAGTGTTTGGAACAGTTTCCTTATGGACTTGATGTGTCAGGACAAAAAGAACTGGCATTACATTGCTGTGCTCTTTTGTCCCTTCAAGGTGTTCATCTGCATTCTTTGCTGAAGAGCGAACAGCATTGAGGCAGAAACGGCAGAAAATGCGGCTGCTGCAGCAAAGAAAACTAACTGACGTGTCAAACTGCAAAGATCTTCCTGATGAAATCCCTCTGCCTCTCATCATAGGAACCAAAGTCACCGGTAAGATGACTGAAGTGAGCGCAAGATTTTCAAATGAGCTGCAGTGTTGCATTTTACATTTTTCTGCTTTGCACTGTCAAAAGATATATTCACGGAATTGAACTTAAGAGGTAGAGAAGTTATTTTATCTGTCCCCTGATCTATCAGCAATGTTTGGGGAGAACTTAAGGATGACCTAATTAGATCAATTTACTGTGATTTACCTCAAAAAACACAGGTTTGGTCATGATTTAAGAATTAATATGCTAATTATGGCACAAATGAACACAGATCCCTCAAAGGTCAAGTTGAATGATTTTTGTATCCAAAAGGTCAATGGTTAGCTCGACTGTGATGAGATGACGTTTCATAGAAACGTTATTTTCTATGAAACAAAACGTGTGTCCATATTTCACACCTGGTCAGTTGCTAATTTGATGCCCAAATTAGCATCAAATTTGGGCATGAAATTGTGGTGATTGTACAGATCTTTTGTAGTATAGCGACGCATATTTGAAGGATTGTCTACACTCTGTTGCTTTATCAGTTGACTTTATTGGCAAGCATAAACAAGGAATTGCTAAATTCCTTCAAAGTTGAAGGACTGCAGTCTTTCCTGACAAATACTGTTTTAATAGGGACATAAACAACACACTAGACATTTAGGTCTAGGGGGCGATCGTGGCTCAAGAGTTGGGAGTTCGCCTTGTAATTTGAAGGTTGCCGGTTCGAGCCCCGGCTTGGACAGTCTCAGTCGTTGTGTCCTTGGGCGAGACACTTCATCCGTTGCCTACTGGTAGTGGTCAGAGGGCCCAGTGGCGCCAGTGTCTGGCAGCCTCGCCTCTGTCAGTGCGCCCCAGGGTGGCTGTGGCTACAATGTAGCTTGCCATCACCAGTGTGTGAATGTGTGGATGACAGGTTGTGTAAAGCGCTTTGGGGTCCTTAGGGACTAGTAAAGCGCTATATAAATACAGGTCATTTACCATTTAGGTCTCATATCAAATATAAAGACATTTTTCAGCTGACAAAAAGAGGGCTCACACACAGTTTGATTTTTTTTGCACGGTCACCTAGAGTTGAGAAAGTTGAACAATAAGAGCACAAGACATTGAACAAATCAATAATTTTAAAATATGGTACTGGAGATGAATTTGATCAAAACTATGGACAATTAAAGGACCAAGAAATCAAGCCAACAACGTCTTTGGATGGCCAAATAGCAAAGCGTCTACTTGGCTATTTCAGACACTACATGAATCTGTACTCGTAAAAAGTCAGATCCTTTTAATGGTGTGGTGTAGGCTGTATCAGACTCCATATGTGAATAATTAATTTATTTGTTATTTATTTATTCAGGTTTAAATCAAGTGCATGTATCTTTGTTCTACAGCTCGTCTCCGAGGACTCCATGATGGGCTGTTCACAGGGCAGATTGATGCAGTAGACACCAGTGCCGCCACCTATCGTGTCACCTTTGACCGCACTGGCCTGGGAACTCACACTGTGCCTGATTATGAAGTCCTGGTAAACACTTTAACTTAACTCTCATAAAAGCTTCACTCTCAGTGTGATTTTGCCACTCAGGAGAAAAAGAAGAAATGCCAATAGCTGTATCTTAGGAATTTCACAGGTCATATTATTAACCATCTTATTGTAATTTTCTTTTCCAGAGCAATGAACCTAATGAGACCATGCCCATTTCAGCCTTTGCCCAGAAGCATCGGTCAGCACGCTATATGCAAAGCCTCATGACTCCGCCTAGAGGGCCCTATCCCTCCGCTACCACTCCTGTCCATATGGTATTCTGAAACTACATTTACTACCATTTGTGGATTTGCTGACATGTTTGGCCATATTTGAGTTTTGTTTTTTCTTTTCTTTTTTTGTTTTGTTTTTTTCAAAGAACTGCTTTGTTTGGCCAACTATACACTATACGTTTTATACATTAATGCTAATCAGTGGGTAGACCTAACAATTCCAAGGTGGGCTAGTGGCGCAATCACTTAATTCCCCCTTAGAAGCTGCTTCCTCTGTAAAAACAAAAATGCCAGTGAAACCTTTGCTGGACACCTTTTTCACAGCTGTGTATCTGTTTGCCCATCTAAAAACAGATTTCACATGAAGATTGTTGACCTAACTGGCCTTTTTTTAAACAACAGGACAATGACCCTCTTATCACCCAGTCACCATGGAGGAACAAACTGCCCGGTGCTGAAGGAGATACACTGGGAGGATTTCCTGTCAAATTCCTGGTCCAAGTGGTAAGGAATTCCTGTCAAATTGAAAACTAAAAAGGTGACATCCTTAATGTAGTTCTAATGCTTTGTCTTGTTTTTCTGTCCATTATTAGACAAGACTGTCCAAAATCCTCATGATCAAGAAAGAGCACATCAAGCACTTGAAAGAAATGAATACAGAAGCTGAGAAGCTGGTAAAGTCATTATAGTTAAGTTACTTTAAAACATGTTTAATGCTTCTGAAATATCCACATCAAGCTTACCTCAGCTATGTTTTTGTTTTGTGTTCAGAAGTCATACTCGATGCCTATTGATCTGGACTTCCAGAAGCGATATGCTACCACTGTGCTTGAGCTAGAGCAGCTAAATAAAGATCTGAACAAGGTTCTTCATGAAGTTCAGCAGTACTGCTGTGAAGTAAGTGAAAAGGCACACTTACACTTGAACTTGAAATATTTTATTGCAGTATCTGATAATTCTAGCATGTTTTTTTTTCTTGTTAGTCAGGAACGAGTAAGGAAACAAATGAGTAAGAGAGCCTTGTGTTAAACATCAGTGTACATCTTTCCAGCTCGCTCCTGATCAGGGCATGGTTCCAGCAGACCATCCTACAGAGCTGCGGAGGCGTAGCGAAGAAGAGGCCCAGCAGATGGTGCAAATGCGCATCAACTCCATGAAGGACGGACAGCAGAGTGTGGCAAATCCCAGCCTCACACACCTCATTTCCCGTCTCACTGCTCTGCTCCTACAGATCAAGGTAGAAGATGTATTTTTATCACAAGTGTGTCAGGATGATAGGAGAGGATGTTAGGATGTCACACTCTGTGTGCAAAAAAGCAATTTCTTTGAAATTCAATGCACAAATTTAGAGCTACGCAGCAGTAATTTGTTAAGAAATGTTGAACTTCAAGTATATAATACAATATATGTTTTATCAATTAATCAGTAAATATAATATAATGCATCCATGACTTATGATTTGATTACCTGTTAATCATTCATTCTCCTGGCTTGTCTCAGTGTTTGGCAGATGGCGGGGATCTGAATTCATTTGAGTTTAAATCTCTAACAGACTCTCTCAATGACATCAAAGCATCGATTGATCCCTCCAACCTCAGGTAAAGGACCAAATAGTGTTTCCATCCATTTCTAGCAAAAGAGCAAGAATGACTGTTTTTAAGACAAAACTGAATATTTTTCTCCTTTATTATCTGTGAATCTCAAAACTCCCAAAATAGTCTAACTGTTAAAACAGTATAATCCCATATTTCATGGCTTTTCCTAAAATAGGATTATTCATAGTGCAGCTACGTGGTATAAAAATAAATAACTTTCTCATTAGTTTTACTGGAGTCATTTTGATTCCCACTGAAGTCTATGCAAACTGCTGCATGTTGCTGAGCAACACACAACATTTACACACTTTGATGTGAATGATAATGTAAAATGAGCCAGAGCTAGCTGCATGTGATTGACAGATAACTATTTAGGGCATTTGGTTAGATAAAAATATTTACAGCAGAGCTGAACAGGATGGGATGTTGAGTGTATGGCAGGACATGTGGAGAACCGGGCAGGTTGTTGGCTGTGCCGAGCAGCATGGGAACCCCAGCTGAACTGATCACAGAGTCTAGACTGTGGAGAACTATTCGGAGCAAATACAAAGTAAAAGTCAGAGTAAGAGAGCAGAACTGAGGAGGGCTGCAGTTCTTTTACAATAATTAATTTACTAAAATTGGTTTGTTTTAGCTAGCTGCAAAGTTTGTATATAATGTAGGCAGTGACCTGTCAATTTCACAGCGAGGCTATTCTTTTTATACACACTTTATTTTAACTAATACAACGTGTATTTTGAAATTTCCAAAATAATTTTGATGTGTTATGGTGTTGTTTGTTGTATCATTTGCTTATTGGTGGATGCTAAGATATATTTTTCCTTTCTAAGATATATGATGAAATAACAAATTACAGTTATCTGCAATCTGTTTAGTGGTTCATACTTTTGCTGAACAAGCAAAAGTTACTGATGTTGCAGGACCACCTGGTTGTTCCGTTGTTAACTGATCTTCATAACTTTGGTTATTTTTCTGCACTTCCAGTTGCTTCCAGAATAACGTTGAGATCCATGTGGCACACATCCAGAGTGGCCTTAGTCAGCTGGGCAATTTGCATGCATTCGCTGCCAACAACACCAATGCAGTCTGAGTACCTGCATCGTCCCGCCCACGCACAGGTGCATGTACACACACGGAAGTGCGGTATATCCATGTTTGTCTTGTGAAATGGTGCTTTCACCTGGGCTGTTAAAAGACTACAAAGAAGGCTCATGTCGATGCTGTGGATCTTCAATTTGAGTTCTTCCCAGATTCCCTCAAGTTTTGATCGGAATGGAGAGAAGAATGCTGAATATTTTACTCACAAGCTTTTGTTGTATCAAAATGTTTGTGCACCCAACTGAATGAACACAAACCCGAAAGAGTCTTAAAGCTTTTTGCCACGCTCCACATTTCCAAAATATTAAAACTGTTATTTATTTGGTTTCACGTGCCAAACATAAGGTTTTAACAGTTTTTATTGTCCGTATTTATTTATTTTTGAGTAGGTGTGTATGGTTATGCAACAATATTTTGCTATTTCTGATGTTTCCTTCTGTAAGTTGTGTGTTCTGTTGCTCCTTTAATGATAAGTGCAGGGGAACGCGAAGGAATGTTTTATAATTAAAAATGTTATTGTAGATAATTGTACAATATCTGATTATTAGGAATATTGTCAGCCTTTCCGCTGTGTATTCTGAAATGGCTTTTGTAATTTTGTGCGCACTGAAGATTTTTTTTTTTCAGTATTTTTTTATAAAGGAGAACTCTGGGGTTTTGATCTTAAGCGTTTCCATATTTTACATCGGCTGTTGCTGCAACACCCCCCACACTAAGTCTGCATCACTGACCTTTAAACCCCGTCAACAGTTCTTTCCTAGAGATTCTCCTTTTTTTCAGTTTTTGTAAAGTTGTATATGAGAGTGCCCCCGGGCAGTTGTATATAAATGTTTTCGTCTTTTTATATTAAACATAATATTGAAAAGCAGGTTTTGGCTTTATCGTTTTATTTATTAACAAACAAACAAATTCATACGAAACAAATAAACGTCTTTTTTTTTTATATATATATATATATAGTTTTAAAATAAATACACTCTCACACCTCTTATGATACATGTAGCTTTTGTAATGCATCACATAAAGCCACTGAAGCTTGCCATTGCTTCATTTTCCCAATCAGAATCTGAGTCGGAGAAGTCCTGCGTCTTTCTGGCGGGGATCTGGGAAAAGTGATCGAACCTGTCCCCGCTGGCCCTCGCCTGCGGATACTGCATTTGGCATCTGTTAGCCTTAGATGATGATGGTGTGCTGAAGGTGTTCTGCGTTGGGATGGGAGGAATCACAACTTTCATCTCTGGTCCAATGGTTTTGTTTGGTGGGAAATTGTCATACTCCACCAAAACCTTTGGAGCTTGGCTGTTGGTCATGTTGGCGTCCATGTGTGTCTGGTGCTCTCTCCTGGGATAGAGAGGGACACTGCAGCTTGAGGTGCCAGCACTCTGCTTGTGCCGTTGCATGTGCTCTGGATTCATTCTGGTGCCCTCCTTGTTGTAGATGCGGGAGGCAGATGCTTGGGCGTAGCTGCTGGGTTTGCTTGGAAGAGTGTTCCTGTGGGTGTCCTCGATGCCTTGTAGGTGCACTGTAGACCCGAAACTTTCCTCTAGTCGAAAACCACCCATCTGATGTACCTCAGCACTGTGAAGATTGTCACAAACTGCAATGGAGAGGGAAAAAACTAAGCAACATGTTTTAGAATGTAGAAAAAAGAAGCCACAGGCTTGAAGTTAAAACTACAATGAGTGACACTGAGCAGGCTTGCCCTGATGTTAAGAGTGAGTGAGTGAGTGAGTATATCACAAAACTAGTGAATAAAGCTAATAGCTACCTTTTTCCGGAGCCATCCTGTTCTGGACTTGGATAAAGGGACCAGCTGCTGGCGTGCTGCTGACCTTTGTGGACGTTGATGAGCTAACCTGGCGACGAGACTTGGCCCTTCTGTTCTGAAACCACACCTACAATTTTGGAAATCCGTTAATTCACATCTTACCACTCCATAAATCCAATTTTACCACAAGTGTGGAGTAGCCGAGAGTTTCCTGTGATCTTAAGTGCCTGTGTTTGCCCTTTGACCCTGCAAAATAAATCAACCAATTCAACAAAGTGTGGCGTTTAAACTGGACTTCACCTGAATTCTGGACTCCGGCAGCCCAGTCAGAGCCTCCAGTCTCTCCCGTAGGAAGATGTCGGGATATTTAGTGTCGTTGTAAACTTTCTCCAGCACCTTGATTTGCTGTTGGGTGAAATTGGTCCTCTTTCTCCTGTGGGTCAGCATTGCCACGCATTTGTCTGCCCTGGGAACAGGATTTGCGGGGTTGAAGTAGTTTCCACCGTCCGGGGGTCCACATTCTGAAAAGAAGACGCGGGCGCAATTTAGTTATCATTGCGTAAGTTGAGCTCTGAGGCAGCTGTTAGGCCGGTATTTGAAAATTAACTTTTTGTTGGGGTTAATGATCCCAGAGCCACCAACCTGGATTCACGGCGTTGTTCATCTGCAGAGGCCCTTCGTGATACATGTGGAACTGGTTCGCCTCCCCGACGCGCATATTCCCCTGAACTGCAGACATCCTTTCCGCTTTATCCCCGGTGACTGACTGACTGAGCTTGAGATCCGTGCGCTCGCTGGATTTAAATCCTCCTGTGATCAAAGGTAAAGCGTCTGGATGTGTGAATGGTCTGCCATCGGAGCCGACCGGCACTGCAGCGGCCGTGCAGCAACTTCAGACGTCTGCGGGCCAGCAGAGGTGTGAAGCAATCACACCTGGAACGATGGTCCGGCCGCAGGTCTGTTTAAAGGAGTTTTAATGGAATCTGCACGCCCAATACACATCGGCAGAGAAAACATTTATCCGCTTTGGCATGGATGAAGCAATAATGGACCCTCAGCCTTCAAAGGGAGAAAGACGGAAACGGCAATTTCCCAAAAAAGGTGGAGGAGTTCAAAGGACTATACCAGGACGCTGTGAGAAAACAGATATAAGCAAAGCATTAGGTTTTTATTATTATTAATCTAACTCAAAACAGGGCATAATTTAATAATTATGTATACCCAACAAGACTGGCTCTTTATACAGGTTATTCTGTATCATGCCAGCATCCCAGAGTATCCCAAAGCCTAAAAATCAACAAAAACAAAAACAAAGCTGTCAATAAGATCTGAAACTGCAGAAACGACTGTTAAAAGGATGACTTCTTACACCATATAAAAACCTTTTTGTTAGATGGCAAAACATTTATTGCCATCTATAACTGCTATTGAAGAATTTTCCTGGCAGTAAACTTCATTGAAGTGAATTTGCTGTTATATGTGACATTAGTTTTGCTTCAGTGACAGTAAGAATAACCAGTTCTGCAACAGACCTTTAGTCCAAGTATAGAGCCCTGATCTCAACCTTAAGGAGTCCTTCTAGAATGTTGTGAACTGTCAAGTCATTAAGCCTTTGCATGTTATCAGATGATGTAGCCACAGACTGTGGGCTTTTTCAAGTTTTTTAAAAAAAACAAACAAAAAACTTTTAAACCCTAATAACTGACAAAATATTGAATTGTCCACATCTGTCAGGAAGGTTATAAGTTATGTTTGGTGGAGGTAAAAGAAAGCATAAATTTTCCATGACTTGCCCCCTCACACAAGCCTTACTTTGTGGGAAATGATGCCTCCTGAGCCTTATCAGTGTCAACAAAGTGGATTTCAATACACAAACCACGGTTAAAAAGTACTTGGGAGCGGGCAGGTGTTATTGAATATGTCACCTCCGTTTGATTTGGGGGGGGGGGGGGGGGGGGATTGGGTCAAGAGGTCAGGAAGCCCTCCCTCCCCAAAGACAGACTAAACAATTTTCATGTTCCACTTTTTTGCCTGCAGATTGAATTCTGCACTATGCTATGATCTGACAATGCGACGATTTCCAGATTCCTTGCAATATTTCCTCTCACAGATTTTACAGGATAGAGAGCTTACTGGGTTAAGTCATCTGGGGAATGTAGTGCAAATTTGGAAATGTGTTTGTCAGCGTTTAAAAAACAGCACGCATTGTTTACTCTCGGGGAGTACCTACAACACTCCTTGACAGGCCAAATTTTTAGGTGATTCTTCATGTGTTAATCCGTACTCTTGATGGAGTTGCAGGGTCCTTTATTAATGAACATCTGCAACAATGACGGACCACCAGGGGACTCTGACACAACACATGCTCTGCTCCCTTTTTTAAATGTACTTTGATCATTTTAAGCCCATGTTTACTTGTGTGTGCATATTTAATGTGTGTCTTTTTTTGTTGCCACGGCGTAACGGTAATCTTAACCTTTTTGATCTTTGTACTTCGACACTTACTTTTGTTCAAATAGGATTTGCTTGTTGGCTAAAGCATTCACAGTTCATAGGGTGCTTTGTCTGGGGGCCCTAATTGGGTATTGCCTCTTGTGCACCGACCAGATTGCTATGCTAAAAATCTGGGTCCTCAAGTTCCTGATGTTTTGTGACATTCTTCTGATGGACCTGGAGATTATAGCATGAACAATTTATTCATTTATTTATTGTTATTTATTTATTTATTTTTACATTGATTTGTGATGACAAGCCATGGTAGATTAAAAATGCTAACCTAGTACAGCAACTGCATGAAAATTCCTTGCAGCTTTACCTTAGCTGTTGTTTGTATGTTATATAGTTTGTTTAGTTTGGCAGCCTATGACAGACACTGGGCACTGTAATTAGATTAAAAAGCAGATCTAATTTGATTGATACTGATAAGATGTAGTTATCAGGCTGGACTACAAGCAAACGCTGGACTAAATTCTTGTGGGGGATTAATACTGCTGCTCCTGTAGCCCCCAAACAAAAGCAAGTTCACACCTAACAGACTGGGCACAGTCTGACTTGGCCACTATACATTTACCCTGCAGACAGACAGGCAAAGTATTCTCACAGGTTTTCAGCAATGTGTTAAAATGTCACCTGTCTAATGGGCCCTTGTTATAATGTATTTCAGTACAATATTTGTGTATTTGAAGGATAATTTAAGGAGCTGGAGAGCATGTGCTCATTCAAAATGTGCATAAGTATTATCCAAAGCATAGGCCAAGTCTTACTGTCAATGCACCTCACCTGGGCAAATGCAGCAATTATCATTAGCTAATTACAAATAAACACCGGTGACATTAGTATAGCATAGTATATATAGTTCTCCAGGCTTTATGGAGGTTTTTTAAAAGTTTTTCTTTGGACATTGCCTGCTTTTTAATTAATTTTCTATCCAGTCCTTGTAACTGACCATTTTCAGGGGGATAGTTCTTTTTGTTTGTTAAGTCACTTTACACTGACCTGTGAATCATTCCGACATAATAAAAAGGCCCCTAAGTCAAGTATTATTGCACTATTCCCAAAGAACTATTAACCGAAAATATGGCATATTTCAGCATGGTGTGCAGTGTGTTTTGAAAACTAAAAAACAAAACAAAACTGGGAAGCAAGCACAATGGCTTATTTTTTCAGCATAATGATCCCAAACACACTGCCAGTGCAGTAAAAGCGTACCCGGATAGCTCCTCACATCCAAAGAAGAGATCTGAATGTTCCTCAAGAAGCCTGGAGAACTATTCCCATAGACTTTTTAAAGACATTCCAAGAAAGCCTGACAAAGTGAGTTCAAAATGTGTTGAAGAATAGGGATGATCATTGACATTGATGGATTGAATCTTTATTTTGAACATGTTGAAAAAGTACAACAACATAGAATTAAAAGAGACAAATAAACAAAGAAAAACAAAAGGAAAACGAGCAACCACAACTACAGATAACTTTCATGTTCAAAAAGGAGCAGGAAGAAGCATAAGCTTATAAAATCGTTATATGGAAAACATGGAAAATCGATAAAAAAAAAATACAATTTATCCATTGCATATTTTAAAATACATGTTAATTTGTATGTGTCCGTTAGTGTACGTGACGGTTAATAAAATGAAGGGGGGTTGTTTGTTTTTGGGCAAGTCTTTTTATCTGTTGGTAAGACCTCGTCATTATTTACATCGGTGAGGGGAGAAAAAAAAACCGGAACTTCCGCTAGATTGAAACGGAAGTAGGTACGTGGCTGCTTCAGCTGACAGTCTACATGATGGCGACAGAGGTTCAGAGCGGCGACCTCGACAGCGCTACTTCTAGCCGGCTCGAAGTTTCCATCGATGGCCTCACCCTCACTCCGGACCCGGAGGGCGAGCAGAGCCAGGCCGAAGAAACGGAGTCCATACCCACGGAACCCAGCAGAGATAAGCCGGGCGGCGCTGAAGGCGAAGATGGAGAGACTGCCAAATGTGCGATAGAGAGGAAATGGGGCTTTCCTCTGCTGGAGCTGTACGGAATGGCCCTTAAATTTTTTAAAGGTACTTCATGTTTGTTTCAATCGCCAAGCGGTGAGAAAGCTGCTCGTACAGTTTATAGTGTGGCGCTCGCTGGTTCCGGCTAGCAGGTTGCTAGCATTAGCTGATAGCTGTCACCACCGGGACTGGTGCTACTGCTGTCAGCCTCGGCGTTACATTAGCTTCACGGCTAACTAGTATCTAACGCTGCTGGCCGTTAAAGGGTAAAACAACCACGGCACTTGTGAGTAGCCCCTTTGTGTCAGCTGATTTGCCGCTGTTGTCTCCTTTCTGGGTTTTTGTCTTTGGACCAATGAGGAGTGAGTATACTTATTACCAGTTTGCATATTTCTATGCATGCTTCCTCCACCAAATGAGGAAGATTTCCATTCCAATTGAATGACAGCTTATTCTGGGATGTGTTCAGGAGCTTTTAAACACGCTCTCCCTCTGCTGTGACTGAAGCGGGACTGCATCAGGTGGCAGCTGCCCTCAAAGACTTTTTTTCCTCCCAAAGTACTCAATGACAAGTTCCTGCTGTGCTGGAGGAATTATTATTCCGATGATACAACTACTGCATAGTTTTAGCTCACCGCCCCTAAAAACAGTTAACCACGTTTTCAGTCTATGGGGGGTTTATGTGACGGCTTGACTGTTTTTACACCTGCCCTTTCATATCACTCCTATGCTGCTACTACTTGTAGTACTACTTTTATGTGTGCTCTGGGAGCCATTTTTAGGCCTTCTGGACATGCTGGGATGGATTTAAAGCAGATTGAAATACCCTAGGTAGTTGAATAATTGGAAAAAAAAAATTGTGATATGTGTGGCTATTCTGCAGCCTGACCATTCTTGCTAGTTCTATATGTCTGCTTAACAAAAAGCCACAAATCCTGCAAAATACTTTGTCCATACTTTCCAGTCATCCTACACAAGTGTAAGCTGTATTGAACACTGGGCAGTTGTGCTGTTTGTATTATGGCAGAACACTTGTGATGACTGTGCAAACAGGTCGGGGCCTGGCTGCCACTCTGTGTGATAGTAATCTGGGCTTTGTATTCCTTTTCAGTGTGTCAGACAGGGTTAGGTCTACTTGCTCAACTTGCTCAACTCAACTACCTAAATCTCCCCTTTGCCTCACCTTAAATCAAGCTTTAGGTATGACTAATGTTATCTCAGTGTTTCATTCTTAATGATTTTAGCCACAAAGAAGCTTGAAAAGTTTAGAGTGAGAGAGCACAGTTAGGAGTAATTATCTGCGCTTTACAGTCTTGGCACAAGAAAATAACACTCCTGTACGCGGGAGTTTTTACTACCTTGTTGTGCACACAAGCTGCACTGTAGTATTCACTGCAGGTGGACATTAACAGGATTGCCTGCAAACTCATTGCTTCCACTTTGCTGCCTTCAGATAAAGATGGAAAGGCCTTCCACCCGACTTATGAGGAGAAGCTTCGATTGGTGGCTCTGCACAAACAGGTGTTACTTGGTCCTTACAATCCCGATGCTTCACCAGAGGTCGGCTTCTTTGATGTCCTGGGCAACGACCGCAGGTAACACCAGCTTACTTCTCTCTGTGTGTGTGTGTGTGTGTGTGTGTGTGTGTGTGTGTGTGTGTGTGTGTGTGTGTGTGTTTTCATGCATGTGACCTTTGATTTGTAGTGGACGTCTCAGTGATTTTTGCTTTGTATCAGGAAATAGACACTCGTGCATTTTTACTCATTAACAGTTTAAAATGGATTCAGACAATGGATGAAAATCATCCTGTTCAGAATGAAATTTAAAATAAAATAATGCACCTATTATTGTCTACATCTTGACCTGTGTGCAGGAAAGAGTGGGCTTCACTGGGTAACATGGAGAAGGACGATGCCATGGTGGAGTTTGTCAAGCTACTTAACAAATGCTGTAACCTCTTTGCCCCCTACGTCACATCACACAAGATCGAAAGGGAGGAGCAGGAGAGGAAAAGGTGGGAGGATCAGCTTCTTTGTCCAAGGGACATTCATCTGCTAGTGTGTCTTAAATTTAGTTTCTACCTCAATTTGCTCTCTATTCATCTAGAAAAGCTGGAAAGCTGTGGTTAGTTTGGGTGGATAGGTTATACAGTATTTGACCTTGTTAGAATGTCGTGATATTCATGTATATTTCACAGTTTGGGCTTTTGTTTGCATGTAAATTATGCATTTTTATCCATTTGCATTATTTAAATCTTCCAATTCTCTTCTTCAGGAGAGACGAAGAAGAGCGTCTAAGGCTGGAAGAGGAAGAAAGGGAGCGACAGAGGCTGGAGGAAGAGAGACGGAGGCTTGAGGAGGAGGAAAGGCTTAGAAGAGAGGAAGAAGAAAGGAGGCAAGCAGAAGAGGAGAGGCTACGGATTGAGCAGCAGAAGTATGTGTGGTGTTTATGTTGTTTCTTTTTTTATTTTATATATAAGCATCCCTCTCCTTTTGTATTTAAATCTGTAGGCTTTTTTTTTTTTAAATCACTTGTTATTTCCACATATATTGTGAGACCGAAAACAAGGGTTAGTCCTGTGCTGACACTTGGCCCAAAGATGAAAATCTCACTACAAATCTGTCTGACTTCCTGTTGTTTTCCTGTATTTCCATTGTCGTTCATTTTACTGTAACCAGACAACAGATAATGGCAGCATTAAATGCGCAGACAGCAGTGCAGTTCCAACAGTATGCTGCTCAGCAGTACCCAAACAGCCCTGAGCAGCAGATGAGCCTCATCCGTCAGCTGCAGGAGCAGCACTATCAGCAGTACATGCAGCAGCTCTACCAGGTCCAGCTGGCCCAGCAACAGGTAGGATGCAGAATCCCAACATAACATAGACTTTTCACTGATTGAGTTTTATTGTTCAATATATAGGATTTGCAGTTAATGTGGGAGTACTTAGAATAGATTAGAAGGATTGCCTGCAGGTCTTTCTTTGGCCCCAAATTCAATCTGATCAGTTTACCCCTGAGATTAGTCCCTTAATTAACTCTTCATTATCTGACTGAAAGGAATGTGTGTCAGAGCCTAGCAGCCGTATTATCTAGGATAGATTTAGTGTTGTTTTCAATTAGTGTAGAGATCCCTTGCTAATAATTAGCCTTCCAAACTGGGTGGTATATGTCTTGACAGCACACACCTTTATTCATGTCCTCTTTAATATCCTGGCTGATGCATAAAACCTTCCTGTAAGACATCAGCCTCCCTTTAGAGTCCTTCCAGTTCAAGTGAACTGTTAAATTGCAAAGGAGTTATTGAAAAATAGCCAAAAATGTTTTAAACCTTTGGACTTGAATTACTTTATTTTATACCATTTTTAACAGCCAGGTGTGGTAAACAAAAATCTCAAACGAAGACTAAGATGAAAAATCCCTGAGCAAATCAGTTGTTCAAAAGTCTAGCCATAGGTCTACTCGTATACAGCAAAGCCGAAAAACAGACCCTTCAATTTTCGAGATGTATAGGATGTTGCCAGAAGATGGAAATTTAATTGTTAATAATCTTATCCAACCCTAACACAGCCCTGGTGAAACTAGATTGTTGGTTTCTCTTTCTCATCCTAGGCGGCCTTACAGAAGCAGCAGCAGTCTGATTCAATGGTGCAGGGCACCCTAGAATCTAGCAGCTTCCACACAGGTGAACCCATCCCCGCATCCTCAGCCGGACCATTGTGTGCTGCTTCACCACAGACTGGAGAAGAAGCTCCAACAATCAATGGAGGCCAGTCAGACTCTTACTCAGAGAGTATGGATCGGGAGCCAGAGCCTGAGCCGGCAGAAGAGGTCTCAGAGAATGGGCCTTTATTAGGTTGGTGGGCTGCTCTATATCTATCTCAAAATAAAAGCATGAAATATTGGAGCAGCTAATGACTAGGGGTCAGACAGGGTAAGCTCTCTGTCAGAGCAGTGAAGCGGTCTGCCAAGTCTGAAACATGATGCTTATCTGCTGTGCCCTTGTTGATGTAACCTGGAGGGCAGAAGAGCTGGAACAAGCGACACACAATAATGTGTTGGTTTAGGTTTCATCCAGTCACATATTCCGCTTACAGACGTCACAGTAGATATGCAAAAGTCCTTGGTGTGAATCCAAAACACATATCCCTTTCCAAATGACTTCCTTCTTCCTGTTCAGTGGAATGATAAATGAAGCTGGGGTAGCTGTGCCTGCAAAAACAAATCTTTGCTATTGTGCACATGGATTCTGGTTTTCTCTGATCGTTCTGAGACACACAGGTTTCCTCCAAGTTGAGCTTGTTTGGGATTCGGTCTGCATATGCTGGAAGGGAATCGCTTATTAGGAAATGTACTGTTTGTTTTGTAAGAAAACTGGTAGAAAATAGCAAAATAGATAATGTCTTCTCTTTCCTTGCAGCAGAATCCCCACCAGTCATAGCTGCTCCTTCTATGTGGACACGGCCACAGATCAAGGACTTCAAGGAGAAAATCCGTCAGGACGCAGACAGCGTGATCACGGTGGGGCGCGGCGAGGTGGTGACAGTGCGTGTTCCCACTCATGAAGACGGCTCGTACCTGTTCTGGGAGTTTGCTACAGACTATTACGACATCGGCTTTGGGGTCTTCTTTGAGTGGACGGACGCAGCCTCTGCTTCAGTCAGCGTGCACGTGTCAGAGTCCAGTGAAGAGGATGAAGATGATGAAGGTAGTTTTTTCTTTTGTTTTGTTTTTTTTTTTTAAACTTGCTGTACTTAAACACATTTTTTAAGCTTCTTATTATTATGTAAACAGCAGTTATGCATTACAGCCTTGAAGCTTCTCACTTGATCATACCGTGATTGGTTTGGTTAATTATTCATGCTGGATGCCCCCACACAACCCCTACAATGATTTGTCTCCCACCAGGATCGAACCAGGGTTAGGCAACTGTGTCAACCACTACTTTGACTGTTTCCTTTCACTGTTGGGTATAAGCCGTATAGCTGTTTTTGTTTTTTATATATAGTATATAGGGAATTTAAGTAGTGAATTATATTGACATTATTTATGAGGCAATGTCTTCTCCCAGTGTTTTACTAGTGGCAACACCTAAACTCTTATTTTGAAAGTCTAGTTGCTTCTAACCAGTTAGCCCTGACTGTTCCCCCTCCTGTATTTTCCCTGCTGACCTGCTTGTTGGTCAGGTTGATCATCCCTCTCCAAAAAGCACTTTGTCCCACGGTTAACGGTGCTCCAGTTCCAGTATCTTGGACTGTAGCTGGCGATGGTGGTCATCCTTTTGCTTAAGAGAACTACCGTCAGTTCAAATGCTTGTCGTATCAGAATAGGCTGAGAACTGGTTAACTGTGTGTGACACTACGGCTACGTTCACACTGCAGGCAAAAGCGCATCAAATCCGACTTTTTTGACCCATATCCGATCATTGTATGACAGTGTGAACGGCACAAATCCGATATTTTCAAATCCGATCTGGGTCACTTTCGTATGTGGTACTGAATCCGATACATATCTGATGTTTCAGAAAGCGACTGCTGTTTGGTCATGTCGCATTAAATCCGTCTTTTACGTCACTGACACAAGACAGACGCCAAGTATCAGCGCTGGAGAAGAGCCCGATAAGACATCACGAAATCTTCGTGGCCATCCCGTGTAGATGTTAGTGAAACTGTTGGGAAGACAGCATTGGAAAAACGTGAACATTTTATTTATACTGTATAATCTGCAGATTCTGACAGAAATCTGTAACTATCCTTTGAAGCACCGCTCCTCTCTAAAACAGCAATAAGGATAATTATTAGCCGTATGTAAATAACAAAATAGCTTTATAACTTAAAGCAAAATTGGGAAACGTAAAACCCGAAACAAGTCTTTATATTAAGGGCCATCAGTCAAATAATACTGTTTGGTCTGGATCTAAACAGAGCGCGTTGTGTGTGACGTCTTCTTTTGTGCATGCGGGCCGCTTTGAGGGTTCAGACTAGAGCGCGTTTGCGGTCACATTTTATTTGTAATGTGAACAAGCAGACAAAAAAAAATTGGATTTACGGGCGGCCATGGCTCAGGGGGTTGGGAAGCGCATCTGTAACCGGAAGGTCGCCGGTTCGATCCCCGGGCTCTCTGTCCTGGTCGTTGTGTCCTTGGGCAAGACACTTTACCCTACCGCCTACTGGTGTTGGCCAGAGGGGCTGATGGCACGATATGGCAGCCTCGCTTCTGTCAGTCTGCCCCAGGGCAGCTGTGGCTACAACTGTAGCTGCCTCCTGTGTGAATGGGAGAGTGAATGAATAGTGGCATTGTAAAGCGCTTTGGGTGCCTTGAAAAGCGCTATATAAATCCAATCCATTATTATTATTATTATTATTTGATCAAAAAATCTGAATTGAGCATTAAGACCTGCAGTGTGAACGTAGCCTACTGCTGCCCTCTGCACAACAGAACGGTGGAGTCGGTCCACAGAACGAAAGACATGCGATTATATCACTTAGTGCTAAGTTATTTGTTACAAAACTACTGGGAAAATAAAATATTTGCTGACAAATTTAAAAAAAAAAAAAAGTGTCTGTCATGATGCTCATGCACTTCTGTACATGTACACACAAAGTCTGCATGAAGGCTGTCAATACTCTAATTAGTGTTGTCTTTAGTTATAAGCCTGTTTGAGAGATTAGTAACTAGTTTTCCATTAATATTTTATTCTTATCTTACATTTATGATTAATTATCCACTGGCTCTTCCCATTGTAACAAAAGTCTGGCCTATCTTTTGTCATATTCAGGAAAGCATATGACTGAATACTGGCAGTCAAATTATTGAACAACATTGACTTTTTTAATAATATTGATATTGTGCTGTTCTCACAGTCCAATTAAATGTTTGGATGCTTTGTCACCTTTAAGTTCTAGTGTTTTCTTTACCTCTCACACTAGGAGCCTCCTACCTGTAAGGAATACCCACTGTTGGGCTCATTTCTTGGAATGTAATGCAAAAATCATACAGCACAAAATTTATTCTTGTTTGCGCAAATAATGCATTTTGTTTGTTTGTGTTTGTGTTTGTTTATGTTTTGTTTTGTTTTTTTTTTACCTGCAGGTGAGCCGACCAGTGAGGAAGATAAGGCCAAGAAGGAGGCAGGGAAGCCTCAGGTGGATGAGATTGTACCGGTTTACCGGAGGGACTGTCATGAGGAGGTGTACGCCGGCAGCCACCAGTACCCAGGTCGCGGAGTCTACCTGCTCAAGTTCGACAACTCCTATTCACTCTGGCGCTCCAAGAGTGTTTACTACAGAGTCTACTACACCAGATAAGCCTGAATACAGACACAAGGGGAGCCAAGGAGTGTGTATGTTCGTATATATAAATATATGTATGTACGTGTGTGTTTGTGAGGGGGGGAGGGTGAAGATTTGTGGGAAGGCAGACTGTATTTGTGTGTATGTGTGCGTGTCTGTGCGACGGAGGAAACTACCAGATTTATTCTGGATTAAACCACCAGAGGGAGACAAAGAGACACATCTGGAGTCCTAGTCTGGAGACTCGACTAATATGTATTTACTGTATGTGTACGCGTGACCCAAGATGCACCCATGCTAGATCCCGTTATCGAGCCCTTGGAAGAGGAGTGCGTATACCCGTTGTATATTCACCACCTGTCCTTGCTGCATTCACACCAAGCTGTAGGACTTTGCTCTCATGATATATTTCACCAGTTTCCTCCCCTGGGCTCCACTTAAGTCACCAAAGCCCGGCCCAGCACTGTCCGACACGGTGGCGTTGTGGCTGCTTGTGCTCCGAGTGATGCTATCATAACCACAAGTGGAAACTTGACGGCTCCACGAGCCTATGTTTCCCTTTCTTTCTTTTCTTTTTCTGTTTGTTTGTTTGTTTGTTTGCTTTGTTGTTTATCCCACGAGTACACAGAGGACAATGTTAGAAATCCATTTATTATTAAAGATGTGCTTCATAACACTATGCCTTTTACTCAGAGATCGTCTGGTCTTTGCCAAGTGTGTTCTCACTCATTTAAACAGCCCGGGTTCTCAAACCTGCTCATCCATTTTGTTGTCACAGTGGTCTGGCACCCCTTTTCCAAAGCCACCGTACCTGTATGAAGATCTGAGAGGATTGTGAAGTGGAACGAGTGGTCTTTTTCATCTTATTCTCGCAAACGTTCTGTTTCTTACACTTATTTCGAGAGTCAGGTTACAACAGCAGTGTGTGTCTTTTTAAACTTGCATCATTTATGAAGGACCGGCAAGAAGTCATTCAGTAACATGGGTGTTGAAGGAGGGTGTGCAAAACATCATTCACATGGTAATTTATGGCTGTGAGCCTTATCGCCTGCAGAAGCGTCACAGTGTAAGAAGTATAAAAGTCAAATCGGTGTAGGAGTAATTTCTGTTCTCCCACAAATGTTTTTCCGTTTGAGTTTTTACAAAAAAAAAAGTTGCTCGTTGACAGTCCCTCATCATATGTGTTGTTCACCACTTGTTAATTAAAGACTCACAAAAAAGAAAGAGCGTGTGTTGTCAATGTTAGCAGGGGGATTTGTTTTACCATTCCTGTTTTCCTTTTCAGAGCTCTGACACGCACGTGACAATAAACTTTTCTTAGGTCATAACACACTGTTACATCTGTGTAGAAAATCCATAACACAAAATGCTGTTTTGTCTACTTTTTTCCTTTCTTCCTCTTTGAGTTGTCATCTCAAACATTATGAATTTAAAAAAAATATAAAGGAAAAAAGAGGTGATTAGAATTGTGTCCTGCGTGACACGGTTGCTTACTAACATCTAAATGTTTTTTTTTATTATTTTATTATTATTGAAAATGTAATTTAGATTCATTCTGTTCTTCAGCTACGCATGACACATGTACCCAATATCTGAGTGCGTTGTCAGAATTGCTGTATGAACTGTGCTCTCTGAATCAAAGTGATTGTCGAACATGGCAAGTGGGCATCGAGGACATTTGATTTCACTTTATCACACTTTAGTTGTTTTTTGTGTGTGTGTGTGTGTGTGTGTAAATGCAAAGCAACTTTAAAGACAGGCGGAGTATCTTACAAGCCAGTTAACCCTCCAGTGTTTGCAGAGCATCATTATTTAATGACTCCTGCCTCCAAATCAATTCAGTGATTTGTGCAACAGAATGTCACTACTCGCGGCTCACACAAGCCCTAAACGTCAAGAAAGTCCCCGTAACCTCAAATGTGATGATTTTTTTTTTTTTTTTTTTTTTTTTTGTTCGTGGCTCATCAAAGGGTTTGATTTGAGATGTTTAAGCCTTGTATGTAAATAATTCTATAAATGATGTTTGTATGGGTTTTTAAATGTGGAAGAAGGCTGTGGATTTTTTGCGAATGAATGCACTGTAATATGACACGTGCATTTTACCCCAAATGAAAGTCCAAAACTTGTAGGAAGTACGAGACTCCCTTAACATAAAATTTCATTTTTTTGTATTGTTTTAATGTTTGGATCTCTTATGATTTGCAAGATCTTTTTGGGCATATATTTAATCTTGATTAAACGTATCTTCATCTCTATAATTGTCTGCTTATTGCTGTTTGCTCTGGTTTCTACAGCACCAAGGCGTCAGCAGAAAAAGCACAAGTGGATGTAACTCATTTAACAAGAAGGCAGCGCCGGTTCACTCACAGTTGATTACCCATGTGCTTTCTTTGCAGTGACACAAGCTCATGGGTCTTGCCTCCCAGCAGTTAAGTGGCGAGAAGATTTGTATTTTAAACAAACGGAGGATATGGGAAATGTGAGGACACCAAAAAATGGCCTTGGAACAACACGCCACTGTCAGGCTTGTTCCTTTTTCCACCAGTAGTAAATGTGTCATCCTCACGCTGCTTTCCTGTCAAACACAATTTGTGCTGAGGGAAGGACAAATGCGGATATTGCTCATGCCTGAGAGAACAATCCACTTAACTTTGTGTTTTCTGTGTATGTGGTGTGTCTCAATATTCAGAGCGGTGGGAGCGTAAATCCAACATTTCACATGCAAATATTGAACAACGTGCTACTAAATTATTGCCACATAGAACATATTGAGTAATGAGAAAACGGTGAAAGTGACCGGAATGCTTGCAACTATCCTGGAAGTTGCAGTATTCACTAAAAGACACCAGGGGGCGCATTAATGGCTACAGAGCAGAGACAGGACTTCATCCACTGAACTTGTGGCCTGTTAATTTTAAAAGTGAGTTGAGGGGATGGTGTGCCCTTGAAAAGAGCTGTGAGGAATTTAAAGAGTAGATATGGGAATGTCAGATGGTGAACAGAGGAGCTGGACAAACATGACATGTGCACACACTGAGGTCATAAATTACAGACAAGTGTTCAGAGAATGTGTTACCATGAGGTTATTTTAAATGGTATGAAAAAAACTTATGTCTGTTTTCTCTGTAATAACTGTGGGCAAATTCCCCTTTAAAAATAAATGTGCAACAGACAAGAGAAACATTAGCGAAATAGCAAGAAAATAACATGACAAGCTCAAAGTATCCAGACTAAGCTACCTACATATCATTTTGTTAACACCATGATTTTTTTTTCCCGCTGACTTTCATGAATATGAGAAACTGAGAAACCATCTGAGACTTACTAACTCAAAATAGCTAAAAAATGTAAGAAATTGAAATAAACTCTAGAAATTATAAAATACATATAATTACATTTGCGTCTGACAGTAAAAATTCTTTTTTTTCCTTTTAAAAAATCTCGACGTACTCAAAATTAGTTTGACAGGTACTAGCTTAAAATGCTAAGACCATTTAAGCTGACTCAAAATTTTAATTTATGGATGGCATTTTTTTCAGTTGCAGAAAAACGAAAATAATAAATTAATAAAATGAATGTTTGTGTTCGACAGTTATTTATTTATTGGGGGGTTAATGTACTTATGTAAAGTCAGGGTTAGGGTTGATGAGAGATTTACTAACTCTATATAAATATATATATATAATAAAAAACAAATTATTAGAATTATTAAGTCAAACCATTTGAGAAAGATTTAAATTTTGATTTCAGATAATAAATAAATAAATAAAAAATACGATCCAGGATCTACAGCTTCCTGGTTTCCTGCTCGTTTCCTTCCTTGTTCCGTTTTCTGAAGAGCTCCGGTCCTTGTTTTGTGACAGGCCGCTCTCTCCGGAGGGAGGCAGGTAAACTCTCTGCGCTTCTTTCTGGCTCCGGCTCCACTCGCTACAGGTGGTTGTAGTTTTTTCCGGGTTTTTATTTGTACTTTTCCCTACTTTTCCTTGTGATTTTTTTTCTTTCCAGCCTGCACTGTGTCTGGTTGAATTTGAATAGACTTTAGGAGGCAACGTCTGCAGTGTACAGCAGCACAAAGTCCCCATGCTTTGAAAATCAGAATATGGCGGGATTCAAGGATTATTCCTCAACCGCGGGGAGGGAGTTCGTGTTGGGTTTGTTTTAAAGCTTTGCTGTTCTCGGCGTGAACACTTTTCGGTCCCGCTGGAGTTATTGGTATGAAATAAATATGCCCTTTCACCAGAGGACTATCGAGCCCCGCCGTGTGAGCAGGCTATCGGCGAAGAAGGATGGCTGGAAACCTAGGGAAGAAGCCGGCAAACGCAAACTGCGAAAACCCGTTTTGTTCTCATCGCTGGATGAGGTGGACTGTCATACGCTGACTAACGTAATACATCAACTTTCCGACCTTTCCCGACATGCCAGCGACATCTTCCTGGGCATCGAGATGGAGGCGGGGATGGTGTTTAGAAGATCCTGCAGGATCGAGGAGCGCCTGCAAATTCTGCAGCAGGAAGTCCACAAGCTTGATCCCAAGAAAGTCAAAATCCGTGAGTCTGCACTGTTGGCCACTTGTTTTTGTCCCTCTTACTTGATCTTTCGGCTCCAATCACTTTAGCTTTCTATGAAATGCTTACAAGTCACTATAGAGCACTAAATGAGACCCAGAGACATACAAAAATGCATGCAGTGAGTTCATATTTGTAGATATGATGTGAATGTTATGTATGAGTTTAAATATGCCTGTGTGAGGGAGGTGCGTCTACTTTCTAGTTTTTCCTGTTATGATAACATGTGCAGTAGTGTGGAGAGGTCCAAGGTGACTGTCATGATTTGTCTTTTTAAAAGAGTCAAAGAGGAGTGACCACTGACTCCTGCCCACATGGGTTTATTTGCCTGATTGGGACTTATGTTAACAGGGGCATTGTGTCAGAAATGATGGATATCCTCTCAACATACTGGCCATCTGTATCCAGGTCCTCAAAGGGCACTGAGATCCCAGGAGACCCCTCACCTTCCTCATCTCTCCTTAATGTCCATAAAGCTGATAAACACACAGACAAATGGAAAATCAATTTCTTTACTTTTAAAGTTTTGTGATTTGTTTAGCCTGCTTTTATTAAAGCTCCCTCCTTTAGGAGGGTTAAATATTAACCGAGACTGACTCATGCTCTGGTGACTGTGCAAGCAAGACTGAGAGATAGACCTGTCATGTTATCTGCTGAGCTGCAGACCTGAGGCAGAGCCTTTGAATGACTGCATATCTGCCTCTCGACACCTATTTAAGACTCTGTTATGTGGTAATGTGTATAAACCCAGCAGTTAAGGGATCATGTTTTCTATTGAGTCCCTGCCTCTTTTTCTTATCTAACTTGCTTCCGAAATGTATTGCAAAGTAGTGCTGAGAAGATTGGTGCAAATTCCTCTAAACCCAAGTGAAAGAGGAGGATTTCATCTCTGACTCATTCACTTTTGTTTCCTTTTTACTGTCCTTCCTCCCGCATTTGATCTGCGTCTGTCCATCCTGCCTTGTGTCTAAATATGACTCACTCTTTGTCACACAAACACGCACAGGTTCAAAAGTGACGGCAGAGAAATGATAAGCCGAACAGGCAGACAGATCCCAGACAGAGGTGAAGGGGTGTAGGGGTGCCCACTACATGACAGCAACCAGTCCCAGTCATGACTCGACTGCTCCCATTTTCTGTACCTGTTGGTTGTTTTGATGCGGTTTTAGGCGGGACTGGGAGCTCTTTCTGAAAGGGTTTGTGTCATTTAAAGACCTGATTCATCGGAAGCCGAAGACGAGATGTGAGAGAGTAGGCACGAATGCGGTGTGTTACGTCACGATCTGCAGTTCCCACACGCCCTCAAGTCCGTGTGTTAGGTTTACGGAAGCGCTGAGTCTAGATTTATTACAACGCAGACACTGAAGCTCAACGCCAGCTTTTTCCACACATGGAAACACCTGTATTTTTTTTTTGAAGTGCCCTCCAGCGTTAATCCATGAAAAGAGTCCTGGATTTAAATATGCCAGAACACCTGGCAGAGTTACTTTGAATTTGGTATTTGAATAAAAGTTACTGTGTCATGCGCATGACTCCAGGAAACAAAGCATTCTTTGCCATGTTGTGCTATTTTACAGCTGTTTCTCACTGGTTTACAAAGTGAGGAGCGGCTGTTAAATGACAGTGTTTAGAGTTGGTTTTTACCTCAAATCCTTGATGAGACATAATGGTATGTTGCTTGTTTGGTAGTGCTGACTACCCAACCCTGAGGAATGCACTGTATTACATAAATTTACCAGCCTGCTTGTAAATATCTGCGGCTGGTCACCCTTTTGTCTTCTGCTCCTGTGGCTCAGGGTTCCTACCCTAACCTCAGAGCTCAGAGTCAGATCATGTTACTGGTGAGGGGCATGAAGAGGGGCTCTTGTGCACTGAAAGACTGACATTGAAGTAAGAGTGTGTGTTTGCGCACTCCTACCTCTACACTCAGTGTAATCAGTGGCAGTTTGAACAGAGACATGATAGGAAAATGGGATTTCCTCATTGTGTGTATTTTGTCTGCTTTATTCCACTGTTGATCCATGTGTTCTGAAGGAGCAGACCCCAGAGCAAAGGTCACAGGTCATCCTCTCGTGCCTCAGCGGGGAACACCTGACACTCAGAGTCAAGAGTTTAAACAAAGTCTAGTTTGGTTAGCTTGGATTTCTGCTGGTTGCCAACAACAGCCACTCCTGCTAAGTTTGGCACATGGATCTCGTTTGCTCCACCCTGGTGTATTACTTGTATTAAGTGCAGTTGTATTAATAATATTAATAAAGCTAATGCCATGGATACTAGAAATAAAAACAGTTTCAAGTCCCTTAACCACGCTGTTTGTTCCAGATGAAGATGTATTATTATGCCTTAACTAATCCAAACATCTATCTCTCTAGCTTTCTCATCAATACTTGATTGTTTTGGAGCTCATGCTGATACACAGACTCATAAATACAGTTCAAGTCAGACACCGTTCATTGACAGTATCCCTCCACTACCTATTTCCTGTCATTTCTCCCCCTTCATCTCTACAACCCATCTTTTGTTCCTAATGAGAAAAGTTCGACCTTGAGAACCACGCCAGGCTCTGCTTCCCCCAGAGGTCTGTGGACTTCTGTACACCGAGTAGCCATCGCTGCGATGTCACAAGCTTGACTTTTACTTGAAATATGAATTTAGCTATATATTAGAAACGTATTCTTTTCTGCCAAATATAACTCTGGGTTGATTTGGGAGTATGCTATTTTAATGTTAAAAGTAGGTCATGCTAGTGAAGGTTAATTGGAGAAAGGAGAAACTTGGGGCCTTCTTTTGTCAGTTAACTTGATGCCCACTAGCAGACACACACGCACACGCACACACACACACACACACACACACAGAATAAAAAAAAAAAAAAGCATGTTTCCAGCTGACCTGCTAATGTCTACAGTCCATCTTGTCTCCCATACACACACTGACATACATGTTAAGTGCCTGGACATTCCTCCTCCTATCCCTCAGATATTTATAGGCACAGTCTTTGCCCGATGCTCTTTCATGAGTAGCAATGTATGCTATCATGTTTAGGGTGTGTTGCTATGTTCAAGTGGTTCTTCTTGTGTTGGGAGGGGGAGTTCATCCTCAGAGTGGGACTGCAATCAGTTATTCAGATAATAACAGTGGAACTGCTTGACTGAGATCAAAGTTGCATCCATATCAAAAGCCAGCGAACAACAAATTAGTTGTGCCTGGATAAACTAATTGGTGTTTGTGGCTTTTTTTTAACCCTCTTTTCCTGTTTGCCACACAAATGCACACTCACATGCACAGCCCTGTTTATCCTACCTCAGTTCTCCCTAGTCACTATTCACTCTGGCCCACTGTGGTCCCCTTCATTCATCGATAGAGAGCAGTCATTACGCAGCCAGAATCCACAAGTCAGTTCCCACAGCGCTCGTTCCAACGCCGGCAGCCTGGCCTGGTTCTAGAGGTCGACCTTCTCCCATGAGGAACAAAAGAGATGGGTCGAAGGAATGAAGGGAAAAAGTGAGAGAAAATCAGTGGGAAGGGGCTGTGGAAGTGGAGGGATATTGCCAGTGAACTGTGTCTGATTTGGACTGTGTGTATGAGATTGTGTGTCTGAATCTACAGGCAGTGCTCTCTCACGGCTCCAATACATCCCTGGATTTAGATACATCCCTGTCCCGTGCACAGAACATGGGTCAGCTTTAGGACCTAAAATTTATATCACAGTATTCATTATTTGTTATCATATGTTTTATTGGCTCTAATGAACGAGTGAGTTTGCATGAATAGATGGAGCTGCCTTATAGTGTAAAAAGAGCCTTGAGTGCATAGTTAGAGTGGTTCATCCAGATTCTTCCTTGTGGTTAGTGTGTGCATAACCTGTCTGAATAATATAGTACTTCATTGGATCACTCCTTAAACGCGCTAAAATCAAAACATCTGTGTATTAAGTGCACTGTAAAATCCATGTTGTGGCACCCTGGCACTGAGGAAGTGTTAAAGATGAAAAAAGAGTTGTTCCCAATTTAAAGTGTTTTCTTAACTGTAGGATTTAAATATGTCTTTACCTGTGTAAACACATGCATTTCCTTCAGTGGGCTGCGTTAGCATAAAATGCTTGTTGATAATCATTTACGATGTCCTGACATCAGATTCGACTCAGTGCTGTCTTGCAGTTTCTTAAAACATAATCTGTCAGAGACAGATTTGCTGTTGATGGTGGGAGACAGTCGAGTTAATAAGGAAACAGCTAAATTTAGATTTGTGTATATGCGAGCGCTGCCCTGACTGTGTTTAACCCCCGATTCGAGCCACAAGATCATTCTTACAGTATACAGTAGTGTATTTTATCACTTATTTTACACCAGTAGAAGATGATAGGCCTAAGCTGGTTTTCGCATTTTGTGGTAATCTGGTTGGTTCATGGCTCCGTTTCCTGGCCGCTTCTCCTCCTCACTTGTGTCACTCAACTGCAGCTGTAATAGATCTAGTTATTTCCTGAGCAAACCACATGTCATGAGAGACCTTACTTATATAAAGTAATAAAAATATCACATCGGTGTTGGAATGGCAGCAGATGAAAGCCCTTATAATCTTGGTTGATTTGTATCTCCACTTGTGAAAGTCCAAAAATATCCTCGAATTGGTGGATATGTTTGCGATTACAGTTTTGCTAATAGCAGATGCTGCTTATAGCACTTTTTTTCTTTCTTTTTTTTTTTTTGTTTAAAGGTTTTTTGTTTCCGTTTCTGTCTCTAAATATAAACTTAACTAAACAAATTGATAAGCTGGATCCCAAATATTCACTAGATGTACCTTTTCAACTTTTTGTTAACACAAAAAAAGAGAAAATATCCAGTGGGCATCAATTTTCTGGGTGGCGATGCCTTGTTAATGTCGGGGGAACGTCCAGACTGCTTCAAACTGATAGGAAGACAACAGTAAGTCAAACAACCACTTGTTGAAGAAGTTACGCAGAATAGCATCTCTGAACGCACAAAGCAGATGGGCTACAGTAGCAGAAGACCACACTGGGTGCAACTCCAGTGTCAATGCCACATCCTACCTGAGTATTGTTGCTGGTCACATCCATCTCTCTATGACACAGTGTGCTGATTGGATAACTTGTAACTTGTTTGGTGAACATGACAATGATGTCACTGTCCTTGAATGATCTCCACAGTCACCAGATCTCAGTCCAGTAGAGTAGCGGTCCCCAAACCCTGGGCCACAGACCCTAACTGGTCTGTGAGTCATATGGTACTGGGCCGTGAGAGCTGAAGCTTGGGTGTGAAATTTACGGTTTTCAGGGTTTTTATCAGGTTTTTTTTTGTTGTTGTTATTTTTTTTTAATCGTTTTTATTGTTAACTCGGTTTCCCTGGGTCTTTTCCCATGTGTTATGAATAAATCTTTTTTTTTGTACTGGTACTGGTTTTGTTGTATTTATCCGCGACACCTTAAAGGCCGGTCCGTGAAAATATTGTCGGACATAAACCGGTCTTTGGTGCAAAAATGGTTGGGGACTTATGCTGACGGCAGTAAACGTAATTAGATAAATCTGTCTCCCTACTGTTGAGATTTTATTGTTGCTGTCGACACACAAACATGCAAACATCTCCGCAATCAGAGAGCACCACATGATGGACTTATAGGTTAGTAAGTCGGCAATTGAGGGTGCTGTGGGGTAATCCAGGGTTTAACCAGCATGCAGGGAGATGAGCAAGATTTAATCCCCACTGTCGTGACCTCTGCCTGACCGGATGCAGTGGGACATCCTCAGGGTTGCGTGTGTTTTTGTGGTATTTTTTTTTTCATATATCTGTTTTGATGTGTGTATTTGTACACTCGAAGGCCTTTACACAGATGCATTACATTTGGACCGCTGCTGGAAAATTCAAGTCGAGGTCACGGTCGGGTTTTTACACAGCTATTGTTTTTAGAGGAAAAGTGTCACAAATAGCCTGATGCTCATTCCCAAATGTATTTCCTACGGAGAGACAAACAAAATCTGAACCGTTAGCAGATCTCAAGTGAAATCGTGTGTTCGCCTCTAGACCCCAGAAACTAAATATATGCAAATATACTTTTTTTTACATGAAATATTGCAAAACATTTTCACAGCTTCTGTGTGAGTGTAAAATGACATTTCAGCAAATTTTCAGCGGCTCTCCTTTTTGCCTCAGCTTTCCCTTCCTCTGTTTTAAAGTCTCTTTCTCGCTCACTCCCTTGCTCTCGCTCTCTTTTCCTGTTGTTTCATATGGTTTCCAGACCTTTCCTCTCTCATCTCTGTCCATCCTCTACACTTTGATGTCAACCCTTATACTGCCATGCTGACCACAACAAAGACAAGCACCACGCTCACACTCTCGACTTTCTCTTTTTATAATCAGTTTTTGTCACGCTCTTTTCTCTCTTCTTATCTTTTGTTTTTCCTCCAGCTATCCTTTTTCCCCTTTAAAGCATGTGTTCCTTTTTAAATGTGTTTGATGCTCATTCTTGCCTTTATTTTAAATTTATTGTTGTAATTTTATATTATTTAGCAGTTAAACAGCTGTTATTACATGCCTCATGACTGACTAGCTTACTTACTGACTTACTGATCTTCAGATAATCTGCTATCAGTGTTTACAGTAGCTTGAGTTTACAAGATTTATGAATACCTGGAAGAATGTGTGTATATGCTGTGTCCATATATATCTGGTTAGAGCCTTCACAGTGAGTAAAATAAACTCCAATGATGTTGTCCTACATGTTTTTGTCTGGCGTCCAGGGAAGCCTTTTGTAGATATAGCAGAACAGTGAGAGTAAGAGAGAAGCAATATAGTTTATTGCTGTGCATGAGTGAGATTAGTTATTCTTAATTCAGAAAAATCTACAAGATATCCAAAGATGAAGGTGTGAATTTCCTACTATCTTTTTTTTAATCTTTTATCTTGACTCATACATTTATGTAATACCGTGCACTGCTATCTACTGTATCCTGCATGTGTTATTACACATTATATACTGCAAAGCAACCTGTAGAGAAAAACATGTTTGCAGTTGGTATAAAGTGATCCACAACAGGGCATATTATGAGGGTATCAACCTTGCTTGGACTTTTTTTCTTTTTTTGCAAAAGGGACAACAGCTGCACAGTGGTGGCAAACCTGCTGAAGCATTTCATGTTTATTTTATGACGTTAAAGAGTAAAAAAAAGTGTCACGTAAAGCTACACAAACATCTGTTGGGAGCAAAATAAAGGATGGATTTTTATCAAGTATTAGATTATGGTTTATCAGTGATGTGTACAAGAGGCAGACGGAAGGAAGAAGATGGGCCGACAGGGAGGCACATCCATTCCATCCAGTACTTAATGACATACTGCAGCAGGTGGGAGCAGGAATATAAAGGCTATTGTTATCCTGGATCTGCACTAAAACTGCACTCAAGGCCTGGAAACGCACCATACACACATGTACGCTCTGACTGAATGGCTGCCTGAGGAAAAATAAACAAGGATTTTCTGCCACATCTGTCACTTGTGCCACTTAACCAAAGCTCACACAGGAACACACAGGCAGAAGCACGCAGGTCGTGCACTCAAACTCTCTTAGTGGTATGTAGTGTCTATCATTAAAAGGAATGAAATGTAATGGGCCACTTGGCAGCAAATAACACTGTCTGCAGAATGTAGATCACATGAAGCCAAGGCTTCAGATTAGATGCAACAGATGACTTTGGGGTAGATTTAAATATTTGCATTTTAAACCTTGCAATGGCAGAGGCTGGTGTGAACCTCCTGCTATATTTGGACTGAATGATAAGTCTTCGGAAACAGCTGTCGGCTGGCTTTTTTTCAGGCATATTTTTAGTCCCGTAAACACTGGCGACATTAGCCAACTTGAATATCCTCAGCTGAATAAACAAGTTGCGGGACAAGAGGGTCATCAAGGTTTTTTTTTTTTTTTTTTTTTTGTAGACTAGCTGATGTAATGTTTAATACTTGATGAACATCTCAGGATTTGTTTATTCAGACATGTGCATTGTGCAACTGATACTTCTGGTTGAACCCGTTGCTTGTAATTCATAGACCGGCAATAGCAAAATCAGTTGACAGTCTTAATAATATAAGGCTAGGTTTCACCAGCTGTGTGATGGAAAAGTTCCAGACGTGCATCAAGTGTCAGCTATGTTGGTTTGAGGTGATGACGGTCTGAGGGGAGTTGTTGGGTAAGCTTTGTAGTTTCACCCTCAGTTTTATTTGTCATATGCAAGCTAGGACAGGGTCCTTGTGTTTACTGATGCTGCTGGGAAGATTGTTAGAATGGTAAAATCACTATGTATCCTGAAGGAGCCATAGTTTTTTTTAAAAACTGGATCAGGTAACCATGAACTCTCTCTTAGTTGTGCTGAAATAGGCCTAGGCTACTGGGGGTTTCTCATGATGCACTGAGTGTTTCATCTTCATGCACCTCTTTTCACTCACTATGTCAGCAGTTCCCAACCTTTTTTGCGCCACAGACCAGTTTAATGTCAGACAATATTTTCACGGACCAGCCTTTAAGGTGTCACGGATAAATATAACAAAATAAAATGATACGACCAAGACAAAAACTGTGGTATTTTGTAAATATAATAATAAACGCGAATTCACTGTGTAATTCTGTAACTTTATTAGCAGCGTCCTCCTGAAATGCGCCAACAACACTGAGAGTAACTTCCTCCTCTCTGCCTCTTAACGCTCTCTGGTTGCTATGGTAACACTTAAATATTTCTTTCAAAATAAGACACAACTATAACACAGGAAAAGACACAGGGGAACCGAGTTGATGATTAAAAACCCCGAAAACCATAAATTTCACCCGAGCCTCAACTCTTGCGGCCCGGAACCAAACCGCTCACGAACCAGTACCGGTCCGTGGCCCGGAGGTTGTGTTTATGCACCACTTTGCATTTAATCATTAGTTATTATTAATCTCGGTCTCTTCCACGGTGTCTATCCCCCCTTGACCCTCACCCCTAACCTGTCACGGCAGATGGCTTGCCCTCTCTGAGTCGGAGGTTACTTGATGCTTGCTCACAGGAGGTTGTGTGATTGTTGGGATTTTCTCTGTACTGTTGCACGATCTTTACCTTACAAAATAAAGTGCCTTGAAGCAGCTGTTGTGATTTGGCGCTACATAAGTACATTCAATTATACATTACATTAGTCTGCCTTGGGGAATCATTCCATATAATGGCCTTCAGTTTCATTATTCCTGCAATCTCTAATTATTTATATAAAAAAGTCTTAATTATGTATTTCATCAGGAACTTTTCTCTTGGTTGTTTTTTTCTAATGTTTATTTTTCTTTTCTTTTTGTCAGAGCTGTAAGATAATCTGCCACCTTCCTGGCAGTGGTCAGGAGGTTCATTGTCATCCTCTTGACCTAGGTTATTTAATCCAATATACATACCCCACTCCCTACTTTATGGCTCCCTTTAGTGATTACATTATGCGGCTTTGGTTATTGCATGTTTGTCTGGTGATTGTATGGTAAACAATGGCTGGTGCCACCTTACTCGTCACTGTTTCCATTAGACCTATATTAACAACAGAGCACAATAAAGCGAAGAGGCTTGCTGAACTGCAGAGTTTAGTAGAATCTGCTGATCACTTTGACTTGTTGTTTTTTTTCCTTATTTTTTGGCTTTAAACTCTTTAACGCTTGACTTTCCTGATGCCTTTGCCGTCACCTTAAAGAGAAGTTGAAGTAAACAAAATTCAAGACGTAATGTGCAGCCATTACCTGGTGGATACCAGCATGCTTTAGGTTTACCCATATTCCTTTGAGTAAACCTAAACTCATCACCATAAATATCTAAGCTCACCCTGACCAATTTTACTAGCTCATTTTCAGCAACCCACAAAATCACCAGAATTGTTTATCTTTCTGTCTGATTAGTCACTGAGATGTATGTGACTTAACATGAGAGTGTTCTCTCTTTCTGTCTGGTGTTTTTTTGTTTTTTCACCTTGTGTGTGTCATCGTAGTAAAATGTTTTCCCAGGGATGCCTACTGTAGTGGAAATTGCCACAAATGTAGGACTGAGAACTTTGACAGGTGTTTACACTGGAAGTCTGGACTGATTTTGTCGATATGACAACATCACAACTTTGGCAGATGTAGGACTACTGAATTTTTTTCAGTGAAGTTTCCTATTCCCTCTCAGATAATTAAGTATTTAGTTTGGAAGTCCTCTCAGACTGCAAGCTCAAACTCTCAAACAGTTAGAAGACAAATTCCTGCGAGTGCAACAGGCGTAAAGATGCGTAGTGAGAGTTTTGAGTTGTTTTGTTTACTTTGGTAATTTCTTTTCAATTAATTACTCAAATGGGCATCAGTATGAAGCCTTTGTTTTTCCTTCTTTTGCCTGAAGCACTTTCTCGGCCCATCATTAATCACCGTCTTGCTGCAGAAGGCTCCATGGTGTTTGCATGTGTGTCTGAGAAAGTGTGTGTCACTGTGAAATATGACATACTCCATAAAGGAATCCCCATTGACTACTGAATCTTCCTCTGTAGCAGCTTTAGCTGTCTGCCTCATCCACAGAGACCTCATTGTGCATATATGTGTGTGTGTGTGTGTGTGTGTGTGTGTGTGTGTGTGTGTGTGTGTGTGTGTGTGTGTGTGTATCTGTGTCTGCGTGTGTGCCTTCACTTAAACTTATTTGTGCTCTTCCAGTCTTCCATTCATCAGTATTAGTGCAGCCTGGTGATGGAGTGGTTAACACTGTCACTTCACAACAAGAAAGTTACTGGTTCGAATGCTGGCTGGTGGCTTTCTGCTTTGAGTACATCCTCTGGGTACTTTTTCCCAGAGCTCTTTCCATGCATTTTAGGCTAATATTGTTCTAAACTGGCTATGGATGTGCAGTAGGTACACGTTTGAACAGAACAAAATAAAGTGTTGTATGAATGTATGGATAAAATGTGACTTTTTATGTGAAGTGCTTTGTCAGTAAAAATAGAGAAGCACTATATAAATTTGAGTACATTTACACTAAATTCTCTGTTTTACCAAGGCCACTACATGCACTCCATTGTTTTTCTTGTGACAATACCAATAAGTTTGATGTGTCACATGGCCCTCTTCCTATTGAAAAAACAAAAGTTGTATCCAAGATGGCCGACTTCTAAATGGCCACCATGGTCACCACCCATCTTGAGGAGTTTGCCCCCTCACATATACTAATGTGCCACAAACAGGACTTTAATATAACCAACCATTCCCATGTTATTACGGTGTATCCATATAAATGGCCCACCCTGTACTATGGATGTTTTCTTTTTAGCACTGTGTACCTCCTTGCAGCCAGTTTCCTTACAACTTGTGGTTACCAAGCAGTCAGGGACAAATCTCTAAGCCTCGTCTTTGACAAACAACTTCATAATGACTGCCAACAACTTCCACCAACCACTTGCCAACCTGTCAGGGAATACGCTTTTTTTTCTTCTTCTTGCAGCTGATGGTTTGCAGGGGTCGCCGATCAGTGTCTCGGGCTGAATAACTGTGGCCCAACAAACAGCAACAGAAATTTGTTTATTGTTGTGATTTTGTTTGTTAAACATGAAACTTGCCTAAGGAGGGAAAATGAGGTTCAGGGACTGGTTGCAACATGTGCTGACGTCTATCAACACTCAGAAAAGAATAATAACTTGGAAAAACACATGTAAACAATAAGTCACTGGCCTTGAAGTGGTAATGTGGGCTCTCAATTGTGCTTTTCAGTGCATGGTTTGTGGATCATAACTCACACAAAGAGGAAATAAAACCAGTGCTAGACATGCACAGTGATCGTCCTTGGGCATAGGGATTCACTGTTCCTCAGTAAACCTCAGCATGTCAGAACACTCAGCTTTATTAATGTTAATACTTGATGATTATGAGATGGTGTATTTATTCTGGTTTTTGTTGATACTGTTATGTTTGACTCGATCACACCTTCACCAGTTTGTTGATAAGTTGCTTGGAGACAAAACAAGGCTCTAATTGTGATTAACCAGTGCACAGATTTGATCTTAGCGTGGTTGGCCACACACAGCAGCAGAACATCCTCGAGTCAGAACATCTGTTAAGTGAAAGTGGATAGAGTAAAGGACACGGCTTGCTTCCACGGTCCGATTAAATGTTTCAGGATTGTTGCATTATTGACAGAGAGAGACGCTGAGAGAGCAAGGGACCGAATTTATTGATTTACTTTACAAAAAAACTGTTGAACAGTGTACATATTCACATTCAAACACACACAACAATAGTTTTGTCCAGGTGTGTGTGTGTTTGTGTGTGTGTGTGTGTGTGTGTGTGTGTGTGTGTGTGTGTGTTCAAAAGAACAAGAGAGGACATTAATTGAGGCCCTCCCTTGCCACACAGTGAGAAGGGATTTTTTTGGAGTCGGTGACGGGGATTATGGGGAATATTATTTCACATGGCTACAGAATGGTTAAGCTCCTTAAGCTTGGCTGGAGTCTGCACACCCATTTCAGTTACTGCCCATTAACGGAGGCTCCATGTGAAGCTGAAAAGACCAGGAAACAAGGGTGTGTGTGTGTCCATACAAGACCTGTTGGTTTATAAATGTTGAAAGATGGTTAGAAACATGAAATTATGGATAACATTAATTAAAGGATCCTTTTAATTATGTTGATATTTGAGCTTGTTTTTAATACAATAGTAGTTACGTTAAAGTTCTTGTGAGGTCATGTGAATGGCTTTCTCTCATGTATTTCAACCACATTTTCATTCAGGTGCTGTTGCTGTTGGCTCAAGCTTTTCTCTGTCCCACACTCTGAGGTTTACGCTGGCTTCAGAAGGGGGCAGATTATAAATACAAACCTGCTTTTTTTGCTTTCTAATGAGATTCTTAGACTCAAATTTGCCTCCTAATCCAAAAGCGCTCTGCTCAAACAGCCTTTGCAATGAAGTGAAAGCCTCTTGGACTTGAATGGTCAAACCTTTTAGGCACTAATATGTGTTTTGGAGGCTGCTGCCAGCTAATGTCCTGGTATATTGACTCAGCTGTGTTTTTGACCTTCTGTCTCTGTGTGTGTGAAAGGAGTGTGTGTGTTTGTGCGTGTGCTTCAGTGAGACAGGCTGTCACCGTCATAGCTGTTTGATTTGGTGTGTTACCTAGTGTCAGGTGTTGTTTTTTTTTTTTTGGAGTTATTATTATACAAAGGTTGCCAAATAGCTACTGACGCAGCTTTCAGAGAGTGGACACCACTCACACACTTCACTTTAGTTAATTCAGCTGTATCCCTGATCTTCCTGCAGGAGAAGTGTCTGTGGAAAACAACTGTAAACATGTGAACTGTTATAATAGCAAATAGTAAGTTAATTATGGTAAAAACATAGACGGTATAAAATATGCCAATTAACAGACTAATATTTCTTTCAAATAACAGACTTATAAAAAACTAGAATTTCACCATCAAAAGTGAAAAACGAATTTTTTGTTCTATACTTAATGTGACCAGATGTCCCTCTTTATGTGGGAGTGAACAGGATTTTATTCCTTTCCCTCCTGTCCTACATCTTGAGATAATGTCCCACATTTTCAATTCAATTCAATTCAATAAAACTTTATTGATCCTGAAGGTTGACCCCCGAAGAAAATCGGGTAATTGACTGGTTCTCCACTTTTCTAAAGTCTGGCTTTTACTCAATATATATATGAAGGGAAGTCTTTTAATTACAGTCAGAAGATCATGTACTCATCATTGTCTTTTTCTGTTCCTGAAGACAGGAAGTATGTAATTGGTTCTTTTAATTGCCATAAGTTTATTTTAAATTAGTTTATGTTCAAAACATGTCAGCCAGTAATGGAAAATGCTTGGTGCAATTTTAAAATTCCTACAAAAAGTAATACCAATAAAATGAAAGTTGGTGGTGCTGTATCCCATTTCTTTACATGAAGGAAAGCAGAATGTGAAAAAAGCAGAGATCTGATAAGTTGCCTGTCAGGCGTGTTTTCGTACAGAATCCTGCAGAGTAACAAATGTTTTCATACTGAAAGAGTCTGGAGGCACCGTGGTCCCAGCTGTAGGTTATGAAGCAGACTTGCGGTACCGGTGTATCAGGTAACTGTTATTGTGCGCCTGTCAGTGGTATCATAAGGGCTGAAGTCACCGTAGCCCAGTTTCACTCGTGTTGAGTTCATTGGTGATCGAGAGGGATCTGGTTCCTACCTCAGAGCGCTTTTGTTTGTTCAGTGTGTGCATGTTTCAGGTTGTGCTGTAAGTTACACAAACGCGGTGTTTTTGTGTCATTTTAATCCGCTCCTCTTGTTTTCTTTAACTTGATCACATATGGTTCCAGTGCAGGTTGTATTGTGTTTTTGATAGCTAAAACAGTTAACTTTTTGACTGCCTGTGAGAAAATGCATCAGCATATAACAAGACCGAGATGAGAGAGAGGATGTTTCACCTTTTGAATTACTTTCTGTGCTTATTTGTGTGCAAATGTCTAATTTCTTTTTCCTCACTTGCATCTCTTTCTCGGTTCTTAGTGAGAATGTGAGGGGTTGGGCAAATGAGTACTTCTTAGGTTTTAAGCAGCATCACTTGCTTGTAACACAGAAGTAGTTTCCATGTGATGCATTTATGGAACTGGAAAATCCTAAATGATGGCAGAGTGGGAAAGATTTCCGGGTCACAGGTGGAGAGAGGACTCAAAGAAGAATAAGTTTGCATAATGAAAAGCACCCACAGTCTGCCCGTTTGCCTCCTGTGATCCTTAGATCTCTCCATCTATTGCACTCTAACACACGCACACACAAACCCACACATTCTTTCTTCGTTTGATCCGTTAGCCTCGGTGGGGCCCACAGTAGCTAAAAGGGCGGCACCACATAAAAGAAAACCCCCTCCTCTCTTCAGTTAAGTACCCTCAACCCCAACAGTGTGCTTCTACTCTCTGCTGGGATTGAGATGATTTCACCCAATCGGCTGCCTCTCCTACTGTCAGGGCCTCTTCTCCACCCCACCCCCAACCTCTTGGAAAAACTTGGGTCTAGAGGCCCAAAGGTCCTGAATGAAGCTGGAGCGGCGAGGCAGGTTAATGGGGCCGGTAAGGACTGTTGCCCTTGAGGGACCAGACCCTGAGTCCCTGAGCCCCCTGGATGTTTGGAGATGAGAGATGAGGATCTTTGTTGTGGGAAGACTGAGGCAGTGATGAGTGGTCTCGATGGAAATTGCAGATCCCCTAGGGCTGGAAGAAAAAAAACAGGGAAATCCCTCAATCTTTCTCTCTCTTTTTTCTTTTTAAATCATTCATGAAGAAGTCTGGGCTTTGTTCGGCATTCTATCACCCTGTTTGCTGCCTTGTCTTTCGCTTTAATATCTGCTCCTGTCAGTGTTTCTGTCTTCATTTCTCGCTTTGTCTTTCAAGTTGGAGAAACATTTATTCCTGATCGCTCTCCTGGACAAAACCTGAGTGCAGATGCAAACAAGCTTGTACTCATACTGTAATCGTGGGGTGTGTGCAGACGCTCAGTGTGTACTGTATTGCATTGTAATATCACTGTTATGTCTTCTTCTTTGTCCACTGCTCACTCCCTTTGACTGAACTTTCCAAACCAGTCAGTCAGGCTCACGGTATTTAGCACATCTCCTCCTCCTTCTCCTCCTTGTCTTCTCATCATCCTCCCTCTTCCTCTTCCCTCTTCTCTTATTTTGTGCATCTTTTCTTAAAGTGTTTTTTCTGGACTGATCTCCGTGCCGTTGAGGCTGACAAGTCAGACAGGTCTATACACAACAGCGAGGGGAAAGAAAAAGAGGCTAATTCCCCCTGGCAAGACCAGTGAAGTTGCACACAAACACAGGCATTCTTGGCCAGTCTCAATCTCTCCCAGCATGCTGACCATTCGACAACAGTTCCAACTCAGTGGCTCCATAGACGGAGGGGGAGCTGTGACAGGGAGTGAGCAGAAACGAGAGGGTAAAAGAGAGGAGTTGAAAAGGCGAGAGGATGGTGAAATACAAGAGGACTTTAAAAAAAAAAAAGACGAAGAAATGAGCAAAAATGGGGGAATGGAGGCTTTTAACACACACATGACAACACAGACACACAAAAAGGAACTAGTGAAGGCATTTTATTTTACTTTTTTGGACACATTTGGAAACTTGGAAAACATTTACACGCTATTTATAAAACTGCTATCGTTGCAGCCATGCTACACTTCATAACTATACACCGCAGCTATGAGCCCCTTGTTTTTTGGATTTATGAGCACAATTTTAGCTGCCTTGTTTCTTTTTTCACATTGTTTTACTTGTGGGATTAAACTATGTAGGAATTTAGGATTTTAAACAATTTTTGTTGATGGAAGCAAGAAGGAGAGGGGGGAAAGTGGGAAGGGTGAAAGGGAAGGACTAGCAGGGAGTTTATGGTAAACAGGCCTAATAGCATAACTGGGTGTCCTAATTGGTCAGGGATGAGTGTGCATTGTTCATGTATGTGTGTGTTGGGGAGAGAGAGTGAGGCTCTTCAGGAAAACAGCTGTCTGAGTGGCTTCTTAAGGCTGGGGGCATTAGGTCGGACGGAGCCCCCTTAACTGGCTAAACCGTCTAAACACACACACCCCTGTCTCTTCACCAGATGGGAACCCAGCCCAGTAGGCTTTTCATGTGGTTATGGGCTCAGGGAGTGGATGGGAAGGGAAGCCGTTTCAGGAGCAGGGAGGTGACACACGAGGTCTGAGCAGTTCTCCTCCACTCCTCTCCTCCTTGTTTCATCTCTTTGTTTCAACCAAACACTTTGAGAAGTCGGGGTTCATATTTTTCAGGGGCTTGCAGTGACACAGCGGTTCGCGGTTTGGACTCAACCCCAACAGTTTTCCTGTTGCTGCCAGAGTTTGGGCGGAGTGCTTTGGGTGTAGTTGACTAAGTTTTGCCACATGTGTGGTTAGGCAATTAAAGGTCGCACCCCAATACTCTGAGAAAGTCTTTCTTTTTTTTTTCTTGCACACTTCGTCTAAACACTGATGTGATGCATGCGCGTAGAGATTGAATAATGCTGGAATTAATCATCTGACTTATAAATATCCCATAACTACATCTACAGCATGACAAATATACCCTTAAAAAAATCTGTTTTTGCAAAGAATAATCCTTCTGCACTGACAGATTAACCCACTGAATTTTGAATTGTGTGGAGCTACTAAAGTCTGCCAAGCTCAGCCTCTCTCACATATTACTTAATCTCTTCCCCCCATCACCCAATCCCACAAAGAAGCCCATTGTATGAGCTCACATCTACTACTGACCAGCGTAGACAGCTTGAAATGTAGTACCACCATAAGTCACATGGACACATGCATGCACCCACACACACTAATGCACTACTTTTCTCTGGCTGGCTTTTTTTTTGTGGGTCATTGGGACACTGTACATGGAAAGTGGTGACATTTGTATGTGTGGACTTGTGCTGTAACAGTTTTAGATTTCCAAACTGGAAACACCTTGATGGGAATTTCATAACTGGTCTCTGGGCAACACAGAGACAGACCAGTGGAGTCCTTTGCACTCCATATCTCTTGCAGCACAACTGGAATTAATTTGTTCTTCCTGTCTCTTTATTAATTTAGTTTCTTATCAATATGACTGATAATGATAGCAAACATTTGTAAATTTATGGTCAGCATTATTAAAACACAGTTATTAGTATCATAGTCACACCCAATCCGTTGCTTTCGCACTGTCTGCAGTTTGCGTCAGCATTGTGAAGACACTGTATTGAGCTGACTCGTAATCACTGAGCCGTAATGGTGATGTTTTTCATTAGTTAGGCTAATGGCTATGATCTCATCGGTGGAAATGATTGCTTTGTGATGGCATCCAACACAGAGATTGCTGTTTACCTCCAGCACAGCTTAGTTTAGGCTGACAATGTAATTTTTCCAGGTATTTTATTATATTTTTAAAGAAAAGGAAAGAGGGAAAAACAAATCCATCGGAAACTAACCGGGCGATGTGGAGGTGTCTTTCTCTTTATAAATGTCTGTGCTCAGCTTAAAAGAAACTTTTATATACAGGAAATCCTGCTGAAGTGACGCAAGTAGCTATTGCAATTAAGTTGCCAATGATACATTGACGTTTAAACCCCGGTCTTAATCTTATAATAGGAGACAATTTGAGGTAGAAAATCACCGGTGTTACTGGTAACTTTAAAGATGGCTTTGTTCTATTCAGTAACCAACGACAGTTCGACAACACTCTGCACCACCCACCCTGCGGTTCAAATGCTCCCTGTCCTCTGCCCGTTGATACATTTCTAGCTATGGTTCAGCCTAAATATGGAGATTTTTCGAAACATGGACTCTTGCAAACATGATCTTTTGGGTCAGGCTGTGTGTGGCTTGTGTGTGGCTTTACAAACCACACACAGCCTAAACTTTGGTTTTCATAAACAGTTTTAAAAGCTGGTTTCACTGTCCAACTAAACGTAAACACAGAAATTAGTCCCCTGGGCTCTAATTATAGGAGTCCTCAGTGGCTGTAGTGTTTTAGTGGGGCACTTAGGAGACTGCTCATTTTCCAGAAATCAGCTTTCCCAGATCTCTATGATGTTTGTACTGAGTACATAATTAGCCTGGCCTAATTTGGGTATCTGTGAGAATAAGACCCAAGGTGGAAAGTCCAGTTTGTGTCCTTACAGGATCCATTGATGATTTTAGGGGATAATGTTTACTTCATTCATGAACACGGCCTCACATGCACTCACTGCTACTGGTTATTGTGTTTCCAAGCCTGTAGCTCTGAACTGCGGTCGGTGTGCCCCGCTACTGTATGGTGGTGACATGTAGTGATAGGCCTTCTGTTGCTGTCTTTCCTCTGCTGCAGCCCTCCACTGATGCTGTCCAGACACACACACTCTCAGGCACACGCATTGCTGCCTCATGATAGCTCAGCTGTCTCAAAGCTAGTGCCCAGTATTAAAGAAGTCTGTACTTCCTTTAACATCTTCATATTTTTTCCTTCAGTCTGCTTATTCCTTCACCGGTCTCTGTATTTCGCTAAACTGTAGCAGTGATGGGATGCAGCATGACCAAATGTTTTTAAGCTCAATCAGTGGAAAGACAGCGCAGCTTGATTTATGGTAAATACATGTGTGTGTCTGTTTGATTGTGGTTGTGTCCATAATTGAAACCCTTGTCGATTTGTTCCCATGCTGATAATAAGTGTGAATTAAGCATCAAATGATGAGGAGTGTGAGAAAAAGTCTGGTCTCACGGACACTTGTGACACACACACACACACACACACACACACACACACACACACACACATACACACACACACACTCACACTCTGAGTGTTAAGATAAGAGTTAAAGCCCTCGGCGGCTCATGTGGCAGTGTTTTCAGTCCTGCGTGTCGGCTCAGACCAAAGCCGCTGAAGCACAATATGAATCTGCACGTTTGTACGTGTGTGCTCTTTTATATTTAAAACACATCCCCAACATCAGTGCGTCTGTTCAGAATTTCTGAAGGTACTGAGGTGTTTGTGTCGTTACTGTTTCACACACTGAATTTATTGCCTTTGTGTCTTTTCCTTCTCAGTATTTGTTGTCATATTTGTCTTCTGCCACTTTTCCAAATTCTGGATGTTTTAGAGACAGGAAGAAGAAGAAGAGGAGGAAGAGGAAATGCAGGGCGCTTGGAAAAAGAAATCCTTGCTTTATGGAAACGTGCATGTTTACATGCTTTTGTGTTTCTCCGAATGCTCAGTTGTTCGCAGTTGTGGCAACAGCTCTCCGGCTTTTTGCACGTACCAGATTGTTGATACGTACACTCTGCCAGGCAGAAGAAGTTAGAGTGATGTGTGGGAGGAAGAATAATAATAAATTCAGCGATGAACAGAGATAGAAAAAGTGTGAAGGGAGTCAGACGGCGGATGCTGTGAATATGCAGATAGTCTGCACGTGACTCTGTTGCTCAGTTTTATTCAACTCTCCCTGCTACCTTGCCTTGGCATTCAGGTTAACCACCTCCTCCCTGATCACATTTCAGACCGTGAACCATGAGCTAACCCTTTGATAGCCATACATTTCTCAGCATCCTGTGGGAGATGCCACTGTCAACTACATCCTGTTCCATGTCCTGACCCCGTCACCATTCTCCCTACACCCCAGACCCTCGACAGCACACTCAGAACGCAGAGGAAAAATGTTCTTATTAGGACAACCGTCTCATCCAGTCGCCTCCCTTAGCTTGTTCTTTGCGATTGTTTCCCACTCCAGCCACAGGATGTGACACGTCTCTCGCCGTTGTTTCCTGCTGCATTGGAAAAGTAGAGCAGCAGTGATGAATTTGTCTGCGGAAAGGGTTAGCCAAAAAGGTTTCCGCATGCTCTGCAGGTTATGATTAAAGCAAACAATGTAAGCACCGGTGTGGAAAGTTGTTCACACACATAATTACCTCTTTTTTTTTTTTTTTTGAGTTTATTTTATATGGAGACCAACCTAAAATTTTGTGCATAGAACAGACAACGGAAAAACATAATAGGTGCAAAAAGTAACCACATTTAAGTCTGTCTCAATAATCAAAATTGGTTTGGTAGAGTCCCGGCCTTTTCTCTTCTTAATTGTAAGTGGTGTCTGTAATTGCATCAGGTTTAGAGGACCTCTTTGTGTACCAGTGGAGGGGATGAGGAAACGGGCCAAGAGGCAGAGAAGGAAAATGGTGACAGGATGATGGGACACTTGGGAGCAGAGGGTAAAAGTCAAGATGCTGCTGAAGAGGTGAAGAAGGTTGTTTTAGAAGTGTAGAGGTGGGGAGACCTGAACCGAGCATTGAGGATGGGGGATGTAAGAGTTATTTTACATTGTGGCTGGACCAATGAAACAACATGATGAATGTGTAAAATTACAGAAAAGGAACTTCCTGTTGTTTAATTGTTTATAAGTTAATTAATTACTTTGGTGTACTGTGAATAGGAGTAGGGGTGTGCAGTTAAAAGTTCAAACTCTATGCACTCCTTCACATTTTCTAAAGCACATTTTCAATTCTTCGCTGGGCTGATTTTGGACCCCGGGCCTTATGTTTGACACCCCCCCTTTAAGACATAAAAGTTCAGAAGGCGAGACAGGTAGTTGGGAACTTGGAGTCCCGTACAAGCTCGCTTTCTCATTGGTGGCTCAGATCAAATGAAACCTGCCTATTCTTCAAGCTTGATTGCTCAGCAGCTTAAACGCACAAAGAACCTATTTCACAAGTGTGTGTTCTTCACGGCGTATGTACCACTGACCCCCAACTTGATACTCAAAGGGGCCCGAGGACCTGCTAGAAGAGAGTGTGGACCATGCCTCATTGCCCTGGTAACAGCAGCCTCTAGCAGATAACAACTGCATCACCGTAGCAACCTTGGGGTTCAGGGGGGGTCACCACTTAGGAGCTCCTTTGAATACATCACTCCCCTCACACACCCCTTTTTCTTCATGACAGGTTTTTGATTGGCCATCGCATGTGTGTGCTCTCCACGCGTGCAGCGAGGCGGTACAGACACCAGAGTATGTGATTTGAGCATGTAAGTGTATACAAGTCTTTGAATTGACGTTAGAAGTGAAATTGGACTTTTTGATGTAGCATATTACCTGTGTAGTTATTAGATAGCGTCATGCCTGTTAAAGGGATTAGGATTTGGGCCCGGAAGCAAAGGAGGAACCCCTATGCAGGTATGTGTGTTGGAGTGTATGTGTAGAGACAAATTGTTTGTACACACATAGGAACAAATTCAAGAACCGTGGTTGTGTTTAAAAACTCAGCAGACTTTTAATGGAATTGTCTTCAAAAATTTGCAAGAAGATGGTGTGAAGTCAGAGGCAGAATTAAAGGAGTCGAGGGAGAGACTGGGAGCTAAAATAGGAAAATAAAGGTGTGAAGAGTGTGAATTGGAAAAAGAAAGGTGGGGGAGAGATACAAAGCTGGTGGTAATCAGCAAACAGTGCAGTGTAGGCTGAGAGCTTCCTTTGTTCAGACTGTTGGTTTTCTGGGATGGGTAAAGAGAAGCTGGATTCTGAGACTAAGTTGAATAGTGGACAGAAGAGTGAATGGAAAAAGACGGAGATACAGATGCACTTGTCATTGCAGGTGAATTGGATCTATTTTCTTTCTATTTACACAGTATTTAGGTTATGTTATCGGTCACTACTGCTGTGAACTTGAATAATTAGTTAAACTGGGGATGATTGTAAGAGATTATTGAGCAAGGCAGCTAAGCAGGTTGCTTCTTTTTAGAGGTCAGAGGTTGCAGCCTTTGATGCAGCTTTAACAATAGCAGCGTAATAGTGTTGCATATAATTTGATTTTTTTTTTTAATTTACCCTTTTTTTTTTTACTGTGTTATTAATCAGGACTTTCATCAGCATATGACACCTTTGAGCACTGACGATGAAACACTTGCTCTGTGTGGCTAAAAATTCACAAACTTGTCATGATTTAGATACTGCGACAATAAACTGAGTCCTGTTAAAGCCTATGTTAACACTGTCTGTATCTGCAAATGTTTTGAAGGCTATAGTTCAATTTGATATCAAACACCTTTTAATATAATTCCATAAAAGTTGATTTTTATTAAATTTACTCAGATTGTGTACCTAATGATGTGGGAACTCTGGGAGTTTTAATTAAATTTCTTCATTGTACTGTGTACAATAGAAAAAGTAGACCCTGTACATTGTATACATATCCTTTGACATACAAAAATCTTGAGTCACGCTTCATTTCTTTATGTTTTGCTTGGGAAAAAAGAAATAGGTGCAGTGATTTATTGAAGGGTGTGCACACATGAATGGAAATTCAACGCTCTTCTTTGGATGTTTCTGCCTTTTGTGTTTTTTCTGTTGAGGTCCGGGTCTGAGGAAGCCAGTCTATAACTTATTGTTACTTTTCTATGTTCATAATTGCATCGATTTTGGTAAGATCTCCAACACCACTGGCTGAAACTCAGCCCCAAACTACAACAAAGCCCCCACAGTGTTTTAAAGATGGCTGTAAACACTTATTGCTGTATCTCTCTTCTGACCTCCTTTGTAAATATTGATGACAGTTAAGCCAAAAATGTCAAATTAGGTTCAGTTTGTTCCTTTTTCTTAAGTATTTTTAGACCTGTAACTTAATCCTTTTGTGCGCCACTTGTCCAGTTTCCTCAATTTTAAGGACACACTGCACACCATGTAGGTATGGCAAGTTTTTTGTACTAATAGCTCTTTGGGAATCACCTTAAAGGTGCATAAAATGCTCCTTTTATACCGGCAAAACTGTGCTATCTTTGCTGGTTGTCTACTATGTGAAGGCACAAAATGAGTCTCTTGTCCACAGAAAAAACTTTGCGCAACACAAATATTGAGCCGCTCACTGAACCATGCCGATTTCTCAGCGATAGCGTTAGCCAATGCATAACTAATATGACATGACAGATAAATGTTAGCCACTGATAGGCTGATGACAATCAAGAAGATTTTTATTGGCCGATATCAATGTTTGGCAGTGTTGTGCTTAGTTGCCAGCTACTACAACAGGCCAGCACTAATGCAGTCTAAGCAGTCCTGCAATAGGTCCAGCATTAAGGTAAGTAATAACAAATATTTATTAATTAGAGTTCAGTTCAACAGCATTTCAGATTAATCTCCAAAATGACCAGTTCTTCTTTAGTATATAGCATATAAAATGTTTTCAGAAATAATAATTTGTATTTCATAAGGGTCTTTCAAAAGACCCTTATGAAAAAAACACCGAGGGAACAGTTTACCCTGCCCGGGATAGGGTTACCGGGGCCCCGCCCTGGAGCCAGGCCCGGGGAGGGTGCCCGAGGGCGAGCGTCTGGTGGCCGGGCCTTAGTCCATGGGGCCCGGCCGGGCACAGCCCGAAGAGGAGACATGGGCCCATCCTCCCGCAGGCCCACCACCCGCAGGAGGCGCCATAGGGGTCGGGTGCATTGTGTGCCGGGTGGCGGCCAGGAGCGGAGGCCCTGGCGGACTGACCCCCGGCTGCCAAGACTGGCAATAGGGACATGGAATGTCACCTCTCTGGTGGGGAAGGAGCCTGAGTTAGTGCGTGAGGTTGAGAGGTACCGGCTAGATATAGTCGGGCTCACCTCTACGCACGGCTTGGGCTCTGGAACCAGTCTCCTGGAGAGGGGCTGGACTCTGTCTCAGTCTGGAGTTGCCCCTGGTGAGAGGCGGCGGGCTGGGGTGGGTATTCTAATATCCCCTCGGCTTGCTGCCGGTACGTTGGGGTTTTTCCCGGTGGACGAGAGGGTTTGTTCCCTGCGCCTTAGGGTCGGGGAACGGGTCCTGACTGTCATCTGCGCTTATGCGCCGAGTGGCAGTTCGGAGTACCCAGCCTTCTTAGAGTCCCTGGGGGGGGGGGTGCTGGAAGGTGCTCCACCTGGAGACTCTGTTGTCCTGCTGGGAGACTTCAATGCTCACGTGGGTAACGACAGTGAGACCTGGAGGGGCGTGATTGGGAGGAACGGCCTCCCTGATCTGAACCCGAGCGGTGCTTTGTTATTGGACTTCTGTGCTAATCACAGTTTGGCCATAACGAACACCTTGTTCGAACATAAGAGTGTCCATAAGTGCACGTGGCACCAGGACGCTCTAGGCCGTAGGTCGATGATTGATTTTGTAATCGTATCACCAGACCTGCGACCATATGTTCTGGACACTCGGGTAAAGAGAGGGGCTGAGCTGTCAACTGATCACCACCTGGTGGTGAGTTGGATCAGGTGGCGGGGGAGGACGCTGGACAGACCTGGTGCACCTAAACGCGTAGTGAGGGTGTGCTGGGAACGACTAGCAGAGGCCCCAGTCTGCGAGATCTTCAACGCACACCTCCGGCAGAGCTTCAACAGCATTCCGAGGGAGGCGGGGGACATTGAGTCCGAATGGACCATGTTCAGCGCCTCCATTGCCGAAGCTGCTGCATTGAGCTGCGGCCGCAAGGTGGTTGGTGCCTGCCGTGGTGGTAATCCCCGAACCAAATGGTGGACACCAGAGGTGAAGGGAGCCACCAGGCTGAAGAAGGAGTCCTATCGGGCTTGGTTAGCCTGTGGGACTCCGGAGGCAGCCGACAGGTATCGACAGGCCAAGCGGAATGCGGCTCGGGCAGTGGCTGAAGCAAAAACTCGGGTGTGGGAGGAGTTCGGAGAGGCCATGGAAAAAGACTTTCGGACTGCCTCGAAGAGGTTCTGGCAAACCGTCAGGCGTCTCAGGAGGGGAAAGCGGTGCTCTACCTGCACTGTGTATAGTGCTGGCGGAGCGCTGCTGACGTCGACTGAGAAAATTGTCAGGCGGTGGAAGGAATACTTCGAGGACCTCCTTAATCCCACTGACGCGTCTTCCGAGGAGGAAGCAGAGTCTGGGGATGAGGGGAATGACTCGCCAATTTCCGGGGGCGAGGTCACTGAGGCAGTTAAACAACTCCTTGGTGGCAGAGCCCCTGGTGTTGATGAGGTCCGCCCCGAGTTCCTATAGGCTCTGGACGTTGTAGGGCTGTCCTGGTTGACACGCCTCTGCAATGTTGCGTGGAGATCAGGGGCAGTACCCGTGGATTGGCAGACCGGGGTGGTGGTCCCCATCTTTAAGAAGGGGGACCGGAGGGTGTGTTCCAACTACAGGGGGATCACACTCCTCAGCCTCCCCGGGAAAGTCTATGCCAGGGTGCTGGAAAGGAGAGTTCGTCCGCTAGTCGAACCTCTGATGCAGGAGGAACAATGCGGTTTTCGTCCTGGTCGCGGAACACTGGACCAGCTCTTCATCCTCTCGAGGATACTTGAGGGTGCATGGGAGTTTGCCCAACCAGTCTACATGTGTTTTGTGGACTTGGAGAAGGCATTCGACCGTGTCCCTCGGGGTGTCCTGTGGGAGGTGTTGCGGGAGTATGGGGTGTCTGGCCCATTGCTACGGGCCATTCGATCCCTATACAACCGTTGCAAGAGCTTGGTTCGCATTGCCGGCAATAAGTCGGACTCGTTCCCGGTGGGTGATGGGCTCCGCCAGGGCTGCCCTTTGTCACCGGTTCTGTTCATAATTTTTATGGACAGGATTTCTAGGCACAGCCAAGTGGCGGAGGGCTTTCGCTTTGGTGGCCTCAGGATCTCATCTCTGATTTTTGCGGATGATGTGGTTCTGTTGGCTTCATCGGGTGAGGGCCTCCAGCTCGCACTGGAGCGGTTCGCAGCCGAGTGTGAAGCAGCGGGAATGAGGATCAGCACCTCCAAATCTGAGGCCATGGTTCTCAGCCGGAAAAGGGTGGAGTGCCCACTCCGGGTCGGGGATGAGGTCTTGCCCCAAGTGGAGGAGTTTAAGTATCTCGGGGTCTTGTTCGCGAGTGATGGGAGAAGGGAGCCGGAGATTGACAGACGGATTGGGGCTGCAGCTGCAGTAATGCAGACGCTGCACCGGTCCGTCGTGGTGAAGAGGGAGCTGAGTGTAAAAGCGAAGCTCTCAATTTACTGGTCGATCTACGTCCCTACCCTCACCTATGGCCACGAGCTGTGGGTAGTGACCGAAAGGACGAGATCGCGGATACAAGCGGCGGAAATGAGCTTCCTCCGAAGGGTGGCTGGCATCTCCCTTAGAGATAGGGTGAGAAGTTCGGCCATCCGGGAGGGGCTCAGAGTAGAGCCGCTGCTGCTCCACGTCGAAAGGAGCCAGCTGAGGTGGTTTGGGCATCTGACAAGGATGCCCCCTGGGCGCCTCCTGGGTGAGGTGTTCCAGGCATGTCCCACCGGGAGGAGGCCCCGGGGCAGACCCAGGACACGCTGGAGAGATTATATCTCTCGGCTGGCCTGGGAACGCCTTGGTGTTCCCCCGGATGAGCTGGAGGAGGTGGCTGGGGAGAGGGAGGTCTGGGCCTCTTTGCTTAGGCTGCTGCCCCCGCGACCCGGCCCCGGATAAAGCGGATGAAGATGGATGGATGGATAATTTGTATTAATTAAATGTGAAAAAATAAAGTAATTTGCAGAGACAGCTTGACTGAGCGATAGTGACTGTCTGGTCATTTTTTGCGTAGCAGCAGGAGAGATTTTATTGATCTGTATCACACAGCAGGACAGTTTCTTACTCCTTCTGCCAGCCTCCCACCACACATGTATACGTACACCCTTACCATGCAACACTACCCTCAACCCCTCCAGTAATCACTGATCCAAGGCGTGACATTGCTCATTAGCTGAATGAAACTGTCTTGTATTTGCTTTTTCTGACACCGAACTGGAATCATAGGAGTGGCTCAAGAAGAAAAATCTGAAGTCATGGCCTCCATTTGAATCTCTATCTTTGTTATGTTAAAGCTTCAGCTCCTGCACCTCCCACCCTCTTGCCCCTCCATGCTGTCCCTCCTCCTCTGTCTCTTCCACCTCCTCACATCAGCCTTAGTGGCCTTGATGAGCGCTGAGTCATATAGAGCGATTGTGAACATAAGGTTCCTTCTAAGACACGCACAGAGTCGAGTACACCGTGTGTTTCTTGTTCACTTTTCAAACCTTTAAATATTTTTCTGTGTTGCTTCTGGAAAAGCATCTGAAATGAATGCAGGTTAGATCAGACGGACAGCATGGAAGCTTAAACATTGAAAGGAACAAACGGTCACACGAGTGTGAATAACGTCTAGTGTGACTTCGAGGAACCATGTTGGGTCTCTGTGCCAGTAAACAAACATTTCCTCTTTCTCTCAGGCATTAATCACGGGGTAATTGAGTGCCTGTCAGTTGTTGTTGCGTCTTTATTTTGCTGTGTCTTTGCAGCTCCGTTATCTATGTTCACTCATTCTGAATCACATCTCAAACGTGTCGTAACACAGCTTTCGGGGTCGTCCTCAGTTCACAGAAGAACTGAGCAGCATGAATGAAATGTTTACCGTTGCACAGCTTGCAACTTGCACATAATAATTAAGAGAACTCCAGATAGGAGCAGAAGCCTATTAGTAGCGTACCACTGTGGTGAATAAATTCCCATTTTTATTTTGTCTTACTGGTTCTAACTGGTTCTACAACTAACTGGGATGCGCTTAAAGCACTAGGAGGGATTTGGTTTTGTCAGTGGGAAATGGGAAGTGAAAAGAATTGCAGACATATTCAAAATCTGCATGGATGTACAGGAGCGAGTCACTGCTGCAATTTCCCAGTCTCAGTGGGCTGAGATCGGGAATGCAATGATTCAGCTGTTTTGACAGTCAAATGTAAATCTGAGCCAATTTTCTCAAACACCATGATTTTCAGCTCATTTTACATCATGGGTCACATACAGCCCACTTTGATCTGAATAGGGCCAAACTTACTTACTAAGGCCGAAGAAGTTTAACTGCACATTTAATTCCATTTAATATAAGAATAAAAAGAAGTGCAAATTCAGCAGCACGTCTCGGTTTTTCTCCGTGATAAAGAAATGCTGCTGAAGTAAATGAACGACATCTATGTCAGCATGTGTAAAATTACTGAAAAACCGCAAATTTTTTTTATAGCTGATGGTGAAATGCTGATATTAAGTCAAGAGGTTAATGTTTACCTCTTGACTTAATTAATGAATGAATTAATTTAGTGTAGTATGAATTACAATGGCAAAGTCCCTTATTGGTAAAATTGTAAAGCTTGTGAAAATACAGTTTAAAGTTCAAAATCTATGCAACTATTCACAGTTTCATCCAGATTGTCGGATTAGAGTCTTTTCCAGGCCAATTCCGGCTCTGGGACCTTATGTTTGACACCACGTATTTAGACACACCAGCTCTCTTTCTTTTCTTGGTCAAGTCTAATCTCACTTCATGTTTGACAGTGCTGCATTGTGCTACTTACTTGGTTGAGGTCAACACAATTGCTGTCATCCTCCTCTGAAGGCTAAAAATCTCCTCTTTCATACTCTGATCAGGAATGGTGAAAAGACCTTTCGCACCTGCATGTATCACTGAGCATGCCTTTAATTTTTATTGAACATGGAGGCACTTCATTTCTCGAGGTCTGAGTTTGAGTGCATTAATGGTACGTTTGTATGGACAAAAGCATCTGCCGAATGATGTCATGTTTCTCTTCTCTCCACATGTTTTGCGATCGCCCCTCAACATCTATCCAACCACTTTACCACTCAACGTGTAACTCCACAGGTAAGTGGGGTTTTTTTTTTGCCATATTTTTAATGATGTTTTGTAATACTAGAAACTCTCCTGACACACACATAGTCACTGATGAACCAGAATATAGGCATGATTTCTTAAAATAAACCTCAGAAATGTGTGAAGCTCTGTACATTATGAATGCACTCAGATTCAAATAATGGTGTTGTGTGTTTAGAGTGGGTAAAACACAACAGTCGAAAAGCCCTCAAACTGTCTCCTCCTCCCTGACGTGGGAACAGAAAGTGAAATAATGCCTCTGAGATCATTAACCTCAGTGTTTTGTCAATACTATACCATGCAGAGCCCGCAGACGCCGTTCTGTTTTCCCCTCTGCATAATTCACACACACGCATGAATCCATAGTCGTGCACGCTCACAAGCAGCGCTTTTGGTAACCGTCCACACAAACTCCACTTCTTCTGCCCAGCCGTGAAATGTTTTCTCTCACTGTAGTGTTCTGACCTGCTCTCACACCCTGCTGACCCGTATCACTTCTTTTCCCACTGGTCGTCTTTCTGTCCTGCCAACAGCCTGTAGCTACAGCTGGCTTGTCAGCCACTTAGAGCTGATGATTTAAAAGCATTTGTATTGTTTTAACATGGGGGAAAAAAGGTTTTTGTAAAGAAGCGGAACTGCCCTTTCTGGGACACAGAAGGTTACAAAGGTGCCACAAGGGATTTCACCCAGTTCGTGGTTGTTGAAGTTGTGTACTTGTTGTGTACTTGTCAGTTGACTTTTTACAGGTATAAGTAACATGGCTTTTGAAGCAACTATTAAAATGTTGACTATTATCCAGAAAAAAGGATATTTGGAGACCATGGACTATGTTATATAGCCTGTTGTCTCTCGTTAAAGTCTCTAAAGGTACAGTGTGGAAATTCTCACCACTAGGTGTCAGTAGATCGCAGATTACAGTCAATTCTGTCCGTTTGTAAACCTAGCTACGGTGGCTGCTGTAGGACAAACACATAAAAAAAGGAAGACAAACTTTTTACTTTTTTCAAACTATTATTTGCCAAAATTACATCCGGTTTTATTTTTCGAATTTACTTACTTTATGCTTGTCACGTTGTCTCTTTCCTCTCTTCCTTTTTTGCTTCTTTGATGAAAGGGACACCTCCTCAGATGATAAAACATAGGTATGATGCTTCGTATCCCGAGTATGCTGGTGCAGGCACAAATTTAAATTTGTTCTCTTCTTCTCCACCTTTGATGTACTATGTGGTAAGGTTGGGCGATATGTAAAAAATTTTGAACCGACAACCCTCAGTCCAATACTCAATGATAGGTGATATACTCGTGCAGGCACAGGCTTTTCGATGGGCAGAGCAATGTAATCATGCACAGACTGATTTGCACATTAAGAATTTAGAAGTTTTGTTTGGGGGGAATATTTTACGTTCTTTTCTTGTTTGCTTCAGTATTAATGTAGCTACTTTTTGGATTATTCATTTATTTATTTATTTGAGATGCACCAAATTGCACCACAGAATTGTTTTTTAATTTAAATAAAATGTTTGGGTTTTTTTCTGAACATCGGCTACTGCCTTTCTTTCTTTCTGTTATGAGTTTGAGGAAATGAATCGCTGCATTTGGGCACACTCTGAGGAGGATGCTTTTAAAACAGAGCTATTATTTTTTTCGTTGACTGCTTCTCTTAGCTTCAACCAACATTATTAGCAAACTTACTCTTGAGCGAATAAATAAATCGCCCTTGTAAAAACAATCGGTGAAAGACTTCGTACAATTGCCAAACCAAGGAATTTGGCTGTTCTTTAGCCACATACATAAATTGCAATTACGGTACACAACACACCAATGTCCATGGTGGCCACTTTATTCGAAATGGGGCTGGAACATGGCGCCTTTTACGACCTGACGCATTTCTAATACAATAAAACGAAGTTTTTGAGAATGCATCACTTTTAATACTCTAATAATTCATTAGTAGTAAAATATTCTTTTTTTCTATTAAGTGACATCAAACGACTGATTGCACCTTTAAATTGTGGAAACATTAAAAGATGGCCTTTAGAACAAAGAGTGGCTGCTGTTTAAAAACCTCTGTGTTGACATCTTGATAGGACTAAATTAGTGTTCAGTCAATGGAACATGAATTGCATGCCATTTCAAGTTTCTAATGATCCATTACAGTTTGCTTTAGCTCAGTTTAAAGTATTTCGCTCCCTTTCTTTTCCTTTGGCTCGGTTAATCAGTTGGTAAACATGCATGGAAATGGCTAAAGTTTATTGCCTGTTATAAAGGTACATTATGTTAGAGATTCTTTTGAAGATATCTGACTGTGTCCAGATGTAGATAACATTTATGCATTGGACTGTACGGTGTCTCCCGAGCTTGCTTCTCCTGAAATTAGGTTACGTGTACATGTAGGTGCATGTGTTATGAAGAGCTGTAGGCGACACTGGAGCTTGTGTGTCTCTAAAGGTTATTAACTCTGCTATTCTCAACTCATTATCTGAGCCTTTGGGCAAAAAAATAGATGAACTATCTGTTCTCTACAACCCTCCTATCTTCTCTTGCAGGAGTATAAAATATTTGACTCTGCAGTGGAGAGAATCTCTTTGTGCTGTTAGTATGTCTCACATCACAATTTTTCAATCAGTGAATCTTAAAGCCCTGAAAACTTACATTTAAATCTTTAAAGCGTTGTGAAAGATTTGTCTATACAATGCATATCATGTTTTTTTGTTTGTTTGTTTTTTTATTAAATCTTTTGATAAGATTGGATAGATTTTGTTTTCAAATATTCCTGGATTCTGATTAATACATATAAAGAGGGGGGATATTTTTTATATATTTTTGCAAAGCCGTTGTAGTTTTGCCACTATAATCTTGCCTCAGCTGTTCCTCCGAGGGTCATATCGCTTTAGACACCTCCCCCCCCCATCAACTTTCTAATTTCAGATCGCAGTGTCGGACCATTTTTGTGAAAAAGCATTACCAATCCAACACCTGCTTAACAGCATGTTTAGCCAGCTGTGCAGGGTGAGAGGGTAAGCCGGGTGTTACTGAAAGTAAATGTGCGGTTATCCCCTTGCTTGACCACATTATGACTCCCTCCTTACGGATGGATGGATTTTTACGCCACCTTACAGTTCGGTCATTTAGAGTGTCTTTAAATATGTTGGATTTCTGATGTTTTGAGGCAGCTCAGCTCATCTTATAAAATGTAACCCTCTCTTAGTGCTTAGAAAAAGCTAAAGATCGGTCAGGATTACTACATTCAACGCATGATTGTTATTCCCATCTGCGGTACTTGAGAGTGTATATCTGGGAGTGTGGCTCTGTTATGGCACCTGATTCTCTGTTTGTCTGAGGAAAGGTGGAGGCAGGGAGAGCAGCACCATGCCCCTAGCATAGAACAGAACAGGCACCAGTAAGGACATATGCTCACCACCCACTTAATTAATTAATTGAGAATACAATTATCTAATCCATCCAAACATATTCAGCTTGGCTACGGCCTCCCCAAAGACCTCCTCAATCTCCATTAACAATAAACCAAAATAATTAAATGATACATTGCCTTACTTCATAGAATTTAAGACTAAAGAATCATGCTGACAGATTTCTTTAATTTACTACACCAGGATATCTTTACTTCTTTACACTGACAGAAAGGGGAGTTTCACCGGTCTGTTCAACATAAAATCTTGGTGGGCTATATGTGGGCTGCGATGCAGAATGAGTTTAACACCTGTGATCTAATCTGTCAGTCACATGACAGTAACTCAGGACATTCATTGAGAAATGTTTCTAGCACTTTGTTGAATCTGTGCCACAAAGAATTAAGGTAGCTCTGAATCCAAAAGGGGGTCCAACGCCATATTAGCAAGGTGTGAGTAATGAAGTGGCTGTTGAGTGGACGTGACATTGATTAATGGGTGAAAGGTGCTACTGCGATGGTCTTTACGCCCAGCCTACGGACAGCTATGCAGACCCTCGTCTGCATGTTGTAGCGTTGTCACTAAAGCATCATAAACGACCGGTCTGTGGTTGAAAAACCCTCTCGGTAACCTCTACACAAAAGGACACAATTGCAGTACCATATATAGAGCATGAAAATGAGTAGGCATGGACAAGTGTTTCAAAGCGGCTTGGGAATGTCTAGCCACTTTAGGTTGGTTTCTGTAGCTTAAATAAACAGCTGTATAAAGGGGAATCAGCTGAGCCGTCAGCTGATGTGGGCTGGCACTGACATCAGCTGAGATCGGCCAGGATCGCGGCTGACTTTTTTTTTTTTGTCTTGACCAACACTACACTTCATTACGCAATAGTCAGAAAAGTGTAACGCAAATGAGGGTGGCTGTTGTCTAGACAAGTGGGAGGTAGAGAGATCAGCCACAATAATGGAGTATAGCATCAGTGGATAACTTGGCTGAAGAAAGGCCACCTTATGGCCTGCTGACTTTACGGCTCTGTTTTATTGAGGCTGTGGAGACTACTGGATGCTGTAAGGAGTTTGTAAAAACAGCTGTCTGACTCCTTCTGTCATGTTAAAAAAGATCCTTTGGAGTCTCCCCACACTTTCCAGAAAACTATAAACACTACTTTATTCCAATCTAGTTCTTTTCCTGCTTTTTTTTTTTAATTTTATTGTCAGCTTTGAAGAATTTGTGTGTTTGTATGTGTTGCTAGTGGACACATTCACTTCGCTCTGCCTCCTACAGAAAACCAGCAGTTCATCTTCTGCTCTCCAAGTTGTTTTTGGCTGCAGCAGTGTGTCACCTGTAGCCAGAAATTAATGCTGAAGACTTTTCCCTGGCTTTCAGAGCGCCTCAACTCTTACCTCAAGATTCAGTATTTTAGGAATTTGACCCATATCAAATACTTACAGTTGGGATTTCTTAGCTTTGATTTTTTTCTTTTTCTGTTTTTTGCCATTTTTTTTAAAGACAGATTTTTTTCTTATGGGTTATTCAACTTAACTGTGTAGTAAACATATGGCCCGAGGGCCAGAATCCGACCACCAAAGGTCCATGTGCGAAATGATGGGACATGCCTGCTATATACTTCATTTATAGTTTATTAATGGGTAATTGCAACAATTTTCTGTCTTTTGAGTAAAACAAAGCAAACACACAAGTTGACCAGAAAGATCCGAATGTGTCAAAATAACATAATGTGATTTTCAGCAGTTTTTTTTTTTTTTTTTTTTAGGTTTTGGACATGGTTAGCTTTGTTTTAGCCTTTTTTCAAAATCATTACATTTGTTGACCATCCTTTAAGTTGTAAGATGAATGATACTGTAAAGCAAAACACACACAGAAATAAAAAAATATCACAGAGCCCAGCTGCACTGGAGTTTTTCTTCCCAGGAATATAAGCCGGTTTGAAAATATTTTGGAGCCCTGCAGGAAGAGAACGATCAGTTGAAACCTGAGATGCAGTGGAAAAATACACACAGTACCTGTCCTGAACGGGGCTGTAATTCCAGTTTTTAATCTTTTTTTATTTATCTTATTTTCTGGAAACACAATCTTCTCAGAGCCTGTGGCAGCACTTACAAGTACATGTGCGCTATCACAGTCGGCGTGAAGTGTTAGCCAAGCGTATGCAAACAAATAAACAGAGAAGACACCGGCAAACACATACCCAGACTTATGGACGTCTGGATGCAGATGCATGTTTTCACCGGTAAGACGTGCTCACAGCTGCACACAGACGCACACACATAGAGGGAAAGTCCCTGCTGCAGCGGTGTGCTGTGGGTGGGTGGCCGCGACCAGCAGTGGCCTTTGGCTTCGAGTCCAAGGTGGGCTGAGAGTTTGTGTTCCACCCAACCCCCTTGGTGGAGAAACACAAAGAGCCACTGTGTTTAAGAAAAGAGTGAAGGTATGATAAGGTGGAGAGAGGTCTAGAGAAAAGGGGTGGTGGGGGTGCTGGAAAAATGTTGAGTGATTTCTGGAATGCTTCAGAGAGATTTGAGATGGACAAACAAAGAAAAGCAAGCTGAGGAGGGAAGATGAGCCTGAGACAGAGGAAGATGACACAAAAGGGATGAGGAGAGCCGGAGAAAGACAGATGGAGAAGAAGGAGGGAGAAGTAGAGGGTAGCCAGATGGGACTCCGCTCTGAAAGTTGTGACAGCACGTGGGAGGAATATCTTTGGGGAACTCTTTTTCTGATTGGTGTGTGTGTTTGACAGCCGTACCGTGTTGGATGGTTAATCATAGCACAGCAAATATGAACTCTCTCTTTGTTTATATTACTCTGTGTGGGTGTATTCAACTCGGATGCTCTATTTTTGAGTCAATCTATTGTGTGACTTGCGTGTGTGTCCTCCCCATTTCCTCCATGGCTTGTCTCTAAATTGCCTTGAGACGGCGGCGTGTAACGGCTGGAAGGCAGAGCAGCAAGCAGGTCTGGCCGGCAACTGCTGATCTGGATTCTGCTCTTAAATCCATGTCTAACAGGATGACTTGCTTAGGGAGCTGTACTTGGATCAGGAGTAAGGAAAGTAAAGCCAGCGCGAAAAGAGGTTGCAGACTAGAATCTGTGCAAATGTGTGCGTGTGTCTTGTTGCTAAATTAAAGCTGGTCCCAGTCCAGCGTTTAGAGGAGGTTTGCATCGGGTTGATGTATTGCTACGAGCCTGGATAAGAGGGATGAGCTCAGAATAACGAACATTTTTGCCTCCCTCTGTGGGTGTGGGTGTGTGTGTCAGACAGCTCACAGCTGTAGAGGGCAAAAAGCCAGACCCAGAGTCAGCCTCTATTGTCACGATAACGGTCGGCCTACCGTCTGCTTAATCAGCATAATTCTGCCTCTCAGTCTTTTCTGTCTTTCATCTCATACTCTCTCTCTGTCTGTTTATCTTTCCATCTCTCTGTGCCTCGCTTTTCTTTATCATCTAACCCTCATCTGTCTTTCTTTTCTACTTTTATGTCTTCTTTTATCCCTCCACATCGCCCTCCTCTCTAAATCAGCGTTAATGCCACCGCTGAGTGTCTCTGGAAGATCTGCAGCTCATATGCGTTTCTGTACACACACACAGGCACACACACGTCTTGTTGTGGCTGAGGGCCACACACGCGCTTGAATGGCTGAGCTGCGAGTCTGCTGCTACTGCTATTTCACACATCCTGGCTTTTATTAGAGTTTTCCTCTCACGGTGTTCCACTTGTGTGCTTGTTAAAAAGGCTTTATATATGTAAACACATGGCGTAATTATCTGCTGTGTTGTTTTTAACTCACACCCTCTCGCACACACACACACACACAAAGACAGCAGTTTCAGCAGTGGTCTGCGGCACCTGTAGTGAGCAGGTCCCAGTGGGGTTTGATGGGCGTCTTGCCAGACTGGAATCCTGTTGGGTTGCCAGATTGGCTGTCAGCAGATGAGCTGAACTTTGCCTCTGACTAAATACCCAGCTCTGACCCTTTTATTTTTGACATTCCTCTTTTGGGAGTCAAGCTCAAAATTGTTGTACTTTAATACTACTAGAGTCTAGAGTAAATGATTTGTTGCACTAGTTAATATTCAAATGTGATGAACAGTTGAATATTTTCGTCATTGTCCCTACCCAGTTTTTTTCCATTTCAAGATCACTACCACTGACAAAAGGAATCACTGGGATTGGCACTAAAACAAAGTGTCTAATAAGAAACTGCATTTATTTTAAAAGTGACATTCATATGGTTCATATTTCCTTAATTAATAGCCCAGCTAGACAGTTCAACTTTGAAATTAAAATTAAATATACAGGAGATTCAGACGTAGCAACACCCTTAGACAAAAACTGGTTCATCCCAAAGACAAAATACCCCAAAACAAACTAAACAACATGGTGTATTAGGTGCAGTGCACAGAAGAAACCAAACGGCGACTCCACAAGTGCATAGCACAACACAGGAAAGCCACCTCAACGGGACAAGACTCAGCAGTACATCTGGAATTGTGGGAACATCTGCTCACATTTTGGACCAAGGAGACAGATGGTTTGTAAGGACTAAAGGAGGTCGTCTACCTTAGTTATGAATGATGAGTGTTGAACAGAGTTTGTTGCTTACGACGCCAGCTACCGGCCACCTACAGTCTTGAGATTCCTTCCCAGGCATTTCAACCCCTACTCACACCTTGCCTCAGGTGACCTCAATATCTCACCTGATAGTGGGGTGGTGCTGTGTCTCATAGAGTTTTTACCTGGTGGTCTCAGTTATAGTAACTGAGACCCACACCTTTTTTTTCACACCTTGGCTTATGTGATGACAAGTAGTGGAATAACGAACCTTAAGACCATCTGCACTAAGGGTTCATTACCTGGGACTTCCAGTGGTTTAAGAACCGAAGAAGCCTCTTGGATGAGGGGCAAAAAGTCTCCACAAACTGAAAGAAGTCCAGCTGTCGTCAGTGTGACTCCTAAGGCAATTGAAGAATATTTAAAAGTGCAGCGGGTCTTGTGAAGTCTCGGGAGATGCACTGCTGACACTGCTGTTATTCTTTTCTATCAAACATACGGATAGAAAAGAATAATATTTCCATACAGGATTGGTTGGTCTTGGTTAATGATTGCCTACAGTGCTGTTGACCAACTGGGTGCCAGTGGAAACTGTGCTACTGTTGTTTAAAAGGAACAGGAAAGGGGGAAGGCATGTTAGGAGGTATTTAGGGAGAAGGAAAGGTAGGAGAGTAGAGATGAGAGTAGGGGCTTTAAATGTAGGATGGATTTGGAGCTGCCAGGCAGGAGGAAGAGAGAATTTTCAATTCATTTTTATTTTTAGCACAACAACAAATTGCAACAACACTCTCCTCATGGCGCATGAGAAGAGGGTTGGTGTAATGGAGGGGGAAACTTACGGATAGGGAAGGTGGAGGCAGATGATCCTAGCGTGGCGACCCCTAAATAGCGATGGGGTTGTGGTGACGGCACATTTGGTAACCCCTATACGATCAGTTGAGCAACTATATAGTCGCCTTAAGCAGTCGTTTCGGGAACTGCTATTTTGACGGTTCATGATGGCATTGTTTTCTCCCCTGTATGTTTCGCCCTTACTTTCCTATATGCGTATATACATGTTGGCATGCTTACAGTATTTAAGTTTCATTTAAGATTCATGTATCAGCATGTGGTAATAAACTGAACATTGTTCTGTCGTGACGGGTGCTTCCCTTTTAAACAGCTGTTGTGAAATTGCTGTCACCGCTTGGGTTTAAGGGCAAAAAAAACATGAGCCCAAACACACGCTCTCTCCAACAGTCCTACCTGTTACATTTCAAATCTGGTTCAACCACTTTACCCAAGCTGATTTTAATTACTGTAGCAATGACAAACATGCTGCCCTGCGGTTCAGGAGTGCGTCAGGGACCAGTTTTTGGACTAGAAACGTGCTTCGTGCCAGATTTTCGATGTCACAGTGTACTAGAGAAAGACATATCTTTAAGGTATTCAGATTTCAGCTGGAGTTGTTCAGATATCACTAACACACCAGTTCTTCTCCTTTGGAATTCACCATCTGTGCACAATTTTGCAAATTCCATATTCTGCATGAAAAGTACAATGCATATGCAAACCACATCTGGCCCCAGGTCTGCTGGACTCACTTCTCTGCTCAGGCATGACTGATCAGGAATGCACAGTCGACCGCACCCTTTCTTCCCTTCAACCACTGGACGCAGGCCTGCTGGGTGTGTGTGTCTGTCTGTGCTTGAGTGTGTGAATGCCCTACTCAGATTACCAGAGTTCATTTGTCTTGTAAGCTCTGGTGCCACTCCTTTTTATTCTTTTCATGCTAAAGTATCACCTCGTCGGCCCCTTCTCCTTTCCTGTTTGCTCTTTTGCCTTTCTTTGTCTGTCCGCTTCAGACTGTTCGGTCAGAAAGATGAACAGAAACAAAGCCTTTCACATCGTAAATCTGCGGCATGAGCACAGGGAGCCTGTAGACATATCGTTGAACTCGATGCAGCCTCTCATGCTGAATTTATCTGCTTCACAGATGTGGCTCGGATGCACACCCAGTCTGAGCTTCCTTGTTCTTTGTCCCAGTGATGGTGTATTTGCTCACACGGTGCGTGTGTGCATATGCTAGAGCGCACAGGCAGACTTACAAGCACACTTTTAAGAGTGTTGAGTCAGCAGCTGCTGCTTCGGGTTCAGGGGTGAGAGGTCAGAGGTCATTACCTGCTTTGCGCTTTTGCCTTTATCTCTATGGATAATCTGCACTCGCACATGAGTCTTAGACACGGTGATGGGCCGACATGGGAGGGCCGCAGAAGAATGGCTCTCCTAGTTAAGCCTGCAACTTTTTACCAAGAAGTAAGAGGATTCAGGAGCACGAGCACAGTATAAAACACACAGACACACACAACAATGACAGTATACAAGTACTTTCAGCTGGAAAATTGGACTGTGGAATGATGGAGCACGTGGGCAGCGGGATGTGGGATTTGTCTTCTTCCAGGGGGAAGTGACAAAAGTTGACTCCAAAGGTTTGAGAGAGTTTAATCTTGGAAAAATTCAACAAAAACTTGAGTGTTTGTATGTAGTGTTTTTTTTTGTGTGTGTGTGTTTGTCATCAAAGACTTATTCCATAGAGACCAAAAACTGTATAATGTTTGAAAGAACTGTTGAAATAGCCGTGTTATCCCTGATTAAAGATTGCTATCTTTAAAGGCACGCGCAACCATAAATACACAAACATGCTTTATTCCCTCCAGGCCTTGTGATAGTGTTGTTTACTGACTGTCATCTGATTGTAAATTGTTAGGCACGTACAAAAATGAACTGACACATAAACATACAACATTTTCTGGACGATTTAACCTTTGGATGAAGTGCCAAGGCTCCTCTGACCTGCAGCTAAACGTTTGTCTTAGGGATGAAAGTAATTTCAGTCTGATGGCCCCCTCCTATGGCTTGAAGTGGCAATTGCACACATATAGGCTGCAGAAAAGAAAGCAAGCTTTGTTTCACGTGATTAAATGTGTGAGGCGGCAGGCTTTATTTCCCCCAATTTGTGGGAAACCATAAGTTTCACAGTTTCTAATAGATTTAAACAAGTTATGCAGTAAGTTATGCCTGTGTAAAAGTGTCCAGATGCAGTGTGAAGTGTGACAAATAGGGTATCAAATAAAATGTTTTCAAAAAGACAGACATACTATTGAGAGTGCAACAGCTGATCATCTTCACGACTGATTAATCTCCTCTTTTCTCAGATAATAGATGATTATTTTTATCTGCTAGAAGACCCAAAAATGATGTCTCAAAAATCCTTTTTTCTCCATCCTCTCCAGTGCGAAACCTACTGTTATTTAGCACAAAGTAACTGGATTCCCACCGAAAGCACACACGATGTTTGTCGTTTTTCATCAAAAAATCAACCGAAACGAAAGTGTTTTATTTTCCAAATGATTTAAGCCAGTTCATTCTGAAGGAATTAACTACTTAATCTTAAAAAAGAAAACAAAAACCTGCACCATATTTCATGAAAACAGATGAATATTGTGATGCAGATTATATGAAACAACAACAAAAAAAGCATGGTAGTGGACTTCAATGCTCCAGAGGTCCAGCTGCCCACCACTAGAGGGCTGTTGCTGGGCCTGGGCCGGGTCTGGAAGCCCAGCAGCAGCCCTCTAGTGGTGGGCTGCTGCTGGGCTTCCAGGCCTGGCCTACCTCTCCCCCTGGAGGTCTGAAGTTGCTCAGCAGCTAACCTGAGAGGACACTTTATACTGTGTGACTCACATTTTCCTTCCCTAGTAGTCTATTATCACATGAGTTAATCACTTTACTCCCTGTCCCGTGTTCCCTGTGTGCCTGCGGTTTGTTTGTGGCTGCCTTTATCAGTCGTGATTTCTTAATATGCAGTTTTTGCCAGAAGGATCAAAGCACGAACATTGAGTATGACTTTTATCTGAGTAGGTGTTGCGTGGGTGTCGTATCGGGGCGGCCAACGCTGATGATTAATGTCTTTCTCACACACCAGCCTTTCAACCTCCCGTAACTCTTAACAGTATTATTGTGTAAATCCAATATGATGCAATAACACCTGTTTACAAAGAAGACAACCAACAGATAAGTAATGACGTCTCTTTAGGTAGAAATTTTGAAAAGTGGGCGGATCTTCCCGTAAGTTGCAGGTGTAAATATATTCTTGCTGTAATTTAGTTTCATCAGGTGTAAATCTGACACTTGTGTGTGGAAGATTCCAACACCTCCAGGAGGAACTTTATATAACACACGCATGCACATAGAAGTCGAGCATGCTTTCCTTTACTTACATTACCGTCCTGTGGATGTACCGTAATGTAAAGCAGATTTCCCAAACACTGAATGTGACTGCAGTCGAACCAAATTGGGGAAACAAATGCCTTCCAGAAATACGACTTTAATCAGCTGGTGTCAAACCGTACAGTTTAGAATTTGTTGCCCAAAAGTGGTCTTTTACAAACAAACACACACGCGCAAAGGCACTAACTGTCCCAGTAAATGTGGGGTGCTCTGGTGTAATAAAAGCCTTCCTCTGTGGTGGAGCTGAACCCCTGTGTTTAACTGCCTGTGTGAATGTGTTACCGCTGAGAAGCACACACTGTGAAACTGCACATACTTGGATTTGAAACTTGGCAGAAACACTCAGTGAGGCTTTTATAAGATAGTTGTGCACTGCTGGATGCAGTAAATGCTACTTTTTCCCAGCTCGGCTTCTTTATCTGCTGTATTTACCTTTTGTTTGGTGAGTGTGTATCAATGTCAGGTATACCCAGCCACTAATGTCTGATTGGGTTACCTGACAAACGGGTTGGCCCTCATGTCCCAGCTTTATGTCTGTGGGACACAAGCAGTGGCAGCGTGTGTTTATATTTAAAATCTATACATTTAAAATCTTATCAGAGCACACAGATTCAGTCTCTTTCTTTTTGTTCCTTTTCCCACTTGGTCAGCTCTAACTTTGTACCGCTTGTCTTTTTGATGCAGGAATGTGTGAATCCAGTCAATACTCTGATAAGATTTAGAGTAATTTAGCTTTAATTGCCCTGTACTTCTTCACTGTCTGGATTTTTGTTTGCTTTTCCTCTTGTCCTCTCTTGTCACGTCTGATAGGAGTGTCCCAACATGACATTAGTGACCCATGGTTTCCTGTTTAAACACCAGTGTGTTTAGAGTCGGCATTGTTTTCAAAGCTAATCACTGACACACGGCTCTGATGGTATAATCGTGTTTACATTCTGAGGTAACGTGACACTCTTTCTGGAGCCTGTAATGTCTCTGATGAAAGATTAAAGCCTGCTTAAAATGTGTTTTGTATTTAATGCCAACAACAGGGAAAAAAATGGTCTGTATTTGATTTATAGTTAAGCAAAAATATGTTTTCATATCCAGTTATCCAGTTTCTATTTAACTATAAAGACCTTGGTCATAGCTGGGAAAAAACATCTTCTCTATGTTGCTCTATTCAAATTTAATTGTGTACATTATCAAGGTTTTAATGGATTAGACACGTGAAAGCTGTGCTTCTGCTTCTAAGCAGTCAGAGATGTTTACGCTCTTCTTTTGGTGACACGCCACCAAGCTGAAGATGCTGAATGTCCACTTGTCTATAATCTGCAGTTTAATATACTGATTATCGTCAGTGCTTTATCTCCTTCATGTGCACTTCATTAAATATAAATGAGGAGGAGGAGGGGGGGGGGTGAATCACAATGCTGACCTGTGATGAAATTTTGACTCCATTTATGGGTCATGTTATTAAGCTTCACTTCCTCAAAAAAGAAAATAAATTAGTCCTGAATGCAGCCAGATGCTCTGTGTTTGAGTTGTCCGTTAATCGCGTTCGTGTGACCGTAATGTCTCTTGACAACCTCAAAGAAATTCCTTCAAATTTGCCACCAAAGTTTAGATTTTGGTGGTGAAATGTTCACTTGCTGTGACCACACGTTGGTTTCTTTTCTTGTGATTTCTTAGGGAAGGAAAGAAAAAATCTTTTTACACGTCGGGCTGAAACTTTTGCTTCAACTTAAGGATTGAGTGATTATGATTTGCTGCTGTTTTACAGGTCAAGGTTACAAAGCACCAGGTTAACTATTAGTTATGTCCTTATCCCCCTACATCATTCCCTCTGCTATAATAAAACCTACTTTGTTGTCCCACTTTATTGACATGTCTTACTGATCACTGCTGCACAGTAGAGTAATGCTGGTTAAATATTAAAGGGCTTATGGCTTTATGTCTCACCACTGTGACCGAAGGTCTTCAAAAATATATCTGTAGTGTGTACTTGATTGCCTATATTTGTATATTCCAGCTAGGCTTGGAAATGAGCACCTGGCTTTGTGCACAAACAAGTGCCGACGTAGTAGATTTTCTCTCTAAGGGGGACCTCAAATGAGGTCGGGGACCTGAGAGAGCAATAAGGGTTTAAGTCTAAGTTTACACCACATCGCAATCACAGATCTGGAATCGCCTTTCAGTAGCCTAATGGATGACGATCTGACGATCCTCTAATTTACCACCTTTTCTGGGGTAAACAAGAAGGTGAGAATGGTTGATTAGGTTTCTCAGCCAGGCCTACGTGTGTTTGTGTACTCACTCATTCAGTTTTTTGTCACACCTTAGTGGTATTGTGCTCCCTATGCTTTTACACTCAGGTGGGAAGGCTCCACCCCCCTACATACATGTTTTTATCCCTGAGGGCCTTTGTGTTCCTCACACACTGCATGTTTCCCAACAGTAGTTAAGGGGTAGTACCGCTGAGGCTGGGGTTAAAGCTGTTTTGTGTTCAAAATGAAAGAACTTGTGGGATATTGATAACAGGGAATGTAAATAGAAGCGTATATGGGGTGGAAAAAAGGTGTTTAGGAGGTAGGAAAGGACATAAGGAGGGTGTGATGAGTGGTTGCCATACCAGTAAATGAATGGCGGGGCGGAGCAGCGATCAGGGAGCGCAGAAAACAGAAAGAAGAGAGGCAGGGAATAAGGAAGAAGGGACGGGCTGACTCGTATTTCAGCTTCATGTGTGAAGGGTTGGGTGTAACCTTAACCCTATACTCACAGCACAACTCTAGTTGTGTCAACTCTAGTAGTCACGCACTTGCAGGACTTCAGGAGTCACGAAGAGCGCAGTCTGGGCAATCCTCACCAGCATACCCTTTCTTTTTAACTCACCTGGGTGCGATAAGCAGGTGTGGGCTTGCCTTCCCAATTCTTGCTTTATCACTGGTGTAGATCAGCTGATTGGAGAGCCAGAGCTTTGTCAACACTGGGACCTTTTAGCACGCCTTTTCCTCAACCACTAGTGACGGTAATATTTGCAGAAAAGGGATCAAAACAGGACTGAGAGGAAAATGAATGAGGATTTGCAAGAAGTTGGTTGTAAATTCTCTGGAAAAACTCGACAGGCATCCTCATTTCTGCTGCACACCCAGCAAAGGGAGTATCACATGTGAGTGTGCCTATGCCAGCGCGTGAGCATGCAAGTAACTTCATCAGGACGGCAACAAACCCGGGAACCTCTTAACCCCTTGGTCAGGCCCTGGCTCTAAGATGGTGCGACTCAGCTGGCGCGTGCTAACAACTGGAGATAACAACACTCAGGGGCACACATGGTCGTAAACAACAACCGCTGATTTGCAGAGACTGAAAAGAATCGTAGGGTAATTTGGAAACCTCTCTCCACCCTGTCATGCACCACTGAGGAACATAACAGAAAAAGGGGACTGTGCACAGAGAAGTGTGCGCCGCAGAAGGGCGGTGATTTTCCTGATTGCTGGATTGCTTAATTACCCCTTTGGGTTTGGGAATCACGCCTGGAGTTTTAAGGCACAAAGGAGGACAAGAAAGGAGAAGATGATTTAAGTTTTTGCGGCAGAGAGATGAAGTGAAGGAGGAGGCTGTGTGGGTCAGAGTCATGATGTGGAAGTGCGCTAAGCAAATGGAAAGCAAAGTGGGATATGGCTGAATGTCCTGCTGGAACTAATTCAGTGCTTATTGTTGAATCTGAAGAGTCTGAAACAGTTTAGTAAGTGTGAATATCTGGACAACCCACCGACCTAAGGATTTACGGCTGAGGATTTATTTATTTTTTGCTCAGTTTTAAAGAAGACCTCTCTGAGGCACAATGAGAGGAGACAGGAGATCCGCATCATTCCGAAAGGAGAAACCGGCGGGCCTTTCCCGGGCTCTCAGCTGGCTCAACGTGTCCAACCTCTCCCGCCAGAGCAGACGCGTCTTCCAGAGCCAAAACGAGCTCAACGTGGTTCACAGCCGCCACCCGTACTCTCAGTCTCACAGTCACCTTCATACCTCAGACGGAGACGAGGGTGAGGACGACGATAACTGGGTGTACCGACCTCAACACAAAATAGGTGAGAGTGGGGAAACAAAAAGAAAAGCAGTGATTATTTTATTTTTATACTGGACACACACCTACTTAACCATGTGTGTTGGCTACGTCTCTTTGAGCTTGTTAGACTGGTTCTTTGTTCTCGAGCTCAGTTAGGGAGACGGTGTTTACACGCACAAGCAAAGCGAGTACTGTTTCATTCTCTTTCTTATGGCACCCTATTCTCAATCTCCACAACCCTCACACTTCCTGGTTCCCTTAGAGACTAAGTTGGATGTGTGTGTTTGTGGTCAGCAGGACTTGTGGCTGGTCAAAGGGCACTTTGTCCCTGTGTGATAAGTCAGCGACGATACATCAGCGCGGTGATGTCACAGGCTGGTACCAATGTGAGTGTAGGATTTGGTGCCAGGGAGAGGGCGTGTTTGTGTTTGTCTAGACCTGGATAGCTCATCAGTGAGACCAAGAAACTAAATAATAGTTTCTTTTAGCTCTTTAGTTTAGATTTTTAATATTGGACATCTTTCTGTCTGAGGTAAGAATGAAATTTAAACCTGGCAGTATTTTAGGGGTATTGAGTTTCCAGTTTCTCATTATTTATTGATTGGTTCATTAGTTGTGTGCCGGGGTACATGCATCTGTGCATACTCGGTCAGAGGTGTCAGTTAGACTTTAGGGAGAGTGGTTGTAACTGTAGCCTAACCTTTACCCGAGAATGGAAAAAGACACCCAGTGGTAGTTGCATTAACTCTGACACTTGCTGCCATTGGTAGTTTCACTCACACTGTACATTAACATTAAAATTATTGCCAATACTTTAGATACCCTTGGAGCAAGATAGGTTATACATGCTTGGACACAAAGATTTTGGTGAGGCAGGTGGGACAAAAATACAAACCAAATAAAAAGCAGATATTGTAGCCTAAGTTTCAGATATTCAAGATCAGCATCTGCCCATGTTTGCCTCGCTATTACACTAACGGTAACATAACAAGTTGTTGTCAGCTTGAATAGGCAAATTACATGTGTTGTCTCGCTGCCTGGCTCTGCGTTTTATTTTTAAAGCAGTTCAGCAACATGACGACTAGTTGCTTCCAATTCGGAACTTTCTTTATCTTAATGTGTCCAACAAATCGGTGCAAAGCTTCCTGGGGTAAGATTGTCACAATAGCATGGAGACTTACATGGAGCAATAACAATGATTTAGCAGCATAGGCGCCACATGTAGCCTCAGTCTGCTGTCGATGCTAAGAACTTATTTTGAATCTGTGTCCTTATTGGTGGTCAGGGCTGGAGTAGTGTCACCTGACAGTATATGATGACATTTTGTTGCTTCGGGAAAGTGAGCTTGTTGCTGCTCTTGTCAAATTTTTGCATGTTTCAGCCCTTCCTTCCTTCTCACTCTACCACCTCTGAACTTGCCCCTTCCTAAAACAGCTCAGAGACGCACATAGCTGAAGGTCCTGACATTTTTCTCATAGTTAAAAGGTTAAAGCAGAAGCCGGTCAAAGTTTATATGGTAACTATATTGGTATGTAGTGTTTTGTTTTTAGTTTTAACTGAAGGATAGTTTTTTTCTGGTTATAATCTTGAACTTGAGGTTACATATAATATTATTTGTGTCCTTTAACTCTAGAGATAAGCGTTGCAGCGCTGTGGTGCAGCCTAAACCTTTATGGATTTTATATCTGCAAACCAAGCACGCACCCTTTTATTGCCCGCATGTGGTTCAGTGGCAGAAAATGTCTTTGTATTCAAGCCAAATCTTTATCTGAATGTACTACACCGCATGTGATTCCACAGTTTGATCTGTCTTACGTAAGAAGATCATCCTACCTTATTTGCTGTCTGCCTATCTCATCCGTGGTTGCCCCTCACGCTGGCGACAGGAAAGCTCTTTGCTGTCATGATTTCTTCACAGATCTCTTTCAGTCCTTTCTTGGAATAATTACAAAATCTTTAATCTAAAAATTTCACTCACATTTTAAAGAAACAAATCATTTTCCCATTAAATATTCAGAAAAATAAGGGGGACTAATTTATTTACCAAGGGATATATTTTCCAACTACAAAGCTTGGAGATGGAGATGATGCATTCAAGTGTGAATAAGTGATTTTAAACAATAACAAGACAGGAACCGATCAGACTTATTGCATTAGACTTTTGTTTTTCACAAGCTAATGCTCCTTCTCCTGCTGTTTCTTTTTACAACCTCTTTCTTTCAGTGTTTCTCTCTTTCTCTCTGTTGTAGACAGACTGTATCTTTTTATAGCTAATTCCAGGCCAGAGAGAGTGTCATAGACAGGTCAATATAACACACACACACACACACACACACACACACACACACACACACACACACACACACACACACACACACACACACACACACACACACACACACACACACACACACACGTAGTGTACAGATGAACACTGCACACAGAGGAAATGTCTCGGGAATAAGTCTCCAGTTTGAACCTTAAGTATTTTTAACATCTGGATCTTGCTTCCACACGCCTGCCAAGACCCATTACAAGGCATATGGGCAGCCACGCACTGTGCCTCTGTGTAAATATAGCCCGAAAATGAGTGCCTGGGGATGCAAAACCTACAATTTTGATGTAGCCTCCAGCTCGGCTGGTTGGGTGTTTGCCTCGGTTGTTGAGGGTGTGTGAGTGAGTGAGTGCTTCCTGGGCCAGTTGCAGCCCCGACAAAACGTTGCAAAAGTAGTTTTATTTATTGGTTTGAGATATATATATATATATATATATATATATATATATATATATATATATATATATATATATATATATATATATATATATATATATATATATATATATATATATATATATATATATATATATATTTTTTTTTCCCAGACAGAAATGGTGACTCGTCAGACACCCAGCCGATTCATTGTCTGCAATGCCTTTATAGTTATGGGTTATATACAGATCGCTGCTGATTGGTTAAAACCTCCAACACTCCCACTAAATGAGAGGAAATATGGCCCAAAAAGCATGTTACCAAAAACCTGCAGGCTTCAGTTAAAAAAAACAAAACAAAACAAAAACAAGGCAGAAAATGGCAAAAGTGCTCCTGGTGTGGCTCAATTTGACATTTATTAACTTTATTAAGATTCTTAAAAAAAGAATGTAACATATAGCTATATTTTGTAATGACTATTCCTTCCTGTTTTAGGAATTGAAATACAGGTGATAGGGTCCCAGTTCTATTGTATGTCAAATTAATTTAAACAAATGTAAATAAATATATCATTACCAAGAATTCTAAGGGAATAAAGGAAAACAAAAACAATCAGTTCATTAAATAATTTTCCTCCTGTAGCTGGCACCTGACCTGTGCTGAAGGATCCAGTAAGGATCCCAACGGCTTATGCTGTGTCCCAATTCTAGGCTGCATACGACTGCTGTATTTATTATCTAACTGTTTTTTTTTCTCATGTCATTGTTTGATTTAATAGCTCAGTACCAGACAGTGTCATTTTAAGTTCCAACAAACCATCTTGCAAAAACGAAACTGTGGATTTGGAGCAACTGCAAAATCAGTCCGACCCCTGATCTCCAAAACATCACAAAATATCACAATGCCAATTAAACTTTATAAAGGGATAGTTAAATGTTTTCCAGGAGCTTTCCTATTCTTCTGTGTGTGAGCTGTGAGCTGTTTTACTACCATTTGTTTTTTGTTGTTTTTTTCCCTTTTTGATAAGGGGCAGTTGGAAGCACCCGTGTCAGAGAAGCATCGCAAAATTTAGATATTTAATTTACTGTCATAGAAAAGCATAAAAGGCAACATTTCGAATAAGGAACCAACCTGCAGCTGGTGGGACCCCATCAGACAGTGGAATCTAGGTCTTAGTTGTTAACTGTACTCCTTATTGGTTGTTATTTATAGATCATCAAGCCACCAGATGAAGGTGCACTCAATGTCTTCTTGTTTATCCATATGTTTTCCTTTGGCAAGTGTGCCTGCACCGTGTTAACATGGAAGTTTGGAGATTTGGGGATTAGTCTTCAGCAGAGTTTTACGTGTGATGTAGTTTTTGGTATCTACAGTGTGTCACTGTGTCACATATTTGGGGCAGGAGCACAGTGACCTAAATATTAACCATACCTTGGCACGCCACAGCTGTGGCAGAACCAGAATTAGGTTCCACATTATTGAAGATGTGTTTATTAAGGCAGGCTTTAAGAAAAGGGTATTTGAGGACACATTTCTCTTTGTGGGATGCTTGGTCAAATTTTTGAGAGGCTTCACAGACCAAACTCTTGCATAACTGTCCTTTTTTTTGGAGGGTTTTATACTGGCACACACAGAAACACACTCATCATTACCGTGTAGTCGTTGTGTAAATCCAGATTAGCAGATGATAATTTGCTGTAGGGAGAGGAGATGGATGTATAAACCAGAAAGGCCTCATTAAAAGACAGACACAGAAATCTGGTGATGTGGCCCACAGCCCAGGGCTAAACACACCAGTGCTGTACATAGAAACACGTGAAGCATTCATTAAAAAAAAAGCATATCTATAACAAGTGTTATACACTTATAAACTGCTTCTAATCATTTTCTCTTTTCTCCTATGTGCTGCTGTCGGTGATGATCCACAGGTAAGTCCGAATTTTTTCTTCCTCTTTGATCCTCCTTTGTATCTCTTTGCCAGCTGACCCCAGATCAGTCTTATTGTGTGCTGAAGTGCTCCTAATCCCAGTACACACAAGAGTTCAGCTTTAGCTCAAATTAAGTCACCCCCCCACCAATCCATTAATCTCTGATTATTTTTTTTTGAATCATATTGTATGTATCCTATTACCTCTGTGTTGTGGGCTCTAATCCACAAAAGGCCTGATTCACTGGTGAAAAAAGGGTGAGTAGAGGAAAAACAAGTGATTACGTTGCTGAACATGGTTTTAGCAGCTTGTGAGGGGATAGAGGTCTCGGGGTTTAGTTTGATAGGATGAACTGATATTGTCCCAACACAGTGGCGAGGTAAAAAAAAAAAAAAGACTGCTTCACGACAAATGCGTGAGTTATAATGACATAATAAGAACAGAAATAATCTTTTTCCGTCATTTTAGAGCCAATATGTTCATGTTTATCCTTACATGTGTTCTTTTTTATTTATTTATTTTTTATTTTTGTGTTTTTGCTACTAATCGCTTCTTCTTCTTCTTCTAGCAAGCTTAGTTGCTTAATTTTTATCTGCCTTTGCTATTTAGTCTTATCTCTAATGCAAAGTGCGCCGCAGTTAAAACATGGCATACTTGCACAGCAGTGGATGTGACAGAGGATGTCTTGGACACTTAGATAAGATGCTGTCTGTGTTTCTGATACGGGCCCTTTGACGTGATTCAAGTCCTAAAACGGTGTTTAATCTGAAGACAGTCTGCATTGTAGAAGCTGAAATCTCCCTGTATGTACTGTTTGCTTCCTGCACCCACAGAAGGAGGTTTACACTGTGTGCTGCCATGTAGTCCATGTGCAGAAATATACTTGAAGAAGATAATCTTTAATGAAACGATTCAATTAGAGCATGTTATGGGCTGAATTTTTGAAATTGCAATAGTAAGGCCTCAAAATGCTGCTTGTAAGCCAAAGGTTTTATAGGAGAAGGTTAAAGTTAAAGCCATTCTGGCCAATTAAGGTGAAGGTTTGATGAAGTGAGATTTTACTGTTTGGTTAGATGGGTTTATTCAAGCATTTGTGCGTATTTTGAACAGCGCATTTTTCTTCCAAGGCTGCGTTTTTGTGGCTTTCTCATTTCAGTCAATCATGCTTTCCTTGAGGCTCCACGTCACACGAGGTCACACTTACACATTTGCACACTAGTCAGCCTCTAATTGGCCACATCTGGTCGAGACAGATGTGTTATAGCCTGCAAGCAACAATCACGCTTGGGCGTCATAGTTTTATTATGATTGTGCCACTTGAATCCTCTTTTGGAACATCTGCACAGAGCGTACACTCTGCCAAGTAAGTAGGGAATAGTTATAAATATCAGCATTAATTATATGCAAGGTTAATCACCGTTGCTGTAATTATGTAGTGGAACCATAACATCTTAAAGACACGAAGTAAGCCTTTGTCTGTTTTGTGTCTGCTAAACATCTGTTTATACAGTATACAATGGGGCGATCGTGGCTCAAGAGTTGGGAGTTCGCCTTGTAATTGGAAGGTTGCCGGTTCGAGCCCCGGCTCGGACAGTCTCGGTCGTTGTGTCCTTGGGCAAGACACTTCACCTACCGCCTACTGGTGTTGGCCAGAAGGGCCGATGGCGCGATATGGCAGCCTTGCTTCTGTCAGTCTGCCCCAGGGCAGCTGTGGCTACAACTGTGGCTTGCCTCCACCAGTGTGTGAATGTGAGAGTGAATGGGTGGATGACTGGACGTGTAAAGCGCTTTGGGGTCCCTAGGCGGGACTAGTAAAAGCGCTATACAAATACAGGCCATTTACCATTTACCATTTACAACAGAAGTGAGCACACACCTATACAATATCATGGTTATATTATTCAAAACTGCATCAGCTTACAGTGCACCAATTCTAGGTTGTCTACTTGGGTATTTTCTCTTGATGTAAAATGAAAAGCTAACAGTTAAAGTATCCATCCATCCATCTTCTTACATTTAACAGACAGATAAATAATGTCTTTATTGAGTTCTGGGTCTTTAGTTGCCTGAACCAACCTAACTGTTTTTTTACAGTATAAAGTACCAGCATCTGTGTTCCAAGCTATCACTCTTTCCAAGTCTAACAATAACCCTAACTATAGATAAGGATTGGTAGATCACCTCCTGCATTACAGGTTTTGCCTCTTGGATCAGCTAACACAGCGCCATTCTGTTTTGGACGGCTATATTCCTCTTCTGATAAAGTTCTGTAGTCACCAGTAGCCCTGGGCAGATTCATAGCAAACAGGATTCAGCCATCACGCATTGTTATGTACTGTACGTGTGGGCTTTGGAATATAAATGAATGCTAAGGGTTCTGGGTTTTACATAACTTACCACAGATCACTTAAGATCAAAGGCTGCCACACCAAATGTGTTTTTGCAGAGGAAGAGAAAGCCATTACAGCGCATTATTGGTTATCAATGCCATTTTGCATTCTGCTATCCAGTCTGGACTAAGCCCAACTGTATGTTGACGCTTTAATTTACTCTTGTCAATGTGCACTGTGTTGTCTAGCTGCATATATTGATTTAATGGGTTTGTAGAGAGTATGATTTTTCCCTCTTTTTTTTTAAGATTTTTTAGACAAAAGAGTCAAAGTCTTTGATCAGTATCATTTCAGCAAACCTAAAACTAATCTTCCTTTTGTGAAAAGTGTACCTCATGTTAGCTTTACAAAGCACTTTAAGTCATAGAGGAATGGCCCAGAATCAGATCCATAAGCTATTCTCGCTGCACATCTGAACAAGGTGGTAAAAAAACATCAGTTTAACACCCATAAACCAGATGTATTTTCATGTGTATTTCCAAAACCTTGTAAGTGAGCCTGTATTTCTGTCTGTGACTGGCACGACGCTGAGGACGATTGGGATCGGCCTGCCTGGAGAGTTTGTGATGCATCACGCGTGTAACTGCGTCTGATAACAAGCAGTTGAATTGTGGGGATTAAAGCGATTATATTTGATCAGCGCACAATGGATCGGCCTCAAGCCGGGGCCCCCTGTCTCACTCTGAACTGCTGACTGCCCAGATTCTCTGCCATCATTATCCAGTAAAAGCTTCACACTGTGCATATTCGTGTGTGTGTGTATATATTATTGTTTTTATTTTTGCCTCCTCCCAAGCAACAAATGTATTCTTTAAAACCATGTATTTGACTAAATGCCACATATGTATACATATATGTGTGTACTTGGGTATCTGTGAAGGTGACCAATCAGGGGGCTTGTGGGTGACAGTGGATTTAAGAGTTTTAAGGCTCTGAGGCTGAGCTTCTCGCTCTGATGGGCGGGGAGAAGGGGTGGGGTTGAGGGTAGGGGGGTGTCAGAGTGGTGGAGAGATATCCAGGGATGTAGGGAGAGAGGGAGGGGAAGCAAAGTGAGGGGGGGTCGCAAGGCAGTTTCCTGCAGTGTAGAAGTTGGCCTGCTGCCACTCGGAGCGTGTGCATGTATGTGTGAGAGGGGAAAGAAGGGGAGGGAGATGGAGAGTGGAGTGTATGTGTCAGGATCAGTGTGTCTGCGTTTGATCGGCTTGAGCGAGCGGTGTGGAGAAACCGGGAGAGAGGACGAGAAAAGGAGGACAAGCAGGATGGTTATGAGGAAATGGTGAGCCGCAAGAAAAAAGGAGGAAACTGCAGTTTTGTTTGGGGGAAATAAGTGAAGAACCATGTTCTGTCTGAAAGGTGAGTGTAGCCGCTCATTGCAGGAAAGCTCTGGCACTGACTCGGTGTGAGTGTGGAGTTTTCCCCGGGACTTTTGTGAGACAAAGAAAAGTTAAACTCCATCCCTCCCCTGTTTGGAAAGTAATCTCTCCCGCAGCAGCCTCCTCTGCACAATATCCTTCCTTGTGTCTTTTTTTTCTTCAGTGAAGGAAACACTCCTGTTCCACTTTAATCATCTCTTCCTTTGTTCTTTCGTTCCGTCTCTGATTAATTAAGGGTCTTTGAATTCAAGCATACTTTAATTCCTGACTGCGGTTTGATTCCCCTCCCTTTCATTTTACTCGTATTATTCTCGACTACGCAGAGTGTCTCTGCACGCTGCTGGCTGTGATCCTGTTTGCATTCTCGTAACTTTGGTGTGGGTTTCAGGGGCGATGAGCGATGTGTAGAGCTGCTTACACAAGTACGTATCGGTGTGTACTCAGTGTGCACGTTGTTCACGGTAACAGCTGGCAGAGCAGCAGTTGCTGGTCTGCTGTCCTGCAGAGTGGGGGGCCATGTGTTGGCTATTACTTCGCTGACAAGCTGAAATGAGATAAAGGGGAAACTCGCTTGTCTTTTACTGCATTTGACATCGTTTTCTGTTATTAAACACTCATGGAAACTATGCTACAAAGAATAGACACATAATGCTGTTTGGGAGACAACACAATGCTGCTGATAAAGAGGGAAAACCCGCTTCCCTGCCCGCTCCCGTCCTTCCGTAACTTTTAGTCCTGCTGCTTGAGTCATATTCCAGAACATCATGGTGGTGATTTCACCTGTCATGGTTACAGGGATCACATGCAGCTAATGTTGACAACACATGAGCTGTTTTATTATGAAGAATAACATTTTATTGTCTCATTTGACCTAGTTTTGGGTTGCAGTGCCAAACGATACCCAGTCAAAAGCAAGAAAGTTAAGATGTTAAATATATATTTAAAAAAAAGAAACCCTTAGTTTTTTCTTGGTAAATGATCCAATCAGCTGTTATTTCAGAAATTAGGAAATGATCCGTCTTGTTAAACCAAGGTTGTTTGTTCTCTTTCTGTAGCCTGCAGATTAATGGCTTCCAGAAATGAGGTAATATAAAGTGAACACATCAACTATACGTGGCAGTCTCCCAGTTCATCAGCTGTATGCAGTAATTTATGTTGTCAGTTACACTGTGAGATTCGAGTCTGGCTTGGAAAATGGAGAGAAACAGATGTTGTGGGAGTTGAGCTGGAGAAGGAATTCAATTTTTTTTTCTTTTTTAGATGAAGCCATTTTTTATACACGAGATTGGCAGGTTTTTTTTTTTTTTTTCCCATGTTTTTCTGTGGTCAGCAGTAACTAACTAACCGTACAGCAAGAGGAGGATTAATATTTAATGTTCAGATTGCTGAGTGTTTAAAAGTTGTCACACCAGGATCAGGTTATTGACATGTAGATGCTGCTTCACTTTAATCAGCTACAAGCACGATTCCCAGTTTGGGTTTCTAGCTTCACAAGTGATGACAAACTGACCCAAATACTCAGTATTACATTAAATACCATGATCCGACCAGTAGATTACTCTACATTGGCTGCCAGTTACAGAATGTCCACTAATGTTATGATATTAACCCCCCCTCGCTCAGTCGAGGTTGCCAGCTCTGAGACAGATGTGACATATTTCAGCCCATGTTCTTCCACAGCCAGCTGTGCTGTGTGGCCAGGGTGAATCACCACCCCTGCAGTAAACCTTTGCGTTGCAGTGCAAGCCATTTGCAGGGCCAGAATTAGGCTCTGTGATTTGGTGTGCATTTTGGTATGTTACATAAGTTATTTATGCACTTGAACCCCAGTCAGTAGATGTGACATGAGCAGGGATTAGTTTGAGCTGGAAATGTCATTCTCACTTAAATTGGAAGTTTCCTGCAGCCTTCCGGTGGTCGGGGATATAGAAAGTTACATGTTGATGAATGTAAGCCTTGATTAGCACAGAAATCATAGAGAAAGGTCAGTTGTGGGCATCTCAGGCTATATCTACTTTTTGATCCTGACTTTTCTTGGGTTTATTTTGCTCTACTGAGTGCAGTTCACTCATTACAGATGCTTCATATGTTTTTCTTTTATAATGGGCAGCAGTTGTGACATATTCTGATGCTTATTTAATGACCAAATATTCCATCATCATAGACCATATGACTCTGCAGTGTTACTCAGATACTTTCAAGCTTTTAACCAAAACTTCAATGAAGTTAGTCATCAGAAAATTCAGCTTTTAAACTGCAATGACTTTATTCTTAATTCCACAGAGGATTTTTTTCAGCCTTAAAAATAAAGTATATTTTGCAAGTGGTCTTTTTTCAGTCTGGGCTTTGAGCTGTTGGTTTAACCTTGTAAAGAGTTAGCACATGCATGGGTGATGAGAGGAAGGTGGCATTTTTTTTTTTGGTGTAGAATCTGTGTAAACTGAGTTCCAGGTTTCCCACATGCCCCACATGTCAAAGGCATTCAAGCGCTTTACTGTAGATTATCACCATTAAAAACTACAAACATGTCAGCAAACAATGATCTCTAGCAGAAAAATAGATTAATGACCTGTTTAAGCTCCTGCACTGTAGTTCTATGTTACTATTTTCATGTTGAAACACATGAAGGTATCATGTGCACTTGTGTTTTCAGTAACAGATTCTTGTCCACTACCTTTATTTCCCAGAATCATTAAACAGCCTACCTTGTGAACTTGCTTAAACTTGTAAGAGGACAGTCCTCCAGTAACATCTCCACCAGTGCTGTGTTTCTTGAGACATTGTGACCTCTTCACCGGAGGCTGACCCACTACCTGTCCCCTGGCCTTCTGGGTAGGAGTGTTGATGGATGTTCTCACACTCAGTGTGGCAGGTGGAGGGGAAAAAGAGGTGGACAGGAGAGAGGTGTTAACATGTAGGCAACAGTTTGTCTGTATTCCTTGAGGGTTAGTTGGCTTTTAAAACATGGCTTGTGAAAGACTTTAGGATATCTCACCTACCTTTTTTAAAGCCAGTTTGGTGACATAGCACTTAAACTAATCTGAAAAACGACAACATGTTGTAACCATGAAGATATTTCTGCTTGTTCCCATCTGCATTTTAATCTAAGTAGATAGAAAAGGATCGTGTGTCTAAAACCAACGTCTAGCTGTTTAGTAAGTGAGTTACACTTTAAGAAAATGTAGTCAGACCACTCGTGCTAACTGCTAGACTTTAGCTAGAATTTTTTTAGTTAAAAAGAAAACAGATGTAGCTTGGAGATAAATGGCCTCGTGGATAGATGGCTTTGGAAGTTTGGTTAGTTATTGCAGGTTTTGTCAGTGATCGATACATGACTTGGTCGTAAATCAATCATTTTAATATGTAAATGAGCATGGGAGTTTGAGAGGAAGTTCACAATGGGATGTTGACCTCTGTAAACAAGTCGTAGCAGAAGAGATCTTGGGCTTGATAAGTAAACAATAGAGCGTTAAGTTCCAGTGGCCTGTGAATGGGATCTGCCAGGAACCCAGTGAGCTTTCTGTCTTCTGAAAAGAGTTTTCAAAACAACAGTTTTTTTGGGGGCAAAGTCTAAGGGTTTGGAAAAAGTAACGGGTCAGTAACGGGGTCTTATTGTGTCTTTTTTCTAGTTTGAGACAATAGTAATGCAAAAAAACTTTCTTAGTGAGCGTTAATGGGAAGTTGTTTTTTTTTCTTGGGACAATGCTGGAAGTGTTTTGTTGTCTGCAGGGAGTCGGTCATTGTCTTTTCAAACTTCACCCGCAAGTGGATGACTTCCCCAGACAGAAGACTAACTCAGCATGCAGGTGCTCCTCTCACTCCATTCAGACCTTTTGCATCTCCATGGCTACCATTGTCCCCTTTCCAAAGCCTTCCTCTTGTCCAACCCCCCCCCCCCCAGGCTGCAAACACACACATAGAATCTATGTGCAAAAGTTAGTGTACATACACGCTTGTGTAATGCATCTATTATTACACACAAACCCTTCCAGTGTGACTTTTACATTGTTCACTAACTAGGTGCGCACACACACACACGCTAATAATCAGTGGAATGTGACACACTCACCGCAATGCATGCCAGGCAATACGCAGCCATCAACTACACACATATATTTGCAAACATCTCTTCTCACGCGCATACATGTGCTGTACCTGTTTGTAAAAGGGTTGTAATGATTCTTTGTCACAACTGAAACATCCCCTGTTGTGATGACGGTCCCATTCACTGTGTTGCTTGTGTTGGCCTGCATGACTTCACACCCCCTGATGTTGTTCTCTCAATGGGCCGGTTGACACACTCCGTGTCCATGCATGTATGGATTCAGGGCAACAACGGCGTTAAGTGCAGTTTAAGTGCAGCCAGAATCTTTTGGCTTGCCCATTGGGCTACGTGTGTCTACAAACTGTTTTATACGAGCGGCTTTGTGGCTGCGCGCACGCATTCTGTGGTTTGTTCATTATGGTGTGTGTGTGTGTGTGTTCACAGTGGTTTTGGTTTTTGTAATCAGCTTGCGTGTTGGCTGCCTCATCATGTGCTGGAAATGATAACCATCAGTAATGGCTGTTTTAGCCTTTAGCTATCTGCTGTGGCTTTGGCAGGCTCACAGCTACAGTTCCACCAAAGTTGCATAAGATTTGTGCACTGACAGAACTCTCATGAATGAGTCTGCACGTTATTTTTCAGGTATTAAAAACATGAAAATAGTAAAAGGTGTCTAATCCAATTTCTGAGATTCAAGTCCTCAAACCACAAATATATTCAGCAGGTTCTCGCAGAGGGAGAGGCTTCAACCACAGAGTTTGTTTTTTTGTGTGTGTTTTTTTGTGTAAGTTATTTCTGGAAAAAAAAGTTTTAATGGTTTTGATGATTATAGCTTAGATGTGTTGTGCTGCACAGGTGTAAACCACCACCAGAGGGAGGCATTTACCTTTGGTGCTATCAATGAATTTCTCCCTTTTTATTTGCCTTACTGTTTTCCATTTGACCCCATTTTTATTCAGTTTACTAGCCCAGATTGTGTTTGGGCTCTCATTCACTTTTGTTACACCCACTCTTCAGTTCAGTGTCACTCCATCTTCCTGTTAATTAATCTGAGCGTCTCAAATAATTTTAACCTACCTCACACTCACAGCCAAGCAGATTAAAGATTATACACACCCTCACCTGGCAGGCAAGTGGCTCGCCGTGTTTATTAATCTGCGATCTGTTTCTTTGTTTTTAATCTTTTAATCTTGTCGCTGCCGTCTTTACAGTGAACTGTTTTTCACCGCTATCTAAAAAATCCCCAATCTGTGGTCATCTGTAGCTTCCTCTTGAGTTTAAATCCTTTTGCATTTACCAGTTGTCGCCTTCCTCGTGTGTGCATGCTTTATGACGGTTTCAGGTGAATATCTGCTTAGTAACAGCAGTCATGTGGGGCTAAATCTGAGGCAGCAGTTTAAGTGGCCTACATGCATGCGTCTTACATCTGAGTTTGCGTCATCCGAGTTTAACCTACTGACACGCCAGCACGTCAGGTCTTCCTGAACTTCCACACATTTGTGAAGTTGAGGTGATGTACTTTATTATCTGCAACCTGGTGTCCATCTGTGGTTTGTGTCTGTCACAATCAGAGGCCTGGAGGCTGGATAATCTGGGTTTACAGATTAGAACAGCAATGCCGAGGAAAGAGGAGGGAGGAGGAGTCCAGAAGACATACCATGTGGACGCCACTGGACAGTCCTGATGCTCTATCTCCTGTAGATTGAAGAAAGAAGGAGGATGCTCTTCGATGCTGAAAGCTTGGCTGAATACCCTTTTGGATGGACTGATTTTTTTCTAGTCTTTGGACCTCAACCAGTTTCTTGACAATTGGCGGATTTTTTTGCACAATTTGTGGTGATGCTTCTGGGTTTCTGCAAAGGACACATATTGTAGAAGAAAACACGCTTTAACCACAGACATTCTCAGTTTCTAAACCTTCGTTTTTGCGTCTTTGGATTATTTAGAAATGTTATTGTGGTCTTATTTTAGGGTCAGAATTGTTTTTTTTTTTTTAAAAAGTTGCCAGCATTTCTTCAAGACAGCCAACCAACAGTCATGTTTTTCAATAGTTTTATTCTGCAATGCTTCTGTGAAATATTTGTTTTGGAGATAAATCTTGTAATCGAACACGGAGCGCAGCTTTCTTTGTCAGGCAAATCAATGTAAGTCAATAGGATCCCCTGAGAGAAAGAGAGGAAAGACAAAAACAGTAGGAGGAGACAGGGGGAGCACTGGCTCCCTTGTGGGATGCAAAAACGTCCATCCTGTCTTTCCAGAAACAGAGGAGGGGGCCTATTGAGAGTTTGGAAGTGAAGGGGGGGTGGGGGGTTGGCGTCTCCACTCACACACACATACACTCTTCACCCGTCCATCCCAACACTACAAGTGGAGGCTTCAGAGAAGGAGGGTTGTGTAAGACGAAGGAGGAGTAGTTGGGGGGGGGTTTGTGTCCTGGATAGAGCAGGGGAGGGCAGGTGGTGGGGGGGTTTTAGGTCTTAGCAGGGGATGATCACATACGTGCACTGCCTCTCCTCGGAGCCGGCGGTCAACTGCTTGCACAGGGGCTGCTATGAGGACTCCCCTGGCCAGAAACGAACTCTGTGCTCCTTCCAGCCCGTCAGCAAGATGGGGAACAGCCTGCAGCATCCGGCCGTCCCCAGCCCCAGGCCCGCCAGGCCAGAGGGCTGCCTGCACAAACGTCTGCTCTCTGTGTCAAAAGTCCACCAGAAACAGGACTCGCTCTGGACACCAAAACCGCTGCTTGGATCTGTGGCTAAGGGCTCGCCAGGGAAAAAGCATCCCTCCCATGATGGCAAAGGTACAGATTAAAGAGAGTCTGCAGTTTTTGTTTTTTTTTTGTTTTGTTTTTTTAGAGAGAAGAAAAAACAAAAACAACAAATGACTGTTGGTTTGTACTAGAGCTGTTCATTTTGTAGTTTCTAAACAAATACTAAATAGATATTTTTAATTATCTATAAGATATTTGGGTGTATTTCCAAGATGATATGAGTCTTAAATTGAAATCCACTGTGATTACAGTGTCCAGGTAGTAGTTGCTGTTAGCACTACAATGCTGTTTTGCTACTGTAATGATTGTGGTGTTTGACTTGGCTGCAGAACAGGCTCCTGCTTCAGAGATTAAGTCACCTGAAGTGTTTTTAGGAGATAATGATACACTGTATGTAACAGTGCCAGAGTCACAGCAGACGCAAGCTTTTTCCACAAAGCCAGGCTTTGTCGCGTCTTGTTAGGGTATTTCCATCCTGCTGTATCTGAGTGATCTGTGCCATCTGGTTTTTGCATGTGCATCTCTGTGTGTTTGTGTGTTGTGTTTTTGTGACCTAAAAGACCTTTGACCTTTCATGTATGAGACAGGTTCTCCAGGAAGTAAAATGCTTTGAGTTATCTCTAGTTGCTTGTGTGCATACTTTAAGACTAACCTTGGGCATGAGTTTGAGCCTGCACCTACTCATTCACACACATATATTTGCATGGATCATTTGGTCCCATGTGCATGGTTGCATCTAGACTATGCTTCACTGTCATTTGGGACAGACATAACTGAAGATGCTCCTCTGGGTGGCCACCCCTGGGAACAAGACATAATAGCTGGCAGCTGGAGGTGATGGGCTAGGCCTTCAGGGAAATGTAAGAGAGCTGACAGTATGAGGGGGGTGATGGAAGTGAAACTGACGGGGTTATGAAGGTGACCCACTTTCACCTCAGCACTACATAAAGGAGCCATCAGGGCGGCAGGAAAGAGTGTTAAAAGATAATAAAAAGACTGACTTGTGTCCACATTTCCTAAACTGCAGCTCAGTGGCATCTAATGGATCTATGAATATAAAACAGAAGAGGCCATTAGGGAAGTAGGCAAGGCAGAGACTTCCTGAGAATCCAACTTTGATAACTTTTATTGTTTTTATTGGCCCATTTTGAGTCTTTCTGTCCATCCACTGGTCTTCCAGTTACTCTTTTAAAGTTTTTCTCCATGTATGCACAGCTAAAACTAAACCGTTTATTCCAATATGTGTGCATAACAATATGATTCCACAGAACTGTGGCCCTTCCTCATGCCGGCTTTGACTAACACGCCGTGACAGCTCAAGATGTTGCTGCCATCGGTACAGTATTGTCCGGGCTCTGTAGGTTGAATCAGCCTGCCCGTCTGTGTTTATGCACGGCTGAACGGATAACCCTCTTACTCACAAATTGGAACTTGGCTAATATGCCTTTTGTGTGTGTGTGTGTGTTTGTGTCTTTGTCCCTGTGTGCTGGGTTGTTGTTCTGGAATATTTTTTTTTTATTGTTTCCTGTGTTAACACTTGATTCTCCAGTTCTTTTTATAAATATGACATTTTTTTGTGTATATGGGCAATCAAAGGGTGATTCCAGCATTTTATTCCCTGCATATGTTTTATAAGGCTTCTCCTACAACCCTCCCTTTATTTATTTTTTAATTTTTATCAGTTTAGAAGTGGAGCAGGTGTTCAACCGGATGCCCCATAATCCCTTGGTGGGAAGTCAGATTCAACTATCGACCAGTAACTGCCAATGGCTCCCGAGGGAAGAGCACCTGAGGGAAACCATGCTTGTAGAGTAACTGAATGAGGCCAAATGAAATGGATTGACTGCGTTTATAGGGGAAGCTCTGCTGAGAATCAGTTAGGTTAAATATCTTTTTGGCAGTGGGAACTGGAGAGTTGGGTTCAGCCTCAGCTCTTTATCCTCGCCTTCCTTTATGTGGTACATTCACACGCATTTCCCATCTTTTAGACGAAGATGAAACCCGTGAGTTTGGAGACACATCTGAATCAAATCATCAATGAGTTGAGATGAGAAACAGCCCACCCCCCACCTTCACTGCTCTCTGTGCTCAGTGAACTAAAAGACAAAAGCAAAAGAGTGTTTCTCTTCTCGTCATTATTCTCCTCTATTTTTCTAAAACTACTCAAAATGCACCTAAGTAGTTCCTAAACTTTAATTGAATCTCAAAAACCCCTGGATGTGAAGACGACTCTCAGCTTGCAATTTCTAAAAATCTACATGTTTAAGTGTTTCAAATGCTCATTACTATTATCTTCCTGCTTCAACCATTAATCTCTCTTTAACTCTCAACCCCTTGAAAGCCTGCTAAGGGTAACCCTTTAAGCTTTTTTCCCTAAAATAAGCAGCTTCTGTCATGTTTCAGGCCAGCTTGTAGAACAAACTGCCTGATGGTGGTGGTCTCTGCCTATACAGCTACCCGTGGAAAAAACAGTAAACTGTTCACATGGTTGTCAAACCACATCTTTATTGATATACACTGAGTTGTCAAAAACCTATCATTAAGGGTAGAGGAAAGCTCATCAGATTTCACCTATCCATTAATTATGTGTCGCTATCACCTGTTTAACACCATTATTTTTGCTGATCCTAATGTTAACCTGTAGTGTTAGGTACTTCTAGCACCTCACTTAAAACTTTTTATTTATACCATTGGGTCACTACTTGGTCTATCCAGTATTAACCCTACTGGTAGTTTTTTCCAGGCCTGTATGAAATGAACTAAATATACTTGAATAACAAACAAAATTGGGATTTATAATAAATCTTATTAAAAGAAGATGGTTTAAAAGCACCTTCTGGATTTCTTGTACTCTTGAGTAGGAATCACTACTCTACTCTAACGCCCCAATGTGGTCTTGTTTGATTCTGGGATTTTTTTGTATTTTGTGACAAAACACAAGTGGTATTTTTTTTTTTAGTGGCTATTTCAAAACCTGAGCACAGACACACACACACACACACACACACACACATACACACATACACACACACTAGCAGTTAGGAGGTAGCAGAACAATGGAGTAGAGAGCATGACACACACAGCCTAATGAGATAAAGAAAAGAGGGGGATTTTTCTCTCACTCACTCACTCATGCACACACACACACACACACACACACACACACACACACACACACACACACACACACACACACACACACACACTTTTGGGAATTGAGGGTCAGGCGTTGCTTTGGGTCATTCAACTGTAAAAATGGGTTAAGGCTCTGTTTTTCTTTGCAACCCTGTCTATCTCAATCTCCTTCACCTCCGCTTTCCTCTCTTTCATTAATGAAGTCTTTAATGCTGTTTACTGTCTGTGCACAGGGTTGTGTGTCTGCATGTTTTCTTTTCCATTTACCCACTTAGAAAATAAATGCTAGAGCATCCCAGCACACACATTTCCTGTTCACATCCCTGGATATGTTTATGTGAGTATGGCATAAAGTAGGTTTAAGTTAATGCAGTGTATCTAACAGATGGAGACCTCTCAGCTTGTTAAAGGCCTAATAGGTAATGGTTTTCCAATGACTGGTTAAACAGGTGCTCTTCCATCATGTGTGACCGAGGGCTCATGAAGCAATCACTGACATATATTGAGAGGTAATTCAGTTGTGTGGAGGTTTGTCTGCGTCTTTATCCAGAGACTCCTCCCTGCCCAGTTCTTTTTACTCATCCTTTTCTATTTGACGCTTATTTGACACTGGCGGTGGTCTCCAGATGTTACTGTCTCAATTAAGTGTATTTGGATTAGCACTGTTCTTTTTTTGCTAGAGCATGGTGGTTGTGTCTGCTCAAATTACCCTCCAAAATCTTTCTTTTATTCACCACACAACCACTGAGGAAACATAGAAAATGGCTCGGAGCACAATATAGTTTACAGCAGCCTTGTAACTCTCACAAGAAGACATTTATTATTATTACAGCTGTGTTTTACTTTATTATGTTCCATTAATTATTATTATGTTCCATATTTATTAATGTATTTGTTGACATATACATAAAAAAAAAAACTTAAATATAAAGATGCACCATTGACCAGCCGGGGGCCAGAATCAGATGATTTCCAGCGCGCTCAGTCTAAACCAGTGACTGGCCTCTTAGCCTCAGTGTGTCCGATTACACGTCGGTCCGTTTCATGCATATGTGACGTGCGTATTCATAGACACAGTAACCTGTTGTTAGGAGGACCACCACAAACTTTTTCATAGCAACCAAACTAATTAGCAGCTGAACATGGGCATTTTAAAGAGGCTAACAAAGGGCTCCAAGTCAACAACCAACCAGCAGCCTCGGTATTAGCAAAGAATCAGCAATTAGAGGGAACAAGACAAGTGAAAAAGAGAAAGCTTACTATAAAATCTGTCAGGTAAAGGTGAGTGTATAGCAACTCATTTTCAGTCATTTAAGTGAGAGAAAATCTGCTTACTTATTGCAGTTCAATATTTTTTTTTTATTATGAAAACAATATTTTGCTTTGAAGAAATTCTGATTTTGCTGTCAGTTTAAGCTCTTAGAAGGAAAAGTGGGAAAAGATAAATTACAGTTTGTGCCTCTCTACTTAAATAAACATAAAATTTAAATGAAGAACTTAAAATGGATGTGTTTGCATTTTATTTTTGTTTGTTTTTTGGACGAAAACAAGGTGTCAGAGAGTTGGTTTTATGCTACAGAACATCATAATTTGTCAAATAAAGCTCACACATGCAAATCACCAAAACTAGAGATCAGTAGTAAACTAGCATGCCTTTTGTTGTCTTCCGCACACTCAGTTAGGGCTGAGATTAATAGTGCGGCAGGACTTGAAAGCGATGCAGGAGAAGAGAGAGAAAGAGAGGAGAGGACTGAGTCATGGAGAAGGAGGGATCAGGTGGAAGTGGGCCTCAGAGCCCCATATGTGTAACAACCGAGTTTTACTTAATGGCTTGATTATTACATCAGGACATATTGGCTGGATAATCACTGGGGTCTGTGGGGACATTTATCCTTTCATTGACTAAATGTGTCAAAGCAGAGAAACTGTGGGAGCTGTGACACAGCAGAGGGCTTGGTTAGCTTTATTAGAAAATGTTAAATCTTACTATCATTTACAGGGAATTTAATTTACTTTCAGGACTTTCTTCTTGCTTTTCTTCCTTCCCTTATTCTGTGAACCTACACTTACTGTAGTGGGTTCAATGAAGAAGACAAGACAGCAAGAAGTGTCTTGTTTCCCTGTTGATGTATGGAGCCTCCTGGTGGTTGTGTCATCTTCTGCATCTGCCCTTGTTGAGATGATACATGCAGATCTTTAGCACTTTGCTTTGTCTTTCTGTCTCTCTCTTCTTCTTCTTTCCTCCTCTTTGCTTCTGCAGAGTTTAATCGTACACTGACACACTCTCCATATCGATCCTCCTTACAGACGAATGAGTGTTTAGTTGTTTGTGTATATGTTTCTCTCCAGGTTTTAATAAATCTAGTGAGGCAGTCTATGTAAGTCATTGGCAGGCCTTTGATTATTCATGGTGATAAGTTTAAGTTCATTTCAGTCGGGCTTGTGCGTGCGGTAAAACGAAACACATGCTCACTGGCAAAGAAATAAGAATCTATTTACAAAACGGCTAAAACTCAATTTGATAGTGAACGCAGAAGTTTTTCTTAACATTCTAAAAATGCCCGCAGGTCTTAGAAACAAATGCGATTTGAAGACTTTAATCTGGGCCGTTTGCTTCGGCAACAGCTTTTGCCCTCGTCTTTCTACTCGTGCAGTTCTACAGCGGGCTTGTTGTTAGTAATTGAAAAATCTAATTGAGCCGTAGTGCAGGATAAGTGCGTTTAAGCACCGCTTGGCCGTACAGACCTCGGTCACAGCTCATTTCTTTAATGAGAGCTGCTATTAGCAGGAGCTTTTTTCCACCTCATGCTGATTCGAGTCTGGCTCTCCGAGGTTTCTGGCCCCATTTGCCCTACTGACCAGTCTGCTCCCCCTTCTGTACATGCAGTTACATTCCTGACTACTCTGTTTTTAAAATGCAGCTTGTGTAAACCACAAAAAGGGCATATTTGGTTACTAGTTACTTTAATATTGCTACCACAAAGCGGGACGTAGATTTTTAGTTGTTACCTGTAAGATTTTCCTGCAGCTTGCTGTTGCATTTAAAAACCAATTTAAATGAAAAATTCCGCCTCATGTAAAGATACCAGTGAGCAAAACAAAAGAGAAATCTGGTGACAATAGTCTAACCAGCCTCATGGACCCCTCGCTTCCCCGCTGTTCACTCCCAACTCCAATCTTCCCTCTTCCTACCTTCTCCACAGAACCAGACCTTATTTGTGTCCCAGTCAGCTGGAGGTTCAATTAAGCCTCTGAGAGCAAAGCCGAGCCTCTGAAAAGCTCATGTCCCCCCAAAGAGACTGATTATAAAAGGAGAGGGAAGAGAGAAAGTGATTTTTAAGAGCCTCTTTAAATCTGTCTTGTTAATGAGTTGTCCTCACCATGGCAACGTCTCCTTTTCAGGGTTTTTTTTCCCTCCATGCCTCATGCATAGAAGGATTAAAGTTGAGACAAAAAAAGAGAGAAGAATGTAGGGAACGGGAAGCTACAACTATTTTCCTTGTTTGTGAAAATACAGGGGAGCGTTTGCTGTTAATGTTGTTTGTTTGTAGTAGAAGTTAAATTCCTCTATTGTGGTTACTTTTCCAGAGAAGCGTGCAGTTGCTACTTTCATTCACCACAAGGTGGCATGATAACACAGCAGCACTAAAGATAAAACAGGCAGCATTTACAGCGATTTCCTCGTTTTCCTAGTAGCTCATCTGCACAGCGTCACTTATACCCAATATAATTGTTAATTTATGAGACTAAATTAAAATATTTGAAGGTTTTATTGCAATTGCCTGAAAGACTTTGGATTCAATTATCTGCCTATTAGCCACTGTGCATGTGTTTATCTACAACAAAAAGAGACACATGAGGTGTCACAAGGAATCTAATTTGGAATAATAGCGGTTTTAAATTTTGGGATTATTTGATCAGGGAGCTACACTAGTTTCCCTTGTGGGCCATTAGGAGGGCGCACTCCCTGCAAGAGAGGTCTGCTCTTTCTATTAAAGGCCCCATCCCTCTTTCCATTATTGCTCAGATGGGACAGAAGGGGGAGGGACGGGGAGAGATGGAGGAAAGGAGGGGTTAAATGGATTTGGGGTTGTGCTTTTTCCCAGACTAGGTCTCAGCATAGGATTATCAGTGGAGGAACACAGGCTTAATGCACGCATGTGCGCTCACGTATAAACTCCTGCATAATTCATGCCCATATATGATCGATAAGTCACAAGAAACCACCAATCGCAGCTTCTCGGTGTGTACAAGTGTTTTACAGATACTGACACACGTCAGTCAGTGAACTCTGAGCTTATTCTAATGCACGTATAACCCTCCCTGGGTTAGTGCAGTCTTACACCACTGTGTGGCAAAAATTACATGCATATGTACAACACAAAAATTATGGTTTTGACCTAAGTGTTGTGTGACTTCAGACCTTCTAGTCAGCTAAGAACATTTTGTGTTTGTAGTGTGCTTTTAATGATTAGCTTGCAGACTGTTGCTGATGTCATACCATAATACTGAGTTTTACAGAAGACATTTGGACATGTCAAGTAGGTGGGACAGAGGTGCGAAAAATGCAATTAATGTTGGCTGGGATCTAGTCAGCTGCTTCAGTTTCAGGGTCCTGGTATTGTGCGTGGTGTAACCGGACTTAAATGCTGGCAGAGGAATTAATACTGATTGAGAGGTGAAGAAGAGAAACAGTTACAGGTAAAGTCAATTATGTCCCTCACATGTCCCCAATATCTGTTTTGTCAAATAAAATAAAATTATGTCACTTTATTTTTTAATTTTGTTGCAAAATTAGATTTTCAAACATGTCAACGCTATCACTAAAACCTTTCAAAATGTTGCCATGAGACAGTCAGTCTGTGATCGGTTTGGGACTGAATGGCGTCATGCTGACAATAACGTGCAATCTTTTTCTGATAGCACAGCAGTTAACTGTGGTAAGTTATTGAAAATCACATATGTTGCTGTCTACAAAGACAGAAATTCATAGTATATATGTATATATGTAACCAAATTACAACCAGCATGCAGCCTGTTCATTCAAGACTCATTCAGACTGATGGCAACATGTTGGTAATCTCACTGCATTTATGGATTAGACAGGAACTGTTTGTTTGAAGAGTGATTGCAATCAGCCTAAATGTTCTTGTACTATTTTTACTTGTGTGACTGAGCCATTAGCTTGCTCTGAATCAGGTGGTAGCTTTGTCAAGCTAAGTGTGTCCAGTAGATTTGCACGTGGTTTTTCAGAAACCACTTGCAAAAGTTAAAGTTACCTCAGGATGAGGGTGCATGCGATGAGCTCTCTCTTTATTTATTAAAATATAGATATTTGGTGTTAGTGCTGTGCGATATGACCAAAATCTCATATCTATATAAGAATTCTATCGTCCGATAACGATATAAATCACAAAAATGTAACATTTTTGTAAATTCTGTGAGCTCGACTTGTGGGAAGTGTTTCCAGCTGCGCGTCATGTAGCTGGAGTCGAGTGTTTTAACCGATGTATATACATTTTTAGACATAAGTTGTAACAGCTGCCGTGAGTATTTATTACACGGCGTGCTGCGGGGAAAAGCCTGTTCTAACGTTTGAGTCTAAGGTTTACTTTTTAGCACCTGAGGGCTCTTTTTTTTTTTTTTTTTTACTTCTCATCCGTAAATAATCTACTCATTCAGTTTATTTTGAAAAGTCTCAACACGATCTTGAGCTTTATTGTGAAAGGTTTATGTGGAACATAAACAAGCGGACACGCGAAGGTTTTACCGTCGTTGTTGCTAACCACAACGCATAAAAACAGGCGCTTGTCCGTCCTTAGTGTGGTTATATTAAATATAAGAGAAAGAGAGAACTTTAAGAAACTAATGTAGCTACTACAGTGTCCATCAAAACGATGAAAAAATATTGCCATAAAGAGTTTATTTTGCGACACCACGAAACAAACGATAGCATAAAATGAAACGATAGACGTTTTTATATCGTCATCCGATATATATTGAACAGCCCTATTTGGTGTCCCTGGAATGATGCAGTATCACCACACAAAATAGCACAATACTATACTATATCTATCTGCCACACCGCTGCCATCCATCCAATCCATCCTTATTCTGCTTATCCATGCCATTATAATTCCACTCATGTAGGAAACAGAATTTTATTTCTAAATTTGAAATCATCTCATTCTCCAGAATTCAAATACACTTGATTTGACTTTCTCTCTGAGGGAACTAACTTTAGTCTGTAGACAGATTTTAGTCAACTAAAAGCAATCTGGAGTCTGTAAAACATCCTGGAACAATCCTGCAAAGGCAAATGTTAATTGGATCGATGTTATAGGCCGGATGAGCAGAGCCAAAAGCAGTCATGCGTTTTAAATGTATCGGTTAATAACAGTAATCAATGTCGGCCACCAGAACTTGCATCCGACTTTATAACTAACCCCCCACTTGTGCTAAATCCTCGAGGTTGATTGTCTTGCTCACTTCCTTAATTTGTTAGTCAATTGGCTGTGTCTCTAATAGTTGATTGGATGCTTTTGTGTCACTCCCCCCACCACCACCACTACTCACCCCGACTGACCTAGTCTTACTGTTGATGGGAAGTGAGGTGCAATGTGGGAAATGGGTCAAACACCACAGCGTCAATTACTGCTCCAGTTGTGGAGGTGCTGCAGATGAACACATGCAAACATTGTGGCTGATGTGGCTTTAGCCCACTTCCCACTGGTCTCCCTGTGTTTTTGCTGATATAACACATGCACACTCTTGATTTTTGTTTTTTTCCTCCCTGCAAAACAAGCTAACCCCAGGTGGCTTGTTGTTTTGTGCCCTTGAGCTACTGGAGGCACTTAACCTAAATTAGCTCAGTCTGTCTCTGTGCCTCTGTGCCTAAATCAGACAAGACCCTCGCCTCAGCAGCATGAGCCGAGTGTGGAGGTCATGATAACAGCCAAAAAAAAGATGTGTGACCAAAGCTCTAAGCCGTATTTTTGCTATTGTGTTGTCTTTGGCTGAATATATTTTAAGAGTGTTGGCTTAATATCTTAAACCAGTGAAATATTGATGCTAATGAATCATACCGCAAATGATGTCATATTCCAGCTGTGACCTATTGATCGTTAGCAGTTATCCCAGCCTGGCCATCATTCACTCCAGACTTTTTATTGAGTGAGTCATGAAGTAGAAAGTCTGCTATTGTAAAGACAGCCGCACACACTCCCACACACACACAGGTTTATATAGATATATAGGACACAGTGGACCCCTACAGCTGCTGCTCCCCACAGTGCACTATATCTGTATTTAATGCCAGATTTATGGCATTTTCTGCGTCAAGTTAATTATGAAATTGGATTAATGATTGTGTGCTGCTATGAAGGTGGAACAACACACACTGACACACACACAGACCATTAAGAGAGACGAGCAGACAGCTCTGGTGTTGAAATGTAGGTCAGGAAACCAGTGCAGCAGCCAACATATTCTCTTCTTTCTGTGCAGGCATCTTTACATGCATGCATGTGTGTATGCTTACATGCTTGAGTGCATATAGCATTCAGCCACATGCACATGTATTGTCTTACGGCTTGTATCTGTAAGAGCAGATGCTTGATTAAAAACAGATAAAAACCAAACAGTTGAAGGTTATATAGTGATTCAGTGCAGTAAGAGCGATGTCCAGAATGTTAGCTGTCTCAACTCAGTGGTGTGGACTTGCTGTGGGTACACAAACCCATCCAGCATACTTTAAACCATTATAATAAAAGCAGTTAGACAGACATCTAATGCCTCAAACAGACAAAAACCTTACCCACGCTCCTCAACGACACACCTAGGTTTTGTGGTTATTGATATGGCAGATCCTCAGAGGGCAGTGAAAAGGGCCGGGAGTCAATATGAGTGGCGACAGCATGGCTGGATGGTAATGGGTCCTAATGTAATCGGTGGGCTGTCTTTATGTTACACTACCAGTGACTAGAAAGGGAATTCCACTGGGAAATTATTCTTCAATAGCATGTCAGCCATGTAATACACACGCATGGTCACGATTCTGAGAAGTAACACACATTAAGTTGAATTCTTGAAGGAACAGTATGTATAATTTCGTGGCATCAACCTACTGAACATCTGCCGTCCACCATGGCTTGGTCCACGGAAAAGAACTGATCCTTGTGTTAACATAAACTGTCCAATTCTATATTCAATCTCTGCTCATGGATCCCTCTAAATCCTAAGCACTGGTCCTTTAAGTCAAGGTTATTGCTGGTCACCTCCCAACTTTTATTCCAGCTCCAAAGCACGAACAATCACAGCGTATCACATGCAAGCTAGATAGTTTTGAGAAATATAGCCACAGCTTTGTGGACATGCTGACAGTTCTACATGTCTGCAATTCATTTAGTTCACTTCAATTTAATTTTATATATGTAGGTCCAATAGTCATCTTCTGGATCTGGGTGACCTTTACCTGGTTAAAGGAGTCTATCCTTTTCATGGCTGTAGTTAAAGCCTGGTCCTGTTCACACAACAGGTTTTGGAGACAATCCGTTTTTTATTTGTTTGGGTATTTCTACAATTATCACTCCTTTCCACTTCTCAGCTGCGGAGCTCTAAACACCAAGTCCAAAGCTTAGGCCTTCACAGTGGTGCGATGAGCTAAATCTATTTTTTATTTGCAGTTTTCTATGTTGGGACTTCCTAATGTATTCATTTAACAAGTAAGACTTTAAATAACCCAAATAAATATATATGTTTGACTAAAATGACCTTCTTGAGTCAAACTAACCACCAGGAAAAACATCAACATGCACAATTTCCATCATGTCACGGGCCTTTTTTAGCTTCAGTTTATTGTCCTGCTAACTTAAGATGGGGGGTGGGGATTTCATTAGATTTAAAACTCTGTTGCCAGGGAGGAAACACACGGTTAGCTACAAATTCGCTCTGACGGTGGACATAAAAGTCTCAAATCAACAACAAAACTGCCACCTTCTCAAAAGACCCCAAAGGCGTAGGGGGAAAAATCAGCCTGCGTGTAATACAACAATGTTTTAACTCCCTTTAAGAGTGAGCCGCTTTTTTGTGTCCAAGCTTGTGTAAAAGTTTCCCTGTTAAAGGAATGTATAAGATTTTTTTAATGGCTGCACACTTCCTTCATTTTAGATTTCTCATTTTGCTGCTATGTCAAAGGTTTCAGAGACTAGATAAAAATGCACTTTGCCTGTCCACAAGCTCAAACAGAGGTATATTTGTGTATCCTCTATCTGTTTTCTCTGTCTTTCTCTTTTATCCTGGCTTGAATTTCAAAGTGGGGGGGTGGGGGGTCGGTAGAGAGCACCGGGTCAGACGCCAAGGGAGAGAAAATTAGACTTGACTGCCAAAAACTGCTGGGCTCTGGTGTATGTTTGTCTGTCTTTCTTTTCCTTATTGGTCTTCATCTGTTCTCCTGGATTCCACCTGTAGCTTTTCCCTCGGCTCTTATTTTTTTGTTCTTTTTTCCCCTGTAACTGCTTCCTTTTCTCTCTCCCCTTGCATCGTGTCCCATCAAATAGCTCCGCTTCTGCCACATCAAAGCACGCTTCAGCTTTTTGCAGATTCAACTTTGCTTTCCACCTCATTCTCTTTCTTCTCAAAGTCTACATGCCTTTTATGCCATCTCCATCAGTATTACAAAGGCATATTTCTGATTGATGCACGTTTCCACACGACTCTGTGTGAGAACAGCTTCATGATGTTTGAACATAAAACAGAAACATGCGTGTGTCACCACATCAACGCTGGCATACGCACACGTGAAACAGAAAACGCCCTTAGACACAAAGGACAAGGTTTTGCATGTTTTTTGGGACGATGTGTGTGAGCTCAGGGCGTTGTTTTGCAGGGTGTCATGAATCACAAAGAAGGAGAAGCCTATAGAAGGAGGCCCCCTCTGCTTTTCATTCAGGAGAATAATCAAACACTCGCACAGATACACACTGCTAACTTGTGCTCCCAACGAAGAGAAAACCCCCCACACAATTTATGTTGCAAGAACCTTGACTTAGAGTAAACTGTCATCCCAGATGCACTCAATGAACTTTAAATTCAAACTGCACACTCTCCTATTTGCATGCTTTAATTGCACCTGTCTAAATCCCCACTTAACAAATGCACTAACATTTTTTTGAACTACTCCAATTCTTTCAAGTACATTTGTCCCAAATATTTGCAGGATGCCTCTTAAGTGGGTTTATACCCAGCCATCCTGAACAAACACCACTTATGGGCCAATTGAAAACCTCCAGAAAGAAAAGCCTTGCAGGCACTGACTTTCTCCTGATGGGCCAGGCTGAGTGGCAGTGATTTGAACATTTGGATGGTGATCTTCAGTCGTTTTACTTATTTTGACAACAGTTGTGGGCTGAAGAGACTTTAAATGTTAAAGAGAGAGATGGAAAACCTTCTGTCAGAGGAGTTGGGCAGATGGGAAGACTAGAAGAGGGAAAGCATGAAGGAGAGGAAGACCGCGGGAGTTTTCGTGTGTACCCCTAGTGTCATAAAACTGCTATGCGAGAATTTATTGAACTGTGTTTGTGTGGGTGAGCGTGCATGCGAACTTTACCCCTTGTTTACACAGCCTAGTCTGTCCGTCACTTTCAGTGTCTGTATGTGTGATGCTTGAGCTGAGAGTTGGTGTTTATTCAGGAGAAAGTTTGAAGTTTAACATCATTTAACTGCCTTTTTACGAGTGCTGTAGAAGCAGATCTACAGCTAAGCATCAACTCAGCGTATTCCTTGTTTAGGAAACTCGTGAAGTAAAGATTTATGAGGGTGATAAATCAGCCAAAGTGGCACATTTTGTACACAAATATCTCCAGTGCAGCGATAACAGGTATCAAAACTGCCCCCGGCCTTGATCTTCCCACTTGCTCAATCTAAGTCTTTGTTGCTGCAAGATTATTCATGTCTTCTTCCGTGTTGGGAAGACCAAAGTAATCAGATTCCCTTTGACCCCCGATTTTATGCTTTTATTCAGAGAGGTGTAAAGATAAAAGTAATGGGGGAGGATGAGAGCAAGCAATGTGTTCCTCTACATGCTATAAATTATAGATTTTCATTCACAAAAAAGTAGATGGGGGTGAAAGAGGAGTATTCGTCTTTTAAGGGTTTTGGTATATTTTCTTGTTTGAGTGATTTAAATTTTCCACTGCTGCTAGCAGGTTTGCAAATTGTGCAAAAGCAAAAATTTAACCTTTTATTTAACATTTTAAAATACTTCCTGTCTAACTTTGGCACAAATCTGGAAAGAAATAAGGATAGTTTAGTTAGGATGGCACTGATCCAGTGAAGGAGGCAGGATTTAGTGCTACACTTCATTGTTTAAGGCCATATGAGCACTTCGGTAGTCTCTGGTAAATCCTGCTGCCTGTCAAAACGATACGTTGTGCACTTCATCAATCCCACATGGATGCAAAATGTGCTAAATGTGTTGTTTTTGTATGTTAAAAATTCATATTTCCTGTTTATTTCCACCTTACAGTTCTTCTCATTATCAAGCAAAAGGTGCTCAAGGCTACAGCTCGAACACAGTAGCACAAGAAATGAAAGAGGGGAGGAAGAGGGTGGTGTAAAATCAATACAGCCTTGATTATATTAGCCACTGTAAAAGCGCTGTTGCCTAAATTAAAAAGGAGGAAAGAAGGGAAAAGAAAATTTGGGAAACTGGGGGCGAGAGAAATGTGACATCAGCAGATCAAGCAGAGTGGAGGGGTTTTAGGTGGTTTGCTTAGCTCTGTCTTCATAGGGCCAATTAGAAAAATAAAAGCTGGGTACTCTCAGATGAAGCTGTGTGTACGTAGATGCTGTTTGATTTTGGGGTCATTTGATCTTTTATATTGAAAAAAGAAGGTGAAGGTGTGTTTGTCTTTTGGGGATTGATCAAATGATTGAATTGGATCTGGAGGGAAATGGGGCTAAGCTCAGAAGTCTGGAATTTTAAAAAAAAGTATAATGATCGTGAGAGGGAATGTGCAGCTGCCTCTGCCAGGTTGACGGGGAGCTCCAAATGGGGTGTGAAAACAGGACAAAGAAAACAGGAGTGCGGTGACAAGAGGAAGAGCAGGAGTCCCTCATCAATTTCTCTGTTCAACCTGCCACATTCATCACTGTGTGTGTTAATTAGAACATCAAGCTCTCATCTTTCCCTTTCCAATTTATCCTTTTACTTCCTATCATTAGCTTTTGACATGAGTCATCTGGTTGTATTACAAGAGGAAGTAATTGTTGTCTGTCCGCCGGGAATAATACTAATGAAACACGGGTTTTGATTTTGTATTCAGTGCAAGTAATTGTTGGATGTTGTCGTCAGTTTTTGCATAAATTGGAATAAGTAGGTTAATAATCTCACATTTGTAAATTGGGGTTTTGGCTGGTTGTCAAAGCAAAAAATACCAACAGTTAAATAATGTGAGAATTGTAATTGCAAAGCTACTTTATTAGCTAATTAGGTTTTGATTTGAAATATACTTTTACTTCGGCCTCACGTTTTATCCACCGACTCTGTGTGCTTCCTTTATGTGCTGCTTAGAATATGAACGGATGAAAGATTAATATTGTTTGGGCTGGGGTGTTGCAGGGGGCTTCAGTGGGAAGGAGTGGACAGACGTATGGCTGAATTGATATGCCTAATCCTGGAGGTGGCCTAGATTTGAAGACCTCCTTCAGCGGATATAGAGATGGTGACCTATCCGTTATACTGTGTGCGCGCATGTAGGCGTTTGTGTGAGTGACAACAATAGGCTTTTTAATGAGAGATGCTGCGTAGTCTCGCGCATAAATTATCCTAATACTGTACACGTGGCAAGCTGTATGTTTGACACATGGAGAAGAACTTTTAAGCTGACACGGTCACCTGTCCTGACACCTTTACTGTGCCAGGATTTTTCCGGTTTTTAAAGTAGGTCAATAATAATGTCTTTAAAGAAGGTGATTTTCATGAGCCAGGTCAAACACATGTTAAACTCGTTATATGATATTTAGAGACCTATTGCATGCTTTCAGTTCAGAAGAAATTGTGTGCATATATGCTTCATGCATGCAGAGGAGTGCAGCAACAGTGGATGTTAACAAGCATGAACAAATATGGAGGTTTGGATTAAAGAGGGATGGCGACAGCGAGGAGGGAAAAAGCTTTTTATCCATAAATTCAAGGATCATTTGCAGTGCCATTCAAGCTCTTGTCGGAGCCCCCTACACACACCCTCCCTCCCTCTGCTCTTCAGCCATTTGGGCTGAAATTAAATACGGTCGCAAAAGGCGGGGCTGTCCTTCCCCTATGGGTGTGTGCATGGGTGTGTGTTTGAATGGCTGGGTGCTGGAGTGTGTGCATGATAGATTGCGAGCAGATTGGACAATGGGAGGATTGTATGAAGTCTGTATTCATGTAGCACTGATTCACTGCCATACACAGCAGGTTGGGAATGATCAGAGGAGGAAATGTTGATTTAAAGAAAGGCAAAATTGACTTATTAGTAGATGATCACATTTTTGGATTATTGTTTTACAAAGAGATGCAAAATGAGACCAGATGAGCTAAATGTCAGTGCATGAGTGTAATTTACCGTAGGCAATTATATTTTCTGTTTGCATTGCACTTTGCTTGAAGCACCATCCACCTGAGAGTACCTCCTGAAAAGCTCAACATGTTTTTTTCCCCCTCCTGACAATGTGCAAGGTTGTTCTGTGGGGTAACTCAAAGTTTAATTACATGCATAAATATTCTTCTGCAGATAAGTCCCTCACTGAGAGGCTGCACACCCGTGGAAAGTGTGAAAAAAGAGCTGCGCGAAGAACGATATGAGTATTGATGCACAAACCGAAAAAGCAACACAGTGACTGTACACGCTAATAAAAACTTCTATATTTTGAGCAAAGTAGAATGAAAGTGTAGAGCGATAATAAGCGGGAGAATGACTGATGATGAAAAATAAAGGGAAAGGCAGCCAGAACTCCTTGGTAACCAAAGCACAGAGGAACAGAGGGGCCGGTCCTACACCCCTCCTGCTGTGTGTGTGTGTGTTTGTCTCCGAGGACTGAACTGCCTGAGGGGGGGAGTGGCGGACGATTTGTGTGTGTGTGTGTGTGTGTGTGTTCAGAGAGACAGATAGGGGTAGAGACTTATTGTCAGCCTAGTAGACGCTCACGTACACTCGCAGCCAAGCCGTGAGAATGTGAGCGGAAGAGCACCAGCACGCCTTCATCTCGTCTTCTCTGTTATTCCTTGGATTTTTTAGTTGTTTTTTTTAAGCCTCAACAAAGGCACTTATTATTATTATTTTTCTAAGAGGGAGACATATACGCTGATCTGGAAAAATGGTGTTTATTGGGACCTCGTTAAAATCTATAATTAAGTACTTCAAAAGGAAGGGTAAGACATTTTTTGTTCCATACTGATCATTAATGTGCATTTGAATAATCTCCCTATCAATACTGCATGTGGTTGGTTAGAGATTTTGACTGTTTTAATCATTTTGACAGGATATGCATTTGTGTCTGAAATTCCCACGGCGTTCCATTTATTGAAGCGGATTTAGATTTAACAGCTTCATTAAGGATTCTCTGTGTCAAAAGTGTACAAACGCCCGCCGTAATAATCTTTCTGATTTGATCGGAACTAATGGTGTCCTGTGGTCAAACTGCTTCCCTGCTGCCTCAGCTAAGCACAAACAAAACCCTCTGTTGCACCCCGTTACCAGGTAACCGCTGGGCCAGGACTTCACAACTGTAGCACCAAATGACCCAACAGCTTGTTTAAAGGTGACAGTGAGAGTTGCCGTTAGTGGATGATGGTAGAATCTCCCCTGCACGTGTGCATTGCCATTTTTTTCCCCACCTCGATTGTCTGTCAGACTTGTATCACATGAGGTTTTGTTGATACTTAGGGTCAGTGGAACTAGCAGTAATTGTGTATTACCTGGAAACTGTTGTAGTTTCTTATTATTGTACTTTGAAAAACCTGCTGCAACCCTAGTGACACTTGCAGGAAGTTAAACCCACAGCAAACTCACGAGAAGTACTTTTTAAAGTGCCTCTTGTGTACACTAGATTTTGTTTAAGGCGATTAGCTATTATTTTATCAATGGTTTGGTATTAAGCAGATGAGGCTGTAAGAAAGACATGATTGATGCAGAGCAAGCTGCTTGTGAAGATTGCGATTTGTGGTTTATTTATAGCCTGTGTGTGTGTGTGTGCTGAGTTAAAGCTGGAGTGATGCGCTTAATCATTAGCTCAGCATTTCTGTAGTCAACAAGTCCTGTGCTACTGTCTTGCACATGCCTGCACTTTGCACCTTAACTGCGCACCATGACAATCCCAAGGCTTTTATATGCAGATCAGTGTAGACCTCCTCAGATGGTTGCAGTTATTAGTGTAAACTTTGCATTAAATGTTGTCCACAAAAACTTGTTTGCTGTAGACACACAAACAAAAGATGCTAGTTGCCTTTTTTAATTTTAATTTTATCATTTATTATTTTAGATATCAGCGTTTTTAGAGTCACCTCTGTTTCCTTTTTTCTGACAAATTAAAAATAAAAGTTTTTACAAATTAAAAGTCATGTTTGAAAGTCGATCCATGTGTTTGGAGGTGATCGAGGACTTAGTTTAGGATTAACATAGATCTCTCCAGTGGAATTTTATTGCTGTTATTGATCACACAGTTAATTCCACAGCGTGCATGTGTGTGCGTGCTCGCGGCTGCTAATGTATCTCAAAAGGATTGCTTTATGCAGCCTTTGCATTTTTAGTATTTGCATCGTTTTGCTTTCTGTGTTTGTCAAAGAGCACAGGCAGGGTTGGGATGTCGATGGACAGAGGGATTAGGGGACTTCTGAAAGACTTTCGCGCCAGAGTCCACTATGTGTGAGACTGTGTGTGTGAGTGTGTGTGTGTGTTGAGGAGCTTGGGGTCATTGTGGTATTGAAAGGCCTGATGTGGAGACTGATGCAGAGGGACAATAAATGCTTTGTGCCCTTAGTCCCCATCGCCTTGGTTTGCCTATAGCCTCACTGAGGTCTATTCAAACCCCATGGTCTAAAAGGAGGGTGGGGGGAGGGGCTACCTGTGCTTAGTGTGTGAGAGAGATCAAGGAAATTTCAAATTGTATTTAAAAAAAAAAAAAAAAAGCCCTTGATAAAACAAGCTGATGTGAGAACAGCTCCTGTTCATGTGCAGCCTGGGGCGTCAGTGACTTGCTCGAAGGCATGTTATAACTTTGAACTATTGGTGTGACCTTGACTTTTCAATCTGCACTGCCACTCCCTGGTGTGTAAGTATCTGCATGTGGTATCTGCGTGTTTTTGTGCGTCTGGGCCTTGGAACAGCATGGATCGTCTTGTGGTCAGCAGCTTTGCCTCGTGATGCATTTGACTGTCTGACCAGTGCAAGCACGCTGCAAAACAGCATGACAACAGATAGGTATTCAGCCATGCTCCATAGCTCCATATGCAGTGATTACCATCACATGTATATACCACATCCTTCCCCCTCCCCCCTCTCATTAACTTCCATTAAAATTGATCAATCTGACTGAGATAACACACTTTTATGCACGGGCGGGTATTCTGACAATCCTGTATGGTGGACTGCTTTTCAGATGAATTGCAAAGATTACGTCATTAAAACTTTCCCACCCCACATGAAGCCTACTCAGCAAAGGCAGAAGGATGACTGTCATGGGAGGTGCAACTTATTTTGTAAACAGATGACAGCATGGTGGATGAAAAACAGCTGAGAAGAACTACATCTGGCATTGATATCAAGTGTCAATTCAGCCTAAACCTGATCGTAACTTTCAAAGTAAAATCAAAGTGGAACTTCCTGCTTAAATAAAAGCAAAAAACATGATTTAGAGATTTGTTAGTTGGGCCTTTTGCACTTGAGTTAAAATGACAGTCTTTGTATGAACCAGAAGCATTCAGTAGAGATACTATGGTGGAATTGGTCACAACCTGCACAACGGTCAACAAAGCAGGCTTAAGTTGTATGCACTTGGCTTATTTCAACAGTGGAAATAATCCACTTGCACCCACTCTGTACTTTTTAGGTGATTAACAGAACAGTGCTTTTGACGTGGTCATTATTGGCATGTATTAGCAGTTATGTATATATAAAAGCAGTTGCAGCGTCTCACACTGTCATTAAGGGCCCATTTGCAGATGTTGGCCTTAGGGCTGTCTGCCCCCCCAACACACTTCAGCTCATTTGCACCTGTGAAAGAAACCCTAAAGCAAAACACTCCCAGGCGTTGCCATGATCCGTCCCCTTCCTCCTGGTTCTCACAAACTTAGCCATTCTCTCAGGCAGCTGGACATGTTGTGTTTGCAAAGAAAGGGACAAACTCAGAGGTCTTTGCTTACATTTTGTCTCTGTCGATGGAGATAGTTTTACATCCGCGATCACCCACTTTGGCTTGGATACGCTCACTTGGTAAGCTTAAGAATTAGGAAGAGTGTGTGTTTTTTACATTTAGACAGCATTTTTATTCACACAGTGACTTGTGATGGACTCACAAGCTTCTGTTTCTGGGACTGGACTAGTGGGACAGAAAAGATGTGTACGCTTTATCAGCAGATATGACTGAGAGAAGGGTTTTGGATAATGAAAAGTGCTTCTCCCCGACCTTGTTAATTAATGTGTTTTCAATCCAAACAGTGGTGTATTTTGTGTAACCTCAAAGCCTCTTTGTTAATAGTAAGCTTCCAAAGTGCCCAGCAATGTGGCCTGTTTGGTATCAGTGTCTTTGTCATATTTTATTTTTTTCGAGGAAGGATTTTTGCCGTTAGGTAAGCGATTTAATGGAATCAGTTTCCATTTTTTGAGTTTTTTGAGTTGGTATCGACTTATCAGCGATTCCCTCCAACTTGTCCCAGTAAGCTTCTCCCTCCCCCTCTTGACTTGTGAGGCCTACTGTATGTGTGTGATGTCACAGATAAGTGTCATGTTGATTGAAAGCTGTTAAGTCTGCAACACTTAAGCCTCCTTCCCCTTCCTTTTCATCTGCAAATACAATGAAACACTTTGAATAGTCAGTACTTGGGGACATTTTTCCTCCACTTCTTTATTACTTTATTCTTTATTAACTTTTTTTTAAGTTGGCCAACAATGCTGCTCTTTGGAAGACTTGCAGGGCCACATGTTTCGGTTCTTAGTTCATTATTATTTTCGCTGTCCGTCATTTTTATGTCAGATTTCATGGAGAGTTTTTTTGTTATATCATGCAGAGGGAACAATATATCGATCCTTAATCAGCTTTGTTTATCTCTGCAGCGGTGTCTAACCTGGATGAGGAGAGCAAGTGGACGGTTCACTACACAGCTCCGTGGCACCAGCAGGAGAACGTCTTCCTACCGGGAAGCAGGCCGCCCTGCGTAGAAGACCTCCACCGCCAGGCCAAAGTCAACCTCAAAACTGCCCTGCGAGGTAAAGACAAATCAAAATAGAGCACGTTGTACACCACGCACCGGAGCGACATATGAACGAATTAGTTTTAGATGGGATGATAGATAAAATTGCCAAAATGTTAGATATGTAAATAAAATATCTAAGTAAGAAGAAATGTACATGGCATAGATTTACACAAATAACAAAGGGAAAATGCTGAATGTGAGCCAAACCAGTTACAAACTGGTGAATCTCACTCATGGGACTGTTGGTAGGTGGCGTCACTTTTATCGGAGTAAGCTCGTGACACTGAGGAGGATGACCCAGAATGTGTACATTTGCCTGTAACTCAAAAAAAAGATGTCCCGACTTGTGAGTTGTGTTCAACCGACATAGCAGACCTGTTTGTTCACCGCTCAGTGGGGGAAGAGGCTCAGGCTTTGCTGACAAACAGAAACTCACAGCAGAGTGACAACTTGTTCAACTGGTCACAACTTTCCCAGGAACAGGAAGTGGGAATACCAGCACCTGTTCCTGGGAAAGCTGCCCCTCAAGCATTTCACAGATAACAGTTTGGGAAAAATTCACATATTTCCGAGTTTCTGTGTAGGACTGAGTGTATGACTGTACTACATTTGTTTGCATGTTCACCAGGGCCGGCCTTGTGTGTCAGCTGATTAGACACAGAGATAAAAGGCAGAAAGAGAGAAAAACTGGAAAGTGTTTGAAAGCTGATGCTTACTGTTAGTGGGTTAATCACCGGTTCTAATGCACACACCCTGTTTTGTCTTCTGTCTTTTCCAATTTTCAAACCCCTGAACTGTTGCTGTTCTCAAAACACCACCTGGTAGGTGGGATTAATTCAGCCCCCCTCCCTCTCATCCTGTCACCAACCTATCAACCTGACAACACCACGTATCCCCGGGGGTCCTAACGACAAGACAACAGGTGTCCAGTGAGCGAGCACCTGTGGTGTCTGTTTAAGCCTCAGTGCGCTTTACAAGCAGAGAACGTTTACTGTTTTAGATTTTATCCTTGTTGGAGAGCGGAGCTCACCCGACTTTCAGTGAGCTTTGACTTTTTTTTTCTTTTTTCTTTTAGTAGTGTACTTTCTATGTGATCTTTTTTATTTAATGAGGCTTGTGCTATTATCTCACAGGGCAATAATCAATGAGTCTGTGATATAGATTATAGACGTCTAATTAGGGGAATGCAAATATATATTGATAAGTCTTTACGGGCTGATCTTCGCGCTGTACATCTCAGCCAACAGAGGAAACGTATGTTAGTGCAGCCATGTTTCTAACCTGAAACTTGTACAGTTGTTGTTATTTTTTTATTCAATCTGGATATGAATTAATTGAAAATGAGCCTTGAAGTAAAATAATATGTAGGTAAATAGTATACAAGTATAGGGCAAAACAATGAGATGTTACTGGGTTAGATTAAAAATTATTTATTTATATATTTACTGTAAACCCATATTCAGAAACATTTCTAAAGTCCATAGTGACAAAAACTTGCCGATAGGAACTTTCAGTCCATATGGCCATGGGGGACGTCTTCATCATGAGGACAAGCTGTAAAACAGCTAAAAGTCCAACATTTATTTACATTATTTTCCAAAGCCATCCAGTGGGCCAGATGGAGTCTTTGCCGGGCCGATTCAGGCCCCCTGACCTCATATTTGACACTCCTGGTGTAGTGTATATGGCATTCACTTTATAAAAGTTGTTGGGGTTTCATAAGGAATTATATATTATCTAGTGTAAAACTCAATAGCAAATAAATCACAAAAATAAACGTTACGCTCACAACACTAACAGTTTAGAAGTTTTATGTGGAGGTAAAACGAGGATCAGTCCCTGGGTATTGTAATCATATATAATCTACACAGTGCCACGAGGCTGATTTATTCTTTGCAAAGCCTAATAATCGATATCCAGTTGGATAGAAATGTGCATCCCCTCTTTGTCCTTCTGAAACTCTCACATGGGCTTCAGCGTGTGTTTAGTGGATTATTGAAAATGTGCCAGCAGGCTGAAATAAATTTTTAAAGTTACATAACACGGTATTGAGTGATAACTGCACGATCCATTTTGTTTACGATGAAATGAAAGAAAAATAATGTTTAAATACTTTCCCCCTGCATCCAAAAAAACTGAAAAAAGTCAGTCATATCATAGTCATGCACCATCATCAGTACCTACTCCAGAATCAACATCATCAGTTCCCTGCAGCTGTCACAGCTTTACATGTAGCCCTGACAGTTGCACCTTTGTGTTTTTTATCCTCTATTTCAATTTGTATCAGCTTCAGATTGAGACACATTAGTGGTGAAACCAGTAGGACGAATGCAGTCTTTAGGTTTTTTCTTTGTACATCTGTACCTGCATCTAGCCCATTCACATGAAAACAATATAACACCTTTACCTGGCACAAATTAAAGTCCGCAGGTCAAAGGTCAGGGTCACTAAGGCCTAATGAAAAACACATTTTTAATAGATTTCCTTCACTGTTAAAAGTATCAGAGAGACGCATCTAGTTTCTGCTTTTCTTTTCATATCACTTACTTATCCCGCCCCCACCCCTTTCAGTTCTGCCTAGCAACAAGCCACACTTAGCTCATCAGAGCTTATTTATTTCATTTACCGTCCCCAGTCATGCAACACCAATCATCTGAGCAGTTCCACTTCCCGTCATCGTCCTCATTATCATTGCTTTCTGAGTCCCATCTTCCACCGTTTCACCGCATCAACTTGTTGTTACACGCGAGCCCCATCAGGATCCATTTACTGACAGCATTATACATGCATCAGTGTGCCTCTGTGTGGAGATGGGCTGTAATTAGCAGTGGAAATAAACAGGATGTAAAAGGGATCAGGAGCAGCATGTTTTAGGTGGCGGGCTAACAGTGATGTGAGCACGCACGCATGTTTAATTCACCAAAAGGGAGTTTGATCCTGCAAAACACACTGAATAAATATCCAAGATGGAAGATTTAAAAAAACAGTCATTTATAGGAGGGTTGTTACATTTGAATCGATCAGGATTACTTCACAGGGAAAGATGAGGTGTCAAAAAAGAAACGCGCTTAATCCCGTTAATTTTAGGGAGAAGCGTAGAAGTTGGATTTTGTGTTTATTTTAAATAAGGTTGCAACCTCATAGTGTGTTTGATCATTTCATCCTTCACCAGTAAAAGCATGAACAACTCTTGAGGATTTTTTCTGAGGATGTTTAAGAAGTATGTGAATTTAATTGCCTCCTAAAGACCAAACAAAGGATGCATTAATAGATATTTGCAGAGGGAGAGGAAGAGGGAGATGATGTGCTAGATTCCCCCCTGAGAGGAAAGGGGGGAGGATGAGAGAGCGAGAGAGAGGGACGCTTCTGCCATCTGTGTGTGACAGACTGAAGCTGATACCCCCCTCCTCTGGTTACACACACACAAACACACGCACACACTTGCCGTCTTATCTCACTTTGACGTACATACATCACAACCTCATCACGGCAGGTGGTGACGAGAAGAGGTGTGAGGCACGCTTGGCAGAGTCCAGCAGGGAACTTAGCGAAAACACACACACACAGACAGCAAATGGTATATTCTACAGTACACATTTGATAATACAACACTATGTTTATGTCCCATAAATATTTCACTCATTCTTCTTATCGTTGTGTTATGGGATGAAAGTTTGAATATTTAATAGTATCTGTTTGGATTATTTGGTAGTATATTCATGGAAATGAGTGAAGCAAATCTTTGTATTGAGTGTATTTAAATAGTGCGAAATAAAATGTCGCTTTCATTATGTGAAAATTGCACCTTTCAGCAGGATCAGAAAGTTCTCATCAAAGGCCACCAAAGCAAATAAGTTCAAGACCTGTTTCTCTGTCTCTTTCTTTGTTCTTCAGAATGTGACAAGTTGAGGAAAGATGGTTTCCGGAGCTCCCAGTACTACTCTCAGGGCCCCACCTTCTCTGACCCCATTCAGTCCACCAGCAGCCTGCAGGATGACGGGGATGATGAAAATGATAAGAAGGTATACATAATCACAGTATGCATGCATACCCACCTAATTTAATGTATGCGTTCAAATGTAGCAGGTACAACAGGCTCTACATTCTATTTGCATACAGGTGCAGAACACGTGCACAATAATTTAAATGGTGTTAGGCTCCCCTCTAGTGGCTGGAAAAAGAAGTGCTACATTTTATCCAAGTTTCAGTCTTGTCACATTGTGTAGCTTTCGGTCTTTCCATTTTTCTGTCTAATTTCTTAAATAAGGTGAGCGTGATCAGTACTGGGCAAAAGTCTTGAGCCATCCATCATTTCTTTATTTTTTTTCTAAGGCGCCGGACTTTCTTGTAATTTTTTGAAGTGGTCTTGAGCAGTAGTTCTCCAGGTTTTCTGAAGGTCTTTCAAAGGTTTTCTCAGGAAATTGGCTGCTTTTTTACTTGTTTTCATTCCAGCCCAGTCACTCTGACCTGTGAATCATTCACACATTTAAAAAGACACCAAGCCTGTGTTCACATAACAGAGAACTTTGCTAATACATAAATACATAATTATTTCCAAGTCTTTTGTTGAATCTATGAAAAATATGAAAGATAACACAGAGATAAAGTACTTGGCATATTTCACCATAGTGTGAGGATACTAGAGAAGAAGAAGTGGCAGAAAAAGAGTATTTACAGCAGATGAACAAAATCTGAAAGTCATGTCATGAGCCCAGACCTCAGTATTATTGAAACAGTGTGGGATCATCTTGATATTTTTCCCAGAAAAAATATAACTAAGCAAGGGGTTCCTCTAAACATTTGCAGAGCATTGTAGAAGAAATGCACACTTGTTGACCACGGTTGTGGGGCCTGTGATTTTTCTGATGTCTATAAACACTTCAAGAAAGAAACTAAAGAAGAGAAACAGAAATTTGAGGCAGAAATAAAGACGGGTAGAAAAAAATTGACAAGAAAATGAATCCGAGACAAAAACGATTATTTCTTGCTCTTTTCATCTGACAGACAATTTGTGTGAAGTGAAGTGTAAATGGTCAGAAAGCTGCATATTCCTCATCTCATTTTTATTTCGAACACACACACAGTGTGATGTGACGAGCACTCGAAAGGGTTAGTGGGTCTTTCACTGTGTTGTCCCTTAGAGCCCCTCGGTTTTATCCTCGCCTCCCATCTCTTGTTTGTCCTCCTGTTTTCTGCACACTCACCCCATCTCTTCAGCTCAAGCCAATCCCCGTTGCCCTGCCTTCCTTGCCCCTTCTTCCACTGTTTGTCCCCCTCCTGCTCTCTTCCCCATCACTTCCTGTTGTACTGAGACCGCTGAGCCTAACTTTGCCTGACAGCAGCTTCAAAAGAAGAAACAGGGCTCCCGCTTGAGCCACAGCTATGCAAAGTAATAAGCCATGCTTGAAACCAAACTATTGCTGAGATGTTTTTATATACATCCCCTCTCTTCACCTCCCCTTTTTTGCTGCCCCCATATTTACCCATCCATCCGTGCATTGTTTGTATGAATGCACTCTCAGTCAGGGGATAGGAAAAGTTTGAGTGATGCAGTAGTAATTGGTGGAAATCATCTGGATTTTGTAACTACTTATAATTACTCCAATTTAGAATCATTTGGATTTTCTTTGCTCTGAATGGAAACAAATGGCACTCACATCAACCTAAACAACATTGCTGCCATGCTCTGGACTAACTGCTCAACTTCAAGCCTGGACGCTGTGGTAAAGCACCGCTGTCTGTTGCTTTCTGCCGTAAATTCACAATCCAGGGCCCTTAGCGTGTCAGCACAGTTTACTGCATGAGTGATTCTCTCTCTGTGTCTCTCCCCGCTGTTGCTCTGTAGCTTTTATCCTCCCATCTCTGACTGGTCTGTCAGTTCTCTGTGGCGGGTGTTTATTTGTGTGATTGTGTGTGCATGGTTGACCGTTTCCATTTGGATAGGATGTTTACTGGCCGCAAGCTTCTAAAGGTCACAGCAGTGTAATATATTAAAGTTTGTTCAGGTCATATTGGCACAATCTGTCATTTATGGTTCTGACTAGTAAATCCTATGATATTTATTTCCACTCACCTTTTATACCATTATATAGACATTTATTCTTAGTAATAACTTTCATGCTTCGATCTGATGCTATTTTTATGTATTGCCTTTCATTGTGTCGCATCATGTTACTTCATGTTGTTTCTTTCCTTTCCTCTCTTTCTAGTATTTCTTTCTTCAGCTTTACCTTGTCATTAACATGTTATCTTTCTCTCAATCAGTCCACCGCTTCATCACTGGAGGATGACAAATCTCAGCTTTCCATGAGGTCTCAGACGCCGCAGGGCATGGGCGAAGGAGGGGAGGGGTACGACCCTGACAGACAGGTGGTATGGAACAAGGCTGCCCTCCTCCCCACCCCAGAGGAGAAGATGAGGCGGGCAGCTCAGGCCGTACCCACAGACATAGTTGCCATCAATGTCACAGGTATGTCACACCTCATGACTTCATTCAGTCCATCTCTCAACTGCTAGCAAGTAGCAACCATTCTTCATCGCCAGGTTGAGAACCAATGTCCCGATCCATCCGTAGCTCCATTTTTGTACAGTTTAATCGGCCTCATTCGTCCCTGGTGTCTCTTATTTTGCATTACCATCTCACCCACAGGCCTTTTGCTATTCTTAAGGGAAATTTCTGACTTTTTTAGCAGTTTGATTGAGGTATCCGATGATAAAGAGAGTGTCAGCACGCTGACATGTCATGAGAAATTTGCATTTCAGTTTATTAGTTTAGTTAGTTTTTACTGTTTCTGTTTACAAAAAAGAAAAAAAAGTCACATATTTCCTTTAATCAACCTTCTGTGAATGAGTGGTTGCAGAATAATAGAGAACCGTATCCAGTCATCCACAGATGGGGGCAAACCTGCACATGGCACTCAACCATGTGTTCCTCCTCTATGTTACCTTCACTCCTCTCATCATGCATCTTGCAGACTGACCTTTGCCTTCCTTTATGCATGCGTGAGCGTGTGTTTATGCCTGAAAGTCCTTTGACAGCTTATGCCAGGGTCAAGGCTTTTCATCGTCTTTGTGTCAGATCACTGGCCGTTTGACAGATGAACACTCGTTCACAGCAAATTTGCGTCGACTCAGTTCCCCTGTTAGCGCGCCACATCTTTCAAGGTTTTCCGCCACTCATAGGTACACTTATCTTAAGATTTGTTCATGAGACTCTTTTGAAGGAGTCCAGCGGTGGGATGGACTCGCAGAACTCTCAGTTCAGCATCAACATCCATATTTTATTGTCATAGTTAATATATCTGCAATCTACAGCCTTTTGACACTAATTAGCATTTAACGTGGTCCCTCGCCACACAAATCAGTGTTGTCACTTCAAAATAGTGGGAAAGAAGGAGTAAAACACCCACCGAGAGATCAGGGGCTTTGCCACTTTGAGAGGAATTTGTGATCGCAGCTATCCGCCCTTATATCAGTTTCTATTTCCCTGATGCCTGCAGGCTGTCACCAGCTAGTGAGATAGCAGAAAGAGCAGCAGTTCATAGCGACATATCACTCTTCCTTCAGGGAAACCAGACTCAGAGCGAGGAGGTTATTGAGAAGCAGTTCATGTTTGCATGAGTACGTGTGTGAGTTTGAAAGCACCTTTCATCCCATATCTGTCCTTTCGCATGTTGAGCTTTGTGGTAAGAGCATGTACTTCTCATCTCACACATCTTACATCAATGTATGTTTATACCCTGCAATGGAAGTTTGCATAAAAGCCAGCCAAGGTTTTCTTTGTCAGGCCCTTTCCTTTTGTTTTTGATTGGCATCACAACCATTTTCTCTCCGTGGGTTGTAAAAGACACTTTGGCTGGTTGGTGAAAAAGTTTAACTTGAGTTCAGTTCACCCAAATAACACAATGCATTTTCTCAATTAGGCTAAACTTTCTCGTGTTGAAGAGGAAGATTCACATGCTTGCTGCACAACATGTTTTTGTGGATCACTCTTATCCCACCACTGAGCATAAGCATACTTAACTAGAAAGTGTTAAACCTTTCTATTTGAATCCAGCTTTAGTTCAGAAAAATGCAAACTTTTTTTCAAGTCCAGTTAGTAGTTTGGATATGTTGGATATCCAGACATAAGAACAATTTTAGGTATTTAATATTTAGCATTTCTCAATAATTGAATCAGAAGAATCAGAATCAAATAATTTGTTAATCCCAGAGGAAATTTTGTTCACATTTGCTACAAGACAGTAACTAACCAATTAAAGTACGAATTAAATGATATAATATTAATACAAAATATAACAAAATGGCTCTAATAAATAAATATGAATATAAATAAAGTTGAAATTCAGGTGCCTCTCTTATCATATTAACTTTACTTTATCTGTAAAGGATAAGGGGAATCGGTGTTGTAGTCTTACACTTGTGATGTCTCCTGTCATATTTTACTATATTCTCATTTATTATTTGTTTAGAGCAGTCTCCAGTTCCACACGAGGGGTTTCCAGTATGTGATTTTGCACCTTAATATAGATATAACAGAAATCCTCAAAGACACTCTTGAGTAATATCATCCTTTAAAAAAAAAAGCAATGCATTCATCCTTCACAGCGTATCCAACAATATCCATGTTATAAACATTCAAATAAAAACCTAAAATCTTACGTTTTTAGAAGCACAAATCAGTTTGGTACTTAAAATAAAAGCAAGGGAAGAAAATGCTGATTTGTAATTTGGTTGAACTGACCTTAATATTTCCTGCCCTTTTGACGTTGCATGTCCAACTTGGAAAAAACAAAAACCCTCCGCATGTCTGTTGAGTTTGTTCCTTCTGACTAACCGACTGCTGTTTGCCTGTTTGTCCGCCTGCCTTGCTCTCGCCCTCCCGGCTACCAGGGGCAGTGTTTGACCGACAGGCGAGCATCCGGCGCTCCCTCATTAACACTGACACCGTGTCCCGCCGGCCCAAGAAGGTCAAACGCAGAAAGACTATATCAGGGCTGCCTGACAACATCAACCTGGAGCTAGGTATGGATCACTGTGGAGCTACATGTTGCCCTCTGCTGTCCACAGACCTGTACCAACATGCTAGACGAGCATCTCTTCTTCCTTTCTTTACTGCCAGCAAACTTGTTCTCTATAGGTTTATGCTTTTATCACACATAACTGTGTGCAGTTAGAAACTTGGCGAGCCCAGGAGGGTCAGACTGACTTATGTGAGCTCACAGTGTTGGATAAAGGATGTGCAGCTGCTACAGCTGATGTCTACATTATCATTTGTCCTCATTCACTCTCCTCCACCTGAAGATCTGCAGCCAAGAACAAGTTATGAAATCATTTTTTGTAGTTCTGTTGTTTTTCTTGTCTTTTTGTTATACTGCTTAAAAAAACTTCTAAGTGTTTGCCAGTTCTGTCATATGGTAGAAGGTAACGTCAGACTTTGCTTCTGATTGGTCGATCATTTGGATCAACTTTCTGTTGTCCTTTTGTCTGTGATGTGTGTATATCTGTGCCTTAGTGTATGCTGGTAGCATACGATTATTAATAAACTATCTATGAGACAACAAGCCCTGATCTCAGGTCGATAAGCCACCTTCACATGCTCTTTCTGAGGCTTATCATCCTATCCTACATTAGAAATGTAAAGATGCAGAGGTCCCCTCAGAGTTACTCAGCTGAGCCCAGTGTTAAGTGGGTACTAAGCTCACTAATCTGACACCGTGTTCTGCTGACAGCACCGCATGGCTAATGTTTATTTACACGTCATTGAGCTTCGGGATGACAGCACCATTTAAGGGAAATGTCATTGCTCTGTGCGATAACATCGCCCAGGCTGATAGGAAAAGAGCTTTAAAGTCTGGTTAGTGCCCAGCTGACAACACCCTCTGAATGTCATGATTACTGGGCCGGGATAATTGTCCCAGTGCTCCATCCCTCCCCTCTCCTTGCACCAGAGCTGCCTGCAAAGTAGACCTGCAGCTTAATCTATCGCAGCAGCAACAGCCGAGCAGTCAGTCCAGCTTTTAGCAAAGGAGGAGGAGAGTGTATGTGTGGTTCAGAGCGAATGCAGAGAGAGAGAGAAGAAAGGACGCAAGAGTGTGTATGTTTTGGAAGACGAGCATCAACAGTAGAAGCCACCACAGATGGGAGACACAGTAGACATCCTCTCTCGTTTTACGACTCAATCTTCAAACTGTTTGTTTATTAGCTGGTATGTTCAGTGTGCATCTTTCTGTTATGTGCATTTTATGTTTGTCCTTGTGCATGACAGGGCTGGCTTTGCATGCACACGTGTCTTCTTGTATGTCTGTGTTCCTATTTTTTTTTTTTTTGGGTGGGGGAGGGGGGGGGGGGTTTCTCTGCCTAATGCTTAACCAGCTGCCTGTCCTGGCACCCAAGGAGACTATTCCATTTTTCTATCTGATGTAGCCAGCGTAGGAGAAGCGTAGTAGCAGAGCCTCTATTTCTTCTCTCTGTCTCTCCTCATATCCTTTTCTCCATAATGAAGAAGAGCAGAAGTTATTAACGTAAATCAGGTTATGCCAAATCAAATTAATTAGCTTCCATGTGACCACAGTTATCTGACATTCCAGCCAGAAGAGCAGAAAGGTTTGTGGCTGAAGAAGTTATAGCAAGGCGGGGGGGTGAAGGTGGGATAGCACGAAGAGGAATCACATGTTGATATGTTTCTTTTTTCTTTTTCTTTTTCTTTTTTGACAACAGCAAAAGGACACGGCGGAGATCTCCGGCCACATTCTATGTTCCTCCCTGGACAGTACTCCACACTTGGCCGTACTGGGAGTGTCAACTCAACTCTCCGACGTTCGGTGACCAGAGACTCGAGCTGTCAGACAGAAGAAGTAAAGATCGTGCCTCCGTCCATGAGAAGAATTCGAGCGCAGAGAGGACAGGGAATCGCTGCTCAGATGGCTGGCATATCCGCTTCCTCTTCAACAGGAAGTATATCCATCTCCAGCAGCGACAGCTCTGGAATACTGATGCTGTCGCAGCATTTTAATGGAGACCCGTCGCGTTTTCACAGTCTGCCCCGACAGGGCGCAAGAGTGTCCCTCAGTGCCGATCCCATCTATAGCAGCACGCCCATCAAGTCAGAGGAACATCTGCAGAGGCAAATTGGAAAGCTTCAGGTTGATGATACTGTGGTACACATGAGAAACGCCCCGAGGACAGGAACTTTGCCCAGGCCCAAGTCCCAGGAGGTGAAGGGGACACAGTCCAGTGAGTGGGGCGGGGGTCCGGCATGTGTGGTTTCCCCTCATGCTGCTTATTCCACCTCATTCATCCCCAATGCCACCATGTCCAGTTCTGCTGAGGTTATTACCCTTAACACCTCGAGCCAGCTCACCCAGTCCCCGGTCTCAGCTTACCCCGCAGCTCGAGCGCTCAGTTTGGCTTCCCCAACTAATGCTAACCCGCTGATCTCTAGTCCAGCAGCCTTCACCCACAGCTCCACCTGCCCTGCCTTGGCCACGTCTACTCCTACTCACACATCACAGGATAGTGGCCTGAAAGTCAGAGCACCTGCCAGTGAGTCAGGTCACTCTGACAGTAGCGCCCACAGCCACAGCACCTTGGCCCCCACTCCACCATCTTGTCTGCCGGAGGAGAACTGGATCTACGACACACCAGAAAATGTGGTGGCTCCACACCGCACTCTGACCTCCAGTTGCTCCACTCCAATCAACCAGCTCTATGGCAGCCTGGATCAGTCCTCTAGGACCACTACTGATTCCAGCTCTCTTTACTCCCAGGACAATGATGGATACTACACCTCTATGCACCTGGACTCAGGCCTGCGCTCGCGCAGTCACGGTAGCGGGCACGGGGTGGCAGCTGGCCGGGCCACCAGACACAGCATGTACGAGTGCCGCGAGATGGCCAATCAGGAGGACTCTGGAAGCCTGTACAGTGACCGCTCGCTATCACGCAGCATCTCCCTACGCAAATCCAAGAAGCCTCCCCTGCCACCAGCTCGCACGGATTCTCTCAGACGCAAGCCAGCTGCAAAAATGCCCCCCGGAGGTGTTAGCGCCATCAACGGTGCTAACGGGGAAAGGGGTACAACACTTAATGAAACTCTAATTGCAAGCTTGCAGCAGAGCCTGCAGATGGGGTTGAGAGGAGGGAAGGGAAAGGGTGCGTCGCCATCATCAACCTCTCACAGCCCAAGCAGCGATTATGATGACCCTTGGGTCCTCAGGCCCCGCAGTCACAGCAGCATCAGTGCAGGCAGCTCCGCAGCATCACTAGCAGCTAACGCAAACTGCGGCGGCGTGTCTAGCGTGTACTCTCTATGCCATGTGACACCTGCCCACAGTGACACCAGCAGCCTGCGCTCTGACTACGCCGACTCTTGGGGCTACTACATGGACTACCCTCGTAACAACTCGGACCAGGGGGAGCAGACACCCCCAGCCCATGCCGCAGATAACATGTCAGCCGGCGTTCACCCAGGAGTCTTACAGAATGGAGGAGGGATTCACAAAAGTCAGATCCCTGGAGCTCCAGGTCAGGAGCGAGAGGTGTCGGCGAAGCCCAAAGCTTCCACCTCCTCCCCAGACCGGGTGCATAGACTCACCTCGCCATCTAGTGGCTACTCCAGCCAGTCCAACACTCCCACAGCTGGAACCCCAGTGCCCGCCTTCGCCAGGTCCATGTCTCCCTCGGGCGGCCGGCCAAAACCCAAAGTCCCCGAGAGGAAGTCCTCTCTCCTCTCATCCGTTTCCATGTCCTCTTCTTCTACCTCCCTTTCCTCCAACACTTCAGACTCACTTAAGAGCAACGGTCCTCCTCCTCCACCACCACCACCTCTCCTCTTCTCCTCCTCCTCAACTCCCAACACTCCTCTCAGCCCACCTCCACCCTTCCCTCCCCCTCTACCGCCAAGCTCGAGCACAGCTTCCCTGACTCCTCCACCAGCTCCCCCATTGCCAACCACTCCTCAGGGAGGTTCTCTAAGCATGAACTCTACTTGCTCCACCTCCCCGGAATTCCCTCCACCTCCATCCCCCGAGATGCTGATTCACCCGAGTTCATCTCCCAATGGGAGCTTCAGTCCCCCTCCTCCACCACCACCCCCACCTCCTCCTCCTCCTTTGCCGGCTACTGTTACAGCTTCCTCCTCCCCATCTTTTAAGAAGGCACTAACTGATGCTCCTAAAGCAGCTCCTTCTAACAGTCCCACAAACTCACCTAAGCCCCTCATCACACCATTTGCACTGCAGAGCGTTCAGCTTCGTTCAGTCAAGCGACCAGAGAAGGAGATCACAGATGACAACAAAGCTGAGAAAACAGGGATGGACCTCCTTCAGGGGCTAAAGCCTCTGAGCCTGGATAGCTGTTACTCTCAGGAGCATCCCACTGTCTTACCCCTGTTGAACAGCTCTCTGGAAGCGGATTCCCATTATTCCTCACCATCGCCTGTGTCAAAGCTCTTGGAAGAGTTGTCACTGGATGACAGCATCACAGAGGACTCACCGGACATTGCCATCGTAAATGGAAAAGCTGATGATGAGAGTTACACACTTGTGAATGGGAATGAAAAAGAGGAGGCACTAGCGTTGCCCAGTCCCGCACAGAGCCACGAAAGCTCTCCCATCAAGCAGAAGGCCCCACCCCCAGCAGTCTCCAAGAAGCCCAAATTTTCCCTTGTCCCACCAGTAAGCCCCCAAACAATAAATAAACTGTTTCCATCTCAGCAGGAAGAGACTAACATCCCCCAAACAGAAGACCAAGTAGATTCTCCGCGAAGACAAACAAAAGAAGAGGTGAAAGAGGGGGACGGTGAGCATCAGGAGGAGAGAGAAGACACTTTAGAGCATTTAGCAGAGCGCAAAGGAGCATTCACTGAAACCCGATACGAGTCTTGTATCACTACATCTGTTAGCAAGGAGACGAGTAATGCCTCTGGGCTTTATACCAACGGAGAGGCTGATGAAGAAGAGGAAGAGGACTGTGATGGGACGAGCAGCACCACAGGGTCCATCAGCTCCAAGGACGACGAGGCAGGTGAGTCTGACTCGTAGTTTACTCAATATGTTTCCACAAAACAAACGCAGAAATGCAGAAACGGAAGCAGAAAGCCTTAATGTACTTATTTGCCAAAATCCTAAGAGGTTAGAAGTGATCCAGCAGACTGAGGGTTGTGCAATGGGTTCCTTTGAGCTGCTGTAAAATTTATTTTGCCCCTAAGCAAGCAAGCTAAACTTGAAGGCAGAAGCTTTTAAAGGTTTGAAAAGTGTGAAAATGAAGCGGGAGCGGCGGCTTATCACTGGGACAGCAGCTCTGCAGCCTCGTGCAATCATCCCGCTTACTCTTTATTCTACTCCTCCTTCTATATTTTGTATGCGGAGATCTCTTTTGGCTGCTGTCCCCCTTCTTTTTTTTGCCCCCCCCCCCCCCCCCCAGCATTGCTGCACACGTACACACACCTCAGCCTCCGCTGTCTACTCGACTCCCCTCCACCATTCATCCTTCTCTTCTGTCCAAATATTCATTTTTGCCCCTCTGCCTTTTCTCTTGCTCTCTCTCTCTTTTTTTGTGTTAATCGCTCAGCCCGTGTTTTTCCTACTCAGCTGTCCTTCTGTCCCACTCCCTCTCTGAGTTAAGGGAAGGGGGGTAAGTATCCCAAAGGAGATGCTTTATGTGGTTGGAGGGACAGGGGGGAGGGGCTCGGTCGTATCGGAGGGGAGGGGAACGGATCTGGTAAGGGGATGAAGGGGAGGATGGGGAGAGTGTAAAGTGAGACTGCCTGCAGCGGCTCAGGCAGTCGAAGCTCAGACGTGAGCGCGGAGGTTAAGAGGAAGAGGAGGAGGAGAGGGGAAAAAAAGCTAAACTAGAGGAAATGAAAGAAGAGGAAAATCTAGAGAGGGAAGAGAATGTAAGGAGACAGTTGGACATCTCCTCCGTACAACTTCAGATTTCATAGGCGGCCAGGTTAATGCGACAGGATGGATGTAGGAGTGTGTGCTCCCTAAAAGTCTGCTCTCTCCTGACTGTGTTGGATGTAAATTGTATATCCCCCCTGACCTCAGGTGACGTCTTTGAATCCAGTACGGCAGAGTCGTCTCCAGCCCCGTCAGCAAACGGGGCGTCCGAGAAGAGCATGGTAACCCCGACTCCCACGCGACCCCGAACCACAGAGGACCTCTTCGCCGCCATTCACAGGTACGATGATGCACTCGTCTAATGTCCTTGTCGCCCTGCTCATTTTTAGAGCACCACATCAACTTATTTTCTCCTCTCCCACCTCGGTTCTGGATACATAATTTATTTCCCCAATCTAGTCCTGCTTCCTATTATTCCTACTTTTTTGTCCTCTCCACCTGCCCTCGCTGTCATTCCTGCTTTTCCAACATCCTCATAAACCACAGTGTCACCTGTGATTTGTGTTTTTCAGTCATCCCCCACTCTCTGCCCTCCACCTCTCAGTCATAACTTTATCCAGCATTATCCCATACAGAAGAGTACACATCTGTCAGAAAGCCGATCTCTGGCCAGTGAAGCATGAAGGCAACGGTTAATTTGTATACTAAGTATTTGTGAGTGTAATTAGATTAGAATTGCTAATTTTTAGCAAGAAAAAAGAAAGAAGGAAAAAAAAAGGCTGTTGCTTCATCCATAATTTACTACTCGACACCCCCTGGTCCTAATCTGGGTTAGAGGCCACTGGAGACATTTCTCATTCTCCGTTTCTCCGTCTATACGCCGCTCCGCTGTCTCTGACATATACTGCATACATGCTCTTGTGACTGAAGGCGGCACAGACATAAATTTCTCATGCAGCCCGCCAGTTTGGGTTTCGCGGTCACGTGCAACAGCAGCAGCAGCATTGGGGAGTTCTCTTAAGCGTCCCAGGATTTCATTTTGCTGTATTTATGGTCCCCACGTCACGTGTGCATGTATCATTTATTGCGCTGCCTAATTAAGCGTGAATATTGTGTAAGCGTGTGTGCGTTTGCAGTCAAGGCAGCATTTGTTTACCACTCTCCTCCTCCTCCATCTATCGCACCCTCACAGCGTGGGAGATATAGAATAATTTTGCAGATTTGTTTCCCAGCGGTGCTGTTAAAACTAAAGAAGATCCCTCAAACAAAAGAATGAACTCGCACAAATTCAATCTGCAAAAAGTGCCCTAAACTGTAAATTCAATCGAGAACTGTTCAAGGGTGGAAGCACCGGGTATTAACTGTAACACCCCTGTAATGCCACCTGCCAAGTTCTTTTTGTTTTTATTTTCTTTCACCTTCACGTTCCCCCGTCCTTTCTCACTCGCTGTCTGTGAAATCAGAGAGTAATAAAAGCCTCGAGTTGAAATTCCTTCACAGCAGCGGCCGAAAACACAAGTTTGTTGTGAGAGAAATCCTCCAAATCAAATGTAATCCAGCCAGCAGAAAGAAATCGATCCAGTGCTGCCATGCTTATATTGCCTCCTTGTTTACCTCTATAACTTGGATTGGCACCTGCGCTCTCTGTTTGGATGTTTGCCACTGCAAGTTCACAACGGAGCCTTTGAATTCAGGTGTGTTTGAGTGCACGCACGTGGGATTGTGCGTGAGAAAAGTCTTATGTAATGCTGATGGGCTAATGTGGAAAGGGAGCTCACAGCGGATGACGCTAGATGGAGGTTGAATTTAGGGCACAGACATATTTTGCAGCGTTAGATTCTCACACAAACCATTTCCATCCCTTCAGTCCTCCCTCGCACTTTTTTGACCTTCACACAGCGCTGTTCATCCCCACAGGTTATTTGCCCTTTAGGGAAGATTTCCCTCCAACGATCTAATCTGAGGATTAAAAAAATTTGTCTCCCTTATCACAGAATGTGTAGTTGTAATTCCGTTAATCATGTTTCTCCTCTCTTCTTCTACTGTGCAGAGAGGGAATGGGTGCAGTGTTTCTAGAGAGGTGCGTAGTGGCAAGTAGCCCCTTTCCTTTAATTAGCGAGCCTTGTTTTCACCACCGCCACGCTGATGCTGCCTTGGGATTAGCAGCAGTAATCCCTCGGTGCAACCCGCCACCCCCGGTATCACAGACACAGATTAATAAGGCTGTTTTCGCCTCAAGCCCTAACGCCTCCTAATTCTGCCAGTTGCAGCTTTTATTGCCATGCTTTGGTGCAGGAGTTATCAACACTCAAGGATGAGTGGTGCAGCAGACTACGCTGATACCGACCACAACAACCACCACCCGCCCCCTGCTGAGAGGAGGCCGCCTCGTCCTCATGTGATTAAAACAGCTCTGGGCGCTTTTCTCAGTTTGTTTTTTATAAATTTTATTGTGCCGCGTCTGAGCTTTCATGCAGCGTTGCAGCTTCTGGAGCTTCTGCTGTAAAACCTCACCGGATTTCTTTTAACCACAAATGTGTAACTCTTCTTCTTCTGCTCCTTAGCCCTGGTTTGTTTCCGAGATACGCCGCCATGTTTGTTTGCTGGGGGCAGTGCTGACATATGGCAAATTTGGGACAAAGATTTGTGGAATGTGGGCAGCAGAGTTTTAAATGTAATCTTTTTTTTTTAAGCTGCAGCACAAACATCAACAAGAGTGGGCTTACATGTGTGAAATCCCGTGGATGAATAGTTAAATCTGAGCTCCCTGACAACACTGCCCCAGTAACTTAGTCCTGTATTTTGCTCTGTCGAGTCAGCATAAAAAAATAATTTGATCTGCTGTGCTTCCGCTCGCTCACTCAGCAGAATTCCTCAAGACTATTTTAAAATCATCTTTCTTTCTTCCACAGGTCAAAGCGCAAGGTCCTGGGTCGCAAGGAGTCCGAGGAAGACAAGACCCGGCCTGGGAGCCACTCGCAATCTCCACCCACCACCCCAACGAGCCTGTCTCCAGGGATGACGTCGTCGTTGCCCCGTCAGTCGGGATCCATCCAGCGCAATCTCCGCAAGTCCTCCACCAGCAGCGACACCTTCAAGGCACTTCTCCTGAAAAAGGGAAGCCGCTCTGAGACCAGTTTCAGGATGTCTGCTGCCGAAATGCTTCGTTCCACTGACCCACGCTCCCAGCGAACGCGCTCCGAATCGGCGCTGGACTCCCCCACTGCTTCTCCCTCCTCACCGATGGCCCTGCACAGCCCGGCCGGTTCCCCGGGCCGGGGTAAGAGGGCAGCTGACGAGCGGGGCCGTTATGATGTCTTTACCCTGTCCTCGCCGACTTCGTCGCCCTTTTCAATGGGCGGATTTAAGTACGGGCGCTCTCGGACACCGCCCTCAGCTGCCAGCAGCAAGTACAACGCCCGCAGCCGAATCCTCAGCAGCCCGATGACAGTAATCTGCGAGCGGGACGGGGAACTGGCTGAGAGCGAGTACGGAGACACGGCAGAAAGTCTGTCTCAGCCAGCAGCTCAGGCTGTCCCTGTGCTCAAAGACTCCAATGGCACTTTATCTGAAGAAAGCAGAAGTTAAAAGAGCAGGAGCCGCCCCTTAGCTTTGGGGAGCTGAACTTATTCGTTGTAACCAGGCAGGGAGCTGGAAGAGGAGCCCAACACAAGGCCCTCTAGAGACACCTTCCTGAGCTCCACCCCCGCCCCTCTGAGGGAGTGGACATGTCTGGTCCTGATGCGGGACCTGGATGCGGCTCCATCACGGACCGGACAAAGCGCAGTCTGAAGCAGAGAAGTGGACCTGCTCCAGCTTTTTAAGACTGCCATGATTCTCATTCTTTCCTTCGTTTGGTGATTCACCTTTTTTTTGTTCAAAGAATAGTGTTTCTTTTAGACCTGGTGTTCCTAGTTTTGTTTGCCATTTGTTTTTTTTGTTTTCTTTCTAACTTCATCCCGCAGGAGTCCTTTTAGTTTCACCAAAGGACTAAAAGTTAAGATGGCAAACTTAAGTGAATTGAAGGAATGGAGAAGTCACTTACTGTTCGCTTAACTTTGCTGCTGTGGTGCTACATAGCTAGGAGAGAGTGGAATGTAAAAGTGTGCGGGAGGCTCGCCTGTTTTCAGTTTCTGCTTTTCCTCTGCTGGCTGTGGGAAGTGTTTGAGAGCACCGTGGCTTACAAGTGTCGGCTTCAAACAGCCAATCAATACGTGGAACAGGCGCGAGGACGTGGTACAGCAGATGGCTCCGCGGTACAACTTCACCTACGGTTACCAACGGGGGTTATTGTTTTTCCTGCTCTTTGATCGGTGGTTTTAGTTTGCAGAGCTGGTGTGTTCAGGGGTCCATAGGAAGTGCAGAGGGCTCAGTGCTGCCACCTAGTGACGGGGAACAGTGTGGAAAAATAGTTGGGGGATACGAAGGTTCAACCAAAACATCAAAATTACTCTCTGAAAAGGCTCATAAAAGTTAGTTTGTAGAATTTGCACTGTGCACATTTTTTTTTCTCTTGGTGAATTTAAAAAAATTGTTTTAATAAACCAATTACATCATGTCATGTCACGTGTTTGGAAGTTAAGTATGAAATGATAACATTAGAGTAAAAGAATATTTTATTATCTTTTAGTGATTGTGTGGGTTACCAAAGAGCTTGAAAAATGAAACGGAGTCGGACGTGACAGCAATCCGATAGTCTGACACCCCCGTGCATACGCTCCGAGAAGATCCACCAGACCCTGTGGGGGCAGATTTCTACATAATTTCTATAATGCTGTTGACCTTTCTGTTTATCCTTTTGCAGTTTTATATGGTTCTATATGTAAATAAATAGAGAATTGAGTTTTAAGTCACACTTGACCTATTTTCAAAGACTTTGTACATTTTTTTTAGAACCCTCTGTTTGTTGAAAGGGAGTGGTTTCCTTTTTTGTAGATTATTTATTTTCACACAGGAAGGCGTCGGTATGGTTTAACTGGTCCGAGTCAGCTGACGGGTGGTTGAGGCACAGGAAAGAGAGGTTAGGGGTTAAGCAGAGAAATCAAAGAGCCACATTTAGCTGGCTGACCCCAGCGAGCCGTTATTCTGTTAAAGACGCATCAAAAAGATAATAATATCAATTTTAACCAGCCTTTAATCTGAAGTCATGCCACACTGGTGCTCACGGCTGAATAAATGTGGTCTCTTTAGGTGACAGCCGTGAGACTTCATAACCTCCTAACAGCCATAACAGCCTGTGTGTTAATCACCTGTGACCAAAAAATGTGTCTCCCAGAGCCCGCCAGGCTGTGATTGAGCGCTCCCGAAAGCATCTGTGCTTGTGAAAAGACAGAGAGGACAGAAGAAGTAGTGGGAGTGGAGCTGAAGGCAGGCTGCTAACGCTCTCGTGTATGTCTGTGTAATAAAAACAAGGTGATATTTAAAGAACGCATCTCTGTGTCATTTCTCTGTGTGTGTGTGTGTGTGTGTGTGTGTGAGATTCACGGCCATCTGCCTGCTCAACACCCCAAATCACAGCCTCATTAGCGCCGTCGCCATGGCACCCACACTCGTCCGTCATCTGAAAAAAAACTCCCGTTATTCACCCTGCTCCTTCTGCAGGGGTCATCACTTATATTCCTTCTGGACATCCTATTAGGACACACTGGGTTAGAACCTCTCGCGTGACTCCCAGTTAGCGCTGAGCCATCCAGACAGGACGCTGCAACTTCTCGATATTTGCAACAACGTGCAGAGAGGCACCTATAAATACCATTGCGCCACTGGCCCGTTCAGTCTTCTCAGGGGAACAGAAACGCAGACAGTGTCTTAGTATTTTAAATGAAGCCCCATCACCTCTGATTCAGCAGCCACCTGCCCTCTGACGCAGCGTCCATCTGGCTGCGAGACGGGAATCAATATGAACTCCCCGCAGCTATAATCACACTATTGACACTTCACCACTTCCCCCCGTCTTCTTACATTCAAGACCACTCAATGGAGAGTGTTTATAAGGCATGGCAAATAAAACAGGGCTGATCACAGGGAGGCCAGGAATAGTAACCACATGTGTTTAGGCTGGTGGAGAGTGCTGCTTCACTTATTAAACATCTAGCTTTTTTGCACTTGATTCCACAAAGAAAGACTCCGGCCAGATGGGGGAATCAAACCAGGACCTTCTTGCTGTGAGGCAATAGTGCTAACCACCGTTTTTATGCTAATAAGGTTCACATGGATTCAAATCCAGGTTGGGACCTTTCTGTGTGGAGTTGTTGGAGCGTGTTCTCTCCGGTTACTCTGGCTTCATCACAGTCCAAAGACGTGCATGTTGGGTAATTTGGTTAGTCTAAACTGACCATAGGTGTGACTGAATGTGTTAGACATATGTGTGTACCCCGACCTTTCGTCATATGACAGCTGGGATAGACTCCAGCACCTTCTCAAATCTGGATAAGTGAAAGAAAGGTGGATGGACTGATTTGGAGGGCATAAAATTTTACAATGTGAAAGTATTTAAAGATTCCAACACAAGAACGCTATTTAAAAAAAGCATTTTAGTAGAAGAAAGTGTTTTAATCAAGCTAAATACTTAGTTTACCCACTTTAACTCATAAGGGGTGGGGTGGCTGTAGCTCAGGTGGTAGAGCAGGTCATCTACTGATTGGAAGGTTGGTGGTTCGATTCCTGGTTTCCCATAGTCTGCATGCCAAATATCCTTGGGCAAGATACTAACCCCAAATTGCTCTCCGATGCATCCATCGGAGTATGAATGTGTGTGAATGTTAGCTATAAAGCACTTAGAAAGATGTGCTTGTGCGATTGGGTCTGAATGGGTGAATGCACAAGTTGTGTAAAGCGCTTTGAGTGAGTTTCTACTCAGATGAGTAGAAAAGCACTATATAAGAACCAGTCCATAAGGGCTTAAACCACAGAAGAAAACAGTTTTTGGGGACCCGCTTACAGCAGCTATGTAGACTCCCTTCGCCCAAACCTTTCCAATACTGGTGTTTAGGTGTTTCTGTCTGAACTGTGTTAAACTCTAGCATTCATTCACCAGTCAGCTGAGCCAAAGTACTATAGTTAATGAATGGCAGGAGTTATATTAATCTCAAAGACAAAGAGTTCTTACATGTGCATTATGAGATATGAATACTACATCCACACAGTTTCTGTTGCGTCCAAACTGAACAGTAAATTTCTCCAGTTAATTTCACCAGAAAATGAAAGTACTTTCACATCATCAGCTCTAGTCGCCGCCAGGCTGGAGGAGAGAAGATAAAATTAAAATACAAAACTGTGGTGTTTAGATTAAAACAGTGAGCCTCATTATACCGATCCCCTCCGCAACAGTTTCGCTTTGCTGAGCACGGTCAATGAGATCAATATGCGTGTGTGTATGCATGAACAGAGGATAAAAAAAGACATAATTTCTGCTGAGTGTGTGAACATGATATTGGGAACAATTCTGCCACAAATAAAATGAGTGACTCAGCAGACATCGGGCTGAGAGCGACGAGGGCGCGAGAGGAGACGTGAGGTGAGGTGAGGAAGGGCGAAGTGAGTCGCGGCTGACAAACGATCGATACGAGCACCGAGGACGATCCAGATTTTATCTGTTACTGAACACGTGAAACTAATCTGTGACTGAAAAAGCCCAGCATGAAATACAAAGGACAAATACTTAAACGCACATTTATGATCCGAATAATGTTTTAATCACGAGTTATTGATTAGATAAGACAATTATTACATTATTTAAACTTTCAAATTTCCCAATATTCTTATCAGTGCAGTGCTCGTGCCATCATTCTTCATCCGAGTACTACTATGAGTAATAAAAACACACTTAATGATTATATGAAGATATAAAACAAAAAAGGCACATTTTTGTTAGCTCTCTTTGTCAATATTAAACCAAAAATGGTCAGTTTGAGCAATTGAGCACAAAGCTGGTTAAACACACATTTATATTCATTGACAAAAATGACAGCTTATGAGACGTGTTGTGACGGGCCCAGCCATTCATCACAATGGATGCAAATGCGGTCGCAGTGGCAGTAAGTGAGGCCTGAGAGCAGATAAACTGAGATTTACCGACGCTCGGCTGCTTGCCAGGCAGAGTCACCTTCCCAGCGCCCGAGCTGACTGACAACAAAAACCTTCTGCTAAACAGTGCAGCTGATCTACAAAGTCAAAATATGTTTAATGCTTAATCCCTTGCACTTGATCCCTCTGGTCATAATGGATTTGATGCTATCCCTTTCTTAATGCGACTCAAATCCAAGTACCAGGAGACACATTTTCACAGCCTGAACTCGTGGCGTGTGCAAATATTATACTCCAAAGTTCAGTGAAAACAAATATGAGGCTTCTGCACTTTTAGATGCACTGATCATTTTTGTGTGGATTTACTTTTTTTATGGACTGCGAGTCCTCACCAAACTGCAAAAAACTATTTTTTCCCCCCATTTTGACTGCTGATTTACGTAACTCTGACTGACAAAGCCTCACAGTTGCATCTAATAGCTGTCAGACTGCACTTTTACACACAGCGATGGCTGGATTTATCCTTGTTTTAATGTCCATAAAGGCACTAGTATTATTTTAGAACTGACTTAAAAACCAACTACGAACATTTCCTTTGCTTTCTTTGTTTCCTACACACAGTCCTGTCACATCAATATGTGAGTGTAAACAAGTAGCAGTTAGTTGCCATGTTATTTGAACATTTTTCACAGCAAAGGCTTCGACTTGACGTTGCAGGAAAAAGCAGCTGAAACTGTTTGTTTGAAATTGTGTTTCATGATTATGGGTTAACTGTTTTCACTAAGTTTTCCAATAAGACCTGCAGGAAAGACTACCTCAAGAGGGAGAGGGTGCACAACACACATGTAGCCTTCTTTCTTTGCATGCAATTGAAGAATTGTTAAAAAATATATATGTATCTATCTATCTATCTATCTATCTAGTCATATTCTGAGTGCAGCCAGTGATCCTAAAATAGATATATTTATAGTGTCAGCATGACTTAAACAGATCTGTGTTGATAGAAACATCTGATGACACGGCAAATCTAAGCAGCGTCGCCTGAGTGACACGTGGCTGCTCTCACCTGCTAGTGTGGGAGTGTAAATGAAAAGCAAGAAGCTTCGTGTCCGTTGCACACAGGAAAGGTACACAGTGTGCTCCCACAGTGAGCCAGCCTACACCGCCCCCCTGGAACCGGCTCACACTGTGAATTTTATCGGTCACATGGGTGCTGTGCTGTCCCTGCCCTGTCAGGCTAAAACATCTGCTGTGAAAAAGGAGGTTAGCAACATGCACAATCAAAAGCCTAAAATTAGTGTATTTTGAAAATATTCATTAAAAAAATATATATTTTTAATTAAGACGCACTTGTGAGGTTTTCTGTTAACATAAGAAACATTTTCTTGACTACTTGGCTCCACCTGCTGGTTATATTGCTCCATATGGCCGACAGGACCTCTAGTTGTCGTGTAATTAGTCTCCTTATCAAGTTTTTCAGTGAGTAATCAGTAACTTTTAGTGGAAGTAGCAAATCTAACTTTTGTTTCTCGTCAAACTGAAATGTATCAAATCATCACATTTAAATTCCCTTCACTAACATTTTTATAGGATAGAGTGTGACCCCGGAACGCTCTACTGCTCCTCTTCGTTCTTGAGGATCCAGACCTCATTCCTGCGGTTGGTCAGTTTGAAAGGGCTGTCGTACCCGGCTACGTAGTACGGTTTCTCGATGTATTGGACTCCATCCCTCTTCAGACTTTCCATAAGTTTCAGCAGCTCTTCACGCTTCATGTTATCATTGGAGAAACCACCGTATGTCCTGGAGGAATAGACAAAAGATTGATTTCTTTCTTTCTTTCTTTCTTTCTTTTTTAAAGAAAAAAAAAACTAAACCACTCATGGTTGATCACTGTATTTGTTTTGGACAAAATAAACAATCCAAAGTCTAACCTGGCGGCTCTGTTTGTACCCTACCTGACATACACCGTCAACTCCTTCCTGTGCTCTATAAACACCTCGGGCTCGTTGGGCTCGGGTGGAGTGGCCTGATGCTCCTCTGGGATGTAGAAGGATACAGTGAACTGAGATTCACACGCCGGGCCGGCCCCGGGTTTCACGTGGCACGTCACGGGGGCCGTCATCTCCACTTTGGCCTCTATAGAACCAGCAAGAAAGGAGGTTCTTTTGTTAAAAAAAAAAAAAGAAGAAAAGAGTAGCCGCACATGCCAAACATCATGATGATGATAATAGGGCTGAAATATAACCAGCTTGTGTAAGATTTACAGATGTTAAATTTCCTAAACGAACTATCAGTCACCAGCTGGTGAATCGAAACTTTGGTGAATGGTGACAGCTGTACAGATGGTTGGGCTGTAACCACGATGTGCGCCAGATGAATGGGATTAAACGCCATGTTTACAGATCACAATCTCCTTATGCTGCTGACCTCAGGAACCAGCAACACAAACAATATATATTCTCATAAATATTGCTGCAAACTGCTGAGCAAGGCAAAAGTAAGAGAGGAGGAACTGTTGCAAAGTGCTGAGCAGGAACGAAAGTGCACTTTCTCTGAATTTTCCATCTGTCGATGCCTTGGAACCCCAGTTCTCTGCAAATTTGTTGTGCAACATTAAAATACTGCCATTGTGATGTGTAGGTTTTGTAACAGATTTGCCACAGCGCCACAAAATAAAAGCCTTAAACAACTCGCACAGCTTCAGCAACACAGGCTCAGCTTACCTTGCGTAAAGGTGATAGCAGTAACATGAAACTCACTGTTTTTATTGTTGCCTTGGATGTAGTTGAAGAGTCTACGGAAGCCAGTAGACAAGGCTGCTTCCAGCTGCATCCCGCTCACAGAGGTGCTCATCCACTTAGTGGGCTGGTAGGTGCGGATTTCATAGTCCTCTCCCTGCCACACACAGGCGCACAATGAGGATGACAATTGGTTATTATTGAGCAATTTAAAAAAATCCAAGATTTTGTATACAAAATACCTCGAAACTGTGAAAAAGACAATCCCATTTTTTCTTCAAATGTGTGTTACAACAAAAATATGACTCATTTAGCCACAAATCTAGAAAACTGGAGTTGTGTGAAAAAAATTGCTGTGTGAAAATTTCACACAGCAAACATAACCCAATGATTTCCAAAACTCATAAAAGCATATTTTCATTACAATAGAACAGAAAAAATATGTCAAATGCTTAAACTGAGAAAATATAAAACTTTTAAGAAAAATATTGGCTCATTTTGAATTTGATGGCTGCAACATGTTTCAAGGTGGTGTTGGTGGTGTTAAAAAGTAACATCTGGAGGAAAATTTTGCACTAATTAGATTAACTGTCAGCACATCAGTAACATGACACGGTATAAAAAGGACATCTCAGACTTTAAATATCTCATCATCTACAATACATAATATCAAAAAAATCTCAGAATCTGGAGAAATCTCCATGTGCATGAGAAAAGGCCCCAAAATCAATTCTGGATTCTTGTGCTCTCGGGCAGCATTGCTTTAAAAACAGGCACGAGTCTGTCATGGAAATCACTGCATGGACTCAGGAGCCCTTCCATAAATCACTGTCTATGAACATGGTTCACTATCCATGAATACTCTGTCATGCAAAGAGGAAGCTATATGAAACATGATCCAGAAAAACTACCTTCTTCTCTGGGCCAACGTTCATTTAAAATGCACTAAAGCAAAATAGAAAATTTCTGTTGTCAGACATTTCTTTTGTCTGCCCCCTCCTGTAGTTCCACCCCTGCTGTATATACAGGTTTTAGAACAACACATACAGCTTATCCAACGAATACAGCTGGCATCCAGATGATGTGTTTCTCAAAGAAGGCCTTTCATATTTATCCTTAACGACATACTCCATCTATTACAATAGCACAGCTTCATAACAGGAGAGTGGAAATATGCATAACGCAGTGCACACGCGACACAGGGGTTAATAGTTTAACCAAGTTTACTGTGGTTTCTTCTGCTGTCAACTGAACATCAAGCACTCATTTAATGCACAGCACCCTGTTGTCCCGTGACAGTGGGGACAAGCTCAGACCAAAGGTCCAATATTCTGTTTTATGAGCTAAACTGCAGAGCACTTACCTTTTTCTCCTCTGCAGTGAATTTCGGATTCTGCAGACCGGTGGAGAACAACACTTGTCCCACAGCTTTCAGCATGACTGATGATCCAAACCTCCTTTTCCAAGGACAAGACAGAGGCAAACTCAGCTTTCCAGCCGCTGCAAAGTTACACAATGATGTAAAACCGCGCATCTTAGGTTATTTAACAACTCTCTTCAAATGCAATCGCTTTTTTTTTTTCTTATTTCGGTGGACGTGTAGCTTTTTATCAAAACACAGCAAAATTATTTTTTACAGTAAAATAATAATGTATAAAGATAGAAAAAGACATAATTACCAGGCAACTCGAGTGTTTGGTAACCGATGTCTGGGTGAACAAGGTGTGTGCTGTTACGAGCGCTTGTTTTCGTAACATCTCTTCCTGTTACATAAATGCGCATTTTGATTGGCGGACCGATTGTCTCGTCACAATAGGACACGCCCCCGAGTAAATACAAGCCTTCTCCTGGAAAGTTCAACTTCAGCCTGAATTTAAACCGGTTTGGCATGAATGCGTACACCCTTTCGTACCAAAAAGTGATTTCCGTGTGTGTTTGTGTGTTATTTAATGTCTAATGTCTTTGCTTATATTAGTAAACAGGCTGTAGACAACAGGCTTTATAAAAGGGGTTATATGTAAAATAAAGAAATGACCTCATTGTCATTATTATACATACTGTGCTCTACATTGTAATCAGCTCAGTCCTTTCCAGCCACTTACAAAGTTTTTATAGAACTATGTTTTATTTGTTGCAATTTCTGCTTAACATCATTTAGACTTTTTATCATGACAAATCAATTATATATGAAGTCATTTACAACAATTCTTCTACTAGAAATATATATATTTTTAAACCAGTTACTGAAACTTTGGATCTGTTTGATTATTTCTTTCATAACTCATAAGAGTTTTCCTTCCTACATTTATTTCAGTACAGGTTTTACATCCAATTTTATCTTAATTTCAGTTTAACAGCAACAATTTTCACGTCAACTTTTAGTAATCTTTAATAACCTACTCAAATTGGTTGGGATGTATTATTCTGATGTAAGATAATGAAATTATAACATGCCTGAAAAATTTCAGTGAAATAGGATTTTATTGTGTTCAGAGTTGAAGGTAAAAGAGTAAAACACAATGTTTCTCTTGTGTAATATGTAAAAAGCAGCAGAACTGTGAGGACTATTTGCTGTTAATAGAAGTGACTCTCAAACTTATGAGTTGCCAGTGAAATTGAAAGGATTCAGACAGTTAAAGTGGAATAAATGACCCAGAGGATCAGATCTTTTATTATTAGGAAGGCACATCCAGAGATACCAGTGGACGTGCCATAGTGGAGGAATCTATGGATAGACCTGATAGGCTGAACATCAACCCAGCAGGTCCATTGTGCAAGGAGGAACAGGAGGAGCACTGCTGGAGGCCTGCACAATGACGTCCAGCAGGCTACTCACCTGTGTGTTACTGAGCAAACTATCAGAAACAGACTCAACAAGGACCAGCATGAGCTTCTGTCATCCTTTAGTGGGGCCATTGCTCACAGACCAGCACTGTGCAGCTCTTGAGACTCTGCTGAAAAACAGGAGAAGGCAAGTTCTGTGGCAACCACCTGCAAAACCACTGCTTTTCCTTGAGGGTTGACCTGCACTTGTTAATGCCTGTACTTACACAGCAGGTGAAATAGATTCATAATGGTTCATGCTTCCAGAGTGAACAGATTAATATATTATATATATATAATAGTATTCAAAAGCTCAAATTGGGTTTTACTGAATCTACAATAACAAATTCCCACAGTCTGACCACATTTCTAAAGCTGTGAGCAAAACAACTAAGCTACAACATGTTGTGTGCACTTGTGTAATTTCGTTGGTGTATGAGCACACCCGTTGCCTTCTAACAGCTTAATCCAGCCTTTACTCCGACTACTGTCTCCACCCAATATCACCAGGCAGTTGAACATATATTGTGGAAACAGCATCTCCCATTTATTTACTTATTAATATTTACATCAAAGAGATTGAAAGCTAAATTTACACCAGAAAAATAACTCATTTGCAGCATTAAAAAAAAACCAAAAAAAACAGACACACAACTAGAAGATATGGAGGCACAATTTTAAAGAGCAGGTGGGGTACAAACAACCTCAAAACTAAAGGGGACACCTTCCAAACTTCACTCCCACAGTCTAGATGACAGAGAAGCGTGGAAAGGAGAGAGCTGCTCCATCTCTGAATGCACGTTGAAATGACTGTGAGAACGACTTAAAGGGTGATGTACATGCTACACAGTTTTGCAAGGGAAAGCACCGCGACACTGTTAGTGTAAAGATGAGGCAAACAGACCCGTGTGTTTTCTTTAGAAGACCAGTCATGCTTCCAGCAGTGAGAAGAAAGAATAATTACAGATGTGGATTCACAGTTTAACCTTGTGACCATATCTATCACTGCTAATGCAGTGTGCACAAAAACAAGAGTGGCATCGAGGAGGAACTGGAGAAACTGAATCTATAGGGCACAGCAAACACCTTTGTCTCCATGTTGTCCTATAAGGCAATGCTACTCATTACAATTCAAAATCAAAGGTCGAGTCAAAGGAAGTGGAAAAGACTGAAAAATAGACTGGTCTGTCAAACATCAGTTTTACGAAGACATGCCACTGCTAAAAACAGCAGCAAACAACTCCAACCTGATAACAAGATAACATGGAGGTACCTTCCAAAGGGTCATAAAGCAGTTTATTGATATTTAACGAGACAGTAAGCAACGGATTCATAAAAACAATCACAAGTCCTTTTAATAACCGTCCTTTGATTGTTAAATGAAATGACGATTAGTGAACTGGATTGTACTCTTTGCCAAGGCTTCACAACCCAGCGCACTCTGTGTACAGTCTGCAGCTGACGAAGCCCTGTGACTGGGAGTCTTTCAGGGCTGGTAATGCTGGTGTATGAAGATAAGCACGTCATCTTTGGACAGTTTCTCAGGGTCCACTCTGGTCTGAGAATCATGAACTATAACCCCATCCACCCAGGCCCAGAAGAGCCGCTCGGAGTGGCATACGCTGCAAGGAAAAGAATTTGTCAATATTTTCCATGAAATAGTGAAACAGCTTAAATGCTGTTTAACACGTTTCCTGTGTTCTATTGTGAATAAAATATGAGCTAATGAGTAGGGCTGTGTGATATGACCAAAACCTAATTTCACGATAGAAGACATTTATCGTCCCGACAACGATATATATCACAAAAATTTTACATTTTCAGCTAATTCTGTGAATCTCGGGCAACTCGACTTGTGTGAAGTGTTTTCAGCTGGGCGTCGTGTACCTGGAGTCGAGTGTTACATAAGTTGAAACGGCCGCAATTTTCTTTGTGAGTATTTATTCCACGGCGTGCTTCGGGGAAAAGCCTGTTCTAAGGTTTATTTTTTAGCACCCGACAGCTGTTTTTGGCCGCTCATCTGTCACGTGATTCAGTTTATTTTGAAAAATCTCAACAGGATCTTCAGCTTTACTGTGAAAGATTTATGTGGAAAATAAACAAGCGGACGGCGGAGCCACACGATCATTGTTGCTACTGACAACGCATAAAAACAGTCGCTTGTCCGTCCGTAGTGTGGTTATTACTAAATGTGGTTACTAAATATAAGAGAAAGAGAGAACTTTAAGAAATTCTACAGTGACCATCAAAACAATAAAAAAATATTGCCATAAACAGTTTATTTTGCGACACCACAAAACAAACGATAGCGTAAAATGAAACGATAGACTTTTTTTTTATCGTCATCCGATATATATCGTTATATCTAGCAGCCCTACTAATGAGAATATTTACATTAACTTATTATTTTTATTTTAAAAAGCATATGAACTTTTTCAGATGTGAATCTCTGGAATAAACAGAGAAATTAAGAGGACGCTACATACTGGAAAGGAGCAGCAGAGTTCGGTGGCATTGCATAGGTCGACTCCTTGGTTGTTTTATTATAAAAGAACTTCATCTTGGAGTTTTTGCTGTACGCCATCGTCCACGGCTCTGAATGGTGGAGGAGAAAAGAAATCCCGCATTTATTTACTTACTAATAAATAAATAAAGACATTTTGCTTGCAGCATTGTTTGCGCTCGCAGTGAAAACAAATCACAACATACAGACCATTGACAGTCTTGATGATGTAGAGGCCCGTGGGAAGGAAGTGTCTGTCATCTCTGCCTGTGTAGGACAGACGCGGGACACCTCCTGAGCTCTTTGTCACTTTCATCTCTAGTCTGGGTGGGGAAGGAAATGACAAGTTTTTCTGACAAGCGCCATAAAAGGAGCCTTGATCTTGAAAAATAGGACAAATCTAAGAAGCTGCAGTAGTAAATATATACGGCAGCTACTCAGAGGGTTCTCTTCCCATACCTGACAAAGATTTTCTCCATTTCTTCCAGCCTGTAAACTTCCTTCACTCTGGGGGGAAAAAAGATGATGCTTTGTAATCTTTGTAATTTACCAAACTGCAAGTAAGATTTCTTTCACAATTTTGCTCAGCATTCGATCACAACTACCACAGCAGTACTTGTAAGCAGTATTTTTAAGTAGGGCTGCTCGATTATGGCAAAAATGATAATCACGATTATTTTCACTGAAATTGAGATCTCGATTATTTGACGATATTTATTTAACAATAACAATGTATGGAATAATGACTTTAAAGATTGTCAAAAAAATAATATAAAATAGTGTGCAAATACTGATAACAGTGCAAATGTTTGCAATATAAAAAATAAATGAAAAATGTAAACATCTATGTTTAGTGAACTTTGCAGTGTTGCTCTGTGGTGCAGCTACGACACTGTAGCAAAGTTTACACACTATGTCTACTTGATCCACGTCTGACTCCGCGAACCCATAATGTTTCCACACCACTGAAGTTTTTTTTACCTCTCTTTTCAACCAAGAGCAGTCACTCTCCTCTCCAAATAACTTCTGCTTAGCTTTCCGAGCTTCCCTCGGGTCCTCTTAATCAGCGGTCCCCAACCCCCGGGCGTCGGACCGGTCCGTGAGTCGTTTGGTACCGGGCCGCGAGAGTTGAGGCTCAGGTGTGAAATGTATAGTTTTCAGGGTTTTTATCGGTTTTCAGCGTTATTTTGTTATTATTTTTATTATTTTTATTGTTTACTCGGTTTTCCTTGGTCTTTTCACGTGTGTTATGAATAAATTTTCTTTTTTTTGGTACCAGTACTAGTTTTATTTTGTTGTATTTATCTGCGACACCTTAAAGGCCGGTCCGTGAAAATATTGTCGGGCATAAAAAGGTCGGTGGCGCAAAAAAGGTTGGAGACCACTGCTCTTAATTGTTGTGACACGTGTTTGAAATGCAGAGAGGTGCGCTCGATTTGCCACACGGAGCAGCGCGAGAGTAAAGCACGAGGGAGGGGCTAATAATCGGCTCAGTCATTTTTAATGATCGTTGAAAGCCCAGATCGTAATCGAGATTAAAATTCGATTAATTGAGCAGCCCTATTTTTAAGTATATAATACTTAAAAATGTGAGATTGCATAAACTAATATTTAGTTAGTAAGAAAATAAAATTAAAAGAAGGTAGATGGGAGTACCTGATGGGGTTCATGTCTGGTCTGCTGGGTTTAGCCACCGCCTTCACAAACTTGTCAGCCATCTGGATCCTGGAAACATAACAAACATCATTTAGCAGATACAACGAAGATTATCTGAAACTATTACAATATAAAACTGAATATACAGGGAATTTTTAAGCTAGTGGATAAAAATGTCTCACCGCTGGTTGAAGTGCTGATCTCTTACATCAGTGCCGTTCAGTATTAGTACATCCATGACATGAACTGCGTTGATTCTGCGCTGAGCTTTGCCCTGAGGACCGAAGGGAGAGCGTAACACAGCTCAGAAAGCATCCTACTCAGCTGCACATAAACCGCAATGCAAGTCACGCATTCTGATTGAGGCTAGCTGTAAAAGGTCTATAACTTAAAAAATGTTTAAACAGAAAATTTGAGTCCAAGAGGATCAGAATAATAAGTGATAAGAAAACCTGAGTCTGTCACAGAGTTTTAGTTCATTCTCTCACCTCGCCCTTTAGTTCTTGGACAATCTCTACACTTAGAAGTGTATCTCTTGGCAGCTCCAGCTTGAAATTCTCCATTTTCCTCCAGCGCACAGGCATTTTCCCATCCCAGGTGTAAATCTGAGACTTCTGCAAAAGTCATCGAAAACCAGGTCTGATCAAAGTCGCGCAGACGGTAAAGTCTCTGGGGTAGTTACAGTGTTCAATCAAAACAAAGAGCAAACACAACAAAATTTATGACGCTGCTGGGTCTTTGTACGCCGACAAAACAGCTCAAATATGCACAATGAAGGTCTCATGGTCTCCAGCTATAATAGAGATCCTTTCAAGTCTCCTTCAGGTTTTGAGCTGCAGTGAATCAAACTCATTCTGGCACATCCATCAAACCCCGTCTCAATATGCGACATGACAGTTTCCTCCTCCATCCAACACATTAACTACCAGGAATTCATTGCTGACCTTTATCCAGGCCTTATTTTTAATAATAATATTACATGTTTCCGTCATTACTTCCGCCAACAAGGTGTTTTTGGTAGTGTTTGTGCGAGTGTGTCATTCTTTCTGCCTGTAAACATAATATCTCCAAAGGTTTTCAAGTAATGCTGATAAAACTGTAGGAGTGTAGAGTGAGGTCGTGTTAACAATGTCTTAAAATTTAGCTTACATCCAGCAAGGTCTTCAAGGTCATCTTAACCATTTATTGGAACTAACAAAAAGCCTTATGAGTTACAAACTATGGTTCTTACAAGTGTTGTGTGTGTTGACAACATAAAGAAAATACAAAACTATTCCCTTAGCACTAAATACAGCCCACAGATGGAGCTGCCTTGGTGGAGGTTTGAGGTCTTGGAGTGCTTCTTGTTATGTTTTGTTTTCCGTGTCACACAAACCACATTTTTTCATCCAACTCACCCCCAGTGCTAGAAGAAAGATCTGCTCTCCACCTCCCACAATGCACCTGTAGTCCAGGACATGGCGCAACTTTTCGAGTGTGGTGGAGTTGAGAGGAGTCGGCTTACACTGGAACGACTCCACATCTGAGCTCTGATATGAAGCAGAAAAAGAGAAGAAAGTGAGACACATTCAGAAGTTTAATGAGCCTATTTATAACACTGTTTCATATGAAAAAATCATTTGTCTTTTAATTATTAATTTGTTTCTACGGTCTGTATGGCAGAGCTCATTTATCAGCGCTGTACAGTACCCAGTAGGATTTGATTTAAACCCAAATTTATTAACTGACCTTAATCAGCTCATAGAATTTTGACTTTGGGTCTGACGAAGTAGGAGCGACTCTGGCCTTGTCTGGGACCTAAAAATTGACATAAATAAACATAAAGTGCATAAAAAAACTTTTTTTAAGTCATTCTTTCAAAATTCTCTTTCAGTTTGGTATGTATATCGGCTTCTGTACTCACTCCCCAGAGCTTCAAACACTCCTTCCTGATGTCAGCTTGCCTTGTCTCTGAGAGATTCCTAAGGACAGTATAACCCAGTCAGTTTCCAGACAAAAACACCATGTCAAACACGTGGTTATAGTGCAGCAAAGATAAATGTTTAACAGTGTTTACTCACGAGTCTACAACAAAAGCGTGGATCTTAGCCAAGGCCTTGATCTGGACTGCACAAAGGCTAAAGAGACAATTAAACACAATCTTTGTCAGTCACTGTGTTTGATAAGCAGTGATTGAAGGCTTTGTGGATACTGAGTGTTTCTACCTCTCATTGGAGTTGACCATAAACTGGTAGAAGTCAGTGTCATCCTTGATGATACTCAGCGGAACCACCTCTGTAACGTCTCTGTCCGTGTTCCTCAGCTGGTTCAGCTTCAGGTTGACTCTGAACATGTATTCCCTGACTGCGTCTGACCCGGGTTTCAGGCCACGGCACACAATGTACCTGTGGATGACAATGTGAGAAGAGATCTGTAACCTCATTTACATAAACCCCCTCATAAATCCTACATTGGATCTATAGATCATCCTACTTTCCCTGCAGTGAGTTGAGAGATTTCATCTGCAGCAGTTTAGACTTGCAGCACAATTTACCCTGGCGAGCTATCCCTATGAGCCCATCTTGGTGAATGGGATGCCACAAAAGCTTCTGAAGTGTAGCGTGTAGGTGGCAGAAAATGTAGCTATTTTACAAACACACTCTCATTGTATTCTCACATGTACAAAGACACATTATAACATGGGCTCACCTCTCAGAGTTTGCAGGCCTGCTGGTGACAGGTTTGAAGAGCGAGATCCTCTCGAAGCAGAGGTAGAGCAGGTACACCAAACCCACGCTGAAGGGAGTGAAGAGGTCAAAAGTCTTACAGACAAAATGCCCACCTAGGGGAGAGAAAGTGAGACTTAAGCTGTGTCCAAAGTCATAGGCTGCATCCTCCTGAGGACCTGTCCTTCGCGGTCTACGTGAGCCGGGTCCTTCGAAGACAGAGAAGGCTGGAAGTGCGAGGCTGTGAAATGGGACGGTTTAGCCTTCAGATTTGCGTCACCACTGTTTCGGTGGAGTTTAATAAACTCGGCCGTCTGTTCCTTGCTATCTAAAATAAAACAGCTGGCGGAGGAACCTACCCGAGGGATTAATAAAGTTATTTAATCTAATCTAATCTAATAACTTTGATCTCAGACAAACCGATTTACTCAGGAACAAATAAAACACTGAAAAAAGCCCAACAATAACATTTTTAAGTTATCCAAGCGACTTATATATCATGTTTAGCCTGAGTAGCGAAAGACCGCGGGGGCCTGAAAACAATGAAACCGGGAGTCTGCTCTTCTCGCAGGCTCGAGTGACCATTGAACCCCCCGGCTAGCTATCGAGCGGTTCGGGTAACAGACGTCTCCGAAAACGTTCCAGTACTTTTGCAAATATGTGATGTCTTGATAAACCAAGCAGATATTTGAAGTTTACATAGCTACTTTCTCGCCTGAAAATATCTTAAAAGTATATTTTGTGACCCAGAAAGATTAAAACTTAGTAGCGGCAGCCCTTGTTCGAAACTGGAATTGGCTGGGCTGTGCTATGAATTCTGGGATATGGTGGGCCACAAAGGATACACCCGACCCATCCTTCAAATCTGGGGAAAAGGAGGACGCATTTGTTGGCCGGACGCGAAGACAGCCTTCTTCGTGTCGCTGTGACGTAACTGGTCTACAACTGCGGCCTCAGGACGATGCAGCCTACATTTTGGTACACAGCTATAATGTGGGTTATAAACATACTGCACATGTGCACTGTACTGTGACAGGTGGTTAAAGAGAACGTTTAGGAACACTAGTGAGTGTGTTAATTTACAAGCTTTTAAAGAGACATGCATACCCGTCCTGAGTGTAGAAATTGCAGTGAGGAATTGACAAAGCAGCAGCTGTTTGCTCAGGATCTCCTGGAGGTTCTCTTGGCCTTCCACGGAGAAGCCCTGGGAAAAAACAGAGACCATACTGAAACTGATCGAAACATTAAGCCACAGGAACCTTTTGTGAAGTTTGTCCACCTTTATTTTATCTTCATATCCTACAAATACTAGTCTTACCCCATCTGCCATGAGGAAATGAAGCCCTCTCCTCTCCGTGCTCTCCATGACAAAGTTTCGGAAGGCAGTCACATTTTCAGGCCGAGTGATGTCACCGTCACCCTCGACGCCTCCCTCACCTGGGATGCAGAGAGGTGGCGATTTCACTGAATCGTTCATCACTGGAAACACAAAGGCGTGTCTCTTGTCCCCTGGGTGTGACGTGCGGGTTTTGTAAACGTACCATAATAAGGCTCGAACAGCTCGCTCGGTGCTGCATAAAAATCTTCCAGCTTGAAGTCGCAGGGTCCTTTCAGCGTCATGCCAAAGCCCTTGGCATGCCAGCGTCTTCTCCACAGCACATATTCTGAAAAGCCTCCAGGTCCTGCGCACACATCACCAAAGTAAAGAAGCTCGCCCTCGCGGTCCTTCGTCAGAGGTCTCTGCATAATGAGACAGAAGATTTATGACACCATCTGTTTATATGGAACTTTGTGCTGTGAAACAACTAAAAAAGTTCAGTATTAATCAGCTGACCCACTCACCCCTTGGGAATCCTTTGGGTTGGTGAACATATGGTCGAAACAGTAGTCCAAGTTGGCCATTTTCATAGCTGCTCTAAATACACAAAGCACATAATACAGCTCATCATTGTCTTTAAATGACTGCCAGGCCATAGAATAGGCCATACTGTGCAAAATTTAAAAAAATGTAAGAAGCAACCTAAATTAATACTCATAGCAGCAAACTACTATTAAAAAAGGAAATGACTTATATATTATTGACACTGGCTACTCACCCTGCCTGTGTTTTACTACCGAAAGACTGACCTGTTGAGAAAGATACCGCCTCTAATAGTCTCATAAGGGTTGGAGCGTGTCCGCGCTCTCCTCATCTCCTCGCCCTCCAGGTCATCAAAAATTGACTAAACATCACAGAGGCGCAGTGATTACACAGCTGAGAAATATGTAAACTTGTGTTATCTATGACCCTTCCATCATTTTTTTCTGGTGTACACTTGCCACAATTTAAATACCTTGTGGGAATAAATTTAACGGAAGCAAATTGTTGATGTAACTCACTTTGCATCGTAGAAGAGTGTGCAAAAGATCTTCTGTGCAAAACTCAGTCTCATCCTCAATTTTAAGTTTTCTCTGTCCAGAGGGAAAATCAGGAATTATATAAATAGACTGCAAAAGCGACGCATGCATATCTGTAAGTGAGAATCTGAGTTTCTGGTTTTACCGGTCCCTGGATCATCCAGTCTCTAAGCTCATCAGCGTCTGGGATCTCTGTGGTGCATTCTGGGAACCAATCAACCTTCTCAACAGCACTGGGCTGTGCAGACAAACAGGAAAAGAGACAAAAGAGAGATCAGGTGACAGCGAATTGACCATTCACATATAATATTTCAAACCTAAAGATTAAAAAACACAAATGCCAAAAAGGACTACTGCCTACCTCGGGTTCATCGCGCCAGTCAACATTAAGTTCTCCCTGGAAACCCTGCAGCGTGAGACCCAGACCTCTTCTCCCTCGCTGAGTAGAAGCCTCCACAATCTCCTTGCGTCCTTGGTTAAACTTACCCAAACCCTCGCCCTCTCTGAAGCCCATTTTGGCCTGAAAGTGTAAGAAATAGCAAAAACACAAGTAAGTTAATAAAACTCTAAGGTCAAATTCTTTGTTGCTTGGAAATATTTTGAAAAGTTGAAAAAAAAAAAAACCCCACAAAATTTAAAATACATAGAAACTGTCAAACACCTCAGCTTAGAGAGGGTTTTGATACATTACCATGAGCTTCTGTGACACACTGTTGTACATAGCAAACTTGGAGGAGGCCTGCGAGGGGGCGTCATTGTCCTGGGTATCAAAGGATGATGATGATGATGATATGGAGGGCATCGAGAACCCGGGTCTTTGATCCTCCTGGTCACTAAGGGAGTCATTTTGACTAGAGTCTACACACACACACACACACACACACACACACACACACACACACACACACACACACACACACACGAATTATCCATCAAATGTAACAATCTTAGACCATCTTACGCATCTATAAAATACATTTAAAAGCTACAGCCTCATGTCCATTCCTGGTATACCACTGCACCTGGAAAGGACTCTCACTAGGTCAAAATTCTTCTTTGCAATGGCTGACCATATCTTCATTAATACACTTGTAAATGAGAACTGGCTCAATGGGGAGGAAGCACACTTATGATTAGCTCCTCTTACAGGAACAAATCATGCACTCATTTTTCCAATGTAGTTGATATTTTTATGAGATTTTGCTGGCTTGTTGAAACAGAATAATATAACTGAGTTGCTAGTGTGTTGGAAATGTAAATTTTCTAGACTTGCAATTTCCCCCTCCTCCTGCTGAAGACAACACCTGTGGGATCCTGGAGAGGCAGTCAGCTATGCAGTTCTGTTTTACACACTTGTAGAGATTGTCAAAGGGGTTGCACAGCCAGGAAGCACCTTGTTATCTTGGAGGGGGTATCCCTCATGTTCTTCAGCAATTATAGTGCTTGGTTGCCATTCTAGAGGATGAACTTTCTTCCCAACAAGTCACACTTAAGTCCAATTTCCACTTTATGCCAAGGCGTTCATTCTGCATCCTCAAAAACTTGCATGCATGCTTCCTGATTCAACCTGCAGCAGAGCTTCTCCAAAGCCCAGGTCACAGGCATCAGCCTGAGCAATGAATATCTGCTGTAACTCTTCAGTAGGGGTCTGAAAGGGCTCTTCACACTCCACTCCACACAATCCACTGAACCCTACCGGCCTGGTTCTTCTTTGTCAAGTTATAGAGTGTAGAGAATCTAGGAATGAACTTTCTATACCAAGCCACAGGTCCAAGTATCACTTGACTTTAGACATGACATGGCATCAACTTTTTCCACTTGAGAAAAAGTAACTCCTTTACTGAGGACAGAACCAGCATTTCCTCCAAACTGCCCTCTGCACCTCTCCAGCCTTTCTTCATATGCTGCCCTTGAGATCCACGTTGTAGAATGATATTATCTTGCGTGTGTTACTGGTGTAGCTTCTCCAGAAGTGGACTGAGACTAAATACGACCCGAGCAAGACCACCTGTGGCCAAATTTGAGCATACAGGGTCTAGCTGAACTAACGCTGGTTTTTCTAACATTTCTGGAGCCTCTGATTATGTTCCTCTAGCCCTGGTGATGTTCCCACACAATGTGGTGCTACTCTCCTGTATTAGATTTAACAGAATAAGAACAGGATATGGCAACTCAGGAATTGCTGCTACTTTCGAAAGCCATGGTAAAGTATGTACTTCATGTGCTTGCAGAGTTATACAGTGGGCAAATTCAAACTACATCTATGTACACACACAGTGGGCACTGTCTTCTACATCCCACAGTTCTTTAGGAACGGATTTGGGATACAAAGTCCAGTTTATCAGTATGTTTACTAAAAGTGACAGAGAGTGTGTCTTGGGAAGTAAATATTACAGGATTTTAAACAGAGTACACTTTTTTGTGTGTTTGTTTTTTACCAAGCAGAAGGGTTTAATATAGTCTACTACAGTTTGCTGAACCACCACCTACCCCAAACTTACCCTGTGTTGGTCTGAGAAGGCCAGCATAGCAGTTAACCCTTGGTCCCTTGTGACAAATCAAGTAGGCATCAACCAGGTCAGCAGCCTCCTTAGCAGTCTTTGGGTTGTGTCTTTTGACCCAAGCCTTCACCTTTGGGAACAGCACTTTAAGATACTGCTCAAGGACCATCTTCTCCATAATGTCTTCTTTTGTGCAGGTGTCATAAGCCACCCACTTGCAAAACAAATGCTTCAGATGTGCATATAATTCTTGGGGGGATTCTTTAGCAGGTGTCTTGTAAGATCGGAACTTCTGGCGGTGAGCATTTCTGTTGATCTCATACGTTTTCAGGATAACAGTCTTCAGCAGGTAATAGTCTTTCGTGTGTGCTGGGTCCATGGCCAGAACAGCGGTTAACGCCTTCCCTGTCAGCAGTGGAATTAGTCGGACAGCCCACTGTTGCCGTGGCCAGTTATAGACCTCTGCCAGTCTTTCAAAGGTGGAAAGGTAATGTTCAATGTTGTCTGACTCTTCTAACCTTTGTAACGTGGGTTCTCCGGCTGGAACTCGTGGTGGCTGACCGGCTCTGATGGCTTCAAGGTCCATTTGAAGCTGCATGTCCTGACGCGACAGTACGCCCAGTTTCTCCTCCTGCTTGGCAGCCTTCTTTTCCTGTCTTTTATCTCTCTCCATTTGAATTTGTATGAATGTCTTATTCGCCTTGGCCAAAGAGGCCAGATTAGGCTCAGCAGACATACTGGAGCTAACTTCAAACTGAAAGTCAGCTTCCCCAGAGTCTGCAGTGGCACCTTCCTCCACATAATCATCTGTATGCTGCTGCTGCTGCTGTGGCAGGGGCTTTTTGAGAGGCATCCTTAGTTTAGAATTTCAGAGCACATATAAAATAAAACTGGTTGGGCAGTTGAAGGCAGGAATGATCTTCGCCTGGTTTAATGATTTAGTTAACAATAGAAACTGAGATACTAGTGTGCTGTTGGCCCATGTATAACCAAAAATCTCTAGTAGGTGCTTCAGTTTTAACTATAGTAAGAAAAGCTCAGGTTTGTACCTAAATATAAGACTATTTTCTTTTGTTGTCTTTGTTTGTTCGTTTTAATTATCTACCTTGACGGGATAGTCTTGACTCGTCATCTGAACTGCTGTCATCACGATGCCTCTTTGTCCCATGAAGTGATGCAAAAGACACATCGGCTCGTCTCTTCATTACGGCTGAAAAAGAGCCAAAAAGATAACAGTAAAAAACTAAGAATAACAACATACAGATTATAACACAGAAAACAAAGATATGTGATGGGAATAAAGCAACTGCTACAACTACAATGACTAAAGCACAAGTTCATATCAACTAAAATGCAAGGCACATGATGCAAACATGTATGAGACGGACTCATATTTTATGAACTCTTTACTAATGATTTAATTTAGTGACTGATGAATGGATTAAAAACAAACATTTGGTCAAACAAGCTCTTACAGGACAAAATTAATATTTATACAGGACTTTGCAAAAAATTTTAAGACACATCCATTTCTTCATATTTTGCTAACGAACAGCCAGACTTTCTTTCCTTTATTTTTAATTGTGGAAACTGGACACAAGGAGGACAAAAAAAAGAAATAGCAGACCTAAAAAAACTATCTACAGCACATGACATGCCCTGAGAGATGCATCAGCCCTTCAGTTGACAAATTTCCCACATGTGGGACTGATAAAGGTTATCTTATCTACTGTTCACTTAAGTCTCATCAGAAACGGTTTCAGTGGAAGTTTGGCTGTCAAGAAGCCATACAAAAACTTTTGTTTCGAAATGTCGACAGTATGAAGTGAGGTCTGGAGAGAGGTACAACAGTGAGTGTCTACAGACATCTGTAAGACATGGTGGAGGCTTTTCATGTTCTGGGCTGCATTTCAACAAGTGGTGTTGGAGATCTAATTTAAGTTAATGTCAGAGTCTGATCCACCACGCAATACCATCTCAAACACATCTGGCAACAGCTTCATTTATTTTTTAGCATGACAATGATCTCAAACGCAATGCCAATTCAGTAAAAGCGCACACTAAAGCACTATCAGTCATGGATTGGCCTCCCCAAGGCCCAGACCTCAACATTGCTCAAGCAGTCTGGGATCATCTTGATAAAAAACAGAACAAAAGGCAGCCAACAACCAAAGAAGAGCTATGGATGTCCTTCAAAAAAGCCCTGGAGAACTATTCCTGAAGGCTATTTAAAGAAACTACAAGAAAGCTTGCCATGGAGAGTTCAAGGCTATGTTGAGAGTAAAGGTGATCATATTAATTATTCATTTTCTTGAATTTTACAAACCATTGCTATGCCTTTTAAACTGTATTTCCATTTATGTTCGCAGATGTTTTACCCCATTTCTCTAGCAAAATATAAAGAAATGAGAGACGGCTCAAGACTAGTGGCTTAGTAATTCTCAATGATTTCACTAAAAAATTAAGAATCTATATCCAAGTTTATCACTTTGATATAGAATAAGTTGATGATTTCATTATCACTTTAATTAAAATATTAATTAAAATATTCATACCCGCCAATTTTTGTATTATGGTTAAGATGTCGCTTTAGGCTGTCAAAACAATTTTTAAAAAAGCTGAGGATAAAAACAAACTTTTGCTGTAACCCTTAAATGTTTTATAAAATATGAATGCTCAATATGAAGACAACAAAAAGAAAAAAACGCGCAAAGTTAGTGTTGTGTATTTCCTGTTATGATAGCTGATATAAGGCACGGCTAAACATCAATTAAGAATATAATAAGGAGGTCAAATTATTTAGTTACATTGAAAATTAGCATAAACAGAACAGAGTTAACGTTACAGGAAACCCGAGGAGTACCTGTTAGCCTGCGTTACCAGGACTGGACATAAAACGTTAAATCTTCAAAGGTGAGAGAGAAAAAAAAACTTCAAATATGACCCGTTATCTACTGCTTTCGCTGCAGGTGTCTTGCAGACGGACCCATGTCGATTTAAAAAGTATATTTGGTCAGCTAACGTGAACAGACTTGGCAGGTCTACTGGGTGTTTTCGGTGAGTTCAGCTGAAACGAAACTGCGCAGCCACAGCAGCTTTGGTCGTTAGCTAGCTCCGTTAGCCGGTTCGTTTTTACCAGCTCGGAGGGAAAACTTCACTCCTCTGTTGTAACACAGCATCGACAGAACGTAACATCCGTATATGCTTCGGGCTTTCCCAGTTACAGTTTATTTATATGGAGAATTTGTAGTGACTATACGGTTTCGAAGTTTACATTAGCCCGCGTTGTTTTTGGAGCCTTCGTGGGTCCTTCTTTACCTGAGGACGCGCAATAATGATGCGTAAAGACGTCGTCTTCTTCTTCTTCTTCTTCTTCTTCTTCTTCTTCTTCTGAGGCAGACAGACTAGACTGGAGTGTTGCTGCCCTCTCCTGTTTGTTTTTTGTTTTAAATTTTATTTCTCTTTACAATTAAACATATTTTAAAGATTTTCCGACAAATAATCTGAGTATGTTAGCAAAAAAAAAAAAAAAATGCTCATAAATGTGAACAGATCAAGCCCCACATCAGTGGATGGAGGAATGATTATTATTATTATTATTATTATTATTATTATTTTATTTTATTTTTTTTAGATCTCAGTGCTATATGATGGACAAAAAATGCCCTGAATTATTTTCTTAATGAACTTACATATGCTTCTTTTGTAACTGAAAAAGGCCTGTTTTTTTGCATATTGTATTTGTGTGTGTTAAATTAAAATTTTTTAAAAAAAACACACACATTTTGACGCTTCCTCGTCTGATCTCATTTATTGGCCATATATCACTGTTTCTCAGGAGCCACTCTCACCCTTGCTAGGGACTTGTTTACCCAGTTCAACCCACTCCTAAGCCCATAATGTCCAATAATCTTTATGTACTTCTCGGGTTCTCAGGTACCCACCTAAAACCAGCCTCACAACTTTCCTGAATAACAGATTATTGATAGACTTTATATGGATTTCTCTTACAGTGGTTCAGTCTGCTGCAGAATCATATGACTCGCTTGTGTGCCTGCTTATACTAAGGTCAACATCCTGGCTTTAGGCAGCTTGAAGTCACATTCAAGGAATCTGTATTTATCCGTGCCTAATAATAGCGAAGGCAAATTTACATAAAACTTCAAATGCATTGTTTTTGTGTGATTAAGTGATTAGAGGTTCCTTTAATCACACTTGCATGTCTATAAGATTGAGCTAATCTGTTCCTGGCATGTGACTCAAGACATCCTGAGCTGTTCTCCCTTCAAGACAAATATTAGACTTTTCCTGGTTGCACTTTGTAATCATTTGCAAAAAAAAAGTATCTTGTATACTTTCCTGTGAGAAAGAAAGGCACTCAGGAACAAGTGAACATAACCTTTGTGGCTCCAGACAGTCTGCACACGGAGTGAAAATAATTTTACTTCCATAGGCTAAATTTATATTCCCTTTGGTGTACTTTTAAAATCCGAGCACTGAGCAAAGCACTGTGGATATTGGAGAGTTATTAAGTTTCCACATTCTTCATTCTGTGATGCAGCTTGTCAGTCACATGCTACCACCGATGAGTCTGTGAAATCCTTCTTGGAAGCAACTGTCAAATCCTCACTTTCGTGACACCAAAACAGTCCTGCTTCCTTACAGTTTTTATTTTCCAATTTTTGAACTGCAGGACAATAACACTGTCACCATTATTACATAGCAGGCCTGACTCCTACTGAACAGTGAAGATGGCTTTTTCCATAGTAAGGCATGTTTATTGCTAGAACACAAATCTATTGATTCTGCCTCACCCCATCAGCTGGAAAGTAGCAGCCAGGCATTGCTAATTAAATGCACTTGATTAATTGATCATCAGCAAGTGTCAACACCTCTATAAAAGCAGATGTTTGGCAGTTGGTTGCTGGTCTGGACCATTCAGGCACGTGTCCCACCAAATTCACCCCAAGGTTAGACCATGCAATGCTCAGAGAACCTGAAAAAACCCCAAGAGCTACATCTCAAACTCTACAGGCCTCAGTTTGCATGTTAAATGTTAAAGTTCAATTAGGAAAAGACTGAACAAGTATGGTTAGTTTGGAAGAGTGAAGACAAATAAAACAGTAGCGCACATTATTATTCTTTACATGCCTATTTATAGTTACTTACCTAAACAGAAACTTTAGTTTTAGTTGCCAAAGTGTCCAGTGTCCCAGCTCAAATTTTGGGGAATAAAAACATGAATTCAATTTGTTTTTTGACAAAATTTAAACATAGTTTAAGGAGGCTTTTAGAGAGACTTAAAAATGATTTGCTGTCTTATTTTTATGGCTGGTCGTCTTATAAATTTGTTAAGCACTGTATTCTACCAAAGGGTGATATAATATATTGTTATTTAGAAATATTTTGAATAATATGTTCTCATTCAGAAACTGATGTTTCTGTGTGCAAAATGTTTCCGCATCCTTGACAGAGCAGATTTCCATTGATAAACAAAATGCTTTCAATGGGCAGCAGATCTAGACTGCAGACATCCCATGCTGCTTTGTCATCGGTTGATTGAACGTTTCGGTGGCCGCTGGACTTGGCACACCGCTCACAAGTATAATAATAATTCACTGCACCTCCAATAGCTCTGCTAATCCATCAGTGACACAAATGCACAACCGCATGAAGACACAAGCACCGTCCAAAACCATGTGACCAGCTTACGCAATCAGGTCAAGGGTTTATATACTACCTACAGAGGCTGGACTCCTTCAGGGGAGATCATCACTGTGCAGGTGTGTGTCTGAGTGAGTGGGTGAGGTGTGTTTGCGTGTGTGTTTTTGGACACGGGGGAGAGTTGCTGTTGCTTCCACACTCAGGCTGGGGAAGAGAACCGAGGGCAAAGAGTCACATAACACTAAGAAGCAGAGGGATAACCAGTGAAACAGTTGCCTGGCTGAACGTCCTGAGGGAAACTCGCAGAGGGGTTTTGTAGTCTCACCTGTGAAGCATCAGCGAGAACAACAACAACAATGTTTTTTCGCATCCCTCGGCTGACCCCTGGATATATTAGATACCTCCAGGTACGTAAGATGCTTTGAGGTAATTTTCTTCTTTGGGTAGACATCAGGGGACATCTCCAGTGGCAGTGGAGGCAGTGTCTCCAACAACAAACAACTGTTGAGCTCTGGAGCCGAGGCCCTACAAATTTAACTGCTTCAGTAAAAGAAAAACAAAAGGCTGTAGATTTTAAACGAAACCACGACAAATTTCACCTCAGTAATATTTCTTTTTGCAGCCATTTGAGCAAAGAATTTTCCATAACATAGGTAAGAATGAGGTTTCTGTTATTGCATTGCACTGGCCACCACCACAAATCCTTTTTGAAAATGATTCCACTAAGTCATCGCTGTGCTCAAAGTGCCAGGTTTAGTGTGTGTCATGGTCGGATTGAGGATAGAGGATTAGAGCAGCCTGTCTTAAATGGATTTGAGTCAGAGATTCCTTCGCTTCCTGGGGTCAGGTTAATGCCCTCTAATTAGATCTCTAGAAGCATGGCACGCAGCCCTGGAGGGTATATGGGACTGTATTGGTTTTAGAAACCTCCAGTATGGTTTGTGTCTGTTTTAAAAATGATTATTACTGTGTCTCAGTTCATCCCAGTTTATGTTCAGGAGCTTAACTCGTACTCCAATAAAACAGGATTGTGATTTGTGTAAACAGAACTTCATTTTTTATGAGCAATATAACAAAAGGCTGTACTCCTTTGCTAACTATTTATAGCTTTATCTCCTAAATAAGAAGAATATTCATGTTTTTAGCGCTGTGTAAGTCAATTTTTCAGACATCTAAAAATAGATTTAAATAAAAAACTGTTCATAATATAACGCTTGATCTCTCCATTTATAAAATAAAATAAACACATTTGGACACTCCTAGTTTTCACTGGATAGTGCCTGGCACACCAGTGTTGAGCTCAGAAAGTAACTGAATCTGTGTCTGACTTCAGGGCATGTGTTGGATTGGCACTAAATTCTGAGACCCCTCCAAAACCCCCTACAGAGGACTGAAACACCGGTGTCAGCTGTATGGGGTGCTTGAACAAATACTTAATATTCACAAAAGTGGAGATTCTAGCTCGGCTGTTCCCTTATGGTAAGACGATTGCTGGGCTGAAGCAGGTGCGCGACCAGGGCCATCTGTTCACTGATTCAACCGCAGCCAGAGCCAGGAGGATCACCGTCCCTGGCGATGATGGTGGTGCCCGGTGGTGGAGGTTGTCGCAGCTGCTGAGTGGTGGTGGTGACCCCTGCTCTCTCTTTCAGACCCAGGCAGCCCAGACTGTGGTGCAGAGCCGGGAGGGCCCTGCTACGCCATGCATGGCTTTCCTGCTGGGTCTCGTGGGTATCGGCATGTCCGGCTACAGCTCACGCCAACTCACACTGCACTACAAGCCCTCAAATCACCTCTTTAGATGAAATGGATGGAGAACACACAGACTTTTCTTTTTTCTTTTGGGAAATACGCTTATTAAATGTGGACTCCAGCAAATTTGTTTTTGTAGTTAAGAAACGGTCTAACACCTCTAAACCTCACAGTGATTTATACACTCTCCAGTTTTGTGAGGTTTAGGGATGTTGATGAATTTTGTTTCCAGGCTCTGCTGCTGGCTCAAAATTCACAATAAGCAGAAACAAGTGAAAATGATGGGATAAATAATAAATAAGGCTATTTCCCAAAAACTCAAACTACCGATTGAAGTGATGTTACCACATTGTATGTTTCTGTTCTGTATTTTTTCTTATGTGCATCCCTACTAATTATTCCCTTCATGTGGTTAAAGTTCAATATTTAATTTGTTATAATGTTGTGGTATTTGAGTTGACAAGATTGTTGCCTTAAGGCTCAGACAGTGCAGTTAAAAAGCAGAAAAACATATATTTTAAAAAATCCCTCTTACTTCAAGTACCGTGCTTTTTTTCCCCAACCTATATGCAGTAACACAGAGGCAGCTTTTGATGTTGATGTTGACGTTTGATGTTGATGTTGACGTTGTTGATGCTGCACTTGAGCCACAGTCCCAGCCCATGTTTGGTGCCTTACTGTGGGAGTATTCAGTCAGAGCTGGCCTTTGAAACCAGATTCACAGGCTAAAGCACTTAGCAAAATGCATCAGCGGTCTTCAAAGACACTAAATACAGCTTAGCCAAGCCTAAAGAAATCTCTTCCAAAATCCTCAATCTTTTAATCATTCCTTGCTTTATCTGTGACATTTTGGCAAACTCTGTGATGTAACACAGAGACCCCAGCTCCCTCTTCTTTCTGGAGGAGGAAAGTCAGCGTTGTGATGTCTTGGCCTGTTTGTGCTTCATGGATTTTTTGTGTAACAATGAGATCAAATTAGAAGCATATTTAAATCAGGGTAACTGAAGTCTGCTTTCACTCTCAATTCTTGTCGAGAGTTGACAGCGTGGGTTTCTGATATCTCTTTCCGCTCTATCGAAATGCCAGAGAAGTGAAGAAAATCTGCCTGCTCACAGTCGGCTGCTCAGAAGAGGACAAAGAAAAATGCTTTAACAGAAACATAAGAAATGTGAAGCCTTTGAGATGCGAGCAATGCTGTTTTGCACTTTTTTGTTGTGTGTACATATTTTGTATATAATCATGCACATATTGCATGCTGAATGAGATTAGTAGCCAATGACGTGGCGTGCTACCAGCCAGTGATGTGAGCTGGACTGGGGGACGTCTGGTTGGATTGACACACAGCACTGCTGTGTTGGTATCAGGCATAGGAACCAGGACAGCCACCCTGGGTACCACCTGGACAGACATGTGAATCCACCCGGATCTCTCCCATTTGCACCCCACTGTAAATCAAAGTGAATGTAGATGAATGACCACTACGGTCTCTTAACATAGGTAGACTCCTTTTCTGGGAGTGGGGGCGGGTATCTTCTGCGCACAGTAAATTTCAATGGAAAAAACACTTTGACAGCATATGAATGTATCGCCTACAGGGAATAAAACTGAGCAGTTAAACTGTAATTGTGAAGATGACTGTGTCATAATCACCTGGCTAAAGTAGTTTAGCGCGTGAACAGGTCACAGAGGTGGTGCAGTTATGCAGCAATCCCTCAAAGATCTTCTGTCTTTTTTTAGATAAGCTTATACGTAAAGGTGAGAGGCTTCTGAAATACAGATATAGATGAGCTTTGCAGTTCAAGAAGTGTGCTTATTTATGTCTGTTAACCGCATGGCAAAGATTCAAATCTCCGTAGGGTGATTTTAAATAATGTGCTGTTGTTATGCTTTATTATTGCCGAAGCTTTACTCGTTTAGCTTTCTTGTTAGTGTTTGTGGACTAATGGCATAAAATGTCTCAAATACCGCTGATTATCTGAGTTTGTAATGAGAACTGTGTATGTTTAAGCCCATCATCATATCCTTTATTTATTTAACTAGGTCCTTTTGATGTCACAAAAGGCCAGAGGAGATTATTTGCATGCCACTAGAGTGCTTCTGTGTTATTATTATTATATTTTTTAATTTATAAGTAGTAAAACTGAGCTGTGGTGTCATGGATCATTAAGGTTTACCTGAAGCATTCTAAATACACAACTAAGCACCTCTGAAAATGCATTATTTTGTACTGTTCAGTGTATTCGTGTGTGCTAATAAATCAGTAGAACTCAACACAAGGTCTTTTTTGTGTATCCTGCAAATTTCAGAGTCCTGATCTGAAGAAAAACAACTTTCTGCTATGTAAATGAAAAGAAGGTAATGCTTTATGTGCTCACTAGATGTCAGCATACTTGTTTTTAGCCATTTTCTCAGGAGGCAACAAGTGCACAACCCGGACAATATGCGAGGAAAGGAAATGACCCATCATTTACACAAGCTGAGGGAACATTATCAGCAAAACAAATATTTGAAGGAATACTGGTATTTCATAAATTTCCACTGCAGTCTCACCTGGTTTGTCAATCACTTCAGTTCACAAAGTAGAGAAAATCCCCCGAGCATGTGCTTAAATCATATCTTGTGATTTAAACAGATATTTGTTTTGCTTTCTGCTTTTTTGGTTAGTTACTTTCTGCAGGGAAATAACATATTGTTCTCTAACAGCTGGAGATTCATGCTGTTTCAAATCAGCCAAAATTGACAAACACTTCAGAAAGTCACATTTCCATTGAACTGCTAACAAGTCGTGGTGAAGGCTGACCCACTTATAGATGTACGTGTGAGCTGCTTTGGGAACAAGCCCTGCTCTATGTCGGTAGGAGCCAGTCATGGTTGCAATTGTGCTACTTACAGGGAAAATGAGTGGAAATATACTGAGAACTTGTGATACTTGCAGTGATTAAAATGGGGTTTAACCACTTGTTGGCAACAGTCACACCAGTGTGGTGGCCACAGTGGGCACAGCTAAACACGCCTATTCTTCTGGGTTTTAAGAAAAACCTGTTTCCTCGGGGTGGAACATCAGGAAATCTTACTAATGAGCAAACATTAGAGAGGCAAGGTGGAGACAGTTTAGACATGTGCACAGGAGGATTAGTGGATATAATGGACAAAGGATGTTGAAGATGAAGCTGCCAGAAATGAGGAAAAGACCACAGAAGACCAAAGAGCGGATGCATGAATGCAGTGAAGGACAAGCAGAGGGTTGGTGTCACATACATGATCAGGTGAGAATGCAGCAAATGAACCACTGAGATGACCCCTAAAGGAAGCAGTCAAAAGAAGAAGAAGAGAAGAACATCTGGAATCGGGACAGAGAGACATTTTCTTAGTCTGCCTCATTCAAGTTCACAAAAACACACTCACACACACTCACACATACACACACAGAGGTCCTTTGTGTTTCAGAGCCGTCACCTCAGCAGGCTCTTGTTACGTCCCTTAAAGCCAACAACAAAGAGCTGAATGTCTTTTCTACCAGAGCGATGGATGAGAGGGGATCAGGGGCATATCCACAAAACCTGATAAGCCTGATACCGTTGGTGAGACTGTATGTGTTTGTAGGTATTTTCAGAGTTATTTCTCCCTTATAATCACCTAATACAAGCACATGTTAATGAAAAGAGGGAAATTGTAACAGGATGGCCTGACTTAATAATGTGCATTGTACAGCGGCACCTCCAGTGGGCTTTGTAACAAGAAACAGTCTGTCAATGTAGACAACAAAAAATTAAAGAGCCTCTGACCAACAGCAGGCCACAAGAAAAGCATACATTCCTCTCATACTGTATGTCCCTTTCTTATAGCTTATATCCTCTTCTTGAATCAGTTCCACACATTATTAAAGAAAAAAAGGTGGTTTTGCAAATTTGTGGTGCCAAAACGAGACCCACTAATGCCAGCAGTTATGCAAGGGCTTTCACAAGACATAACCAAACACCAGCACCAGCAGCATCAGCATGGAGAGATTCCTACACTTTAACTGTTGCTACTCATAGATATCTAATCTGTCTTTTCCCCTCAAATACACCAAGATAACTAGAATCAAAAATGTAGCTTTTCCAAATATTTTTATTACATACTTTCCTGTTTCTATTCTGACTTTAGAACTGTCAATTATGATTGGATTTTCATAGATGATTTATAGGCTGAAATGTAACTTTTCAGCAAATAGTTTCATACATCTGTGAAGAATAAAGAGGGAAATAAAGACTGTGGAATATGTCTGTGAAGGTTCTCAGTCATCCAGGTCATTGTAGTCAAAGGAGCTTGCAAAGAAAAGCGTCTGGACTTCTTTAAGTTGCTTGAAGACGTTTCACCTCTCATCCAAGAAGCTTCTTGGAACATATTGTGACTGTGGATTGTGGAACATATTTCTCACAGATTCCCATGTACACACAGAAGCATAAAGAGATTGATGTGAGAAAGCACTTTTCCTTTTTTAACCCTATGAATTTGTATGTTGTACTCACACGTTCTTTCTTCTTTTAAATACCTCATTAACAACAAAAGAGCTTTATTTTTTTTAAGTTATATTTTTGGCATTTAAAATAAAAAAAAGAACAAAATAAAATGCTTTCTGAGTTTTTTCATTCATTCGTTTCATTTGTTTGTTTAAACAGTAAATGAATGGAACTATTAAAAGGAATAAATTCCTAGAAAAATACTAAAAGGAACGTTTGCACATTTACTAAGTAAGAGAATAAATAGAACAATAAAATATGAATATTATTAAAATGCAGCTCATTATCTTTTCCACTGCACACCTACGCAAATACAGTCACGTGTTCCCAGATTCATTAATCAAAAGAGAAAGAAATTCAATCAATGATCTTTAATTCTGTAGAAAAGTGGGTTTTTTTGTCATGTTTTGTCCTTCCTGGGCTTATTTATAGACTTAAAGAGGAAACAGCAGCTTTGTGGGTGCGTGATTGTTCCCAAACACTAAGAGCGAGCTGTATATGCAAAGACACATCTAACCGGTGTTAGGCCTACACTTCAAAATTAACGAGGTGTGATCACGTAAATGTCTCCTCTCTTTGTGCTGAAGCAGTGAGTTACAAGTGTTTGATAACACTTATGTAGAAAATCCTCTGGCAGATATAACAGTACAGCTGAGCTACATCGCTACTGCCAAGTCATCTATCTTAGGGGAAATGCCCTCAGACATAAAGCACAATTTGTGCAATTGCCTCTGAGACCAGTGGAAACATGATCTATATTTACGTTTAAAATCCCAAATGCAGGATTGAAAAAGCATGCATTTTCCAAGCTCTGGCCCTGATGGTGTCCAAAATCCCAAAAACCTGCTAAACAGCTTTAAATCATGCTGTTTTACTGACTTACCCTCACGGTTTTGGTTTCTGACCTTTCCTTTTTTTTCTGTCTTCACCTTTCAGTGTTTTACATGCCCTTCATTGACAGTCCTTGAACACACAGGGTTTTTGTAAGGAAAGAGGGGGAGAAAAACTATAATGACTTTAATGTTTATTGGAATATACAGAAGGAATGGCTGCATTTGAGTAAGAATGGTCTATGTTTGAATTCTGAAACTTTACTGGATGCGTGAATGTACAACCTCATTTGGTATTTTGATGACGGTGATGGAGAGGGCTGCTGGGCTGAGATCTGATGATTGTTAAGGCCATGGCATAAATTCATGTAATATTCATCTTCATGAGATCATTCAGTGCCCCATAAATACAGGCAGCAACACACCCATCAGGGTTTCCTTTAATTTCTCGCCCATTGATACTTTTAGGCACATATTGCTTGATTTTTAAGAGTGTTTGGTGGTTTTACTCTTATCTAATGTTTAAATCAAACATATATATAATGTCCTGCAGTGTTCAGAGAGCAAACATTTGAGTTTAAGTCACTCTTTATGTGACAAAAGCACAGCTCAGCTCAGCAGATATTCTCTTAGGAACATCTTGGTGAGTTGGCCTGTGGACATACAGTAATTAAAGCTTTAATCTCTGTTCTTGGCTAACATGTTCTGCTGCAATGACCTGTGGATCTCATCAGATAGTTGCTGAGTCACAGTTAATCTCAGCCCGTCCCCTTCTGTTTGCTGAGCAACCACAGTGAGCATAAATACAGTGTAAAGACGATAAGGTGTTAAAAATAGCTAGTTTTCCAGCATTTATCAGACCGGGAAAATCTGAAAGATGATTTTAAAAGTTCTCTTTGCAACAACACACTGCTCAAGACAGGCTATAAGCAATCATCAGTAGTTACAAAGTAATGTACACACAGCAAAATAAACAAAATAAGTAAACCAAGAAAAAGAGTGAAAAGTAAAAAGATTCCCAAATATCAACCACAAAGCTAAGGTAACTTAAAACTTTAGGATAAGCAGCAGTCTGTAAGTAAATGGAGCAGCAAATGTGAAATTCAGTATGTGTTGTAGACACAAATAGTGCTTCATAGTGTATTGGGTTACACACCTTACAAGCAAAAGACCTATGGTTTGATCTCAGGAGCAGATGCAACTTTACAAACATGTTGTGGTGTCTCTCTTTTTAAGGGAGTATCTGAAAGTAGTAGATTTACGGATATTGACTGAGGGAATAACTCTAAGACCCCAAAAATTTTGTTGACGTATGTAGGACATTAAGGAAGATTGGAGCAGATGTAAAATTGCTTTGTGGAAATGAATATACAGGTGACTGTGTCACAGCGGGGATCGCCGGTGTGTTTATGGTGTGGACCTAAAAGCAGACAAGAGAGAGGCAGAACTGAATCCTTAATAAAAAAGCAAGCTGTTTATTTCAGGTTGATGTTAAAAAACAGAAAACAAGACAAGGTGTACTGGGACAAATCAAAACTAGAAACTAAGCTGGGAGCAGCTAAGCTAACTATGAAAACTAACACGTGAGACAGGAACATGGAACTGAACAGGAACATGCAAAACATGAACGTGAAGAATCAAAAACATGAGCATGAACCTGAGCAGTAGTAAGAAAAAACAGCCAAAAAACTCTGTGACCGGACATGACTCGCCACGAAGACAACAGACAACCCAACAAAGAACAGAGGAAGACAGAAGACCTAAATGCACAGAAGGATACTGAGGGAAGTGGAAACCCCTGGGGGACACAGCTGACACAAATGATCATGATGTCACAGGGAAAAGTAAAACTAAACACACTGAACATGGAAACACCAGAACTTTCAAAATAAAACAGAAAAAAAATGGAGCGACATGAACTGGGACACGCAAGCTTGATACAAGAGGGAGCGAGAGAGGGACGCAGAGGAGAGACAGAGAGGGACACAGAGGAGAGAGACACAAGGGGAACTTACATAGAAGAGGAGATAACACATGACAAACAGAAAAAGACTCAGGAAAAAGGAGACATAGGTGAAACATAAAGTAGACTAAAACTCAACTAAATCCAAGCTGATAATAACCACACAAGAACTTAACATATTTCCAATATATGAATGTAAAATGTAAAATAAACTCAAAACTCTGGGTTGCAGACCCAGCCCTTGATAGACTGAGTCTAAAAGAAGGACTAGCATAACTCAAGCGTAAAATAGGCGGTAACCGTTAAATGCTTTAAGATTTGTGATGAATGAATCAGTGCTCAGGAGATAGCGTAGCAGCATAACCCTGCACTAATTCAAAAGTGGTAGCAAAAAATCTCCTACCTGCCTCAAATTAAAGGAAGTATTTGCTTTAATTACAAAGTTTTAAAACAGAAAACCCAGACTCCAACTTTACTTTTTTTTTTAAACCAGTTGCTGTCTGTGAGTCATAAAATTGACACTTACCAATTATAACTCCACACTATTTGTTGTGGGAAACTAACTCAGTCTTAGAGCCTGGTGCACAGTGATACATTAAAAAAAAGAAACATTGCATTCTTGACATTCCAGTAGGAGAGGTCCAAGGACGGATCCCTGTGGCACACCCCCATCAAATAATTTTCAAGCTATCACACATTTCTTCTCTGATATGTTGTGGTTTTTTTCCCCTTTAACATTGCATAACCCACAGCCTTTTTTTGCTATTTAATATTTTTCTCCTTCTTTCAGCTGCTCCCTTTTAGGGTTTTGCAGCAGTGGATCATCCATTGCACCCTATCCCTTGTGTCCTCTTCTGTCCCATCAACCCTCTGTATGTCCTCCTTCACCACATCCATCTGCGGTCATCCTCCCCTCCTCCTGGCTGATTCATCGTGAAAATCTCTCAATGAGTATGAATGACTACAATAACAGTTTTGGTTTGTTACTTAAATGCTATTAAAAATCAGGAAACTTCAGATTATCAGTATTTTCCTTTTCTTTGTTTAAAGTAAACCCAGAATGTTGAATTTTGACCACATGATGGTAGCAGAAATAAGTTGCAAAGATGACACTGGCATATTTATTTAAGTCAACTAAGTTTAAGTGTTGCTTATTTAATGATTAAGCATTATGACAGCATTGTTGTTCATTTCATGTTTCTATTCTCTGCCAGTTCCTGAGAGAAAAGTTCAGCTCTTTAACTGCAAAATTCTGCATTACACTCACTTAATAGTTGCTGACTTTGTCTATGTGTCATCCTCTGCTGGAAAGAGAGCATGTAATTCACTTTTAAAGCTTTTCCTCTTTGTTGAAGCCAAAATGATAGAGTGAAGGTGGTCAAAGGTAACAAAACCAAAGCTTTCACCTGAATGACACCAAAATGCTCTGCTACAAGACTTCTATTCTCTCAGTAGTACAGAGAGGTTATTAAAACAGCATTAAAATGACAAGAAGCTGCAACGTCACCGCTGCATCACTTTTTAAACCACATGTAATTGTCTTAGTGTATTAGTGAAGCATAGGTACACAATTAACAGGTTAAGCATGCTTAAGCACTACAATGGCCCAAATCTCCTGTTTAAGCTCTACTGTACGTGTGTGTCCATGTCAGATGTTAAAAGCAGGTCGGATAATCCCCGTTGTGTTCCGCCATGACTGATCATACCTGACCCACGAGATAGTGGGTCAGGTATGACCATACGTGACTATATACAGCAGCAGTCAGTCCACTAATGGGTATTATTACCACAACATGAGTAATTAGTTTCTAGTAACTATAATACTTGACCTTTAAGCACTTCTCAAATAATGAATTGTAAATATGTCAGTTAAACAGTATTATTGCTGTCATGTTTCCTGTCAGTGACCACAGTGATTAACATTCACTGATATTTTTGCTGAAACATTAAAAGTCTATTAGATATTAGACACTCAGTATTAGTAAACACCGTAGGTGCTTTCTAAAGCCTTGGGGAAATTCATTAAATACAGGATTGTAATTCAGTAAGGATGCATTATGTTTCCCATTAGTTTGTACTCCAGCCTTGACAACTTAAATACAAGAATTTCACTGTCTGAATTAAAATTATGTCATAAATGTCTAAACGAGAAAACACCACTGAGAATAAAAAGAACTCTTTCGAATGGGTTTCTATTTAAAAATGCTGTTTTTTTAAATGGTAAAACATGATTTTTTTCCGTAAATAAAGGGAACACAAAAATGTACAGACGTCAATCAGGAGGTCCCAGTAAAGTATAAAAGAACACACGTCACTCCATCCTTTGAATTTCTAATTTGGGGGGCTGGTAATTGTGTGTGGGTAAAGACAATTAAGGGATGTGCCTGTTTGCATCAGAGCCACCTCGCCCGTAAATAACCTCTGTGTTGATACAGTAAGAATGTGTTGATGCATTTCCAAGAAATGGTCTCAGGTGAACAGTTGACCCTTTGATTATCTCTATTATCAAAGGTCACTAACCTGACTGAAGATGGATCCTGACAGCAAGTAGAGGCTTACGTCAGCTGACACTAAACTTTATATACGAGCAATAGAATAAACTGAAACAGGCTATTGAGGACATTTGTCTGTGATGTAACCCTGTTTTCGGTGTCGGTCATGTAATGATTCTGTTTTGCACCTTATTGTGGCTGAAGTAGTAAAATTACCCCACTAATGAATTCAGAACACAACCTTAGTGAAGTGTTGCACAACAACTCGTTTGGGTTAAAACACCTGTGACCAAAAACATACACTATTCCAGGTGTTAGAAACACCCATAAAACCCACAAAAACACTCACTCTATGTGTGTGTGTGCTTTTCTAAAAAAAATAAAATAAATCTGATAACATTTGTTTTTTCTCTTACAACCTGGCTTGCATTTCCAGCTGGCTTACTGTATAATGAGGCATTGAGACAGGAATTTAAGGATCTTTGAATCAGGCGAATGGTCTTAAGCTACAGCTAAGCTAAACTGCAGCTATTTTAAGAGGCCAGCCCACCAGCATAATGTGTCATTTGTTTCCCCGGGCACCAGAGGTCTTTGAAAAAGAGATTTTTAAATGAATACACAGTGGCTCATGCTTAACCCAGCAGTCGCTGTGTATAGTAAACATGAGATCAGACTGTTAAAGATTTTGTGCATGTGTTTTTCTTGTTAATGAGTGACTCAGCAGCTTTTTATTGAAGTTTGAAGTTTAACTGCTAATAGTCAAGAGGAAAAAAACCCTTTGAACAGTTCAACACATCTTAACACGAGAGACACTCTGATCTGAAACTGAGTAGCTAAAAATATTTAAACAATGGCTGTGAGAAAAAACAAAAATCAAACAGGGTCTGGATCACAGCTATGCCCCCAGAAGTACATTGTTGTTGTTATTTTATTTTTCTTTCTTCTGTGTGGTCATCAGAATTAGAATACTTTATGGATCCCAGGGGGGAAATTGCTTTGTTACAGAAACTCAGTTAAAATATAAAAACAAAAGTTTGGGACAGCGCAGTAGTCTGGTGGTTATCGGTGTTGCCGCTTAGCAAGAAGAAGTTTTTGGGTTCAAATGCAGGCTGGGGTCTCTCTGTGAGGAGTTTGCATGTCTGCGTGTGTTCCTTCCTGGTAATATGGATTTCCTCTACAGTCCAAAGACATGTGAGAGATTAGGTCAATTGGTGATTCTCCAAATTTTCCTTTAAAAGATAAGTAAAGTGCAATGTTAAACTAAATATTTAAAAATTAAAGAATACTGTGTGCTCTTAAGGGTGAAAATAGCGCAGGTGTCACAAGTTGTTTGGTACTTGATTGAAACACAGACCAAAATAATATTTTCCCCAATCTTCCAGTGAGTCTTGCTGCAAATGGGAAACAGATTATGGAAATACAATGCCACAATGATAAGACAGCAAATGTGACACAACAGGCATGTCCAGCCTTTCCCGAGTAATTACAGTTTCCATGCACCTTGAGGTATCTCGATTTTCTGTCAATTTACTCTAGACTGTATTACATGTTGGTGCGTCTTTATACGAAACACATACACATAGAAATGTTAGTCTTGGTTATTTTCGTCAGCTTACAATTTTACATATGCGACTTTTAAAGCACATTTTTAGAAAGACCAATAACATGTTATAAATTAATGTCACCAATGACAAATAAATTATGACTGGTGCCACTTCAGAAAAAACAACGCAGCAACATACTAATACGAGCATGTTGAAGCTAATAGTTTTGACACTGTATTTTTTCTTCTGCGCCTTTAATTCAAATACAAAACAGACTGATGTCATTATTTATACATTTTGACTCCCTGGTAAGAGATAAAAAAGAGGGGGAGAGAGTGACAGCAGCTATTCTTGGCGTATACTTGTATACTTCCTCTTCATTTATAGGTGAGTTGCGTTGTTATTGGCTGGAGATGAAACGTGTGACCTCTTCCTCTGTCTTCCATGGCAACTTCAAGCAGTCGGAGGAGCAGGGGGATGTGGGAGGAGCGAGCGCTTGAGCTCCAGGTGGTCGCGCAGACTGCGTAAAAACGCACGACAAACTATTACGAAACGAATCGCGATCGTCACCCAGCTCCTGGCACGTCTATGAATGAGCCACTAACGGAGAAAGCGGTCTCGATTCTTGGCTAGAGAAACCACCGAAAGAGTTCAAAGGCTAGGGTGATGCGTCGCTGAAAGAGTTATCAAGAAAAGACGGACAAAGCGACGCAGGACAGTGCGGGGTCGACTTCAGAGTTTCTCATACAACTTTTTTTTTCTCTATAGGACCGACACGGTCCGTTTCAGAGACAAGTGGAGATATGTTTAAGAAAACCAAGAGTAAAGTGCTGGTGGATTACGCGTCAGAGGAGGACGACATGTCCTGGCACTATCATCACTCCTACAAGGTAATGACACGGATAAAAAGCAAACAGAGGCATTCACTGCTAATAATGGTACGCTCACACGCTGATGAACTCGGGAAGCTGTAAAATTGTAGCAATACAAACGTCGAAAACTGTATCAAAAATGATTGCTTTCACCTGTTCAGGCTTTTTAAAAATTACTTTAATAAACACAAATAAGAATATAAAGTAGCCTGAATAATTATACATCTGTTTAAATAATGACAAATCATAATTCTTCTATTTCTTATGTTTTCTTCTTATAAAAGTTGCCAAATAGACTTCAAACAAAGAAATGGAGGAGGTGCACAAGTGCTGAAACTCAAGTTAGAAAATGCAGCTTGGAGGTCAAAGAAGGGAGCCTGAATCTAAGACCTAGAGTGTTTGGACTTTTGGCACAATACTGCTCAAGTATAAGGAATATAATTTAAATTAAAACGTGATAAAATAAAATAAAAATAAAACACAGGAGGGTAAATTCAGCATGTTATTATAGAGATGGATATGATTTAATGTACGGTAGGTTAGGTTTTACACGCAACTTTGAATCTATTTGCAGTTTTCGTAAAGGTCAGAGGTGTGATTGGTACTTAAGAAGGCATGGTTCACAAATGCCTGTTTGTTGTGGGTTGTGTTTTTTTTTTCTTCTTTTTTGTTACCCATATTTTCCAGGTAAACAATAAGAGTGTGAGAGGTCTAAAGAACCTCTGTATCAGCACTTGTAAGCAGCTGGGCTCTGTCATGCTGATGGGAGCATGGGGGAGGATGCACATGCACCCACAGACACACAAGGATAGCCAGCCATGACTCATTTCTCATAAGAAATAGCAAGGTGACATGTTTATCAGTTGAGATTCTTGTGGTGGTGTTTTTAACCACTTGGATCAGGTTTTGAGTAAAAACTTACGTTGAGTGAGCATAAGGTGCTCACATCTAGTTGAATAGTGAAGCTCCAGTGAAAGAGGAGGAGGACGGTTTAGAGTTTATCTATGTATCTCTGGATACATAGATAAATCTGTTAAAACTCATGGATATTTTATTCCTCATAAAGGTTGGAGTCACAAAATAATGTACTTTTGTCATGCTTGCGGTATGTAATCAGCTTACTGTATGCACGATCAAAGCTTCTTTAAAAGACCAGCCATGATTTTAGGTTTTTTCTTTTTGGTAGAGCGAGTAGTGAATCACATGTTTAAGGACATTTGCAACACAAATTACATAAAAATGCTCTCCTTAATCATAACAGTGTCATATTTTACTCACTGCCTGCACCTCCATCCCTGTATACACCTCAGACTACATGTATACATTTGTCATGCAGTACACAATTGGGAAAATCCACCAACACCATTTCCCAACATTTTTCATCTGCTGTTGTGACAGTGCTGATATCTGTGACTCTTGGCTTAGTTTTATCGACCTCCAGTTGGGAAATAACGCATGTTTCCCTTACATGTGTAGGGGACAGAGCTGCTCTGAGTTCACTTTGTGTCTCTGTCGCCAGTGGTCACAAAAAAAACTATAAACTGACCTAGGATCAGAGCAGCAGCTGCTCTTTAGAGATCCTGGGAAAGCAATCAAGGAGGAGGTGGGTGGAGGGGGGGGGGGGGTCTTGCCGTCTGCATGGCAGTGAAGTACATAAAAGGGTCAGGGGGTCAGATCATAAAATGCTGTAAACACAGCAAAGACCCAACAGGATGAAGTCAGGATTAAAGTTATGATAACAAAGTCTGCAAAGGAAAGATTTTTTCCTTCCAGTTATTCAAACTGACGTAGCTGCACTGTCTGATTTACCACATGCAGAGCAACCAAAGAGGAGAGCGAAGCGAATCTGCAGCATTTTTGTATCACAATGAAATTGCAGGTATAGCCTTTTGAATTCTTCTGTACTTTTTAAACAAAAAACAAGAAAGACCACCCCAAAAAGGATTAATCCACTTTAAAGCTACAAAAGCTACAAAAAGTACCAAATCTACCAATTATCTTGACAAATCGAGGACAGAAAATAGACAAGATGACAGCCTGTAAGCACAACATGGGAAAAACACCTGATTATTTAAGTGATAATCATGAAGAAAACTAAAATAGTCTTGTTGAGGCTGTCGATTGAGCTCTGTCCTGAACTTTGTGCTGAGTCACACTGTATGGATTTCAGAGGGGTTTTTTTCTGTACCATTTTTTGGTATTAAGTGTAGCTTTCCTGAAAAAGAGAACATTGCTGGAAACTACTCAAAACAACAATAGTCTGATCTGTTGGCTACTGTGCGCCTACACTCAAGCCATCGGGAGTCAAGTTTCTGCTTAGGAGAATCTGAAATCCTGCTCTTTAGCTTTCTCCACCCACATATATCCAGGTGGCCCAGGAGTCAGCCAGCGACCTTCATTGTGTTATATCTCACACCTCTTCCTCTGTTATTTTGTCTGACAAATATACTTCCATGTATTTTAATCTCCTAATCAAAATCTTATTTTTGCTTATCGTCATCACAAGACTGCAGATCTCTTTGGGTGTAATAGTGGAGAAACCTGCAGTCGGACAGATACGGACAAGTAAAACACAGAGACAGGGAGGGAGAAAAGAGCAAGAGCAGAGAAATGCATAGCCTGAAGTCACTATCATTCCTTTTGTCTATGAACAGTGCACCGGGGTGACAGCAGGCCCTGTGCCTGCTTGCTTTTGCCACTCACTTCTATTGAAGTTCAACAAGTTGGAAGCAGCTGTCAGCTTGCAGAAGGTGTGTTTGCCTGTTTGTCTGTGGCTTACTGCAGTAACACTCCTAAATGCTTATATAAAACCACCATGTCTGTGAAGTGGGGTAATAAGAGTATACATCACGTCTAGCGAACCTTTGAAGGCCTCACTTCTAAATCATTGAGTCATAAAGAGGATAGTAAAGGTAAAGGAAATGTGATCCCCTGCTGAAGGGAAGAGAGTTGAGTTCCTGGACCTCAGACACTTGTTTGGTCTCACAAGTTTGCCTCAGTCCAACACTAAAAATGTCATAAATAGGATCTGTCTGAATGCTTTCTACATTTAGCTGTTCAATACAGGGACCAGGAGATGGCTTGTTTAACTTGGGATGAAGAATGGGAACAGTGGGGGAGTCTATTTTATGAAGCCGTTTAGTATAAGGATATTAGTTGAATGGTTATTTAGTTTTTTGTGATGAATCTAGAAAGAAGGAGAGCCAGCAGAGAAAATATAGGGATTACAAAAACAACCTGATAAAGACTACACGGATGGATAACAAGGAACAGGTGAGTTTAATCCAACACTTGGGAGAGTGGGAAAAGACCAAAGGAGGGAAATAAAAGCCACAAAAGGATCAAACCTTCAAAAACAAAAAAACAGGAAATAAACTGAAAGAGGTACATGTTAAGGAATCAACAGCACAAATAAAGAGAAAAGTAGGGGTAATGACAACTGGGATAAAATGCAGATGATGATAAGCCCAAAAAATGTAGGTATACATCAATTCAAATGATGTGGCTAGAGTGTTAATAGTGGTGCTCTGTTCATTCTGCTTCCATGAACAAGCATGTGGCCTTTCTCTCCATTTACAGGCTTTCTTTTAAGCCGAGCAAACTTGCTTGGTATTCAGTCTACAGGCGTGATACTGGCATGCATGCTCTCATTTAACCTTTGGCAAAAATGTAAATAAGCATATTTCCCAAGACATTAAACTGTTTCCTGAAATGCTTTCTGTGTCCCTGGGTTTGGAGAATGTGGAGTATAAATACTGCTTCTTTCGTATTGGAATTCAGAGTGGTTCTTTATCGCCCGGCAAGCTCGGTTGTGAAACACTGCGCTTAAATTTACACACTTGTGTGCAGACACAAAGAGGGAAAGTGAGAATGCAAAAAAGGCCGCCCTGGGGGTGCGAAATAAGAACTCCTGATCTCTGTTGTTAGGAGGATTTTTTTTTTTTTTTTTTTTTTTTTCCAAAACACTACTCCCCCTTGCCCTGAATCTCCTCCCCCCCCCCCCCCTCACACTCTCTGTTCTGAAGTTTTTAATGCTTTTTATGCTCAAACAGTAGTCAGCGATTGTGTGAGACTGTATCTTTGATCAGCTCAGGTGGCGGAGACCCAGCAGACTTTGCTCAGACATGTCCAACCACCATCTCTCCTCCTCTGTCCCATAGAGTTTGGAGATGTTAAAAGTTAATGCAGCTTTGATCATTTAGCAGGAATTCTGGCGCCGCTCCTATAGATCCTATAGATATCATGATTTAATATCCTTAAGTCTTCTGGGGCAAGTTAAGTAATCAAACTGCAAGTTATGGATGATGGGATATGTCATTTACAGTTTGATAAACTTCAGACTCCTTCAGAATTTTAAAGTATTTTCAAGTGCAAATATTGCTTTTGAAAAATGCTTTTGCTTATTTTCACATTTGGCATCTTGGTGTAGAAGGTGAGACAGTTAGAATCTAAGAAGAGATATGTATTTAATAGATATTTAACAGAGAATGGCAAAACAGGCTGGATCAAAAACAAGTTAGATGTAAATGCAGCTGAAATAAAACGATGGCGTGAAATAACACTGATGATCTGTAAGCCGAAATAATGGCTGGTATAAATACTTATGCCATGATTTGGAAGAGATGACAGAGGTGTCAGGTGACTGAAACTGGTGGGCAGGTGGTAAAAGAAAAGGACCTGGAAATGTCCACAAGAATTCCAGGAAGAAGTGAGGTGGAAAAAGTGTCGTAAGGGAATGACTGAGGTAGAGACAAAGATAATGATCATCAATATATTGTGTAGTGGTTTGTATTTAGGTGTGATGTTTTACTAGGAGTGTACTTCCACAAAAAAACATAAAAAAAGTGTATTTCAAATTTAATATGAAAAAAATGCAGATTTTATTTACCCACCTCTGTTTGAATACATTACACTATACTTGTTCATTCAGTTATCGTGGTAATTTTATGACGCTAACAAATGAAAACACTCTTGTAGCATGTAACTAAATGATTACTGTTCTGATAAAAACTCCATTAGGTTTACAGTAGTACTTCTACTTTCAGAGCAAGTGCTTTCCTACTGCAGGCCTAATTCATCCATTTCACACAAATGCCCTTTTCCCTATACCTAAGCACTTTTAAGCTAACGTTCATGCATCAGGGGCAACTCTGGGTTTGGGATGATTGCCGAGGATACTTCAAATTGTAGACTAGAGGAGCTTTGTGGAAATGCAAATATAATGGTCTTGGAAAAAATTAAAATTTAGTGAACTGTTATTGTTTGCTTCTTTCTGTTTCTTGCATATTTCTTGTGGGTGTGCAACTATAGTTAAACCCTACAACAATAAAGTGAAAACAGAGAAAACCCCAACAATCAGATGAACCCCTATGAGCAAGCGATTTGGCAACAATGGAAAGGAAAAACTCCCTTTTAACAGGAAGAAACCTCCATCCCAGTCTGCTTTTAAATACTCTAGAAAACATGTATGCTATGCCTTCTAAGGATGCTGCCTAAGGGAAGCATATGTAATGTAAACAGAATTGGTCCTAGGAAAGAACCCTGTGGAACTCCATAGTTAAAGTATTTGAAGAAGACTCCCCATTTACATGAAGAAATTGGAGTCTATTAGATAGATATGAGTCAAACCACTGCAGCACAGTGCTTTTATTACCTACAGCTTGCTCTAATCACTGTAATATCCCTGTAACAATGTATATAACCTACTACAGTTTTGAGGAGTCATTGTGGAATAAAAGTGGATAAACGTGCAAGTATTAAAGCAGACCATAAAATTGCTTATATAAATAATAAGAGGTAGAATATTGGTGAATGGAGTTATTTACATGGTTAAACAAAATGCACAAGCCCATTGGCAATTATATAAAAGCCAAAACAAAGGGTGTCACATAATAACACAAATAACACAAATATTATACAACGTCTATATTAAAAACAAAATCTGCAGACTGAAACACAATGAGACCAAAATAGCTCTGTTCAGTCCACATATTGTTGAGGACCATTAAGAGAAGAGGTCATGGGTTTGTTTTCTCTCCCTTTTGTTTAAATCTGCCCTCAGAGCTTAGTGGTTTCCCCCCCGTCTCTCCCAGCTCTCTATCCATCCATCCATCCAGTCTTCCCTCCATCCCTCTATCTCGCACTCCAAATACGGTGTGTTTGTGTTAGCACTTGAAAACGGTTGCCTCCCTTTTTTTTTTTTTTTTTTTTTTTTTTTTTTTAAACAGGAAGGCATGCGCTCAGTCCGCAAACACACAATCCCTGCTTTAAAATGTGAGAGTTTCTGTTTTGGGGTGAGGAAAGGTTGCTTTTTGTCTTAACTCACTGCGGGTGTATGTGTGTCCTAGGACAAAGACATACAAGGAGAGGAAGAGGATGAGGAAGCCGTCACTGCAGTCTCCAAGGTAAACAGCAGCTTCACAGCTATTCAGACAGAACACAGATGCAAACACACTATCTGCTTCCAAACATACATCAGCTTACACAGTTGACACGTGATGGTTGTCCGCTCAAAGATATGCACTCAGGCGACCCACGCTTATCTTTCTGTGCACACGCTCAGAACATCGCAGGAATCGACCCTGAAAGAGTCAATCTTATGTCGCCCAAAACATCCAGATGCTTTAAATGGCCAATACTCTGTCAGTTCACACACGCACGCATGCACAAGCTCAGTGTCACTGCACTGTTTATCTGTAAACACACCAGCTGTCAGCCATCATCCCCTGTCTTATCCTTAACCTTATCGCTGGAAAACTGTCTGGGTTGTTTTGTCACTGTGTGCGTTTGTATTGTCAGCCTTATCCCAAGAAAGAAAAAATTAGGTCATTTTGATCTTTCAGTGGACTGTTTCCTTTATTTAAATCACTTCAGTTCAGTCATCTAAGGTATCGGTTTTTTATTTTGTGGAAACCTCTGATGTCATATCACAACATGGTTTTGTAAATAGTTTGAGCAAAGCAAAATTACAAATTGGAATATTTTCCATTCAAAATCATGATGCAGGTGCATTTGTAGCTCAAGACAAGTACAAGGCCACTTTTCTGGGAATCCTCTTGTTTTTCAGCAGGTACTTGAGGGTCAACAGCATTTTGCCCCTTAACTTGTATGCCTTGTCTCAGTGGATCAGAGAAGATAAAGTTAGTCTTCACTTGCAGAAGGCTTCAACCTGCGAGTTTTCATCAACCATAACCATATTGTGCTCGCTAACTCTCTAGTGGCAGTCTTTAATGCTTTACTTTCCTAGCTGATCTTCTGCAGGAAATCGTGCACTGTTCACAGCCAACTTTGACAGGAAATGACACTGTGTGCCATTCTTTGACAAAGGCCTCATCAGCCAGAATTTACTACGTGGCTTTCTTCAGATCATGAAAAATGGACAGCGTGTCCTCCTGGAGCACAAGAAGCTTGACTAGCAAGATGGTTTTTGTGCACCTAGATAGGAGAATCACATCTGGGTGGAGTGCGGGAAGACTTTCTGAGATCTGGTTGCATCTCCTAGTTAGAGGTGTGGTGCAAAATGTCGGGCAGGCAGTTGTTGTTGCCTTTGAAGCAACGTCCCCTTCCCTTTGGAGGCTGATAGCCTCAAGTGGTGACGGCCTGGTGTTTGTTAGCTTTGACCGTCCATTTGGTGATTTCTCTTACGGCTTTATTGTGCCTCAACCTGTAGCAGACATCTCTCGGTGCTTTGGGACATCCAATTAAGATGTGTTTCAGGGTTCAACCAGGCCTGCTCCACACTGCATACAGGTTGTGTAATCATAGTGATGTTCATTAAGATCATACATTTAAAACCCCTAAAATTAACCAAACATGTTCATGAGAAAGAAGCAACGATTAAAATGTATTACTGTGACTGTGTGTAAGCATCCATCACAGTTTGCACACAGCCTTCCTGGTTCATTTGAAACTTCTAGTGCGTGTGTACATCTTTTCTGTTTAATAAGCAAGCATCTTAAAACCTGTCTGACTGCTTATATTTTACTTTGTCCAGGCACTGATACATGTAGCACTAATTATGTCAGTCAGTACTGCATCCTCACAGCTCTTAGAAACAATGACCAAAATATTTTGTGACTCCTTAAATATAAGATTTAAGGAGTCACAAATTAGCTGAACTGAAAGTGAGTCTGCTGGAGGAAAGCTCATACCTGATCAGCTAAATCGGCTTGGTCATCACTGCTGTAAATATAATAAACAATGGTTTTATTATGAGGGTTTGAGGACATGTGTCCTTTGTCTGTGGAGGTGAGTTTTATCTCAGCGCTCTGTTCATCTTATAATCTGTGCTGACGGCGGGCCTTTACTCAAAGTGTGTGTGAACTTGTTAAGTCTGATTTGAAACCGCACACAGGTGATTCATTGTCTTTCAACCCCGGCTGGTCGCTCGCTTTATTGTATAGCCACTGTGACTCGGTTCACAGGACATATTTCATACACCGTCCTGTTTGTGAGGACGGGGTGGTCGAGCTGGAGAAGGGAAGGAAACTGAGCATTCTTTCGAGGAGCTGGGCTTTTTGGAGTGGAACAATCAGTGTGGAAGAAAAACAACGGCTGAAAATAGCCACAGACACTGTGGAAGGCTGCAATTCTTTCACCCTCTGTTGTTCCATGCTCATATTAGGACTCACTAAGTGCACAGGGAGCCCTGAAAGTGGAGGTTACATGTTGCTGTTTCACTCTACGATGCTTCAACAATGTTCATTAAGCTTAATGAACATACTTTTGTACTTAACAATAGGCTTTCATGGGCAGATGCTTCTTTACTTTCAGAACTACCACTCTGTTCTATACATTTTATCTAATGCTAAAAATAATGAATTGAATAATTAATTGGTTAATGAGTCAAACTGCAAATTAACACTGGACATTATATTTCTTCATTTCCATTTAATACTTGTACAGCGGCTGTTATTGTGTGTGTGTATGTGTGTGTGTATATATATATATATATATATATATATATATATATATATATATATATATATATATATATATATATATATATATATATATATATATATATATATATATATATATATCTCTTCATACATTCTTATATATTTCTATACTGTGTATTTTGTTGTACAGTTATTTTATTTTCAACTTTAACTTATATATTTTATCTTATTCTTTCCCAGTTAAATTTACCCTTCATTCTAATTTGTGTTGTACAGTTATTTCATTTTTAACTTTAATTTTTACATTTTATTTTATTTTATTCCTTCCTAGTTAAATTTATCCTTTTTAATTTTCATATTTATTTATATCTTATTCATAGCCTTTTCTTTTTTTCTTTAGGTCACGAGCAGTTGTGTAAGCATTTCACTGCATATCGTACTGTGTATGACTGTGTATGTGACAAATAGAATTTGAATTTGAATTTAATGGACATAAAATATACCCCGATGACTACCACATGAGGCCTCTAAAACGACTTGTCTGCTTTCAGTCCAAAGCTAAGCTAAAACAACCAGCTGCTGGCTTCAATTTCGTGGGAAATATGGGAACATGTTATTATTCACTTTATCAAATTCAAACAAGCATATATCATAAATGTTGTTGTTGTTGTTTTTAATTATTATTTAAAGCTGTTTTTGGTGTCATTAGAAAAGGCAAATCCACTAGAACTTTTCAAGGTATTGCAATTGACCCATAGTCCTGTGTTTTCTCTGGGCTCTGTTTACAGAATATAAAGATTGTAAATTATGCATAAAAACAAGATTGGGTTAAGATATGGGCTAAGAAGACAACTCTCACCTTGCAGAGGAGAGGTAGCACAAGGCGTAGAGTGGGTTGTTTATTAATTGGAGGGTCAGTGGTTTGATTCCTGTATATGAAAGTTCAGTATCTTGGTTTGTTTGTGGTTCTACGCCTTTAAACTGTTGCTTTTGGTGCACTGGACAGTTTTTAGATCAATTATGAAATTAATTGGTGATATAAATAATGTTCATAATAACCAAGGCCTGATTGTGAGCTTAAAATACCCCTGAATTTATCCCCAATGTCTGCAATTCATGCAGCAATCCCTCGGCTTCAATGTCAGAGGTATGGAAAGAAGAATTTGGTCCATAACACCTCCATTGTTCTGCCAAGCGTGAATAACACAGAGAGCCAGCGAGCCATTTGCTTTACCTTCTTGGCCAGTCACTGAGCTGCTTTGGATCTAGAGGCCCAGAGGTTAGAGCACAGTGGCAGAATAGGCAGGCCTCTATTTGTGCAGGCATGCATGCAAGCACATACACTCATATACGTCCATTCAGAAAGGCTCCAACTCTTTCGGGATCTCCGGTTTCTTTGCTGGACAGCTCGAACTGCTTCTGCAAACCTTATGCAGTTTACACTCGATGGCACTCGGAGAACAAGAGCTGGGCAGTCAAGAGTTGAGACAGGGTGCTGAAACAGCTGAGATTAGGTTTTGTAAATGTTTTTTTGATGATAATAAACAACAGGAAACTGGTAGGGGGGCAGTTTGCCTGCAGGCATGTTCAGGATGAGAAGTGAGTGGAGGATATTTGGGATTTTTTTTCCTACTTATAATCAAAGAGACTTCCTCTGAGTGAGATGCACAGGGAAATATGATGCATTTTCACTGAGTAAAGTGTTTAAAGATCCATCACAGATATGAGCTGTATCTTAAGTATTTGCATGTGTCTGGCTTTAGCTGGTGGAGCCTATGTAGTGGTAGTTTTGTAAAGTTTGTTTTATCTGTTGGTGACAGATCTTATCATACGTGTTCCTGTTTGGCTTTGGGAGACAGCTGATTTCATATCCAGCTCATTGTTTGTTTGTTGTAGCTGCTGGTGGCATCCTCTGGTCAGAGATCTGTGCAGGTACTGCACACAAAGCCCTGAACTAAAGTCCTTCATAAGTATGAGAACAATAAAAGCAGTTGAAAGGTCGTGTCAGGGTTAAGCTCATTAATCATGTAATATTGTGTATACTGAGAATGCACACTCAAGCAAAGGCGAGCACGGATGTGAGTAGGAGTCAAGACCTTGATAGCTGACCTTGGGAATTCTTCCCAGGCGAGAAACAAAGCCAAAACTTTGTTCCGCGGTCGCTAAGGATGGCTGCGTCAGTGCTCGGCGGAAATCTGCGAGGGCATGGCAGGGAGGAATTCTGATGTGACGGGGAGGCTGGGATTTTCAGAGGGAGTGGAGGATCTCCCGGTGGAATGTGCTCTATGCCAGTGAGGCCCATAACAGAAATTCCCCCCTCCCCAATCCAAAAAAATAAATAAAAATTGCACGTTCATCAGTGTGAACATGCTGCTCCTCTCAATTCCTGCAAAGCCAACTTTGTGAAATCCTCATCTTCAGGGTGTATCAATCACTCACAAACAGGCATACAGAGATATTAAGCTAACATGCAACAAATGAGTGAAATCGAGTCAGATTGGCATTTCAAAAACACTCTTGTCTTGCTGGTGTCTCTCAGGAGGCCAAAGTGAAGAAGATCATGTCCAAGAAAGACAGGAGGGAGAAGAAGATGTTCTCATCTAAAGATGACGAGCGCTTCTTGCTGACTGGAGAGAAGCTGGCTGACCGCAAAGGGTGAGGTTATGTGTTTATTACCTTTATCATATTCCAAATATTTCTCTTACTGGGGGGAAAAACGGAGCTAACACAAAGTAGAATATCTGACAGAAAATAACTCCAAATGAATAATAAGAATAAGAAGCCGCTCCACTGTTTTCGCTTCTATCATGGTGTAGATGGCAATGTTGTAAGAAATGGTCTTTCTGAAATTATTGATTGGTTAATAGCATGCAGTAAATGCAGTCACGTCACAGCTACCCACAACATTTCTGGTTTCCATCATGTTTATACAGAGGCACTCAGTAGCCATTACTGGTCAAGTGTGTGAAGTATAAACATTTACACTCCTCACTAAATATAATGGATCCATGTCAAAACCACTTGTATTTTTGTGTGTGTGTGTATATATATATATTTAGTCATGTCACAGCTACCCACTATATATATATATATATATATATATATATATATATATATATATATATATATATATATATATATATATATATATATATATATATATATGCATGCATATATAAGTTTACAGACACTCATCATTGGAATGTATGTCATGGTGATTTTGTACTTTGAATGATTTCTTTTAACTTTTCTTCTACCAGGAATGATTGTACAGCAAACATCTGCAATGACTTTAAAAATCAAGAATTGGGTGAATGTATTTTTTTTTCTAATCCACATAGGCTCACGTATCTGCATACACTCATTTAAATCTCTCCAGTTGTTTGAAATCATCAGTTCAAACAACTGTGCGTAATCAGGTGTTTTTCAGATGTGGCACAACTTTTCCAAGGTTTGGAAGAAACCCCAAACTGTCACGCTCATATGAAAGAAATTGCTTAAATGTTCAGCATTCAAACAGTTCAGATCTGCTATAAACTGGAATGTGCTTTTTTAAAAAGTAATCAAAGATGTATGCTGTACAATCATTCCACCCAGAAAAGAAAATTCAAAGAAACGATAAAAAAATCCAAAATTGCCTTGAAAATGTCAGTGAATGCAAATTTCTGACCACAACTGTATATTTATTTCCTGCTCAAAGGTCTCACAAGAAAATGAAGGATGAGGAGAAGGAGAAAGAGAAGAAGGACAAGCCAGAGAAGGCCAACTGCTTCTGGGAGAGTGTTACGATGACGATGAGGCAAATCTCCCCTGCCAAAAAACTAGAGAAGATAGAAGGTTGGGAACCACCACACTTGGAGAACTTCGCTGAGACTGCTCCTGATGAAGCGCCGGTAGGCAAGAGCCAAAATGGGGACGTGGCAGAGTCATCCCCCAGCTCCCTGAGCATCCCGGCGACGGCGTTAGAGCTCCCCTCCTGGTGTGGACGGGGTCAAGAGGAGGACTCCTCCCGCTACGCTAACCTGTTGGACTCCAATGATTCAACAGCTGCCGTCACGTGGACGGCCCGTGCTAAAGTCAAGCTGGCCGGCATCAGCAGGATGAGCAGAGGGATTGTATCAGAGAGTGCAAGTGTATGGGAGGGGTTTAAATAGCAGCACTTTATACCTCTGTACTATCAATAAATCTGACAATCTGAACCAAATATTTCTTTCTATCTAGCTCTGGACACAACCAATGTTAATGTCAACATCATGCTGACATGTTGTAGTGAATCAGAATATAAGGCAAAGTATTCTGACTGAATTTGTGACTTTTAAATCACAAAAACTACAACTGAACAAAGGAAAACCTTCAACTGCTGTACATTTTTATCTGCAATACTCACTGGCATGGCAATTAGATAAATAATGTTGCCAAGAAATAAGAAAAGTGATTTTTATTTAATCTTTGGGGCGTCACTGGTAGAGACTCAATGAAGAATATCCTGCTGAAGACGTTTTTGTTGGCTCTCACTTCCTTCCTGTCTATGCAGTCGCAGTATGTGAGCAATGAATGTCTTAAGCCTTAACTTGTATATTAATTATGGGCTGTGCAATCACGAAACAGCTTATGACATAGCATTTACGTGTGAAATACCCATGTGTGTTTGAGAGTGACGGAAGATGACTTTGTGGGAAGACATCACGGCTCTGAGATCTGAATCTCTGCTGTTGTATTGGGGCTGATGCTGCACTTGTGCCATATCAGACTTATAATAAGGATTTCTGATCAACATTCATGTCAAAATCTACATTAAAACGGAGAAAACTACATTTCCGGCATGTAATAATTGAAAAGTGATTAAAAACTCAATGGATTTTGTAATATGCTGACAATACATTGCATTTTAATCCGCAAATGACCAACTTTGTGATCAACTCACCATCTTTATGACATGAACATTTGTAAGATCTCATCTGTAGCATCTATCCCATATGATGGCAAAGCAGCTCTGCTGGTGGTTTCATGGATGGATGTTTTTAAATCTGATGCTGGATAGTTGTAATTTTGCTAATGATGGAAAAAGTAAATGCCAAACTAGTACTAGGACCATTTCTCATGAGAAGCAGTAGCTCTGTGCACTTGTGCCTTGTCATTAAAATGACATCATGTGTTTGCTGTAAACGACCAATCCGCTGAGCTCATTGATGCACCTGTATGTGCTCGAACACACTTCCTGTCTCCAGTTACAAACCAGTGTCTCGGGATGCTATAAGCTTCACCAGCAGGAGCAGCAGAAGTGTTTTTGTTTTTGTTAATTCTTAAATGCTGTGTGATATATTATGTATATTGGCTATAACACATACAATGAAGATTCTTTTTTTTTCCTATGATGATTTTTGTTTTCGTGCTTTCCATTGATATGTACTCATCTTTTCTTCTTTTTAAATGGGTTATTTGTTTGATACTGAAATCTGCTTCATCACAACCAGAGATCTACACATATGCAGCTCCACTGGCCGGGATGCCTGTGACTTGTATTTATTCACTAAAAGGCTGGGACTCATTTTTCTCCAGAATAAAGATCTAGACTGACACGCTGCCTCTGCTTCTTTCAACCTTTTGCGAGTGAAGTAAACACACTGGACTTTGCTTTTGGAAACTATCTGGACTAATTCAGTGATCCAAACAGAAACGGTCTACTCTGATCCCCCCTCTCTCTCTCACACACACACCCCCAGATAGATAGAAAGAATACTGCAAATATATTGTTCTGTTAATAATTAAAAACATAATCTAACCCTTACAAATAGGTAAAATGTGATCTTTCACTTCTTGTTTTCCAGTCTCCTTTTTAACTTGATTACATGGCTTCAGAAAATTGAGTCTCCTCAATCAAGTAAGTACAAACAGGTTTTTAGAAATATTTATTACTGAATAGCTACTTCCTGCCCCGGAAAAATCATGACAGTACCATCAAGAGTATGGGAACAGTAGAGGGGTATTACAAAAGTTGGAAGGATACAAAATGTTCTTTTTTTCATAAATAATGCTTTACAATTTACCTGTCACATGACAGTTCTGACAAAAGTAGAACAACTTGATCAGCTGATGGGGTTTTACTTCTTTTGTGTGTGCGTGACGCATTGACGCTTGATGTACACAGAGCACGGCAGGTATTCACAGAGGACAACATAACAGAGACGCAAACATGGCATGCAGTTATTGCAGGAAAATGCCACCAAAATGAAACGGAACGAAAAGCTGTTGAACCCCATTAAAAATAAAAGATTAACACAAGTCATCTTTTTCTGCCACACTATAAATGTTAAACTTTCTTTCTCACCATTACTTACATATTGAGCCCCCTAAAGATCACTCAACAGAATAGTTCGCCAGGCTACATTTACCTCGCAATAACCTTTCCATTTTATCTGGCTGATGAATTTAAGGTTGAGCTGTATCATACAAAAGAAACAGACTAGATCTCTGAAAACGACTGCGGACAGCTTTAAGTCACTTTAGCAGCAACCGTGCCTTCACTGCAGCAATAATGGCTGGAACATGGTTGCTTTTAATGGGAGTAAAACTTGCACTGGGTCAGGAATGTGTTGGTGCTACTGCATGTTGCTGATACATATATCAGAAGCACCACAAATACCAAATGTACCAGGCCTGCTACAGCTGGACATCCATAGCACCACAGACTGAAACACAGCAGTGGGCAAAGTCCAAGCTGGGGAGGTTACAATAACTCTCTAAAGGCGATAACTGTGGTGTGTCTTTTTGTATAGTTATGGTAACTGATTTTAATATATTCAAAAAACAAAACAAAACAGCACCAAAAAAACCCCTAAATTAGAAATGAATTTGACCAATAGCATTATTGCTACAAAAGTCAAATGAATCTCAAATATTTTAATATATATAGTGTGCCTATAGAGCAGATAGTAGTAGTGCAATAATATCAATAGTGCTATTATGACAGGCCTGGTGCAATAACAGTAACTAAACATACAGCACAGCTAATGGCAGAAGAAATGCTTCCAACCAGTTCAGAGATCTTTTTCCAATCGGTTTTAAAGAGTAACTGAACTGGACCGACGCCTGCAATCACAGGGAATGGAGGGCAGACTGCTTTTGGTACTGACAGAACACAAATCTTATTATGGTCGCTTTGTTGTAATGATGCAATCATATCCTTTCATTTTCCCGCTTGTGAGGGAAAGGAAGTTCACATCAATGTGACTATTTTATGGTTCGTTAGAAACGTATCTTTGTGATTTAAAAAAATAAATAAAAATACATGTCTGCAGTTAGGTTCAAAATTTGTGCAGACTTTCAGCTTTGATTTAAGCAGTTTTAGAGAAATTTTGCTTTAACTGTTTGGGGATTACAGCCAATTTTATACAGTTCCTCAAATTCAGAGGATCAAAAACGACTGGACAAGTTAACATAATTTCAGGTACGAGGATAGTTTTTAATACTTGGATGAAAATTCTTTGAGCTTTTTCCCTGGACCTGCTCTCTCAGGCCTTTACCGCAGCCACCTTCAATGGCTTCTTGATTATAGCTCTCTGCATTGAGTTTTGTATTTAATAACTCTAAAGCATGCTCTGATGCTCTGATGGGTTGAGATCAGGTGACTGACTTGCCCATTGAAGAATATCCCATTTCCTTGCCTTGAGAAACTCTTTTTTGTTTACTTTTACAGTATGCTTTGGGTGACTATCAATTTTCACAAAGAAGTGGTGTCCAATTAAGGTTTACAGCATTTGTTAAACCCCTTAAGGCTGAAAGTCATATCTTCAATGTTTGATTTAAATTTAAATTCCACATGAAAAGAACTCTAGTCATGATCTTTAGGGGGCTTTGTACTTAACATAAACATGCTAAGATTTGCTCTACATATAATTCCTTTCAAAATATTCATATTGCATTTACATCATATTTTATTCCCTGTGTAAGGAGCAACCTTTCTTGTCTTAAAAGACAAACATTTATGCGAAAGGAGAAAGCCTTGCTTATATTTCACCTTCTATCAACATTCGGAGAAATCCTCTCATTTAATTTTTCCACAATTTACGGAAATAATTGTGCGTAAGGAAGTAAAGACGTAAACGAAACACAGAAAAAAATTCTTTGAAGCCCTTTGTATTTGGGTTAAAGACATCAAGTTCTTGTACACACCTCTTGGTGTGGGAGTGACGCTGAATGGATGCTTCAGGTGAAAAACAGCATGGAGGGTTTAAAACTTGAACAGGTCGATAAAGTGCTGCGGAGAGATGGGCATCAGGCAGCTGTCTGGATCGTTGGCTGTGCACGGGTGGCCAAAGTCCTGGAAGGAAGTCAACAGCTTAATCATTAGAACGAAGGCAGACTGGGAAACCTCCGAGTTGGCGCAGACATGATTCTAGCATTTACTTAGAGTAGAATTAAAACTGATTACAGCACAGAAGCGAGCTCTTACTCTTAGGGTGATTTAGTAATTATGTCATAAACTGTGAACATAACAGCACTGGTTATGGCAGTTTTAATTAAAAGTTCTCAGGGCCATGTGTCACTGTTTACTCGTGGTAAAAACACACGGCCTATTTAAGTGCATATAAAAGATAAAATGCGATGTCAAAAGTAAACAGAACTTAGGAAGCATTTTACAAAAATGTGGTGAGCAAGTTCTGGATGATAGCACATGGAAGTGTCCAAATATTTATGTTGGACAAAGTGACAGCTGACATTCAGGGGGAAAAAAAATCTATTTTAACCGGAGCAGGTTAAAGGAGAAGTCAGCGGAAACAATGTCAGAGTTTACAAAACACGATGACAGGACAGCAAAGGACAAAACCCAATACAAGGAAATGAAATCGGACCATCGGGGCAATCATCAGGGAAATGAGACAAGATGGCAATCTAAGAAATAGAAAAGCATTATGGGACATAAAGTACCTTCAATAACAAAGCCAGATGGCAATCCTTAAGGTATCAGGGACAAGGGAAACCAGGAGAAGAGGCAGGAAGGATGGGTGCCAAGCAAGGAGAAGGATGCAGAGAAGGCAGTAGGTTAAATAATTTAGGTACCCAGGAGAGTATAATAACAAGTTTGTGGCAAGTAAATGAAGAAACAAACAGAGGAAATTGAATGTATAGGAATACTTTTTAATAAAAGTGCTGCACTGTTCAGTTTCTGTATCTCTAGAAGTTCCCTGATCTTGCCAAAACATGATCTCTGTCTTAAAGTTAGTTAAAAGATCAGATTTTCTGTGCTGCTGAAAGCAAACCAGTCGGTTAATTTGCTTGACACTATTATTATTTTTTAATTATTGTACTGTAATCGTGAACAAGGATCCGCACTACAGGCATAAAACTCATGCGTTTTTTGTTTGTTTTTTTCTTTTTGATTCAGCAAACCTTTTTATTGCTGGCTTTAAGAATTTGGAGTAAACTGAATATTAAATAATTAAAGTTAAAAATACAAAAGCAATACCAAGGAAGGTAAACTATTCAAAATATAAAGATATGACTTCACGGTGTTTGAGATTTTTCCTTTGTATCAAACTTCTGTAAAGACTTTTCTGTCTCTTTACCATAGGAGACAACCCTAACCCTTAAAATAAGATAACCAACTGGTTGGCCAGAGGTTAAGTGTGCGACATCCTCAAGACTACGGCACCAGCTGCCTCATGGGAGGCAATCTGTGTCCAAACTATTCTGACTCAGACTGCCTGCAACCACCCTCACACAAACTGGCAAAGGTTTGCAAATAACTGCTGTAGTAGGCAGATGACTGACACGTTGGCATCATTCTGAGTCGATGCATTTCATTTTAAAAGGGTTTGTTTGTATTCTGGCTATCTTACTATATAAAACCAAGGGCGCAGAGTACCGATATTACACTTTGCAGTTAAATTGCCATCCTGCAGAAACTGGATGGCAAATATTTCCCCCAAATATTTGTGGCGGAATTTCTGTTTCAAATTCTTTCTGGATTCTGAATGTAAGCACTCAATGAGAATTTCTGTTTTCATTTCATTGTATGTAGCAATAAGGGATTTGAGATTTTCACCAACTTATCAGTTGACACATTATCAAAAGCAGATTGTAGGGAACTTTCAAGTAGACCCCATTCAATTTTCAAACTGTTAGCAGACTAACTAATCATATTGCCATTTTATCATCGCCTCAATACAAGTTGGTTTAAAATCTGGTTGCAGATCTAGTCCCCGTCTTTAACTTCACTGGACATGTAATAATTGTAGTCGTGCAGTGGTTAAAGGCTGCTGTTTCTGTGTGTCTGTAGCATTAAGCAGTCCAGGTTGTGGTTATTCAGGGATTCAGGTTATTCATTGCTGAAAGGGGATACAAGCAAAAGCTACAGCAAGCAGTTAAACTTGGACTAAACCTGTTAGGTTATTTCAGAATGGCAGTCTGGTGAACTAAATTTATAATATAATAGTCATATTACTATTACATGACTACAAGTCATGTTAGATTTTATTCATTACATATGTGCCTACAGGTTTTGATTATCTTGATCCCCACCAAATCTCCCACCAAAATCAATAAATCAGTATAAGGAAACGTGCTTAGACTATTGCTGCTGCATTGTCTTGTTTACCTTCCAGAAGAGGATGCTACAGTGTTTGCAAAAGTGCAACGTGTCGCCGTACTGCTCCTTCATGGGGTAGTGTTTCTGCAAGGTGAAATACATCAGCTTCCAGTCCACATTGTCATTCCTGGTTATGGCTAAAGTCCTGCAGAACTGCACACACACACACACACACACACACACACACACACACACACACACACACACACACACACACACACACACACACACACAAAGACACAATGGATGGAAAGAAACTTTTACCAGCTATTTAAAACACTCTGGGGATAGATGCAATTAAAGCAAGAACAGTGTGTATTTAGATATAATCAAGAACAATTCCTCATTAACAATCCTTAGAGAGTGCGAAGGGTTTAAGATAGTGTGCTTGGGTGTGTGTGTGTGTGTGTGTGTGTGTGTGTCTGTGTGTGTAAGAGCTAGAGGATAAGCTCATTTGCGAGCTGTGAATAAATTGTGCCAACTCTGCCCTCTAGTGGTTAACCTGGGCTCTACTTCTAGTTCTGAAGCAATCCAGTTTTACAACACTCGATTATATATGTATGACTAAAAGTAATAAAATCTTAGATTCAAGCTCAAATGATTAAGTGTAATACTCACCGGTCTGTCCGAAAAGTGAAAGAGGCAGAGTTTCTTCCACAGTGTGTTGTTCTCACTTAGGATGTGCAATGTCGGTGTGGCCTGTCCTAAGTTAATGATGTCACAGGCATCAGAGAACTTATAGAGGATCTTGTTTTGCATGTGCAGGGGCAAATCACTGAATGACATGCCAGTGCACATTTGCTGAGGAAACAAGAATCACCAAAAATAAATAGTGGACTAACAACACTTCTGTAATTCACATTTCTCCCACATTAAATTCAGCTTGTAAATTGGACCAGCTTGTCAATAAGTCATAATTCATAAGCAGGTACAAATGGAGCTACATGTATAGCACTGTAAATAAAAAGGCAGATTTTTAGCCTACTTCTTATTTTAAACAGCACTCTTATGACAAGTCAGCGCAGACAGATTTCCAGCATGGCTGCTAATTTAGATTGCTGCCTGGAAGTTCTGCGGTCCACCTACTCTGCGATTTCAATAAAAATACCTTGGGGATCTGGAGGTTGTTCAGCTCCTGCTGCCATCTAACAATGGTTTCCAGACGGCACAACCAGATGTTGACGTTTCCCACGAGGACACACCTGCCATGGATGGTCAGACTGTGCAGGGTGGAGCTCAGGTCTTGTAGAAGCTCTTTGACGAGACGTGGGTTATAGTGGTCCTCCAGAACTGGAATAAAAATATAAGCAAAAGAGAAACATGAAGGAAAACACCAGGGCTATTGAGGAATTTTTTTTAAGGATCATAACACATTTTTTTTGTTGTGCGGGCGCCTGCTGTAAACCACCCCATATACATAACAAAAAGACAAATGGAAAACTAATATTTCTTTTTACAAAAAAGCTTCAAGTTTGCAAAAGAACTTAAATGTGTTTACCAGAAATATACACACCACTGTGGTCTGTCCTTTGTAACCCTATAATGATGGAGCATGCTAGCCCTATTGGTTTTGCGGTTAAACATGAGACCGCAATGACTGAACAGCAGGATGAGAGAAAGCATGTTCTGATCGCTCAAAGGCTTCACATTCACACACACGCACACACACAAAAAATCTATTAACATAAAAAGCTACTTTTCCCAACACAAAACGCCCCGAAAAAAACTAAATTAGAGTTTAGACACTGAAAGCCGCTGAGACCAAACGTAATAATGAAAATAAAGAGTCTAGTGTGCAATTTATCCCTCAGACACCCCATGTCAGGTCTTCTCACCCTTTCGTACAATCTTCTCCAAGATATTGAAATAGTTTTTCTGGGCAGCTCCACTCAAAGACGTCAGCTGTGATCTGGCTATTAGCTGAAAAAGCTGTGGGTGGCAGAAAAAAAAGGAGGAGCTTAAGATGCGCTATATAAGTCATACAATTAAAAGGTTTCTTTAACATCCTGTACGAGCATCAATGCTCACTTTTGCAACGTAATTAAATCTTCTCAAGTCCTGAATAGCGCTGGAAAAGTCTAGCCGGTTGAGAGCTTCGCCAAGTGTGCAGTATCCATGTCGCTGCAGGTACACATCAGGAAAAACGTGCACACAAGCTCTGTTAATTAAAGAACTGACTAATGTGTATTTTCCATTAAAAGACAATCGCTCCTTTGTGTGAAAAGCTCAGTACTCACTTCTTTTGTGCTCCCTTTCTGAATGTAGATCCATTTATCTGTGAAAACAACTAAAAAATGCAAAAACAAACATTTTAATGAAAGCTTTCTTACAGTTGTGCATCACTGAATTTTACATATTTTAATGACAAGAAAGGGACAAGATATTTCACCTGAAACTTCATGACTTTTTAAAAAATTATTTATTTATTTGCAACAGTTTGAGTCAACATTGAACATTATAACATTTCCAAAGTCTGAAATTGTTTAAGGGTTTCTGTATGGATTACATTACAAGTCTTACTGATACAGTAGGATAATGATATGATACAATCAATTTGTGTTCTCTAGAAGAACTGATAGTTACAAAACCTTTCAAGATCATTTAAGGGCAAATTATTATTAAAAGTATAAAAAGTTACTTCACTTCAGATTTTCTATGTAAATCTTAGTTATAAAATGCAACCTCAAAAGGTGCACAAGAGCTGCCGATGTGCTTATTAATATTATAATGGATGCACTGCATCTGGAGACGGAGGACACTACAAATTGTTAAAAAAGACAACATTTGCAGCACAACCTTAATCCAAATCCCTGAGAGTTTTATTTCTGTCTCACTGACTTTTGCACTTTTGTACACATTGCTTTTAATCTTCGTGCCACAAAAAGTTCCCCGAGCCAAAACAGTGATTATGTGCAGCTGAAACTCACACTGGGATTTAGTGTTATTGTTGTAGAAGTCCTTTTTCCTCTTTGTGGTGGAGAGCTCACACACATCTCCAACAAACAGATTTTCATTGTTGCCATTGCAAAGCCTGTTTGGACAGAGGAAACATGTGCGTAATGCATTAATAACACTAGCAAGTCTGAAAACACCATGTAATTACAAACCACTGAACCACTGTGGCGTCGCCCTGAAGCAAATCAGTGACTTTTTACTGATAGCCTGTGTGTCACAGTTGCACGGCAAGATAGCTCATAGCCAAGTTAGGTGGTGTAGTGTTACTGAACTTACAGGGAAAACCAGTATGAGAAGTATATAATTAAAGATCAGAGGAAAAAAAGAAACTGAAGGAAACCTGTTGTATTACTGCTACACTGATATGCAGGCCAAGGTCAAACATGTCAGACAGAGGTCTCAGAACATTAAGCGTGCTGTATCTAATCTTTGTTGTTTCTTGCCTCAGGGCTATGTTATTTTTGATAACACAGAACTTAGCATTTTCGTTGTTGACCTCAACTTCACATTGCTGTCGGAGAACACTCAAAAAGGCCGAGCTCCAACAGAAATACGAATTAAAACATGTCACAATCAAGTCAACATAATGAATACAGATGTTCCCAGGGTTTGTGACAGGGTTTTACTGCATAAAAAGGCTAAACAAATTCAGATTACAGTCCTGTGTTATGTGAGAGACTTGTTGCTTACTTTGTGCCTGTTCTCTACTCTTTCAATCTACTCCCACAAAATTAAACCACCTATTAGGTAAATTATTATTATGTCTTTACTAAATTCAGGTCAAAATATTAACCAATATTCGCAAAACAAATTACTTGTTGAGTACAAACAAATTAAAACAAATACAAAGCCAAAAAGCTGCGATCTCTGTGGCATAAAAGTTATACTCAGTGGTGTCTGTATGTGTCTGTTATTTGAGCTCGCCCTTACACAAGGCAGAAAAGAAAAGCTTTCTGAATCTATAAGTGACAAAATGCTACCAAAGTGCAACAAATAAATCTATGTGAAAAAACAATAAAAAACAAAAACAAGCTGCAAAACTTCAATCATGAATAAGAGTGTGATCATGGAGTTCTGGTTCGCTGATTTTCTAATGAGCGTTGTGAGAGAGATCAAATTACTGAACTAAACTGGTATCTGATACACTGCATTAATAATCCATTGGTTAAATTAAGTGGCAACACTGCCAGCTAAGAGAGAATTCTTGGTAAGCTAACCCCTCCCTGGGTGTCATAGGGTGAGACGTGAGTTCTTTATCGGCCATGTTACCAGCCTGTCATGGCTGACAAGACAGACATGCTTATATTTACATCTAAAGCCAATTCAGAATCACTGGTTAACCTAACATGCATCTACACAGGTACAAGGAGAACTTGCAAACTATACACAGAAATGTAACATCTACCGACTCCGCTCAGGCTCGGGATTAGAACCCAGAACCTTCTTTCTATGAGGCAATAGTACATTGTACCATGGTGCACCCATAGCCCTTGAGTAAGTCAGAGTCCTGTCTAGGGATGGGTACCGGTATCCGGTGCCATGATGGCACCGGTTCTGACATAAACGGTAGTAACCAGACCGAAAAGCAGCGCACATTTCGGTGCTTTATTTCGGTGCTTTTTTTTCCTGAGATGTGATACACTTTGAATTCTAGCCAATCATTTTACGTTTCCGGGGATAGCAGGCGGGTCCAGGTACGTACGTTCTTTTAGAGCAGAGCTACAGATTAAAAATGCCCAAGGCGAAGCGGTCAAAAGTCTTGCTGTACTTCACAGCAAAAGATGCAAACTCAGCAGCCTGCAACAAGTGCTTTAAGGTGATACTGTGGAAAGGAGGTAACACCTGAAATCCGATGAAACACCTGGCGACGCATAGCGTTTTTTTTAAAAGCCGAAAAATGCGCCGTATTTGATAGCTTGCTGCGAGACCTCACACCGAGCGCATCTACTGCAGGTGTGGTGCCTGTTATCGGACGAAGAGTTAGCAACATCCCCCAAAAAGCTGAAGAGTAGAGTCCTGGCCCCTAGCCCTGCCAGTGTAGCAGAAATGATGAGGATGATGATGGCAGCAGCAGCCGTTCTTCTCTGCGTGAGTAGCTTAATGTTGTTCGTGTATAATTTACGTTGAGTAGGCTAACCACGTTATTACATTAATGTATGTAAGGTGAACTAGCAAACACCATCATAGCTACATGCGGCTGTCTTCTTGTTTGATGGCAGATACTCCCTTCACCCTGGCCAAAAAGGCAAAAATGACCAAATAAAAAGTGGGAAACAGTTAAACATGAAGTTTATGTTTGTTTTTTCCATTGTTAAAGCACTGCTTCCAGCCAAGAGTGATACCATATATGCCCTATAGCTGCAGAAAAGGCTAACATTGTTATCTTTTTACTAAAAAAACAGCTGAACATGAGAGGTTTTTGGACCAATTTTGTGTTCTCCATTCTTTAAGCACCGGTTCGAGCACCGTTTAAGCACCGGCACCGTTTCAAAAGTACCGGTTTGGCACCGGTATCAGATAAAACCTAAACGATACCCATCCCTAGTCCTGTCAGTGGGGGTTTCCAACTCAGGGTCATCATATGGGTCATGTAGTCTTTAAATAGTTCCCACAAGTGCTCAGCGAGCAGTTGGAAAGTCTGCTGATAACACACAGACTTGTTTTTTAATCTCATACCTTTTAAAAATGTGTCTCGAACTTCTGTGCTGCTATATCTCTATGGTGTGACTAGCATATGCGGCTAACTTTTGGAACTAGTGGATGCTTTTTTCCTTTTTTTTTTACCCGATTGCTTTCTAGAGGTTGAAGAACTTGTATATTTGGTGCACTGACAAAAATGTCCAGTGCGGTTGGTCCCATGCGGCTTTATTTGATATGTTTTGTGACTTTTTTCTCTCTTTTTCCTGCTCTTATGCATTGGATTTTCTTCTTTTGCAAAACAAGTTGGTTTGGACCAATCCTGTCTCCCACCATGTACAACAAGATCTTGTGAGTGGGGCCTCGCAGAAGCACAAAGATAGCGGGGGTGGACTAGTGAAGACGGAGGGGTCAGGACAGGGACAACTTTGCATATTCATTGATCTGTCCATGCCAACAATCAACAAATCAGGAAAAGAGGTAGAGTTACATTTAAAACATGTTAAGGCACGAAGGGAATTTTTTTGAATGGAAAACATCTTCGAGGAGAGCTCCAAATAGGACCCTAGGGTAAATGGATGGTATTTATACAGGCCTTTCTTTTGAACTTATCAAAACACTAACAGTGCAAGCCACATTTCACCATTCACACTTATATTCACACCATTAAGTCCATTATTCTGTGGACTTTATCGATCAAATAAACCAGTGGACGTACTGGGTATGCAGTCTCCTGGTCAAGGACACTTCAACATGTAAAACAGTCAAAACAGGGATCAAACCACCAGGCTTCTGATTAATGAACAATCTAATCAACTCCTGAGCCACAGCTGTTCTACATTACACTGGTTATCAATTCTAATATACTTCCAGAAGCATATTTAAGTTGGTCTTATGGAATAAGAGACCAACTTAAATTTTCTCCAGCATAAGTAAAGACATGGCTTTGCTTGTCTGACTACAGAGTCAGCTGATCAGAGTGAATGAGCTCCACAGTAATCCCTTGTCTCTATCCATTTATCCAGTTGCACAGGCATAAACACAAACACACTTGCAAGCGCAGTAATCTGTCAAAGTGAATTATAAAAAGGTGGAATTCAATAGCGTGACTTTCTTACACGGGCTGCACATGGAATAACCATCTCCAAGGAACCAATAAAAAACATCACAAAGGAACAACTTATTCAAAAGGATTTGTGGACATTTTAAAATCCTCAAATAAAAGATAAACAGGGCCCTGAAGGGAGCACGTAGTTCCAAAGGAAATTAACCGAATACAAAATATAGTATGAAGACTTTTAGATGATGTTCTAGTCTCTTAGTAGACAAACACATTTGATTAAGTGCAATCAATTTACACAATTACTTGTAAGAGAAATGAGCATTAAACTGAGGTTCAAACACTCAACTGACACTCGACAGCATGAAGATCAGTGACCAGTTTGTTTTAGATTTACACACGCACTGTGATCTGAAGTACTTCTGTAACACTGTGTACCATTCTAGCACACACCCAGTGTATTGTCTCCTTTCTTTCTGGCCTACATGTGGTCGCCTGGCAAACGTACCTCGGTTGCCATGAGGTCACTGGCTTTGTGGAGGGAGACTGCATCTGGAGAGCAGCCAATTTGCCTAAATGATGTAATTAGTTATTGTCTGATGAGAGGCTAAAGACTGCTGACGAGTCACTGTGGTACCGGGAAGCACTGTTAGTTAGACAGAAAATCCCCCTGGCCTGAAGGGGACGTCACCAACTGCTACTGAGATGCCACCAATTCCACCCTGTCAGTACCAGCGTGACACGAACCAAACCCTCCGTGTGTGTTTACGTTTTATGAGGCTTGCTCATGAACTATTGTCCACTATATCAACAGTCTCTGGTCCTCACAATGATCAGAGATGTCACCAGTTGACTTGAGAAGATCACTTTTCAGTAAACCCTAATGAAAATGCAACAAAATAAACAACACATTTCTAAACAACAGAGGCGAGGGAGTCAGATAAATTCAAGATGTAGAAGGACGTGCCAACATATAAATGCCTAGTCATATACAATGAGGCAATAAATAATCCTCCATCCAGTAAAACTTCAAAACACAAGCAGAACAAGAAGCTGGAGCAGAAAAAAATACATACAAAAAGAAATGAATGAATACAGAAAATCCCCTCTTGTCTCCTCATTTTTACAACTGCTCACTGCCAGTTGGCACATGTCAAAACAGTACAAGTTTCCTGTGAAGAACAACATGAGCTCTGCTGTGGGAGGCCACACGAGCTGCAGACAGGGGCAGTGTGTAATATAAACCAGAAAGACAAAACGCAGAAGATGTTTTTTTGGTTTAGCTAATCTCAACAAGCTGTTGCCATTAAAGTCTTTAATCCAATAAGCCCCATTATTTGAACACACAACAGCCAGCGTGTTTGAAATTGGAGGTTATCATTATGCACGGTTATCATAAAAGCCGAGGCTTGTAAAATAGTTATGATGTCAATTCTGAGAGGGAACCTAAGGTGTAACCTGTAGTTTTCCGTGATTTAGGCTCAGTCATGGCAACTTATGCTTCAAACCTAACCTGCTCACAAGCACATTAAATTCAACTCATTTTGTTTTTGCTGTATATACTGCACACAGGTCACATTATGAAGTTGTTTGTATGATATTACTACAGTGGGGCAAAAAAGTATTTAGTCAGCCACCGATTGTGCAAGTTCCCCCACTTAAAATGATGACAGAGGTCAGTAATTTGCACCAGAGGTACACTTCAACTGTGAGAGACAGAATGTGAAAAAAAAATCCATGAATTCACATGGTAGGATTTGTAAAGAATTTATTCGTAAATCAGGGTGGAAAATAAGTATTTGGTCACCTCAAACAAGGAAAATCCCTGGCTCTCACAGACCTGTAACGTCTTCTGTAAGAAGCTTTTCTGTCCCCCACTCGTTACCTGTGTGAATGGCACCTGTTTGACCTCATCATCTGTATAAAAGACACCTGTCCACAGCCTCAACCAGTCAGACTCCAAACTCCGCCATGGCCAAGACCAAAGAGCTTTCGAAGGACACCAGGAAAAGAATTGTAGACCTGCACCAGACTGGGAAGAGTGAATCTACAATAGGCAAGCAGCTTGGTGTGAAAAAATCAACTGTGGGAGCAATCATCAGAAAATGGAAGACATACAAGACCGCTGATAATCTCCCTCGATCTGGGGCTCCACGCAAGATCTTATCCCGTGGGGTCAAAATGATCATGAGAACGGTGAGCAAAGATCCCAGAACCACACGGGGGGACCTGGTGAATGACCTGCAGAGAGCTGGGACCAAAGTAACAAAGGTCACCATCAGTAACACACTACAACGGCAGGGAATCAAATCCCGCAGTGCCAGACGTGTTCCGCTGCTGAAGCCAGTGCATGTCCAGGCCCGTCTGAAGTTTGCCAGAGAGCACATGGATGATACAGCAGAGGATTGGGAGAATGTCATGTGGTCAGATGAAACCAAAGTAGAACTTTTTGGTATAAACTCAACTCGTCGTGTTTGGAGGAAGAAGAATACTGAGTTGCATCCCAAGAACACCATACCTACTGTGAAGCATGGGGGTGGAAACATCATGCTATGGGGCTGTTTTTCTGCCAAGGGGACAGGACGACTGATCCGTGTTAAGGACAGAATGAATGGGGCCAAGTATCGTGAGATTTTGAGCCAAAACCTCCTTCCATCAGTGAGAACTTTGAAGATGAAACGAGGCTGGGTCTTCCAACATGACAATGATCCAAAACACACCGCCCGGGCAACAAAGGAGTGGCTCCGTAAGAAGCATTTGAAAGTCCTGGAGTGGCCTAGCCAGTCTCCAGACCTCAACCCCATAGAAAATCTGTGGCGGGAGTTGAAAGTCCGTGTTGCTCGGCGACAGCCCCAAAACATCACTGCTCTTGAGGAGATCTGCATGGAGGAATGGGCCAAAATACCAGCTACTGTGTGTGCAAACCTGGTAAAGACCTATAGTAAACGTTTGACCTCTGTTATTGCCAACAAAGGTTATGTTACAAAGTATTGAGTTGTATTTTTGTTATTGACCAAATACTTATTTTCCACCCTGATTTACGAATAAATTCTTTACAAATCCTACCATGTGAATTCATGGATTTTTTTTTCACATTCTGTCTCTCACAGTTGAAGTGTACCTCTGGTGCAAATTACTGACCTCTGTCATCATTTTAAGTGGGGGAACTTGCACAATCGGTGGCTGACTAAATACTTTTTTGCCCCACTGTATGTACAGGGTGGGCCATTTATATGGATACACCGTAATAAAAATGGGAATGGTTGGTGATATTAAAGTCGTGTTTGTGGCACATTAGTATATGTGAGGGAGCAAACTCCTCAAGATGGGTGGTGACCATGGTGGCCATCTTGGATACAACTTTTGTTTTTTCAATAGGAAGAGGGCCATGTGACACATCAAACTTATTGGTAATGTCACAAGAAAAACAATGGTGTGCTTGGTTTCAACGTAACTTTATTCTTTCATGAGTTATTTACAAGTTTCTCTTTGTTCACAGCCATTGACATGTCGAAGAGGTTAACACGTGAGGAGCAAAATTGTGTTGATATCTGGTGAACGCAGTAACCGGGTCATTGCAGCAGATTTCAATGCAAGACACCCTGCAAACTGCTTGCTAAGTTTCGTGAAACTGGTTCAGTGTTGGATTTGCCAAAATGTGGACGCAAGAAAACTGTCACTAATGAAGAAACATCAGTGGCTGTCCTAGCTTCATTCAGCAAGAGCCCACAGCTTGCCACTCGCCACATGTCACTGGAGAGTGGCATTAGTCGAACATCCCTTCGGCGGATATTAGCTACTCACAAATGGCACCCTTACAAACTCCAGCTACTGCAGCATCTCAACGATGATGACCCAGATCAGCGCACAATATTTGCAGAATGGGCAAAACAAAAATTGGAACAGGACCCTCAGTTCATGCAGAAGATTTTGTTCAGTGATGAGGCAAACCTTTATGTGAATGGTGAAGTTAACAAACAAAACCACTGCTATTGGTCTGACACTAACCCACATTGGATGGATCCCTCCAAGACTGTCGGAACAACAAAAGTGATGGTTTGGTGTGGTATATGGGGTACAACAATAGTGGGTCCATTCTTCATCAATGGAAACCTCAAGGCCACTGGATATTTGAAATTGCTACATGATGATGTGTTTCCCTCTTTATGCACTGAAGCTGGCACATTCCCTGAGTTTTTCCAGCAAGATGGTGCACCACCACATTATGGGTGCCGGGTCTGAGCATTCCTAGATGAACAGTTTCCTGGAAAGTGGGTTGGTCTCCTGATCTGACCCCCTTAGACTTTTCTCTTTGGGGTCATCTGAAGGCAATTGTCTATGGTGTGAAGATACGAGATGTGCAGCACCTGAAACTACGGATACTGGATGTCTGTTGGCATTTCTCTGCGGTGTTGCTATCAGTGTGTGAAGAGTGGGAGAAGAGGGTTGCATTGACAATCCAACACAATGGGCAGCACATTGAACACATTTTATAAGTGGTCAGAAACTTGTAAATAACTCATGAAAGAATAAAGTTACGTTGAAACCAAGCACACCATTGTTTTTCTTGTAACATTACCAATAAGTTTGATGTGTCACATGGCCCTCTTCCAATTGAAAAAACATAAGTTGTATCCAAGATGGCCGACTTCTAAATGGCCACCATGGTCACAACTCATCTTGGGGAGTTTGCCCCCTCACATATACTAATGTGCCACAAACAGGACTTTAATATCACGAACCATTCCCATTTTATTATGGTGTATCCATATAAATAGCCCACCCAGTAGTCAGAAAGAAAAAAAGTTGAACTGTGGGATGTAAATCACCTCATAAAAGCCTAGATGTTATGGCACCAATTCTAAGTGATTTAATGGTTCGTGAGCACTTCTGATCTTATTCTTGTAATTTTACCAAGAAAAATCCACTGTGTCCTGGTGGTTTGAGACGGACCATGTAATTGGAAACATTAAGCTTTTGTTTTATATTCCTATCCTTTCCTGTCAACTCTCCACTGTTTTCTGTTTAATAATGGAAAAAAAATTGTTTACTTGAAAACCTTCTGAGAATGCTCTGCGGATGCTGGACAGTGTCTGACAGTCATGTCAACATTGAGAGAGACTTGGCAGTCGATCAGTTGTAGTCAGTCCACCTTTATACTAAGAGTCGCAGCGATATTAAGATTTAAGCCACTATTGGAAACATTGGTTTAGTAAGAAACACCAAGCCGAAACACCCTAATAAAGTTTAATATGCTTAAGTGAAGAAGTTATGACCCTGTAATACTTTATGCCCTGAAAGAGAAGCACGGCTGTACTAGCTGTGATTAAAACCTTGAAAACTTGCCAAAAAACAGAAACCAAAAAACTTTGACACTTTAAAATAAATAAACAAACAAAAACACACATGAGTAGACTATTCTAAAACTTCCCCACATTCATAAGACAGCAACCTGAGACATAACTACTTGTAGAGGTAGCATAAATTTAACATAAATAAATCTGATCAAAGACCTTCATACATACACACATAACAAATCAGTTATTTTATTAGGAATTTAATAGGATTTCAAAACCCCGATTGAGGGCTCTGTGAGAAAACGGAGTAACACTTCCCAGTATTAAATTCAGCAAATCAAATTCCCACTACCTGATTCATTATGCTGTATAATTATAATTAAGCATAATTACCCTTCTACAATCCAGAATTCTTCTAACCAAAATTCAAAGTTTTCCCAAACGGTAACAGCCTTCTCCAGCTGAGGTTGGCTGTGAACTCTCTGTCATTATTACCACATGGTTGTTGATTCATCATTCCAGACCTAAACTGACCTTCTGCTGGAATTTTGTGCCTTTAAAGAGGTTTTTTAGCTAAAATTGTTAACCACAGAGCAAAGCAACTGAACTCTGAACTCATAGCAGTGGAGATTTTTCACACGAGTCACATCCAAGCCTTTACCCAAAGTCTCCACACTGTGTTCAGACTCAGAGATGATTAAGGAAAAGGTGAAATTACGCTGAAAGCTCAAGTAGGCCTACTTTCTTTTAACACGGAAAACTGGAAGAATCACAAGAATAATCAATAAAGAATGTGACTTATACGCAGAACCAGATGAAAATTGAATCTAATCAATATTCGCTCCACTCTCAAAGCGAGCTGTTTGTGTGTTTTGTCACTTGCTGTGCAAGTATTCTGCAGCATTAAGAAACCTTGATGAGATATCACATTCAGGTTTGTCACAATTAAATAATTGGTCATAATTAGGAGACTCTTTTTCACATAAATACAACTACAAACACTCTTTGCTCTTACAGAACTACAGGATTCACTGCCAAATCAATGTAATTGAAAACTATGTTAAAATATGTCAACTTATACCTCAACTCTCAATTATTTTTTCTGTAACAACACTCTTTGGCAAAAACAAGCTGAAACTATGGGAATGTACAGTATAATCACCTCATAAAATGTCAAAAGTTTGCATACAGTCATCACGAGAACCAATGTCATTGTAATTTTCAGCTTGTTTCTGCCAAGAAGAGCGGTCAAATATCAAGCCAAGAGTTAAGCCATTATGTTTGCTTATGGTGGCTGCGGCTCAGAAGGAAAAGCAGGTAACCTACAAAATTGAAAGGTTCAATCCCTGCTCCAGTTTGCATCCAAGATACTGAACCTGAGTTGCTCCTGATGTGTTCATCAGAGTCTGGATGGGTGTGAATGTTGGACAGAAAAAGCTTTGAGCATCACTGTTGCCTCAAAGCAAAAACAGAGGAAGCTGGGCCAGATAGCAAAAGCATCTGAATGAGATGGGACACTGAACCAAATATTAGTGAGCGCATATAGTATAGTTTTGACCCTGTGCAACTTAAAACTCCTCATAAATTCAATTTGTGTAAAAGTCCTGCTGTAAGTCCTGTCATTAAAGATGTATGGTGTACAATCATTCCACCCCTGAAAAAGAACAGTTCAAAGAAATCATTAAAACCCCCAAATTACCACAACATTCATCCCCATAATGATTGTATGTAAACCTCTGAGCACAACTGTATGTGCTATGGCCCTCATAATAAGTGGTTGAATGATTAGTGAATAGTGAATTGTTGCCTTATGTACCCTTTAACCCCAGGCTATTAGGTATCTCTATAACAGACTTGTGTAAACAGGTCATTTTACACCAGTTCACCTTTAGCTTCATTATTATCCTGAAGGAGAGTCAACTTGCAGTTAGGGATTAACACATATCATAGCTTAGAAAATTCTTCAGTAACAGCAAACAGCAACCCATGACGTTAGATCCATTAAGCCATGTATTACATGTAATTAGCCTACTGTTGTGGTTACATTTTTTTATTTTACACATATAAAAGAAACCCGAAATAGTTTGTAGGTCTTACAAAGTTTAAAAATGTGAAAAAGATCCAGAGAAATGTTGTTCAGTGGATATCTGTCCACTCATGTGTCCTTATTAAATCATTCACCACTGCTCTTTTTACTTTTTTCCCCTTTTCTATTTTCTAAGAAATCCGTGATTCTGTAATCCAATTTAGAGTATCCACTGAAGACCTAGTTTGGCCTCTAAAGGCACAGTTGGATTTTACAATAACAGCAACCTGTTTTGATTACTACACTTTTAATATAACTCATAAAATTTTACAACACTCCAAAATGTCGTCAGCAAACTAAAAATGGTCAAAGTAATGTACATACAAGCTACTACAAACATATTGCCAAATAAGGCAATGAATGTAAGCCAATAAACTATGATCTACTTTTACTCAAAACTGATTAAACTCCTTGTTTTTTTAAGGAAGATGACCAGCAATTTCGGGGGGTTTTTTCATTCCATTTTAGGCTGTATCAATATTTTGAGCAGCAAAACTTTAAATATACTACTGTTATGCATTCTCTTTTGCACGCCCTTATGAGGGTCTCAGGGGGCCTGAAGCCTATCCTAGAGGTGGGGTACACCCTGGACAGGTCACCAATGTGATACAGAGCTAAAGTGCACTTTAATTGGGCGAATTTTTGACTACTTAAATATGTAGAGCCCAGACAGAGATTATACTAAACCAAAGAAATTTGATTAAAGGTAGATAAAGGTGAAGGGAACTTACTCTTTCAAATCAATCTCTCCGTTGTTGTCCTCCAAAACCTCTCCAAACAAGATCATCCTCTTCCAGCCATCTTCCGTCTTTGTCCAGCTCCACCCCGGCGATCTCCAATCCTTACCCAAGAAAGGCATCTTGTCTGGCAGGTGTGAGACTGTGAGCAGAGAGGGCCTCTGCTACTTCACACCTGGAGGTTTAACCAGCTGTTGTTAGAAAAAGATTTTTTTATTCTTGATGCCACCATGCAAAGAAGAGAGAAATTTTGAAATCAAATTTGTCCTTATTAAACATAGCATGCTACAATTAAATTTCACTAACAGTTTTAAGCATTTAAGCGGCTATATTCACATTATGTTCACATTAGGTTCTACGGAAAAAACAACAACAACTTTTAAATGAAAAGGTGAACAAGTTATAAATATCACCTATTTAATGACAGTTCAAAAACACTGAGATGATTTTTTTAAAGCTTACAAATTGAAACTGATTGTTTTTAAACTAAATCACCTGTAACAAATCCCACAACACATAGATTCTTATATTTTATGTCAGCATTGGTTAAAAAAGATGAGAACAAAAAGTATTATTATGGTTTCTCTTAGTGTTCATAGAGACACTGTAGCCTGCAGCTACCTTTCAACTGCATATCACATAAAGCAGAGGGCCATCAGCCATTCTCAATTACCCTGTTACAGCGCGTTTACAGATTTAACACTCGTATGTAAAGGGCCAGACTAAGCCACATTGTTTTAATATACTTAAATAACATACCTTGCAATATCCGTGACGCAATTATATATTTTTCTACCTTCAGAATTCGGACAATAACAGCGTTAGCGGGCGCTGTTAAAGTCGTTTTAGCTATCAAACATGAAGCTGTCAGTCGACCCAAAACAAATAATGACGACAAGAAGAAAATAATGAATCTCCGCTACGCTGGTATAAGACTGTGAATTTCTGAAAAACGGCCAAACAAACCGTTAAAGAGAAGCAGCTCTTCTGTTGTTTTGCCCGTCTCTGCTTCCGTCTCTAGCCTTCCCCTCCTGCGGAGCTGGAAATATTGACGGAAGTAAGCGCGAGAATTCGTCAATTCACGCCCCCTACTGCTCTCTGATTGGTCAAAAGGTCTGTATTTATCTTGTTGCTACCCAAATTCGGGAGGCCGATTGGATAATCACTCCTGTCACTCAACAGCTTTTTTTTAATCCCATTTGTTTTGTTGGGGGCTTTCTTCGACACGTGACAGCGGACTGCACACATGTACTTGTGTTTTGATTTTGAGATGGGGGATGGTAACTGGTCTGCTGGAGCGTTGAGTGACTGACTGATGCTGAAAAATGTTATGAAACGCTTTAAAGACTTAGCTTAAATAAATAACTATTTTCTCACCCCACCCACTGTTTTTTCACATCAGTTGTATGGTTTAAGTTTAAGCCGTATATTTTATGACACGTTATCTAGGTCACAGTTTCATTACTCTGCTTTGATGTGCATGGCGTAAAGCTGCAAACTGGATATGAAAAGATAAGTTTACTTTTGATTGTTTCACATGACGTTATTCTCTTGAATTTAAGTCGCAAGTCGTTCAGAGCAAGGTCAATTGAATACTGTGCCTGTATATGCAAATAAAAAAAATGCAACTATTTCGGATGTCCAAAAACGACACCCCGTTTGAACATGTTTCTTTCAAAGTTTTGTACGGATTCAACAGCCCTGACTCATTGTACACCGGCTCTCAAAAAATTTTCTTGTTATTGTCACGTCACCTGTTTGAGCTTAAAAATACAGTCTAATGTCCTATATGGTTTGCAGTGGGGATTCTTTGTGGTTAAAATGTGAATTTAATACGTATTCATTTATGTATTTTGTGTGTGTAATTTAGTGTCATCTAGTGGTAAAGCTTGGAGAATGCAACCACCTGAACAACCCCTTCATACCCAATCTTGCAGGACCTATTTGGCCATCACGTCAATGTAAAATCACATAACAGTGCCAGTGGCAGGAGTGAAAGCACCCACCCATTCACCCAGCTCTACCCTCTCCTTGAAAAAAAAAAATCAAATGTCAATAATTAAACGTGTCCTTAGTTGATTAAAATTGCTAATGAATAATTAATTCAATAAACACCGTAAGTACTTAAATCTGTCATTATTAATTAAAATTGGAAATATATATTTATTAAATGCATAATTTTAAAAATTAATGTTGTTAACTAATTAAAATATCAATTCATTTTATTTAAAAATATATTTTATTATTTCCCTTTTTAATTATTTCATAGTTTCTGAGCTAAAATAATGTCACTTAATGGTCGTCAACAGACCATAACAACTGACTTGTTTGTCAAAGGAGCTTGCAAAGAAAAGCGCCTGGACTTCTTTAAGTTGCTTGAAGACGTTTCACCTCCACCGAGAAGCTTCTTCAGTTCTAAGGTCAAATGGCGGAGAGTCCCAGATTTAAGCCCAGTGGGAGTATCCCCACAAAGAGGGACAAAAGGACCCCCTGATGATCCTCTAATCACATGAGCCAAGGTGTGAAAATGGGTGTGGGTCCCAATCAGCCAGGGTTTCGGGTGAGCTCATTGTGAAACCTGGCCACACCTTATCATGCGATTTCCTGAGGTCAGATGGCCCAGGATGTGAGTGGGCGTTAAGGCGTCTGGGGAGGGAACTCAAAACTGGATTATAGATGGCAGACAGTTGGTGTCGTAAACCACCGCCTCTGTTCACAATGTCACACATCTGGCTGCTTAGATTGGACCTATTAACAAAAGTGCTTCAACATTGTCAGGAATGTGAGGTCTCGCGGGTGTAACAGCCAGCTCTCCTTACCAGCTATTTGCTGACCAGGCAGTCCAAGCTCATGATACCTGCCAACAACAGCCTGTGCCCAGCACACTGTTTTCAGAATACTTGCTGACCCTAACCTCTCAGTGGAGGGGTTACGTGGGATACACTTAATTTATTTCAGTGTTTTATTTGTTGCAAATTAAATTGGTTTGGCGGAGATTAAAGTCAAGCCTCATAACTGGATAGTTTTAGTGAGCCTTAATGCCTCACTTTGTGAGTGCTGTCAGCATATTTTGAACTGAATTGTTTTCTTTATTTTCTGATGTTCACAGGTTTTTTACTTGTTTAAAAAAAAAAGCCTATTTTCATTTATAACTAACATTAAAATGATTTTTAAAGTATTTTAATACAGTGAGGAAACTGAACAGACTTTCAGTGGGAGCAGAAACATCTGGACCAGTATGTTGATGCTAGCTATCCTGAACAGTGACGTCTGTCTCCATCAGAAATGATTAAATATTCTGTTTTTAATATTTTTATTGCATTCTAAAAATCTGCTGTCTTTTCTATATTTTAGAAGTCAACTAGAAAAAATAAAAAAATAAAAGATTAGTGTGTTTTTTTCTTCTTCCATGAGCAGTAGAAGCACATGGATAACATTTTTTTTAACACAGCTTTGCTGAGAAGTATGATAATTATTTTAGTAATAGTTAATTTAATACTGGTGTACTGTTACACCTAGAGTACCTTTGACATGTGGTGGAGCAGGAGATTCTCATAATTGATCTTCAGCTGAAAAATCAGCAGCAATGTAATGTAATGATATGATAAAAAATAATGATATCACATCACCAAGAAGAATTAAGGCAGCACTGAAAGTAACCCAGTGTTAGCAATGTGTAACTGATGAAGTGGCAGTGTATAGGTAATTGATAATTCTCATAACCAACAGAACAACTGATAAAAGAGTAATTTTTCCATCCCTTCCGCTTATCATGGTCGCATGGGGAGTAATTCAAAGACAATATTTTCACCCTGGGTTAAAACTTTTAAACTTTAGCAAACATTTCCATTCCACCCATTGTGAGTATACTCATGCAACATTTTACTTGTAAAAACAGTTTTATTTGTGTTTTACGTTTTCAGTAGCAGTAAAACTGGGCAAAAGGTGGTAAAGATATACAAATTATCTGGGAGTACAAAAAGTTTAAGTTTTACATATAAAAAACAAAATTAAATGCAAACTTGTAGCAATAGTGAGTTCACATTCACAATCAATAATCACATATTGATGACTATCATTATCAACAGGTAACCTCTACTTTTGGCAGCCAACAAGTGGAGGCTTGTACTAAACAGTCAGTCAGGCATTTGGAGACGTGAAAGGTGTGTCTGCACCAGCTAACTACTTTGTGCCCACTCACATAAACTTGTATATTGTTTGTTTCTTTCTCTGTAAGAAGACAATGAGTGAAACTGAATAGGTGGTAATACCATTTAACATATTGTGTCAAGCACAGTCTTTCCATTGCTTTCCCCCAGCTCATGTTCAGCCACTGAGCTTCAAAGAATAAAAAAAAACTTGGCTAAAAGACAAAAAGAGAGAGAAAGCAATGAAGAGACAAAGCAGACCGAGCTTGGGAGAGAGATACAATGACAACGGGTCACTGGACATAAGCCGATCAGATTATTAAGCACATTCCCCTAACAGATCTAAGGGAAAGTTTGCGAGGAAAATAACCACTTCCTCAAACGGTTTTTCATACATCTGTTAAATATAAGCAGATCTTCCATACGTACATTTTTTTGTATCAGTTGCTGTGGTTTGTATTTGAGTGTCTGTGGGGTGGCAGGTATTACACTTGTTGTGGTGACCTAAATTTGTTTACACACTTACATGCACATTTTTTTGTATGTGGACAAGGGAACAAATCCTCATGATCTAAATCATTCAAATTTATATATTAAAGCTATCTTTTAACATTAGGATATGTTATGGTCAGAGTTTGGCAGGCAGTAGTTATGGGTAAACTCAGAGTAAGTCTCCAGGTTGTGTGTGGGTGTGTGTGTCTTCATGTGTGTTGGTGTGATGGAATGTATACCTTTCACCCCAAGAGAAATGGGAGTGCACATTATTGGATTATAAACTTAAAAGGCAGGTTGTACAAATTCTGATTTAGGGATGCTTTCATGTTTGAGGTGGCCTAAAGGTATTCGCAGAGAAGCAGAATTTATGAGTATCAGTGTGAGACTCCTTTTAATGTTCCTGGGAAGAATCAAAAGGCCATGAGCTGTGAGCCTTTTATCTTAAAATAATAGTACCACTCTTTACAAATAGTACATTTTATAAGCGATCGTATAAAATAATTGCATTTTAATGAATAATAAATAAATGCACTAATGTTTTGTAGATGAATTATGTAACATTGATGACGACTCATCAAAAAGCTACAGATAGAATTGCTGCAGCATTGTTAGACGTTGATTTATCATTAGCAGGAAGTATGTCATGTTGACAAATTTTGTACATTTTCAAAAGCTTTAAATTATAGTTGCATAAAAATACAGTATAGCTTTTATAAACAATGTAATTCTATATGACTGTGGCCCATTTACTTTAAAAAGGCTCACAACCAGAATCACTGAACTTAAAAGTATTTTATTTTTATAGAAAAAGAAAATAATCCCAAACTAGTTCATACTAGTATGTTTTTGCTTCATATCACAGTACTTCACTGAATTCTTTTGAATTACTGCTTGCCTTCTTGTATGCACGTTTGACCATATTTAATACAGAAATGTTTTTATAGAGTCTGAATAGAACGCAAAAGTATTATATTAAATAAGCCAGTAATCATAAAAATGTTGAAGCTGAATAATGTTAATACTTTTTGTTTTTGTATAGCTTTTTATGACGTATTTTATCTGTTTCCAGTGTAATTGAGATCATAGATGGTCCTGTGCAAGTAAAAAAAAAAAAAGAAAAGAAAAAAAAAGAAATCATTCAGTCATCATTTGCTCTCAGAAAAGTCATCAGTAAAGGACACACACACACACACACATACAGCATACACAATACATAACCTAAGATTTAGGTACAGTTGGACAAGTAGGGTATCATTCAGTGTTTTCTAAGACCAAAAACAAGAAACTACTTCCATCTTTGTCCTCAAAATATAACTTTTATGTAACATCACTTGGTAAAAAGAAAAAGCGCAATCAGTGAAGATCTCGTAACTTTTTTCCAGTGTCACTAGCATTTTTACAGCTGTACAGCCACTTGATAATCCGTGCGTTGCGCTCAATAACTGAGGTCTCTTGACGTATCTTCTCGTGCAGCTTTTCCTCCATGAGCGGATCGCTGTCACTACTGTTCCTGGAGAAGCCATCATCTGACGTGGAAACACTGACACTCCGAAGCTTTATTGCAATTTCACCTGAGTGAGCCGAGAAGTTGTCCTTCCCCAAAGACTCAATGACCTCACCGTCCAGCCCGCAGTACTTGAAAAAAACATCAAAGTCTGCAAAGTTTTTGGAATACCTGGAGCTGATATCAGAGTGAGAACGACTGACTCCTTTGCCAGACCTCCTTTCAACCTCAGGAACTGTCAGGAGACCACTAGATGCATTTACAACTCCAGCCTTAGGTTTTGTCCCAGAGTCACTGTTCTTGATTCTGCACTCTTCTGTCACTCCATTGCTCTCCGGTTTAGAGATAACTACATGTGGATTCCATTCCTTTGCTGTGTCCTTAGGCGTGGTGATTTTTCGCCCGTTGCCCTGAGACTCACATTCCTTATCTGTCCCCTCGGATAATGGGGCATTTTTATTTACAGGGTTGAGCAACAACTTACGGGTTATATGGTGTTTCCGTTCATTTGCTGGCCCTCTCAATAACTCACATTTCTGTCTGTGAATTAGAAGAGAGTCTGGTCGTTTTTTGGCGCTGGAGCGATGTGCCTGCACTGGTGAAGAGATTTGCACAGTGAGTGTATTCCCTGTCGAGTCACTCCCTGTAGGAAGATTCCCATCCCGGTGTGAGCTTCGGTTAGAGGACCCAGTGCTACTCACAGAGGCCGATCCAAGGCTAATCACTGACTCCTGAGTTGAGTTAACCACCTGTTGGCTTTTGACGTATTTTGGTTTACTTGCGGCGAGCCTCTCCACAGCACTCATGCGTCCTTTTGTCTCACTCTCTAAATCCATTTGTTTACGAAGGTATTCAGGACCTTTCCCCAGGATTTTTGTGGTGTCATTAGTTGTCTCCATTGTGGTTTCGACGGGCACTGAAGTCTTGTTGTAGATTTTCAGTGTACACTTTCCCCAGAGCTACAGGTAAAGGATTCCATTCAAGCCCGATCTTTGTCTGAGCACGTATTGTGACGGGGGACCTTACCTTACACACACCACATTACCCCACCCATCCTGCGCAAGGGTAGTTTTAGCCAGACACAAGCCTGTTCAAAGTACACCTGATACCATCGCAAGTGAGAACAATGAAAGGTGACACTTCTGCAGAGTGTGTTTCCCAGTCCTTCAGGTGAAAATGTGGATCTTTAGCCTTGTTGCACAAGACAGGATGTTTCATACTGTCAACATTCAGGAAAACTGGCTTCTGAATCATTAACAGTTTATAGTTTTTAATGACTTTAAATCTGAGTCATCATATGGGCTTGGTGCTCATTATAGTGAAAAAGTTGTGCAATAAGTGTTTACCCTCAACTAGTCATCCTTAAATTATGGAGAATGTGTATGAAATATAACAGTTGGATTGTTGGAGGTAGGTATGAAACAGTGATGTTTTTTTAAAACATGGTGGCACTAATCCATAAACATAAAAAAAAATAGTTTGTTGAATGTAAGTTTCAATTTATAACTTTTTATACTTCGGGAAAAAAACTATTTCTCCACTGTGTTCAGTGTGGTGACTGTGACTGTGCAATTTGACGAGTGTTGACAAAAAAAATTGTGAACAAACTGGTTTCTTTCCTCAGGCTTGAAAAGTGTCTGCATACGAAGAAATGAACTTTAACACAAAATTCAGGTCTATTTGAAACAGAAGTTGATGTTCTTGCTCTCTCTGCAAGTTTGAGGGCTGTGGTGAAACCAGATGCTGTCTACATATCACCTAGGGGAGATCGCCTAAATATAAATAAGGTATTGTGTTTCACTTGAATGACTGATTTATTCCCAAAGTTGATAAAATTATAAACATCCTGTCTCAGAGTGGTGATAAAAGCTAGTTTGTGCATTTATTACTTGTAGATAGGACTATTTTGATTCTTTATTATGTGACGGTTCTAAAAATTCCCCATAAAGCCTTAAGTTGAACTAAAACACAGCAGTGAAAGTACTGCCTGGGACAAGAAAGAGAGATCATGTTTCTAACATATTATCTTCACTGGCTACCTGCTAGACCCAGAATTTAGTTTCCAATTCTTCTCTTCATATACAAGGTCTTGAATAATCAGGCCTCATCATATGTCAGAGACCTCACAGTACCATATTATCCAAACAGTGCACCTCACTCTCAGACTGCTGGCTTACCTGTGGTTCCCAGTAGTAAGTATAATGGGAGGGAGAGCCTTCAGCTGTCAGACCCCTGTGGAACCAGCTTCCAGACAGACGAGCTGTCTCCATTGAGGATTTGACTTTAAACTTTACTTCCAGATAAAGCTTATAGTGTGAGCTAGATCAGGTGATCCACTGCAATAGGCTCAGGTTGCTGGGGGACTTCCCATGATGCACTGGACTTCTCCACTAACCTCTCTTCACTTACCAGGTGTTTATATACAACTACTATATTCAATTTTGCCTTCTCTCCCATCATTTGTCTTGTCTTGCTATATGGTCTTCTTTATCTCTTCTTGAAGAAGGTACAATTAGCAGAAGAAATTATAGTTGTAACATGCATATTTTAAATATATTAGAAGATTTTTGGGTGTATATTGGTCTTCATGCAGTTTGTTTTTTTATGTTCCCATTCACTTCCCTCCTGTTGTTCCAAACCCACCATTCCCACCTGCCCTGCTTTCCTTCCAGCTTCTTTGCTCACCTGCATCCACTTCACCAACTGGTCCCCATAGTCATTACGACACACGTTCACGGCTGATTTCCCCCCTCGGCTGTCTTCCTGTATTAGTCTGTTTTTTTTCTGCCTGCTTTTGAACCCTGCCTGAATCTTTGCCCTCTTTGAAGGTAATGTTTTTTTTGGTTCAAGTAAACGTTGATCTTATTTTATTATTATTTTTTAGTTTATTTGAGCTTTATTAGTTATTTTTATTCTAAGATATTGTAATCAGGCCAGACTGGACTCGGGGACGGGAAAGAAAAACAAGAAGAAAAGTTCAGAAGGAAGTTAACAGAAGGGGAGGGAAAGAAAAAGGAGAAAAGAGATAGAGAGAAAAGACAATGAAAATCTGCTTCATCACCTTTGTCTTTTTTTTTTTTCCTGGATCATCTGTGGAGAAAGAAAAAAGAAAACAAGCAGAAGAAGACTAGAGCAATAGAATAAACAACATCATGATAATCTATGGGAATATAACAGTAAATACTAAATGTTAAACATTATTGTGCAGCACGTAAGATCGACAGCGCACAGTGTGCTTTAAAGTAGGAGCCAAAAAGGGTGTCGTTTGTGTGTGTGAGCACCCGTGTGTACACATGTGAGCATGAACGCGCTTGTTTTTAAAAGGTTCCTTCATGTAATGATCTGCTAGAGGGTGTGGGGAGCCACAGCCCCGTCCACCAGGGCATGATGCAGGTATGGAGGAGATCTGTCTGTGTTAGACACTGTTAGACCTCTGCCTCACCACTACATATTTCAAATACAACAAAGGCTTTTACAGACAAAAACATGGCTGTGCCATGGGCTCCCCCATGTCACCTATTGTAGCCAACCTTTACATGGAGGAAGTGGAAAGGAAGGCTCTTGGCTCTTTCAAAGGAAGAGTACCCAGCCACTGGTACAGACATGTAGACGACACCTGGGTCAAAATCAAGACACAAGAAGTGGAATCCTTCACTGCGCACATTAACGCTGTGGATAAAAACATCAAGTTCACCAGGGAAGACACAAAGGACGACTGTTTGCCTTTCCTGGACTGCGCTGTGCACATTGAAGAGAATGGCAACCTCAACATCGAAGTTTACCGGAAGCCCACACACGCGGACCAGTACCTCCTGTTTGACTCCCATCACCCTCTGGAACACAAACTTGGAGTAATTAGGACCCTACACCACCGGGCAGAACATGTTCCCTCTAAGCCTGAAGGGAAAAAGAAGGAACACACACATGTAAAGGAAGCACTCAAAACGTGCGGCTATCCTAAATGGGCGTTCTTAAAGTCAGCAAAGAGGCACAGAAAAGAAGATCAGACACCAGCAAGGGAGGATAAGAAGGACAGACGCAACAACATTGTCATCCTCTATGTAGCCGGTGTATCAGAAAAACTCAGGAGGGTTTTCTCCAAGCATGACATCCCGGTGCATTTCAGACCCAGCAGCATGCTCAGACAAAAACTGGTTCACCCGAAAGACAAAACGCCAAAACACAGACTTAACAATGTGGTGTATGCGGTACAGTGCAGCGAGGAATGCCCAGACCTCTACATTGGAGAGATCAAACAGCCACTTCACAAGCGCATGGCACAACATAGAAGAGCCACCTCCACAGGACAAGACTCAGCTGTCCATCTGCATCTTAAGGATAAAGGACACTCTTTCGAGGATGCCAATGTTCACATTTTGGACAGAGAGGACAGATGGTTTGAAAGAGGAGTGAAAGAAGCCATCTATGTCCACTGTGAGCGACCATCTTTGAACAGAGGCGGTGGTTTACGACACCAACTCACTGCCATCTATAATCCAGTTTTGAGATCCCTTCCCAGACGCCTTAACGCCCACTCACATCCTGGGCCATCTGACCTCAGGAATTCGCATGATAAGGTGGGGCCAGGTTTCACAATGAACTCACCCGAAACTCTGGCTGATTGGGACCCACACCCAGTTTCACACCTTGGCTCAGGCGATTAGAGGATCATCAGGGGGTCCTTTTGTCCCTCTGTGGGGGGATACTCCCACTAGGTTTATATCTGGGACTCTCCACCATTTGATCTTAGAACTGAAGAAGCTTCTCGGATGAGAGGTGAAACGTCTTCAAGTAACTTAAAGAAGTCCAGACGCTTTTCTTTGCAAGCTCCTTTGACTATGGAGGAGATCAAAACTCCAGACATCCGGAGGCCCCCAGAACACAAGAGACCAAGGAAGACCAACAGAGGGGCAGCCGCGCCACTATCCCAGAAAGAGCTGAGGAGAGTCCCAGATGAGGGGTCACTCAGCGGCCGCGGAGCAGAAGCCAAGGGGGGTTGCAGTGACGTGCCCGGGAGCTCCGCCGGCAGCCAGCTGCGCCAGAGTGACCGAGCCCCAGGCCGAGAGGCCGAGGGCACCCCACCCCCGAAGTGGCCCAAGCGAGCCCCAGGCTCCAGGCCCAGAGAAGCAGCCACCAAGGAGTGAGCCTGTGTGTACCTGGACGCCCATCCCCGGACACAAAGACCCACCAACGCACCGATGGGGGCGTCTGCCACTGGCAGGGGAAGTGGTGGGGGGAGATAGGCCTCCATACCTTGGAGGGCCTGAGATGTCCCCAGAGAGGTGGCGTCTGATACCCGACCTGACATATAGACACAGTAATGTGTCTATATATACAGGCAATAATATTTGACAATTTGCGAGTCATTTTAATTGAGTCAACAAGTTTCATTCACGTCACGTCTCGCCCTCGGACACCAAGGACAAGGGTGAGCAGCATAAAAACAAGAGGGGGAAAAAGAGAGAAAAAAAAACGAGAAGGAAAAAAAAACCCCCGGAAACATTCCCATCAAACCGTTGACGGAGAGTGACGGTGTTAATTCTGCTATGATATCACACTTAAGATGCGATTTGATACTGGTAAGTTAAACATATGTTAATGTTAAGTTAATGCAAGTTAGTGTGAGTGGATAGGGAAAGGGTGTAGCAGATTCTGGTGTGAAGTTAATATAGCCACGGAGTGATGTCGGGGTCGCGGTGAAGCTGTCCGTCCAAGTACAGCCGGTCCACAGTGATGACAGCGCGGGAGCCCTTCTGAATGAAGCCGCGTCGGATTGGGAAGAGGACCCTGCGTCGTTCCAGGATCTCTTTGGGGAACTGGTCGTTCACGCTGAAGTCCGTTCCTTTTAATTCCCTGCCACGGCTTTTCACCTGTTCCTTTTGTTTGAAGTGGCCAAATTTGGCCACAATAGGACGTGGTCTCCCGGCCGGCGACCTCACGGCCCCCAAGCAATGCACTCTATCGAAGGCGATGTTCTTTATGGTGTCCTCCGGCAGCTTCAGGTGGATTTTAATGAAGCTTTTTACCGTTGCCTCTGCGTCCTCTCCGGCAGATTCTGGAATACCAGAAAACACAAGACGACCTGTCTCCATTGAGGATTTGACTTTAAACTTTACTTCCAGATAAAGCTTATAGTGTGAGCTAGATCAGGTAATCCACTGCAATAGGCTCAGGTTGCTGGGAGACTTCCCATGATGCACTGGACTTCTCCACTAACCTCTCTTCACTTACCAGGTGTTTATATACGACTACTATATTTAATTTTGCCTTCTCTCCCATCATTTGTGTCTTGTCTTGCTATATGGTCTTCTTTATCTCTTCTTGAAGAAGGTACAATTAGCAGAAAAAATTATAGTTGTAACATGCATATTTTAAATATATTAGAAGATTTTTGGGTGTATATTGGTCTTCATGCAGTTTGTTTTTTTATGTTCCCATTCACTTCCCTCCTGTTGTTCCAAACCCACCATTCCCACCTGCCCTGCTTTCCTTCCAGCTTCTTTGCTCACCTGCATCCACTTCACCAACTGGTCCCCGTAGTCATTACGACACACGTTCACGGCTGATTTCCCCCCTCGGCTGTCTTCCTGTATTAGTCTGTTTTTTTTTCCCGCCTGCTTTTGAACCCTGCCTGAATCTTTGCCTTCTATGAAGGTAATGGTTTTATTGGTTCAAGTAAACGTTGATCTTATTTTTACACACCTGCTTTGTGTCATGATTTTGGGTTTCTGACACTATATATCTCTGTGTTATGTGCCAGAACTTTTCATCCATGTATTAATGTAGCCAAAATTAAATCACGGAATGTCCACTGAAACATAAGTATTTAAGCAGTCATCGAGGCCAGTGTAAAATAGCCAAAATAAAATACATATACATATCAAAGTCATTTAAAAATCAGATTTTTCATTTATGGTGAATCTACACAGGAATTTTGGAAACAGACTTGTTGCAGGAGTGAAGAAATCAGCAAAGCTCTGCTCAGCACTGCAGATTCACACACTTTCCACAAAGTGTTATTAGTCAGTGTATGAGTAAGTGACTGTGTTTGGCAACTTATTGACAGGCTTACCCGCAGCAAAATAAGTGGCACCCAGAGGCAATGGTGCTACTGAAACAAAATGTTCTGAACCATAGTTTGAAGAATAATCGATCAAGTGCCAACCATAGAGCGCTTATCATTCACTTTTTTATTTTAAAGTATGCTGGGGCCATGTCTTTCAAAGGACCTGGAAAGATTGTAGACTGTATACAAAAGATGGACACAACCGCATGACATTACCTAGTGATTAGTGAAGTTTTGAAATGAGTGAGTGGGTCTGACTAATGAACCGAGGGACTCTACATGCTCATAAAATAGCAGATTGTCAATCACAAAATATGGTGTCCCTAAAGCGTACACTTCTTTATAGTCCTTTTTAAACTATAATGAGTACCATGCTTTACAAAATAAACTTTGTGATGTCTTTGGTTATACTGAGCCCGTAAACTCACCTCATTAAAAGTGTTTACTGCAGTCAGATATCAAGTGTAGCACGTAGTGCTGTATAACAAGCTTGTTGCAGACCCAAATGCAGAACTTAGGATTGTGAAGTGGAATAAATGAATGAATATTGCTGGCTGTTTAACATGTTCAAAGACAAGCCACTGTAAAACACTAATAGAGAAAATAAACTTCTAGGGAACCCAGGAAACAGTGAGCACACAGGTATGACGATAGGACGTGACAATGACCAAAGGGTGACACAGACAATAAATACTCATAAGTTAATAAGAGGATGGGCGACAGGTAAGAAGACAGCTGACAACAATCAAGGGAGACACGACAAAGGAACCAAAATAAAACAGGAATTTACTAAACATGGCATCATGGACAGACAAAAACTAGACAACGCATGGCAACACTGGACAAGCATGATAATTGAAACAAGTGATAGAATAAAAACAAACTTAACTGAGAGCAGAAACCAGATAGGCAAAACTAAGGTGGTCTAAACTAGAAACACTGACGTAAAGAAAGCTAAGAATAACAAGAACCAAAGGCTACACACTGAGGAATTACTTTCTCCCTAACATAAGGGACTCACACAATAAAACAAACTGAAATAAAGAAACCAGGAAACACTAAAAGTTAAAGAAAATCAAAACACTGGGTCCTAAATCCCAAACAAAGTGACTTGTAGAGTTATTTTCTCATAGATTTATATATGTCGGACATCTTTTTGCAACAAGATGCCTCCTGTTGGGCATTTGGAAGATTTGCAGGTTTGTGGCCCTTCTGCATTTACTTTACCTCTTAGACCTGGAAACTATTCCCATTCTTTATATGCAGTCTGTGTGGTAGATATACTTGCTCAGACATGAAAATCTATGCAAGCTGGTTTCTCATCTCTGATATCTGATAACATTAAGCACAACCACACTCAGCTGTCCTCTCTAAGCTTATAATAGCTGCAAGATCAAGTTTTGAACGTATACAGAAACATTGCAATTCTTATTACAAAACCTGGAATGATATCCTACTCCCTGTTTTCTCCTTCCTCATGGAACTGAATACAGTAATTGAAGCAGAAGGTGAAGCATGCGTCTACAAACTGAACCTGAAAGATAACAGTTCTCCAGGATTATTTGTTCAAAAGGCAGAGGGCAGCACTGGAATGGATAGCATGGAAGCCATTAGCCTCAAGTCTACCACGCAGTTAGCTTAGAAGACTGTATCTGATTCATATCCTCATGCAGCATCGCTTATTGCATCCATTAAACATCAAAAAGAGGAAGATGCTATTTTACTGCATGTTAGATTGACCAAAAGAAACCAAAGCTGTAATTCAGATAATTTAAACTGACATCTCAATGTTTGTACATAATTTTCATACCACATCTGTTTCCATGTTGACATTTACATTTCTTAGCCATGCAATTTTTAGCTTTGTTTACTTGCATTTTATACTTTCTTGACCCCCGTTTCAAATGAATGTCAACTTCAGAGGTATCCAAGACATGTCATTATGATTAATGACACGATTAACTGGGAGTATGAGGCCAACACACATGTTGCAGAAAGGTTTTGTTTGTATATCATTATCACAGACATGCAGGCTGTAATAAATAGTTTTTATATCAACAATGGCTCTGCTCAATTTTGTACAAAGTTTTATAAGATGGAAAAGTTGCATATTCTATGCCACATATTCAGTTAGGTGATGAAGACACAAACAGAGAAAACAATGAGTAAATATTAGATGTACATTAGATGTAAAAGGCTCTGTATTAATATAAGATTGAATTGTATTGTATTTATTGTAAAATAAATCAGTATGCTCTGTGAAAAGTATAATATTGTGCAAAAGTTTTGAGCCACTCCTCCTTTCTTCATATTTTGCTTCCAAGGAGCCGTAGATTTCTCATTTTTAAAGCAGTCTTATGCAATAGTTCTCCAGGCTTTCTGAAGGTTTTTCAAAAATTTTCTTTGGACATTGGCTGCTTTTTCACTCATTTCCAGTCCAGTCCTTTTCATTTAATTTATTATTTGTATTTTTTGTTGAAGCCACTTAACTTATGAATCATTCAAACAAAAAAGGCACCTAACTCAAAGGATGAACTAATGTTGTGTCTACACATAACGGATAACAATAAACCAGTTGCATCTTTAGGTACCCATTGCAACGTATAACAACACATGATTTAGTCCCATCTTATTCTTTAGTCGAACAAAAAACAAAGATAATAAATGTTGACAAGCATAAAATTACATTTTGGCACCAACAAATGATTCCCAAAGAGCTGTTACCTGAAAACATGGCATATCTTGGCATGGTGAGCAGTGCGTCCTTAAAAAACTAATGAAACTAGACTAGTGGGTAACAAAAATGGCAAATTACTCAACTCTACTGAAAATCTGTGACAACAGGTCTTATGGAGTGATGAATACACACTTGAAATTTTTGAGTTTAACTTTCAGCAGCATGAAGGGAGGAATTCAGGAGAAACACCCAACAATGAATGCCTATGCCAATCGGAAAACAATCAGGGGCTCTGTTATAGTTTTGGGCTTCATTTCATTGGTGTTGTGGATCTTGTCAAAAATTGATGGAATTAAAGTACCATCAGGTTTTGATCCACCACACAATACCCATCTGGAAAGCATCTGAATGGTAACAACTTGCCCTGGCCCTCACTGTAATTGAAGCAGTGTGGGATCATCTTGACAGAGAACAGAACAAATGGCAGCTAACATCCAAAGAAGGGCTCTGAGTGTCCTTCAAGAATCCTGGAGAACTACTCCTGAAGACTACTTAAAGAAATGACAAGAAAGCTTGCATAACAGAGTTCAGGTTGTGTTGAAGAATAAAGGTAGTCACACCAACACCAAATATTGACTTTCAAGGTCATTAAAATGTTACAAACTCTGTTTCTGTATGCTCTGTATGCTTGATATCCATTTATGTTGGGACATTTTCCAATAAATTACAACACTTATTTCACGTTTTCTGTGCAAAATATAAAGAAATGGTGCTGCTTGAGACTTTTGCACATCACCTCCACACAAACCTAATTCATCCTCAGTCAGCCCCCCTGGGGGCACCCTCGATGATTAGGGCTTTAAAGTCTTTGTTGTAAGTCGTTTCCCACCTCTTTTTCTATTTCTCCAATAAACACAAAAAAGGAGGAAAATAGACAAATGCTTAAAAACTAGCCCTCTTTTGAAGGTTCGGCCAAAGTGACTATCGGCCAAAATCAATTACAAAGACAGATGTACCACAGCACATCTGTCCTTTGGCTCAGGGTTGCAAGTAGATGACTTCAAACACACCTGTGTCACATCTTTTGATATAAGCATTAGCGCTAAAACTAATCGCAGGCAACAGTGTTCATGATCATTTAACATGTCGTCTACTGAAATCTGTTTCTCATTCGAAAAACTGAGGGTGGGGTGAAAGGAAGCAAAGTAAACATGAGCACTGACACCATTAGTCACTTCTCCCCCGAGTCCTCTCACATTTATTTAATTCTAAACTTATGCCGCTTGTTGAAAAAAACCCCCACATTTTGCATTTTAATGTCACACTGTATCGTCTGCTAAATGTGTTTTTATTAAGCCATTCACAATTACCATCCATCCCGAGACGTGAATGAAACTTGTTGACTCAATTAAAAACGACTCGCAAATTGTCAAATATTATTGCCGCAGCCATCTTTTGCTTGCAGTTCTTGTCAGAGGGTTATGTAAAGTAACTGATAATTGCTAATTATGCATACAGTGTTAATTGTCATCAATATAAGGTCACCTCCCTCTCAATTATTCAGTGTCTGTTAATCAAAGGCTCATCTTACAATTCTTCAGAAAACAACCGTTCAGGGGATTAATGATGCAATGTTTTTTTCCTCATTAAATGATTTTTTTCCCCTTTTACCTATTTTTTTTTTTTTTGCGTTAAGATGAATAACAGACTCACTTTACGTCTAACAAGGGGTGGAAAATACACTCTCTGGACACATTATTATTAGTTAAACCTGTTCAGCTGCTTGTTAGCGGAATATCCAGCTGTTTACATGGCAAGAACCTAATGTATTTAGACTCGTAGACTAGGTCACGATGACCTAGACCTAAAGTTCAAACTGAGCACCAGAGAGAGCGAGAAAAGTGACTAATGTGAAACTGCTAATCTACTGGGATTTTCATGCACAAACATTTTTAGTGTTTAAAGTGAAATAAAGAAAATTATTGAGTTTTTTTGTGTAAAAATGCCTTGCTGGTCAAGCTGCTTTGAACTGATAGATTTAAACTCAAATAACCAATGTATGCAGAACAGTATCTCTGAATGCACAACAAAATACTGTGCAATAGATATTTTGGCTGCTACACTGGTTATTTTTACATGCTGTATTTATAGATGCATGTATATATGTTATATTTATGCTTATATATTGATATTCATTTTTCCCCTTTATTTTTTATTTTAATTTTTATTACTAGGCAAATTTTTGTCGTTGTTTTGCTACTGGAACCTGAATTTCCTGGACCTACCCGAGGGATTACAGTTTTTCTCCATTGGTTTGGCTCATTTCTTGAAACAGAAATTACATTCTCAAAATAACATGGACAAACCTCCAAACCTCTTGGCAAATGTTCACAACAGAATGGCATTTCTCATTCATTTTATCAAATGGCAAATGCCTTAGTACATGTCTCAATTGTCTCAGTGCATCTTTGCAAATAATTAAGTACAAGTAGCCTACAGTTATACAGTTAGCTCACATTTAGCACATTTTCCAAATGAATAGATCTTGTAGATCTAAACTGATTAGTTGATTCTCAGTCTAATGATCATTCTCTCCAAAACATGTCAGCATGATTTCATTGTATAAGTACTCACATGCACAACTGTCTGTTCAATTGTCAAAATTGGTCAAGAACATAATACCATGAATACCATATATGAATTTCTTTGAATATTTGATAAATTGATGACAGTCATTGACAGTCAGGTGAAACTAGACTAACGGTGTGTTCCATGATTGTGTACTGCCAAACACAGATATATAGAGCTTGACCAGAGCCAGTCCGATCTCTGAACATAGACAGACAAGGCCAAGCAAACGGACAAGGGGAAGTTCTTCCTCAAGGAAGAGGAGGAAGAAGAAGAAGAAGAGGAGGACTGAGAATGAGTGGTGGAGGAATAGGGGGAAGAGGCCGAGGTGCGCAAAGACACTGTGCTGTCCCGAATAAAATTCGGGCCACAATTATAGACCATGTCATAAACCAAGGCCTCACAATGGCAGAGGCAGGTTGTCGAGTGCAGCCTAATGTGCCTCGCTCTACAGTCTCCTCTATCATCCAAACCTTTCGCAGGGAAAACAGGTATGTACTCTATGTAATCTATGATGGAATTATATGTTGTATAGGATAGGGCACTGTGCGTGAGGCAAAAAATGTATAACTTACTGTAGAGATTTTGTGTGCATCTGCCTACAGTAGTAGGTCTATACTAGCAGGTGGAGAGGACTAGTGGAATGTTTTGATACTAAATATGACAAGAAATATATTGAACAAATTACTGTAAACTATGGAATTACATAATTTATACAGTTTAGAGTAGTATTCCAGTCACTGTGCAATGTTGCATTAGGATTGTGGGGAAGTTACTGTGAGTAAAACAATAATACAATTACACTGGCAACTTACTGTATTCTGTTCTTTGTGTAGGATTGGACGACAACCTCGCGTGGGTGGCAGAGGAAAACTGCTCAATGATCAACAGGAAAGAGACATTTGTAACATGGTGATGGCAAATAATGCCATCACATTGAGACAGATCCGTGATGCCATCCTTCAGGACAATCATATATTCCAGAATATAAACACAATAAGCATCTCCACAATAGACTGGGTTTTGAAGAAGCATCAGATGACAATGAAACAAATCTACAGGGTACCATTCGAGAGGAACTCTGACAGAGTGAAGGAGCTGCGCTACCAGTATGTAAATGTAAGTCAGTTACTGGTTGTCTCTCATTATAACCTTACCTGTAATCACAGTAAGCAGTAGTTCTCTTATTTGGTTTCAATACCTCCTTTACCTGATTTCAGAATCAGTATTTGCTTCATCTGAGTTCAACAGTTTCAACAGAAAACTGCAGTTTACTGTATGATACAATTCTCATTATAATCCTTATTTTGTTGTCTCCCAATCAAATCTATCTAATACTGTAGGTTTTACTGTAACATCTCAGCAAGTCATCAGTATTTCCCACTCCCCTTTCTATCAAATACCCCTGCAGTACTTCCTCATAGGCCTATCACTAGTTTAGAACCACTGGAGTAGTGGCCTGTAGTATATTGAACCTGTGGGGGAGAACATGTAATTGTCTAACTGTAGTATATGACTCTTCTGTATGACTGATTTTATGTTCTTTACTCTATTTTAGATAATAATGGCATTGGAAGGACAAGAGACCCCTCACATCCTGGTGTTCGTGGATGAAGCTGGCTTCAACCTGGCCAAGGGCCGAAGACGTGGCCGTAATATTATTGGCCACCGGGCCACAGTGGATGTCCCAGGTCAGCGAGGGGGCAATATAACTATGTGTGCTGCCATTTCTGAAAATGGTGTGGCCACTCAGTCCCCAGTCTTGGCCCATACAACACACACAAGCTCCTCATCTTCTTGGATCGCCTTTATACCGATTTTATCCCTGAAAATGAGATAGGTCTCATAGGGCCTCACCTACCCATTTATGTAATTGTGTGGGACAATGTCAATTTCCACCATAGCCCACTCATTAGGGGCTGGTTTGCAACGCATCAAAGGATGGTCATGGGGTTCCTACCACCTTACTCTCCTTTCCTCAATCCGATAGAGGAGTTTTTCTCTGCTTGGAGTGGAGAGTGTATGAGCATCATGCTCAGGATCAGCCGTCCCTGCTCCATGCTATGGACGCAGCGTGTGACAACATTACAGGAGATCAAAGCAGGGGATGGTTGCGGCATGTACACCGTTTCTTCCCTCGCTGCATCGCAAGAGAAAGTATCCGCTGTGATGTGGACGAGAATCTGTGGCCAGACGGACAACAGCGTGTAAATAATCAGGAGGGTGAAGACAGTGGACAAGAGCGGGAGAATGAGTACAGCGACCACTGAATAAGTCCTTGTTTTTTGATTTTGTGTTCATACAATTTACTACTGTAATGTACATTTTCTTTTTACATATGTATGAAACTTTCTTTACGTGTGAATAAAAAATGGTTATCATTTCCTTGGTAGTGGGAGTGCAATCTGTGATTCAAACCTTGTAGGCTACTCTTTTCTGTTGTATATTGTTGGTCCTCTGCCATAGTGACAAAACATCTAAACATTTTGTACAGCAGTACTCACACAATGCCAAAGGGACGATGCATTTTGGGGGCACTAACTATTCAGATTAGAAAGAAATGTAGTTTTGACACATGAGTGAACTGTTTTAGGAGAGATATGAGCTTTTGCAGGTGGACTATGTTGTTGTGATCAACCATCCAGGTTTATTTTGACAAAAGCACCAAGAATGATGAGAATGTCCGATCTGTGTCGAGAAATGAGCCAAAGCTATTGAGAAGGATCTTTGCCATTTTGGAGACACTGACTGTTTAAATGCGAAAGGGATTTAGATTGAAGCCTGAGTGAACAGTTTTGGAAGAGAAATGAGCTTTTGCAGGTGAGCTATAGTGTTGTGCTAAACTGTAAGAGTGTTTTGCCAAATGATCTTAGAGTTTTGAGAATGTAATTTCTGTTTCAAGAAATGAGCCAAACCAATGGAGAAAAACTGTAATAAAGTTGAAAATGATGCTGTTATACTAACAAAAGATGAGATGAAATAAAAGGCAATAAAAGACCGTGGGCAGACTGGCCCTCACAGTGTCTGAATTGGGAAAGGGAATTTAATTTCTGGGAAAAACCATTTCCTTTTGGTTTGTATTATGCACATGGGTACTATGCACATAACAGCATAACAGCAGCTTTTTTAAATTTCTAGAATCATCTGACACGAACATGTAATTTACACAAAGGCTGGATGGGCGTCTCGCTTTGTTGCACCTGTAAGAATCGGTGATGTCACAGTGCGCTGGCAAACCTTGGAGTACTCATGCCTGCGTTGTGCTTTCAGACGCCGCAGCTTAGCGCGAAACTGTAAAAATAATCAAATCCAAGGCAAAAAAAACCCTTATGAAGACAAAACAAGTGACATTTATTTGAATGTAGTCATACAGTCTGGTTTAGTCAACACTAGCTAATAATTTTCTAGTCAATTCAAGCCCCCAAACATTGTAAATCCTTCTTTTTTATTTTTGCACATGTAGAGTTCTCTTTGAAAAAAATGTCAGTGCATTTCTTTCTGCCACATTCATACTGAAGTGATTATGAGCATCAACTGTGACACGAAACTGCAGCACACAAGGGATATAAGCTCATTACAGAACTTTGAAAGTAAGTAGTGCCACAGATGGCTTTTGTTTTGTTTTAAAATGAAAATTTGATTTTCATTATGTCTTTATTAAAAACACCAATAAAATTTAACATTTAAATCATGTAGTTAACAAGAAATTAAACTGTAATTGGTAACATATCTCTTGGATCACAGCTCTTTAGATCTCATAACTGCAAAATGGATTCATACAATTTCTAACATATTCAAGTTTTAATGATTGCTTTAAAGAAAAGCAATAATTACATTGCTAATATACCTCCATTCACATGTAAATATATTATATAACACATTCTCCTGTAGCTAATGACCGAATACGCTGATAAAACTGTAATAACAATACAATGATGTGCATCCTTTAAATCCCCAGTGTGGAGCAGATGAAAAGCAATATGTTGGATGACAAGTTAAAATGTCAGAAGGCCACATTGTTTCACTGTGAACAAATATTGAATTTCAGTGTGCACACAGATATTGCACAACGTTTTGTGTTGTTGAAAAAGCAAGAATAAAAGTCTTCTTTTAACATAGTATATGATGTATACTATATATCATGATCCAGCAGCCCTGCCAGATGCTGCAAACCAAATCATAGTATTTCAGTCAGAATCATTTTAGTCAAGGAAAATGATTTCCATCTGCAGTCATTTATATTTGGCCGTATGGCCCTGCCCTTCTCCCTTCTCTTCAGTGTGTATACATAGAAAGGATAAGGCAGGGAGAGCAGCAACCTAAACTCCATAGGGCACAGAACAGAACTGGCTTCAGTGACAGCTGATTAAGTCAGGCGTAGCTTGAAGAGGAGGAGCAGGGGTAGAGGCGGGTTGCAAAGCAGTTTGTAGAGGAAGCAGCTTGCAGCTTGGATTGGCAGGCTAAAGCAGCTTTAATAGGATATATTAGATTTGCCAACTGCATGCTTAGTTAGGGCATCAGCTGAGCCATCAGCTGATGTGGGCCGGAAAGAAAATCAGCTGATGCACTGGGAATGTGGGCTGAGTTTTACTTTATGGCCTGCCTAGACCAGCACTTTGCTCAATCAGTCACGATTGTCTGACTGTCAAAGGAAATCATTTCTATCTGCAGCATTTTATATAAGGCAGTATAACTCCATTTTAGGCCAAGCAGAGTGCAACTTTTTCCCCTTCAGTGTGAATACAGTGAAAAACCAACTACTCTGGTTAAACCTCCATGCCTGTTGGTGTGCACATGTAGAAAACCCAAGGTAGAGAGCGCACATGCAGCAATCGTGGGAAAGGAAAACAGACTTGTATGACGTGTAGTAAGACCAACAGAAGGTTCACAAATTTGCGGCTTTGAGGTAACACAATGAGAGAGTTTATAAACATAACTCAAGAGGTTATATCATAACATATACATATGAGCCAGCATTGGAGGAAGCATGAGTTTGCAAGGATGACAGTTCTTTGGCTGTGGGTCAGCAGAGCACTGATTATTGGAAAAACCCACGTAAAAACCCCTGGAGGCCTCGTCTGTATGCTACTTAGAAGCTAATAATCCATTAAAAGAAAGGAGAGTCCCCGCTAGGATTTGGTTTCATGGATTGGAGAAAAAAAATAAAAACACTACAGCAGTGGGAGGAAATAAAGTGGAGACTGGGACTACACTTTTCAGTCATCTCAGCAGGGCTGTGTTGCTATCGACAACATCGAAGAAGGGGCCAGGCCTCGCTAACAAGGAGGAAGAGTGAGAGGAAGACCGGTTGGTGAATAAACCGGACATTAGGCTTTGGAGTCTGCAATTGACATGATGGACTGGATGTTGGACAAGGCTAACAAGATGGGCGTATCTAGGTCCATGAAAGCTGGCCCCTGAGGTGGGTGTTACTTCTGTTATGGGAGTCGTGTTTCCTTTTCCGTCTGCCAGGTGAGAACTCCCAAATGGCTTCTTCTGCTTTAGCTTACTGATGCTGTAAATCATCATGGGGTCAACACAATAAGGGCCAGGTTTAAGGCCAATCTGAAGTTCTGGTGAGGTTGTTGCTAGTTTTTAGATATGCAGATAGAAGGATTACAGGAATTTAAGGATATAGGGTGAGTAAAGGCTCAATGTTTACAGTTTATTAGAGATTCTGAACAACAGTGGCTTTCTCTTGAGACATACAGCAGTTATGCAGAAGCCAGTAATCCACAAGAACGAGCTAAAACTGACCTTTTACCTGACCTGACCTTTGACCTTTGACCTGAATTGCTGAAACTATAAAAGTGGGAAACTGAAGATTAATTATAGATTAATTATCTCATACACTGATGAAGTGACTTTGCATGATCAGCAGGATAAGAAGGATGGACTATTATTTTAATTTTAGAAACCAAAAAAGAAGGATGACATTAAGTTTTTGAGGCTTTATCATGACCACAGTTCACTTTGACCACCATAAATTACATTAAGTGAATACCTTATCGTCTCCATCACCTTTAGACACATGCTTTTCAAACACTCATACATATGCTCATTATCAGATTCTTCACGGCATGTTGAACTACTCACCTTCTCTGGAGATATCTCCTCATGAGTCCATCATAAATCTCACTACACAACAAACTTGGATTTATCTTACTGAAGTGCTTCTTTAGAACTACATAAAATAAATGTTTTTATTAACATGTAACTTAAATAATCTGAATAACTATAACTTTCAGTTCAGCAGTATAAATCCTTAAAACATCGTACTTTTTCTTAACTATTTTTCAAATGATCTTTATTCAATCTTTATTCATGTTTGAAATGTTTTCTTACAAATCTTTTTTTCCTTTTCCCCCCTCCCTACCCTATGCATCACATAGACTGTATGTAGAAGATGCACAATGTGATATTCCACAGGACCATTTCAAAGCCTCGGTTTTAGCAGCATGTACGCTGGCCCTGACAGAACAAATACTGCAACATGAAAAAAACAACAACACACCAGCAAATAGGATAAACACTGCAAAAGCACTCAAAACACAGCAGAAGTGTTTTGGGGAGACAATAAGGTGACGAAACAGATGCAAAAGTGACAAGATAACAGTAAACAGTTAATAGCAAACATTAATATTATATTAACAGCATTACATGCAAGTCATGCGATTAAAACTCGGTCTCCGTGCAAATCTTCACAAGTTTTGGTTTCTGTAGGATCTGCAGCTGCTTCGTCATGTTAGCATCTGTCCGAAAACACTACTGCTATGGTTTTTGAGATTTTTTTTCTAATTTGTTTGTGTTTTATTCAGCTTCTGTCATATTTTGTGTGATTTTGCAGTTGTTGTTGTTTTTTTTTTTTAATTTGCTGGTGTATTCTTAACTAAGAGTGCATTTGACTTCTCAAGGTAACCTTAATTATGGCTGTGACCATTTTGTGAGAAGAACAAGTCATCAAATTTGGATGAGAGGATGGTGTACTAAATTTTCATCAGCCATTATTATAAGCAAGGCATATCCCTAAACTGATTGGGTAAATCACTCAGACACAGACCTGATAATTAGTGTTAACTAATGTAGAAATAAAATACTCACCAAAATTAAAGTGCAGCCTTGTTACATATCAACCACAGAGCCAAACTTATTATTTGTCAGATAGCTGCTTTAAAATGCTCAAAAAGCACCAATACCTCAAAGGTGTCTGCGAGGTCTAGTTCAGGGACTCAAATTTGCGCACTTTGGTCTAGCACAACATTAAAATTACAGTGTGCTGTGTATAAAATCTCATAAATCTCTATAGATGTCAATACATTACAATCAGCTGAATACTTTTCTCTTACCGCTCCCATTTCAAGTGTATAATCTAAGCTATGATGGCCATCATAGGGCAAGGAAACCTTACTGTTGTTCATTTGTAGTGAGTGTAGGTTGTTAGTCCAATGTTTATCTGAGCAATTAGCATGTGTCCATATCAATTTACTCTGGGGGAGTCTGTAAAACTTTGTGAAAGGAGTCTAATGCGAGTCAATAGGTCAGAAAAGCTCACTTCTATTTGGTGACAGTGAGGTGAGCTGTTGAGGATTTGCTGAACTTTGCTGTTAGTGAGCACTGTTTTTGTTCCTCTTAGCTGCTGTTAGCCACTGTTTTAGATGTTGTTAGCCCCTGTTAGCTGCCATTAGCTGCTGTAAGGCAGCTTTACTAAAGCAGATCTAACATTGGTGGAGTTGGACACTTAACAAAATTACCATCATATGATGTTAGGGTTGAATCAAAATGTTTATCAGAGGGCAAGTTTGATTTGTCGGACATTTTTTGTGTGGCAGAGCCCCCTGACTTCAGTTTAGGAGATGATGCTTGAGATCACGTCTTCAGTGAATGGGACTCCTTCTCAGATAATAAAACACAGGTATGTTAATGCATATCTTGAGTCTGAAGGTGCAGGCACAAATTTAAATGTACCTCCACAGCAAGTGAACACCTACAAGTTCCTTTTCCTCCACCTTTGGCATACTATGTATGTGGCCAGTCTATAGCCACATAGATAAAATGTAATTAGGCAGTGTTGTAGTGATGTAGATCTTATCCACTGTATTCAAGATTGTGGGGCAACATGACAGCTTCCACAAACCTGCTCTTTTGTATGTTAAATAGATTATTTCTAAGTTTATCAGAATGCATCAATTTATTGGAAGAAGTGATTACACACTAATCAGCTTTAAACCTTCAACTAAAAATAATTATGTGATAATAATAATTATTATAATAACCCGTTCACCTGTTGTCACAATGACAGAAATTAGCTAAAGAAACTAATACTTTTTACCAGGCTGTGAACCTGTTTTATTTCTAGTGTAAAATCCCAAGAGTTTCTGGTGGGTTAAGAGTTCAATAGTTAAACAAGGATTTGGGTGTAAGTTTTAAAACACTATTACCAACCATAAACCCACTTTAGTATCATGTTCAGTAAATCCAGATGTTAATTTCAAAGTGAGCTAGTAGTATTAAAAACATATTCTGCTGGCTAATGTGAGCAAAAATAATAATTAAGTGTGCATTCAAATTAGTAACAACTAAGGCCATCAGCTGTTTTGCTTGCCAACTTCTTTTTTCTTCATGAGCACAATATGTCACAGCTGTGCTTGAACTGCTCCGTGAGCTTCACAATGACATAAGTAATTTTTCTATATTAAATAAATCAGCCTGTGACTACAACCTGGCCACATCTTTCCTTCCACCATAAATCATTCGCCAGTTTAAGTTTCAGTATTCATGTGTGGAATCTCTTTTAATTAAAAGCACCATTGCAATATTTTCTACGCCAAATCACAGTTTAGCCCACAAAAAACAATTGCCATCTTGATTAAAGTCTTTAAGAAGGTGATCATGAAAAAGATGGCTGACAGCGGAAGAGAGTAGACGTGTATTCGTGAGCTCTCGGCGGTAGGCCCAGGAATCTATCTTTATCCTGACTTGCCCTCATATAATTCTGGACCATAGCAAGAGGCAAGGTTACTAAGGTAACTTCTGTATGACAAGTTATAATTTGCGACACTCAAAACGAAAGAAAACGGCTAAAACTTCAGGGCACCTGCACATATTAGCAACAAGAAATATGGCGGACGGGGAGGAGGAATTGCCAATTAGCAAATTACTCAATGCTATCAAGGAAACTAAAGAGGACCTCACGAACTATATTGACAAAAAAACCAAACAGCCGACATACAAACAACCCTGACGAAAATTTAATCCTCTCTTGGATTAAATTTTGTGAGCGCAAACAAATACGACATTAAAGATGCACAGAACCGTGTCGATAAAATGGAGAAATTGACAACGCAACTCAAAGACAAAATTGACAACTTGGAGAACCGCAGTAGAAGGTCCAACCTTATAATACTGAACATCCCCGAGCAAGCAGAAGTTGGATTTTTGGAGAAATTTATACCACAAATCCTGGGGAATGATAACTTCACCTCACACATTACCCTTGAAAGAGTACACCGCATCGGGAAGAAGTCTGACAGACCATGGCCCCTCATTGCTAAGTTTCTGAACTTCAGAGACAAAGAGAAAGTCCTCCGACTGGCAAGAAGTAGGGGAGAGATGACATATGAGAATAAGAAAATATATTTTTTCCCGGATTACAGCGCAGACCTGCAACACAGAAGAGACGAGTTCCGTGACGTGAAACAGAGGCTGCGAGAGAAGGAGATTGAATATGCTCTGATGTACCCAGCGCAACTTCGCATCAGGCACCAGGGATCTATCAAAATTTTCCCCACTCCTGCCGAAGCACAACGTTATCTGAAAGATCTTCCGAGTGAGTAGACTAAAGTGATCTAATGTGATTTCAACAAAGCAATTCGTTCTTATACTCTCAGATGAGAAGGCCTCCACTGTTAACTTTGGGGTTGGGGGCGAAATGAAGGAAGAAAAGACTATAACATCAAGCGTTGACATAGAAACTCTCCATCCTCTACTTTTCAGACAAATTGGAGATACGACTTATGGTAATCCGGTATTTGATAACTAATAGAAATAATTGCTCGTTAGTCAGTTAAAATAATGTGTACGAATTCATAAAAGTACAGATTTTGTGTGCATTTATGATCATGATATCAACCCCCTACTGGATGAGTGTGATTACATTTTGATCAACCAGTTTATTTGTCGCTTATACAGTTATCTTCTATGTCTTACTGTGAAATTCAGTACTTTGCTGTAAATATTTCACCAAGAGTGGCTAAAGTTTCAACCTTAGCAGCTGCCTGGGCCACCACTATTGTTTAGCTGAATTACCTACCTAATGTGGTTTTGTTACAGGGGTTTTATGAGGCAGGTTTTTATTTTAACGTTTTGGGGTTATGTATGGTCTCTTACCAAAAATTTTACTCATACTTACGCAACTGTTCAGACAGCTCCCTGGTCTAGGCTGTATCTTATACCCATGTACAGAGCTTCACCACATCGAAACTCAGAAAAGCAGGAATGTGTTCAGAAATCCCCAGTGTTGAATACCATGACACTTACCTGTCCAAGATATTCATATAAAAAACTTAAATTACGGTTCATAACTTGTACAGTGGGGCAAAAAAGTATTTAGTCAGCCACCGATTGTGCAAGTTCCCCCACTTAAAATGATGACAGAGGTCAGTAATTTGCACCAGAGGTACACTTCAACTGTGAGAGACAGAATGTGAAAAAAAATCCATGAATTCACATGGTAGGATTTGTAAAGAATTTATTCGTAAATCAGGGTGGAAAATAAGTATTTGGTCACCTCAAACAAGGAAAATCCCTGGCTCTCACAGACCTGTAACATCTTCTGTAAAAAGCTTTTCTGTCCCCCACTCGTTACCTGTATGAATGGCACCTGTTTGACCTCATCATCTGTATAAAAGACACCTGTCCACAGCCTCAACCAGTCAGACTCCAAACTCTGCCATGGCCAAGACCAAAGAGCTTGGCCATGGCACACAGTTGAAGTGTACCTCTGGTGCAAATTACTGACCTCTGTCATCATTTTAAGTGGGGGAAATTGCACAATCGGTGGCTGACTAAATACTTTTTTGCCCCACTGTATATCTTGGAATATTAGAGGGATCAATTCACCCATTAAGAACTAACATACTAACATACTTAAAGAGGCAGAGTGTAGATGTCGCTTTTATCCAGGAGAGTCACCTCACAGACGCTGAACATTTAAAATTACGAAGAGATTGGGTGGGCAATGTTTTTTATTCGTCATATACTTCCAAAGCAAGAGGCGTTCAGTGATAGTAATAAATCACATTCATGTAGTTGTAAACAGCATGATAATATATTTAGTAATCCAAAGTATTCAGAATACGTTACTCTCATTGAGTAACGTAACGGAATACGTTACAAAATACATTTTGGGGCATGTATTCTGTAATCTGTAGTGGAATACATTTTAAAAGTAACCTTCCCAACACTGCATATTGCTGACCCAATATTGCGGGGATGGAAGGACAGAAATATTCGAACTGTTGCTGACTTATACAATAATGATACATTTATTGACTTTCAACAACTAAAGGAAAAATTCAAACTCCCAGGACAAAGTTTCTTCAAATTCCTACAAATAAGAGATTGGGTCAAATTCAATTCAATTCAATTCAATTTTATTTATATAGCGCCAAATCACAACAAAAGTCACCTCAAGGCGCTTCATAGATACAGAGAAAAACCCAACAATCATATGACCCCCTATGAGCAAGCACTTTGGCGACAGTGGGAAGGAAAAACTCCCTTTTAACAGGAAGAAACCTCTGGCAGAACCAGGCTCAGGGAGGGGCGGCCATCTGCTGTGACCGGTTGGGGTGAGAGAAGGAAGACAGGATAAAAGACATGCTGTGGAAGAGAGACAGAGGTTAATAACAGATATGATTCAATGCAGAGAGGTCTATTAATACATAGTGAGTGAGAAAGGTGACTGGAAAGGAAAAACTCAATGCATCATGGGAATCCCCTGGCAGCCTACGTCTATTGCAGCATAACTAAGGGAGGATTCAGGGTCACCTGGTCCAGCCCTAACTATATGCTTTAGCAAAAAGGAAAGTTTTAAGCCTAATCTTAAAAGTAGAGATAGTGTCTGTCTCCCGAATCCAAACTGGAAGCTGGTTCCACAGAAGAGGGGCCTGAAAACTGAAGGCTCTCCCTCCCATTCTACTTTTAAATACTCTAGGAACAACAAGTAAGCCTGCAGAGTGAGAGCAAAGTGCTCTAATATGGTGATATGGTACTACAAGGTCATTAAGATAAGATGGGGCCTGATTAATTAAGACCTTGTATGTGAGGAGCAGGATTTTGAATTCAATTCTGGATTTAACAGGAAGCCAATGAAGGGAAGCCAAAACAGGAGAAATATGCTCTCTCTTTCTAGTCCCTGTCAGGACTCTTGCTGCAGCATTTTGGATTAGCTGAAGGCTTTTCAGTGAGTTTTTTGGACATCCTGATAATAATGAATTGCAGTAGTCCAGCCTGGAAGCAATAAATGCATGAACTAGTTTTTCAGCGTCACTCTGAGACAGGATATTTCTAATTTTAGAGATGTTGCGCAAATGGAAGAACACAGTCTTACATATTTGTTTAATATGTGCGTTGAAGGACATATCCTGGTCAAAAATGACTCCAAGGTTCCTCACAGTGTTACTGGAGGCCAAGGTAATGCCATCCAGAGTAAGAATCTGGTTAGATACCATATTTCTAAGCTTTTCAGGGCCGAGTACAATAACCTCTGTTTTATCTGAGTTAAGAAACAGAAAGTTAGTGGCCATCCAGGTCTTTATGTCTTTAAGACATTCCTGTAGTTTAACTAATTGGTGTGTGTTATCTGGCTTCATGGACAGATAGAGCTGGGTGTCATCTGCATAGCAGTGAAAATGTATGCTATGTCTTCTAATGATGCTGCCTAAGGGAAGCATGTATAATGTAAACAGAATTGGTCCTAGCACTGAACCCTGTGGAACTCCATAATTAACCTCAGTGTGTGAAGAGGACTCTCCATTTACATGCACAAATTGGAGTCTATTAGATAGATATGATACAAACCACTGCAGTGCAGTACCTGTAATACCTACAGCATGTTCTAATTGCTCTAATAGGATATGATGGTCAACAGTATCGAATGCTGCACTAAGGTCTAGCAGGACAAGCACAGAGATGAGTCCACTGTCAGAGGCCATAAGAAGATCATTTGTAACCTTCACTAAAGCTGTTTCTGTGCTGTGATGAACTCTGAAACCTGACTGAAACTCTTCAAATAAACCATTCCTCTGCAGATGATCTGTTAGCTGTTTGACAACTACTCTTTCAAGGATTTTTGATATGAAAGGAAGGTTGGAGATTGGCCTATAATCAGTTAAGACTGCTGGGTCTAGAGATGGCTTTTTGAGTAAAGGTTTAACTACAGCCAGATTGAAGGCCTGTGGTACATAGCCGATTATTAGAGATAGGTTGATCATATTTAAGATTGAAGAATTAATTAATGGCAGGACTTCTTTGAGCAGTTTTGTAGGAATGGGGTCTAAAAGACACGTTGATTGTTTGGAGGAAGTAATTATTGAAGTTAACTCAGAAAGATCAATTGGAGAAAAAGAGTCTAACTTAACATCAATGGTACTAAGAGTAGCTGTAGATAATATTACATCTGTGGGATGATTATTGGTAATTTTTTCTCTAATGATAAAAATTTTATTTGTGAAGAAGTTCATGAAGTCATTACTAGTTAACGTTAAAGGGATGGTTGGCTCAAAAGAGCTCTGACTTTTTGTCAGCCTGGCTACAGTGCTGAAGAGTAACCTGGGGTTGTTCTTATTTTCTTCAATCAGTGACGAATAGTAAGATGTTCTGGCTTTGTGGAGGGCTTTCTTATAAAGCAACAAACTATTTCTCCAGGCTAAATGATGATCCTCTAAATTTGTGACACACCATTTCCTCTCCAGATTACGAGTTATCTGCTTTAGGGTACGTGTTTGAGAATTATACCACGGAGTCAGGTACTTCTGATTAGAGACCTTAGTTTTCACTGGAGCTACATTATCCAGAGTCGTACGTAGTGAGGAGGTGAAATTATTAACAAGATAATCGACCTCTGTTGGGGTAGCATTCAGATAGCTGCTCTGCTCTGTGTTGGTACAGGGCATTGACGATGATAACAGTGGGTGGATTATATTCTTAAACTTAGTTACAGCGCTTTCAGAAAGACATCTACTTTGATAAAGTCTACTCTCCACTGCTGTGTAATCAATTATTGTAAATGTAAATGTTATCAGGAAATGATCATACAGGAGAGGGTTTTCAGGAAACACTGTTAAATTTCAGTTTCTATGCCATATGTTAAAACAAGATCTAGAGTGTGCTTAAATCAAAGAGAAATCCAAAGGGTTATTCCCCGAGATACCAAAAGAAACTCCTCTTGAAACGCATCTTTGCATCTTTGAAAAGTTACCTGACCATAACAAAGCGTCTATAAAAAGAAAATGGGAGACAGACCTGGGCTATGTCTAAGAAGAGGAAGAATGGCACCATTTACTGGAACAGGCACAGACCATGTTAATTTCTACAAAACACAGGCAAATGCAATTTAATATATTTCATAGGATATATTACACCCCTTATAGGTTACATAAAAGTGATAATAATTATTCCCCCAAATGTTTGAGATGTAAGGTGACAGACGGTGATCTCCTGCACATGCTGTGGAATTGCCCAGTGATAGAAGAGTTCTGGAGACGGGCCATTGAAATAATCTCAAGGGTAATGGGGATCCAAATTGAACTGGACCCAAAACTATGGATTCTAGGTGACACAGGTTCTATTAATGTGAATTACCATAAGAAATATTTTATTTTACTTGCGAGTACTGCAGTGAAAAAATGTATTCTGCTACACTGGAAATCTGAAAATTCTCCAACATTGAGACACTGGATTAATGAGCTAGCGTCCTACTGCACACCTGAGAAGATATCGCATAGTGTAAAAGGGAAATACGGAACCTTTGAAAAAATTTGGGGCCCCTTCCTGGCAGTACTACCGTCTTTGGACCTAATAGATCATAGAGATGACGCAAATCCCCCTGGGTCTGCCTTGATTTGATCCCCGGTTAGGTCCTCCTGACTCGATTTCCTGAATGCTGCAGTTTTATCGTGGGGGATGTTGATTCCTGTGCATGAGAGTTTCTATAGAAACTGTCTGGATACACGAATGTGATGAGGTTGAGAGCCATACAGGGGTAAAGAGGTGGGGGGATGGTGGGAGGGGTTCACATGATGTGTTTTGTGTTTTGCTCACTTTTTTTTGAGTTCTTTGTTTTTTTGTTTGTTTGTGTTTTTTTTTAAATTTCTGTAATTATCAATGTTGTTATGTTATTATTATTATTATTATTATTATTATTATTATTATTATTATTATTAGTAGTAGTAGTAGTAGTAGTAGTAGTAGTAGTAGTAGTAGTATTATCATCATTATTATGCTTGTATTTTCTGTGTTTGGTTTTCGGATGTCTGAGGTTATCCTTGAAAGGCATAGATGCAAGAGTGTGCACCTGGGAGTGCTTCTGTGGTCACAATGGCCTGCCATGTTGTGGTTATTTGTTGATACTTGCTCTCTCCCATAGTTGTGAGTTTTCTGGGGGGGGGGGGGGGGGGGGGGGGGGTTTGTTGTTGCTTTGTTTGTTTGTTTGTTTGTTTTTGTTTGTTTTCCAATTTAAAAATGAAAATAAAGCTTGGGAAAAAAAGAAAAAGAAGGTGATGATGGTAATGAGCGCATTCTATGACCAATAATGAAAAGCTGCTGTTTTTCAGTCAATTAGGAGCATTCTTTCCAGGAATTCGTTCATGCTCCAAGAACAGTTAAGCCAGCCATTAAAATGCATTGAAACCATTCTTCCCCAAACAGCCTTGTTTTGTACTAATGTTCATTTCTTTTGAAATATTTATAATAAATACTGTCTGAACTTGCAGAGTGCTTACTGTTCCATTTTTTTTTTAAATTTAATGTAGTTTTATTGTGTTTTGACATTTGTGCCAAAAAAAGACTGTTTTGTATTACAGCCTTTAACATGGTTTTAGGAATAATATTTCTCAAGTACAGTGTTTTAAATTTAGTGATGAAGTATATTTAATACAGCGGCGAACCAGAGGAAATGAGCAAACAACATCTATTTCCACAAGGAAGGAACTGTTTTAAAATGTAAATATCATAAAAATGCAATGATTGGAGAATCACTTAAATGCTATAATTATTTGAAACTAGTACATAGAAAACATGACTGTTATTCTTTCTTGAAACATACTTCATGGGCCTAAAGGTGATTAATGATAATTGGAAAATGCTGAAATAAGGGAAAACACTAAGTTTTTACACTTTGATGATGTAGTGTGAACATGTTTTTTGTGTGTGGAATTAATAGTGAAATGTAGCCACTGCTCATCAAAGTTTAATGGGAGACTTGATGGTGTGATAATTACCGATTTTATTTCTTTTGGTCACAGTTGTTAATACTTCAGTGTGTGTGTTTCTAAAAATAATGTTGAAGGGGCTATATATGCAGATACATAAAGATTTATATCAGACACCGTGAAAGGAACAATAGGAGTAAGAGTATCACAAAGTTTCATCATGAACATCAGAATTGCATAAAGAGGAAGCAGCGCCTACATCACACTGGGCTTGTGATGAGCCACCCCTCCTTCCTTCATTGAGCTCTTCCAATGAGCCATGCTTCCCTTTAGCTTTTAAAGTGGTTTTGAGCAATAGTTCTCCAGTCTTTCTGGAGGACTTTCAACGATTTTCTTTGGATACTGGCTGATTTTTTCAATAATTTTCAGTCCAGTCATTGTACCTGATCATTTTCAGAGGAATGTCTTTTGTCTGTTTGTTTAAGTCACTTAACACTGACCTATAAATAATTCAAGCATACAAAAATTTGTTATCCAGACACATTTGTTTACCTGCTTGAATGTACACAGCTTTGATCCTTCATTATCATATTCGAGTTGGCATAGAAGGGGGGATTAGGCTTGGGGCCAGTGGTGGCTATAGATAATACCACCTGCATCTAATTGCTAGGTTTTCCACTTAAAGACATCATTAAAAAAAGAAGAAAAAAATATTCTTAAACATTCCTCAAAGGTGAATCACAGGCCTAAACTTGCTTCACTTAATGAAACACTGAAGATTATCTTAAATAGCAACATATTTAAGAAAACCAACTAAAACGAATTTTTTTTTTTTGACAATTTCCTGGCAGGTTGCTCTTTTAAATGTTTTTCTCTGTTTTTCGAGGTAATATTTTGATCTGTCATTCAACAGTCTATTTACTCATGTCATTTTGAACTTCTTCTCAGAAGTAGTGTGTCCCCTTCAATTAGCAATAGTCGTCATCACTAGCTAAGGTGAGGGTAAGAAGCAGAAAGAGAGATTAAAAAGCATGGCACAGCAAATTTTCAGATCTCAGTAACACTTAGATTCTTGCCATGTTACATGCTTTTTCATTTTGGTTCCTGCTCTTCTAATGATTCCCTTTTAGTCAGTCTGAAGCTGATGACTTGGGACCAGAATTAAATAGTCTTTTGCCTCAAATTTATCATTATATTTCTTGCTTCCATTTTTCCTGCAATGTCTAGTTTTTAATTTTAAGGTTTGTCTTTTGCTTGAACTTCTATAACTCTGAATTCTCCACTCCACCTTTAATTGTTCATTTTAACATAAACTATTGACACACTCCAGGGCCTGATCAACCCTGGCAGGGCCTCCTTGGATGAGGGTGTTTAGTGATAATGGCCGAAACACCCGATGAATCCAAGGTCCACTACTGACCGTGTGTCCCAAATTTTAACAATTTAGATCAGATCTCTAATCCCTAAACCTAACCAGGGAAAATGGCAGGTTAGCTTGGGTAAAAGAACTAAAGTTGTGCCACACAATGATGTGGTAAAGTTTCTGGGCTGCATTTCCTCATAACAGCCATCCCTCAAGATTTTTTCCATTAAAAGCAATGCATTGTCCGGGATTGTAACATCTAGTCCTTTACTGACTCATAATGAACCAGCAGAACTAGACATTTGACCTCTGCTTCTTGCTGTTTGAACTTTCCACTTGTCTCACTGTCATCCACATACATATGCTGTTTTACTTCTACTAAGTTTCTTTCCACTTCTCTAAAGAGCACATCTCCACTTCTCCAGGCTCTCTTCCAAATGCTCGTAAACATCATAGTCCATGGAGACTCCTGTCTGACCTTATCTGTCAGCCTGTCCATCACCACTGCAAACAAGAATGGGCTCAAAGCCAATGTATCCCGATATAATCCCACCTTCCACCTCCCTGAACCCATTCATCACTCCTACTACACACCTCACCACTATCTCACTGTGCTCATACATGTCCTTTACCACCCTCAAATACTTCTCTGCCACGCCTAACCTCCTCATGCAGTACCACAGTGTTAATCTTTGCTAACACTGCATCTGTAGTGTTCTTTCTCAGCATGAAATCATATTGCTGATTCTCTTCTTGAACTAGCTTCAACGAGTCATGTGGCTGTAGAGCAGGTGGTAGAGCAGGTCACCTTACTAATCGGAATCGGTTGGTGGTTCAATCCCCATCTCTCCAGTCTACATATTAACTCCAAGTTGCTCTCTAATGAGTCCATCGAAGTATGAATGTGTGTGAATGTTAGACGCAAGGCACTTACGTAGAGATAGCATTAAAAAAATGCTGGTCCTAACAGATGAATGAAGCAAGTTGTGTAAAGTGGTTTGAGTGTTCAGAGTAAAAAAGTGATATTTAAGAACCAGTCCATCTTCAGGCATCCTCTCACTCTTGAAGACTGTGTTTGGGGCGACCGTGGCTCAAGGGGTTGGGAAGCGCATCTGTAACCGGAAGGTCGCCGGTTCGATCCCTGGGCTCTCTGTCCTGGTTGTTGTGCCCTTGGGCAAGACACTTTACCCTACCGCCTACTGATGTTGGCCAGAGGGGCCGATGGCGCGATATGGCAGCCTCGCTTCTGTCAGTCTGCCCCAGGGCAGCTGTGGCTACAACTGTAGCTTGCCTCCACCAGTGTGTGAGAGTGAATGAATAGTGGTATTGTAGCGCTATATAAATCCAATCTATTATTATTATTAAACAACCATTTCAAAAGTCCACTGGCCTCTGTCTTAGATACCTCCACACCTTCACAGGTAAATCATCTGGACAACTGCCTCTCTACTCGTCATTCTCTTTAAAGTTACCCTCACTTCCCATCCTACTGATCCCCTGCACTTCAACTTTACTCCATCAGTGCTCCTGTCTCTCATTTTCTCCGTTTGACTACCTGACAGGCAGATCGCAGTTTGTGAGACTGCAGAGCTGTGTGTCAGAGTCTGAAGAGCAACATAGGAGCACCCCAGTGAACTTTTCTGTCCCCTTTCCTCTTCACCATCTATACAGCCTACTTCAAGTACATCACAGAAACGTGCCTCCTTCAGAAATTCTCTGATGACACGGCCATTATTGGAAGCGTGGAGATGGGAAGGGAAGAGGAGTACAGAGGAATGATTGATTGGTTCATGAGGTTGTGTGAGGAGAACCACTTGCAGCTGAATGTGGCCAAAACAAAGGAGCTGGTGGTGGACTGATGTCAAAATAGTCACATCCTACAAGTATCTGGGAGTTCAACTGGATCACAAGCTGGTGTGGTCTGCCAACACGGATGCTGCCTACAAAAAGGGTTCGAGCCGGCTTTACTTTCTATGAAGGTTCAGATCCTTCAAATTATGCAGCAGGCTGGCTCTACATGTGTTATCAGTCTGTTGTTGCGAGCACCATCTTCTTTGCTGTGGCGTGCTGGGGTGCTTATAATTTCCAATGTAAATGTAAATGAGAGTAATAATCTTTAAATTTAAGGCGCATGTGGTTCATACTTGAACCCTTCAGCACTGTCATCGTGCTATACTTTTGTTCAGGCAGTACTTGGCCGCCACGTTAGCCGGCGTCGTACAGGACCTTTCAACATGGCGGCGACGGGTACAAAGTCGGTTTTGTTCGTTTGTTTGGGTAAGAGACGTCTTTTAAACCCACAAAACCTCAGTTAGAACTTACACGTGTTACTGCTTAAAAGCAAACATGTCATTCTGTCAGCAGGTCAACTCATCGCATTTTAATAAATGAAATGAACTGAGCTTCGTTAGATGTACCTCAGAGTGCTAACTATGTACTAGCTACAATGAACGCGAAGCTGCGAGCTGTCAAACACACTTAAGGCTCTTAAACTTTTAACTTCCATGTGTGTATGTTTGGTATCTAATTAGCTGTGGCTTTATGTGTAAACGTCAAGCAAGGTGTCCGTGTTTAACTGGAGAGATACGTGTCTAAGCTCAAAGAATCCAAAGTGAAAGCTGTCAGGAACTCACCTCAGCACGGAAACGTCACTGCAGATAATTTGAAGCATGTGTGTCCAATTCTGGAATAGTTTTCCAGATGTAACAGAGTGTAGGTTGGCTCTGTTATTAGTTTGAGTGGTGGATTTTTCATTATAATTCGTTTCACATTTCATTAAAGCTTCTACAGAGGATTTTACTTTACTAATGGACTGTTTCCTGAAAAAAAAAATACTAAACGTGATCAAACATTTTAGAAACTGCTTGATGCAACTGCCAAAAAAGTAACTTAAACATTACAAGTTAAGACACACATAGATTTTATGTTATATACTTTGGACATTAACAGATTAGTTGTTATTTTAGCCATTTACTAAAGCATCCCGTTTAGGTATTTTTTTTTTTTGTGGCATACTTTTACCTCTGGTGCTGTTGACATCCTAATTGGAGGAAGGGTTCAAGTAGTACTGGCCTTTTGTAAAACAACACAGATAATTAGGCAGGTTAGACAAAAGCTGTGAACATTTTATTTATGGTTTATTCAATTTGACTAATTAAGCCCCTGAAAATATTTTTAATTAATTTGTTTTATGTTAATTGCATTAAATTTAAGCCAAAAGTCTGCTCTTCAATTAGATCTTTTATTAGATTCTAGATTTTGTTTAGGACATTTTTAAAAAAGTCACTGTTCACAAAGTTGTGAGTTTTATATATGCCCAGTAAATCCATTGTCTTTGGATGTTGCCAGTAATATGCTGGACTTCTGCATGGGTCTAAATGTTAAAATATGAGCTTAAGTTTTAGAAATATTTTTTCAGGTGTTAAAATATTGTAAAGGTTTTGCCCCTTTTCGCCTGTTGTCTCAGATGCTGTCCCAAGAGGCAATCACAGTGCACAGAATAAGAAAGAAAAAAGCTTAATCAATATCTGGCCTCGACTCAAGATTTTAAGTCATTTTAGTTGTTGACACAGTCCAAAACTAAAGTATAGAGCTTTAGTCAGTTTCACAATACATTTCTTTTTTGTTTTAGCAGTTGAAATCCATTTATACAGAAAGGTTTGTATTTTAAAATATCAAACATATATCTTTATGATATACTGAAGTTATGTGTATTACCACTGGGATATTGCAGTTTTCTGTAAAGGCATTAAGTAAATAAATTATATTTTATAAATATATCCTTATCCCTTTAATATGGTGATGTTGTTTGTGGTGTTGAACAGGGAATATCTGCCGATCCCCCATTGCTGAAGCAGTCTTCAGGAAGATGGCAACTGATGGTGGCATCGTTGATCAGGTAAAGTCATTGTTGACATATGTTTTAATTTCGTACTACAGATCTGCTGTACACATTTTTTCTGTTTTTAACTCTGCCATTTGATACAACTATGGAAATGACAACAGAAGTGTCAGCCACTCACCTTAAATGTTCTGTTCAGTGTTGCATGTTTGAAGAGCCCTTTACATATTACGTATAACACTACAATATGAATAACATATCAAGAACTAGTCTCAAAAATATTTCCTCTAGCATTAGTGAGGAAAATTATTTCTTCATACTGGTTGGTTGATAATATATGTTTTTAATTTGGCAGTATTAACTTGGCAGTTTTATAGTCCTGGTCTCTGGAGAGAAATTCTATATGAAATTAACTTTTGCTAATTAATTGCTAACTGCAGTACATTGATTTAAAATGGAAAAAATGAAAGTTCCAAATTCCTCACTGAATTCAATTCGGATAATAATGACCTGCTTACAGTCTCTAAAGATTATTAGGAACATTTACCTTCAGTTTAACCTGTGGAGTTGCCCTTTATTCTGTAAAGAAACTTCTTTCTTTATGAGACTGTAATTCAGTTTTGTTGAGTTTCTGATTCCCATGCTTTGTTCTGCCTAGTGGAGGATAGACAGTGCTGCCACCTCCACCTATGAGATAGGAAACCCTCCAGACCACCGTGGTCAAGCCTGCATGAAGAAGCATGGCGTGCCCATGAGGCATGTGGCCAGGCAGGTATGATCACCCACCACCTCTCTCAAGACGTAGCTAGCGCCCCCTTTTTGTTCTCTGTTGCAGTGGATCATAGACAGTGGTGCCACATCAGACTGGAATCTAGGCAGCTTACCGGATGCCCGCGGTCTAGCCTGCCTCAGGAAGCATGGCATTGACACGGACCACAGGGCGCGACAGGTACAACCAGACGTCCCACAGCTGCTGTCACTGCAGTGGGTTGTGTGTGCGTGCGTGTGTAAGTGAGAATGTAATGCTGCTCAATCACATTTTTAAAAATATATTGTCACATACTTAAAACAGTGAGTAAGAAGGGTAGGTAGCAGTCTTCTCTCTTAATTACAGGATGATTTTCAGGCATCTTGGCCTCTTGTGGTAGCATGGATGTTGCTCACAGACCAGCTGAGTGTTACTGGGCTACACTCTATGTTTCACTTTGATTTTATTCTGAAGGTCTTGATCTGTTAGTCTGCTCCATCATGTTTTCTTCTGTCTACAGAAGAACTGTTAAATAGCTATTGTGGGTTTTTTTTTTTATGTCAGTCAGCTGCCAACCAGGGAGTCTGTCATCCTTGAAACCTATTCTCCAGGTCTGTCTAGTCAGCTTTCTAATCACAAGAACCAACTTTCCACCTGCTAGAAGTTTTGGTTTGTGCTGTTTGTTCTTCTCTTTGGATCTTTCAATTAGTAGAGAAGGGCAACTGTTGCTAATTACAATCCAAGACTAGAGCTGTCGAGAGATCAGAGACTGCCTGGAGAGGCAGCTGCAAGACATAGTGCCCAAACAGCAGCAGGAAGGAAGTGAAACACGTGTTTGCACTGTGATAGCTGCTTAGCTGGTTTTCTTTTGAAAAGCAGACTGTCAGCTAACCTGCTCATGAGTTAACGAGATGCGCTAGTAAAGGATCTTCCACAGAACTGTCTGAAGTAAATTTAAAACCTGTTTGGAAAAGGGCCCTCATTAAAAAAACACAAAAAAACACAAAAAAACAAACGTTTTTTGAGGCACTGGCTATCTAATCCTTACAAACAAACTTTTTTTTTTTTTTTTTTTTTATAAACCCAATACACTAATTGCCATATTTGCTAAGCCAAAATGTAATTCATAATAGAACATAAAAACTTGGGAAAATTAACCATTTTAATGTAAATATAAGCTCTTTTAGAAATTAATGGCAGCACCATGTCTCAAAAAATGTTGGGCCAGGGCCGAGAATAATGTTCCTCAACATTAAAGACTTTTAATATCTCATTATCTGCAGTACAAGATATCATAATAGATTCAGAGAATCCGGAGAAAACTCTGTGTGCAAGGGACAAAGTTAAAAATCAGTATTTGATGCCTGTGATCTTTGGCCCCTCGGGTTGCAGTGCATGAAAAATAGGCATGAATCAGTAAACATAGTTCGTCATGCCATCCACAAATGCAGATTAAAGTTGAGTCATGCAAAGAAGTAGCCAATCGTGGACACAATCCAGAACACTACAGTCTTCTCTGGGCCTAAGCTCATTTAAAATGGTCTGAGGCAAAGCAGAAAACTGCTCTGTGGTCAGAGAAATGAAAATGTAAAATTCTTCTTAAAAATGCTGCATCCCTCAGAGTAAAGAGGAGAGGGACGATCCAGCTGGTTATACGCATTCTGTTGAAAAGCCTACAGCTCTGATGGTATAGCGGTGTATTAAGGCCTTTGGAATTGACATTTTGCACATCTGGAAAGGCACTAGCAATGCTGAAAGCTATTTTACAGGTTTTAGAATAACATATACTCCCATTCAGATGATGTCTTTTTCAAGGAATGCCTTGCATATTTCAACAAGACCATTCTAAACTGCATACTGCAGCTATTGCAGGAGCATGGCTTCATAGAAGAAGAGCCCAACTGTCCTGCCTGCAGTCCAGACCTTTCACAGACTGAAAACATTTGGCTCATCATGAAACCAAAAATATGACAAAGAACACCCAGGACTGTGGAGCAACTAGAATCTTATACCAGACAAGAAGGAAAGAAAATAATTTACCCAAAGATCAGCAGCTGGTCTCCTCATTTTGCAGTTTTTTATGGACTGTTGTTAAAGGAAGAGGAGATGTTTCACAGTGGTAAACACGAACTTGTCGCGAGTTTTGAGATGTGTTGCACCATCAATGCACAATGGCTTAAAATGGCTCATTTTCTCAGCTTAAGGATTTCAGAAAATATTCTGTTTTTATTTACATATCACAAACTGTATAATATTTTTAGGAGTTGGGGTAGTATTTTTGAGTGTAATAAAGAACCTGATAGCCAGTCCCTGGTCTAGACTAATGTTCAAGTTGATGGCACCTGTGACGTTTGTGAAATATTGATGAAGCCAGTGTAACAAGCATCACTGCACAGATGTTTCTAATCCTTAAAGAGGCCTGAAATTACACCAAGATGTTTGTCCATGTATGGCTTCAGGCTTTATGCTGCGCTGGCTTCTCCTCACAGTAACTCCTACTCCCCAGTGCCCTTAAACACTGAGAGATCTCCGGTGTTTCACCCTAGACTTGAGATCTTCCATCTCCTTGTTTTGGCTTACTGCAAACCAGTTCTGTCAGACGCTCATCTAATCTCCTCAAAGCAGGGATGGGAAGGCTCAACCCTTGGCTTAAACCCAACCAAATCCACACAATAAGCTTTGACAAGTCTTTTGTTTTTTCCTCTTTTTCTTTAGCACTTTTTTCTGCCACGTTTTCTTTTTTAATAACCCACCCTCCCACTTTGCTGAAGGCCTGGCGTGGCCAGTGTCCACGCAAACTGGCCAGTTGGGAGCTCATTTAAAGACCTGTGTATCCCCAAATAAACAAAAGTGTGTTTATTTTATAAACACACATTTTTCAAAGTGATCCATAACAAGTAACTGAGGGTAATCAAAAATTTGACAACCAGACATCAGATTTAAGAGAGTTGCAATTTGATTATCGTAAAACCAACACTTGAGGAATGAACACTTTTAGCCAAAATACCATCATCCTGCAGTAATCACATTAATTTCACCTGTCACCAGTTCAGCATTGATGCTGTGCAGATAAGTTTACAAGCTGAATTCTCGTCCTTTTCCCACCATTACTCAAAAGTGCAAACATAATTAATGAAGAAAAGATCTTAGCTTATCTGTTAATGGTTATTTTTTGGATAACTCCTAAGGAATGCTTCTTCAACACACATTAATGATAACTGCAAGTAGTTATTATGTAGATATTATATTTTATTACTGGCTAGAACTATAATCGACAACACAAGTGAAAGCTGGTGTGCAAACAGATAATTAACTACAAATGTAGATGTGCCTGCTAGGGCTAGATATAGATCGGATGACGATATAAAAATGTCTATCGTTTCATTTTACGCTATCGTTTGTTTTGTGGTGTCGCAAAATAAACTGTTTACAATACAATATTTTTTCATCGTTTTGATGGTCACTGTAGTGGCTATATTAATTTCTTAAAGTTCTCTCTTTCTCTTATATTTAATATAACCACACTACGGACGGACAAGCGCCTGTTTTTATGCGTTGTGGTTAGCAACAACGACGGTAACACCATCGCGTGTCCGCTTGTATATGTTCCACATAAACCTTTCACAATAAAACTCAAGATCCTCTTGAGACTTTTCAAAATAAACTGAATCACGTGAAAGAGCAGATTATTTACGGATGAGAAGTAGAAAAGAGCCGCCAGGTGCTAAAAAAATAAACCTTAGAGTCAAACGTTAGAACAGGCTTTTCCCCGCAGCACGCCGTGTAATAAATACTCACAAAGAAAACGGCGGCCGTTACAACTTGTGTCTAAAAATGTATAGTTTCATGCATCAGTTAAAACACTCAACTCCAGCTACATGACGCGCAGCTGGAAACACTTCCCACAAGTCGAGCTGCCCGAGATTCACAGAATTTACAGAAAATGTTACATTTTTGTGATTTATATCGTTATTGGGACGATAGAATTCTTATATCGGGATATGAGATTTTGGTCATATCGCACAGCCCTAGTGCCTGCTTACAGCAGTGTTTTAGTGTTTTGTTTTTTTGTGTTTTCTAAGACTGTTTCCCCACAGAGTAGTAAAACAGAACTTAAAATCACTCCGCTACTATTTCTTTATAAGAAATTGAGTTATGTATACTATATATCACACAGATCCTTATGATTTTTAGGGCTTTATTATGTGTTGTTTTCTTTATCCATTTATATGTATCATTTTAAAGTTTTATTCTATGCATGTTGATTGTTTTTTCCTTTTATGCTTCTTAACTACTTCCATCTTTACTTGCTTGTTTTTCCCATTTATTCTCAGTTAATTCATTCCACAAATAGGATCAGTGGACATGTTTGTTATCACCACAGGCTAAAGACGCGAATGTCTGCAGTGTCACCAAGGAGGCAAATTTCAGTGGCTGACTGGCCAGGCGTGCGAGGTTTTTGTTCCCTCACATACAAGAACCTTGCTGAATGAAGATATAGGGCAAAATAAATTTACAGCTTTCCTGAATCACATATCAACAAGTACCTCTGTTGTTAAAGTATGACGGAAAACCAACATGCACGGTGACATGTCAAATTCTTCTTTTTTGTTAAAAAGACCCATTAACTTTTAGATTTCCAATCACATTCCTTCCTGGCTTTCCTTTGGTTTTATTTTGCACATTTTATCTTAATGTGAACTTTTCTATGAGTGTCTCCCGACTCTTTCTTTGCTTTCCATGAAAACCTCCTTGCTCATTCTTAGCCAAAGATTTCAGATACCAAACTAAGCTCTCTGTCAACTTTGTGAGGAGGTCTTGCACAAGACTTTTTGATAGAAGATTACCACTGCTTCATTTACACTGTGAAAGAAGCAGGCTCTGAGATTATGATCAACACAGATTATCATTGTGTGTGAGAGAGAGGATGTGAAAGTGTGAGAATGGGTGAAATACAGTGATCAGACTGCAGTGGCTGGAGCGTTTCGCTGCGTGAATATAATCGAAAACATTTGTAATGAACATCTTTTTACCCGTCTGCTGTTACAAGCTGTCACTGTTATTGTGTCCATATGTCAACATCTGGAGCTATGCGGGAGTTTTATTCATGTCTCTGTGCTCTCATTTGTTTCTCTCTGCCCTTAGCTTCTCCTTGGCATTCCTATAAATCCACTCTCAAAATACTTTAAAAGTATTTGGGGTGTTGCCTGTTTTTCTTTTTTTTTCTTTTTGTTTTTATTGCTGCTTGTGCCATTAAATCATCACAGAATGCAGTGAAAACTGTATAAACCCCTCCACAGGCATACAGATGTGCTCCTTTCCCTAACTTGGTTTTCCTCTAGGTCAAGAATCAAGAATTCAAGTTGTTATAAACGCAACCTTGTTTTTTCACATTAAAATGAGTTAGCCATTGAGCAGGAGAAGGAGGGAGGAGGAATAGATGGGAAAATAAACTGTAAGGCTTGTGTGACTTGTTGAAAATGCAAAATTAGTTTATTTATGTTTTAAAAATTCTTTGTGCATGTAACAGCAGCTGGAATCCAGCACACGGATGCTGGCCTTCATTATGAACAATGAAACGTAATTAAAAGTATTGACATAATATAATTACATCCAAAAGCTATTACTAAAAAGGCAGATGATAAATGAATGATTTAATAACATCTGAGTTGTCTTATTTTTCTTGTCTTTAGAGGTTTAATGTGTCAGTGAAAAAGCTGCTTTTTTATTTTCTTTTAGCTGCATAACCCATTCAACCCTCTTTGAAGGACCAGAGGGAGTCTCTGCTGGTCATACTGTATTTCCACACAGAGCCAAAAGTAATATTTGTTTTGTTCTTCTTGCAGGTGACCAAGGAAGATTTCATGAGCTTTGAGCACATTCTGTGCATGGACGAGAGCAATCTGAGGTAGAGTTATTTCAGCCCACAGCAGCAGTGTTTATTTTTTTTTCTAAGAGTGTCGATCACGGTTGGATACTTAGACGCTGAAAGTGCTGGTGTCATGTGTTAAGTGTCAAAAAACATTTGTCTTGTAACGGTCCAAACTAGTGTGTCCTGCTGTCATGACGTTTATCTGTGCTGTTCTTTCACATGCATACATAAAAATGGTGGGGACATTGAGCTATAAATGCCTTGTAGGAGAATGCCTCCCTTTAATGACCAATATCCTTTCTTAAGCTCTTTGCAGAGGTCAGGGGGAGGGATATTTTTTGCTACTTTGAACGTTTAAGGATCATTTTGAGATCACATGCTCACGGCAGATCTGATCTGTAAGCAGCTTACTGAGTTCTTTGGATGCCTCGTCTTTGCTCTTTGGGCAGTCTTTTCTTTTCCCCCTGCATACTTTGTTTCCTACAAATTTTAAGCTGGCCAGACTGAGAATTCATTCTTTGACCTACTGTTGTGCTGCTTTTGTCTGGGATTGACTTAAACATGTTAAGGTGTTACTTTTCATTTATGTACTCTGCATGTTTCCAGACTACACTGTTTTATTATTTATCACTGATTTAAAGTTAATGACATGAATGTAATTATTATTAGAGGAATGCTAGAATAAGAGGCAGACAATAAACACTATACAACATTATCTCGTATATTTAGAAGCATGTACCTCTTTAATCCAGAGGTGCTCAAACCTCCCTTGTTTCGTGCTCTGTTCTTTTGGAGTTACTTGTTTTCTCTCACCTTTGCAGTGACTTGAAACGGAAGGCAAAGTCCGTGAAAGATTACACAGCAAAAATTGAGCTTCTTGGTTCTTATGACCCCCAGAAGCAGCTGATTATCCAAGACCCTTATTATGTAAGTATTTAAACAAATCCCTATGTTCAACTTTATTGCTCAAATTTAGAGGATATGTTTAATTTAATGCTGTAGCGAGGTGGTCCAGCAAAGAAGCCAAAGCCAGTAAAACTACAAGATGCAACATTTAGAGGCATTTACTTACATTTAAGGGAGACACAAGAACTCATTTTAAATATCCATACCATTTGGCATGTTAAATTACCTGTCAGCAACTCTCTGGCAACCAATGGTTCCAAGGGAAAATGTGCATTCTCTGAAAGGTTGGTGAGTGGCAGCTGGCACTTGCTGTGAAATTGATTGCTAAAGCCCAATTCATGCAGACATAAAGACCTGTTAGTTACTCAGTGATGGCAACCTCAGCTTGCTAGGGAAAAGTGCATATTCCTGACTATCTCTCTCTGTCTTATCTAGTACAGTTAGGTCCATATATATTTGGACACTAACACAAGGGTTTTTTTGTTTTGTTTTTTACCCGTTTACTGAAACATATTCCAATTATAGTTATATAATAGACATGTACATAATGTGCCGACTAGCAGCTTTCATTCAAGGGTATCCACATTCAAATTGGATAATGGGTTTAGGAGTTTCAGCTCCTTAACACGTGCTCCTCTTTTTTTAAAGGGACCAAAAGTAATTGGACAACTGACTCAAAGGCTAGTTCATGGGGTGGTGTGGGCAATTACTTCGTTATATCATTATCAATTAAGCAGATAAAAGGCCTGGAAATTATTTGAGGTGTGGTACTTGCATTTGGGAGATTTTTCGGTGAACAGACAACATGGGGTCAAAGCAGCTCTCCATGCAGGTGAAATCCCCCATCCTTAAGCTGCAAAAACAGACAAAAAAAACATCCAAGAAATTGCAGCAATTTTAGGAGTGGCAAAATCTGCGGTTTGGTACATTCTGAGAAAGAAAGAAAGAAAGCACTGTTGAACTCAGCAACGCAAAATGACCTGGACGTCATGGACGACGTGGAACAGCTCATGATCCAAAGCTTTCCGCATCATGTGTAAAACACAGCAGAGGCAGGGTGATGGCTTGGGCATGCATAGCTGCCAGTGACACTGGGACACTAGTGTTTATTTATGATGTGACATGAGACAGATGCAACCAAATCAATTCTGAGGTATTCAGAGACATACTGCCTGCTCAAATCCAGTTAAAGGCAGTCAAACTGATTTGGCGGCATTTCATAATAAAGATGGGCAAAGACCCAAAACATACAGCCAAAGCAGGATCCAGGAGTTTATTAAAGCAAAGAAGTCGAATATTCTTGAATAGCCAAGTCAGGTGATTCCATTAGAATTCATTGTGGTAATGTACAAAACCAAAATTAGAAAAAAAGTTGTCTCTGTCCAAATATTTATGGACGTAACTGTATATATATATATATAGTTAGCTTATATATATCAAGTTAGCTTATCTTCTGTTGAACAGATGATTTGATTAAAAAGTCCTTCCATATTTTTCCTAATATAGGTTTTTATGGCGATTACAGTTACATGGGCTGCTGTTTAAAAAAAAACCAAACATTTTCTTTCACTTAACCTGAGCTCACCATTTCAGTAATGGCTCAGCCTTTTTGCTCTTCTCCGTGTGTGCAGACAAACTCCGGCTCCACATTAAACTATGACGTCATCTTGTCTGCTATGTTTGTGCTGTCAGTTATCAGTTTTTATTTAAAAACTGGGGACTGCATGGGCTTAATGTTGTAATACTTTTTTATTCACATGCATGGCCCTAGATACATTACTATTGCACATCTATTTTTAGTCTCAAATGCTGGTAAAATTATCACGTTTACATGGTGACAACTGAGCGCTACCGAGCTGTGGATTAAATGAAGCATTGAATTAAAAAATTTGTATTGAGGGTTTTTTTTCCTATAATTGAGTTATTTGAGTGACTCGATGAATTGTTATATCCCTAGTCTAATGTGTGAGTGGGCATCATCTGACCTGCCCTTTAGACTCTACCCAGGCAAAAACCCGATCTAGTATTTCTACTAGTGATAAGGTGTCTGAATGAACTCTGTTGTGCACTAAATGTGAAAAGGGGGAACTTTAAGCCAAACACACAAAAAAATGAAATCTAATATATACAAGAGACAATAAAGCGGGAAGAACTTTTTTTTTCTCATAAGAATCCTGATTGAAATACTTTTTCGGGCTTTTAAAGTAAAACTTCAAACTCTTTCAGTAATTGTAGTAGATACAGAAAAGGCTACATTCAGCCCATTCTGTAACATTTGTGTTTCTCTTCAAAGGATTACATGGGAAAAATGTTATGGACAAGATAAAGGACAGGAAATGTCACACAGAGCAGTCATTTGAAGTATATTTATGGTTTTGGATGGACTGGATCAGTCTTCAGGTGCAAGTGGAAGAGTTAAGTTGTCTGCAGGGAGAAATCCAGACACAATTGACGCAGTAAAGAGCGCCAAAACAAAATGAACAGTTGCTAGTAAAATAGCTGTGTTTCTCACAAAAAAGTGGTATTCATCCTTTCCAAACCAACACTCACCATAATATATTAGTTTTACGGAACCATAACAGATGTTTTCTGGTTTCATATTGGTAAGTTTTTCACAGTCCGTGGCACGGTAGTTCTTTTTGTTCCCTACATGTTTTGAGTCCTGCCAGATGATTTGGACATGGGTTCTTGGCTGTTTTTTATTGTCTTGAGTATTATGAGTGAAAAAGGAAAGAATTGGAAAAGTGCAGGTAGAGATTTTCGGAAGGCTTTGAAGGTTTTGAGTGTTGACAATAGACATTAAAAAAAAAAAAAATCTTAACCTCCTGTGGCCATTTAAACTTTAATATATTTTTATGGTTGGTTTATTTAAATAAATGGCAAGGGATCTTATAATAAGTAATAATTTTCATATGTGGTCTTTATGAAAAATGTGTGTGGCTAGAGCGATTTTAGATTAATTATATTGTATATATCCTGTTTCTTTGTTTTTTCCCTAAGAACTTGGACTTTAAATATAACAGTCATGAATTATTAGTGATGCAGCTGGAAGAAGAAAGAGTGACCACAGTTTATGTGATTGTATTGAGTGTATTGGATTGTGTGATTTTTGGCTTTGGACGCTGTATTTCTTTGTGTAATTTTACCAAATCTCATTATAGTCAATGTGGTTTTGGAGGCATGTAAGTACTTGGATTGGTACCTCGCCAGCAACTACATAGCATGACAGCCAAGCGAGCAAAAAAGGGGAGGACAATCGCTGTCCGTGTGTCAGGATAAATAAAGAATTATGATGTTTTTACACATGAATTCTGGATTGTCCGTAATTGCCCTTTCACAGATGTTGCACATAATAGGAGAGTGTGCGTGTCAGATGTACCTTTACAAATGGAATTATTAAAATATTTATATTTTAGTAATTTGGAGTATGTGGCATGTGTCACAGGTGTGTAGTCACTCACTCAATCAGTTGAGAATAACAGTTGAATTTAAAGAAACCAAGACGCAGTTTTGTGACAAGACCACAAACATGAGTTCATGATGATGTGAACTGAAGAGGAAGAAAGAGACGTGTTAAACGGCCATTGTAAACTTTAAAAATTTAAAATACAGATAACGTTTCTCTATTAAATGTTTCTTAGCTCTATTATTATTTTCAATCAGTTGCATTGAGCGATTGGTAATGGAATATTTTAAAATGTATGTATCGACTTTTCATGTTTTTTTTTGTTTTTTTTCTTGTTTGTTAATTCGTAATTAAACAATAAGAACAAATAGTCAGATTTCTTCAATTCATTATGAAAGTATAATTTAACTTTTTTATTTTAAGTTTCTAAACACATTCAGTTTTTATACAAAATATTGGTATTGGATCATATCATCGATACCAGCCTGAATTTTACTGGACATCAGTTCAGAAAGAAAGTCGCTGTTATTGCACATCACTGCGTTTTAGGGTGAGGAGTAATATTTTGGAAGCACGTAGGTTATAAACAATTGCCTGCTCAATTCACAAAATACAGATTTTCTTCTAGATAGCTGGCTGGCAGAGGTGACTCATCTACAGATTAAACCCTCAAAATGTGTAAAATAATTGACTTCCTTGCTATCACTTTGGAACTGACACCTGGTTACTAGTGGACATTACAGGCTTTAGTTGTGTTAGTAACCCTTTACGTCAGTCAAGGATATCCTTCACGTATATTGTTAGCCTCCTCAGTTGCTTATAATTATTAACTCACTCTGCTTTGGTCATTTCACCTGTTGAGTTGCTGAAATGTATTTAATTACTTTAATCTCTGGCCACCAGGTTGCTGCTGCTCTCTTCTGTTTGTATGCCATTTTAAACATTAAGGCTTTGGAAAAACAAAATTTTAAATACAATTTGGATTACTTATAATGGGTTAAATTAACTCAAGGTCAAACTTTCTGATTCTTTTATTTTATACAATGTGAAGGTTTTCATCATTCATCTTTCTGCACATAATACACAAGAAATGCTGCTGCTGCTACTCATACAGTGCTGGATCATTGGTATGTCATGGGATGTCATGATACCAGCAATTTAGTAGTTAGTACACAATAGAATTACACGATGCTTAAAAACCCAATTCAGCATCACAACAATCATTGTACTCTATGTACTTAAACATTTTTATTGTCATTGATGTGATAACAAATCATTTCAAATATTTTTTTTGACCAGGCATAACCTGAAATGTTAGGAAGATTACCAAGTAGCCTATGAATTTCACAGTTACTTATTTTATAAGCACTTAATGGTGCCACTGAAAACATTTTAGCCTAGACAGGAAAACAGTGGCCTCTGCAGCTGCTTAGGTCCACATCCACGGTCACAGATACAACTGAATGTCATCAGAATAGAGTGATACAAAATGTCAGAAAAGGATTTAATGATGCCAGCTAAATGGAATGTAGAAGGAAAATAATTGTGGACCCAGGATCAAACCTTGTGGAACCCCATAAGTTAGGGAGGCAATGTGGGAGGAGGACTTGTTTGCCCTAACACAGAAAATTTTTATAAAATATATAAAAATAATAAATTATTTTAACAAAATAATAAATTATTTATTAGGGAATTTATCTGTTTACAAATTCTTTTTTTAAAAACGTAAATCTCAGCGAGAAATACCACTTTGAATAGTTATGAAAAGAATTTCAAAACCCTTTTGGCTTCAGTCTTGACAATTTGGTTCTCGGAATAAGAACATTTCTTGTTTGAGTAACAAACTGTCATTTTTTATTTTTTGGGTGTTTCCAGTCTGCATCAGAGGGCGGGCCGTACTTCTGTTCCATTCATATAACTGTATATTTTCACTGTGTGCAATAGACAACAAATTCCAGTGATTGCGAGCTATGAATAGTTGGCTAAATCATTTTAATCTTCCCCCTCCCTAATTTTGTCTTTTAGGGAAGTGATGAAGACTTTGAAAAGGTCTATGAGCAGTGTGTACGATGCTGCAAAGCTTTCCTGGAGAAGAACTCCTAACATCTACATTGACATGTCTTAGATGTATGAATAAATATGGGTTCTCAATTAAATATACTTACACAAATATCTGTATAACTCTGTTGTGAGTACCACTAAATACCACCAGATTACCTGCTTTGGTGTACACATAATGTACATTTAGAACAGTATTGTGTGGGCAAGTTAACAGACTGTACATTCAATTGATTAATAAAACAAATAAAGTGAGTGTGACAGTTTAAAGTTCCTTTTGTTATTTTTTTTTTTTACACATATTGTCAATTTTTCATGTTTCCTGAAAATTCTACAAAATTGATAAGATAATATGAGAACTCTTTGTTGTCATTGCACAGTCATACATATTGCACATTAAATATTATTGCACCTTGTTATAAATATTATTATTGTTATTGTTTTTACCGTTGTTACCTCCCCCCCCAAAAAAAAGTCCAGGGAGGTAGTCAATCAGGTCAGCTATTTGCATTGATTAGGGCTATTGCTATAGTAGTAATAGAGGTGTATGGGTTAAATGCTGACACTGGGATCAAAGGTAATGCTACCATTAGTGCTTGATGGCTAGGATATTCTCTTGACATATTATTTTTATATACTGGGAGATGTTCGGTTGGTATAAAGAACATGGCATGTATTTGTTTTGTTTTAAAAACAGCAGTGGAAAAAAATGTATTTTTTTAATAGACGCAAAACTTAATCTTCTCAGTACAGCAATCACTTAAGTCAGAAGTGGCGACAGTGTTATAATAAATTTGGTCTCTAAATCACCCACACAAATGACCACTAAGTGCACTTCACAATGGTAGACTAATTTCACCACAGATAGAGATAGATGCAATGAAAAACGGCTGCAAATCATTAGACAAGGGTGGAGTAGAAAGACAAGATGAACCATGGTGGCTGGAGGGCTTCCAGTTGGTGATGACTCCAGTTTTAGCGTAGATACAGCTGTGTATCTGTAAACCTTAGGAGCTTTTAAGTTAGGTTTCAAATATGAGAACACAACTTTTTTTCCTGACTTAATGATTTTTTTTGTTCTTTTTTTGGACACAAGCAAGACCAGTCTGTTTTATTTAGCACTGAAATAAAGTATGCTGGGGAAAGTAAGCCAGGGAATTAATTTGCATACTAAATAACTTGTACTGATTTTCTGGCATAGCTTAAGGAGTAGTTTGACATTATTTTGAAATCTTAATATTATTAAGGGGGGCGCGGTGTGAAAAGGGGGGAAAGAAAACAAAACGCTTGGACACTGCTAGCACGGGCGCCTACAGAAATGCAGGAGATGAAGCATCGCTGAATATGTTTCCAAACCAACTTCATTCTAAGCCAAAGACTAGAAAATATGGTGAATATGGTGAAATATGGTGGTCTTTCCTTTGGCTTCACCTGCACAAGTGCTGAGGTAGGTCTCCCCTGCAGAATTGGTTTTCCCTTTGTCAGGAGCACACGCTGGGCTGTCCAAATGAAGGACAAACAGTATCCCACATTCTTGATTTTTAGTTCACAAACACTTGTTGTAATGACTAACTACTACTGACATTTTGGAGATGTTAGTTCTTTATACAGTAAAGTTACAGTGGGATACAAATAATACCAGGCTGATCCTGCCACGATTTGTTCCCCCTGTCTAAATCAGGGACAAACAGTATCCTACAGTTGTTTATGTGTTTAAACCCATTTTGCACAGAGAGGCATTTTTTGAAAAATGTATTGATAGCAATGTTTTATATCATTACACAGGAAAAAAACAACTACACGTAAAATAATCACACCGTGACGCCTCTGCCTTTGTAAAATGGAGGGACAGTAACTGCGTGTGTATATGTAATCGTGTAAAAACTGAGGATAGTCAGATTAACAGTATTTTGTCTCTATCTGCCATTCTGCAACTCATCTCATGTAAACAATAACGTGGTGCACAGCATGACACGAAAAAAGGCACATACCTTTGACGTTGCATGAGGAACTCTGTATTCTTCGTCCACACATAAACGCAAAAAAGGATTTTAAAAATTCTCCGTTTTCGGTGATTCGAAACGTCGTTTACGTGTGGACGAAACAGCTGCGTTTTCAAAAATACCCATGTAGGTGCGGACGTAGCGTAAAAGAGTTAGTAGTTTATTTCATTACTAGCTGTAATTTATTGCAGATTACTTGTATTTGCTTAATTGTTTACTAAATGTTTGAGGTGTGAAATAAACCACAATGGAGCAAAATATGGGTGTGTGTGGTTGGAGGACGTGTGCATGCGTGCGTGCGTGCGCGCGCGCGCGCGCGCGCGCGCGGGGGGGGGGGCAACATTTTTCTTGTAAAACAAAGGGGGGCCTAACAAAAAAAGTTTGGGATCCACTGCCATAGTGAGACACGAAACGAATGCTATGGAAGAGAACCAAATTTAGATAACGACACCTCTAAAGGTCACAATTGCAACTAATTTTTTTATGCCTTAGTAAACATTTTTTGAACAATTTAAAAACTCGTATTCTAAATAGTAAGCTTTAAAGGTTGATGATGAAATTGTTTTTTTTGGGGTTTTTTTTAAATTTGGATCTTTTCACCATGGGCTGTAGCTCAGGTGGTAGAGCAGGTCAGCTACTGATTTGAAAGTTGGTGGTTTGATCCCTGGCTCCACCTAGTCTGCATGCCAAATATCTTTGGGCAAGATAGTAACCCCCAGGTGCTCTCCGATAAATCCATTGGAGTATGAATGTGTGTGAATGTTAGCTAAACAGCACTAAAGTATAGAGGAAAGTGCTTGTATGAATGGGTGTGATTGGGTGAATGAGGCATGTTGTATAGAAAGCGGTATGTAAGAATCAGTCCATTTACCACCATTTATGGTAAGTTAAGTTAACCAGCTCAAGCCTCTTATTTAGTGTAAAAACAGAAATGGTATCAGCCTTACCTGACTTTACATAAAAAGTGATTATATTATTGTACAAGAGCTCTTCTTAGTCTTTAAGTTGCTCCCCTTTGGGATTGCCACAGAGGATCATCTGCTTCCATTTCACCTTACCTTTAGCATCCTCTGTCGCACCAACCATCTGCATGTCGTCCTCCACTACATCCAAGAAATTTCTCTTTGGTCTTCTTCATCTCTTCCTGCCTGGCAGCTCTGTCCTTAGAGTCCTTTGTCTAGCAGACTATTAGCTCCGCTATCCTTCCTTTGTATATGTCTAAAATATTCTTCAAAACATTAGTGTATGAGGACTGTCAAATAGATTTACTTCTTATTCTTCTACATCTAGAAATGCAGTAGTATTGCATTATTTTTCCTTAACATAGTAAATGCATAGTTTGTTAAGCAGTAAAAAAAAGTTATTATTTATTTTATTGGCACTTTGAATAAAATTATCCTTTGAAATAAGTGCTAGGCAGTTTAAGTTAGGGTGGTGTGGTTGGTTAGCACTGTCATCTCAGAGAAAGGAGGTCCTTGGCTTGAATCTTCCAGCTGCTGGTGCCTCTCTGTGAGGTTTGCGTGTACGCTGACTTCCTGCTGTCTTCTAAAAGACATGCATGTTGGGTTAATTAGTGATTCTAAATTGGCCATAGGTGTAAATTGTTATCTGTCTCTGTGTGAGTCCTGATACAGACTGGTGATCTATTTAACTCTTGCTGTGTGACAGCATGGATAGGCTGGAGCCCCACTGTAACCCTGAATTGGAAAAAAAGATCAAGAAAATATATAGATATTTTATTAGTCTAATTTTTAAAAACATACACGGTGGTCTGTTTTCACAGAGGACCTTAAAATAAACGACTTAATTCCATGAGGGTGCTTTAGCTTCTGCTATATATGCATACTGGTTAACTGCCTCTGTCTCACTGGGATACTTGAATAGAGCAGAGCCAACTTTAATCTCTTTATGAAGTTCAACTCAAGGTCCTCCAAGCAGTGTGAGTGTTTTCTTGTCTTGGTTAGGATCAAACCCAAACAAATTAAGCTTCCCTCGAAAGTAATTTCTTGCAAAAATATTCAGTCTGCAGCAGTTGCATCTGTACAGGGTTCAAATTTCATGCAAAAGGCTTAAGAGAACTTTATCTTGATGCACTTATTTAAAGGGCCAGTTCACCCAAAAGAACCCCAAAAGTACTCAAAAGTAGTATTTTGCCATGTTTGAGGTGTATTTTAGATAATCAGTCGTCCAAGTAATCTGCATATAGTGGCAGTAAATTTGATCTTTTTCTTTCTAGGGACTATTTTTGCACCAGTTGTGGATTTACAGATAATATAACTGTCAATAGAATTGTATACTTTTTAATTTATTCTGTCATGTTGTTATTTATCTCCTCCCCTTAGTCAGCATAATTGCTAATTGATATTAGTGTGCATTCAATTTTTTTTTTATATCACAATTTGGTTTCAGTGAAGCCTGTCAGTTGTTGTGGTCTGTAGCACATCCACAGTAACAATGGTGTTACTTTTCGTGGGTCCCATTCCTCCTTTAAAATGCTTTAAAAAAACAACAACAAACAAAAAACATATTACAGTGCTTAATAAATTTATTAGATTTGCCATAGAAATGAAGAAAACATAGGAGATTGTTTAAAATTAATAATATATTGTTATTTATTAGGTAAGTAATAAACCGAATTGCATTACTTACAAAAGTAAGTGAAAAAATTAAGTAAGTTTCTATACCCAAATTTGAGCTAGAGAAGTCAGAAATGAATGAAACATAACATCCAACCACTAAAACTATTTTTTCTGTTGCATTTACAGGGATGGCAGTAAATAAATGTAATTTTGCGTCTTAAAATAATATGATGCATTAGTATTTTTTACAGTAAATTAATTGATAATGACATTAATTATGTTTCACCATTAAAATATTACAATTTCAGAGGTTGAGCATATTAGTAACTCATCCTTTTTGGTAATAACCAGTATTCTTAATTTAGGCCCTACATTAGATATAATAAATTTGTTAAGCACTGTACATTCACCTTTGCTTAAGTGCATTTGCAGGAGACTTCTCAAAACCTGCTCAAATAACGATAAAAGGTTTTGATGAATAGATACCAGTAGAAATATACAGGAAAACTTGAGTGACTCAGCCTTTTAAGAGGAACTCCTTTCTCAATGTGACTGCTGCAAAGCAAGTGAAATATGCTGACCGACAAATCTGGAAAGTGATCACATAAAAAATCATGTTGCAATAACATGTATTCGAACACTTTGAGCTTTGCCAGTTGACCTTTTTTAACAGTCTGTCTGAAATAGCAGTCGGAAGTTCCAGGACTCAGTCCAGTCACAGGGTTATTCGAGGATCATTCCTCATTCAAGATGGGAATGCAAAGCAAAATATCGCACAAGAAAAGAAAGGCAATCCATATTTGTACCAATCTCATAATTTATTTAAGTATATTTCATTTTTAAATATAGCTATGGTATATATATATATTTATATATATATATATATATGTTGGACACCCCTTTGGGAAATGCCAGTCATGTTAATTTATGGTACATAGGTGGCTTCTTTTTATGTTTCGCTTTACAGTGTGAAGATATTGCTCCTGCTTTTAAAGATGGCCTACATTATGTACAATGTTACCTTTTGATGACTCAAATACATAAATATACTCTGTACTGCACTCTACCAAAATCCAACAACCACTTGTTTTGTTTTATTATTATTATTATTTTATCTTTTTCACAAAGATGCAGAAAAAAATTCATGCAATTAATAATTTAATCACAGTTCTTTCTCAGTATGAGCACAGGTGGCTGAAACTATGCACTGACTGCCAGCTGGAGGTCTGTGAAAACTTGTCTGTGTAGAAGGTAGTACAGGCAGGGTTGAGCATATTTGGATTTCGCTCGTTTCTTGAGCAAAATAAATGAAGAAAAAAATGTTTTTGTTTTGTTTTAGCAACATCTTTTTTGGATCCCAGCATGAACAGGCCCCAGGTTGGTGTGTCTCAGCCGCTTGTTTCTTTATCTTCTCCACTCTTCAGTTTCACTGTCTTTATCCTGGTCTGGGTTTTGTTGCCTGGGTTGCTCCCCCATGTGGTGACAGCTAACCATCAAGGCCCAGCCTGAGTGGTGGGTGGCACCCATCCACGCCTTAGCAGAAGGAGACCTCAGTGAATGACAATACTGTGCCTAGTGTCAGTCGGGGCTGGTCAGATTTAGGCTTCCTTACTGTCCAAGGCACTTTTTTCCCAAGTTTTTTTTTCTTCTGAAGGACTCGTATGTGACTTTGACCTGTAACAAAAAAGACGTGATGTTCAGGACCAACTTGAAAACACCTGAAAAATTCTCCCCTCTCCAGAAAGAATCACAAATAATAAGAAATTTGATACTTTGCTCTCGCTGTGCCACTGTTAGGGCGTGTGTGTGTGGACACAGCAAGCATATCACCACGGAGAACAAACGTCTGAGTAGTGCCTCAGAACAACATAACCTTTACACTATAACCATAACCGGAGAGGTTTTTGACTCTAAATGACACTGATAACTCATGCAGTGCAAACATTTTATTTATTCTTACTTAAATAGGAATCACACAAAAGTTAAAAAAAAAATCCACAACAAGGTAATATCCTGAATCTAGTCTTTTACTTAAGCAAAATTATTCTTAGCACTACTGATGATTTAGTGTAGTGAGCATTTAAGTGCATGATTACATCATTATTCTCAATTAATTCTATGTAAACAGTAATTTTATGCTTTAAGTGCTCAATGTAATAATTGAACTCTGCTGCCGAGCTAGAAGAAAACACAGTTAAGTGTTTGTAGGAAATAGTAAAAATAGCTGTAAATATAAATACTGTTATAGATTGGTGTATTGATATATTATAGAGCTTGGCTCAAAATACAGATTCATAAAACGGAGATTCATTTAACGTTTGAATGCATCATAAAGTACAATATTTGAGTGGAAGTTTTGTTATCTGTGCCACAGAAGTAGAAAGTAACACAGTATGTTTAATGACTGTAAGTTCAGTCAATTCAATTAAGAAGCACGCTACTGTGTGTTTCCAAGTATTTTGTACTTCTAGCCAACTTTTAAGAGAGAAATGGCACTAGAACTATACCTTTCTTTCTTTCTGCTTTATTGTTACGTTACCAATCAAATTTACGTTAATGAAAAAAACAACAAAAACAAGCTGTAATGCGTTTGTACAGATTATAACTACAATCCTGTATATAAGGTAGTGACAGTTATAGAACTATAAAAGCAAGCTGATACCAAAAAACATGTATGCATTAGCAATGCTACTCTAGTAACAACAAATCAGCTTAGAGTACATGTGTCCACACTGAAGACTTTTACTTGTGGCTGCAGTTTTACCGCATGGCCTTGTTAATTTTGCTCAAGTAAATGACCTTGAAGACTAACTCATACTTCCTCCTTATCACATCCTGTTCAACATTAATGACTGTGTTACACGCACACACGGGCTATAATGTGCTCTGAACTCTGTTGTCTACGTTCAACGAGACACATTAACGAGCTGTTCACCATAAAAAATTCATGTTTGAATCAGAGGAACATGGTACCGTACCTGGTGTGTGCTACCCCTCCGTGCACTGCGGGCTGCCTGCTAGCCGTGTCAGAAGCCGTGCACATCTTTTGAAGTCTGAGGAAAGAAAATATGATTGACAAATAATGAGTGGTTTAGTGTGTTGACATTGAACGGACAAGATCATTACTCATGGTGTCAAGAGGGCCAGTGTAATGGCAGCTTACATGCAGGTATCGTGCAGTCTCTCGTGTGGTGGTAGAGTTTGTACACTGACTTCCTGCACTTGGGGCTGAAGGAGAGCGGACCTGAAACAAGAACAGAGAGAAGGCTTTAAGAACGTTGCCGCAGCAACCTTCAATAACATCTGTTTTGTAGTCATTGTCTGAAGCTGTAATTCATTTTTGTGCGCTATAGCTGACTTCCCTGGCCTGTTTTTGTAGGAATCTTTTTAGCAAACACTTTAAAAGACATTGAATTTGCAGTAATGTCTTACCTGTTAAGTATTTTATGAACTTCTCCTTCTTTCTTAGATCTCTGGGAAATATGGCTGTTTAAAGACAGGAGATAAGGAAAGGGTGTCAAGTTTTAGTCTGTATCATATAGACAGAAGAAAATGGATGGATGGCATATTTTTATCAGGAGGCCTTAAAATATCAGCTCTGGAGTTATCCATCACAACACACAGAACAAAGATGTTTTTATCAAACAAAATATAGCAAGACAGCTTTAAAGGGCCAGTTGGCCCAAATGACCCTCAAATAACCGTCAGTACTATCAGTAAGTATAGTGGTTTTATAACCAGATAGTTTTGGTTATATTGCATGGACTTGGTAGCCTTAACGAGAAAATAGAGAGGAAATTGTACTTCTCTATGAAACTTCCATATCCCAGTATGCTACATCCTTGACTGTACATCCAACTTAAGATTCCTTTCTGGAAGAAAACTCACCGACAGCCTGATTCCCTCTGAATGCTTTGAGGTCCCGAAAATCCTTCTGCTCCATCGGAGAGCTCGTCTCCCGTGAAATTGCCGGCGCTTCTGTTTTGGCACTGTGGCGTCCCCGACGCCCCTCCACCTGCTTCACGATCTCCACCATCCGCCTCAAGTCCTGCTGCTCGTCCATGCTGGCCGATGTGTCCCCTGTTGGGACCGTGGAGGGCGCGCTCTCGCCGCAGTGGTCGGTGAGCGTGCACATCAGTAACACCAGTCCTATAATGAAATGCCTGCGTAGTTCGCTCATAGCTCCCGGGGAGTGCGGGGGAAACAGTGAGGTCGTATTTTCTTTTCTGGGCACCTGCAGGAGAGATTGAGTATGAATGTTAAAAACGTTGCTCACAGCCTTTCATTTCCTAATTTCACAAGTCCCAGAATCCCATTAGGCTACACCCCGCCAAGAGCGACTGTAAATGCTGGTTAAAATCCTTTCAACGCCGCAAAACAATAACAGAAGAGTTTCTCAATGGGCCACAAAGCGAAAATCACAGTACTGCACGCACCTAATAGTCCATCAAGTTCGGATCATAATTGATTGACCGAAGCTTGATGGACTGTTAAGTAATCCCAGATAGCAAGGAAACATTGAAACAACGTTGAGTCAATATCAGGCGACATCATTGAATCAACGTTGAAGTGTGACGTTGACCTAACGTCACTCTTGCACCCTTTTTTAATGTTGAAACAACGTCAGGTTTTGATGTTGAATCAATGTTGAAACCTGACATTGATTCAATGCGCTATTTAACTTTATCTTCAAATACGCTTTCCAAAATATTATGCAAAACTGCTTACCACGTGCTTGTTTTTAAACAGTTACTCTGTTTTAATGTTTTTAATAATTTGAGTGTCTTCATTACCTAAATGTGGCTTCAGTCTTGTAGCTTAAAAAGTTTTATTTATGTTGATCCAGGCTTCTGTTACCGAGACGTTACACGACACAGTTAAGTCAAAAAAGGCAACAATACATCAGTAAGAGAGGAACTAAGAATAAAAACATAACAGTAAAGAAATCTAGATTCTAAAAGTAACAATTTAAAGCTATTTTTACCTTTATAAAGTCTTCAGACACTGATGACTTTCTGCGCACACAGCAGTAAGAAATGCAAACTGTGCGCAACTTCGGAGTTTGTCCGCCCCAAAATATGTCCTCTTAAAAGCTGCTTTTATTAATGCAAAAACAAAGCTCGTGAAGTCAGGGATCTTCGCCGAGCCCCTGTGGTCATCCTTTGAAGACCGGCAGACTGCAGGGAGAGAGCGCACAGAACAGCTCAAGTGGTCCCGTGCGCGTCCTGGCTGAAGTAGCAGATTAGTCGCCAAGAAGTGAGGCTCACTTTTTATTCTGTCTCGCCGACGTGGTGACCTGTCCGCTGTAGGTTACTCCGCAATGTCTGTGAGTGTGCATGGGTTGAGTGACCATCACTTGAATGCTGTGTCAAGTTTTCTGCGCCCCCCTCCTTTGCCTTACTCCATTTATATGTACGATACGCGGTTACAGGAAGCCTTTTTCCTACTAATAGGCTACTTCCACTGAAATTTCCACTCAGCCCAGAATACAGCGCAGATACCGACATCTTAGTGGAAATGCTCCCATATCCTTCTTCTGAGGCTCATAACCTCATTAGAGCCATTGCGCGTTTTACATCCATCATGGAAATTGAAACGCAATTATGCTATGGACAGTTTAAGGATTATTTTGAAAATTAATTACAAACGGGTTTTAATACTTATTGCCCTATAGTTTCTGGTCAGAACAGTCCGGTAAATAGGATTACTGAGGTTTCTCCTCTTTGGGGATTAGTCTGTACTAGCCTGCCGTGGTTTGAACAGCTTTTTTTTTTTTTTTTTTTTTTTTTTTTAAAGGGGTGGGGGGGGGGGGGGGGGGAGAGAAAAGTATGGGTATGGGCGTGCAAGTGGCTCCCATTCGCCCCCTCCCAGTCCCCCTGTTTCCCCCACAATATTGTGAAGACACGATAGGGGTGAAGCGTTATGTTTCATACCCTTGAGAATAAAACACTAAATACAGCTTCACAACTTGTAAAGAAAGCGTCGTGAATGTGTGTGTGTGTGTGTGTGTGTGTGTGTGTGTGTGTGTGTGTGTGTGTGTAATCAAAAACATAACTTTTCATCTCGGAGTCTTCAGAAAAATACTCTCAGATTTTCCACATAATATTCTGTCTTTCACAATCTAATTGTAGTAGGGTATTTATAGTGACCACTCGGTGCTCTCACTGCATGGCTGGGTGAAGCTGTGGTCGTGCGTAAAGTGAAACCTTGGTGCTGAAAGGACAGTGCGCGCTGTCACCGAGCTCCGAAACTCCTCCGCCAGCAGGCAGTCCTTTGCTTGTTAGCGGTAATGCCTTCCTGTTTAACGGCAGAAAGATTTCCTTTGAACGAACTATATACTGATTTATAGTAAAATTATGACAAAAGTGGACACTGATTTCCCTTTCATTATGAGGTATCCTATTGTATCTGCAAACGAGAGAGGATGGATGTGCTTCAAAGGCAGTGACAAATCCAATGACGCTGCACAGCTGTTTGGCTTGGGAAAAACAACTCTGTGTGCCTTTATATTCGAAGGAGGATGTGATCACCGATTCTGCTGCTCTAAAGCCAAACTGATTGATCCGTTTAGGAAAGAAGTAAGTTTGATAATCAAAAGAAATGGGGGGGAAAGGTGTTTAATTTATGACACGACCATCCACCCTAATGAAGTGCGCTTGAGAAAGAAACCTAAACAGTTTCGCCACATTAAGCAATAAATTTGGGGAGCAATGTCAAGTGAGCCCAACAGTGATAATAACATTTAATGAAACGCAAAATAAACTAAAACTATTTTTGCCCATATAAGACTATCTATCTATCTATCTATCTATCTATCTATCTATCTATCTATCTATCTATCTATATGTGTGTGTGTGTGTGTGTGTGTGTGTACATAGATATATATATAGAGAGAGCAAATATTAGAATCCATTGAAAAAATAAGTATTTGGTGAGTGACTTGTGAAGAAACGCTTCAGCAGGGGGCGTCATTCTGCACAAATAAAATCAGTGTTAAGTTGCTCACATTTGTACTCTTGTTCAGAACAACAAACACTCAGCCAGCTCCTTGGCTTTGACACTTGAAGTCTTTCCACGCAAATGGAAAACAAAGTACCACCACGGAACGCAACATGCTCAAAACCACAAAACCCATGTCTGCTGAGCAGATTATTGCCATCAGTCAAATTACATCAAGCTCACTGTACAGCAAAGACTAGGTGAAAATACGTCCAATATGAAAAATGTTAAAGCTTTTGGTCTTTGTTGGGATATAAATGTCTCTTCAGTTTGGACTGAAAATAAATAAAAGAAACTGAAACAACTGAGTTTAAATGACTGGTAAGTACAAAGGTTGATGTTTTATGAGTTTAATATCAGTATTCCTGTTAATGGTCTGGCAAGCAGATAAGTACAGACAGAAGAAAAGCATAACTGTTTGGCACTTTGATGCTCATTTTAGTCCGTTATTTTTAATTCTTTGGACTGCTGCTAGAAATGTTTTGAAATCATTTCTGCTTAAAGTTCCCGTCAGCATGTCTTGTGTCACAAGACATGCGACAGGAGAAATCACAACTTTCTTTGTTTGAATGGCTGTTTAGATAGACACATAACCTCATTTAACCCACTTTCTATTCTCAGCTGTATGACCATTCTAACCTCTGGTACGGTCACATGTGAAACTTTGTTGTCCGGTGTGTGTGTAAGTCGTTGAGTCAAGTTCATGTGATTTCAAGTAAACGGCATGCCGTAAGCCTTATGTGCAGTGTGGTGGTCATTGGTTTCAACATACTGATTATTAGTTTTGTTCTCCTCTTTCTTCTAAACTCTTCGTGACACTTCTCTTCTGGAAGGTGATCTGATTAATTAATCAGGGGAGGATATGGTTGTCTTCTCGCAAATGTGCCTCATTCTTCCTGATGTCTGATCCAAATTGAAAATGTAACTTTCTCAAGGTGTTACTCGAGGGCATTGTCTCAGCCTTGTGAGAGCGAGATCTCCTCTGATTCTGACCACCACCACAAAAGAACCCCCTGCTGTCATGACAGATGTAAACATAAAAAATTGACTATGATTAACATCTGCCATTAAAGGCCCAGCTTAGAAACTGGTTCTCTTCCTTCTCTTCCATCCATGTGTTTTTGGTTAGAGAAAATCCTCCTAATAGATAAAATAGATCCTTCATGAGCCCGAATACTACAGATTCTTGTTCTCTTTATTTCATCATCCTTATCTCTCCCCCTCCACCTTTGTCTTTCAACAGATCGTTGGAACTTACTTTTAACGTGACGTGAATACATGCAAATTGTCGCATCATTTCATTGAGTGCATGTATTAAAAGATTCAACCATAACCACAAAATTTAGAGCCGGAAACTGCTGTGGGGTAGTGGACATGATGTGTGTAGCTTGGCAGCGTGCTGCCATACATCCAGCTCCTCACAGGGATAACACACTGACATGTCTCATGACTCACTCTTAGGTGAAACATTTACACCTTTACACTAGTTAATCTACCACAGGCCGCGGGAGGAAGGTGGTGCACCCAAGCAAACTCTACGAAGGCTGGAGTCAAGCATCAGGTGCCGTGAGGCACCACTGCATCACTTGGCACATGTAGAAAAAAGTAAATCACACAGATAAGCAAAACCAAATTGGGATTAGCAATGTTTATCTTTTGTGAAACTTGGATCCTGTTCGCATTGCTTCATTTATCACACTCTTAAACACTGTTGCAGAGCGAGCACAACCTTCCAAATGGGAACAACACCCTCCGATGGCAACAGACTCCCCCAGCAGGATAACAGAGGACACTGAACTAACTGCAGTAATAGTAGTGGCTGGAGAAAGCAGGCAAAGATCTCTTAGCAGTGACCCAGCTTCCACACTGTACATATCTGACTGAGCATTTTTGGCATGCACTGAAAAAAAGAGCAATCCACGGAGGCTCCACCCACTGCAACTCACAGATCCCAGAGAATTTGCTGCCAGCAACATGGAGCCAGACGCTATAGGACGCCGCCCAGAGGCCCCATGTGCAGAAGAGTCAGAGCTGTTTTGGCAGTTACTATGGGGTTTAAAATTGTGGCTGATTGGGGTAATAGGACATCTTCGCAGACCACCCTAGTCGGCGAAATTATGTATTGATTTTACAAGTCTTGATGAAGAAATAGCAATGAGCATCAGTCACTGAATAGGAAGTTGATGCCTATGATAAGCTCTTCCAGATTGTTGTGAAAATGTAGCTGTGGACAGTTTGAAAGCAAACTGATGTGTGATATGCCGGTACGGCAAGCTCGAAGATGTTGGATAAATCTTTCTGACTTTGCAACTTGAGATGTTTTGTATTTCTCTGGAGCAGCAAAACAGTTTACCAGGGGCGAACAATTAATTTTAGTTAGCTGATTAACTGTAGCATTTACTCTTAGCAGTAATAGTTGATTTCTGTTTACTGATAGAGGTCTCCACAACATTCCCAGTTTCTCATGGAGCCCCTAATGAAAATTAAGCTTTATGCAGTGCAACTTTTTTTTTTCACATCTGTACAAGCCTTAACCAAGACCATGAAAGTCTTCAAAAGACTTTGTAAAATCAGTTGAGTTCCTCTTTAATCAAAGTGAACACACACAAAAATTTCCAGAAACTACACCTAATGCTAGATGAGGCCGGGGGAAGTGGAGGGTGGTAAATTGCAAGGCGAAGGCAGAGCAGAAACACCGAGGATCAACAGCGTTGAAGGAAGCAGAATGAATGAGACAGAGATGAATGAGCCCACATAAACGAGACGGATCACGAACATAAATGATTGGATGGGACAGGAGACATGTGACTATTAATTGATTTCTGTGCCTGCTTGACTAGAGAAAGACACTAACCATACATTATGAGCACTGAAGAAGGGGCTGACTGTAACATTTTCGTGGTATACGTGCTTTCACTAGAATGAATGGCTTTCCATATTTAGAGACAGTGAGTCATCTTCTGTTTCATTTTGTACATCTGCGGTGTCAAACAATATAGAGGCAGTTGAGCATGAAAGTTCATTTTTGACCACGGAAATGAAAGTTTAACTGAAAATCTTTACTCAAGGTCAAGAAAAACACATTAACAGAGAAGTGTATTCTGATATTACGCAGCCACTTTAATGTGGATGTTAGGAATCACAGTTTAAAAACAGTTATTATGTATAAAGAGAAGGCATAGAGGTTAGTGTCTGGTTATGGTGAGCACAAACATGACATAGTTAAGTTAGGGAAATATGTTTACAGACTTTATTGAGTTTACTAAAACAATAAGGCTTTTTGGTTAACATTTCATTATAAAATTAATGCCTATTGAACCTATTAGTGGCAAATTTGGTTCCCTTTTAGCATGACTTTCACTTTGCAGCTCTGTCTGCCACCACCTGCTGTCCTTGACTACCCAAAATTACTTTTGTTTTTCTGTGTATTGTCCTTGGCAGCTTTCCCCAGGTAGCTGAGCAAAAGGTGCACAGCCAAAGTAAAAGAGGCCTTTTGTCCGAAGAGGCAAAGACTAGCGATAAAGAGGAAGTTTAAAGGGAGACTGCCAGTTTAATGGCTATGGAAAGAAACAACATTTCTAAGGTTGGAAATTAGAAATGAACAGTGTTAAAGTTTTATTAACTTTTTTTTTTTTAATTGTAACTTTTAACATCATATTCATCCACCCTAATCTTCTCACACCCAAAGTTGTGTTGTGGGTGGTCCTGGACAGCTACTGATGCTCTTGGACACTGTGTGCTGGCTCAGCAGCTTTTATTGGACTTAACAGCCCATGATGTTTACCATATATAGTTTTATTTAGCCAAACGTTATAGTTATTTTTTTTGTCTTTTTGTCTGTGTAAGTATTAGTTGTCATCATATGATAAGTAATACCTTGGATATCAGTACAGAGCAGAGGGAAAGCTTTGGCCTTGAATTCATAACCTTCTTCCAACCAATCAATCATAACAAGCTGTTTTCCAGTCAACCCTGTGAATTGTTTTAATCTCGTGTCAACAGACCGCTTCATCTGCTGATTGCTGATGGTTTCCAGTGTTTATTCAATCGTGTTGCATATCCAGTTTAGATATCAATTGAGCATATGGTCAAAGGTGTGTAAAACTATCTTTAACCTTCCAAATGTGTGTTTTCATCTGACAATTTGAAAGAATTGTAATTTTCAGTGGAGCAAGGCATTATTAAAGTCCTCATACTTCCACAGCAGTGTTTTCAATTACTCTGGCGGCCGAGATGACCGTGCAGGTATGTACAGACCACGCTTGACTGACACCTTCTATAAAAATGTAGAGGATGTAAGTTGGGGTTCCAGTAATGGTTATGTAATTGGCCAACTTTAAGTCGGCAAAAGGAAACTGACAATATCATCATGCAATATTTTACTCCCAGATGTTGTGAACGCACTTATCATGCAATGGAAAGCAATGCTTTACAAAAAAAAATTGGCTTTGTCATTTATTTATTTTGCCCTGATTTGCACAAATTCACTCCTCCAGTATGGAACATTAAATTGCAGTTTGTGCAAAAGGGTTTTCAGATTTAACAAACTTTAAATGGTAACTTTATTTCCTTGTCAAAATGAAAAATGACCGCTGTATCCTCATTGCAGGATATAAAAGTTGTTATTATCTACATTTTTTGGTGGGGGGTTGCAGATGTAGACAACTAAACAAATAAGAAATATGTTCTTGACACAGAAGAATAGAGTGTAAACACTCTACACCAAAATGAGGGTGATGCTAGAAACAGGAAAAACTGCACGGAGAAGCAGCTCTTTCTGGATCTGTAAAGTTTAGGAGTATTTTTTTTCTTTTTCTAAATCCATGCAATCTAAAATTGTGCTTGCAAATATTGTGTGCAAATATTCAACATGTCTGAAAGGATTAAAGAAAAGAAAAAAATATATAAATGAATAATTTGATATGGAAGGCATAAATCTCTGCACTTGGTTTTCATTAAGAAAAGTATTATTAATACACAATACAGATTAATTCAGAGTGTTTGATGCTACTGTGATTGATGCTCATTTATTTTATACTATCTCTGTCAACTGCATACAGTTAGGTCCATAACTTGCGGGACAGATAGACAATTTTTGTAATTTTGTCATTGTACACCACCACAGTGAATTTTAAATCAAACAACCAATATGTTACTGAAGTGCAGATGTTCAGGTTCACTTCAAGGGCTTTAACAAAACTTTTGCATAAACTTTTATGAATCACACCAATGATTATATACAGCCCCCCATTTAAAGAGGCTTAATTGGACAACTGATTGGCAAGCTGCTACATGGCCAGGTGAGGTCTGTTCCCTTGTTATTTCATGGCAAATGAAGCACACATACCTGAAGTTGATTTAAAAGACCTGAATTTGTATTTTTGTGATAATTTTAAATGGCGTCCAGAAAGATGTCAGTGTGTGGGGGAGGTCATCATTGGGTTGAAAGAAATAAAAATAACCTATCAGACTGATAGCGAAATCTTTAGGAGTGGCAAAATCAACATTCTTCAAATGAAGGAATGCAGTGTTCTGCTCAGCAACCCCAACAAGTCTGAAAGAACACAGAAAACAACTAAAGTGCAGAATTATTTCAATAGTTAGGATAAACAACTTAACAGCATTTAAACAGGTCAAGAACTCTCTTGAAATGTAAAGGTAAAGTCCAGGATCTAAAGCATACTACATCTGTCAAACAGGAGGTAATGGTATGGCATGAACATGTACTGTCACAGTCTGGCTGCGAAGCTGACTGTGTCGAGTGAGGAGGTGGACCACAGTGCAAACACGCAAAATAGCCAAAACTTGAGCGAAACAAAACAAGCCGTTTATTCAATGCCGGTGAAACAGAATAAAATAAAAGGCAAAACCAAACCATAACCTAACCTGGGTGAGCTAAACATAACAAAACAAAACCCTAGAACATGGACCCTGACATGAAATCTTAACCCTGGAGACATGGCACGACATGAAAACAAGGTAGTTTAACAGACACTCGGACGAGGAATGAATGAACAGACACAAACTAAAAGCAGACAGGAGGTGATCAAGGGAAGTGGAAACACATGGGGAAATGAACACAATGAGCATAATGATGTCACAGGGGAGGAGTAAAACTAAACACACTGAACATAGAAACACCAGACCCTTTCAAAATAAAACAGGAAACATAATGATGCAGACATGACAACACCAGCTTGACAACATAAGACACAGACATGAAACACATGAAGGCTGAGGGAACACAGGGGTGAAGACACATGGGGTGAAGACGCCATATCGAATAATGATTTTTTTTAATCTGAATTTAATATTTCTAAGAGTGAGACCCAAGAAAAATACAAATAGAAAATGCGAGGAATTGAGGGAGGTCAGTAGGAAGGGGAGGGTACAGTGGGTTTGGTGTAAGGAGCTGATGATCATGTCCCAACAGGTTATTTTATTTATAGTCTTCCTTCTGTCACGCCAACTGGTCGCGGCAGATGGCTGCCTCTCCCTAAGCCTGGTTCGGCCGGAAAATTCTTCCTCTTAAAAGGAAGTTTGTCCTTCCCACTGTCACCAAAGTCTTTGCTCATAGGGGGTCATATGATTGTTGGGGTTTTCTCTGTATGTATTATTGTAAGGTCTACCTTAGAATATAAAGCGCCTTGAGGCAACTGTTGTTGTGATTTGGTGCTATATAAATAAAACTGAATTGAATTGAATAGCAAAAGGTAGGGAATCTAAATCTAAATTTTTTTAATCGCTGTTGTGCTTCTTTTAAAGTAAACTCCTCATGTTTTGCAAGAAAAAAACTGTTTGTGATGAAGGGAAATGGAGATCATTTTTGGATTCAGCACCCTAAAAAACCCCCATAAAATTTAACTGAAATATCCCATGCAGTTGAATTCTTTATTTGCAGACCTGTGTAATTATCCAAAGCATCCCGCAAAAGCAATCCAAAGGCAAAGATTGAAAAATACTCCCTAATGAAGCTGCTTTATATGGCTGGCACAAAGATTGGTTTGTTTAACTATACATCATTGTATCAGAAGGGTTTGAGTAATGCTTTGAAATGAGAACCATTCATCTAAGGTACTTTGCGGGGTTTTTTTGTTTTTTAAATGGTCATGTGTGTAGATGTCCAAATAATGTAAATGTATTATTCACTGCGCTCATTTTAACGTGTTTAGTAATCCCCAAGGAAAATTTCAGGTACTTTAGCTGTCAGATAATCCAAACCATCTTTTTTACTGCATCTGTCTGCAATTTGGTGCCAGATATTTAGTGTGTGAGGAGATGCTGAGCATGTTTTGGGTGCTGTGGAAGTAGTTTTTAAATGTCGAGAGTTGCTGCTGCTGCTCCTCCTACTGCAGGCCACAATTACACCGGTTATTATGCCATGTTTTGAAATCATTATGCACTGTTGTTACAATAATTCATGCAGCTGCTGTTTAGTACGCTACACGATAAAACTTGTGGTGATTGCTCAGCATGAAAAATAAATGTGTCACTCAGGGATTTGTAAAGTCAAATAAAAAAAAACATTTAAGCCCTTTTGAAATGCAAGATCTCCCAATTTTATTTTCAGTCTAATAGGGATTCAAAGCCACACACTCTATTTCTTCCCTTTTGACTGGAACAAAATAAGTTATCCTTCATGTATGATACAGATACACATGTTTGCTATTAGATGCCGGAGTCAAGGAAGATGAAGTTTGGGTGAGATAAATTTCCTGTAAGACTTTGGGCCTACAGGTGAAGCAAACTTTTCAATCATACTTTTAAAGCTAAGGGTTTATGGTGACAGCGATTAGCAAAGCTGCCTCCACAATCATTTCATCCGAATGCAAGCTCTTTACTCCTTATTTTCCACAAACAGAAAAATGCACCCTCTGAGTTAATTGAAGGACAAATCAGGTGAAGTCCTACCAATATCAAAGTCTTTAGAGCAGCTCTTTCAGTGACTTGAGACGTGTAAATTAAATGGTTCAATCTGCACAGTGACAAGGAGTGAGCATGAATGATGATTTTTGCTTGCAACATGGGAACTATTATTCCAGCCTCAATTCAGACTAGCTCACCTCGCTGGAATGGGACCTAAGGTGTCCATGTAATTAGGATTTGTGCAATGTTTGCAGAGACCTCTGGCAAACAGTTACCACTAGCTGCTGGAGACCACCCTTTCTGACTGATCTGACAGATTTATTGGTTGTTGAAAAGGGGTGGAAGTTGCAGGTCAGTATTGCTTAGTCAACCATGTGACAGACTTGTGCTGAAAAGGCATAAAGATGCAGTTTTATCATCATCTTTCACAGCAATGCATTCTTATACAGGAATAAGTACTACTGGAAAAACAGGTTTAAAAATTTCACCCAATTCACAAATAATAATAATATTAATAATAATAATAATAATAAACATTTTAATAAATAACAGAATAAACACTTTTCAAAAAGATTTGTTCAAGCGAGTTTGAAAATAGTGTGTGCCAGCAGACTTGAGAATAAGAGCACAGGTGTGAATATTAACAAGAGTTTCATTCCCATGTGTTGCTCATTACAAGTAATCCCTGTCACTGGTGAACTTCTATTAAATACAGAGATGAAAGGTTTGAAAGTAGTGGAAACAAGGATCTTGTGTGCATAGCTGCCCCTTAAAGTATGTAAACATGACCCCCGTTGTCATGCAATACGTATTTGCAATGTATCTGGCATTTTCCTGTTATTTGAAATTTTTTTCTTGAATAAAAAAAAGAACCTGTTGTACTTACATAAATGAAATCCAATTTCACAAAAGTGGACCTAAACAATGGAGGGTGACCCCTGGCAAGTCTTTATGGGAAAACATGCAAAATCCAATATGTTATGACCACCTGTCTAATGTTATTAGATAATTGTGTCACTCGTTTGCTGCTAATAATATCTATCTATCTATCTATCTATCTATCTATCTATCTATCTATCTATCTATCTATCTATCTATCTATCTATCTAGATAGATAGATAGATAGATAGATAGATAGATAGATAGATAGATAGATAGATAAGTTACACAGGAAAGTCAGCACCATCAATGAATGGACTCTCGCATATACCAAATATTCTACAGTTTGGTTTTTGTGTCAGTTATCTTCCAGTTGATATGTTTTCAGTTATGGAAGGCACAACTGGGATATTTCTGTCTTTCGACAATTTAGGAGTACTTTTAGCAAATGCCACTGTAAGGTAACTTGTATGGCAGTGGCAGTTCAAATGTTTAAAGATCTCCTAGGAGACACACAGCTGGGAAGGCTTAAATAATAGTTGATTATTAGACAACTATTACAATTTAAAAAACAATATCTGTCAGGCACGGAAAGATAACATGAGGATAATCATTTCAGCAGTTTCCAAACTGAAATACACAGGTCTTTTTCATAATTCAGAAAAACAGACAACAATTCAGCTCGTTGCCTGTTTTTCATTAGAATTTTATTTTTCAGCATAACCCATGTTATATATCAGATTTATGATTGAACTGTTATAAAACAAGGATTCCAGATGAATAATCTCTGTTCCCATTATTTCATATAATTTATGATATGAAAGTCTGGGTTGTACCAAGTTTTGGTGAATTTACAGCTGTGGCCTAGTTTACATACACTCATCATGGTAATTTTGAACGTTTAACGATTCCTTTGAACTGTTCTTTTTACAGGCTGGAATCAGTGTACAGGGCACACCTTTAATTACGTTAATGGCCAAACATCCAGAAAAGCCTGTGGCATAATTCTCGATGTTTGGCGATTAACGTAATTAAAGGTGTGCCAAAAAAAGGCACCAAAAGCAGCTGTTGTAGGCACGACTTGACAATTATTAGTGGAGATGTATTTGTATATTTGAGACTCTATGTATAATTTTGAACCAGTGTGGACAAAAAAAATCCAATCTTGTGCATTCTTGTTTTTAGAGTTGTTAAAGTTGTACGCAGTACAATCCACCCCAACACAACAGTTCAAACAAATCATTAAAAGTGCAAAACTGCCATGACATTCAAGAAATAACATAATATAATAATATATATAATAATATATACAATTTATAAGATGTATAAATCAGGGATATTGTCCACTGGACCTCGTTCTTTGGTTCATATACAGCATTTCTCTTCCTCCAAACACTGCAGGTCAAGCTGATGCCAAAGATCTTGATTTTGGTTTAATCTACACTTCAGCACTTTCTTTTAAGCCTTCTTTGACTCATTTAGATGTTCACTGGAAAACCTAAGACAGGCTTTTACATGTTCCTTGTTGAGCAGGGGGACCTCGCCGGGGCTGCAAGATTTTAATCCATTATGGTGTTGTGTGTTATCAGTGGTGTTCATGGTGACTGTGGTCCCAACTGTCTTCTGATCATCAACAAGCTCCTTCTGTGTAACTTTGGGCTCATCCGCCACGTTTCTCATGATCATCCTCACCCCATGATGCAAGATCTTGTGTGGAGTTCCAGACCGGGGCAGATTGATGGTCAGTTTATATTTCCGAATCATCACACCAACAGTTGATATCTTCATCTTTTTATTCTGTGGACAGAGGTGTTTTGTACTTATAACGAACTGAAGTCAGGAGTACCTGTAATTGAGTGATGGATTTATTGAGTTTGATTTATATACCACATGGGAACTCAGCCAATCTGCAGGAGCCAGAATTCTGGCTGGTTTGTACCTGTGTGCCAAGTTTGGTTGCTCAAATCCTGATTGGGTAGGAGGAGTTGGCAGCGAAAGAAAGACAGACAGACAGACAGACATGGTATGGTGAGGCTGTTATTCTTTAAATAATGCCAGGCAGATCTCAGTGCAAACATTAGACATGATTATTCCCATTTCAATTTTTTCCAGCTACCTGATCTTCCCATCAGCTACCTAAACTATTCAAAAGGTTGTTGTGTCTTCATCTCTGAATGACACCAATAATGAAATACCCAGCTGGTATTGTACCTAACACAAAAACAGCTCTTACTCAACTACTCAACACTGCTGACTCCAGTCATTTCTCAGTTTTAATTCTCCTACCTTCTACATTTGATATGCATGATATACTTTAAATCTCATTGAACTCGGCACTGGTATCAAGGATAGTTCTCTTGTATGGTGTTACTCCTACCTATCTGACTCATCTTTTCTTGTCTTAGTAGGGGATTTTTCCCCCTTATTCTTCATGCAGTGTTCTCACAAGATTCAATAATAGATCCCAGTTTATTCTCTATTCATATTGTTTCCTTGGATCATGTAACTCATAGAAGAAATGTTATTTTCCACTGTTACACAGATGGCACATAGCTATATGTTCTGCTGACTGACAGATGTTCCCAAACTTCTGTTTAACAAGCCCAGATCTGATGTCTTTTCATTTGTCCTTCCAGAGCTGACCCGTGACTTAAAGAATCTTGGAAAGCTGTCCTTCAACGTCAGACATTCTGGCTGCAGTATCATTACTCCAAACTTTGCTTTGACATACAGCTCACCAGGCAGTCTAGTCGTGATTTTTTATTCAACTTAGTAGTATTGTGAAACTTTATTATTAATTTCATTGTTTTAATCTGTAGCCAACTTTGAAAGAGCTGTTCGTGCTCTCATTTCATCAAATCCGTGTTATCAAAATTCCTCATGTTCCTGGCCCAGCCAAAAGGCCATCTCCCACTTCTAGACTTTTAACAAGTTCAAAGAGAGTTTCCTATCATTTCTCTTTCTAAACCTTAACCTTTAAAACCTGAGCAGAACTTTACTATTTGTTCCCACACCCTGCCTTATTACAAAATTCCATATATAGTCCATATATGGATCCAAAATGGCAGCATCAGATTTACCAACAACAACAAAGAGACTTTGGTAGATAAGTCCAGAAAATCCAACAAACTGAAATTCAGCTCAATTCAATTCAATACATATGGCACCAAATCAAAACAACAATCATCACAAGGTGCTTTAAATTGCAACGTAAAGACCTTACAATAATAGAGAGAAAAACTGAGGCAGGTCATGGCTGGATAACATTTAAGTAAACAGGCAAAAATCAAGAGTGCCTACCCACTAAGGGCACACAGAAATAAATGGTGGTGGTGCAATGGTGTGGGGGATATTTTTTCAACCCTGCAGCCTGCCTTAGTATTACTACTGACCAGGGGCGATTTTAGCCCATTTTTGGGGGTGCTTCAGCACCCTCAAAATGAATCAAAGCACCCCCAAAGATTTCTTACTTTTTTTTTGACAATATTTGCTGTTTGTGTGACACACTACTAAAAATACAAAAAGCATACAGTACTGTACTTGTTTGAGACATAACATTTTAACAACAAAAGTATAGATAACCCCCCCTCCCAAAATGGTTTGTTCCAGCTCTCCCCTGCTCTGGCTCTAGCGCTCTTGCTGCCAGAGCGATGGTGGCTGAGACACAGCAGAGCGGAGGTGTGAGTGCCTGGCTTAAATCAGGACATATTAGCTGCATTTAACCTTCAGTTACTCTTTATATAGTTAGGTAGGAGTCAGACCATGTTTCTTTTTAACTGAAAAACATTACACCAGGTAACCTGCAGTGTTGAAAACGTGTTTTCCGACAATGTTTGCTACCCTACAATCCGTCCTGCTCTGTAGTAAATTCAGCGACATTTCACCGTCCTGTTCCTCCCATTGAAATGTATACAGCCTATTTAAAAATCTAAAACTTTAAATTTTCCGTAGCCTAAAGTTGTTACCGCTGTCCTGTTTTAAATGGATACTAACTAGCTAACTGACTGAATGCCCATTAACCTTATAACTCCTGTTGTGTGTGTGTGTGCGTGTGCGTACAGAGAGACAGTCAGGTTCATAATGGATATGAGGAAGTTTTTTCAAAAAAAGGAGCCACATTCAGGTAAAAGTGTAAAATCAAATGATCCGTCAATCAAGAATAATGTTGGATCAGTGTTTCAATATTTGTATCTTTTATTAGATGTTCATGTGGTTTGGTTATTTGCCTTTTGGTTGAAAGTACACTGAGAGAGGACGTTTTTATTAGTGATCTTAATAGTATTTTTTCATATTAATTTAATTTTTATCTAATTGAATACAATCTATTTGTGTATGATTGTCAGTCCAAAGAGGGAGAGAGGAAAGAGGGGAACGTGAGGAGAAAGGGCAAGGTCAGGAAGAACCAGGTAAGAAAACAGACAGGGAACAGTGACAGGCACAACAGAAACTAACACAATCTGGAAGTTGTGTCCTCCCTATATTAAAGCTGCTATACAGAATCTGCAAAACAAACTGGGTTGAAACATTTTGACCCTCTTTAACAACATTCCAACATAACATTATAATTGATTGGGGAGATTAAAATTAATGATATATTTTTATGTGGTTCAGCCACAACTCTTCTAAAACCTCAGCCAGTAATAGGTAGGCCAGCTTTTGGACCGTCCAGTTGTCTGTATGACTGCCGCAGTACGTACATCACATTTGCACACTATCAGAAAGTGCCAAACAGCCCTGGTGGAGTGAGGAGCTGTAAAGAGAAGCAGATGCTCTGTTTATATTCTAAAAATGTTTTAAGCTTGTTTCAAAGATTCTGTACAGCAGCTTTAAATGTTTTCCAAAAGCACACATCAGTGTTTCTCAAACCTTTTACAGTGTGTACCACCTGATAAAATGTCAAGCTCTCCTAAGTACCACTATGAAAGCATGAAACTCATAAATCTTACAACAGAAAATTAGTATTATTAAATTAGTAAAATTAGTATCTGCATACATTGTACACATTGTATACATTCTACCACAGGCAAAGTTGCCTCCATTTTTATAGTTTTTATTAATATTATGTAATAATTTATTTGTAACAATTTATTCTGTTTCGGGAGTGTTTTTTATGTATATGTATTATATTATGGGGTGGCTGTAGCTCAGGAGGTAGAGCAGGTCACCTACTGATCGGAAGGTTGGAGGTTCGATCCCAGGCTCCTCCAGTCTGCATGCCAAGTATCCTTGGGCAAGATACTAACCCCAAGTTGCTCTCCGATGCGTCCATCGGAGTATGAATGTGTGTGAATGTAGTTAGAAAAAGCACTAAGTACAGATAAAGTGCTTGTGAGAATGGGTGTGACTGGGTGAATGTGGCGTGTTGTATAGAGCGCTTTGAGTACTCCGGGAGAGTAGAAAAGCGCTATATAAGAATCAGTCCATTTACCATCCATTTACCATTATACATACACATTAAAAGTGAATCTCTGTCCAAAAAATGCACTCAGTTTACTTCTTACTCACTATGAGCATCATTCATTATTCTCACCCAGTAATTAAGGTTAGGATATGTATTTTTTTTATTCCAATCCATTCTTCTTTAGCAGCATTTAAATAACCTTGATCAGATTTGATGGTTTTGTTACAGACTTTTCAAAAAAGTGTTTTGCTTTTCTTTCACAAATGTGGGGATTCATTTGTGTTAAAATGTACAAAACAGTGATGTCATGTTTTGTGACGAGGACCCAGGCACAGAGAGACTTGATGAATTTAAGAATCTTATGATTTAATAAAGAAATTTGCAGACTTACACAGAGATGGTAAAATTATGATGACTGATAATGGAGATGAATACAACAGACGATGAGGACAGGGAGGAACAGGGGTTTAAATGCACCAAAGTGACAGTCAGAGAGAACTCGGGACAACATTTAAGGATGCAGGGACTGACAGAGACAGGTTTATCTTGCCTGGCTGGGCAGCTCTCTGGGTGCTCAGCACCCCCAAAGCTCTGATTCTAGAATCGCCCCTGCTACTGACCATGTTCATCCCTTTGTGACCACAATGTACCCATTTTCTGAAAGTTGCTTCCAGCAGGATAACATGTCATGTCACTCCACAGTCACACAATCTCAATCCCATATATTACCTTTGGGATGTGCTGTAACAGGAGATTTGCACAATAGACATACAGACAGCAACTCTGCAGCAACTGTCTGATGCTCTCACATTAATATGGACCAAAGTCTCTTAGGAATGTTCCCAGGACCTTGCTACCACAAAGAATTATTGTAGTTCTGAAGGCAGCGTGCAACTTAATATTATCTTAGTAAGCTCAGTTCCTAGCTGTGAATCACTTCTCAAAACTTCCGTTTACGGGAATCTGGTCCTTTTCTAGATTTTATTCCTCTTTCATCATTTATATTAGGTCAGTGTGCTTCAAGGGTATTTAGCAGTGAAGTACAGATGAGGGTGGAGGCTGGCTAATATTTTTGTCATTATGTACTGAACAAATTGTTGGCCTTGTTACAGGAGTAGATAAAAAAAAAGGGATAAACAAAGTTAATACAGTTCACTCCAAAGGAACTTGAATTTGCAAACCTTTCAAGCTGTCCAAAGCCTTGTTAGCGAGACATGGCCAGAGTCATTAGGCTTTGTTGTTGGGACTTTAGAGTTTAACACATCAGTTTATTTGCTTTAAGAAGTTTGTGAGTTTCATTTTTGTTGTTAGAAAACAATCTAATTTTACAGTTGCCGAAGTTTGAACACAGCTCACATGGCTACTGTTCAGCTTTATTTAACTTAATGATTTAAGCAATAAATTCGCACCAGTGTCAAAGGCAATTGTGGCAAATTGTTTCAGGGAATAACAAGAACAGGAAGCTGCAAAAATGTAACATGCAGCCAGCTTCCAAAAAAGAAAAAAAAAAACCATCAAGTTTCCCTTTTGGCTCTCTCTTTCTCTGTGCGTTGTTTAAATTAAACAAAATTGAAATTACATTACTGGAACAGACTAAACCTATACAAGTTCTATGCCTGAAAAACAAATTTATGTCTCTCTCCTTCACATATAACCATAATTTTGAGTCCATTCACCGTGTGTGTGTGAGCTTATTCACTACAAATAATATTGTGATTCTTAACAGCCTGGCTCAAATAGAGATCCTCGGGCAAAAAAACATGAAAGACATTGTGTGAACATAAACCATAAAAACTCTAATCTGTTTATCTGGTCCAGTCTGTCTGAAACAGATGCTGAAAAGCATCTGAGCCTAACAGCCTGCATAGCATATTTCTTAGCCACAGTATTGTGTGAATCACCGAAGCCATTTATAACATATTTGTGACCATTAGGTGGTTTATCCTTCCAAAGGCAACACAATAATAAAGTAAGACCACACTCCTATCTGACATCCAGTCAGCGTGTTGTGGACCAACCTCAAGCACAAGTTGAAAAAAGCCAGACCACTGTTTTCTAGTTCAGGTCAGCTGCTTTCAGGCATGAGCTGAGAAACTGCACGGTTATAATAGTGTTGGAAAAAAATCACAAAGCGGGAATGACAAGACATCAATAAATCTAGTAACTTTAAAAAATGTAAATAGGAAAATGTGCAGAAAAGGAAGTCTTGACTTAGGATGAGAGGAAAGCTTGAAGGTACTGATATGAACATTTGTTTTTGTGTTGCATATGTGCTTCTCATACTATTCTCGATGTTGCCTTCAGCAACATTTTAAAGAAGGAAATAATCTCTGCTTGAGCCAGTTCCCTTCTATTTCTCCACTCGGTTGGCTGCCCTTTTCTTTTGATCTTTTTTTGCTCTTTTACTCTTGTCTGTGCGTAATAACTCCGAATGTGTGTTTGCTATTATCAGATTATTATCCCGCTGAGTGCCTGTGTGCGAGTTCTGGGCACCATGCCTGGGTCTGACACCAGGCTCCGGGGCTCTCCTTGAGCCTCCAGACATCACTGTCTTTGGCCGACTCTGAGAGAGAGCATATGTTAACAGCACGCTAGTAACACCGTGGCTTAATTTCAGTATTCTGTCCCTTATTCTGCAAACTCTGGGATGCCTCCCACATCTGCATGAAAAGCAAAGTCAGTAAGGGAGGGGTGAATGAAAGCTGTGGAGGATTGTTTGTTGGTTTAGTACTGAAATCTCAGAAAACAAATGAGATGACAGTGTGGAATTTGTTTATTCAGGCAGGATGCTTCACTGTATCCCAATTTTCCATTTCCAGGACTGCAGAATTACCCTTTTTGCTCATTTCACAGCGCTGAAAGGCAGCGATAGGTAAGGACAACAAGTGTACGCAGATGTAATACCCAGCACTTCAGAAGTGAAATGAATCTCATACCCTTGAGAGCATCCTGACAGTAGCCCCTGACCTCAGCGCTCTGCTCACTCAGTATCCCTGTCTTCTTTGGTATCCACACACAATTAGTCATGCCTCATCATCTGATCCAACACATTCTGAAGGTCAAGATGACAAACTGGACTTTTATATTCTGCCAAAGCATGCCTGAAAAGCTATACTGCATTTCTGTCTTGTGATTCAGCTGCTGAACTCACGCTGTATATTTGAAGGCAAAAGAGCTCTTCTCAGATGACGTTCCCCATGGGAGCAATTGATACTAACACACTTTTCCTGGAGGGCCCCCCAACTACTCAACATTGCTGACATGGGATCTAAAAGCTTGAGAGAAAAGGATGACACGAGAAGGGGAAGAGAGCCAGAGAGAGACATGGTTGCATCAGCTCAGTGTTTGTAAATGTTTGAGAGAGTGAGAGCCTTGTAAATGGAATTTCTCCTGGGATAATAAATGGTATGGTTTTGTATTGTATTACATTTAAAAATGTGTTTTTTTTTCCTAGCATGCATTGATGCAGCATGTCCCTGGACTGGGAAAATCAAGCATGATAAGGACAACAGGAAAGTTTCTAAATAGAAGAAAAACATAAATACCCCAGAGGAATGCATTTAAATTATATTTGTTATTAGAAAAGAGATAATAATTAATTCCAAGAACACTCTTGCTGGACAACAGTGTATTCCCAAGAAAAGGCCTTACCATCACTGTACGGAAAATGCACTCAGGCATGGATCAGTTACTGTAGCTGAAGACGTTGATTGGGAGCCAGTTCCTCGGAAGAACTGTAGTGCTTATACCATTATCTCTGTCTGCACGATTCCTTGATGACGTTTTCTTTTTTTGTTTGCTTTTTGTAATCCAAACTAGCATATTGTTGTTGTTTAAAAAAATCAAACAAAAATATAAAGTTTTCAATTCTGCACTCTCAGAACAAGAAGACAGTTTTATGTCTTTATCTTTATCGCAGATTAAATACTGAAGAACTACAAATCAATCAAAAATTCCAGACTTTACTTACCGGATCAGCGTGATGTAATAACCCTCTGTCATCCTAGAAGGCTCCATGTCATCCTGATGGATTACAACAGAAGCAACTTTACCAGTTACTTCCAGTAAGGGTTTTTGCTGAAGCAGAAAATTCTTATTTAGCCAATTTACATTTGACCTCTTTACTCTTTGTAGACCATTTTCATGAGAATTGGTCTATAATATCTTTTGTGCATTTCACAACATGCAGCACTCTGCCCCGAATCCAATTCTAGCCATAAATCTTTTTAAAGTTGCAAATATAAAAATGACTGAGCACAGCAGTTTCCAGTCAAGTTAAAACAAAAAACTGAAACATTCTGGAGCTTGCGGTGCTGTCACATGGACATATAAAACTGTGTTTTTTGATTTTTTTTTTAAGTTCATGGACACAAATTTGTAATGATTTCTAAGCATTCCTAACAGAGCTACAGTTCCGCAATTCTTACCAGGTTTTTGTTTTATTTCGGTCTGTACTATCCCCAAGGGAAGAATTACTGCACATGCACCATCACCCTGAATTAAAAAGATCTGAGACAATATTCGGACATCTGTTTTTTAAATTTTTTACATCTCTCTGGTCTCATCACTGCTGCCACAGTAACGGGTAGTCTTTACACCAAGCTCACCTTTTAAATTTGTGTTTTGGAAAGGAAGTTTTATGTGTCAGGACATTCATTTGGCAATTCTTCTAAACATCAATAGGTAAATGCAGAAGCAGTGAGCAAAAACTAAGTGTACTGTTTGATTCAGTAGCTTGTAGAAAAAAACTTTAGCAGCAATAGCTCGTAGTAATTGCTTTGCGTATGGAGTCATCAGTGTCTCATATTGTTGTGGAGGAATTTTGGCCCACCATTCTTTAGCTGCTTCAGTACATTGAGGTTTGCAGGGATTTATTTATGCACAGCTCTCTTGCCAAAGCATTTTAATCAGGTCAGCATCTTAATTTTTGTTTTTATATTACACCATTATCATATATTATATATGATACATTGTAATATATAATATATAATCTTATATCAACTCATCTTTGGGAAGATTTCAGTCTAAATGGCAGGCAAAGGAATTTGCAGCCCAAATTCTATGTTGAATGTTGTCAGCTCAGAGGATTTTTTTGTGAGCTTCAGGGCCCAGTAACCTGAACTAGCATCCGTGATACTAAAGTAGCAGGTTCCAGCTAGCCTATATGTGACATCATCAAGGGTTGGTAAGGGGTAGTGTGGTCATTTGATTACCTTGTTCAAGTCTTTAGAGTCAACAAATACTCTTAATTTTCCTGCCATTGAATTGACTCAGTGACTTTTGTCATAATCTTTTGTCTCTGCATCATCTGTACTTCCTCTTGCAGGTGATCACGCAAAGCAAAGAGAATAAAACACAGGCACTGCACTAGGGTCGATGTAAACAGGAAGCAGTCCTACACCTTTAAAAACATTGCCAAACTCATCCATTACTGGTGACTAACATGTGCTAGACACAGACAGGGTGTAATGACTCCAAAGTCTAGATATGTTTTTTATCCTAGTGCTCGAGGTGCTTTTATGTCTGGCATAAAATTTTAATATTAACTGAGTATGACTAGTTGCTCAACACCATAGCCCAAAGTGGAAATGCTGAGGGCTCAAACACACTTTGTATTCCTAGTCCTGTGAAAACATGTGGGAATGATGTTAGCTGAAGATCCAGAGTTCAGCTTACATGTTTGCATATAATTGCTTTGTATTACAGATGTTTTGTTCTTGGGTCACTGTATCAATAAATAAATCCTGACTATCTGCATTTTATTGGGTTTATTTTCAGTAACTGTATGTAAGTAAGTAAGTAAGTAAAATTGTATTTCTATAGCACATTTCTAGATAAAAGATCACAAAGTGCTTCACAAGGTATAAAACAAAAACAGTCAAAAGTTAACAAATGCAATTCTAAAAAGATGTGTTTTTAATTGTTTTTTAAAAGTGATCACTGAGTCCGCAGATCTTAAGTTCTGAGGAAGAGAGTTCCACAGTCTGGCGGCCACAGTGGCAAAAGCTCTGTCTCCCTTGGTTTTCAACCTTGTATGCTGAATAACAAGTAGGCCCTGATCAGTATGGACAGTTATTGTTGCATATATGGTTCCATGATGTCATGATCCAGAGATATGATGGGAAATTCCATCAGGCACCTGAGTTCCCTTGGTCTCCGCCCTTGGGTGGATGTCTCCTGCAGTCCTGCACACCTGAAGCTGATTCTGGGTAATCAGGATGAGGTCTTAAGCTCCATGGGGAGTCTTCTTTGCCGCCAGTTTGTCAATGACCTCACGTTGGTGTTGGCTCCAAGTTTTCATGCTCTTGTGTTTTTGTTTTTTTCTGCTTACCTTGTTTTCCTGTGCCACAGTTCACCTGGACCGCCACTTACCTTCAGCTTCAGCTTTTCTCAGACTACCTCTCCATTCTGGAAAACTGCTGTTGTGGTCATTCTTGACCAAAACGGCAATAAACAATAAACCACAGTAAACAGAATATTCACTGAATATTTTGAATCAGCAGCTCTGCAGTGTATCGGTAGGTTGGTCCAAATTAAGATTCTTAGTTAATTCGATGACTGGTTACAATGCTTTATTGAGATTGCAGGCTCGCAGTTAATCTCCTTGATACAATACGGTGCAAAGGGCAACCACATGAGGAATTAGACAGGTTTAAAATTATTTCAGTCTAATCCAGTTGGAAGTTAGTTGGAAGCAAACAGGCTGAATCCAAATCCAGTTTTTATATTATTAAACTATGAACATTGCTTAAAAATATTTAATATTTAACACAGGCAGAAATTATAGGTCCAGTTTAATTCCAAATGACCTCAAAAAGACTGTAAGGAAAAATATGAGAGGCTTTTAAAAAGTTTTGTTTATTTTTATTTACTTTTATTAGTTTGTTTAATATGTCTCTTGGAAAATGTGACCTTACACTTAGCGCTTATTCCAGAAAGTTACTGATCCTTTTCTTTATTTGATTGGAGTTTATTTGAGGAGGTATATATATATATATATATATATATTAGGGGTGCAACGATACACAAAATTCACGGTTCGGTTCGGTACTTTGGTGTCACGGTTTGATATTTTTTCGATACAAAAAAAAATGTTCATGCCTTTTTAATTTGTCATTTATTAAATTTTCACGGCACATTCTGCACCACATCTCTGTGCGTTCATCATTTGTTTGAAGCCAGCTCACCTCCTGCAACTACTTTTCCGAGAATATGTGCTTCTTTTGTGGTTCGGACTCCTTCTGACATTTCTTTGGAGGTGGAGGAACATCACAGTAATTGCTTAAAGGAGCTTCTTTGACATCTTTAAGAGTTCTAAACAAATGTCTGTCCTCCTCCAGAAAATCTTATGTACGCAAACACGCGTTGCAACTTCTTATCTTGTGCGCGTTTTTCATTTTGACAGCGAATGCGCACCTGCGGACCACTTATGTGCACCCCTGGTTATTTAGCTTGTCATATTGCAGCCACAGTGGTAAGCTTTTCTTTGGCTGTCACTTCTTCACCCTGACCTGTGTTATTTGGCTCAGCAGAACTAAAATATATATCCTGCTGCTTTTACACACGCACTCACATAATGCTCAGCGATTCTCCGCGCGATCAACCTCTCACATGTTTAAGCTTGCTGCGGGAGATTTCACTTGTCATGTTTGCATAGTAAGCTAACGATTTATAAGACGATGTCAGAGGAATTGGTGCGCAAATTATCGTCACTCACCAATCAGTACTGTCGCTCTCTATACACAGTTTATAATAAATGATAATAAACGATAATAAATGACAAATTAATAAAAAGGCATGAACATTTTTTTTGTATCGAAAAATTATCGAACCGTGACACCAAAGTATCGAACCGAACCGAACCGTGAATTTTGTGTATCGTTGCACCCCTAATATATACATATATATATATATATATATATATATATATATATATCTATATCTATATCTATATATATATGTATATACTGTATATATACACATATATATATATATATATGTATATATATATATATATATATAAATATACATATATATATATATACACACACATGTATATATATATATATATATATATATATATATATATATATATATATATATATATATATATATATATATATATATATAGCAGCTGGATAGCGTAGTGGTTAGACTACTCCTGAAAAGTAGGATCATGGCCAAGCTTGAAACCTGGACCCGCTGTAGCCAGTTACCAAGATTACGTGAAGTACCCTCGGAAGGTCTGCTAGATGATGTTAATGCAGCACTACAGACGATACCTACAGCCACGATTACCGACACTAACAAGCTGATCTACAATACGGCAGTGATCAGTGAGATTCTTGGCTACAAGTTGAACAGCCACAAGGGGCAGTACCCTCCATGGAGAAGGAGGTTAGAGGCTAAAATCAAGGTAGGAGGTCAGCCAACTATCGGAGTTGGAGAAAGGCACAATGAACAAGGTGCCTAAGAAGTACAGGAAGTTATCCATATCTGAGGCCTTGGAAACTGCCAAGCAACGATTCACAGCCTTGGCCAGCCGATTGAGGAGGTACACCAGAGAGATAGAAGGCAGGAGAATAAACCAGCTGTTTATTCTCCTGCTGCTAGTTGACGAAGGATCAGGCCGGACAGTCCTGATCCTCAAGGACCCCCAGAAGGGACCGGTCCTCTCCAACTACTGACCAATAACCTGCCTCAGCACCACGTGGAAGCTCCTGTGAGGCATCATAGCGCCTAAGATGGGTCAATATATGAGCGGGGCACAGACAGGTATGGGCAAGAATACTAGAGGCGCAAAACACCAGCTACTGATAGACCGAGCAGTCAGCCGAGATTGCAAGACCAGACTGACCATCATGTGCACTGCCTGGATTGATTACAAGGAGGCCTATGACTCAATGCCCCACACCTGGATCCTGGAATGCCTAGAACTATATAAGATCAACAGGACCCTGAGAGCCTTCATCGGGACCTCAATGGGTATGTTTTGTACAACACTAGAGGCCAACTCCAAGCCCATAGCACGAGTCACCATCAAGTGCGGGATCTACCAAGGAGATGCTCTGTCCCCACTGCTGTTCTGCATAGGCCTGAACCCCCTCAGTGCAATCATTGACAAGACTGGCTACGGATACCGACTACGGAATGGAGCAGTTGTCAGCCACCTCCTGTACATGGATGACATCAAGTTGTATGCCAAGAGGGAACGAGACATCAATTAATTGATCCACACCACCAGGATATACAGCAATGACAGAATGTCGTTTGGACTGGAGAAGTGTAGTCAGATGGTAACAAAGAGAGGGAAGGTAGTCAGAACAGAGGGGATCAAACTACCAGAAGGCAACATTGCAGACATAGAGGATAGTTACAAGTACCTGGGGATCCCGCAGGCAAATGGGAACCATGAAGAGCCCGCTAGGAAAGCTGCAACCACCAAGTACCTGCAGAGGTTCAGGCAAGTCCTGAGGAGTCAGCTGAACGGTAAGAACAAGATCCAGGCCATCAACACCTACACCATGCCCGTGATCAGATACCCTGCTGGGGTAATAGGCTGGCCAAAGGAGGAGATAGAAGCCACTGACATAAAAACAAGAAAGCTCCTTACCATGCATGGAGGGTTTCACCCCAAGTCCAGCATCCTGAGGCTGTACGCTAAGCGGAAGGAAGGAGGCCGGGGACTGGTGAGTGTCAGCACCACAGTCCAGGATGAGACAAGGAACATCCACAAATACATCACGAAGATGGCCCCAACTGACAGCGTGCTCAGTGAATACCTCAGGCAGCAGAAATCCAAGAAAGAGGAGGAAGGCGAGGAACCATCATGGAAGGACAGGCCCCTGCACGGTATGTACCACCGACAGATAGCGGAGGTGGCTGATACCCAGAAATCCTACCAGTGGCTGGACAATGCTGGACTGAAAGACAGCACGGAGACACTAATCATGGCAGCACAGGAACAAGCACTGAGCACAAGATCCATAAAGGCTGGAGTCTATCACACCAGGCAAGACCCCAGGTGCAGGCTGTGTAAAGATGCCCCAGAGACAATCCAGCACATAACAGCAGGGTGCAAGATGCTAGCAGGCAAGGCATACATGGATCGCCATAACCAAGTGGCCGGCATAGTGTACAGGAACATCTGTGCTGAGTATAACCTGGAAGTCCCAAGGTCAAAATGGAAGATGCCCCCAAGGGTGGTGGAGAATGACCGAGCTAAGATCCTGTGGGACTTCCAGATACAGACGGACAAAATGGTGGTGGCTAACCAACCGGACATAGTGGTGGTAGACAAACAGAAGAAGACAGCCGTAGTGATTGATGTAGCGGTTCCGAATGACAGCAACATCAGGAACATCAGGAAGAAGGAGCACGAGAAGCTGGAGAAATACCAAGGGCTCAGAGAAGAGCTCGAAGAGATGTGGAGGGTGAAGGTGACAGTGGTCCCAGTGGTAATCGGAGCACTAGGTGCAGTGACTCCCAAGCTAGGCAAGTGGCTCCAGCAGATCCCGGGAACAACATCGGAGATCTCTGTTCAGAAGAGCGCAGTCCTAGGAACAGCTAAGATACTGCGCAGGACCCTCAAGCTCCCAGGCCTCTGGTAGAGGACCCGAGCTTGAAGGATTAACCACCCACAGGGGCGAGCGGGGAAATTAAAAATTATATATATATATATATATATATTGTATATATAATACAATAGCATTAATATATAATCTATTTCATATGTTATGAAAATACACATAAATCCCACCTAAAATTTGACTTGCTGCATGAAGTGCTATCTACAGCTTGATGACAGCAGGATATTTTACCTCAAACATGAAAGATGATATTGTCTGCGGCACTCGCTGAAGTGACACGACCACCTAAATATTAAAAATATAAACTTTTTACTCTGCACTTAAATGCAACATCATGGTTATTTTCTTTTTTAGAAACATTTAAAGACCATAACATTCTGCTGAGCTGTTGAGTCAAGTAAATCAAAATTGACTTCTGTAATGTTCCAGGGAAAAAGAAACAAAACTAAAATCTGAGAAACATCATAAGGAAACAAACGGGAGAAGGAAAAATGTTGGGAGAGAATGCAAAAATAAAAAAAAACATTGATAGAAAACAAGATAGGGGAAGAATGAGAGCGGATGGTCAAAGGGCATTACTGTGTCCAATTTCTGTGTGATTACAGAAGCCAGTTAAATATGTCTGGATATGTCCCCAATAACAACATCTGATGAAAGAAAAAAACTTTGAGACAGAAAAAATGATAAACAGTTAATCTGATTAGTGTTTCTGATTGAGTTGCAGTTTCTGTATAATTTGGTCCACTGATGTTATCAGACATGACAATATTAAACATTTAACAATTTAAAGGCAACTCCTTGATAATATTATGACTGTCAAGTCAAAGGAGCTTGCAAAGAAAAGCGTCTGGACTTCTTTAAGTTACTTGAAGACGTTTCACCTCTCATCCGAGAGGCTTCTTCAGTTCTAAGGTCAAATGGTGGAGAGTCCCAGATATAACCCTGGTGGGAGTGTCCCCCCACAGAGGGACAAAAGGACCCCCTGATGATCCTCTAATCGCCTGAGCCAAGGTGTGGAACTGGGTGTGGGTCCCAATCAGCCAGAGTTTCGGGTGAGTTCATTGTGAAACCTGGCCCCACCTTATCATGCGAATTCCTGAGGTCAGATGGCCCAGGGTGTGAGTGGGCCTTAAGGCGTCTGGGAAGGGATCTCAAAACTGGATTATAGATGGCAGAGAGTTGGTGTCGTAAACCACCGCCTCTGTTCAAAGATGGTCGCTCACAGTGGACATAGATGGCTTCTTTCACTCCTCTTTCAAACCATCTGTCCTCTCTGTCCAAAATGTGAACATTGGCATCCTCGAAAGAGTGTCCTTTATCCTTAAGATGCAGATGGACAGCTGAATCTTGTCCTGTGGAGGTCGCTCTTCTGTGTTGTGCCATGCGCTTGTGAAGTGGCTGTTTGGTCTCTCCAATGTAGAGGTCTGGGCATTCCTCGCTGCACTGTACGGCATACACCACATTGTTAAGTCTGTGTTTTGGCGTTTTGTCTTTCAGGTGAACCAGTTTTTGTCTGAGTGTGTTGCTGGGTCTGAAGTACACCGGGATGTCATGCTTGGAGAAAACCCTCCTGAGTTTCTCTGATACACCGGCTACATAGGGGATGACAATGTTGTTGCCTATTGATTAAACACACAAGCACTTGCATACACATTTAAGACATGAGACACGCTAATTCCATCTCTTAAAATGTGTCTATAGGTGAGACGCTTTGCCTTGATTGGAGAGACCACACTGGAGGTGCGAGTCCGCCGTGTAATGGCTTATGCCATTACAAATGAGCTGGCCTCGGTACTCAACTGGGCAGGGAAAAAAACCAAGGACCAGACAAAGCAAAAAATGGCATTTAAAGATACAGCGCTCTGCAAATGCATATATGGTGGTAAGTTTTACAGTTTTTTTTGCTATATTACTTTGTCTTTCTTAATAACAAGACTTTCATGTCCGGTTAATCTGGAGATGGAGTCTTTGGTCTTTGGCTTGTTTAGTCCTCGGGTTGTAGTTGTACAGCCCGAGGACCCCATGTTTATTTTGTTTTAAAGGCTACACGGCACACCATGCTAAGACTTATCACTTTTTCCGCTCATAGCTCTTTGGGAATCAAATGCGGCAGTTTGCAGATTTACGCCTGGTGACTTTCATGTTTATCAGCCTAGGAGTTTACATACTTTCTCCCCGCTGAAGACAGTTAACAAGAGCTTATTCATGTGCTCTAATTCACTTTTTTTGTTTGTGTGTGTGTATTTTTTTCCTAGATGGCCTGACGCAGCAGTTAGGGGCAAACTCTATGTCCGAGTTTGTCTTTGCACAAGCAGTGCAGAAATGGCTCCGATACGCCCCAGATCGTATGGGTATGGGTGGTGCAGGACGCACATCATGCATCCCCATCCCAGAGTAAAAAATTACAAACTTCTGTGAAACATATAAATGTAAATAGGAAACTGTCTTTTAATAAAGTATTTAGCAAACGAAACATGCCTATTGACCTTTTTTTGTTTATTTTTTTTCTCTGTAACATCACATGCAATGCTTTCTTATTTTAGGATATTAATATTGACATGATACATTGTGAGACATTTGTTGTTGTTGTTTTTTATAAAGGGTGTCCAATTTGAGGAATAAGTACAATTATGTGTTTAGGTGGTTTAAGTATTGATGGAAACATGCAGTAGTTTAGTATTGGTTAAAATACTTATAAAGAAAGGTAGATTTCCAGTCATGATTTAACTGTTGTTTTAATAAAAAGCAACTGTGCGAAAGAGGTGGAAAATCAACACCATAGCTCAACAGTGTTTCAATATCAGAATCTGACATTGTTTCAATGTCAGGTTTCAACATTGATTCAACATCAAAACCTGACGTTGTTTCAACATTAAAAAAGGGTGCAAGAGTGACGTTAGGTCAACGTCACACTTCAACGTTGGTTCAATGACGTCGCCTGATATTGACTCCACGTTGTTTCAATGTTTCCTTGCTATCTGGGATGCCATCAGCTTGTCCTAAGTCACAGTTTCCTTCCACATATAGCTTTGCAAAAACTGCATAAAAAGCGCTTGCAGCAACAAAAACATAATATTCCAGAAACAGGCTTTGCTGATCCGATCAGCTGTTTGTAACACTTCCTACATTGGATTAGACGGCAGCGCGAACTATCGCCATGACCTGCCCGAAACCGGAAGTGACGTCATTTTCGCGGAAATGTAGTTTTTTACGGTCCGGGCCTCAATGAGCTTATACTGGTGTTTTTAAAAGTTATCTTTGACTTTATGACTTTCTGTATCGTTTCTGGGATGCTTAGGACTCATATTGCACTGCTGGAAATAGTTTATTTTGATGCATATGCTGCTTTTTTGCAAATTTGCACTATGATATTTATTTTCGTTTTTCCTGCAGTGTATAAAAATTGGTGTATTTCAAAAATAAAACTATGAAGGCACTCAAAATAAATTTCCTGTGGTGGGAAACTATTTTGTGCAACTTTTTTGTATTTACAGTTTTGAGGGATAAGCCTCTTAAATTTCTCTAACTAGAAATATATGTTAAAAAAACAAAAACGATTTTCAATTTTTTTGTAGTTTATTGCACTTTTTTGCAATTTATGTAATCACTATGCACTTAATTCCTACATATTATTAAAATCTAGGCTGTAATGGTTGTATTGATGTATAGCAACTTGAAATGCTCCCAAAAATGGCACTACAGCATGTAAAAATATAATATAAGCTCTGGCGGACTTGGTTCTATGGTAGGTCTTAAAGGGTTAATCATGCTGCTTAGGAAGCTGCAGGCAGGTCCTGAGGAGACTTTTACGAATGTTACCAGAATGATGGTGGTGTAGGTGATATATAGGGTTCTCAATCTAGTGCGATCTGCCATTTGCAGAGAATATTTCAATGCTCAGACTTGAAAATCAAGAGAAACCATGGGCTCAGGGGTCAAGTGCGGGTCCAAGAACCTGGTTTCCACGTCCAAAGAGTGATTTGTTGTAGTTTCTTTATGCATGCTATATGAGGTGTTCTGTGAGCAATGACCAAAGAGAAAAGTACATTTGTTAAGTATAACCTAATATAATGCTACAGGGTGAGATATGAATATCTGTGAAAACAGATAAAAAGAGGGAGTCAAAAAGGATCCAGACAGCTTGACACGATTTGTAAGACATTTAGTTTTGAAGTTAAACCAAAATACATAATTGTACAACACTTTGTCCTTTGACAAGAAGAAAATGATAAGAAAAATTCTTATTAAAAATTGCATCTCCTGGTGAGGTACTGACAGCCTCTCCTTTAGTTTATAGCTGACCTCATATCCCCACCGTACTACAACATGTAATAAAGCATTATGTTTTTGATATTAAGATGTAATACTTTAAAAAAACTTTTTTGTGCAAAGGCTTTGAAAACTACTTTTTCAACTTAGAACTTACATATTAAAAGATTACATTGAGCTGGAAAAAATTAAATAAAGTAAAAAGAAAATTAAAAATCAAATATATTTAGTTTTCTTTTTACTTTGAATATATTTAGTTACCTCGTACAGATGTTGTGTTGCAGCCTCCAGCCCACTACAGTACTAAAACAAGTGTTTGCATTGTAACAAATGACTTTTGAGAGCTGGATCTCTGTATTTAGATTTTATTACCCCTGAGAACTATATGCGAACCGTTTATGATATTCATCATAATGAATTGTTCAGGAAATGTCACTGACCTTAAGAGAACAAGTTTGGATGGATTTTCTTTTCACATAATTTTTCAGATCTTATTGCCTTTTAAAAGCTGTATTATGACATTCTCATGGGCTTTCTGTTAGACAGTCTTCCATATTCAGTCCTTTAATTTCTTGGACAATGCACACGTTTGCAGGACTGATAACTCTCTTTTGGAGTTATCAAAAGATTTACTTTTCCCCCAAATTATTTTTTTAAATATACATTATGTATTTTGTGCCAACCATTTTACCTAAAGGTAATACTTTATCAAAGGAGTTCAAGGATCTTTTTCATGAATGAGGAAAGGAGGCGAACAGGAGATTGACAGATGGATTGGGGCTCCAGCTGCAGTGATCCAGACACTGTACTGGTCTATTGTGGTGAAGAGCGAGCTGATAAAGTGAAAGTGAAGGCTGTTGATTTAATGGGTCACTCATAAAGTATTAGATACTGTGGTATTAAATTTTATTTGCAAATACCTCACACTTCACCATTATATCCCTTTATATATCACATGCACACCAGAGGTTTTGAGATTAAACTTCTAATGGCAAACAGGAAAAAACCTATGAGGTGTCAGATGATTCATTCTTATTTGCTCCTACTTAAAATGTCTAAGATCTGACATAATCTCTACACTCTGGCCAACAATTTAACCACTTGTTGGAGTTACACACATGGTGTTATTTTATATTCTCACCTATGGTCAAAAACTTTGGGTAGTGATTGAAAGAACGAGATCGCTGACACAAGCGGTGGAAATGAGTTTTGTCCGAAGGGTGGCTCGGCTCTCCCTTAGAGGTAGGGTGAAGAGTTCAGCCATCCGAGGGAGGCTCAGAGTAGAGGCGGTACTCCTCCACATCGCAAGGAGCCAGTTGAATTGGTTCAGCCATCTGACTAGGATACTTCCTGGGCGCCTTCTGGATCAGGTTTTCTGGGCATGTCCTACCTGGAGGAGGCCACAGTGACAAGTAGTTTGCATGGAAGACACTGACTTTAAGCAAACATTTGCAAACGATTTGCCAAGCATTACTGAAACTGTGAAAAAAACATAAATGTAGAAGGTTTGCCTTCCAAGTAAAATTTTGAAATATGTTGATTGCAGCCATAGAATCCAGTCTCTTGGTAGGTTGTGATATATTGTGAACCTTCACAGACATGTTGTGATATAATCTATTTATTAATCAGCTGATCCGTGCTGCTACGTGTATATTCATTTCTATTTTACAATTTGACCAAATATATTCAGGAAAAAAATAAATAAATACAAATTATATATACACACACACACAAGCACCACCAGACAATTGCACTAGAACCATATTTAACTGTTGGTATAATGTTCTTTGCATGAAATGCTGCATTAGTTTTACACGCAGTGGAACAGGACACAAACATCCGAAAAAAGTTCAACTTTGGTTTTGTCAATCTGCAAAAAAATATGAAACCAGAAAGGGGACAATCTAGGAGCTTGGAAAGAAAAGCATCTGGACTTCTTTAAGTTGCTTGAAGACATTTCACCTCTCATCTGAGAAGCTTCTTCAGTTCAGGTCAGAACTGAAGAAGCTTCAAGGCCTCACAAAACATAACTTAGCAACACATTATATATAGGTCCAATATCTGATTTAAAAATACTGGCAGTTGTTAGTGCTTCCCCTCTATGGCCATATGGTATCAATTTGAAAATCCTACATTATCTTGTTCTCAAGTTATTGCGTCGGCAAGATTTTTGGAAAACTTGACCTCTGACCTCAGCCTTGAGGTCACTGAGATTCAAACATGGCTGTTATTTTCAGTAGAGGCATTTATGGTATCAATTTGAAAATTCTACGTTGGCTCATACTCGAGTTATCCCATTCACAAACTTTGGTTTCCACACCAGCTGCCTGGTGGGGTGACCACAATACCCCATCAGCTTTTTACAGCTGAGGAGTAAAAACTCTAAAATGAAACACACGCAGAATTTAAATTCCTTGCAAATTTCACTTGCTGAGCAGTCTTTAGCTTTGAATATAGTTTCTTCATGTTTTTTCTCTGCCTGGGAAACTGTACATTTACGCTCACAGATAATAGGCAGAAACATTTTGTGTGTTTGGTGATATATGTTGAGCTGCACCATGAACGCATCAGAGGAATAAAAAGGGAAAACGGGTGTTGAAGGTGTAAGCAGGCCGTGGGATGTCATCATTTTATTACTCAGCAACTCCAGGCCGTAATGGAAAGCAAAGCCAAGCTGCATCAAAGAAAAAAATAACAAATTTGATAGTAATATGCATTAACCTCTCTATCACATTTAATTACTCCTTGACTCAAGATGCCGGAACATCATTCCAGATTGTTCCAGACCACTTTAACTTTGGCTGCACACTGCATGTCAATGCTAAACAACATATTATGAATGTATATACTTTGTGTGAGTCATTTGTATCCTACATTAAATTGCAATACACCAAAGACCATAGGCCCTGCAGGTGACTTCCAGGAAAGCAGAGGAGTAAAGTAAAGCAAGCAGTGAATCAATATCTGGCATTGATATACACAGCCTTCTCTGACCTATCCTCTTTCACTTCATTCAAAAGCTAGAGCGCACACATGCACACCCACCCTTAGTAGTTATAAATGTTGTCTCCCAGAGAGGCATGTAGAAGTGCACGGAGTGTAGAGAGTGGGAGGCTTCTCCCTCTCTTTCAAGAAGATCCATGAGTTACAAGTCATGTCGTAAATTTTTTGCTGTCTCGCAGCCCCGTCTTAGGCTGATTAATTTAAAAAGACATCACTGAGATTTTGTTGTTTCACTTTGCACTTGAAAGACTGAATTGAGACACATTTAAGACAAAATGATGATACAAGGGAGTTCACCGAAGATATCCAATGACATGCAGGAATTTTAAGGAGTAATAGGAATCTTTGTGTTTATATACTTTGGTTGCAAAGGAAGTGATATGAAATTATCTTCTGAAACAGCAGCATCCTTACTCATATCCTATAAGAATTACAATATTTAAATCGTGTGCTCGTATGTTATAGTAACAGTTACTGCAATGCTTGGTTCTGGCATAAGTTTCTGCTTTCCTGAAATGCAATCTGGGAGTTACACTCAACCTTGTTTTTAACACTCTGAGAAAATTGTAAATGACAGTTGTTTGCACTGTGCCTATAAACTTGGCTGTCTACTGTGTGCTGCTGGGTAATTTGAGACAGCCATGTTATGAATGTAACGCAGGAACATTGCTCAGTCTGAATTCAGATCTTTCAAACCTGTCATCACAGCTAGTATTAAGAGTTTGTAGTGTAGCATAGTGTACATGCTAATGCCATAGTTCTGTGGGAAACTATGGTAATTTTGCATAACTAAGGCTCCTGGCAAAAGCATTCATCCCTCTCAATTTTGGGCTTTTTGGTTTTATGTCTTCTGTCAAAAAAGTGGAAAGATTGTTATTACATTTACAATATACTTTAAGTGCAGATCTTATTATGTACAAATTGAATGTTCAGATATGATTTCACATAAAATCTTTTTTACTTACAGTATTTTTGTGTGGGGAAAAAAACTCAACTTTTGTTACATAAATAATCACTTTTTTGGTTACGCCCAGGTACAGTACAGGTTCCTCTGGTTAGCTATTTCTATTCACAGTCTATATTTACTGTATGTAAAAATAACAGGAACATTTTCTACAATTCTGATAGGAAAAATGATTAAATTACAGATTATTTTTCTTTTTTACCAGTGTAGGTATGCCTTTAAATGAAAGCACGATATTTTGATCAACTAGTAGATTGTAGGCTTTTTTGTTTTTAGCACAGTTATTTGCATGTGTTTTACTACACACTATTGATTGGACTGATAACATCCGAAGTGGGTGACACATATCACATGAACAGTCAGGAGTGATGTGTTTTTGGCTCCACTGTCATGTCATGTCACTAATTATCTAATTATTCACTGATGAATTGATGACAACTCAAAAATTAAGGAACATTTCAGGAAGTTAGTTATGAAGGTAAACTATTATGAGAAGCTAAATAACGCAATCAAACAACAAAAAGGGGTAAAAAAAAATGTCATTGGCTGAAAGTAAAAAATATATATAAGTCTTATTTAGACAGTTATCAATTTTGCTCAGTGTTGTCTCCATATTTTATTAAGGGCTGTATTATTTCAGGGCTGATGGGGCATGAGCTCTTTGATGATAAATGTGAAGAATTTCCTCAGTAACTTTATTTATTTATTTTACAGATAAAATAAAAAGATTTCTGGGTGCCAAATTTGCTATCTGTTTTCATCTGTTGCCATTTTTGATGCTAAAGTATGGCTAAAGCTTATATTGAGCAGAAATAAGAGTGTTTGCTCTTCTCCTACATCCTGGAGATTATTCTCTTTCACTGGCTTAAGATCGTATTTTCCCCAATTCCATTTTTAATACGTTTGGTTCTGGTTATTAATCAGACTGTTTTAAATATTCCATTATTTATTCATTGCCAAAGAAACCTCATTTGGATCCAATGTCTTTTCATAACAACTCAGTGATCCCTAAACTTTGTACTCTCATACTTCTCCAACAGCTTTTTATGCCTCTGTGAGTGACTCTATTCTTCAACAGCTCTCTCCTAACAGACTAGAAAATTTTAAAACTTGGATCCTTAATAAAAATAAACCCGAGATGTCCCAAAACGTTTTAAATTTCACAATGTTTGGTCCCCCAGATACCATTAGCATCAGAGTAAAGAGACCCCTCGGAATACTTGGATAATATTTGACTTTGTCTTGATAATCAAGTCAAAAATGTTGTTTGTTATTATTTACTCCAGCCAAAGATAATCTCTAAAAAGATCTTTTGCCAGTTTGGTTATGCAGTGCCGAATTATCTAAATAGCTCTACAATCTGCAGTCTGTACAATTTTTTTTTTAAAGAAAAAGCATTTTTCAAAGCCAGACACCCTTGGTCCTGGACAGATCTCTGATTTATTGACATGGTATGTGCCCCGTGGACCATTAAGATCTATAGGTGAAGCCCTGGTTATTCTCAGACCACAGTTAGTTAAAGTGATTTTACATTCCCTATCAAAAATTTCACACCCAAGAACTCTCTGCCTACTGAACCCTGATTCTAATGTATACATTAGCTTAAATACATTTGATCATTTTTACTTTTTCTGTAATTATGTCCCTTCTTATCTCTTCTGCCTTCTCTAGTATTAGTTTTTATGGACTTAACATAGTTAAGAAGAATGCTGTATTGCCATCTTACACACCAATAACTTTAACAGTGCAGACCATTTGTTTGCAGTATTCCAGAGTGCAGCTATGCTATGGTAACTTGCCAGACAGACAGGCAGATAGATTAAACAGATAGGCCTTTTCATGCATAAGTTATATGCTAATTATTAGTGCATTTGCAATATATATTTAATATATGGATAATGCATGTGTTAGTCATTGAGCTTCTTCCTCCGTGATCATGACCTCTTGTACACAGCAAATCCAGCATGTCCAAATTAACACTGTCAGATTTGATTTCAACACTTTTAAAGTGTCTATATGGGTCCACACCAGAGAGTGTTAATTTAACTCTTTTTGGAGAGTTGGTATGTTAACTCTGATTTAGTGTTAAACACCAAATCTCTCTGGAGTTGATAATTTAACACTTGGTGTTAAGAGTTTATATATTAACTCTCAAAGAGTATTTTAGTTTAACTACGTAAGAGTTATCTTCTAATTAATTCTAAAAAGCGGGAATTTTACTGTTCTGAACTTCTAGAAATTTCCTTTGGAAATAAACATTTACTAAAAAGACGCACTGGTTTTTGAAAAACATTTATTCTGAACTGTGCACCACAATTTCAAAACATTTTCTGAAAGATGTAACAGTGTACATGTTCTCACTTTCATTAGAATTTCGTTTATCAAAAGGTCTGACATAGGTGAGCTGGTAAATGCAAATAACAGCATTCTCATCACTTATTTCAATAAATACAAAATACAATATGCATGTCCTTCATTCATCACTTTGTGGAACTGCAACGCACTTCTGCTCTCCCCCATATTCCATCTTCACAAGCATATCCTATGTGGAGATTGAATAAAAATTAGTTGACACTAATTAATGGCACAAATCAACTGCAGCACAGTAAAAAAAAAAAAAAAAAAAAAAAAAAAGGAATCCTTTTTGAGACATTACTTGTGTAAAGTATTTTCCCAAAAGACAAGGACACAGACAACAGGTAGTACTGAACTAAATGTAAAACCTCAACCTTTTTCATTTTTTCCTAAACCGTGTGCACAAAACTCTGGAGGATCTAAATGCTAACGTAGAACCCAGTCGGGACATCTGCTACTGCTGTTTGCTCGTTTTTTATGGGAGATCGTTTTCAGGTTTCAAGTAGCACCATTATATCAACATTTCACATTCTAGACATTGTTTTAGGTGTATTTGACCAAAAAATTTAACCGAAAATTCACATGCAAGCTTTTTTTCAAGGCTGTGGTATTTGCCGAAAACAATACCTTTCAGCTAGCTAAAACAGAATATTATGCTATCAGCGAGCAACATGGCTAATGCCTTTCACACAGCTTTGTCTCAACTCCAAAGAGCCACAGAAGTAAAAGCTAATAACAATAATTGAAACAATCTTTGAAAACATGACTTACCAAGCATGGCAAACAACTCAGATATGTAGAGCAAAATGTTCTGAAACGGCTTCACTTCAGCTTCGATTGGAGCCGTGCTGGGGGCGGAGTCTGTGAATTTACTCTATTGGTGTCATAGCCCCTGTAGGAGTTCAGAGTTAAGAGGTCAAGAGTTAATGTTTCCATTGTAACACCTCCAGATTTGAAATAGAAACACTCATTTTTAACACTCGATTTTAACTACTATCATTTTACACCTCAGAGTTACATTAAAAGCATGTGACTCTACTTAGAGTAAAATTAACTCTAAGACTACTAACACCAAAACATTTAACACTTTTGAATTTGCTGTGTAGCTTTTGTGTGTCTGAGTCACCGTATGACATCACAAGTTTCACAGTATTCATACAACTGCTTCGGCTTATCATATTAGCAATGACATCATTCCTGCTGTGTTCATTCATTTGAGTTTGGAAAGAAAGTTAAGGTCTCTGTTTTCCCACAAATGCTATTATCTGTGAAATTCTATTATAGTAGCAGAGTGGGTAAAGCACACAACCAATATTTTTCTTTGACTAGATGACAAAGAACATCAGGTGCAACATACAAGCCCCAGGAAAGGGCTGACATTACCACTGATCTATTCTGTGTATGTGTGTGGCTTATAAATGGCTAAATTTATCTTTTGAGGAGGGAGACAGCATCTCATCTTTACTCATTATTGAATAAGCAACAAAGTCCTCTTTAAAAGAAAAATGGATCTGGTATTTTGTGTTTGACCTTTGAGGTCCCAGCATCCCTTTCTCATCTTTCTTTTCATCTCCTACTCCACAGGGTGCACACCCTTTTGCGCTTATAGGAGGTGTTGTAGGTTATGGGTGTTTGCCGTCCGTCTTGTAGTGGGAAATTAACCTGGTGACAGAAATGTCTTTGTAGGGGAGACATCAGGAAGAGAAGGTCTCCTCATCCCAGACGGAAACCTCGGCAAACATGGCTAGTGACGCAAGAGGGGAAGACAGGACATTGCTCTTATTTTCAGACCAAACTTTGAAAGAATCACGTCTTTCGTGCTTTGATGTTAATTTCCTTTACAGATCCCTGCTTCTTCCTAATATGTAATATTGCTGATACAATTGCTTTATCTTTTTTTATCATTACTTGAAAATTTGATTATATATTTTTTTATTTTAGTACCAGAACCCCCTCTCCCTGTGTGGCCTCAGTTTAATCTCTTAACAATGGCTCTCCCTGTCTCCAGACATACCACAGACATGTGGGTGTGTGAACTATGTGTCTCTTTCCTGCTGATGGAGCGGCAAAGTGTTCTTAAAGATGGTTGCTCTAACTGAGATTAATGTTTAATCAAGATTAATGAGATTATGACAGATAAGAAGCAAAGTGAACAACTAGGAGAGATTGACATTGCATAGGATTGACTTAAAAAATAATCTGATCCAAAAATGTATGTTTAGCATAACTATTTATTTAGTTTAGTTTCACTTTGAAGTGCTTAAGGAAGAAATGAAAACAACATAAAGCTATAGTTTGGGAATACATTCATTATTCAAAGAAAGTACACCCTCTTTAAATGTAAGGGTTTCAAATATATGGACATAAAACTAACCTGGTTCTTAGCAGGTCTTAAGATGAGAAAAATACAAACTCAGATGAACAACAAAACACAGTATATTACACTGTATCATTATTTAGTTAACAAATAATAAGCCAAAATAAGAAACAGTATGTTTCTAGTACACCCTTACTACTTCGACATGATTTAAAAGGGGTAGGTAATAGCCAGGTGCTGCTAATCAATGCATTTGCTTAACTGAACATCAGTGAGTGTAAGCACCTCCATCAAAGCAGAGGTTTTGGTTGCTGCTGCTTGCTTTTTACAGACATAATTTTGCTACCCATCAATCTGTGAAGGGTTATAAGGTCATTTCCAAACTTTTTGAAGTCCATCATTCTGTGTGAGAGTCATTATTCACAAGTGGAAAACATTAAAGTCACTTGCAGATCTTCCCAGGAGTGGACGTCCCAGCAATTCCACCCCAAGGTTAAATGGGGAATGGTCAGAGAAACCACAAAATCGTGGCTCAAGAGTTGGCAGTTCGTCTTGTAATCGGAAGGTTGCCTTTTCGAGCCCCGGCTTGGACAGTCTCGGTTGTTGTGTCCTTGAGCAAGACACTTTACCCGTTGCCTACTGGTAGGTGGTCAGAGCGCCCGGTGGTGCCAGTGTCCGGTAGCCTCGCCTCTGTCAGTGCGCACCAGGGCGGCTGTGGCTACAATGTAGCTTGCCATTACCAGTGTGTGAATGTGTATCTGGATGACTGGATGTGTAAAGCACTTTGGGGTCCTTAGGGACTAATAAAGTCCATACACAAATACAAGCCATGCCAAAAACCCAAGAGCTATATCTCAGACTCTACAGGCTCAGTTAGTATGTTAAATATTCAAGTTCATGAGAGTACAATTAGAAAAAAACTGAACAAGTATTGCTTGTTGTTGAGGGTTGCCAAAAGAAGGCCTCTCCTTTTTAAAAAATAACATGCCAGTACAGCTTTTGTTTGCAAAGCTGGATCTGGACAAGCCACATTACTCTGGAACAATGTCCTTTGGACAGACAAGATCAAAGTGGAGATGTACTTGTCACGGGTAATGGGAAAATACAGACTCAGTCGTGGAGCTCTGGATGCAAAGTACACAGTGCGTTTATTTACAGTGCCCAAAAACAGTCTCAAAACACAAAGTGAAGTGCAAAGTCCAACAGTGATCTTCTCCAAACTCCCAGTGGTGTGCAGGTGAGTTTCCAAAGTGATTATCCGAGTGTGTGTTCTCCTCCGATAGCTTAATCCCACGGGCTCCTTCTCTCCAACCTCCTGCTCCGTATCTCTTACTCCTACAAACGAGCGAAAACAACAGATGAGAAGGCTAGCCGGCTAAAGCTAAGTTGCAAGTCACAAAACACTCTTTACTACCGAGCTTCAAGTACAATCCAGCGTCGACTGCCATCTGGACACACAGTTAAATACCTCAGCCACGACGAAAGATGATTAGTGACAGCTGGATGGCAAATTAGGTGCAGGTGTGTCAGCCGCTGGGTGGAGGAGGAGGAGAGAGAGAGAGAGAAACACACATACACACACACACACAGGCAGGTCGCCCCGGGAAGGACCGTCCGACCATGACAGTACTACCAAAATGTACAGCACCACATTTGGCAAAAAACAAGCACACCATGTCAGCACAATCACCTAATACCAACTGTCAAGCACGGTGGTGGAGGAGTAATGATTTTTGCTTGTTTTACACCCACAGGACCCGGACACAGTGCAGTATTTGAGTCGACCATGAGCATCTGTGTATACCAAATTAGAGGTCATCTGTCTGACAGCTAAAAGTTTGCCCAAATTGGCCCATGTTACAGGAAAATGATCCAAGGACAAAAAGAACAAGACAAATCTCTTGAAAAAGAAACGAATCAATGTCTTCCAATGGCTCAGTCACAGTCCAGAATTCAACCTAATTGAAATGTTATGGTGGGACTCAAACAAATGCCTCAGTGAAACCTTGATGAAATTAAACATTATTGTAATGAAGGTAATGAAGGTTAGGACAAAATTCCTCCACGACCATGTGAGAGACTGATAAAGTCAAACAGAAAATGATTACTTCAAGTTATTGCTGCTAAAGGTGATTATACGAGCTAATGAATAAGGGGTTGCTTCTACAGACACAGTGTAATATGTCTTGTGTTGTTGTTCATCTGAGGTTGTATTTAAAAACCTTTAAAACCCGGTAAAGACTGGATAATTATTTTGTTGGCCTGGTATGTAAAATGTGAGAATTGAAAGAGGATGTGCTTTCTTTTTACCATGAATGTAGTTTTAGAACAGTCTTGTAAGAAGTTGAAACCAGTGCAAACAGACACATAACCCAAATTTACAAGTATGATTCATGAGGTTACAGTTCCAAAAGAAAAAAAGGTTTTCTGGCCAAATTTCTTCAGTAGACAAGGTGCAGTCAGAGCAGGCAACCAAATACACAAGAGAACACAAGAGACAGAAACCAAGCAAACAAGATGGGATCCAAAAACACTTGGAGACTTATAGATGAGTGTGGCCATAACATAACAATGTATAAGACAGTCTGGCTCAAAAAAGACCAGGAGATACAGGCTAAACAAAGAGAAGAGAAGCAATTAGTGACATGTTTGAGGCAGGCAATCAAACCGCCATGAAATGCACAAGCTAAGGAAGTGAGGGCTCTAAGAGACGTGAATATACCAGAATAAAACAGGAAACAGAAAGAAAAGCTAGCAAAAGCAAAAGATGACTCATGAACCTCACAGCTGGAGCCAGCAAGTGTTAGTCTGCTCGAAGGATACTCGGGGGTTAAAGTAGGTTGTGTTCGCTGTGCTTCAGCATCTAGCTAGCTCTTCAGAAGAGATGTAAGCTTGAAGGGAGTGACATTAATTTCATATTTGGTGTTTGTATCAGCTCAGCAAACATCAGCAAACACACAAACTATTTGTGTGCATTTTATCGCACAGTGTGTTGCTACCTAAAAGGGGTCCAGCTGCCGTAATTCACACGGAGAGAAAGGAAAGAGAGCTAACTTCACTCAGAGATGGAGAAAGATGAAGGAAGACGGACCGGAAAGGAAGTAAACAGGTTAGAGTTAAAGATAAGGACTGCTCAGTGGCATGTTGCATGAAAATACTGGGCAGTTTTTTGCAGGATAAACAGGTTTGTTTGCATTAAAGTTCTGTGTTGGACAGATGCACAGTGGCTGTGTGCTCATGGTCAGAGCTACGTTATATCAAATGTAGCAGAGATGAATTTGCATTTAAGCTGATGATGGTTAGATCAATTAACTGATTGCAACTTTATACGAACTGTATCCTGTCAAGTATAAAGATATTATAAACAGTAGGGGACGCACATCATTAAAGTTAGCTTGTGAAAATGCTTACATACTGTTACATTCAGTTGTGTAAATCCACAAATAGCAGCAGGTCAGCTGACCGCAGCACGAACTAACTAACATGAACTAAGAAAATCTACTGAAGTTCATATTAGAAATTACTGCGAGTTGTGATTCTTTCGCGTCCACTGTATGTGTCGTACATAACAGATTGAAGCTTTCATGAGATTTAGAATTTAGATGGAAATCATTTTTGTTTTCTCATGTACTAATATTATTTTATTATTACATTAATTAATATGGCAAAAGGTTCAGTTACTTTGTACAAAAAAGGTTAGTAGATTTGTTCTTCAAGGAGCTACTTTTTACTTTCTTTGAGTACATTTCAGAGCCTGTACTTTTTCACCTGTAGTTCTACTTAAGAAAAGAAAGTCTGTACTTTTGCCGCCTCTGCTGGTAGTTTGATATATCTTTGGATTTTTCCGTTACAAATATTCAAGATTAAACACGAAAATCCTAGAATGGAAATATTAAATCTTTTTTTTTTTTATAAATATATATATTTTTATATTTAGCAATTTAATTCAGGTTATTCTCTGTGAATTGAAACAACGCTAAAAAGTCTTTAGAAGCATGCTAAGTTAGGTTTTGCACATATGCAAGGTCATGTTTCATAATACTTCACACCATACCATTAATGACGTATTTAACAGCTCTGATTAGCTCATACATACTGTAATTCAACCGACTCAGGATAACACTGAAACAGAAGTGAGGAAAAAACACCGTGCATTGCTCTTTTAGTGAAAGACCATGCATCCAGCAGCTCCTGCCTGCATTGTGACAAAGGAGTCGTGCTGACAGGGAGCATCCTGCTATAATGTTGTGTTGTGGAAGTTTTTCCACTTAAATAAAGCCTGCAGACGAGCGGTGAGCGGTAGCTAACATTCTTTAATCCATGCACACAAAGACAACATACAAACAAGCTTGTGGAGCCCCCATGGCTGCGGGACAGACGGTCAGCAGAGTCTCTGAGCCTAGCATGGCTCTCAGTTAAATACCTTCTCCGGGAACAAAAGGCAGTACACAGCTGTTTCACACCTCAAGGTTCACACTCCCTCGCTACTTCCCAGAATCCTCAAAGAGACAAAAGACTGGTCCTCTGGAGTTCCTGTTTCCCCCCAACATCCTTGCTACACCCCCTACCATTTGTCTTACAGTATGAGTGTCAGACATGTTAATACAATAAATAATGTCATTAATATCTAGGTGAAAGAAATTCCTATACAGTTGTTTTCTCAAATTAAACATTCACGATAAAAGTTTAATGTGAGCATTTACTGTAAACACAAAAAAGCAGACAGACTGTTAGAACAATGACCAGGACAGAGCTGGAAGCAACAGCATGTGCGTAGAATGAGTACGTCATATATATTTTCTACTCATACTACTTATATAAAGTTACTGTAAAGTCAGTGTCTAAGCCACTAGACTCTAATTAAATGAACTTTGTGTCTGTTTTTTTTTTTTTGAGCTTTTACAGATGTGCAGCTCCAAAGTGGATTGAACATTGTTTAAAAATGGAAGAAAATCTACTTTTCTCCTCCTTTCTTTTTGATTTTTCTTTGGCTCTCTGCACACAGATACCAAGATAATGCAGTTCAAGCATGACTGCAAGCACTCATCCAAGGCATAGCTTCATTATGCAGTTTGCAGCCTCTCGATCCAAGACTTGAGGCCTGACCCCTGTCTTTAAGATCTAATCAAGCACAGTGTATACAGCTTCTACAAATCAAATTCAGAAGCAAATATGTGCTGAAATTATAACTTGTGATGTTTTATATTAGATCTACGTTCGCTTGCAATTGTAAAATCAATATTTTGGTACCTTTACCTTTAATCTTCAACTCAGTTCTTGTAATTTCTTTAGGTAGGACAAAGTTCTTCTTTGGCTGTTGGCTTGTCTTTTATTCTGTTCTCAGCCAAGATCCCACACTGTAGTACTGTTGAGGTCAGGAATCTTTTATGTGTTTCTTTTGCCATCCAAGCATGCTTTTACTGCAATGGCAGTATGGGGCAATTATTCAGCTGAAAAAGAAAGGTTATTTGTAGCTCCTTCCTCCTGAAATTGGTGCAGAATCAACTAAAACTTAAGGAACTAGTCTCATATAATGACTTTAAGGCGATTTTAAATAATTTGGATGCAGTTAATGCAAATGTGTTTCCGGTATACTGAATATCACCTCTGTTTCTAGCTTTAGACAATTACTTTTACTGAAGTATTCTTTTTTTTTTGACATTGAAGTTTATACGTAACTGTGCATGGATTTGGATTAGGAGCATTTCATTTTAATGTCTGTACTGGAACTGTTTTTATGTTATTTCTCTATCCCTATTGGGGGCACAGGTTCGCACAGTTTGCTATGTTGAGCCAATTAGTTATTAGAAGAAGTGTGATAAGAAGTTGTTTCCTCGTGAGTGACGCAAGACAGGGTGTGTTCCTTCCAATCTAAACCCATCCACTCTGTTAAATCTCTTTGAGTGACAGTATTAGTAAGTTTCTTACTTGTGTTCAATTATCAGACAGTGTATATGATATTATTGAAGTTATTTGGAAATGTTTGCTGTGTTTTATATGTCAATAGAAGGAAATCCAATCCAAGCTAATGTTAATGTGACATTTCTGTAGTTTGTATCATTTCAGTTTCACACTTTTTTGCATTAAATCCTGAACGTGCCTGTTCATTGGAGGAAGTGATACAAGAGAGAGTTTAGCTGGCTGTGAATCTTACTATATAGGACACGGGGTCACATTGGGTGCAACAGTACAATGTGAACTTTTCGGTTCTACTAACATTTACCTCCTTATTCTCCCTTCGACCTCCCACAGCATGGATTTTCATAGCCGCAATTACCATTACCAACATTAACCATGATATGACACGTTGCGAAGTGCCAATGTGTGCATTTTTTTTGTTTCTCCACAATCATACTGTATGTTAGCACTCAAAACTTTACAAAACCTTTACTATATACACGCAGCCACGTGAAGACGGTGTACATAAAGTGTTTTTGACAAGTGGTCCTTTTACAACACAGTCATGATTTCCAAGCAGAAAATGGCATAAAGGCAGAAGAGAAAACGAGATGGAGAGAGAAAGAGAAAGTTGTATTTGGTGTCCACAGAAGAAGTGTGTCACACATTTCCAGATTTATTACATTCAAACACTTATGGAAGCAGCTGAGTGTGATCTAATTTTGTCTCTTCTTTGGAGAGTTCACTGATTTCACAGACCGTAGTCTGATGTGATGATCTTGTAGAGCTCCCAACCTTCTGCGTTTTTAATACTGCTCTTCACAAAGGCTTCTGTTTCACTGTAAAATACTCAGTTTGCTCAGATGAACAGAATGCTCATTTCTCAGTCCTGAAATCCTTAAACGCATTAACCTTTGTTTGACATGCCATTTCACTTTGTCAAGCTGATCTCCTGCATCCAACCACAACCTCAATAGATGTGGCTCAAAGATGGCAGGTTATGTAATGTCTCTATGAGAGATAAGAGTCTCTATGTTTTTTTTTTCTTCATTTGAGTTTTGATACAAAATAAGATTAAAATAGTCTTATTTGCAGTCTGTCTGGAAAAGCATAACTGAACAATGGTCCTGTCTTATAAATTCACATTTTCACATTTTAAATATTTATCACTCTGTGGGTGTTGGATAATTACTCCTCACTCTGTAACTCATCATGCATTTACGTTTTGTTGCAAGTCATTACGTTTGTCTTCTTACTGTTGTCCACTCTGCTTTTTCCTTCTACCGCCTCCATGCAATTTTCTGCAGGCACACTATCACTATATTGCCAAAAGTATTTGCTCGTCTGCCTTCGCACAGATATGCACTTAAGTGGCATCCCATTCCAAGCCATACCAATGGAATCCAGTATGATATCGGCCCACCCTTTGCGACTACAGCAGTTTCAACTTTTCTGGCTTACCACAAGGTTTAAGAGTTTGTTTATGGGAATGTTTGAGCATTCTTACAGAAGTGCATTTGTGAGGTCAGACACAGGGCCACAAGGCCTGGTTCGCAGTCGCCGTTCTAATTCATCCAAAAGGTGTTTTATCGAGTTTAGGTCAGGATTCTGTGCAGGCCAGTCAAGTTCTTCGACACCAAACTCGCTTATCCATTTCTTTATAGACCTTGCTTTCTGTTATTTTTGAACAGGAGTGTCACGGGCTGCGACGGCAGACCGTGGAGTTGCAGTAAAAGTAGGGCCCAAACGCGAGACTTTTAGTGAAGGACAGTGGATTTATTGACAGGGGGTGGAAAACACACAACTATATACAAAATGCAGGCACTGTGGTCCCGTGGCAATTCTCTCTGAATCCCACACAGTGCAGATGTCCGTGAAAGGTGAAAAGTGGCGACTCCAAAAAACTCCTATTCCCACACCGTGACTTCAAAACACGCTCCGCTCCAGATTCCTGGCAAGACAAACACATTAAGGTTAGCAGGACATCTATTATCTCGAAGGTTTATACAAAAGTCCACGGCTGTACTGACGTCAAGGATCGAGCGTCGGCCTCAGCTCAGCTGCAGTCTTAAATACCGCTCGCTTGACGAGCTTAATCTGCTGCAGCTGGCAGAGGAGGACTAGCGGCAGGTGTGGCTGGCTGTATCCCAATTCAGGGTCTGCAGCCTTAAAGACCGCATTTTAAGGCTGATTAAGTCACAGCGTCCCAATTCAAAGGCTGCTCAAAATGCGGCCCTAAAATGCGTCCTTCATTTCCCTGAATTTTAAGGATGTGGCGGTGTAGACTTTGTGGCCCAACATATCCCAGAATGCATAGCACAAAAAACGGAGGAAGAGGGGCGCCCGAAGAGTAAACTTTTAAAAGTAAGTACTGAATATTATGTCACTTATTTATGTGCAAATGTTTAATAACGAAGAACATTAAAACATTCCTGTTGGCCACATGTCTGCAAAGTTATGTGACATTAGCGATGTTTGTACTAACTTGGTTTTAAAGCCATTACTTTAAAATATACGCCGTTCAAGAGTCGATCTTAATCTTACAGAAAATTTGATGATTTTATGGATATTTAAAGTAAGCACTGAGACAAATTTACTAATGCCAACATATTAAAAGAACAATATTTGTCTCTTATATATAACACAGTTATATATACAGTGAAGATTTAAAGTGACAGGAAATATAAATAAATGCAGCTTGAATCTTTACTGAAGCTCAGTATTTGAAACAGAGTCATTCACTGCTGTAATAACTAATAATGATTGAAATGATAACTTTAATATTGGCCATATTGTATTTACATTACCAAAGTAAGATGACTTTGGTCTCATGAACAACATGAGCTAATTGTTATTTACTAGCTAATATTAAAATGACTGTTCAGTATAGAAATGAAGCCCAATAATCATGATTTCACAGTCCCGTGGTCTCAGCCTCAGATACTTATCAAATCAAAGCTCCCTAGAAACAAACAAACAAATGAACAAAATATTTTCTCCTTCATTTCTGTCAAACAATGCTGTATGAAATGTTTCCAGCTGTTAGTGTCATGGTTGCTAGGCAACCTGGGCAGCGCGACGGAGGCTAGACCGTCCCATTTCAGAAGCCTCGCACTTCCGGCTTTAGCGGTCTTTGAGTACGCGGCCTTTGTGGACCGTTAAGGCTGCGTACTTTAAGGCTGCAGACCCTGAATTGGGATACAGCCGCTGTCTCTAGTGCAGAAACACTTCCGGGTTTGCAGTCTCCTCAGCGAACCAAAGCATCCGGAAGCTCACACGGAGAAACCAGGAGAAATAAGGAGAGAAAACCAAAGCACCACACGGAAAACATAAACATAAACATACACTAAAATACATGAGCCCTGGGTCCCTAGACCCAATCCATGACAAGGAGGGGGCATTCCCAAACTGTTACCACAAAATTGGGAGCATGAAATCGTCCAAAATGTCTTGGTATGCTGAAGCATTAAGAGTTCCTTTTACTGGACCTGAGTTAGCTGAGCCCAACTGAAAAACAACCTCACATCATAATACCCACTCTACCAAACGTTACACTTGTCACAATCCAGTCAGGCAAGTGCAGTTCTCCTGGCAACCATCAAACCCAGACTCATCTATCATTTTGCCAGATTGAGAAGCATGGTTCATTACTCCAGAGAATACCTTGCTACTGCTAGAGTCCAGTGCCGCTGTGCTTTACATCAGTGCTTTGCAAAGGCTTGCATATAAAGCTTGGATGCAGGTGCTCAGCTATGGAAACCTATTCCATCAAGCTCTCTACGCACTGTTCTTGAGCTAATCTGAAGGCCAGATGAAGTTTGGAGGTCTGTCACTCGTGACTCTGCAGAAAGTCTGTGATTTTACATGGCCTACCACTTTGTAGCTTAGTTGCTGTCATTCCCAATTACTTCCACTTTGTTAAAATACCACTAGCAACGAAATTTCACAACAGGACTTGTTGCACAGGTGGGATCCTCTCACAGTACCACACTGGAAGTGAGTGAGCTCCAGAGAGTGACTCATTCTTTTACAAATGTAAAAGAATGAGTCACATGCAGTGTGCATGCCGAGGTGCTGAGGTGCTGAATTTCAACAGCTGTCACCACGAAAGTGATTGGAACCGCTGAATTCAATGATTTGGATGAGTGACTCCACACTTTTGGCAATATAGTTTAGCAGTGGGTTTGAAGCCGCATGTGGTTACTGGCCTAACCAGCCTGCCTAGTGTTTATCGCTTCTCACTGCTGAGTTTACTTCACCTTGTTTGGTTGACGCAGGCAGCGACCTCCAGGTCTGATTCCATCTGAAGTTTTTATTGTCACCAAGTACTTGCTCAAAGGGCAATTGCTGTTTTTTTCTTTATAATAATATCAAAGGATCTTGACGTTACATACATTCCCACCATAACTTATGATTTGGTGCTAGATAAATAAAATTATTGTGACTTAATGAACAGCAGCCATGCATCTGGAGACTTGGATGATGGCTACAACCAGCCCCAAACCCTTTATCTGCACCCCGTCTGCTTCGTGTTCACAATTAGATTTAAGTACAAGACAAAAAAGAGCAGAAATAGGAAAGTCTTTGTGGTTACAAGAAAAAAGCACAAATATTAACATCTATACCCAACATGACACAAAGGGGAGGAAAGGTCATATAAAAATCTCACCAAAGATGAACACCGGCACTGATTCACCGAGCTGTGAGATGTGAGAATTCGCTGGTTGGAGTCTCTAATGTGACACATGTGGATCCTGGATATGTGGCAGAGATGAATATGATGAGGTACTGGTCACGACACATACGGAAGGCATCTCACATCGACAAATGTAAAGAATAAAATGATACTTTTTGAGGGAAAGACAGATGCATTTTGGTCCACACCTCCGCTCCACCAAGCTCCAATCTACCCATCCTTTTCTGCACCTGTCTTTCTCCTTTTTTCTTTATCAGTTGGCTTTAAACTATTTATTTTTATCTTTCACATTTTTCAAAATATTAGTAAGGACTGGGCGTTTTTTGGCTCGTACTTTGGATAAATGCATCTTAACCTCCTAAGACCTGAACTCTTCCACGGCATGCATTTTTAATTTCTCTTTGATATTTGGGCTGATTGGGGCCCGATGAATGTAAAAACAAAGAATTACCAGATTTTTTTTTTACCTTATTTTTGTTTTTAAGAAAAATAAGAGCCACATATGAGGATATTCGTTTAAAATTTTGATAGAACAGTAGAAGTATAATGTCCTTATAAGTGGATATCAGGCCCATGTAGAGTAAAATTGAGTATTTTGGTCTAAATAACCCACATATGTGGACGCCAGGTCCTAGGAGGTTAATGGTTCTTTAAAAATGTAGCGAGCACTACACACTCCTCTCCTTGTACATAGAGATGTAAAATATTGTGTATAATAATGGATTGGATTTATATAGCGCTTTTCAAGGCACCCAAAGCACTTTACAATGCCACTATTCATTCACTCTCGCATTCACACACTGGTGGAGGCAAGCTACAGTTGTAGCCACAGCTGCCCTGGGGCAGACTGACAGAAGCGAGGCTGCCATATCGCGCCATCGGCCCCTCTGGCCTATGTCATTTTATTACATTGCAGCATAACTTGGAGCACTTACAATGACCTTATCAGGGCAAATACATTTATATTGAGTCATTTTTTTTTATTTGCGAGAGGGTTCAAAGCATTGGGGTTTCTTCTTGGCATTACTAAATTAAACTAAATGACGACCATGAGAGTTATGAATCTATTCTAAACATGTAAGCCTTAGGTCTTCTTCAAAGAAACAGTAGATAGGTCAGTGGTTAAGTTCAGGATTTGAACCTAAAGCCATCTGGGGCCTTTTTATGTGTAGTCTGCATGTTCGCCCTGCGCCTGCATGGGTTCTCTGCAGGTAATCTGGCTTTATCCCATAGTCTAGATTTTCACTTGGATTTAGGAGATGTGTAATGTTCAGTCTCTCTATGTTGAGAACCCAGGACTAACAATCCAAACAAAAAAACTCCAAAAACAGATTTGTCCTGGTACTGAGACCCAGGAAATCTGATTATTGTAAATCCTTGTAGACATGATACTCACAGTAGAGAGGCTGACATGAAACATGGGAACACATCAGAATGTAAATTAACAACAATAAAATACCAGTTCAAGTTATGAGATTATTCAATTTTCTAATAAAAATCATTCTAGGAAAACGAGGGGTCACTTTATTCAGTTAGCACACGTACATGAACACCATGTTAGTGTCCTACGTGGCCACACAGAGCCAGTGAACCTTTCTACTGAGTAGTCTGCAGTGATATCTCCATCTATATGTTGCCCTGTTGTAAAGTGTTTAAATAACAAACAGTGATTGTCAACCTCCTGCCTATCTCTACAATGACCTGCGAGTCACATGGTGTCTGGATTCATGCTGTCTTCTATTTACAGGTCAGGCTGCTGGTGATGGTGTAGCAGAGAGTTTTTTATGCTTCAGTTTTAAGGATTCTTTAACCTCTTAAGCCCCAACGCCCCCTGATACGGGGGCAAAAAGCAGGAGATCAGTTAGGCTTGGGGCTTAAGAGGTTAAACAAAGATGGAATAAAAACTAAGCTGTTGGATTTTCTTTCTCGCTGATGGGACTAACTACGCACGCACATTTGAAACGTGGCATCTCGCTCCAAGAGACAAAGTTCTATAATTCAGCACAATAATGGGCTATGATTCATGCATTTCAGATAGGAGCACCAAATTGGCATAAGTGACAATGGAGACACTGTCCCTAGAGTGAACACGTTGTCCAGACAGACGGATATGTGTGAGAATGGGCATTAACGAGCTTATTTCATTCAGCAGATCCTCCATCCGCAGCTCTATTTTTATGTATTCAGATATTATTTCCCTTCAGGACTGCAGGATTGAGTGTAAAGTTGACTCTCTCCAGTTTTCCTTTGATAAATACCAAACACTCTCAGATATTTGTGTCTGTTTATGGAGGGGCTGTTTGTGTGAGTCCTCCCGTAGATTTATGACTTTAGAAACAAAACAGAAAACCGCCTGTTTGATAAACTAGGAGGCGGAAGACTTCAGTGTCTTTCTCTCTCAACTTGACATATAAAGTTGAGACTTTATATGTCAAGCTGCGACCGGTCTCACCCCAACCGGTCGCAGCAGATGGCCGCCCCTCCCTGAGCCTGGTTCTGCCGGAGGTTTCTTCCTGTTAAAAGGGAGTTTTTCCTTCCCACTGTCGCCAAAGTGCTTGCTCATAGGGGGTCATATGATTGTTGGGCTTTTCTCTGTATCTATGAAGCGCCTTGAGGCGACATTTGTTGTGATTTGGCGCTATATAAATAAAATTGAATTGAAAATTGAATATAACATTTTAAATAATTCTTAAACGCTTCAGATCACACATGACCCCAGCTGTCGAATTTTTTAAAAAAAAAGAAAAACTGTGGTCGTTTGAATTTCAACATATCTTCCAGTTTGTCAACCCGTCACAATCACCTCAGTTTATTTTTTGGCCTGGCCTGAATTACTCCCCCCAAACATTTTGTTGCAGTCAGTGTTTTGGAAATGAGTGGTTTGGGCTTAGAGTTCTGGGTCAGTCTGTGGGATCCAATCCTTTTTCAAACAGACTATTGCAAGTCAAAAACAGGAATCTTTGGCTGATACATTTATTGTACAACAGCAAAAGAAAAATGTTCATGCAAAAATTGTAATCAGAACAGTTGTAGGGAAATACAATACAGTCTTATTATTTATACATTATATAACTTTTGCTTAATGTGGTTCTAAATTGCACCACCTAACACCTTGTTACATAACCAAGAACACTGACTTGATAAGCCTTCTTGCCAAATTTTTCTCACTGATGATACAGTATGGACAGCGGACACTTTATTAGGCAAACCTTGGTAGTATTGGGTTGGACCCCCTTTTATCTTCAGAATTGTTGTTCATGGCACAGATTCAATAGGGTGCTGGAAACATTCCTGTCATGTCAATTTTCTTCCAAATTGACATGATAGCATCACATCATGCTGCAGATTTGTCAGTAGTGATCTGGTGACTGTAGGGAGCATCTGACTACAGTGAACTTAATGTCATGATCGGGAAACCAGTTTGAGATGATCTGAGCTTTTTTGAGGTGTTTTTACCTGCTGTAAGCAGCCATGAAGAGATGGACATGGTCAGCAAGAAGCTCTCAGGTAGGCAATGCTCAACTGGTACCAGTGTGCCAAGAGTGGAATACAGTGTAGCCTTCTGCTGCTGTAGCCCATCTTCTTCAAGGTTCGATGTGTTGGTTATTTGAGTTCCTTATACCTTCCTATCAGCTTAAAACAGTCTGGCCATTCACCTCTGAATCTGACATCAACAAGGCATTTGTGTCCACACAGCTGCTGTTCACTGGATCTGTTTTCTTTTTGGGAATGTCCTTTGTTAACTCTAGAGATGTTTGTCTGGAAAATCCCAGTAGATCAGCAGTTCGCCCATGTGGTACCAACATCCTTTCTTTCCCATTCTGATTTCAGCAGGTCACCTTGATCATGTGTACATGCCTAAATGGACATGTTGCCATGTGATTGATTAGATATGGGGATTAACAAGCAGTTGAACAGGTGTACCTAATGAAGTGGCCAGTGGGTGTACTTGTCTGTAACACTAATGCCAATAACTGGAGTTTGGCTTACTGCATGACAACATTGCTCCTTAGCATTTCAGTGTCTCTGTGTGTGTTTACCGTCTTAATGACGTAAGAGTTTTGACAAGAACCCCAATATCATCTGTGGCTTCCCACAATGCAATCGGATATCTGTAACCGAGAGGAGCCAGTTGCAGAGGTATGAAAAAATGCTAGGGGTATGAAAACTGTTCACCATGAATAACGCGAGGTGGGACCGTTGGGAGAACGATGATGTCGGTAAAGATTTCACCTGAAACATAAATCCAACCATATCTGTTATGTGGATATTTCATCCAAGTGCATACATCTGTTTTGAGAAACTATTTGCAGATCTCACCTTAAACATAAGTCAAACAGTATCTGGTGATCTGGATTTTGTTTCCATGTGCTCACATCTGTTTTGAGAAACATTTGATGTATAAAGTGGCAGTGCAAGATTTCTTGAATTTTATTAAGTGATCTTGATAGATTTTAAACTTTCTCACAAACACAGACTAGAACTTTTAGAAAGCTTTCTGCATTTGGCATGCTCATATGATTTATTTTTCCTTATCTCTCTCAATGCAATATCAAACCAATGCAACAGTGTGTCTTTGTGCTTAACTGATTGTGGCTATTACTGTGCTTACAGTCCAGATGCTACCGATTTTATTGATTAGAGTATTTAAAAGTCACTCAAATCTGAGGGCTGTGAGGGTAAGACAATCAAAATGTACAATCTTTTCTGCTATGCAGATTACATTGCTAATCATGACTTTGTTTTTACTAGCTACGCTAAAATCAAACCATAATGAAAGAAGGTGATCATCCTCTATGTGGGCCATAAATTGCAGTAAGTGATACAGGCGGTTTGATGACTCACTGAATCCTGAGAGTGAGTCACTAATTTCAAGACCCCGGTGGCTTTTAGTATTAATCCTGGAGACAGGATTAATGTAATCGAAATGCTGTAAATGTCATATTGATTTTTAAATTCTGTCAAAATAAAAGTATGTCCTCTAGTAATAACTGGGTATTTCATTTAAATTTCTATTATAGAGTGGCAGGCTTTAGACATCACCCATACCTTGGAAAGGTTTAATAGAATATGTCTATATAATCATGTATATCACACTGAGATATTCATAAGAACACCCGGAGTGAGTCATCTATCACACTCTCTACTCTCGTTATTGCATTACAGAGCATGCCCAGTCACAGCGTGACTCAACCAGCAGAGATGTTGCTGTTACAGGACACCACCATCAGGTCAGAGTACGCTGCTCCCAGTACTCGTTGCTAAAGGCCCAAACCTAATTTTCAGAGTTTATAGTACTACTACTGAGATGTGTGTTTAACATATTTCAACATAATAGTTCATTAATGTGTTTGTCAGCTTCTCCTTACATATAGGATCAATATAATGCTTACTATGTCTGTTTATAAAATCACATGACCAAATCTGAACCACCTTATAAACAGTTATTGAGTTGTGTAAGAGGGGGTTCACTGTATGTTACTGAACAGCTGCTATTCATTTTGTAATAATAAATGAATAACTCAAATGTTTAAAGATTAAATAGCTCCTTTTAATGGGGCAAAAACAAACTATGGCTCATTATGGTCACTTTACATAACACGTGTACACTGTTAAGCATTCTGACTTTACTGTCTTGTGTGTCTTTAACCTTTACATACCTTTCATATTTCATGCCTTTACCATATGGTTTTGATCTGGGCTGAGAATTGGGTCATAGAAAGTCTCTATCCGCTTGTTAAGCAATGATGTATCAACCCTGTTTCCGGTCCCAAGCGTTTTTTAGCACTAGTCATGTGCAGGACTTCTTTAAAGTCAGATTTCATAAACTCACGATGTAACTACACCCCATGGGCTCACAGTGTCCCAGACACCACATATTTGACTATTTCAGAAAAGAGTGCCTCTTGGACTGAGTCAAAATTCGGTGTGGACATTAAGTTTTGGATCAGGACTTTTTCATAGTGAGTAATTCAAACCATGCAGCATCATACACTGCTCAAAAGAGTTTGAGTTTGTAGTTGAGCCCTGGGACTAGTAAATGGTATTAATTCCTTCATCTTTCAAGAACTGCCTGCTCACTCTCACCACATGAGGCCAGGAGGATGTAGGTCCAAGGGTTTCGTCCCAATACCTAATCGCAGTCAGGGTGCAATTGCCTAGCCTGCAGAGGTCTGTGTGTCCTTCCATGGATATGCCTCCCCAAACCATGACTGACCCACCATCAAACCGGTGATGCTGAAGGATGTCACAAGCAGCATAATGTTTGACACAGCCTCTCCAGACCCTTTTACATCTCTCACATGTACTCAGGGTGAACCTGCCCTCATCTGTGTAAAGCGCAGGGTGCAACTAGTCATTCATAACCGGTAGACTGCTGGAGGTCAGGCAGTGGCAGTGCTCATCCCGTGCCTCCTTGCACAGAGAAGCAGATACCTGCGCTGCCCAGCTCCCCTAGAGTACCTGCCTCTCAATCAGCCTGATATTATTTGTATCCCACTGTAACTTTACTGTAACTTTAAGTATAGTATAGTATGTATATCTCCAAAATGTCAGGAGTAGTTAGTCATTACAAGAAGTGTTTGTGAACTAAAAATCACAAATGTGGGATACTGTTTGTCCGTGATCTAAACAGCCCAGTGCTGCTCCCGATGAAGGGAAAACCAATTCTGCAGGGAGACCTACCTTGGCACTTGTGCAGGTGAAGCCAAAAGGAAAATATGCTTCACCATATTTTCTAGTCTTTGGCTTAGAATGAAGTTGGTTTGGAAACATATTCAGCGATGCTTCATCTCCTACTTTGCGTTTCTGTAGGCCCCCGTGCTGGCAGTGTCCAAGCGTTTTGTTTTTTTCCCCCCTTTTCATCCCGCGCCGCCCCTGCCATGGCTCTGCGCCATATATATTTATGTTCAGTTGCAGTTGAGGAATGTACATTGATGAACTTGCAAGGTTTATGTAAAAGTGGTTGGAACTGGCCCTAATGAGCAAAACACTGTAGTAACAACGTAGTACGTGCCAAACATCTTACCCAGTAGGCTATTCAACTGCAGATGTTGAGAAGTGCAGCTGGGGCCAACATAAACTGTATAGAAAGAACGAGAGATAACACCGTGACAGACGACAGAAAGCTCTGGCATCATTTGAGATCATTTCCTTTCGGTTCTCCAGATATAAACTTTAAGCAACCATTTTGTGCTACAGAACATCTGTTTATTGCCATTTTTTATGATATAATAAAAAAAAAGTATTTCTGTGTCTGCTGCCAGCTGGCTCCGTAATCAAAAACATAAAATAAATGAAACCTACTGTAGGCCACGTCTTTGAGTCTGTAGTTTTCTTTACAGGTTTAAAATCAACCCTGACAGGGAAGCTTCACTCAGAGACTTCTCTTACAAATAGGTGGATCTTATCCGTGCTGGTGAAAGACTGAAATAACAATTCAGGTCAGGAATTTGACTCCCTATCATGCCACGCATTTTACAAAAACCCCAAAGAGTGTTTACCAAGGGAAACTTTGCATACTGCAAAATACAAACAAAGGAATAAAAAAAAAAAATGAAAGAAAATGTATAATTTTGTATACTTAGTTTTAAAGGCATTCAGTACACTTGAAAAAACTCAGTATGATTGTGCAGTGTGCAGTGTATTATCTTTGCTTTTAGAGGGACTTTAAAATTTCGTTCAGAGGCATCGAGTGCAACTTTCTGCCTCGGGAACCTCTCCCCAAAAATGTAAACTAACCCTTGACTCTCACATGTCTCAAGCACATATTGTTGAGCTATTTTTGAAGCAGTAATCAGTCTCTCAAAACATGCCGTCATGTTGTCCATGACAAAAGAAGCTGCTGAAAAGTGTCAGGACCGCCCATTCATTTATATTGAAAAGGAGGTTATGGAGGCGTTGTTTAACTGAATTGTTCTGTCAACAGTGAGACTCTGAGACAATGGCTTCTGTGCAGTGGATTGGGATCTGGGAAACTTGTAGTAGGGTTGAACACTTTTCACTGATCATTATGTTCGAAGAGTTGCTGCAATGTAGAAGGCCCACGTTCCTGCCGGGTAAGTCCACTGCCATCAGGGAATGCTGTTGCTATGTGTGGCAAACTTGTTCTGCAACATTGTTTAGTTGGATAGTAAACAACAGAGTACATTATATTTTGCCTCTGAGGAGCCAGAATTTGAGGAAGAAACTTTTCCATTGGTCCCGAGCAATAGTTCTCAATGTCCAAAGTTTTGCTTTGGACATTGGCTGGTTTTTCACTCATTTTCAGTCCATTGTTATACTTGACCATTTTCAGATGAATGTTTTATTTGTTAATTCGTTTAACAGTGACATATCAACCACTCGAGCATCAACTCAAGGGACACCAGTGTTGTGTCTAGCAGACAAATTAGCAAAGAACCAACTTTAAAAAAAACAACAACCCCAAAACAAAAATACAAAACAATCTAAATCTAAAAGATACATCCTTAAGAAACAGGAAGAAATCTGGCAAAACTCTGACACAGGATCTGAAAAATGCATCTGGCCCTTCAGTTGATCATCTACTGTTTACTGAAGCCTCATCATAAAGGGTCTTGGTGGAACGGTGGCTGTCAAGAAACCAAACTTAAGGAAGTAAAAGAATGAAAAGTTACACAAGAAATGTACTTAACAGATAAATCCATTTTTTTTTTAAATTCAAATCATCATTCAATGTATGGAGGACGTCAGAAGAGAGGTACAAAAGTAAGAGCCATCAGCCATCTGTAAAACACAGCACAGACTCTGTTATTGTTTGTGGCTGCACTTCAGGCAGTTGTGTTAGAGATCTTGTCAAAATGGATCAAATTATAATAATAATAATAATAATAATAATAATAATAATATACTGACTGATCATCTTGACTGAGAACAACATATAAGGTGGCAAACATCCAAAGACGACTTTAGAAAGTCCTTCAAATAGCCTGGAGAACCATTTCTGAAGACTAAGGACATTTCAAAATAAAGGTGGTCAATAAATTGCAACCTCATTAGTATCTTCAGGCTTTATTTTCGCCATATATGCTATTTATTCACTTATAAGTTGTTCACTTATAAGTTGCAACAATAAGTTGTTGCATTTATTTGCCATTTTCCAGACAAAACATAATGAAAAGAGGGATTGCTTAAGATTTTTGCACAGCACAGTACATTCACATAAATGCAGGACTCAAGTTTTCCTAGCAGAACTTTGCATAGCAACAAGGGGATCAGTGATATTCACGTCACCTGTCAGCAGTTTTAATGTTGTGGCTGATCAGTCTATTTAGAATAACTCATGTTTCAACGCTCTCGCCATAAAGTTTTGATTCCTCAAATCCCGCGCGAGCTTCAACATCAGCCCACATGCCATAATTCATATACATGATTCATCTTTGATATGTCATTTTCCCGGCAGTAATCCCAAACTGTTTATTAAAGCGTCTATACTGTTTTTAACTTACTATATTCAACATTTTCCTTATAAACGGCTCATTACATTTGGTAGACATTGTACCAGTTGTTTGTCTTAATTTACATCCATCAGCGTACAATGTACAATCAAGGGTCAATGTGTCTTTGGCTAGCAGGCATCTTTGACAAAGGCACGATGTTCATCTGCAATAGAAATCAGGGATTTTTGTGTGTATTCCTTGTCTTTAATCATAGATTTTCATGATTAATTACCCACTGAGAATACAAGTCATTCATCAAAACCGATATGAACCATGCAGTTCATCAGCATCGACGTCCAATAACTTGCATGACCTACAGTGCACCGCACAATCTCCTCAGATCTCCTTCTAACGCATGTTTCTTCTTTTATCCAAAGTGTTATTACTCGCAGGACTGCAGCTGACTGCATGTTGTGCAATATACGGTTCTACACGACAAAAAGAAAGCAGCCATATGTGAGATTCACGAACTGGTGAATTTGGCATCAATATTTGCACCAACTGAAGCCAGATTTAAACAGGGGAAAGCATTCACTCTAGCCTTCTGCTGCAGAAGAAAAGGGCCTTCTGAAACTAGGGAGGGTACTTAATCATTAATCAGTTGTATGTGACTCATGTCTGGATAAGATGAGATGGTTGCATCAGTTGTGGTGTACCTCAAAATGTAGTAACACAGTCTTGTGATAAGCAGTCTCACAGGCGATACATACGTGAGCTTAACACCTGCTTTCACAGAGAAACTTGTAATGTTTCACCAGCTGTCCTGGAGGAGCCTTCAGCACAAGGGACGGAGTCTTGATCAATCTCGATTCACGTGTGCACACCCACACACTCACAACACCACCTTTTATCAGTGCAACACCACCGTTCCTCTTCCTTCCCATCTTTTTAGATAACTTCCATGGATTCAATTGCTCAATGCCAAAATGTAATAGATGCTGACAGATGAATGTAGGCAAAGCACGCCAATACATATATTAAGATTCATCCGCCCAGAAAAACAAATGAGTGAAATAAATAAAATTTAAAACAACATTGTAGCCAAGATAAACACCCTGTCAAATCTTTGCAGAGATAAAAAAGAATAAAAATGTAGTGTGGACAGAGGAATGATTCTCTCAAGTATGGACAGCTGCACATCTCATGTCATTTTAGCTAATACTGCCTTCTAGTGGTGCACCGTCGTTCCCAGAGACATACTGAAACCACCAACCCGCACATAAACTTTTTAGTTGTTTCTGCCTTTTTTACAATTTTGTATTTTTCATGCTACAAAACAGCAAACATGTTAAATCTATTTGACTTTTATCCATCAATACAGGCACATCAAATGCTGAAGATTCAACCTGAGCTTCCTTCGTGGCAATGGGGGCTACATTTGCTCCTAGGTGGGAATAATAAACAATAAAACTTTGTACAGTTACTTTGTTTGCAAAGAGAGGAAACTACAATGTGAATATTATTCACATCTATTTATGCCTTTCCCATCCCTTGAGGAAAAAGAGCCAGTGCTCAGAGCTTTTTGAAGTCCTGAAGAGTCCTGGCACGATCAAGAGTTGTGGGGAGTTGAAGCTTGCAAGAAACCTGTTGTGCACTGGGGGACTGGCCCATCTGATTACACATCCTGCACAGAGTTTCCACCCTCTGAGGCCCTACTGACAATTCATAGGACTTCAGAGACCCTCCAACCTCCCACAGCTACTGACATGTCAGATAAGTTTAACCAATCTGGGGATACAAAGCTGCAGGAACACGGAATTTATTAAGTGCTGACTTAAATTTAACCATTGTAGTACCTTTAAAATTTTAAAAGACAGTTTAACAGTTTAGACAGCAACAGGTGATATAGCAATATCATAAATGAATTCATTTTTTCACATCAAATCTTTTTAGCAACTTCAGAGGTATACAGTTTTTCATAATTTTTTTTATTAATATTTGTATATTTCTATGCCCTTATTGTCATAAAGACCCCTGTTTTTTAACTGGAAAACCCCATAATCTGCAATATTTTTCAAAAAATTAGTTGCAAAATAGAATATTTGGCATGAGGTAATTGCAGCCTCGAATAGGTCAATAATTGACAACAACACTGATTTGGATGCATTATTATTTTTTGGAGCAATGAGAGTTTAAAAAAAAAAGATAACTTTTGCCCTCGGGACCCCACATGATCCCGTTCACAAATGTGTTATAACAATGTCATATATAAATCCCCCCCCCCCCCACTTTATTAACATCAAATCTTTTCAGCAACCTTAGACCTAACCATAGGTATGTTTTTTTTTATTTTTTTTTTATTAATATTTGTATATTTCTATACCATTATTGTCATAAAGGCCCCTGTTTTTTTATTTGAAAAAAACATAATCTGCAATATTTTCCAAAAATTGGTTGCAAAACAAAATATTTGGTATGAGGTAATTACAGTAATAGGTCAGTAATTGATAACAACATTGATTTAGATGCATTATTATTTTTGGATCAATGACACTTTTTTGCAAAAACATACTGAACTGAGCTGAACAAACTCAACAACAAACTGAACAAAGATGTAATTTACTTTTTATAACATGAACCACAAAGTGTTTTCAAATGGATTTTGCAGACAGGGGAACCACATTTGCTGCAGTTGGTTATGATCCTTCTGCGCTGTTTGCACGATGCGCACTGCTTCCGCTTTTTGGAAGGTGACTCCATCTCCTCCTCCTCCTGCTGCTCTTCCTCCTGCTCTTCCTCTTTCTCCTGCTTCTTCTTCTTCTTCTGCTGCTGCTGCTGCTCTTTGCCTTGGGCTTGTAAGACCAGGCTGATTGCAAACGGTGTTCTAGGCAGATGGCTTCTATTCATCATGGTCGGGGTGATAAGGGCTCTGCCAACCTGGTCTATGAACAGACGCCGGATATATCGCTTTCCTCCGTTCCACTTTGTGTCCACAGCAGTGAAGAGGACTAAAGCGTTGTAGCAGCTTACATCAAGCATGTGATACAGCAGACACATGGGCCACCTACGTGTCCTCCGACGGCAGGAGTAGGTGCCACAAACCTGCAAAATAAAGAGAAATGATCAGATGACATGAATATATTTATACAACCCCCACTGTAACTATCCAAACTATCATCATCACATTTATGTTATCAGATAACTGATGGGACTCTCACAGTTATAACAACGAGTAACAGTAAATAATTTGGCAAATAACTGATGTATAATTGTGCTTACCTGATCTAGATGATCCACAGCCCCTTTGCACTTGTTATAGTCCAGGATGATCTGGGGCTTTTTCTTGCCAGAGTTCTCGACTTGTGGCTCACGGTGCTTTGTGCTCAACAGGAGAACATTTCTTGATTTCTTTGGCACATAGGATACCAAAGCAGTGTTGCGACTAAAAGCAAAGACAGAGGACATTACCTCTCTGTGTCGAATGTTCAGCAGCTGTGGGGGCAGCTCAGGTTTGTTAATCCTCAGAGTGCCCACCAGGGCCATCTTCCTTTTCCTCAATTCCTCTGCAAGAGGAAATGATGTAAAAAAATTGTCCGTTGTTACTGTGTGGCCCTTCAGCCCGTCTGTCAAATCAAGCACCACCTGCATTCCTTGACTAACCTCCCTCTTTTTTGATTCAGACCTCCCTGTGTACAACTGCAGCCTCCAGGCATAGGCGGTCTTCACATCGCATAGGGCCCAGATTTTTAGCCCATATTTTGCAGGTTTGAGGGGCATATATTGTTTGAATGAACAGCGGCCCTTAAAAGGGACCAGCTGTTCATCCACACATATTTCCCTCCCTGGATTAAAAAATTTGGGCAGGCGGCTACTCCACTTGCTCCATAAATCCTTTATAGGACCCAATTTATTCTCCCTGCCACCTGAACGGGAAAGACGATCGTCAAATCTTAGGGCCCGATTAATTTGCTGGAATCTTTTATGTGACATTGTAGCAGGAAAAAGAACACGTCCCGTCATCCCATCCCACAGGGTTTTTGCAGCTTCATGTTGAGACCTGTAAAGGCCAGCCAGGATCAGCAGGCCCATGTAAGCCCGCAGCTCCTCCTCTCCTATGTCCTTCCAATCTTTTACCGACCTCTTCCCCTGCAGGTTGGTAAAATGCCGGATTAGCTGCATAAGGTCCTCCGCAAAAAGAAGATCAAAAGCACTCACGGGGCTGCTGATCCTAGAAATTGCGTAAGGGGTTGGTCCTGGGGTTAAAATGGAAGAAGGAAAAAATGGCAGGGTCTCTTCGTGTGTGGGACACCACAGGATTTCCCCATTTTTCGATCTCCACTGACTGTCAAGCTCCATTTTTGCCTCTTCCTCCTCCTCCTCAGACGAGCTGCAAGGCTCCTCATTACCTGGCAGATATTCCTCCCCTTCTTCATCGCTAGTGCCATCTTTTTCGCTTTCGGAAGACTGCAAGACTGCAGCAACATCCTCGTCTGAATTCGATGTGGGCTTCATCGTGCAGAAATGACCAGTGGTGCAAAATCCTCAGTAAGGAAAATCGCTATCGGTGCCCTTTTTTCTCTCTCCAACCGCATGTACAAGAAGAACAACGGAGATTGACCACGTGACTTTCGCGCATTGCATTGTGGGTCAGTGTTGCCAACTCCTCAGTAAGGAAAATCGCTATTGGTTGTCCTAAAAGTCGCTAGAAGTCGCTAAATGACGTCATCACCTAATTTGCATAATTGGTCATGCTAATGTAATTGTAATCTATGTTGTTGGAGAGAGAAATAACATCGTGGACGAGACATAAAGTGAGTAAAAAACGTCCTAAATGCAGTTAGAATTTATTTAGAACTACAAATTAAATTTCTTTTAGCAATTATTGTTTTTTGTAATGTCACAATTCCAACCCTGCTCCTTAATCCGGGCTTGGACCGGCAAAAGTGACCCGAAATAGGCACTCTGGTGGAGTTACTTTGTGTGTGTGTTTATAAGTAGTTTTAAACCTGATCCAGAAAACAGCATAAGAGTAAAAGAAGAACTGACTGCGTTACAGCACCAGCTGCTTGTTGAGAGTAAAAGCGATATGCGCTTTCACGTCTTTTTTTTAGCGACTTTTCTTGGGAAAAAAAGTCGCTAGGGGGTCTGAAAACTCGCTAAATATAGCGACAAAGTCGCTAAATTGGCAACACTGTTGTGGGTACGAGTAGCAACAAAATCAAAACACTGCATCAAGCGCTAGCATTTCCAGCACCGGTAATCGTTAATTCTGCGGTTTTAATCCCTAAATGTATTTGCCCACAAAACAGTTATGTACAAAACGAAGGAGAACACGGCAATGACAAAGACAGACTTGACAAAAAGGCAAAAAAAAAAAAAAAAAAAAAAAAAAAAGTACGAGGAAAGAAATCAAAGGACTGAAAGGGTTAGATTTATGGAACGCCAGGACTGCCATAATGAATTAATTAAATACACCATTAAATAATTAATTAAATGTGGCAATAATTAATTAAAATCGGAAATAGTTAATTACATAAATATTTACGACACATGTAATTAATTAATTAATTAATTATTGCACATTGGAGTTTTGCCTACATCTGGTGATGAGAGTGCTCATTTCATCCTAAACCTATTTTTCCTTCATTGTGAAGCCAGAGCCTTAGATCCATTAGGTATTCAAGGAAAAAGCATTATAACATGTCAGGATTACAGTATATTTGAAATATATGATTATAACAGAACTCAATGGGCACAAAAAAGGTACGAGAGCAAACAGTGTTGGCATATATGCCAATATCCTTTTCTATACACCAGTCTTTCTCAAACTGTGGTACACGTACCACTTGTGGTGCTTGGGCTCTTCTGGTGGGAAACGCATTAATACTCCGATTTCTTTCTTAAGATTAAATGATATACCATTGTGGAGGTATGCAAAGACAACAAGAGTCACACTGATGATAAAAACACAGCCCTTTTCCACAGTGCCCCGATCCTAGCTACCATCGATGAGGCCCCTGGGAGAATCGGTGGGGGCGTGGGAGATGCTGCTGGTGAGTCTGGAACTATTGTCTGAATGCTGAAGCTCCTGGTAGTCAGGAGAATTCAATCTGCTTCTTCTGCAGGTGAGTGGTAACCCTTCGCTGCCAGCAGCGGGGAGTTGGTGAGACCAGCTCACACCGGCATGTCGGAGAAAGACGTGAGTGAAGAGAAATCCGCTCTCATCTGTTCCTAGCAAGGAGTGTGCTCTCCATGAGCTCGAGAGCGGTACCATCACCCAGGCCGTAAAGGGAGTAACACCGCAGCAGCAGCGCCTTGAGAGCGGTGTATTTTCCATGTAATCGCATGGCAGGATGCTAAACAGACCAAACTTCAGTCAGGAGAACAACTGCAATATAAGGTTAGTCATTAATATACTGCTGTGTGGGCTGGGTTGTAGTTACATCGTAAGGTTTTAAAAACTGAGCTTTTAAACGAATAGTGATGATAAAAACCGTGACAGGCCGACAGTGATCATTGAATTATTTAGGGGCTTGTTCAGATTAAATAGAACAAGATACAAAGCATTACAACATGTTAAAAACACAACAGCCTTAATAAATGCAGAGTAGTTTGGACCCGGAAGCAGGTTTCATCAGGTCATTAGTTAAAGATTTGATATCCCACCTGCTGTGAATGTTTTAATGTAGTACAGTTGTTATTATTATCACTTGTCACATCCTGTTTATGACAGTTAAAATAAATAGCATTTATATAAGAAATAAAATTGTCTGTGTAAACTGTATGTGGCCTATACTACTGTACTTTAATGTCGGTCATAAGGGTGGTACCTCAAGAGCCATTTATTTTATGAGGTGGTACTCATTGTGAAAAGTTTAAGAACCACTGCTACACACCACACCATAGAGGGGATCATTGAATTTTAAAAATAATCCTAAAAAACACACCCTGGCCAAGTTTCATGCAACTAGTCTTTAAAATGACTGATATATTGAGAATCAAAAAATGAGCAAAATGAACATTTAGGGTAACAGACACCTGGACAATTAAAACGACAGTCTTTTTGAGGGGAGGGGGTGCATTTTAACATGCTTTCACACGTTAAATACAAAACACTAAGTGTCCTTGGTCTTCAGAAATGTCATAGTGTACACAGGTTTTTAACAGTCACAGCCAAAAAACAAAAAACAAAAAAGACACCCATTCCTCAAATTAACCGACATCAATGAAAAAATCCCTTTTAAGTCATAAGATGGAACTGACTTTCCATTTCCGAAATTCGGGATTAGCAAATCCAAGTGTCCAAATTCCTCCAAATGAAGCCCATTTATGGACATGCAGAGACGGATCAGTCATTCTTCTCTCTCTTCTCTCTGCGGGCCTTTCTCTTCAGCTGAAGGGTCTTCAGCTCAGTCATAGTGGAAAAGGTCCTGTACACCCACACCATCTGTCAAAGTATATTGTAGAGGGAGGGTTTGATTTTTTTTCTTAAAAAAAAAAAATCATATATGCCGAGAACAAATGCCAAACATACCACGATGATGACAGCATTAAGAAGAAGAGGAATTGAGAAAACCAAAGATATGAACATGCCCTTGGAATCAAAGTACTGGAAGTTTGAAAAGGACCTGCAAGAAACAGTGAAGCTTAAGAACATTTTCTTGGCTTTGACATATCGCCTGTAATATTTAGCGCAACAGTAGTAAAAGAAAATATGGGTGATCAATGGTGTTACCTCCAGTTTCTGGCAGCCAGCTCGTTTAGATATTCAGCACTATAAACCAGGCCAACTGTAAAGAGAGGGGATATCAGCCACAGGTTACACATGTACTACATGTAAACATCAAGTCATTTACATTTAAAAACTTCTGAAAAAACGTGTAAAAGGTATAGCAGATTTACTAATAACGATTAAGTTAACCGGTAGCTTTGAGATTTATCAGTATTAATTAGGCTTAATGTTAAGAAGCATTACGCTTTTTAACTGTAACTATTTTACATCATCACTATGAGCCAGTAAATATGTTTTCTGAGATTTCAACGTCAAAAATCAGGGGTTGGGGTTTGTTTTTGCAGTTTATCCATGAGAAAGTGTTCAAAAAATGTCATTTTTCAGACATAGTTTTGAGAGGCATTTGCAGACGGTGATAGTTAAGATAACAAACACTGGAAATGTTGGAAAGTCTGGTTCCTGATTGCATCATTGCTTGGCTGGTTTTGTGCGCAGCAGGGATTCTTACTCTGCATCAAATGGTCCCATTTTCCCTACTGTGAGGTCTTCTTCTGACTTTGGTGCTTTCACGTGTTTTAGGTTGACATGGAAAAAAATTACACTTCTCAGAGTGTTTCAGCAACACACTGGTAGGTTTTTGTGTGCTTAAAGCTTTACTTAACATATTAGCACTACTGCTAATGAGTATATTTTGTAATGAATCCAGGTCAGTCTATATAAAGAGCATTTAACAGTTACTAATACAGTAATTGTTTACTATCATCATCATGCCATACACATCAGGGATGTCAAATTCATTTCGAATTGTGGGCCAAATACACCCCATTTTGGTCGTAAGTGGGGCAGACCAGTGAAACTCCTCTTTCTGTCAGTGTAAAGAAGTTTGGAGATAATTTAATATAAAAGAGAAGTGCAATTTTAGTAAGGCATTTCAGTTTTTCTACTTGAGAAAGAAATGCTGCTTTGGGCTTAAACTGTAATAAATAAATGTGTAAAATAACAGAAAGAATTCTGTTAGCTCATTGTGCTGACTGTGATGTGATTATAAAGCAGATCAGCAGATTTGTATGGAGCCCCTCTGATGACATGGTCCAAAAAATAAATAAATTGTGGCCACAAAATACTATTTCGAGGACACAAAATAGGTATAACGTGCGCAGGAAATGCTAATTTGTGGGCACACTTGACCAATAACCGTGATCCTTCCCAGGCCCTTGCAGTTGGTTGACAATAAAATCTATCCCGGCGTCCAGGTCGTACTTACGTCTGTAAAGTAACTGGGCTCTCAATATCCTGTTTAAATGTCTCTCCGTAATAATGGTTCCTTGCATTGCCAGGCTTTTCAAAATGCATTTGTAGCTCATTCGCAGCCTAAAATAAAACTCAATCATACTGTCTCTGTCCATGGTGTATAGGTTTAGCCTACTCTTATGCTTATGTCTCTACGCAGCTGTCCAGGAATTGTATCAATATGATGTGCATACGCTATCTATTTTGTTGCTACAAATGCGTAATTCGTTGCCACATTATACCCAATTCGTGCCCACAAATTAGCATTTCGTGCGCACGTTATACCTATTCCATGCCCTTGAAATAGTATTTCGTGGCCACAAATAAGTATTTTGAGGGCACAAAGTAGTATTTTGTGGCCACAATTATTTTATTTTATTTTTTTAGCCATGTCATCAGAGGGGCTCCATAGATTTGAATTGAATTAAGAAAAAAAAACAGGAACTTATTGTAATTTCACTGTTTATCTGTGACTTTCATACTACTTTGGTGTAGTATGAATGGCCACAGTGGAGGTTATTATCAGTAGGAAAAGCTGTAAAACCAATTTTCCAAAGCTGTGCAGTAAGCCAGATTTTAGTATTTGGTGGGCCGATTCTATCTGATGTATAACACATCTGATGTAGAGTGTAACGTAGGTATAGCTGTGTATAATGTTGTCACTTGAACTCCTCCGGGGCAACTGGTTCACCTTTGCTGAAACTATAAAAAAAATATCTAAGCTACCAAGATCTGTAACATCTATATGGTCATGGATTTAAATATTTACTGCAAATAAAAAGTACAATTTCTTTTCCTGTGCATTTTCATATACATACTGTCTCATTGAGACTGGTTAGTAAACCATTCTTACATATGTAAATATAACGCAATGTTTGCATGTTGATATGCGCATTAAACGGTCACCAGTGAATTTAAGTTTTAAGAAATCTAAAGTTTTTATTTTCTTATCTGGCACGCTGTTACCTTTCTACACCATTAACTGAGGGTGGAAGACGGACTCAACAGATGGCAGATACAGGGGAATCTGTGACACGGGGATATTTTGATACATATCCCTGTACATTTTATACATATCTCCATATTTTTTTTCTATACATATTATGTACATTGTTACCTGTATATACGAATTTCGGTTGCTTATGTATATAGGACCACCTTGTGTCTTTCTTTTATATTTTATTTTCCCTTGCTGTAAGATCTCTGTAACACTGAAATGTCTCATCCGTGGAATAATAAAGGTTTATCCTACTCTATTCTATTTTATCCACACAATTGTATGGTAGATACAAAGAACCAAGCCTTTTAAGTCATTTACATCTTATTTTCAATGCTTAGAATTAAAAGCTCCCATTATTGATATTAACGTGCGGGTTAAAGTGTCTGACCTGTAGCAAACCGTTGAAAGTCATACCCTTCCCTCTTTTAGTGACCATGTAAATGTGTGGTTTTAAATCGTGCTTGATGTCATCGATAATTGAGCAGTAATTCAGGTAGTTAGGTTTATGAGTTAATGGCAGGTCAATAGTAACAATTAACAGAAAACACATGTATAAAAATCAATGTAAATATCAGCCGATGATATGAGCCGTACCACATACAGGATGGGGTCATTGCTCTCCTGTGTGATGATGCCTTTCAATGGCCTTCATGTTTCCCAGACAATACAACTGAGAACCTCTTGGATGTTACAAATTGGTGTATTTACTGTAAGATAATGCTACAGATTGTCCAGGAGCCAAAGGCACAGTCCCCAATCTCATCAGGAGCATGCCCAGGCATGGTCAGGGATGCACAGAAGCACATGGAGGGATAGACACCACTCAGGCACATTATGAAAGAAGTTGCATCAACCTTTGATTTCAATTTTAACTTTGGTGTGATTCAGAATTCAGCTCTCAAATAGTGGATTGTTTTAGTTCCCACTTACTAGGAATAAAAATTGAGAAACGGAGAACTTGAGAGCTGGTTCCAATTTTTCCAAAGGATCAGAATCATACGACACTGAGTTTATCAACTCCTTTATCATTGCTTGCAGGTGCTGGAAATGCAAACTGACTGCAAATCAGTAACATCATACAAGCACATTTGGTGTTGCCATAAAAAGGGAGCCATGGGAGAGATTTGGGAGGTGAGAAGCGGTCCAAAGACTTGCTTAATTTGACAGTAACAGCTAGCTTTAATGTCTGCATCGATTATTGCATGATTAACATGATTATTTCAAGTAGGGAGTGGAAACACCAGCAACATTCTGAGACATCTTTCTACACAACATGAGATCCACTTATCTGATCTTACGCCATACATTTCTCGGCCAAGCAGCTCATCTTTTACTGACACCAAATTATAATAAAATCAAAGGCACATTTTACTTGCCTAAGAAAGCCTAAACGGGAATGAATGCCATACAAATATTCTCTATTTTCCCATTGTTAATGTTAATTGAGAGACTGATGCTACAGCGAACAATAGGCAGTAAGCTTGTTTGGGATTTAAGATAATAAGACAGCTGCGTATATATAGAACTGGGTAAAAAAAAATCGATAAGGATGGATCAATAATGGCATAATGGACGCTTGTCTAAAGTTGTTTTTAATAAATTACAGAGCGTATGTCAGTACAGACTTTTAACGTGATTATCAAGTTTCCTTCTTTCTTTCTTTTTGAACAGTGTAGTTTGTTTTGTGACACGTACCTACGAGCAGGAAGTGGCAGATCTGAGCTCTGTAATACTTGCAGGTAAGCAAAGTCAGGAACAAGCACACAGCATGAAACACCAGCAGACCGATAAGCCAGGGCTCGGACCACTGCACCTGCATACCAAGACAGAGACACACATACACAACCGTTAATGGAGCTGCCAAACTTGAATTAAACTGATAGGGACTCCTGTTAGCTGTAATAGCTGAAGCGTAGTTTGCTAGTCTCCGCTGGAATCGGGGAAACAAAATTGAGCTTACCGACATGAAGAAAGTCCATAACGACGTTATTCTTAAATTGCTGAATCCGTCGATGGGGACACTGCTAATATTGTCTGCTTTATTGACCGTCATCTTCTAAAAATATTAATTCTCCTGTGTGTAAACACCAGCACACTGCGGAAGTGACACGTTAAGTCGCAGCCGTTTGACGTCACAGGACGATTAGTTTCTACCAATGACTGTAGAAAACAGTCGTCGTAGTAAAATATAATAAAAACTGAAGAGATAAGAAACTGAAAAGAATAAGATTGCTAGGCAAAAAAAAAAAAAGACTGGAAAAAATAAGTTGAAACGTCATGATTTTTAGTTACCGAATTCGACATTTGATGGAAGAAAAGATGGTAAAAGAATCCATGGGTACATAATGACATGTGAAACATTAAAATACTCAAAATCACATATTTTTTCGGTCTAAGATTGTTTTTCATTCATTTTAATTTTATTTTGTTTTAAATCTGATTGATTGTCTTTGTTACACTTTTTCGTACTGCGTACTCAGCACAAATAGGGTGTCATCAGGTAAATTGAGGCATCAGGTAAAATGAGCCGTTTAAGGTTTAAGTCTCCTAGCTCTTTAATTTTTTACGGCCAATGGCCGTAAAGAATTTTCAACTTGTTAGCAGAACTGTACTTTAACAAAACAAAACAATTGATTTGATTGCTCTATATATAGAGCAATCTATAGTTGCTGTAGTGGGTGGGGAAATGCTTCACATCCAGCTTGGTGAAAAGAACTGATGGGTGAGTGTTCTGGTTGACAAATCTTTCTTGAAAATGATAAGGTTGATTTAAAAAAAGGAAAGAAGATATACATTGATTTAAAAAACGGGCTAATACTTCATATTGTGATCGTTTCCACCAGATAGCAAGCATTTTCTTTGTTTAGCTAACTTTTAAAAAATAAAAATGCATTTTTTTATGGGCGGCTTAATTTACTTTAATGAATTGTGAGTTGAGTCACCCTTTTCAGCTGAAATGAGCCTCCTTCAAAACTGAAATTTGATGGTTCCTTTTATCAAAAAACAATAAATATATCAATACATGTCAAATCATATACTAGATACATTTTAACATCTCCTTTCTAATTGTGCAGATCCAAAGTTTTTGGGTGCTTTAGCCTTGATGTAGTATGCATTGTGAGTAATGCACACTTAAATGCACACACACACACACACACACACACACAGAGGAAGGGATGAACTAGCCATGATGCCATGTAGCAGTGATAGTAGTATATATATCAAGTAACATAAAATTCTGATTTTCCCAGAGTAGACTGTGGCAAACAGAAAAGAACATCGAGGAGAGAAGAGGGACAGGAAGAAGCTTACAGGAGAAGACATGAAGAGGAAGGGAGGGAAATAAAAGGCAAGGAGGGGAAAAGAAGAGAGACAGAAGAAAAGGATGGGAAACCTGCTCTGCACTCTTGGCCTTGAGGGCCTACCTTCCCATGTATGGCACTGCGATGAGTCTGGTCTCCAAGACCAGTTCTCCTCAACCAAGGTGCTTGGAGTGGTTGGGCAACCATGTGTGGAGGTCTGTGCAGGTGAGAAAGGTGAAACTACCACTTGCTTGCTTAACAGCCTTCAATGCGGAAGGTGTTTTCAGTTAAACCATGATTATCTTCAAAGGGAAACGACTACGATGTGAGTGGCTCCAACATTGCCCTGAGAATGTTACTGTTCGGGTCTTAGTTAATAGCTGGATAAATGCTGATCTCTTCTTGGCATGGGGTCAGTTGTTTGTTCAGTCATTACCTCAGGATGACGCCAGACCCATCTTGCTACTAATCTGACAGGCAGGACAAAAGCTATTAAAGTCTGAGTTTTTCTCAGTTTTCTGCCCAGCATGCAGAAAGGCTGCCACTGTTGAAAATGCACAGGCAGGGTTCAGAGGGACAGGAATGTTCCCCTTAAACAAACATATCCTCCAAGAAAGTGCTCTTGCTCCCAGTAAAACAACTGAGAGACCCCTTCCACTTACTTCCCCTTCCCCTTTCAGCAAACCCCAGACACCACAAGCACCACCAGGCAAAACTCAGACACCACTAGCCACTGCCCAGCTGACCCTAGAATCCCTCAGCCCCATTCATCACCCTGCAGTGGTATCCGAGGTGCCCCTAATCTTAACATTCTCGGATGGCGAGGCGGTAGGATCTGAAGAAATAACAGTCAACTTTGAATGTGTTCCTGAGAAAGAGATGGTCTTTAACCTGTTCATAGCTCAACTTGTGTTACATTCAGTGATCTGTGTTCCCTGCCAAAATGACAGGACTGTCAGAAAGAGAGCTAAGCCTCTATCATTTGTCCTCACAAGCAATGAATATGTAGACTACATTTCCACCAAGGCACTGAAATCTAAAAAGAAAGAAAAGACCTGAAGAAGCAAAGGCACAAAGAAGAATGAAATGCCCTTCAAAGCATGCAACGCAGTCTATTGAGACAAAAGTGACCCAGAGGCCACTGAGGAGTGGAGTAGCTGTGGGAAATGCAGCGCCTGAGTCCATGAGACTTGTGGAGAAGAAAACGGTATCTGTGCTGATGGTGGATTCTTCTGTAAAGTCTCTAAGAATTTGTCTTTTTGAAAATAGAACATACAGTTGTTATGAAAATGTTCTAATAATTAATTAATTCTAGTTGTTTTTTAGTAAAATGGTAAATGGCCTGTATTTGTATAGCGCTTTACTAGTCCCTAAGGACCCCAAAGCGCTTTACACAACCAGTCATCCACCCATTCACACACACATTCACACACTGGTGATGGCAAGCTACATTTTAGCCACAGCCACCCTGGGGCCCACTGACAGAGGCGAGGCTACCGGACACTGATGCCACCGGGCCCTCTGACCACCACCAGTAGGCAACGGGTGAAGTGTCTTGCCCAAGGACACAATGACCGAGACTGTCCAAGCTGGGGCTCGATCCGGCAACCTTCCGATTACAAGGCGAACTCCCAAACTGCCAAAGTTGTTATTCATGAATTATTAAATCAACACGTGAATGTGTTATGTTTGTTAAAATGAGTTCAAATTAAAGCTGATTGATTTATTGTTGAATTGTTTTATCAGAAATAAGTGGTTTCCTTTACAATTTAAATGGCCCACCTTACCTGAACGTTGCTCATCTCAAAAATGTGCAGCAGCTGATATTTCAAAAGCTATAGGACCTGAATAATTATTATTTATTAAATGAAGTCAACATTTACATGTTGAAAACAATCTATATTACCAGCAAAAACACACTTCAGTCTCACTCAGTGCTTTTTTGGCGGTTTACCAAACAGTTTCCCCCAAAATGGCTCAATTTAACTGATTTCCCTCTAATAATAGTAGTAATAATAATAAAAACGTCAATTTCTCTTCAGATGCATAGTAATGCTTTATTTTTACCAATATAATTTACCAAACGTACAAACATCATGAATAATTAATAATTTACAAATGATCAAATCTACACACATCTTTAAAAATATCTTAAAAGTCAGAATATTTTGTTCCAAGCAGAGAATTCTTCAAATCTTGGGCGTCACATTACAGTATTTACAGCAAGGTTGTATTTTTGGGTTTTTAAAAAATTTAATTTGTTGTTGTTTTTAATTGTATCTTATTTAGTTAGCTTTAGTTTCTGTTTTTGTAAAGGCTTTTGACCGTAAAAGTCATGTAGCCGCCCACCACCCACCAAAAAACCCAAAATGAAAAACCTCCTCATACTTGTGTTCTCAAATTTGCAAAAAGAAATTTAACTATTAAAACTATTACTACTAGTTTTGAAAGTAGAAAAAATATTTATTTTGTTAGTTTTCATTTTTGGTTTCAGTCTTATTTCATTTTGTGTTTGTTAAGTTTTAGTTAATGTCCTTGTTTCACAGCAGAATTTGTACAATAAAAAGCACCTACGTTGTGCCACCCAGAAAAGGACGGGCTGGTTCCTTTCTGTTTACTTGCTTTTCCAGTATTTTACTGATAATCACCTCCTTGTTAAGTCTTTCCTGCTTGCAAATCCCTTAAAGATGTCTCTGCCCTGACTCACCTCACCTGCAGCTACGGTGAATATTCCTGTTATTGCTGCCCTGCTATAGTTTCCACATGCCCACATAATCCCTTTGAACACATGCAGACACTTGATTTAAAAACAAGTGTTTTCAGTATTTAACCTAACACTTAATAATATTTTATGATCTTGCATATTTCTGCAAATATGACCATGCAGTAGATTTTGTAAGATCTGCAAAAGCAGGGAATTTGAAAATGTAATCTGAATTGCACAATCATTATTCACATTTTTAAAGTCTTTGGTAAGAGTCTGCGAGTTACTGCATATACAGCTAAGTATGAAAACAAAGTGGAGGAGATCGACAGCGCTTGACTCAGGTCCTGTTCCTGCTCGGGTGAAAATCAGGGACAAAAGCCACGGTGATGGGAGTGGAGTATCCGAGAGCAAAGCTGTAGAGACCAAGCATCAAACACTTCCATGTGGAACGCAGCGCCTTGCCAACATTCTGAAAGATAAATCGGAAAAATGACTTAATAAATCCACCTATCATTGACCACATTTTTATGATCTATAAATCGACTAATCCACTCATTCAGAGAAGGCAAGAAAGAAAAGAAACAAGCAGCGGTACCAGATGTGATTGTTTCCACACAGTTCATAATCATTTTTACTTTCGCAGTATTCAGATGCTGCATCAGTTCTCAGAGAGTCTTCAAAACGCAGGTGAAAATAACAGAAAATCGAAGTTAGGACATAGTTTAAGTGTGCGTGCTTTAGAACAATGGCGCAGCAGGAAGAGTGGCACACTGTGAGCACAATCCTCTTCTGTACTCTCTGGACAGGAAAGAGATAACTGGCTGCAGAGGATGCAGGAAGTCAGAAGTTTTACGGGGGAATGCAACAGTCTGCAATTTAAATTAATCAGTAACAAAACCAAAACACACTAAAGTCTGAGCACCCTTTTATTTATGATTTATTAACCTGGCCTAGATGACCGTACCCACGTAGACCACAACTCACTGATAGAGTCTTTAATGGTTACAAGAAAGACAAGAAAGAGGTCACATTCCATTTCCTTATAAATCACACTTGAGCACTGGTTAAAAAGCAACTTGTTCTTTCCAAAAGGAGCCACAAGCCTTTGCTGTGTTTCCTGCCTCTAGATTTCCAGCTGGGGTTTGTTTTGTCTCATGGTCTAGTGGTTTATACATTTGCCTAACAAACAAAAGGTCCCCAGTTTGTTCCTGGGAGGAGACACAAATCTCTTTAGGCCTTTTGCCATGCAGAGCTAAGAAGAAATTCAAGTTATCATCTTGAAATTTCAACTTGTTGACACAGAATTCTGAGTAAATTGAAATTTTGAGATAATAAACCCGAATATTTGACTTATGGATGGCAATTTTTTTCAGTAGTGAAAAAAGCTTCCATAGAGGAAAGACATCCGGTGTACAACTCTTCCAAATCAAACATGGGGATCTACCCACTGTGGCGACCCCTTGTGAATAAGGAAGTGGCCAGAAGTATCTTTATGGGAAATAATTATGATAATAATTATAATAAACAATTCAATAATTGTAGAAAGTAATGATAAACATTGAAAAACAAATGAAGAAAGTGGGGAGCATGCTGTGAGGATGAGAGACTTAATAATTTCAGGACAATTTATAGAAGCGATCTTGGCCATTTTGGTCATTTAAATTTGAATCATCAGCTTGCAAAAGATTTATTAGCCCTTTGTTCAATAAACAGCAGAATGTCTGAATCATTAGTTGAAGGCTCATTGATCACATATTTTTTTAAGTGAAAAAAAGATGGAGGCAGAGATTATTTTCAACTTACCCAAACCAGAACTACAAGAAAAGACAAAAGTTTGAACAGTGTAAGTTTTCTCTTGAGTTGACCACATCATTATATTTTAATGTTACTTAAAAGAAGAAATGACTCCCCATTAATAACGAATTTGGGAATTTGTTCTTTGGAAGTTGATTCGTGGACTCTTATGTTTTGAGTTTGTTTGTTTGTGCGTGTGCACATGTTATGTTCAGGTCATGAGATAAGGTTGTTGTAAAATTGTTGCTTTCCTATCACTCACGTGTGATGGTTATAAACCTCTCTGCTTAGTAAACTGACTGTAGATGTGCACAGGGTTAAATACAGACATGCACTTGAACTGAGAATGCGAACACTGAGAAGTTTGAGTGCAGGCTGCCTTCATACAGGAAGTGGGAAACTCCTTTGAACAGTATGTCCTGAGCTCTATTGTGTTTGCCTGAACTGTTGTCCACCTCGGTGCACGTTTCACCACACATGACACATATGAAGCTATGAAAGATCTTTAGAGAGAATCATCTCTGATAACCCAGAAGTTAGTCCTATTTGCCAAAGGAAAGGCCTCTAAAATATGTGCGTCATCATATCAGCCTTTAATCTTATCTATGATAAAAAGCTTGTTGTGATTATTTAAGTTGGAGCATCTTGATCTCAAGATACTTTACACAGTAATGCTGAGAACTGTTTTATTAAGAGTTGTTTAAACCTTGATCAAATAAATTAAAATAATTTGATTGCAGCTGATTGATTTCATACTGAAAGCATTTCAACTTGCCCACACTGACTCTATGAAGAAGAAAAAAAATTAGGAGAAAAACTGTTATTAAGATGGATACACACAATGGATTTGCAACTTTATACTTGGATTTGGAAAATTGCACTGTTAGAAAAAAATGCGTAAAAATAAAAATACACAAACCTTCTTGACTTTTTTGTAGTTTTCCTTCTTCTTTTTCTTCTTCTCTTCTTTTGCCTTGGCTTTCGCCTCATCATCCACCAGCGGCTCGTACCTCTCTGGCAGGAAGGCAAAAAGTGTTTCTCTGTGGCACTTCTTGTGTTGCCTGCTGCTGTCAGCTGTTTGCTGCCCGTCATTGGACAAAGATGGATCCAGCATCTCTGGGTGTTCAACGCAGTCCACATGCCGCTCATACTTTGCTGCACTTCTGCTGGGACTCTTGCCTGATGCTGCTGCAGGTGAATCTCTCTGAAACAGCCTGGATGGAAGAGACTTGGGCTTCATGTTTACCCGATTGTTGCAGTTCTCTGAGATGTAAGGAGGGGGGAAGAAAGGTACCAGATTCCTCAGGAGGTCAGGTTTGTTGTCAGCAGACGTTATGTGCATGAGTGGAAGTGCATTCCACTGGACCGCCTTGTGTGCTGGGATCTGGCTCAGAGCCCTTAAAGGTGCAAATCCTTCCTCCTCATTAGGCTGACCTCAATAGGTCACAGGGTTTTAGTTGGAATATTTTAATGAAATGCACTGAATAAAGTTTACCGCAGAGCAAAGTGCAAATCAATAAACTACCTTTTATCTGCACTTTTCTTAGTTTAGGTTTAGTTCAGAGCTAAGGTTAACAGGGTTTCCCACTCTAGTCCAGCTTGGAGCATTGCATCTCTAAGCTGTTTCTTTAGACTGTCTTAAAATAGCTTATAGCATTTTAAAGAGTCATTTTTTTCCTATTTTCTCTCAGTACTGTTTATATGTGTACAACATCCATTCATTCATACTCTTCTGCTTATCCTTGTCAGGGTTGCAGGGGCGCTGGAGCCTATCCCAGCTAACATAAGAGGCAAGAGACAGGCTACACCCTGAACAGGTCACCAATCTAACGCAGGGCTAAAACAGACAGACAACCATTTGCAATCAAATTCACACCTATGGACAATAAGACAATTTAGACCTATGGACACATTAGATTCATCAAAATAGCTTAACCCCACTAAATGCATGTCTGTGGGAGGAAGCCAGAGTACCTAGAGAGAACCAACACAGACGTGTAGAGTTTGCATGCATGGGTTAGGTTAAGTGGCAGTTCTACACTGGTTGCAGGTGTGAAAGTGAGCATCAACAGTTACTGCCTCTCAGTTTTACTCCTTCGCTGGACAACCAGCTTACATAAATGTGCCATCATCGTGCATTTATGTCCACACTCATAAAGATGGAATGAGAAGTGAAGCCACAGCAGAAGTGACTTAAACCAGAATTATTTTTACAGCCACAGGATAAGGGAGCAATATCCTGCAGAAACGCTCAATTTAACAGAGTCAATTTTGGATTGACTGAATTGTAATTATCAGGTTTTTTTGCCAATGAACATACAGTTTCAGTCTGATGAAGAAAGCAACAGCATTCACAGCTCAATGATTTCACCCATGTAGAGCCATCTTTTATAACGTCTATGCTCATAATACCATTGCATCCCCCCAAATCGGAATAATGTGAAAAAGTTTTAGCTCATCCGCCATGAAGGACCAATGAGTTAATACAACAGGAAGATGTCGGTTGCTCCATGACAACATTCCTCCCAGAGTTTTGGACAGATTCATTGAACTTTGCACACAATAACCAACTAATATTTCTTCACCCATAATTAATTTTTTAAACTGTAAGCTGCCTGAAGACAAAGGATGAATAGAAGAGGAAGATGTGTTCGGAGACGGGAATTTGGCATGGATGTAGTCATGGAGGACATGCTGACACGTGATGATCCACTGCAGTGACCTTAAACCTTTGCTGACACCTACCTCTGCCCAAAATTCAAGGTGTCCCTAAATATTGCATTCATGAGATGATCATGAAGAAGAAAATAAAAAGCAGCTGTTTTCTGCAACAGATTTATAAAATTATCTTTAATTATAATTATCAGTGAGCAACAGGTTGAAATGTCAGTGGAAATGAGGGATTACCCTTAAATTCTTTTAATAAGTACTGGGAAACATATCAGTTAATAAATATAACAATATACATAACATAGGCCAATTACAATAACCAACGGTTGCCCTATATCACCCTTGCTTTGTTACACAGCCCAACTACCACACAACCCCTGTAACCTTCAGGACAGCACTAGCACAGTAAATGAGATAGTATAACGTAAGACAGTCAAAGAAACCTTTATAAAGACTATACTTAAAAAAAAAAAAAATCAAAGATATGCTCAAACTTTTGGTGTCACCAACTGTGTTTTAGGTTTCTTCAGCAGCACCTTGATACACTTACTTGCATTAGACAAACCTGAGGTGGAAAAAGACTCCATGAGGCTACACTTAAAACAAAAACAAAATAAACCAATTTTGAACTGAATTTAAAGAAACTCAACCCGCGCTTACGGCGACCCCCTTTACTCCTCCAATGTGCCCGTTTTCAAGTCCGTTAACGGTTATTTTTTCTTGTGGGTATAAAAACACTCTTTCCCTGTAACTGTACTTATCTGAACATGCAATATTTTTATTACCGTCTGAATCCAGTATTAGATAAAATCTTTGACAAACAGCACACTGAACAGTTATTTTTGTTTACATGAACAAAGCTGAGGCTTCTCAAAACCAAAGTTCAGCTGAGAAGTAACTAACTTGCGGCTGAAGGCCTTCAATATTACAAACATTTCCTAAAAGCTGGCATCAGTGTTTCAGAAGCACTTTAAGGTTTTATCGTGTTAAACAGAGCTAGCAATATTACTGGTCCTCGTCTTCACTTCTCTGCGTGTTTCTCTGGCCCCGGTCTGGATCTTTGAGGCGGAGGATGCTGATGATTTTGCTCTCTGGAACGGAACTTAACAAAAAATAAAAATAAATAAAAAATTATGATGTGAATACTGAAACCAAGCAGCGCATTGAAGTCACACGACCTTTACCCTACAGTGGCTTAGTCTACAACGACCAAGTCAATAAATCACATCTGGGTGGTCTAGCTGCTGTAGCACACAAATGCTGTATATAAACACACAGAGGTTGTGTCAGTGGTTACCTCATGTTCTGTGGGGTTAAGAAAATGAACTGTCTGTAGCGCTGACTAGCAGCCACCTTCAGCATCATGTCCATGGATATCCTTCTGTTCACCATGTCCTATTTAAAGAGAACACCCAAAGCCAATGTTATCTTTAAATGGGGCCAAACCCAGTGGGACAGTTTTGCAACTGTAACGAAGTGTTGCATATGCTCTGTCTCCTTATCGTTTGTTGTTTTTACTGATGATTATCTCAGTTTGCAATATGCATGCACCCGCAATCTAAACATAAATATAATGCGAACGAAAACTATTGTATTACCATGTAAACATCAAACTCATCAAGACAGCGGAAAGGCGCCTCTGTGATCGCCCAAAGAGAGAGGACAAAACAAACAGTGGAGAAAGAGCGCTCCCCTCCGGACAGGGAGCGCATGTCACTCAAGTCAGCCTTGTTTCCTTGGCCTGGCTGCACCTACAAAGTTATCATAAGAATAATGAGTCTCTGTTTAAATAATAGTAATCAAAAACCTTTAGGCACTTTAATATAAATCTGAGGCTGTAGTGGCCTCTTACTGATGAATGAAAAAAAGGCTTACGGAAATGGAGAGGGTTTCGTTCTTGTGATCAAAGATCATACTTCCACTGTAGCCTCTCTGGGCTAACATGCTATCAAAGTAGTATTTACAGCGGGCTGACAGGAACCTATGATACCGAGAGAGAGAGAAAAGTAATCCTATAACTGCAATCTTAAAAAGATATAAAAAAAAAATAGCACTTTACGTATAGACTTCAAAGGGACCTGTAGGAGTATTTAACAAATTGTCGTCAAATATGGTACTAAAACTACTAGAACTACAAGTCCAGGTTTTGAAGAATTAAAAATTCCATTTGATCAATCCAAATAAACATGCAGTGTCTGTGATTAAGCTAGGAGAGAAGATGAAACCTGAAAGTAAGTAATGCCTATGACTAGCTAAACCTGTGAGAAGCAGCGCCCCCTTTTGGGGAAAGTTTGTGATATGTGTTATGAGTTCTTATCTGCTAATGAACAACGATGTCATGGTCACAGTCAATAGCGATAGCTCGCCAATCAAGGCGACTTTTTGATGCATTAAAATTAATATTGTCCATTAGTGCGGGATTCATCCATTTCTTTTCTTCCACTCATCCAAATCCAAGTGTTTGTGTGGAGCAACTATACTGACCCATCATCAAATGATAGGAAACAGCAAGATGTTTGTGACTGTTGAACTGATATTTAAATCTGTGCTTATTAGTGAAAAACTTACATGGTGGGCATGAGACGGGTGAGATATTTTACACAGAAAAACCCCCAAAAACCTCTAGGCTGTTTTTTCTGTTTTAATATCTTGTTCTATCATTTTGTAGTGCAGGGGCTAACTGGGGGGTCATTAGCATGAGCTCCTTTTAAGTACACATATGTGGGCAATGCTTTGAATTTGATTTCAAAGATTCAGTGTTTTATGTTTATATATTCATGTAATTTAAAGTGAGGTATAAAAAAAAAAATCAGGCCAAAATACCTTCATTTGAACAGATTTGCACATGTGCTGTCTGGACTGTTAAGCTAACATTTGTTTTAAAAATCTGACTAGTCACCCGGTCTATAACTAGACAAAAAAAAAAGTTCAGATTCAGAAGCCATAGTCTTAATAATTTAATAATTATTACCTGGATTACAGATGTAATTATTTACTCTCTTTTACTTTATTGCACAGATAAGTACATCACTGCTAAATACAAACAGCAAACTGTGAATTCACCACTTACCTCCTGAGCTCAGCATAAGCCTGAAGTCTGTGGTTCATAACACTGTCGAGGCTTTTGATGAAGCTGTTGAGGTTCTTCATTTGCTGTGTCATGTTCTTGTAGCTCTCCAGAGCCTCGTGGTACTGCCTGTAAGTGGAAAAGGGAATCAATTCACATTTGGCGTCAAGGCAGGACATCAGTTTAAAATGCGTGCACATTCAACACCTCACAGAAACATCACTGAAATCATGTCAGTAATACACCGTGAGGATCCAATACCTCACAATCTCCTCACGGTCTCCCTGTTGTTCCTTCTGTGAAGTGATCTTAAGCTTGAGACGACTGATCTCGCTGTCCAGGCTCCTGGCTGACCGACGGCTCTCCACACGTTCCAGACAAATCTCTTTGGCTTTGGCCACTGACATCTGAGTCACAGAGAAAAACAAACCAATATTTTAGCTGCTAAATACAGGCAAAACTTCAAGAGACAGTGCTATTTAACTCCTAAAACTAAAGCAGATACATTGTATGCAAAAAAAACCCCCAAAACTGCTTTTCTGATACTCATACCTCGTACTCCTTCTCTTTGCTTTTAAGGTTGCCTTCAAGAGTTTGAATGTTGTGGAGATGGGCACTGCGTTTCTCATCATAGTGTTTCTTGTGATGTTTGCATTTTATCACCTCCTGGTCAGTTTTACTGAGATCCTCCTGTATTAAGAGAAAGCAAATAAAGAATCAGGTAAAAACAGACAAACTCGGAGACAGGGCACGGTGGCTGGCGTGGCCAACTCACAAAGAATTAGAATCACACCAAATTATCAGGGTTGATATAATGTTAGGTAGTTGCATTGACACAATGTCCTTACCAATCTTACTGATCACTGAATGCACTGTAGACTACAAGTCACATTTAGCAGTACACACACAGGAAAAAATCATTTAGATCAAGTTTGATATCCTGTTTTCACCTTATTTCTTGACTTTACTGTCGACTGTCTAAAATAAAAGAATAGCACATAGTGTCACTACAAGATTGCAACAAAAAAGTTGTCCCCCCCCCCATATATCTACTGAAAGTTACTTCATTTGATTGACCTGATACCTTATAAGTCAAGAATTTAGCAACTGAAAAACAAAGGGTCTCACACTGGGTCTTTCTTTCAATATTACCTTGACTGAGTCAGCCTCCTCTGCGATAGTGTTAATGCACTCTTTGTGCTGCTTGTATTCCTGCTCTGCCTTTTCATAAGAACCCTTGAGGTCAGCCATTTGGGCCTGTCCCTCATCTAACTCCGCTCGCTTGGACTTGATCTTGGTAATAATCTCATGAAGATCCTCCTCCTGTTGAAAATTAGAGATAATGGTGTATCATAAGAGTAGATCTGGTTGACATTATGTACAATATTTAAAAACTCTAAACCAAAATAAGCTGGGGCAATGCTTATAGTGTAAATAAAAAGAGAATTCTTCTATTTGTAAATCTCATAAAAATCACAGAAAACAGATCGAATGTTTAAAGAGACATTCTACTATTTCAGGAAAAAACATTAGCTCATTTTCAATTTGAAAGCAGCAACAGGTCTTAAAACAAGTTGGGATGGGGTTGAAAATGGCTGGAAAAGTAAGCGGTACTACAAAACAGATGGATAAAAAAAAAAATTAATTTGGTTTCCATGATTCGGTTCTCAGAATTAAAGCTGGACAATTTATTTTCTATGTTCTATTGTGAACAAAATATGGGTTAATGGGATTTTCAAACCACTGTATTCTGCTTTTAAATTTTACACAGCATCCCAATTTGGTGCGTGTATATTGCTGGCTCCAAGTCCAGTACAAGTGTGCATCTTTTTATACAGATGGAAAAATACATGGTGTTCTTTACAGACCAGGGGCCTGAGGTCCTCTGACTGAGGCTCTTCAACATTCTGTAGATCTGTGAGCTCTAGCTGCAACTTTGTGGCCTTGTCCTAAAACAGACACACAGACTTTGTTAGCAAATTAATTTCATATGATATCAGAACACTTTCTTCTCTTTCTAATGGATAAAGTATATCAAAGTAAGTGAAATGAATGACTCTAATATGCTTTAAACTCCAAATATGATTATATTAAAATATTAAAATTGAAAATACAAATTCTTATCTGCCCTTCAGAAAATACTACTAACTTTAATGGTCCTTTGGTCTTGGTGGGCTCTTCTTAGTAGGCCTTCATTTTGCTTGACGTCGTCATCCAACTTTCTCATCTGCTGCTGGAAGCGTGATGCTTGACCTTTCTGGTTTTCCAACTCCCTCTGTAAGTGTCTGAGAGGAATCAAAGAGACAAGGAGAGGCGAAAATTGAGAGACGTGGACAGAACATTTAAAGCACAAGTTTAAAGTCTAAAGACAGAGAATAAAAGACAAGTTTTCATGTGTATAAGTCAGACATATACCTGATCTCCTCCTCAACATCTCCTGAGAGATAGTTGGCTCTAGTCTGCTCAGCAGCATAACTCCGGTTAGCAAAGATCTGATCTCCATCCTTAGAGAAAGCATGGATGCAGTTCGCAGGAGGACTTTTGCTCTGCATCACTCTCCGAGCTTCTGTTCGATTCTATCAACAAGGAAAACACGTAAATATGACATGAAGTCTGAACACAGAGTTCAGAAGGTAAGGAGCAGACATCTCTTCTATGGTATCCAAAGTCTGACTCCACATAAAGAATCTGTCAAATGTCAAATATTCTTATACAAATTTGAATAAAAAATAGATATAGTGAATATTTAGAAGCTTTCAAAAACATTATGGGTCTCTACCATATTTCTGACCCAGCAGCTGAGGTTTAGGCAGATTTGTGACCATAACCACACTGACTCCACTGTGCAAAAGGTCAGATTCCTATTTCTGTACCTATGAAGCGCCTTGAGGCGACTTTTGTTGTGATTTGGTGCTATATAAATAAAATTGAACTGAATTGAATTAGATTCCTTGACTTGGATCATTTTCATTAAAGCAAAAATTCAGGCAACATTCAGGAGACTCGGTCAGGCAAATAAACTTTCAGGCACTGTTCGGCAAATGTACAGATAGCTGTGCACACAATAAGCTGACTTTGGCAGGTATAAAACTTTGATGATGTAATAGCCATTCAGGTTGTAGAGAAGATCAGATCAGGGATAAGCTTAATAGACCTAAACAGCTGATTCATTATGGTTTGTTCACATGCTTAAGGTCCTTCAGTTTATTTACAGTATACTTTATCTAGTATATGGCTTACTTTACACATTGCATCATATAAAAAAAGACATGTCTAACCACTCAATGTGCAACTATGGCTACCATCAAGCATCTTGTGTTGAAAAAAAGTTGTGCTTTACCTTAATGAGCAGAATGCTCTCTATGCCCTTCTGATCGATCAGACAGTTGGCCACAACTGGGTCCTCAATTTCTAGAGCCTGAAGCACGGAGGGGTAGCTCGGATGACTGACAGCCCTGACACAAAACACAAAACAAATCAAAACTAATTTCGATTACATTTTTTCAGATATTTTGTAATAATTAAGTAACAAGCTACATAAAGAAAATCTTTATCATACATAATATTTTCCAAAAGAAAAAAGTTACAACATTTGAGATGCACTAACACTCACTCTGAAGAAGGATACCTTCTAACTGAATACTTGTTGTATTAATTGTACTTTGCACAACTATTTTATATATATAATTAAACCTCTATACTCACTTTTTTCTTGTATCATGAACTTGTGAGATGAAATTGCTAGTTATGATAGAGGGTCTGCGACCTCCTTGAAACATTTTGGCCATGAGGCCCTGCAGAACCTTCTCATCTTCATAGTTATCACATGTGAAGGCCAGCAGCTGGCCTTTAAGACATACTTCTACAGCCAGTGCGAGCTCTGGGTCCTTCAGACTAATTAGGTAACCTGTAAAAGAGAAGGAAAGTTAGAAGTGTTTTTTGTTGCCACACATACTGTGGTTGTGCACTTGGGGGGGCACATGCTACACTTTCTGTGCATAACCAGGTCTTACCCAACGGTCCTCGAGGTCTGTGCTTGAAATGGCCTCTTCTGTGAGATTCCTGAATGGCGTTTAGCAGCGCAGGCATCTGCTCTCCAAAACGTCGCAGCCGATTGGACCGACTGCTCTCCATTGTCTGCAGATTCCTCCTGTTGGCTTCAATGGACCTCTGGAGAACCTCCTGCTCTCTCCTGAAAACAAACAGAGGGGCAAAATACAGTCATTTCTAGAGAATAGCTTCAATTAGAAACTGCAAATACATTCCTTTAAGCTACCCTAGAATCAGCAATTATTGGTTATTGCATGTACAATGATTTTCCTTTGGTGCATTGTTTTACCTCATTTTTCCTTGTTCTTCTTTGGCACGACTGATGGCATGCTGATACTGGTCAATCTGTTGGCCCACTGTAGAGATCTGATGCTTCAGGTTTTCCAGCTCAGTCTGGATCTGCTCGATCCTTTCTGCCCTCGCTTTGCTCTCTGCTCCCGTTTTCTGACTGATGCTAGAGGTAAGAAAAGGGGTGTGATGAAATAAAGCACAGGCGAGCCAAAACAGAATAATTAACTTTTCAACCTGAATTTAATGCAGAAGACAACTAAATAAGATGACACAAAACCTCAGCTTGAGATCTTTTATCCTCGACATCAGCTGAGTTTTGTCCTTTTCCAAGTCCCTCAGGTTGGCTTTGCATCTGTGGACTGTGACCTGATGTGCACACGTAAATGAAGAGTTAAATATTCACAAGTTGATGTACAAGCATCACAAAGATAACAGTCATTTTTTAAAACTAATTTTGAATTAATTATATGACAGAATAGTGATGCAGAGCTCCTATACTGATGACGACAAACAAACAAACAAAAAAACACATCAGATGATGGAAAGCCACTGCATCTGCTGAGGAACACAAATGCACTTAGACACTGCTCAGCACTATAAACTAAGCCTCAGACTTGCTACATAAAATCATTAAGTACTTGTAAAAAGTGAACGAGCCGACTGTCAGAAGTCCACCTTATGCTGCGGTTAGTGCACTCAACTCTCACCTCGCTGGACTTTAAAAGGTTGTTGCGTTTCTGCGACTCAGTCTTGAGCTCAGCACATTTAGGTTGAAGCTCCTGGACTTGCTGTGTGATCCTCTCTAGCTGTTCCTGGACCTGTTTGTACTTTTTCTCTGCTTCATCGACCTTATTCTGCATGATCAAAGAGGTTTAGGGTTAAAAGGTTACAGAATAAACAGTCCAAAAGTCTGAACCATAAAACTGAAGTAGCAACTACTTAATTAGTAGTAATTTGTGTTTATTCTAAAAGAATTATTATCATTTGAGATGTGTTATATGTTGATTTCAGGGTTACTACCAAAGAAGTTTCATACCTTCCATTCGTTCACCTTGTCGTCATATTTCTCTGTGGATCGTCTGTCTGCCTGCAGCTTCTCCTTCATTGGCTCTAAGTCCTTCTCCATCTCAGTCACCTGCAACATTTAACATATTTGTACAGGAATTAAAATTTAAACAAGTGATCTTAACTAAACAGGGAAAGGGAAATACTGGAAAATTGCGGGAAGTTGGAGGGAAATGATCTCACCAAAGCCCAAGCCATCTGCTTCTGCAACTCCTCCAGTTTGGTGTGCATTTCATCAAGTGAAGCCAGGCTCCTGTAACGGTCCTCCTTCTCCAGGTACTTCCGTTTTAGGTCTTTCAAGCACTAGGAATGACCACAAATTAATATTAAAAGATGCTTTAAAACAAAACTTAGCTGTGCAATCCAAATAAAAGGGTTTAAATTCAAGAAATGTAATAATATCTCTGCTGCCCATTTCAGCGACACAAATACATACTTCACTGTGTTGCTCAACTTTATCCTCTGTGAGATGCTTGGTGGTTTTGATGTAGATAAAGTCCTCTCTCATCTGCTCCAACTGGGTGGCTTTCATAAAAAACTGCAGAGAGAAAAATAGATTAAAAACAACTGGGGCTTATTTATAGTTAACAGTTAACAAAACAATGCAAATTCAAACAAGGAGATTGTGCTGCAAGTTAGGGAGCAGGCTAACAAGATGATCAAGCTGGTATAGAATAGAATAAACCTTTATTATCCTACGGATGAGAAATGTGGGTGTTACACAGCTCTTATAGCAAGGGGAATATATAAGGTCCTATATACATAAGCAACTGAAGTTTGTATATGGTTTGCCATTTTACCAATCAAAACAGAGTGTTGGCCTGCCGGTTGGTTTTATATGTACTGGCCACACCAGAAGCCCTACAAATAGGCACAAACTTAATTGCCTTGACTGACAATCATTTTCATAGGTACCATAAAGAAACACGTTTCACGGTGTAGCAAACTGTCCACCCAATGCTGCTGTGTGGCTTAAACATGCAAGTACTCTGAACTAACCTTGTACTTGTCCCCCTCTCCTTTAGAATGTAGGAAGTACTTGCTCATTTCCTGAGTGAGAACTGATACAGGATTGTTGACCTTTGGGAGAGAAAACACATTAATAAGCATGACAGTAACACAGGTTCACGTGACACACATTAACAACTGACATGGCCCCACAATTTGTTGCTTAAGTTTCAGCTCAAATGTTGAAATTGTACAGATAAATACAGCTCAAATCACAGCATAGTCAAAAGTGCTGTTTAACCAGAACATCAATGTGTGAAGGACAAAAACAGAGTTGGCTGAAAGTTGGCGGTAGAGCATCTCTGAGTTACATGAAAGAAGACCTGCATCTCTCATACCTGAATATTGAAATTATCCAGAATAGAGACAAGTTCGTCCTTCTTGGTTGAGATTAGCTGACCTGTAAGAGAGAGAAAAAACAAAAAGAAAAACATGTGAACATTCACTTTACTCTCACTGACGATTTTCCAGACTCCGTTAAATGACTCATCTTTGTTCTTTCTGTTCTTATTTTAAATCAATTGACAATTACAAATGTACTTATGGAGAATTTACTGCAAACAGTTTGCTGCAATATCTAAATTTACAAACTCCTTGGCATTTTTACCTGATTTACTTCTCAGCTTATATGTTCTCAGTCCGTCCCGAGTTATCCTTAGATCTAGAATAATAGCCGACCCATACACCTCTGGTTTGTAAGCATCTCTTCCTTTGTTACGCAATGTGATGGAAACATCAGCTGAACTGAGGAGACAGAAATGCACATCAAGGGTCAGATACTTGCGTTTGTTATTTGTAATTACTTTTCACATTTATGATGTGCTCTCTCATCACAAAATGAGACAACAGATAGTGTGTGATGGATAAAAAAAATTATTGTGAAATCACCTTTCTCCTTCCTTCACGAAACCCCTGAGGGATGATCCTCTATTTGTAGCCTGGGCGTTCCCGCCTAAGGCAACTATGAGAGCTGTCAAAACGGCGCTCTTTCCACCTGTCACAAAACAATTGGCACACAAAAATTGAACAGACAGGACACTGTAATAAACAAAGATTTATGGACGATAATAACAGCCACTGAGTTTCCACTTCACATTTTATAAATGCACCGAAACTACTTCAAACCACTAATAACACCATATAAATAATGACATTTGCAGACATGTGCAACAGAAAGCCCCAGCACTGAGAAAGCAACAAGATCTGACTAAACCAAAGTGATTAACTAGTAATTATTAGTTAATAATTTTTCAACTATTTTCAGCAATGATAGAAGCCTTTACGTGATAATTACAGCACACAATAGAGACATTTTTGCCAAAATGTAAATATAGGGTTGCAGCCTGCATTGGCATGAAACGAGGGGGATTCAGAAGCCTCGTTACATCTCCGATCTGCCAGATAAGATAGTGCACTTACTTCCGTTGTTGCCAACAACAAAGTTGACATTGGAACCAAAAGTAAACGGGCCAAGGAGCGAGTGGCACATAAAATTCTTCAGAGTGATACTTTCTACAATCCCAGCATCACTCACCACCTCCGCACCACACTGCAACTGCACACAAAGTTACAGGTATCCACACTGTGAGCCTCTATCCTTTGCATTATCAGAGAATTATTTAAGAAATAAGCAAATACACGAGGGTGAAATTAAACAAAAACTAGAAATTAAACAAAACTACCGTGCTTCACTGCACGGCAGACGTACATTACTCAGAATGGGATCTTCCTGGTCACTGTCAGCAGCATTTTCACTTTCATTCACAGATCTGGATCTCTTGTTGGGATTTTCACTGACGGAGGTGCCCTTCCTTTTAGACATCGTAGACACCCTGTGTTGCTTTTAACGCTAAAAAAGAAAAAAATAAGTAATAATAATAGAAAGCGACAGAGTGAAAGAAAACTGATACACATATAAAACTACTAGCACAGTCAGACATCTATTTAAACTGCCGAATCAGCTCTCCATCTAAATTCTGCCGTCACGTCGGCTGCTAGTTAACGGATATGCGTTTTAAAGCATTGCCTGCAGTTTAAACCGCGACATTAGTAGCTTAATTGGCAGGAAAAGTTACACGTTACAGGACTAGCTTAGCTGGCTAACTAAGGCTACATGCTAAACAGAAAGTCAATGACTGTCTATCCAAACGTCAGTAAAGTTTGCTGCGGGTTAGTTTTGTGCCGCCTTAGTAACTGGAAGCGCAGGTATGGTATTTTGCGGAGTGACAACTGACCTACCTTGCGGTACCCTCACACTCTCCGACGCAACTGATGGGAACGACCACCAGACCGGCTATCGAATTCGCGCTCGCTATCCGCTTTGAAATCTCGCGGGAATACGCGAGATCGAGAAGTCTGAACATCTATTTAAAAAAAGTAAAAAGTAAAGAAAAATAAATATTATAGACTTTAACAATGAAGGAGAGAGTTAAAGAGAAGCAACGTGTGAGAATAAATTAAATAAAACAAACAAACAGTTGCCAGATTAATTATTTAAGTAACAACGAATTAGTGCTGTAGTTGTGCTTTAGTTGTACTAATGCTTTAGTTGTACCCTTTCCTTTCGCAGTCGTAGCACGCGGAAAGCTCCAGCTGTTTGTATGTGTGTCAGATGATTATTTTACTGTACTCGGATGATTCTCCGGTGGAAATGTCTGTATTTAAACACACATTTACTATAACTGAATGCAACGAGCATTTTCTAATTAAATATTATTGGCAAATGAACTCGCATATAGCTCTTTTTTGTCTCTTCAGTTCTTTGTATTTGCCTGGTTCCACTAATTGTAGACGTTAATATCACAACACTCTTTAGGCTGTTATTTGGGGTAGGAACCTGCAGTCATGTGCAGCATTTATCCACCCATCATCCAATTCACGGCCACAAAATTTTCATTTTCATTTAATCAGCACAGAGGACCGCCAACACCCTGCTACTCCACTACCTTCAGGTCTACAAAACCATCAAGGCCCCTTCTCATCCAAGCCACCATCTTTTCACTCTGTTGCATTCTGGAAGTATCAAAGTAATGAACTCTGTCTCATGACAAGGTGCACTACCACCACTCGGAACACCCTGTGAAATATTATTAAAGACTGTGAAACAGATATTCATATGTGTGTCAAACCCATTTCTGACTAAAACTGGATAAGAAAAAAACCTTAATAAAGTATACATGATCGTTGTTGAATGTTAAATTTATTTCAATCCAGGAAAAAGAAAATTAAATGCTTATGAAATGAATGAAATGTGTATGGTGAAAGTTACTGGTAAATAATGATACAGACAAAAGAGCTTTTATAATTAAAGATACAGTCTTTGGTAACATAAACAAAATAAGTCAATGTAATTTTTTTATGAAATTGTATTGTAGACTCAGATTACCACATCATGTTAAGTACAATGACAATGCTGTAGTCAAACGTACTAATCAAGCTGTACACCATCAGCTCCGGGCAGGTCGCTTAAGGCCAAAAACCTGTTCAGCTTGAACTCAAAGTCAATCGGGCGTTCACTGGGAGGCCTGTAGTTCCCCTTCATTACAGTGCTCAGGTAGGGGATGAGCATGCAGTTCTCTTCAAATGAGGCCAGCTTCTTTTTGTACATCTGGCGAATGAAGTCTGTACTCTTGTGGTTGAAAGCTATAACAATGTAAAATTGGAATTATTACTTAAGTAGGAAAAAACACATGAACAAGTTCAGTGCTGGAAGCATATAACAAGTCTTAAAAGGTGAATGAGATATATTGTACATAGTAAACTTTGATAGGAAAACATTTCAGAATGAGGTAAAGCAGCACATAAAATCTTTACTTTAAACTTAAAGTAAAGATTTTATCTCTTGAGCGATCGTGGCTCAAGAGTTGGGAGTTCGCCTTGTAACCGGAAGGTTGCCGGATCGAGCCCCAGCTCCGACAGTCTCGGTCGTTGTGTCCTTGGGCAAGACACTTCACCCAGTTGCCTACTGGTGGTGGTCAGAGGGCCCGGTGGCGCCAGTGTCCGGCAGCCTCGCCTCTGTCAGTGTGCCCCAGGGTGGCTGTGGCTACAATGTAGCTTGCCATCAGCATTGTGTGAATGGGTGGATGACTGGATTTGTAAAGCGCTTTGGGGTCCTTAGGGACCAGTAAAGCGCTATACAAATACAGACCATTTACCATTTTAATCATCCTAATATTTCTTATAATATATTAAATAAAGGTTTAAATATAACGTTCCTACCTTTCAAATACAAGGCCACATAACTGAGAGCTGATCTCTTTAAACTGAGATAAGGATGCTTTGGTTTGAGACACCCGGCAGCTGTCATTGCCTTGATCACTGCTTCTGCCACACCCTAAAAAATACAATGTGGTTGATGGATGTACTTTTAAAAATCTCAGCAGACAGGACGATACTGCAATATTTTCCATGTGATACAGAGTGTCTGACCTGCTCCAGGTAGCCCAGCGTTGGAAGGGAGGTGAGATGTACAGGTTCAGAAAGGGGAGGAACTTTAATGGGCAGCTTTTGGGCCCAGTAGGTTTCAGGAATCCTTAAATAAATGATTTCACATTTCAGTGAATAGACCAAAGGTTTACACGCCACCCACTTGCTTTATAACTGTAGCTCAAAGTAGTTTGTAAAAAAGTGAAGTGAAAAAAGAAAACATTAAAAAAAGGCACAAGTTTTTCAAATATACAAAGAAATAACACCTCATGAACTTTTCCCGTTTCTCCTTGGTCTCAAAAATATAAATTCGTTCTCTGTACTCCACAGCATATTCCATCTTTCCTCGAACCAGAGCTTCGTACCTAAGAACAAATAATAATAATAATAACAAAAAATGTCACTGAAGACATATTCAGTATTTCTGACATACTGTGATGGAATAAAGTATTTAGATTTTAAATGCTACAAAAAAGAGAAGATCCTTAGGATCTTATGTATGTCTATCTGACACCACAAAGTCAGAATCACAAAGAAATATGTTTGCCAACTTTCTTTTTCTTTCTTTCTTTCTTTCTTTCTTTTTTTTTTTTTTTTTTTTTTTTTAGCATTTTGAAGCATATTTCTCAGTGACACAGTGGATAATGTACCTCTGCTTTCCATCCAGGTAAGTAACAGGACAGAAGCCCTTCATCTCAACTTGCTGTGGAAACCTGTTCTTCACCTGTACCTCAGTCAGCTTCCTTGGCAGGAGGTGGGGTTTTGGGAGGGTGTGCCGGCAGCCAGGTGTGACAAATTGATCAGGAGTAGACAGGAACATCTGTGATTGAGAGAGCAAAATAACAAGTTCCAGTTCCAGTTTTTAGGTTTGAATGCCTTCCCATACTCATTTGGGCATTTACATATGAATCTTGCAATTAATTTATAGAGGAACTTCCAAGAAACTGACCTCTAAATGGTTTTCATCACACATCTTGAAATAATGTCCCCTGTACTCAGCCGCATGAGTCAATGCTGCAGTTTCTGAGATGTCCACCAGGTGGTAATGTAGGGCCATGCAGACAGGGCAGTACTGGCCAAACTCTCCAAGTCGGCAGTCAAACTCCTTGGGTGTGATGCACAGCTTGTTGATGCAGGCTGCTTGCCCTGGTTAAATCATCATGCGTGGAGTTAAGAGGTTCAACATTTAGGCGCATGTAAAACATTTAGCCCATGAGTTTGACAGCATGTTGAGGTGATTTCTGGTGAAATAAACCAGCTTAAACTCTTCTAGAACTTACCCCTCTGTATCCTGTCCAGGTAAGTTTGAATATATTTCATGCTGGTGCTGACCTCTTTTATCATTCTGTCCCAGATCCACCATTTGCTCTTGAGGCCATTGAGAAGCAAGCAGTTTTGATATTGTTGTTGGAAGTGATGCCTCACATGCACCACCTCCTTCTTGTAGCAGGAATTACGAATGTGTAGGATCTCAGAGCTATCGTGCGTCAAGTGAGGCCTAAAGTGTAAGAACAAAGGAAACACAAGAAGATTATAATTTTTGCAATTATAATCAGCTGTCAGACCTACAATCTGTCATTATATTTATAAGTTCTGTGTTCTCTGACTTGTTGGGCTTCATCTTGTCTTCAAGACCTCTCTTTAGCACCTCCACTATGTCCAGCTCTAGCTCAACTACTATCATGGGGATGATGCTCTGAGACCCCATCAGTTCTGCCTGCTTAGGGGTCATTGGAAACCCATCAAGCACATATCTGAAATAACAGAAATATTATAGTATATTAGATACACACTAAACCAACAAAAATAGAGTAAATTATACAGTCTTGACTTTAAAAAAAACAAAATCCATGGCAAAGATTAAGTTCGGATTGTACCTAGCGTTGAGTTTTGCTAAGTATTAACACATACGTGATAAACCCTTTGTCTTACCCTTGCGTGCTACAGACTGAGTTCATCAGTGCCACCTCCAGACACTGAATGGCCAGTTCATCAGGCACAACAAGGCCCTGTAAGAGATACTCTTTCATCTGAATAGCCAGATCGGTGTTCCCCTGAGTGTCAAGCACCATACGCATAACGCTACCAATGGACAGCTGAGCCAAGCCATATTTCTGAGAAAAAATTTGCGCCACTGAGGAAGCAGAAATACAAAAAGTAAAAGAAAGGAAATGAACATAGTAAATAATGTAATAAAGTTCATTTTTAACTATCTTGTATCTTACCGGTGGTCTTTCCAGATTTTGGAGGTCCAATCACTGCTATTTTAATAGGAAGTGACGGAGTGGGCTTGGGCTGCCGCAGGTACTTTAAGGGGTTGAGCATAAATGTGTTACAGTTCTCCTTAGATGCAAAGAAGTAGATATACTGATGGAACAGCAGGAGGTATGTCGTGTTGAAAGGCCACTTCAGAGGCTGGATCAGGTCTCTTTCTTTGTATAGCTACAGGTTGGAAATGGATGCAAAAAATGTTAAAGTATACTTTATGAAGGACATTTTACATATTTTTTTCCGTCAACATTTCAGCATAAAACAAAGGAGTAATTATATTAAAATATTTCTTGGAACTATTGGAAGCACAGCTGACGTTCCTAAACCCTGCCTACCTTGATGGGGTCCAGGAAGCCAAAGGCACTGACGAACTTAAAAGAGGAGAGCAGCAGTTTGCATGCCAGGCTGTAGGGGATGGGGTGGCATTTTTGGAAGAGTGACTCCCTGTTGGTCAACAAGGGTTTGATTTTCTTGAGCAGCTGACACTGAACAATGCGGAGTTTGCGAGACGCATTGATGACCATTCTGGGTATATTGTGTTCACCTAGGAGTTCCTAACAATAGAACAACATATAGCACCATATATAAGATCCAACTAGTTTTATTGTAAAATACAAATATTTTAAAGTAAAGTCTTGTTGTGAATATGAAATACAAGTAGAATTGATCGGGGCTCATTTTTGTTTTGTGTATATGTACCATCACAGAACTAAGGTTGGTCTCTTGTGTCACAAAACGCTCTTTTATTCCTATCTCCAGCCTGTTGGTAGCTAGTTCCTCAGTCTCAATGTCTCCCTCATCCTCTTCTGCAGGAAATTCCTCCTCCAGCAGGGCCTCAATCATCTCCTCTATGTCTGCAGTTTCATGCTCTTCATCATTGTTTGTGCCATTTTGAAAACTGAGCTGTTTTGTTTGCAAATACAGAAAGAAAGAAGACGTTGGAATCAAATGCAGATGTGATAATTCGGGTATGATAAATTTGCTTACCTCTTTTTTAGTTGCCTTTAAATCTTGCTCTGCCATGAGTTCAGCTTTTCTCTTGGAAATATCCTCCTCCTGAATTACAAAATTACCATGAATGTTTCAGATCCAAGAAATGAATTAATCCCAATTTAAGACTAATGTTTCCTGGCAGAAAAATAACACAGTTACTAAAACTGGGACCTAAGTATCACTTATTTTTTTACCCGTTTTTTTTTACGCAGGTCATGAAGGAGTTTCAGCTGTGCTTCACGTTTGTTTTGACGCTCATGCCAAATCTCCAGGTACTGTGGCAACAGACGACTCTGAACATCCTCAACATCCACTTCCATCATTACCACAACGTCAGGGAAAAACTTTTGCTCAAACATGTACTGCACCTCATTCAGGTCAATAGGAAAGCCCTCCAAAATAAAACCTGTAGACCTAGAACATAGATGATCTTAAGTTAAAGAACAATATCTCTTGTAAGGTGACCAAAACTCTCAAAGAGACCTTGATGGGAAGTTACAGATCTAAAGTTCATTATGTATAAAGCTACTCCAGCAAATTTACATTTAGAAAAAGCTAAAAACTAGATGTTTACCCAAAGCTAACTTTTTTTTTTTTTTTTTTAAACGTGGTTTGCTCTGAAAAAGACAGCAAATAGGCAGAACACAAGAAGAGGCAGGAAGCATCCAGTTTTGTAATAGCTACTTGTATGGTTCATGTTTCCAGTATGGTGCAATAGTCATGTCCAGAATCTTTGGATTCAGAGGATCTCCATCAGATAGGTAGGCTTTGATGGCCATTTCATCCTCAGTCAGTTCTTCTTGCTAAAGTTACAGAAAAGCACATACACAGAAATCCAAAACCTGAAATGAAATATCATAACAAACTGTGCTAGAATGAAACTGTATTGAAGCTGACCTCCGTCTCATTCATGCTATCATAGGGATCCTCTGACTCCTTCTTGTCCTCCGCCCTGGCTTCCATTATTTTGGCATCCAAGTCTTCAGAATAATCTTGTAAGAGCACTAACTCATCAGCATCAGGTATCCGCATCTTTGTCTTGGCCATTATGAGCATTTGGAGCTGCTCTCTGAACTGGATATGGAAGAGCCCAAGCTGCTGTGCAAGCCACTTCCCATTAGTCGTCTTGCCTGAGCCTCCGCTGCCGAGCAAAAAGATCCGCAGAGCAGGAGGCTTGGATGGAAAAAAATGACAAAGAGCCAGTGAGGACACTTTTGTTCAGAACTACAGCATATGACTTTCTCTTTTCATGTTAAGGTTATACCTTGAGAGGCTCAGTGTGTGCAACAAATTGATCAGGGTTTTGAAGAAATGATTCCCTGGCTTCTAAGCTGGAGAAATAGTAGGTCTTCTCACGATACTTAGCTGGAATTTCATTGGTACAGGGCCGCAGGACATTATGGTCTTTTAAGACAACAGGGCAGAAATGCTGGGTGTCACCTAAGAATCTGTTGGTCGTGGTGTCTCCCTGCATTCATTAAGAAGATAAGATAGACATACTTCAATGGATTGCTTGCCTTACTAATATTTGTCAAGAAAGCAGTAAGTTCTCTGTTCTCTTTCTACAATTTTAAATAGCGCTGTAAACATGTGGATATTAAAGTTGAAAGACTCCTTAGTTTACTGACTTCATCTCTTTCCCCTTGGGAATAATCATCATCACTGCCTTCCTCTGTTCTCTCCAGCTGAGCTAAGGCCTTTATATCTTCTGCGTCTTTTTCCATGTCCTCCTCAGATAACTCCCAGGACACATACTGAAAGGGTTCTGAAGATCACACATGAGAGCTAAAGATTAGATTGGAACTTTTTAGCAGAATATCACATGATATATCACTCATTAGTTCACCATTTCTTTATTCCAATCCATTACCAGTAAAATAACATAATATTTATCTCAGTATTTTTTTGTGTGTGTCTGGCGCAAATTTGTTTCTAAGACAACAGTGATTTGGTCTGCATAGCTTTACACTCACTGTCCATCTGCTGGATCATCTCTTGAAGCAGGTTCTCTGGGCTTTTCCTGCCAATCTCCAGGGTACAGTGGGTTACCGTTAAACCAGACTGCATTTTCTCCCATTCACCCACAAACTGTCGTAACTGCAGTTTATACTCGTTCATCTCGGGGCCATCTGCATAGCCCAACTCTGAATCATCATGTACTACCACTGCTGCTTGGACCACACAAAGAGAGTGTGAACGAGAGAGAGTTAGAGAAAGAATGCTAATGATACTTCAGTGGTGCTCACAAACAGTACAAATACAACATATAAATTAGTTAGCACATTCAAAAATGTATCTGTGATTTTGATTGAAAATTGGAGTTTTTATTGGGCAGCATAGCCATTTCAGCGCACGTCCAAATTCAGAGAGTCATGAGAGTCAAACCCCAGGAAATCCTGACAATGACTGACTGACCTGAATATGCACCTTATACTAGTTTCTCTCTTCAGTCAATTTGCATTTTTGATCCGAGAAAAACAAACCAAACAAAACAAAACAGCATGTTCTTGTCGTAACTTTACCTTCTTTTTGTACTGTGTTAGGATTTGCAGAGCTGGTGGTGTTCAATTCCTTAGGATCTTCTGAAAATAAAAAGAATGTAATAAAAATTATACTGATTGAATGGTATATGTTCAAGGGTAGTATATAAAAAAACCAAAACCAGCACCATGAGTTTCTCCCATAACTGTCTTCATATTTGATTGCCCCTCTGATTCTTGCTCCTCTTGGTTTCTAAAATGGAGAGAATTAAGGCACAAAACAAAAGTTGCAACAAAAATCTAACTCAGAAACATACAAAGAAAAAATAAAACACAACATCATTTCATGTGCACTTACGAGAGCTCTATCGCCTGAGACTGTTCATCCTCTAACTTCTTCTTTACGCTTTCTTTATTCATCTCATAAAGTCTCCTCAAAACTGCTCAATGAAAAATGTATTAATGGAAATGTAAAAAGCACCAAAGTGTACGCGTAAACACCGAAGGGCATATTTATATGTTTAATCTTTTCTATTTGTGCCTCATACCCTGGTGTCCATCGCTGTCTGTGAGACAGAAGAAGACCTCTGGCAGGAGTCCAGCTTGCTGTAAGGCATCCATCTGGGAAAGGTTCTTGGGAAAGTTGTCAAGCACCCACCCAGTCTTGCCCTCCACCTCTTCAATCTATAACATCAAACTTTTTATCAGGTAAGTTATATTTACTTTATGCATGTGGCTGTCTAAGTATGTCCCTGTATGCGTGATTTAGTGTTGGGTGTTGTGCGATGTAAGTCAATGATTTTATACAAATAAAAAAATCTAACAATGCCAAACAAAGTTGCAGAAAAATCCTGTTGTGTGTCATTAATCATTCAAATATATGAACATGTATGCATGCTAACTGCTTACGACTGAGAAGTCGGTGTAAATCTCCCACCTGGGTTTAAATCTTTAACGTACCTCTTTTATACGCTTCTCTAGTATCTCAGCGTACAAGCCAAAATAAGTAGTACTTGATTGCTTTGCTTGCTGCACAGCACTGAGTACCATGGCTTGCACCAGTGGATGATCCTCTGTCACTTAAAAACAGCAGAACAAATAAGATCCTCTTTCATACAAATATACTGTTGTTCAGTATGCTTCAAAATATTAGAACAACACAACACAACAACAACCAGAATATTGTTTAATTATGTCCTGATATGTTAAACCATGAAACTGAAAGAGGGTGCACTTTCTTTTTCACATATCTATGATACATATGGTTTATAAGAAAGTATTTTAACATCTTACCTTCACATTAATTCTGTGTATGACATTATCAGTCACTTGTTCAGCAATAGGTACAAATATTGCTTTATATCATACAGTCTGTTGGAGGACTATTACATACATATATATAGAAGCTACACTCTTAATAGTATATAGTGCTTAGACATGTTATTATGCCATGATACATGGCATTACTGTTATTGCAAAAACATATTATTGTCAGTCACAGTTGATCAAATTCTACATGTGATTATAGAAAAGAAAATACCAACAAAGCTCAGCTTACCTGAATTTTGTCCATCTTCCTTCATCTTCATTTTGATTTTGTCTATAGCAGCCTGTGTTGTCTCCTCTTTAATTTTATTAATCCTCTCCTCTTCAGCCTTGTCCAAAACTGGCTGCAACAGTTCCTCCATGTCAATTACCGCTGTGTTATAGTGCTGAGCTAGAAGTTTACATAAGGTGGTCTTTCCTGCAAGGGAAGGCCCAATGATTGAAACTTTGCAGGGTAACCTCGGCATTGGAGGTAACAGGTAAGGGCGAGGGTTTGTGACAAATTTATGGTGTGCCTCCGCTGACGAAAGGATGTACAGTTTGTCCTGGAATCTGTACAATGAATGAGAGTTGTTTAACATTTTCACATAGCTACTCAATAGAATCCTCATCTGGAAACAGTTTTTAAAAGACTGCTCACCCCACACTAAATTGTGGCTTGCCAGGAATGACCTTGCCCTCTTTCAAAGCAACAGGGCAAGTTCTGCCCCAGCGGCTCCTTCTCCACCTAAAGCCAGGGACCATAATCCTGTAAGAGGACATAATTCTCAGTAGGTCCTCCTGAAAAAGAGATGGTTTCAATATTAAAGCAAGTCTAGTCTTAATTCTTAGGATCAGGATTATTGGGATGGTTGTAGTACACATGTTATTCAAAATACAAGTATTTTGTACATGTTCCCATTCATTGATTGTGTTTTGAAATAAAATGTGAAGACTTCCAGACCGTGCTAACGTCCTCTGGCATTTCCTCATCCTCAATCTGGTGGAGGAGGACTGGAACGGGGACGCGATTTATAGCCAAAGTTTCGAGACGTGACATAACAGACTAGAAGTACAAAATGTCAAAAAACACACCTTACAGAGACAGCACTTCTGGAAAACACCAATACTATTTGTTAAACTTTTTTTTTCTTTACCAAGTGCCACTCTTCTGTTGAATTATTTCCATCCAACTCCAAAAGGTAGAGAGGGTTGTGGTTTGCCATGTAGTCCTGAAAAAATATCAATTAATATACTTTTCATTCTGTGTTTTTCTTTTGTAATTTATTCTTTTAATAACAATAAATATTAATACAGTATATAGTTTGTCTGTAGTTAAATTTCAAAAGCCCTTAAGTACTGCCTTTTGAGTCAAAATAATCTGGGATGTTCACTGCCTTATGATATAAACATACTGGTTAAGCAAAAACAGCATCTCCCAAGTAAATTCAAATACAAGTTTTAAAGGAATTATGAATTTTTATTCAAGATTTTTTTTAAATAACACAACAAACTACATTTTTGGTGTGTCAGTAGTGGGTGCCTTTAATGACAGGTCTAGGTCTGGGCAACTCACCTCCAGTGGTCTAAGCATGTTATCCTTGTACATGTTAATTCGAACAAAAGCATTTTTAGCCAAATACTCTGGTGCCCACACCATTCTGTCATTGGTATGCTTTGAGAGTTCCTCTTCCTAAGAAAAAAAAATTACTAGTATGGAACTCAAAGCTTGGCAGTTCTTTCTTTGCTATGATAACAACTGATCACCTGGGGAAAAAAAGGTTAGCTAAAATAAAAACAGCCCCCTAAAAATGCAAAACTGAAATCAAAACATGTACGGAACTAGGAAGGTGCTAAAAATATTAATCGTCTAAGAATTACTGGATAAAATTCTGATTAGCATTCAAAACCCTTAAATCTTACAGTTAACCCTTTAAGACCTACCATAGAACCAAGTCCGCCAGAGCTTATGTTATGTTTTTACATGCTGTGGAGCCATTTTTGGGAGCATTTCAAGTTGCTATACATCAATACAACCATTACAGCCTAAATTTTAATAATATGTCTGCATTAAGTGCATAGTAATTACATAAACTGCAAAAAAAGTGCAATAAACTACAAAAAAATTTAAAATTGTTTTTGTTTTTTAACATATATTTCTAGTTAGAGAAATTTAAGAGGCTTATCCCTCCAAACTGTAAATACAAAAAAGTTGCACAAAATAGTTTCCCACAACAGAAAATTTATTTTGAGTGCCTTCATAGTTTTATTTTTGAAATACACCAATTTTTATATACTGCAGGAAAAACAAAAATAAATATTATAGTGCAAATTTGCAAAAAAAGCAGCATATGCATCAAAATAAACTATTTCCAGCAGTGCAATATGAGTCCTAAGCATCCCAGAAACGACACAGAAAGTCATAAAGTCAAACATAACTTTTAAAAACACCAGTATAGGCTCATGAGGCCCTGATGGTAAAAAACTACATTTCCGCAAAATGACGTCACTTCCGGTTTCGGGCAGGTCATGGCGGACATGCGATAGTTTGCGCTGATGTCTATTTCAACCTAGGAAGTGTTACAAACGGCTGATCGGATCGGCAAAGCGTGTTTCTGGAATATTATGTTTTTGTTGCTGCAAGTTTATGCAGTTTTTGCAAAGCTATATGTGGAAGGAAACTGTGACCGAGGACAAGCTGATGGCATAAGATGTAAGTACAACTCCTCCGGTTTCATATGCAAAAAAAATTATTGCGCTAGCTCACGTGGTTGCAGAGCTACCGGGATTTAAAAGTAGTTGCGCAAAACGGAGCGTGCCGGCTTTATTGCACTAGGCAATAAATACATAGGTGAACATGGCAAAGCTTATAATATTTACACCAAGACATGAGTACTGTAACATGTTGACCTATGTTTGTATCAGCCACTAGAGGGCACTGTGTTGCTGCAATGTGTGTAATTCACTGGCGAGCAAGAAGCTCCAAAAAAAAATCGAGAATAGGAAATAAAGGGGAATCGGAGCAGAGATCGGTGTGTGCGTGCATTTAATAAAAGCTCGGTATACAGTCAAAGTTAATACATGGTGTCAGAGTAGCGGTTTTCTACGCAATCCCTCGCCGTCGACAGCGCAGACATGGAGGCTTACGGCGTTCCCACACCGCGCATGGATTGGGACTCTAGCAACCTGCCCGAGGCATGGCGGCGTTTCAAGCAGCACGCCGAGCTAATGTTCTCTGGTCCTCTTCGGGGGAAGGAGGAGGCAGACAAATGCAGCTACCTTCTTCTATGGGTCGGTGAGAAAGGACGGGACGTCTACAACACGTGGACGCTCACCGCAGACGACTCCCGAAAGCTTCAGACGTACTACGATAAGTACACTGATTACATCACACCAAAAGCTAACCCAATCTACACCAGATATAAGTTCCATGAAAAGATGCAGGGTGAAAATGAGGCGTTTGAACAGTTTATTACGGAACTGAAACTGCTTGCTAAAGACTGTGGGTACCCAAATACAGATGAAATGGTCAGGGATCGCATCGTATTTGCCACTAACTCGCCACACGTCCGAGAAAAGCTACTCAGCCAAGGCGCAGAGCTCACGCTAGAGAAAGCTATTGATATAGCACGATCACACGAGCTAGCAAAGCAACAGCTAAAATCTATGGGTCACTCCAGGGGCCAAGAAACTGTGCACGCCATCGGCTGGAAACCGCACAGACAAGAAAATCAAACAAGAAGCGTGAAGCCAAAAGAACACGCTAATGTAACACTAAAAACGTGCAGCTATTGTGCCGGACAACACAGTAATAAAGACACCTGCCCAGCAAAAGGGAAGCAATGTGCAAAATGCAAGAAAATGAACCATTTTGCAAGAGCATGCAGGTCAAGACTCCCTTCGCAGACAAAAGCCCACCTCAAATCAGTACACACTGTGAGAGAGAACATAGAAATGACAACTAAGGACACAGATGAGGAGCAAGACTGTTTCTACATTGATAGCATCACCATAGAAAATGAAGGAAGAAATGATGAGCAAGCATATGCAGACATGCAACTTGGTTCCCCCCCACAGGCAGTGAGGTTTAAAGTTGACACTGGGGCACAAGCAAACACAATTCCAGCCAACATGTTCCAGACACTCTTCCCACATGTGACACTGAAGCCTGTCTCACACAAGCTCACAGATTACGGGGGACACTCACTCAACGTGGAAGGGAAATGCCAGCTAAAATGTAAACACAAAGACAAAACCTGCACGTTGGAATTCCACGTTGTTAACACAAGCACCCCACCTGTGCTAGCAATGAAAGCTTGCCGTGACCTTAACCTGGTCAGGATCGTGATGGCAGTGATGGAGGAAGGAGACAAGACAACCAACAGTTCACAGGCAATACTAGACGAGTATGCTGATGTATTTAAAGGGATAGGAGAATTTCCTGGTGAATGCAGTTTCCATGTAAACCCAGACGTCGCACCCACAGTCACCCCACCTCGTCGGATTCCCATCGCTCTGCGAGCCCGACTCAAAGACGAGCTTGACAGCATGGAAAGGAATCAAATCATATGCAAGGTCACAGATCCTACGGACTGGGTGAATGCACTTGTTGTCGTGGAAAAACCCAAGACAGGCAGACTCAGAGTATGTCTGGACCCCAGACCCCTCAACAAGGCTATACAAAGACCCCATTACCCTCTACCCACCTTGGAGGATGTCACCACAAAACTTGCTGGGGCCAAGTATTTCAGTGTTTTGGACGCCAGATCAGGCTACTGGGCCATTAAGCTAAGCCACGAATCATCTCTGTTAACCACATTTAATACTGTGTTTGGCAGGTACCGCTTCCTCAGGCTGCCATTCGGCATAATCTCAGCTCAGGATGAGTTCCAGCGTCGCGTGGATGAGACCTACGAGGGCCTGAGGGGCGTGGCAGCTATTGTGGACGACGTGTTGGTCTTCGGAGGAACCAAACAAGAGCACGACGACAACCTGAGGGCCATGCTGCAGCGCAGCAGGGAGAGAGGTGTAAAACTGAACCCTGACAAGTGCATCACCTGCATCAAAGAGGTCAGTTACTTCGGTCACACATTGTCACACGAAGGACTAAAACCAGATCCACAAAAAGTAAAAGCAGTCCAAGACATGGCGACCCCACAGAACAGGGCAGAACTGGAAACAGTGCTGGGGATGGTTAATTATTTAGCAAGATTTGCCCCACACCTGTCAGAGATAAACGCACCGCTCCGCCAGCTGTTGAAGCAGGACAGTGAGTTTGTATGGGACAAGAACCATGACAGATCCTTTCAACAAATGAAGGAGCTGATCACTAGAGAACCAGGCCCAGTTCTCTCCTTCTTCAACCCCAAGAAAGCGCTACGACTCCAGGTCGACGCATCCAAGAGTGGCCTCGGTGCTGTGATGCTGCAGGACGGCAAGCCAGTCGCCTACGCATCCAAGTCACTTAACAGCACTGAGCAGAACTATGCCCAAATAGAAAAAGAGCTATATGCTGTTCTCTTTGGCTGCAAGCGGTTCCACGAGTACATGTACGGTCGACACGTGACCATTGAATCGGACCACAAGCCACTCGAGTCCATACTCAAAAAACCACTAGCATCAGCACCACCACGGCTACAGAGAATGATACTACAGCTGCAAAAGTACAATATCGGCATCATCCACAAGCCAGGGAACGACATCCCGGTAGCCGACACGCTCTCCCGGAAATCCATAGAGTTCCACGATAAATCACTATGTGACGGGATGGATGCGCAGATCCACTCAGTCCTCAGCAACATGCCTGTCAGTGATCAGAGACTCTCAGAGATAAGAAACGAAACAGCCCAGGATCCTCAGCTCAACACTCTGAGAAGGACCACATTGAGTGGATGGCCGGATAAAAGGTCTCAATGTCCGCCTGACATCCAGGAGTTTTGGAACCACAGGGATGAGATCTCACTGATAGACGGGATCATGTTTAAAGGAGAGAAAATGATCATCCCAAAAAGGCTCAGAAAGGACATGATAGATCGGATTCATTCCAGCCATATGGGCATAGAAAAGAGTAAAAACAGAGCCAGAGACCTTCTGTTTTGGCCAGGTATGGGAAAGCAGATTGAGGAAGCAGTCGGAGCCTGCAGCACATGCCAGGAGAGACAAGCTGCTAACCCCAAGGAACCCCTGTTGTCACATGCAATACCAGAACGACCGTGGCAGGTCATAGCCACCGATCTGTTCACTTGGAACTCGGAAGACTACATCATCATCGTAGATTACTACAGTAGATTCTTTGAGTTGGAAAGACTGCACAGCTGCACTGCAGAAGCAGTGATCCACAAACTAAAGTCAGCCATGGCTAGGCATGGTATTCCAGAGTCGGTGATTAGTGATAACGGCCCGTGCTATGCTTCATGTAAGTTCCAACAGTTCGCAAAGTCATGGAGTTTCACCCACACCACTACTAGCCCCCATTACCCACAGAGCAACGGCCTAGCCGAAAAAACGGTCCAGACAGCAAAAAAAACTACTGGACAAAGCCAAAGCTGAACATAAGGATCCCTACTTGAGCCTATTAGAATACCGGAACACCCCTGTGGACAACTTAAAGTCGCCTGCACAACTACTCATGAGCCGAAGACTCCGCTCCATCCTCCCTGCAACACCAAAACAGCTGGAACCACAAGTAGTTTGCCAGCAAACCGTGCGTGAGAGGAGAGAAGTCTGCCAGCAGCGCCAGCAGACTTATTTCAATAGAGCAGCCCGATCTCTGCCTCAACTATATCCTGGCACACCGGTCCGGTTCCGGCAACAAGATGGTTCCTGGAAACCAGCTGTGATCACAAGTTGTGCCGACACGTCCAGAAGCTACAACATAACCACAGATACAGGACAAGTTTATCGGCGTAACCGCCGACACCTCCGCAAAGGCAGAAACAGCGCAGGAGGTGAGGAGTTCAGTCAACCAACAGTCAACAGCGATGACAGCTCCGTGGTTTCTCAGCCCCCGCCTGTGGAGCCCCCTGATAAAGACATTACAACACCCGGATACACGACTCGATATGGGCGTGTTACTAAACCAAGACAGGTCTTGGACCTGTAATATTGTAAAGGGTGCAGGCGGATCGCTGCCCTAGAAAAAAAAGGGGCTGTTCACATGTTTGTTGTTCCAATGATGTCACTGAATGCATCTGTTTATTATGGTGATGTAGCCAGTATTGAGTTGAATGCTATGTTGTTAATGGATGTTGCTCAGGATGTTATTCCCGTAATTTCAGTTGCCTTAGAAATTTTACAAGCCTGAGTTGAGTTTTTTTTTTAAGAAGGGAGATGTAACATGTTGACCTATGTTTGTATCAGCCACTAGAGGGCACTGTGTTGCTGCAATGTGTGTAATTCACTGGCGAGCAAGAAGCTCCAAGAAAAAATCGAGAATAGGAAATAAAGGGGAATCGGAGCAGAGATCGGTGTGTGCGTGCATTTAATAAAAGCTCGGTATACAGTCAAAGTTAATACAAGTACAACTGCTTCTGGGTATTGCTTCTGGTACTTTAGGCTAGTTTGCTCAGCGGTATCATGACAGCAAGGATAGCAAGTCCTATACCTGCAGACTGATGTCATTTTCTGTTATTTACTCAAGAAATGCAGTGGCTCTGTCATTCAAATCTGACCAGCTGGGATTGGGGAGGCAGAGGATTTTAAAGGCAGTGATTTCTGTCAGTTTGTTTTGGTTGATCCAATGAAATAAGAGGAAAAGCAGCAAAACAGCAGTCATTGGATTATACTTCTTACAAGCAACAAAACAAAAGGAGGGGGGAGAACTGACAGAGCTATGATTATGCATATTACATGATCAAGTGACAACACTTATTTTCCCTTAAGTAATACCTGCTCTTCCACATCCTCTGCATCCTCTGCATCCTGTTCCTTGCTCTTCTTATCCTTGTTGTACACCTCTTCGTGCTGCCACTGATCCCTGTTGTAAAACTGCCCTGTCTCTGGGTCCTGCTTCAGACCAGATAGCCTCTGGACAAGGTCCTTGTCTGGACACTGGTGAAAAGTAAAAGTATTTAATTAATAATCAATTCAGTAAAATCCTGACAGATCTTTTTCATAAATGAACTTAAAGAGATATTAGATTTAAAAATTACGACATTAAACTATGCAAAAGAAAAAAACTCAAATGCAATGGACAACTCCAAATAGAGAATGACAGTAACCTTGATGTTAATGATAAAATCAGGCATTAGCTTGAGGTTTTTGATCAGTTCAATCTGCTCATTAATCTTCAGATGCTCTTCTGACATGAACGGCAGGCAGCTCAGTACATAACCTGTATCAAAAACATGTGAATTACAAAACAGTGCAGAGCTTATCATATTGATTATCGTCTAACATATCAGTCATCTTATTTTCATCTGCAAAGAACATTTGGTGACTGAAAAGTTTGTTTTGCATGCATAGCCATAATTAAATGACGTCTTATTTATTACCATAATGCTCCACATCTGGCGAGTTAAGCCTGCCAAGAATCAGCTTCAGCACCACATCCTCTGGTACACTTCTTCCCTCAGATAAAATGTCCAAAAGCTATATTCAACAGAATGCAACTCAGAGTTTCTAATGGCTATAAAAGCATAAAGAAAACACATCATAGGAACAAAGGGCTTCCTTTCAAATGATACAGAACATTTTACTTACCTCCAGGCCCTCTTTTGTTTCATTTTTTATGTGTGTGTTGAGAAGATTGGTATCTGAAAGATGTGAAAACTCATCAACATACACATCTCGAATTGGTAAAAAGATTTTTTTTATTTTTTATGAAGGCATAAAAGGCTACTCACCATCAATAAGGATACCCCTCCAGGACTCTGCAATTTTTTTGGCCAAGGTGGATTTGCCAACACCCTGCCAAGAAGTGAATATAGAGGAATTGAAGCATTAGAAAGTAGTTGTGTCCAGGAATTTTAAGTATAGCATAAACATTTTACACTTGATGATCTACTAAACGTCATAATGTGTTTTATAACTGCATGGCTTTCATGGTCTTTCCTCTTTGTTTATATATACATATCTGATTCATTGACAGATAGGACTGTGCGTACTGTCTTTTGGACTTAAACACAACTACAAAGGTATATACGTAACCTAGCTAAATTTCACTTTATATTCACTTATATATATATATATATATATATATATATATATATATATATATATATATATATATATATATATGCACTTTATATATATAGCTTACCGGTCTTCCAACGATGATAAAGCAGGTGGGCTTAGCAAGAAGTCTCTCTCTTTCGGCTTCATCTTCAATTAAGTTGTCTACTAAAGTAGCCATTCAAACTCTGTGAACACAGAAATTATATAAGTCAAAGAATCATTCAAGCAATCAGTTTTATAGCTTGAATGTGTAGTTTACATAATCTGACAAATATGTAAAATATTATTATCATATTTTACTTCAGTGTTACTTACAGTTACCTTTGCGAGTGTCTGTATTTTCTTTTATCTGCTAATACCCTTTTTAGCGCAGTTGTTCGCTAGCGTTACTGTAACCTAGCTATCCATATACGGTTACCATGACAACTTGCAAACGAAAGGGCTGGCTGAAGGTTTCTTAATACCTAGTTAATGCTACCTTTAGAGTTTGAGGGTTGAAATAACGTTTATAAATTAATTAATGGAATTATTTATTTATCATACTCAAGAGCAGTTATAAACGTTTAAAGCCGCTGCAAATTCAAATGCAAAGACAGTAAACCAATGTATCAATCGCATTTTCAGTCCTTCGAGCTTTTTGACTTTGCGAGGCACCGTACGACCCGACAAGCAAAGTCATTCATGACAGTCACCTGACTAAAACAAATTCAACTCCAACATGCTAACGGGATACACTGGGCAGAGTACAGATGCATTTTAACTGCTGTTAAGTGAAGCGTTTACAGTATTTGTTGTGACTGCATGGGGAGATGTATATTGTCATCAATGAAGACCATTTGTGGTTAATCATACAAGCTAAGTGGATGAATGGTGAGTGATGTTAGCTAGGAAGTACTGAGGGGAAAAAAGTAAGCTATATACATGAACACATTTGTTAAATATGCTGGCTCGTCATTTTATAATATGAAAAAATTAATGTAACAACATTCATTTCTTTTCACTTTCGCTTTGTAGCTCCTCTGTAGCCTCTTCCAGACTGTGACTGTTGAACAATTCAAGAATAGAAAATGCCTCAATCAGCGGCTATCATCGGTGGGATCCAGCGACTGATTCTGTACGAGACCAGAGCAGTAAGTCTTTACATGAGCCCTTAATGTCACCATTTCTTCATAAAGTCCAATTCACCTGGGCAGTTTACAACTACACGCGATGACAGTTCTTTAAACTGCGCTGTTTCTCCATTTTGCTAAGCTTCCTTAAGGTGTTTTCAGGAATAGTACTCCGGGTTTCTTGAAGTACATTCAAAACTCTTTAGATGGTGGTTGTCTTTTGTTGTGTCGTGTTGTTGTGCTGTGCACGCCGCTTCAGTAGTGTTGAGGTCCGGTGTTTTTGACGAGGCCTATTTATGACTGATGGTATTCAGTTGTGTGCGTGTTTTCTATCTAGGGTCAGGTGAGTGTGTCAGGTGTTTGTGGGATTTTTCCCCCCCTGTTTCTTAAGGACGCGACTTTCAGATATTGTCTTCTGCTGTCGATATTTCTTAGGTCTGTCAGTTCTTCTTTTGTTCAGTTTCCTCAATTATTTTAAGCCACACTGCACAGATCTTTAGCAATCATGTTGTTTGTGCAAAAATAGCTTGACTGGAATAAAATACTATCTTATATTTTGCATTTTTTCAAGGTTTGGTTAAAAGAAATTTGTGACAGAATGCAACAGTATTGAAGTGTCTAAAGATACAATTTAAAATGGGTTCTTTACAAAGTTGTCTGTTATATGTAAATAATTCATTCCTTGAGTTAGGTGCTTTTTCTATGCTTGAATGATTCATAGGTCAAGTGGCTTAACAGACAAAATAAATCTCCAGAAAATAGACTGAAAATGAGTGAAAAAGCAGCTGATGTCTAGAGAGGAACTTGAATTTGTACATTAAAACCTGGAGAACTTTTGCTCAAGAAGATTTTTAAAAATTACAACATGTTTTCATCTGCTTAGAAGGAAAACAAATAAGGGGTGGCTGAAGGCTTTCAGACAAGACCATACTTAAGACATATGTGCTTACTGGGAAAATGCTCAAAGGTTCATAAAATGATATTGCTCAATTTTTGTGCCTAATACATAAATGCCACAAACTTGATATATATTCAGGACAATCACTGTCTTTGAAGAACCATGATAAAGACACTGTGGTACAATTGTTCATTTAAGACAGCCAAAACCTATAACCTATTACCTTTTTTTTTTTTTTTAAAGTGCTCTCTAGTCTTTGGTTCAAGAGTTCTATAGTTGATCTGGGAAAATATTTGGGACACTAGTGTACACGCTACATGTACACTAGATGGCAGCAAAAGCTGCAGGTGACATCCATGAGGTCATTAAAGAGAATGTGTGTGATAATTATCTGGACATTAAATTGGTGAATTAGATTTTGGCAGTTAAAATTAGTTTTCTTTAGCTTCTTTTGGCTGGAGTTTTTATTTTTTTTATTTTTTTAAATATTAGATGTATGTTCCTGAGAGGTAGAGTGTCTATGTTACTTTCTTTGCTGCGTATTCTAATAGTATCATGTTTTCAACTGTTGCTGCATTTCACCAGCTGTGATCATGCTTGGTTTAAATGTGTGCTTAAACTGGGTTTCGGTTTGCTGTTCCCATTTGCTACAAATATTTAGACACAAAGGCAAGTAAACATTTGTCTTATTTGATTTATAATTTCTTATTGAACCTCTGCTGAACAGTGCACGTGCAGGCTTTCTGTTACAGACAAAAAGGGTTAAATTAGATACTGGAAAGGCTGGAACAGGAAAAAAAATGCTCCAATGGTTGCTGAGTGTACTGATACAGGATGTTCCAATTCAACACTCTTTAGTGGACTGAAAATCTTGGGCCATTTTGCAACCCTGAATGAGAAAAGCAATGACCTAAAAGAAAGATGCAAGGAAGACACACATCTTGACAAAAAGAACATTGTAAAAATGTAACTTGTGATGAAATATGCGCTGTGCCTGCATGTGCTCTGCACTGTATGCCGTATTATTCCAGTCTGTGTTTTTAAGATATCGCCTTTAGTTGAATACATACTTGAGTGTAATTTCACAAATTTCAGACACACTGATTCTTACTCAGGCTATTCACTGTGGAAATAAAATGTTTTATTATAGGAAAAAAAGAAATTCAAGTTTGACTTCAACAGTGGTGCTGCAATGCAGGAATCTGACTTGTCATTGGATTGATTCTATGTCTATTAAATACATATCTGCTCTTGGGTGAAGTCTGAATTGGTCCCAAGTCAACATCATCCAGGACAAAGCTGCAGTCCACAAAGTTAGAAGACCGTATGCAAGATTCCTTCTATGCATTTATCACCACATGCAGCTGTGAAAGGTTAAGGTTGCAAAGACTCTTCTGATAATAGGCTCCAAATGCATTGCAGCACTCACTTGACTTGTCATTTTATTTTCAGAGGTATTTTTTGGTTGGGAGCAATCATGCACAGACCAAACATCGAGTCCTAAAGATTGACCGCACAGAACCCAAGGACCTCGTTATAATTGACGATAAGGTAAGTGACGACTTTCCACGAGTTAAATTTTAATGTATATTCTTATGTAATACACAAGAAACATGCCTAAGGGGGGAATTGTGCAATCACTCAGCTGATGTGAAGTGTGCTGCTGATGAGAGTTTGGCTGCGTTCACACCCTTTTCTTATTACCAGGATCTATGAGCTGGTTTTTGATTTGTTTGTTTGTGTTGCGGGTAATTATCCTTCTGATGCAATTATTATGAAGCATCCATTAATAAATATTCATCACCCAACAGTCTCATTCCAAAAGATATTAAAATGACATCAGAAAACGGTGTGTTTTCAATTTTATTGGCATTGTGTAGTATTGTACTTGGATGCATGGATAATTTAATGAGTTGCTAGGGAGGTTTTAAAGCTAGAAATACTCCCTTGTCTTTTAGTTTTTACATAAGAAGTGAAGACTGTGGAATAAAAGAGTTTGATAGAAGTCCTAAATTAATTTTTTCCCCACAAGATAACAGAATGAGAATTATTGCAATCTATAGAATCGTGCACTTAAAACAAATGCAGTAGCATACAGCACACAGTACATTACTACGTTTCTCTTTGGGGTCTGTGCAAATTGTAAAGCTTATTATGTAAATGAGATGGGGGTTTTTGTAGATGAAATGCACGCAAAGCTACTCTTTAGTTATTTAACATTTCAGAACCAATGCAGAAAGCAGCCGATCTATTTTCAGACTAATTGCCTCACTGGCAGTCAATCTAATCCCTTTTGTAGAAAATTTGGGCCATTGATTAAACAGGGACTGTTATTCATTTACCTGCTATTGCACAGAAAATAAAGACGTCTTAATAGTTCTGACTGAAGCCATTAGTCACCCGCAAGCAGCACATTTAAGTCACTTTTGTCAGAACACAGCTTTATATATTTTAGTGTTGATTTTTAGATGGAAATCAGATAGGATTAGGTGGCTAATTAATAAACTAAACGTTATAAACTCTTCTAATGTGTATTTAATACAGTACATGCATGTGTGTGTTTCCAGCATGTGTATAACCAGCAAGAGGTAAGGGAGTTGCTGGGCCGACTGGACCTGGGCAACCGGACTAAGATTAGTCAGAAGGGTTCCTCTGGCCTGTCCAGGACTGTCTCAGCTTTTGGCATTGTGGGTGAGTACATTTCCTCCACTCAATGGCAAAGCAACAGTCATTGCAGTTCAGAATAATGTGAGAATCTACCTCATCTCCAAAGTCTACAGTTGGGTGTGTTGGCCTAGTTTTTCCATTATTACTGCAAAATAAAAGAACACCTGGGAGTATGTTGCAAACCACTGTAATAGTTCACAGCTTTTTCACGTGTTTTCTGCCATTATGTTTTTTAACATGTGTAACACGTTGTACAAAAAGATCCGGCCCCCAAATGTTATTAATTTGCAATTTTTTTCAATAGTGGCTATATTTAAAAAGATAAAATAGAATTATGCAACACTTAATTCTGTTACTGACCACTACTAACTCTTTAACACCTTTATGAATGTTTAATTGGGTACAAAAATGAAAAACCACAGAAGGAAGGTCCTGAGCTTAATTCCACCATCAGGACGTGGTCTTTCTGTGTGGAGTTTGCATGTTCTCCCCGTGTTTGCGTGGGTTCTCCCCGTGTTTGCGTGGGTTCTCCCCGTGTTTGCGTGGGTTCTCCCCGTGTTTGCGTGGGTTCTCCCCGGGTACTCCAGCTTCCTCCCACAGTCCAAAAACATGCAGTAGTGGGGATAGGTTAATTGGTCAATCTAAATTGCCCATAGGTGTGAATCTGTGAGTGAATGTGAGTGCAAATGGTTATCTGTGTCTGTGTGTTAGCCCTGCGACAGACTGGCGACCTGTCCAGGGTGTACCCCGCCTCTCGCCCTATGACAGCTGGGATAGGCTCCAGCACCCCCCGCAACCCTGGAAAGGATTGCGGGGGGATTGCAGTTTTTTATTTTTTATTTTTTTTAATTTTTAATTTTTGTTCCAAATAAACTACCTAGTAAGCTAGCTATCGATCATCATTTTTCACCTCAAATACCATCATATCATAGTACCCATAATGACAAAGTAAAATAAGTTTGTTTGAAACTCTTGCAATTGAAAAAAAATAAAATAAAACAAAAAGCAAAAATATAGAATGCACATAAATATTCACTCTTTGCCATCACAATCATCATGTTTTCCCTGATCATCTGTCAGATTTTTTTACATTTTGATAGGAGTCCACTTAAATTCAGTTAACTGGACATTATTTAGAAAGTCACACACCTGTCTATATAAGGTCCAAATGGCTGAAAATGTCAGAGCACAAAACAAGCCACAAGGTCCAAGAAATTGTCTGACATCTGAGACAAGATTTTATCGAGGCACAGACCTGGGGAAGTGTACAGAAACATTTCTGCAGCATTGAAGGTCCCAGTGAGCACCAAGCCCTCCATCATTATATGTGGAAGAGGTTTGGAGGACTCTTCCTAGAGCTTACTGCCCGGCCAGTCTGAGCGATCAGGGTAAAAGGGCCTTACTCAAGGAGGTCATCAAGAACCTGATGGTCACTCTGACAGAGCTCCAGCATTTCTCTGTGGAGAGAGGAGAACCTTCCAGAAAGACAGTCAGACCAGTCAGATCTATGTGGTTGAGTGGCTAGACAGAAGCCACTCTTCAGTGAAAGACACATGACAGTCCACCTGGATTTTGCCAAAAGGCACTTGAAGAACTCTCAGACTATGAGAAATAAAATTATGTAGTCCAATGAAACAAAGATTGAGCGTCATGTCTGGAGGAAACCAGGCACCACTCATCACCTGCCCAGTACCATCCCTACAGTTAGCCATGGTGGTGCTGTGGGGGTGTTTTGCTGCAGTCAGGGTGGAGGGAAAGATGAACGAGAGATCTGAAAATGACTGTACATTGATGTTCAACCTGGACCGTGAGAGGTTCTGCAAAGAAGAATGGGAGAAACTACCCAAACATAAGTGTGCCAAATTTGTAGCATCATATTCAAAAAGACTTGAGGGTATAATTGCTGCCAACTTCAACAAAGTAGTTCTGTGGACATTTCCATTTTCTGCCAAAGAATGCAAAAAAAAAAAAAGCTGAGTAATTTCCCCGAGCTTCTTGCGGTGGCAGTAATACATCTAAGATATACTATTGCTATTCTATATAAATTTAATTCTAAAGTAGTATGTTAAGATTTAAATGATTGTCATCTTGAGGCAGCAGACTGTGTCAGTCACCCTGACACAGACAGTTGTTTGTCGTCGGCTTGAATAAATTAGATACTTCCCCCACCCCCGACCCCAATGACATCTTTGTTCACAAGCCATCATTTTGCTATTATGTAATAAAAGTGTGATGTAGCCATGTAGGGTACAAAGTGTATTCTAAGAGGCCTTTTGCCCGGGAGCTTTCTTATTACAGTACAAAATGAATATGATTAGCGTAAGTATATTTTTATTTGCAGGTTTTGTCAGTCTGACCCATCTCCTCCAGGAAGAAGGACAGGATACTCATAAGTGTTGTTTAATCTTACACAGGGTTATTGCTTCTCAGTCATTATGCAATTATGCAGAAAAAAATACAAAAACCTTTGATAATGTAGACACACTAGCACACCATTACTTTGAATCTGTCACGTGAATGTTCATGAGTGAAACAGAACTTCTTATTTCAAAGGTTTTACCTAATTAGTTTATGAAACGGAATATTTTTGGTTAACTTGAACTGCAGCGTTTTGCAGATTAAGTACAAGCCACTTCAAAGTATAACTTTAAGAGTCCTTAGTGTGTGTGTATATGTGTAGTATGTATGTTGCACTTACCAATTCAACACATTTTTTTCATCCAACTTGGATGTCAGGCCACTTTCTAGTTTGAAGTAACAAATTATTAAAGTTAGCTAATGTTAATTAACTTGTGACAAATTCACTAACTAATCATATAACTAATTAGATACCACTACTTAGGCGGCATCATTTGCCATTGTTGGTTATCATTTGTCATTGATCAGTTATTTTAGATTAGTTGCTCAGGTTGTGTTTGTCTTCAAGTGAGAAGAAATCTGTTACACTACAAGTGAAGTGGGAAACTGTTCAGTGGGATTCTCAATATACAGTGGCTTGCAAAAGTATTCGACCCCCTTGAACTTTTCCACATTTTGTCACATAACAGCCACAAACATGAATCAATTTTATTGGAATTCCACCTTGTCTTGATAGGTTTACAGTTGTACCATACTCCTTCCATTTCTGAATGATCGCTTGAACAGTGCTCCGTGGGATGTTCAAGGCTTGGGAAATCTTTTAGTAGCCTAAGCCTGCTTTAAATTTCTCTATAACTTTATCCCTGACCTGTCTGGTGTCTAAAGCCAATCGAGAATCTGTGGCAAGATCTGAAAACTGCTGTTCACAAACGCAGTCCATCTAATCTGACTGAGCTGGAGCTGTTTTGCAAAGAAGAATGGGCAAGGATTTCAGTCTCTAGATGTGCAAAGCTGGTAGAGACAAACCCTAAAAGACTGGCAGCTATAATTGCAGCAAAAGGTGGTTCTACAAAGTATTGACTCAGGGGACTGAATAATTACGCACACCCCACTTTTCAGTTATTTATTTGTAAAAAATGTTTGGAATCATGTATGATTTTCTTTCCACTTCTCACGTGTACACCACTTTGTATTGGTCTTTCACGTGGAATTCCAATAAAATTGATTCCTGTTTGTGGCTATAATGTGACAAAATGTGGAACAGTTCAAGGGGGCCGAATACTTTTGCAAGCCACTTTAAGAACTGTATAAACTGGAAAAAAATGAATTAATATCCAATTAAGTTAAATAACACTAATGAATCAAAATATTTACATAGTAAAATTATGACTTTATGCATCACAATGTCATATACAAATAAATGTATATCTTTGACTGCTATTGTGCCATACTTTCCTTTATTAGTTTTACTCTTTGTAAATATGTGGAATAAGAGTAGTAGTAGTATAAGATGTTTGATTTTAGCAGGGCATACTTACATAAACTGTGTTTATCTTTGTAAGATATTATTAAAAACATACAGACATTGTCTGCATTATTTTCTAAATGTCACAGATGGAAAAATAGCTCATATGATGCTGAAAGCAAATCATTGACTCTGTTTGCATGATGTTTTCTGGGTCAAAATTTCAAAGCGTAAATGGAGCAAATTACATGGTTAATATTGTCAAATATGACACACATACATTCACTATCCACCTCCGCAAGTGGAGCGATTCACTTGTTTGTCCTGTCAAAACTGTAGCTGATTGGCTGGCAACAATAAAGTTGACCTACAAATCAACTTGTTTTGAGCCACACTACATGTTGCTGGAAAGGAAATTCCATTTGATGAGATTGTTGTAAAAGATTTAAAACTTTCCTTTTTGCCAGGATTTGTGCGTTTCCTAGAGGGGTACTACATCGTGTTGATCACGAAGCGCAGAAAGATGGCTGATATTGGGGGCCACTCCATCTACAAAATTGAAGACACCACTATGATCTACATTCCCAATGACTCAGTCAGAGTTACACACCCCGATGAAGCAAGGTATTGTGTTACTCTGTCTCCCATTTATTACCTTGAGGCCACTGTATTTAAGTACATTATTGTATGATTTTATTAATTCTGAGTATGGAAATTTTCAGAAATAACAAAATATCTTGAAATGCATTTATAGCAACAAAAACAACAACAACAACAAAACACTTACTCTCTTCTGCTCACACCCACAGTTGTAGTCTGGCCAAAAATAGTGTTGTCATACAGAATGTACAAAATAGGAAAAAAATAACAACAAAAAAACCCCACAAAACAAAACACAAAGGCTGACTCATCCACTACCAGTGGACAAGGACTGAAGCTTTTCTAATAGTGGCTTGAAAAAAAAATCCATCATTGCACACATGTACACAATTTTAGTGTGAAAACATTATTTGGCCACTCGACTGAGGAAAAGGTGTATCAGGTATTTATAAACCACCCAAAATCCCCAAATTGTATAACACAGTGGAAAGTATGACAAAAGAGGAAGAATCTCTCAAAGCTAAAGAAATATTGATGAGTGCATTGTTATATAGTATAATAATAGCATTCCTATTATTATATATACTATATATATTATATGCTAGTATGGTCACCGCTTGTCAAGTTGTAACTATTTGTTCTCTTTGATTCATTAGTTTAACTTTCTAGTGCAGCAATGCAAGTCTTGTTGCTTAGTAGCCATCTTGAAATACACCCAAACATTTATTTGGTTGTTATTTTGAGGCTCTGTCCACTGTTGACAAGTTAACCACTGTTTTTGCTATTGCTGTGCATTTCAGTTCAGGAGTACCTGAATGCAGTAGATGCAATGATAACTGTTTCACTGGATGTGCAAATTAAAAATGTTTTTAAAAATAGATTTCTTCTTACAGGTATCTCAGGATCTTTCAGAATGTGGACCTTTCCAGCAACTTCTACTTCAGGTAAGACAGTTTGTTATTCCAAACTCTCACTATTAGAAGGATACAGTAACTTGTATATGCACAAATTATGTCAGATTATAAATGCTGTTAACAAGGGGGTTTTCAGCACATACCCTCTAGGCTTATTTAGTACAACGGCCCTTTGAATTTTACAATATCGCATCACACCAGACTAAACACGTGTACCGATGCCCTGCTCAGCTTGAAGGCTAGGAACAACTAAAAAGCATTTCTTGACCTTGTGGCCTTGGTTGGGAAAGGAACTCTGGCTATAGCCTGGAGATTTCATTTGATAATATGAATCATTTTGTAACAGTTTTTGCAGTATTAAAGATGATAAGAGGGGGAAAAAGCCTTTCCAGTCAGGAAAATTATCTCAGAGGTTTGAAATGAGTGATTTGCTAATCACTCATCTGATTTTATAGTATTTTAAAACACCAACATAACTGCCGAAAGATATGTAAAATATTGTGTTTATGTTATAAATTTGCATTGCATTATGGTTTTACTAATATGTGGGAAAAAAATAATTTCTGTAAGTGTATAAAGTGTTGCTTGGTGTAATAATGGTGTGCAGCACAGGTTGTACTTGATTCATATGACTTTGCTTTTATGCTCTTTAGTTACAGCTATGACCTGAGCCACTCACTGCAGTACAACCTGACTTTGCTGCAGAGACCTTATGAACAATGGTCTTCAGCAGCTTCCTCTACTGAGGAAGAGGTACACACACAGAGCAAGCAGGACAGCTTTGACATCTTTGAAGATGAGGGTTTACCTACAAAAGGTGAGAGGACTTTATCTATATTCCTTTCATTTCTTTTCTTCATTGTATTGGCTGGGGAGGAGCTCGGTAGGAGACACAAAACTATGATTTCAGTCAGGAGATGGAATACATGTTGTACCTGAATTATATACAGTTGAGTCCATAATTTGTTATTTATTTATTCAAAAAATGCTGTGGTAGTGTACAGGGGTAAAACCACAAAATATATGGAATTTGCATATATGATTGCTAGTGAAACAGCATTACTATTGTTTATTGGTAGTGTGTGACTGCTGATAGAAGTGGGAGAATAAATTGTGAATTGTACAGGGTTTTACTCTCTGCTCAGATTCAGACACATGCTGCAAAACTGATCAGACTGCAAATGGTTAATGATCAAAAAAGTATATTGCTCAGAGCTTCTCAAGCCAAAGAAATAGGATATTCTTCAATGGACAAATCAGTCAGCTGATCTTAACCCAAGAGAATATACTTTCCATTTATTGAATACAAGTCCAAATGCAGTGAGATTCAGCAACTTAAGGTGGCTACATTAAAACCTAACATACCATTAAACCTTTAAAGTCACAGATACTCTATTTGGGAAATACTTTTATATTCATTGACACAGGATTCGTGCCATTTATGACATATTGTGTAGTATACCAGTAGATAAAATTAATCAGTTATATAACTATCACTAAATGTGATCTTTATGGTCTGATGAGCGTGACTGATACCAGTCCAGAAAAATGCTTCAGTCTTCTTTTTGTCCTCTCTACAGTGGTTTATGGCCTTTACAACGAGCCTTACTACAAATATGTATGGAACGGGAAGCTCCTGGAGCGAGTCAAGGACATAGTGCATCATGACTGGCTTATGTATATAATCCATGGATTTTGTGGCCAGTCCAGTATCCTTTGAGCATCAGCTGTTTTTATAGAATTATTTAGTGTTTCCTTTTTAATTGCCATGACACACTTGCTATGCTTTTTATGGAAACCATAAAGGACTATCCTCAAGGTTAGTACCTTTAGTGCAGCGGTCCCCAACCACCGGGCCATAGACCCGTACCGGTCCGTAAGTCATTTGGTACCGGGCCGTGACAGTTGAGGCTCGGGTGTGAAATTTATGGTTTTCAGGGTTTTTATTGTTAACTCTGTTTCCCTGGGTCTTTTTCTGTGTTGTAGTTGTGTGTCTTATTTTGAAAGGAATATTTTTTCGTTACCATAGTAACCAGAGAGCATTAAGGGGTAGAGAGGAGGATGTTACTCAATGTTGTTGGCACATTTCAAGAGGACGCTGCTAATAAAGTTGCACAATTACACCGTGAATTTGCGCTTATTATTGTATTTACAAAATACCACTGTTTTTGTCTTGGTCGTATCATTTTATTTTGTTGTATTTATCCGTGACACCTTAAAGGTCGGTCCGTGAAAATATTGTCTAACATTTAACTGGTCCGTGGTGCAAAAAAGGTTGGGGACTGCAGCTCTAGTGCATTCTTTTAAGTAATAAAGTTAGTGCCATGTTGAGACTTTGTTGGGATGCATCTGTCAGCACTGATCATTTTAACCAACCACATAGATGCAGCTGCATGCCAGGGAGTCTGTGTCTTTGATTTTCTTTTTTTCCCTTTTTGTCACAGCAAAAAGAACAGGGAACTGCTGTTATTTTTATTTATTTTTAACGGTAAAAGATTGCTTATTTGAAAAATTAAGCGAATAACTGATTACTCCATGTGTGAAAGTACACCCAACACTACAGAAGACTCTCACATTGTTATCCTTTGTCGATACTTCTCATCTCTCATTCGCAGCACCACTTGTTGAACTGTGCTCAGCCCCCACCAGATCACGTGGATTACACTGTGAGAGAGGCTGTGTGATTCATCACAGAACTGCACAAGCAATTATTTGGTTTTTAGGGATTTAACAAAGCAAATATCAGAGCGTATCAGGTATGCATACACGGGCACTTTCAGAAGTGCTCGGGCTGTTATCTGCAGGGAGAAACAACACTGTGCATATTAAACAGATGAGTTACACGTGCTTCTTCCTGGAGACGTGCCTGTGTTTTGTATGAATTATGAATACTTTTTTTTTTTTTGGTTTGTTTATGAGCTTCAGTCCTTTAGTATCATTTTCTTTGAAGTTTTGAGTACACACCAGCGAATTTTCTCTCCATTAATAAATTCTCCTGGATTTCTTTTTATTCATTTATTTTTTGTGGTATTGATGCAGGGGTAACTGCTGCAGAGGGACTTTGCACTTGATTACCTCTGATTTATGAGAGTAAAAGTCAGCCTCAGGTTCAGTTTTCAAATTTTAGTCATTCACCATTGTGTCTCGTTAAGCAATCTTTCCTTATTTTTGTTCAGCCAATATTAATAACATTAATGGATGTTCAATATACAAATACTTTCAAGCCAGATTTATCTTGTTTTTTTGTCTTTAGCTACATTCTGTGAGTCTTCTGCAGATAAACACAGAAGTGCAATAATTTAATATGCAATCAGGCCTGTTGCTGTTGTCTCCCTCTTTAGGCAGCCTGCTGCCGCTGTGGCAGTGTGTGGGTGTTTTGAGTTTATCAAATTCCTGGAAATTGTTTGGCATTCAGTCCTCTTTTCTGAGTGGATGAAAGGGCCACTGGGTGCAACAAGAGGAGACTCACCAGATAGGAAATATGCAAAACCTTTTAGCAGATGGGAAGACACAGAAATGCACTAAAAAAAGATGTGGAATGGTTCAATCACGAGCTATACGTAAGGTTTCTTATTGGTTTCTTAATATTGGTAGAGGTGGGATAAATCGGAAATAAATATATTTCCCAGGTTCATATTCTGACTACAAGTGAAACTGTCATCATTAAGAGCTAATGTCAAAGCATGACTGCTATGAATGAAATACAATTTTAAAAAAGATTTTTCTTTACGTTTTACTAATAATATGCATTTGTTTCCACAGGTCATTGTTAGGCTTTTAGGTCTATATTGGTATTATTATTATTTTTCCTTTACCAACCACCTACAGAACTTCTGATCTATGGCCGACCGGTTCACATCACCCTGATTGCCAGGCGCTCCAGCAAATTTGCTGGCACCCGTTTCCTCAAAAGGGGAGCCAACTGTGAGGTACAGAGGTTACCAGGGTAACTCGGAGGAACAGATAGTAGAGGGTGGCATCAGGGCCACAAAACAGATTGAGATGACTCAGGTTAATCACAGGGGGTTAATTGGACACACTTTCTCTTTTTGGAATGGGAGTGAGTGTCTTTGAGATGGGATGTTGTTCAGTTATATCCTTTTTTTCTGTAGGTAAAGAAGATGAAGAGCTTGCTTGTCCAAATATGTAACAAAATATGTAACAAAAAATCCCCCGACAATTTCTAGTATTTACTGTTCACATGACTGTAATATGAAGACTGAGAATGAGGAAGGTAATTGCAGACCGAATGTTAGAAGTCTAATATTAGAATGTTAGATGAAGAACATAGACATAGACTTTATTAATCCCACAGTGGGGAAATTCACATGATACAGCAGCACAAGAGTCAGTACAAAAAAGAAGTGAATTAGAGCTATATTATAAAAAAAATAGCAATAGAAATGAAAAATAATTACATTTTTTAAAAAGCCAAAAAAACTGTACACCAGTAATTTCTGTTACTGGTAAAATGGTTGTTACACAGTAAATAAACTCAAATCATTTTTTTCATATGTACATATACATACATAAAGTGCAGTGGGAGTGTTTATATAATATATACAGGTAAGTTGTATGTTCAGTTTTGAAATGTTTGCCATGTGAAAGGTGAAGAAACACTTTGTTATCTTATGATAAACTACAGTCCTGTGTAAAGCTTTGAGCCTCTGCTCATTGGTTCACAAGGCGATGGCATCGTAATTTTTACATTAATCTTGAGCAAAAGCTCTTCAAGCTTTCTGAAGTTCTTGCAAAGTTTTTCTGTCCATTCTTCAGTATAGCAGTGAATGTCTACAGCCATCTATAAAACACACGAGAGGTGGTTTTAGTGCTGCATTTTAGTCATCATGTCAAAATTGATGGAATTATGAACACAGAAAAGTGCTATGTTATTTGGATCCGTCATGCAGTACCATCTGGAAAGCATCTGATTGGCAACGGCTTCATTTTTCTAGCATGACAATGATCCCAAACACACTGCTAATGCAGTGAAAACATACCTGGGTAGAAAAACATCACGGACCTTAACATTACTGAAGTAATGTGAGATTATCCTTACAGAGCAAAAAACAGCGAACACCCAAAGAATAGCTCTGAATGTTCTTCAACAAGCCTGAAGAACCACTCCTGTAGACTACATAAAGAATTTAATTTATATAATTGTATTATAATAATTGTTTCATGTTCTCTAAAGACATGTTCTTGGGGTTCCCAATCATGCCGAAGTTTATAATTTCTTTTTTGCTTTTCTCATTTCTTGTTTTATTTTGTTTTTTTCAGGGGGATGTGGCTAATGAGGTAGAGACTGAACAGGTCGTCCATGACGCCTCAGTTATGTCTTTCACAGCAGGGAGTTACTCCTCATATGTCCAGGTGCGAGGCTCTGTCCCACTCTACTGGTCCCAGGACATTTCCACCATGATGCCAAAACCCCCTATTCGATGTAAGATTTCTTCTTTACACTTCAGCATCAGCAGCTTTTGTTGTAGGCTGAAATATGTAACATGTGGTGAACTGTATATGTATTATTTTTGTCTTTTGATACTTCAGAATAAGTCATTGAAGAAAAGCTACATTAAAATAAGAGAATATATGTAGAGTATACTGAGGCCATTCCTTTCAACTATTGGCAAAAGATTAAAAAAAAATAAGACTGTGAAGGCAGGATGGCCCCTTTTGGCTTCAGCTTTGTATCCATCCTATTTCATTATAAGCAGGATAAAAACACAAAGCCGTGGCCAGAGGGAGGTGATTAGGTACCGAGACTGACGGTGAGGACAGCTCTGTGTGTGGGGGTATACACACAGGAATAGACTGGTGTTTGCATGTGTACAATGCCTGTATTAGATTGTAATCTTTTTTTCTTTTGGTTTGCCCTTTAATTCATCCTCAGGTGACATTTACCTGTGAAAGATAGACACTGAGCATGTCCCTAAGATCCCTCCGTGTGTCATCTTCCCTCATCGTCCTGCTTCCACTTTGATCCTTCAAGACGGTCCTTATCTGACATTTCCTAAATGTTTCCCCAACCCTTCCACCATCAGTTTAACATTTGACCTGTTTATGTGTGTTAACAGTTTTCTCAGTGCATGGCATACTTTTTCCCTTCCATCATATTTTTGCCTCCACTGAGGAGAAGTAATATGCCATTTAATTAAGTAGTTGACGCAAACTAGTAGTTTAGTTTGTTGAGTCTTTAATCCTGTTCCCAATAGGTCTACTATTACTGGGGATTTCATTTTTAATAATTAAAAACAGTTTAAGATCAATTTTAAAATTAAAATCACTTCTAAATTAAAATCATTATTTGTTCCAGCTGGACTTTATTTTTGTACATTTCACATCTTTGTGCTTCCTGAGCCTGCTTGATTTTGAGTTAGGTGAAATTAAACAGCTGTCCTGCTCACATTAGCCCTGGACATTAGCCCATTAGACTGGAGAGAAAGACATCTTCACTGGTGCATAAATGTTTATAGAAAAATTATTTTTAAATAAATTATTGGTGTGCCAGTATAGCTTGCTTTCATTGATGGTACAACAAATGAAACTCAAAAATCAGTTTTATTTGTTTCTATTTAATAATATAGGTTATTATTATTGTGGAACCTTTCATATTAAATAACTGTCCGTCTCCAGGTCACTTATGTTGGTCAAAACAAATATGTTCTCTGTGGTAGGCTGATACACACATTTATTGATTGGACCATAATCTAAATTTTACCTAGGGCATCAAATTGACTTGGCTCTAATCAAAAACAGAACAAATCTTGGAATACTTGAAGTGGTCTGAAGAGCTTAAAATGCACTTTTGGGTATTGGATCAATCTCCTTAATAAATAAATGACCAGCATGTGACATTTTTGTCACATATGTTTAGTTGGGTTCTCTTTACTTACTTTTAGGACCTATATGGAAATCAGTTGATATTTTTTCTGTTTTTCTGCTGAAATTTTAAAGGGATCACAAATATCCAAGCCCATTGTCGTAGCTGAATCTAGGTCAACAATGTAGCTAAGAGATATACTGGACTCAGTGCATGTAGAGTAGAGAGCGTCTATATTACACAATGCATCGCTCCTTGCCCCATCTCTGATATGTCAAGACTCATTATTGCATAATTGAATCCTTTAGGAGATGACCTTAGTTGACCGCTGAAGGAAAGTCACCAATGTCATTATCCAAACTCCCCTCCCAAGATGCACAATCGCTTTACATAAACTATCATCCTTTGAGGTGTGAGCAGTGGAAAACACGACGATTAAATGGTTTTGGGGAGAAGCTGAAAAAGGTGACATTTAATTTATCAGTTCTGACACACAAGCAGCTCTGTGGGATGAACTGCAGCACGATCTGACCTATTTTCTTAAGTCTCCTTTCTGGCAGCCGCACTAGTCCAATTTGGCAACATGTGTGCAGGTGTGGGGTTGAGCATTAGTGGCAAGTAGAAGCTGTAAATGTGCTTTTTAAAAGGAACATTTAATAGAAAATTTAAAATGCAAAGGTTCAGTGCGGTGTTAAAGGTCGTCTGTTAAAATAGTCACGTGGAAAAGTTTTAAACTCAAAAAGAAAAGTATAGACACAAAAAATGTTAAGAATACTTACTTGATTAAGAATAATCTAATCAAGTACTTTTACATTTTAATCAAAAAAATAATTATGTGCTTTATTGTTTTCTGTTTTTTAATTGTAAACCAGTTAATTTGGAAATTAATGGATAACAACAATATTTAAATTTTGACATGAAAAGTATAATTTCAATTAAAGAGCTTGCACACAAAGGTGTATTAACGGTTACAAAAACATTAAAGATGATTTTGGTAATTACCAGTACTGTTAATTTATGGTTGTGACATAAAACAAACATTGGGTGCTGATCTAATACATTTCTTAAGCCCTTTATGTAGCAGAAATATTTTTAAAAACACATGCAGAATTGGGCTTGGTCTAAATTGTTTGTATCCCTTCTTGTAAATCCTGGATTTACTCCATGATGTTATGCCAGGGTTCCGTAGAGGTATTGCTCTCTATATCAGGAATACTTCTTAGTAAAATTATTTTAGAGTTATCATCAGATCTAGGGCTGTTCGGAATAACGATATATATCGGATGACGATATAAAAACGTCTGTCGTTTCATTTTACGCTATTGTTTGCTTCATGGTGTCGCAAAATAAACCGTTTACGGTAATATTTTTTCATCGTTTTGATGGTCACTGTAGTGGCTATATTAATTTCTTAAAGTTCTCTCTTTCTCTTATATTTAATATAACCACACTACAGACGGACAAGCGCCTGTTTTTATGCGTTGTCGTTAGCAACAACACGGTAATACCATTGCGTGTCCGCTTGTTTATGTTCCACATGGAGCTTTCACAATAAAGCTCAAGATCCTGTTGAGACTTTTCAAAATAAACTGAATCACGTGAAAGAGCAGATTATTTACGGATGAGAAGTAAAAAAGAGCCGTCAGGTGCTAAGAAATAAACCTTAGACTCAAAAGTTAGAACAGGCTTTTCCCCGCAGCACGCTATGTAATAAATACTCACAAAGAAAACGGCGGGCGTTACAACTTATGTCTAAAAATGTATAGTTTCATGCATCTGTTAAAACACTGGACTCCAGCTACATGACGCGCAGCTGGAAACACTTCCCGCAAGTCGAGCTGCCCGAGATTCACAAAATTTACAGAAAATGTTACATTTTTGTGATTTATATTGTTATCGGACGATAGAATTCTTATATCGGGATATGAGATTTTGGTCATATCATACAGCCCTAATCAGATCTCTATTATCAGATCTCTTTGTTATGTCATGCCGTGACAAATGCTCAGTCATGCAGGCACAACACAGCGGATGGCTCTATCATAGTGATGTGTGATGAATAAGAATTTAAGCATTTAATCAAGTGACTCAGATAACTTCTTTTTCATAGCAGCTAGACCAAGTGTTCCACTGCAGTGATCTTTGGTGGTGGTGGTGATGTAGGTCTCTCAGTGTTGTTGCTACTTTTACCTCAGCTGTGACAATATGCAATATTATTTTGAAAAATAATTTATATTGAGGTCAATAAAGTTGTGTTATATTCTTGTGGGGACCCTTAAATATTTAACCATTAAAATATTTTTTCTGTCTAATTTTGCAGTGGACCAAGCTGACCCATACGCCTATGTAGCTGGCCTCCATTTTGACCAGATGCTACAGCGGTTTGGCTCACCCATCATCATCCTCAACTTGGTCAAGGTAGGGAGGTGCTGAAATAAGTATTCCAAAATGTGTTTAATGACACAAAAATACAGTCATTAAGTAATAAAATCATTTACAAGCTATTTACTATTTACATAAATTCTTGTGATATAAATAAAATCACATCTCCATACAGTTATGAAAGACTTTAAACTTCTTAGTTATTGAATTAATAGCAGATTTGAATGTACCCATGAATCCATTCTAAGGCTAGAGAGTTCACGGTTAAATTTTTCCATTTCTACAGTTAATTAGCACTTTGCACCTTCTTTAGGGCACATCTGCAGCACAATGCTTTCAGAGAAGCAATGCAATAAAGGGAAATACGTAAATACACAGCTCATGTTGTCTTCTGCTAATTTATCTACATTTTATTTTCTGTATATCAAATTTCAGTTTAATAAAGTCAGTAAAATCTGTTTTATTTACATAGGCCCAATTCACAAAAACAGTCACCTCAAGGCACGTTATATTGTACGGTAAACAGCTTAAAATAATACAGAGAAAACCTTAACATTCCCTCCCCATGAGCAAGCACCTGGCGACAGTGGGAAGGAAAAATCCTTTTAAACAGGAAGAAACCAAGTAGAACCAGGAAGAGGGCAGCCGTGACTGGTTTGGGGTGAGGCGAGGAAGACAGGACAAAGACACAGTGTGGAAGTAGAGCCAGAAAATAATGATAAATGCAGAGTGGTGTATAAAGACATAGATGGCGAAAAAGAGGTGAGTGAAGAAGAAACACTCAGTGATTCATGGAAACCCCCCCCCCCCCCCCCCCCCCCCCCAGCAGGCTAGGCCTATATTAGCATAAGGATTCAGGGACACCTGATCCAGCCTTAACTATATGCTTTATCAAATAGGAAAGTTTTAAGCCTAATCTTCTAATCTTAAAAGTAGAGATGGTGTCTGTCTCCTGAATCCAAACTGGGAGCTCTTTCCACAGAAGAGGGGCCTGTAAGGTGAAGTCTCTGCCTCCCATTCTACTTTTAAATATTCTAGGAACCACAATAAGCCCACAGTCTGACAGCAAAGTGCTCTATTGTGGTGATATGGTACTAGGAGGCCTTTAAGATCAAATGCGACCTGGTTATTGAAGACCTCGTAAGTGAGGAGAAGGATTTTAAATTTGATTAGCCAATGAAGAGAAGCTAACGTGGGAGAAATGTGGCCTCTCTTTCTAGTTCCTGCCAATACTCTCGGTACAGCACTTTTATTAAAACTGAAAGAGACAAAAATGGCTAAGGATTATATATGCATCAGGCATATCTTTAGATCAAATATAACTTTCTTGTGTGATCACTCGAGAGGTAGCTATTTAAAATTATAGTGCAGGGCACGACTGTAATTTGTCAAGCATTCTGTTGATATTGGTGCGTTAGGTGTTGCTGTGGAGCCGTTTAGTCACAGGCGACTTTCTGAGCGCTTGCTGATTACAAGCAGTTGAAAAGCTGCCTTGAATATTGATCTGCTTCTGCATTGTACAACAACACGCACAAGCACATTTGATAAGACACACCTAGCTTTCACCACATTATGCCTTCCATATTGTTCTGCTGAAAAATTATCGTAATTCATTTAAACTGCTGTCAGTTTAAAAAAAAAAAAAAAGCAAGATTATTATAAAATGCTTTATCTTGCTTCATGCTGCAGATGTATCCTTGTGTGCATCACAGTTACTTTATGTTGGGCACATGGCCATATACTCCGTAGATTGGGTCACCAGCTCACGTTGTCACTCACAAGGGGAACTGTGAGATGAGGAACGAATCACAGAGCTCAGAGGTGTGCACAAGCCACAGCCATGTGAAATTTGCAGACTGTGGGGAGCAAAGCAGGGGACCCCCTGCTAACACAATACCCCCCTCCAGATTATCCCAGAGAGACAGAAAGAGGAAGGAAATGGCATTTAACCATAAAACCCACTGCCATCTATCCCTTAATGGAGGTGGCATGGGCCATGCTGGCCCTTCAAACTCTTTTATATGTGCATCATTTTGGCAAGGGCTAATGCATGCATCCCAGCATGTAAGAAAGGAGGCGTAAAGGCACACATGGTAAAGCATGTGAATGACTTGTTTAGGATACCTTGTACTCTGTACCCTTAGATATATAATTTGGATTGTAACCTTACAGAAAAACATGAAACCCATTGAACCATTCATCATCAACTTTATTTATAAAGCACTTTAAAAACAACCACAGCTGACACAAAGTGCTGTACATTTGAACTGTAAAATAAAATTACATAAGATATAAGTAAAAACCAAATAAAATAAGAGTGAAATCATTAAATAACTACTTCAATTAAAAGAGAAACTAAGTCTCGCTGAGGTTAAAAGCCAAGGAATAAAAGTGGGTTTTAAGACGTGATTTAAAAGTGGACAGTGAAGGGGCCTCTCTAACGTGCATGGGCAAATTATTCCATAATTTTGGAGCCACAATAGAGAAGGCCCTGTCCCCTCTGAGCTTCCTCCTGGATCTCGGTACCTCCAGGAGCAGCTGGTCAGCTGACCTGAGAGACCGACAGGGTGTGTGGGGATGAAGAAGCTCAGAGAGGTAAGGCGGGGCAAGACTATGAAGGCATTTAAAAACAAACATAAGAAGTTTAAAATTAACTCTAAAAGACACAGGCAGCCAGTGCAGAGAGGCGAGCACGGGGGTTATATGCTCTCTTTTTCGAGTTCCTGTTAGGAGTCGTGCAGCCGCATTTTGAACCAGCTGCAGACGTGAGAGCAATGACTGACTGACCCCCACATAAAGTGAGTTACAGTAGTCCAGGCGGGAAGAAATAAAAGCATGGATCACTGTTTCAAGATGCTGCCTCGAAAGAAAAGATTTTACTCTTGCCAGTCGCCTTAAATGATAAAAACTGGACTTCACCACTGCTCTGATTTGGTTGTCCAATTTAAAATCACTGTCCAACTTAAAACCAAGGTCAGTAACAACAGGTTTAAAATAGACTTCCAGGGATCCTAAAACAACAGAGGAGGACTCACAGGGACCACTGGGTCCAAACACCAACACTTCTGTTTTCTTTTCATTAAAATTTAAAAAGTTTAGAGCCAACCAAGCTTTAATTTCATCTAGACATGTCAAGAGAGGTTTTATGGAGATGCCATCCTTGTGTTTTAGTGGCAAATAAATTTGGCAGTCATCGGCATAACAATGAAATGAGATCCCATGCCTTCTAAGGATAGAACCCAGAGGCAATAGATACAGTGAAAAGAGCAGTGGCCCTAAAATTGAGCCCTGTGGGACGCCGCATGACAGAGGAGCAGAAGACGATTCGTAACCGAGAAGGCTGACAGAGAAAGTTCTATCTGACAAATAAGACCTAAACCAATTAAGTGCAGTTCCACCAATACCCACTACATCATGTAATCGAGAAATTAGAATATTGTGGTCTACGGTGTCAAAGGCAGCAGTTAGGTCAAGCAAGACAAGAACAACATGGTTACCAGAATCACATGCCAGAAGGATGTCATTAAAAACCCTTAATAATGCAGATTCTGTGCTGTGAAGGGTTTTAAAACCTGATTGAAAAACCTCAAAGATGCCATTATCATCTATAAAATCTTTCAGTTGACTAAAAACAATTTTCTCTAAAACCTTGGAGACTAAAGGCAGCTTGGAAATAGGCCTATAGTTCGCTAAAACTGTGTGATCAAGGCCAGGTTTCTTAAGCAGTGGCTGCACTACTGCATGTTTGAAATTTGCAGGAACCATACCAGAAGACAGACTGCTGTTAATAATTTCAAGGACATACTGTCGTATACTAGGAAAAATTTCTTTAAAGAATTGTGGAGGGACAGGATCCCGTGGGGAACCTGTGGGCTTAATACGGCGAACCACATCCTCTAAAGTGGAGAGCGTCACAAGCTCAAACTGAGTGAAAACAGCAGCGCAAGGGACAGAGACAGAGACAGAGGGGTCAGATTCAGGAGCTGTGATAAGAGCCCTGGTGGTGACAACCTTTTCAATAAAAAAGTTCAGAAAATCATTGCAAATCTCAGGAGAAACTTCCAGACAGACATTCAATGGCGTATTAAGAACAGTGTCAATGGTCCTAAATAACACACGTGGGTTATGACAGTTGGAAGAAATAATATTTGCAAAATATTCCCTTTTTGCCTCTTTAACAGTGTTCTGGTAGCGATGCCAGCAGTCTTTGAGAATTTGAAATGATACATAAAATATACACCCATATTATTACAGTGTTCATTAACGTCACTAATACGTCACTGAAAAGCCCACTCCCATACGTCAGTGTGCATGCGTGACTGTTTTATGTTATCATTCGTGATCTGCGACTGCACTTTTGCACCTCAACATTATTGTGGCCTTTTATTAAAGCTTGTATATACCTGTGAACAATACAAGTCTGCTGTCCTGAGTGTTTATTCACGTGTACTGTACTTGTAGTATCTCATCTGTGCTCAGAAAGTGTGACCAAGCGTGTATACGTGTCTGCCTGTATGACGCGCTCTGCTGAATGGTCGAGGAAATGTGCTGGTAATTTGACTGGTTGCTGTGGTGCCACTGCTGGATGTTTGAATGGCGATGTGAGCTGCTAAATGATGCGTCCAAGCTGATTATCACCCTGGGTGATCAGTCATAAAGCTACAGTGGAGTTCATGTGGAAATAGCTTAATGGATAGTGTGACTGCAGATCACACAGAAGGATTATGAGTTCATGCATTTTAGTTGACAAAGAATAATTTCTTTGATTTTTTTTTTTTTCAGATTTTCTTTTCATTTACCGATTACGACAAAATTAGAGGCAAGATTTATAATCACTGTCATATTGTTGCCCCATGTTTGCTTGCCAAAGGTACTTTTAAATTTTACACCATCAAATTTGCTGTATTTTGTTCTTGAAGGTAATTAACTGATGTGACACATACAGTTGCATCCACTGGCCATTTTATTAGGCACATGTATTCATTCAGTCATATGGCAGCAATGATTTAGGCATGTAGTCAAGATGGTCCACTGAAGTTCAAGAAGGGGGAAGAAGGTGGTTCAGTTGATTTTGCAGTTTGATGTTGTTGCCCATCATTTTTTTTCTTAGTGAGCTTGGAAACCAATCTGGTTGGTTGCTAGATGTTGACCAACAGTTCTTAAGGCCACAAAGTTCTGTAAGTTTGTGCAGGCATCACTGAAGTAAAAGGCAGGGGAAAGATGTTTTTAAATATTACTTTGGACAAAATTTCTAAATGTTTTACTGTTTTTTTTTTTTTTGCCCCTCAGCCATAAAAGGCTCATGGGGTATCATCACCCTGCCAGGCAGGTGAGAGGTCAGGCGACGTGGACACCCAAGTTGGTTAATGGGATCATTGGTGAACAAAGCAATGTAGGAGTTTCAAATTGATACCAATTAGTGCCATAGGTATATAATAATAATAATGGATTGGATTTATATAGCGCTTTTCTAGGCACCCAAAGCGCTTTACTACCACTATTCATTCACACACACATTCATACACTAGTGGAGGCAGCTACAGTTGTAGCCACAGCTGCCCTGGGGCAGACTGACAGAGGCGAGGCTGCCATATCGCACCATCGGCCAGTAGGCGGTAGGGTAAAGTGTCTTGCCCAAAGACACAACAACCAGGACAGAGAGCTTGGGGATCGAACCGGTGACCTTCCGGTTACAGATACGCTTCCCAACCCCCTGAGCCACGGTCGCCCCAAATCCCCATATCCTGTATTTATCAAAGTACCCGTGTGCGTGTGTGGACCGCTCGTTTTAATATTTTACACACAAAACATAAGCCCTTTTTTTCTGGTTATTTCTTTTCCTTGCGAAAGTCGTGTTTTTATTTTTGTTTAATTAAAATGTTTTTTCACATTTAATTTTCATTTTTAGGTTAATTTTAGTAGGCTGGGATGTCCTTGGCCTGCATCATGTGGTTTCTATTACATATATTCTACTCTGCTCGATGCCTGTAAATTGCATCTTGCAGCTTTGTGTTCTCTGAGGTCACTGTGTAAAAGACATGAATGGATGTTGATTAATACTTCAAAGGAAAACACAGAATCTGTTACACGTCTGACTACATCCCTAATGGAAACCTTTCAAAGAACTCAGATACTATTGTGACTGTACATCAAGCCCACCTTAATGTAATACTTAAGTTGACGTTTGATAGAATCACACATAGATGTGTACATCTCTTTGTTGTGCTATAGAAGCGTGAAAAAAGGAAACACGAGAAGATTCTGAGTGAGGAGCTGTTCCGTGCTGTCGTCAACTTGAATCAGTTCCTCCCTCCCTCCCATTGCATAGACTATATCGCTTGGGACATGGCCCGATACACCAAGAGGTATTGACAAATACTAGTGCACAGAATATCTTTAAGGTGCAGGTTTATTGTGTTTTTACCATCAAAATAAGAAGCTCACTTTGAAAGAGGGGAAAAATATCATGGTGTGACCTAAGCACATTACCATCCTGTGATTATTACATCCACATTACATAAAGAGAAAATTGAACCCCCATCCTGTGATTTAGTAGCTTGTAGAACCAATATTTAGCAGCAATAACTTGAAGTAAACATTTTCTATGTGACTTTATAATTCTCTTAGAACTGCTTGAAATTCCTCTCACATTGTTGTAGAGGATTTTTGGGAAGGTCTGGACAGACGTGTTAAAGAGAGCTCGAAGCAGCTATCTGGGATACTCTGAAACTTCTCTGGATTAAAATACTGACATTATTCATTTCCAGACCTTCTCATTGTTTCTGATACGCTCATATGAGATCTTGACATTTTAACCTGAGCCCTTTTGGGAGCAAAGGATAGAGATGTTAAAGTCTAGGGACTTGGATATGAAATTTGATGAATGAGCTTCTACAGGCACATCCATTTTTTAAAATGATTTATTTTTCAGCGAGTTAAAATGACATTTCCAATCTTTCTCTTTCTGTCCCAGCAAGTTGTGCAATGTTCTCGACCGTCTGAGTATGATAGCAGAGAACGTGGTCAAGCGAACGGGTTTCTTCATTAATCGCTCTGACTTCTACTGTCACACTCTCAGACCAGATGAAAGGTGAGACTTTTTCTTTTTTTTAAATCCTATTCGATTGCTTCTTTTTCTCCCCCTTTAAAGCAGAGAAGGCCTAAACACACCCTGCTGGACAAGAATTAAAACTTTCAGTCAGCCCCATGTGTAAAACAAACACATCTGTTACCGTTTCAGTTTTATTTGAAGCAAACTAATAAGTAAAATGGAAGCTGCTTAATGAATCTGAATATGAGCGGGTTACAGGTTACGCATCACGTGACACAAAGCTATAAGAAAATGAAACCACAATAGTGTCTTTTTTTTAGATTTATATATCGGATGTTTTCCACAAATTTTGTAAATTTAAGGTTTTGTAATTTTCCATATTCATGATCACACTTATCGACACTTGCTTGATTTTGAAACTTTCCACATATGAATTCTTAATGGAAATTATGCCTGATGGCAGTTGTATTACATTGAAATTTCTGCTAATGAGCTGAGTAGATTGCCATCCATGTACATAGTGCCTGGCTCTTCTACTGTCTGGATGATTTAATCGCTTTTACTCAGCATTACCATTCTGTTACATAACACAACGACCATGCCAGAGCACATATTTATTACCCTTTCTTTTGCATTACGTAAGCTATCACACTTTCTTTGCTTTAAGGACTCATACGCTCAGCCACATGCTCCCAACTATACACATGCACGCACGCACATACACTGGTAGGTGATTTGTTTGTTTGTGCAATCAGGTATGACACCTGTAGCATTCATCACATGCAGGAATTGGGTCATGGATAATGAAGATATTTACAAAGTCTTGATAACGCTGCCTTGTTCTGATCATTTACACATTTGTCTGAAGTTTCCATCTCGCTGCATTCAGACTTTGTACTTTGATGCATACTTTAGCTACAGCTGCTGATTGATTTTAAAGTGGGTCACGGAGTTTATTCAGAGATGATAAAATGTCCACAGCTCACAAGGAGAAATTCAGAATTACTGGGGTTTTTGCATTGATTCATTTCTGCTTGCTTTTGTACAATTTAGTCTGCCTTTCGTCAAAGGGTGATTTTCTTTATTTGCTGTTTTTCCCTTTTAAAAAGAAAGTGTTGAATGAGAGTGGTAGAGAATTTAAATGGAATAAGTAAAATACAGTTACTTTGTTAAAATAAAGGGATTACACGGCAGTCTTTTCCTGTTTCATATGTTAGGCTGTCCCCGCTGTATTTTTGGTAATTCCACGCAAACCCAAACAAAACGCATTAAGAGGCTCTAATGCCTGTGTCTCAATCTCGCGGCCCATGTCACCTCTACTTGCAGCCCACATAATGACGTGACAAAATATGTTTTTTTAATTATTGTTCAAAAAATTATTTAATATGAAGGCAATAGGCAGAGTGCTGCAGGCATAGCCCTAAAGAATGTAGCCTCATGGGCAGTGTAGCCCAGTTGTATGTAAGCTATTAAGACTCGACTGTACACTGTGTTCGTGTTTTCCTCCAAAACAATACGTTCTGTTGGAGCAGCCTTTCAACGCCTCTCTCTGTCTCTCGTTAGCAGAGTTGACCCAGACAACAAAGTAAAGCTAGTTTTCAGCTATGAGCCCGACACAGAACCCACGGTATTAGCCAGAGGTCCCTTTACTACGGTTCGGAGCCGCGGACCTGCTTTATATACCCGCCAAATAGTTTTCGCTGCAAAAAGTGCAGCCTTACCTAATGTCCACCCTACTGTTACTCATTTTATATTAAGATTTAAAAATCTAGTTGGTACTGGTATGGCGAGTAGCCTTCAGTAATAGTAATAAATCACACAGCAATAGTACATTCATGTAGTTGTAAAAAGCTTGATGATATATTAAGTAATCCATTGTATTCAGAATACAAAACGTATGAGAGTATGATTTACTCTCATACATTACATTTTGGGGCTTGTATTCTGTAATCTGTAGTGGAATACATTTTAAAAGTAACCTTCCCAACACTGATGGTGGGAGATTTGCATCATGGATATGCAGAAGACCGATCTGCAGCAATCGTGTGACGCTATCGTGTCAATATTGACCAAAATCTTTGAGGAATGTTTCCATGACCCTGTTGAATCTATGAAACCATGAAGAATTAAGGCAGTTCTGAAAACAAAAGAGGGTCTATAAACTGGTACTAGCAAGGTCTACACAGTGAAGTGTAAAGCAACGGCCAGCTACTGGATGGTTCAGCTTGGCCCCAAGTAACACAATATCTACCTACTAACAAGTTCACTAATCAGTAAATTGGTGTCCTGTTTATTAACATTCATGTAACAAAAAAAAAACTATTAGCAACTAGCACTCTAGTTGTTTGCCTCTTTCTGACTTCACGTTAACAAAATAACCAAGAATTAATCTCTTTTTTTCTAAATTTTAAACATACTGTAACTTTTTTTTTCCTAGGGGTCAGTATAACTTTGCTTGGTTTTGCACAGAAAGTACTACAGCAGTGTAAATGTGAACAACATGACTTCCACTTTTCATCTCTGGGTATTAGAATTTGTCTGCTGAACATTTTCTTCTGTACTTGCACTCCCGATGGGGGTTCATTGTGTCAGGGTGCCTTTGCTGTGTCTGCACCCATTCCATTATGTTCATCCTCGTAATGGTGGCAGTCACTGTGATGACAGTTATCATCGCAGTTTCATCATACTGAAGCCGGAATAAATTAGAAAATGTTCTTGCAGAAGAATAGTATTGTGATGTACGTGTTCGATTTGTTTCCGTTTGTTTATTGACTTCAGTAAATTAAGTAACATTTTTACAGGTGGGGAGATGTAGGTGGGCAAATAACATCCACTGGGCGACTGCAGGTAGGTCTTTTGCAGCTTTTTGCACACAATTGTAAAAATGTATGAGTTTTTAAAAAAAGGCTTGCCTGTTTGTCATCATCATAACGATTAGTTAATAGGCTGTAGTTTAATAAAGTCAGCTGTTTTGCTCTTGTTGCTTGATGTGTAGACTGGTGTGTTGCGGACCAACTGTGTGGATTGTCTCGACCGGACCAATACTGCCCAGTTCATGGTGGGCAAGTGCGCTCTGGCTTATCAGCTTTACGCGCTGGGAATGATTGACAAGCCCAAGCTCCAGTTTGATACTGACTGCGTGAGGTAAAGTTCATATAATTGCCTGAAAATCTAATCCATGCTAAACTTTATCTTTTTCATTTATTTGGAATCCTTTTGGCAGACGCAAATATGGCAGTTATCCTAACCTTTTATCCCAAAGTTTGCTGCTCTAAATTAAGTATTCACAAACATTAGTCAGTAGTGTGTCTCTGTCTACTTTTACTTGAAACTGCCACTTAAAGCTCAGTTTTTTCCATCTGAACACAGCATGAGCTACAGTCAGTGCATCAAGGAGAACAAGAATCTGTCACATGCTTGAACTGAAGCGTTCTTACAAGCAATGTGAAAGCTGTTAGAACAGCACATTAACACCACTTAATATGACTCATAGCTCTCTAGTAGTTATTCACTGTTGCACACATACAAAGAAACAAGCACAAAATACAGACCCAATCATTTGAGGTATTTTTAATTACTTTTTTTTTTTTTACACCTTTTTTTTCCCAAAAAATAATCCTCCAAAAGTCCAGATTAGCAACATAATAAATGAATCACAGTTTTATTTGCCCTTGCGAATTGATGACATTTTTTTCTTTTGTGCTGTTCAGGTTGTTTGAGGAGTTGTATGAAGACCATGGAGACACTCTGTCACTGCAGTACGGGGGCTCTCAGCTCGTGCACAGGGTCAAGACTTACCGCAAGATTGCACCCTGGACACAGCACTCCAAAGATATCATGCAAACGCTGTCACGGTACTACAGCAATGCTTTCTCAGGTGTGTTCTACGCTAGTTCCTTCTATCCTCAACTGTGCTCCGTATTAAACAGAATCTACTCTTAGTTATGTTCCAGGTTTCCATAGAAATGGGCTCAGCCTGTGCATGCATGTGTAGTTTACACTCATGCAGTGAATACAGGCAGTGTGAAGTATGAAGAAAACGACACTCTATAATTACATATAAGCAAACATTTCTGCCTTTACTTGAACAGAACATGGGACAAATGTGAATCGGCTCACAAAACTTTCTGTGAGAAAGTTTGGTCACAAGTGAAAATCACTCAAGATAGTTGACAATCTTCCCAGCAACAGACAACTTAACAAATTCACCCTTAAGGCAGACTGTGCAATACTCAGAGAAACTGCACCAAGTCAAAGAATTGGGGACTGTAAAGCCATATGTTAGCATGTTAAATATCAAAGTTCATGACATCTCAATTCAAAAAAAAAATGAACAGGCATGGCTTGTTTGAAAGGGTTGTCGGGGAAAAGTATTTTTTCTCTAAAAAACAAAAATGGCTTATGTTTGCAAAGTTGCATCTGCACCAATCACAAGACTTTTGGAACAATGTGTTTTGGACAGACGAGACCATAATGCACAGAGCCATGTTTGGCAAAATCCAAACACCTCATATCAACTGTCAGCACAATGGTGGATGCGAGAAGATTTGGGTTTGTTTTGCAGCAGCAGGACTGAGGCGCCTTACAGTCATTGAGCCAAATATGAACTCTTTTGCATACTAAGCTATTCTAGAGTCATATATGAGGACATCTGTCTGACAGCTAAAGCTTGGCTAAAATTGGGACATGCAACAGGATAATGATCAGCTTCAAATATACAATTCAGTAGCTAAAAGACTGCAGCAACAAGGTGTCAGTCCAGAACATCAGCGCTGCTGAAATGCTGGGACAAGACCTTGCGAGACCTGCACACAAATAAATGCCTGCAAAGCTCAATGAACTGTGGGAACATGGTAAAGAGAGGTGGTTCAAAATTCCTCAGGAAAAAAAAGGCAGTTACTTCACATTTACCTCTGCTAAACCCCTTTTTTCTGCGCATGACTGGGGATGAGATTTCTAATATTGTTAATTGCAGATATTTTTTTTGATTGCAGCCAATTTGTAGACATGACATAATTACCCATCAGTTACTGATAAAAGTGGCTTTGCAATGTCCGCAATTTCGATTTTTAATCATTTTAAATGACACCCTAGTGCGTGGTTACAATCAGTGTATCTAGAAATCTTAATGGGTTTACAAAGGTGTTTTCACAGTACATCAGTGAGTGTTCCAGGAGTGAAGAAGAAGACTGTGTACTGTGTCTTAAACCTTGATTAACAGAACTGCACTACTTGACCTACAACATCGACCTTGTCTGTGGTGCTTTGCTCTTGATTTAGTTTTGAGAAATTCAATCTTCAAAATTCAAAAGCCCATATAATCCAGCAGCACAGACAGCCAGAGACCATCACACTCGAACGGGATTCATGAACTGCAAATTGAACAATCCCATGACCTGAATCAGGTAATATGATTAACTACTTGTTGCCACTTAAGAAGACTATATAAGTACAAATTAGCCTAAATGCTTTGTTGTCTGAGCACTGGCTGGTTTGTTCTGTCAACTTGCCCCTTTACAAGGGCACAACCATTTTCACAGATTTTCCCGTGGTCATGTTTTCCATGCCCCTTTTAGACTAGTTTCTGCAAAATTGGAAAAGGGTAATTCCAGCCTCGTGTTGCTCAGTAATTTCTTTTTCTTTTTTTTTTTTGCCTGTCCCATTTGGTTCTTTAGCCGTCAGAATTGTTGTCTGAAGACCAACAAGGATACCCAATGGATTTATTTTGCCAAATCATTAGATCATTATGGCATTGCCGTATTGGTCCATTTGATCGACCTTTGTTTTTATTTTTTATTTTATTTTATTTTCAGTTGTTACAGATGGGACAGACATGAGTGAGGGATAGGAAAGGGAGAAAGAAAGAGGAAGGAAAAGAAAAACAGAAGGGGAGAGGGACAGTGAGAAAGGGGGAAAAAAATCTCCTGGATCACCTGTTGAGAGAGAAAGAATAGAAAACAAGCAAAAAAAACCAAAAACAAAGCAACATACTAAACACAACACCATCACATTAATCTAGCTAAGTGTAAACAGCAGTAAATACTAAATATTGAATGTTGTTGTGCAGCACGCAGGACAGACAGCGCATAATGTGCTTTGAAGTAGCAGCCAAGAAAGGTGTAATTTAAGTCTACGAACAGTGAACACCCGTGTGCACACCTGTGTGGATCAGCGCGCTTGTATTCAAATGGTTTCCCCATGTAATGGTTTGCAAGAGGATGTAGAGAGCCATAGCCCTGTCCCCCAGGGCATGAAGCAGGCATGGAGGAGATCCAGGCCCCAGACATCCAGAGGCCCCAGAGTGCGAGAACCCAAGGAGGACCACCGGAGGGGCATCCGTGCCACCCTCATGGGAAGGGCTGAGGATCCCCAGACGAGGGGCCACCCAGTAGCCACCGAGCAGAAGCTAGAGGGGGCTGCACCGGCGTGCCCGCCAGCTCTGCCGGCAGCCAGCTGTGCCAGAGTGAACCAAGCCGCAGGCCCGGAGGCCGGAGGGCCCCCATGGCCCCCCGCGCCCCGGAAGAGGCCGGACCGAGCAACAGGCGCCAGGTCCCGCCAAGTAGCCACCAGGAGTGAGCTGGTACATACCTGAGCGCCCAGCCCCGTTGCTCAGTAATTTCTAAAAAAGAACACCCGGTAAATGTTAAAGCCATAATCCTTCCATAATAAGTTCTCCTATTAATGGCACTCATATGTGCATATGTATGTTGTATATATTTTTATTATGTATATGGGGAATTAAAATAAATACAGTAGAATAAAATTATAAAATACTACTTCATATGAGGTAAATGACATATAATTTTATATCATAGTCAAGCACTGTAACAGCTTCCCCTTGAATCACAGATCAATTTTATACACAGAACCGTGTAGTGTAAGCTTCCTTATCCTGTGCAGCCTTTTAATTGGTAGATGCAGTGTGACCTCATATGCTTATTAAGACAATTAACAGACATGATGTCAAATTATATTCCTCCTTCCTTTCATTTATAATGGATGCACGTGTATATTATGTTCAAAGATCACCAGTAACTCGTATCATGTGATACACAAGATAAATCTCAGAGAAAAAAACGTAATTGGAGAACAGTCTTGGTGGTGGGCTGTAATAAAACCCAGTTTAGTTTCTAATTACCTAACGTGACTGTTGGGGCAGCATGCACGTGGCTTCATGCTGTAGTTAGGGAGGGTGAATTAAATAGCACTAAACCAGACAAATGTGTAAAGCACGTGCCACATGCTGAGCACACAAACGCTCACAGAGATTATCTAAGCACACACTCGTAGCCAAAATGCTGTAGTGCAGTTGTTACAAGAGTTTTTACTGCTATGATGTATGTACAAGTCAGCGTTACTTAGATGTTAATTAATTTTATCTTAAATCTTTTCAATGCTGCTCACAGTGAAGAGCTGGTGTAGTTTGCCATCATGGTAAAGGAGGCTTAATTTTCTTCACATTCACTTTTGAACTGTAATCCCCTGCATTAGGAACCACAGTAATTTATAAACTAACATTTTTTTCTTGTTCTTTTGTTTTTGTTTTTTTAAACAAGGCACTGTTGACTTAAAACACAAAACTCGAAAGTTTAAATATATAAAATGGTACATGATTAAAAAGATTCAATTTAAAGTATGCACATTATTTGGTTTTCCTCTTCCTGAGCATCTCTAGGCATTAGTGACTTCAAGACTTTTTTCAAGCAGTATATTTTTTTAAGTCATCTACATCAGTAGTTTTCCAGGTTTTCAAGGTTTTATCTTTTGCCATTGGCTGCTTTTTCAGTCATTTTGAGTACAGCAATGTAGCTCAGTGGTTTTTAAAGCCACTTAACACTAACCTATGAATTATTTAAGCATAGAAAGGCACCTGACTCAACAGATGACTCAGTGTCTACACTAAACCGTTTTGTTTTGGGGGGGTTTTTCAGTTCTTTTTTTGAATCTACAAAAAATGCCGAAGATATTGAGGACACTTGTGTAACTGCGTGTGTGTGTAAAAACCTGCATCCGGTCCTCCAGTACAATTTCAATATAGTGCCAAATCACAGCAACTGTCACCTCAAGGCACTGTGTAAGGTGAAGTAGAGATTCTACAATATTTGAGAGAAAAACCCAACCCTCAGATTACCCCCTATGAGGCATTTGCAACAGTGGGAAGGAAAAACTCCCATTTAACCAGGAGAAACCTGTGGCAGAACCAGGCCATCTGCCTAGACCAGTTGAGGATGAGTTCAGTCTGTCTATCTACTGTTCACTGAAATGTCATCAGAAACGGTCTTTATGGAAGTTTGGCTGTCAAGAAGCAATTTCTAGGTAAGAGAAATTGGAAGAAAGGGCTCAGTTATGCCAAATTACCTAAGAACTGGATTGGAAATGACTGGCAACTCTTCTGGCAAGAGAGAAGCTTTGAATGTCTTTCAAGAACCCTGGAGAAATATTTCTGAAGACTACTTAAGAGAGTTCAGATTGTGTATAATCACGTCTCTTGATGGACCTTTACAGTTTGTTTTACAGTTTTTGGGTTGTTTTTTTTAGCTATTCGTGTTTCCATCTCTCTCTTTCAGATGCTGACAGACAAGATGCAATCAACTTGTTCCTCCAAGTTTACCAGCCATCAGAGTTTAAGCCACACCTTTGGGAGCTTCCCACAGACTTCTATCTGCATCATACAAGCACCATGGCCATCCCCCAAGACAGACGGAGGTAACAGATAACCCTAAATACACCAACCAAAAGATTACTGTGCTTGCTTTGCATGAACACCGACTTTATTTCTCTGTCTTCATTATTGAAGTTGTTCATTTAAATGTTGGTGGATTTTTATAGGATTTGGATTGCACACTTTTTGCACATCCAAGTGTGCAAAACATCCAGCTTTTTCTTGAGCTGGACAAGATTTTCAGAGCTTTGATCCTGAAAGTTTAATGTCTATGTGCAAATTGGTATCTTATGCATTGGTTCTGAAAGCACAGGAATGCTAAACTTAGGGAAGGAGATCCGGAGAAAACACAGGCAAATTAAGAACAAATTTTTAATGTTTCCACAGCATATGTGCAAAAATCAGTGCAAAGTGAGAAAAAACAACACAGAGTTTTGCGACTACACACTTTACTATTAGATTGTAGTTGCTTCAGACTTCAGACTGTCAAAAAAGTGACCAATTTTATTTATTTATTTTTGTAGCTTTCACCTGTGAAGCTCTTACACAGTACTTTCTTATGAGAAATAACCTATAAGAGATTCAACCCAAACATTAAATGAGGTATGCTCAAAATCCAGAAATCCAAAACCCCTACAAGGAGGAAAATGTATATATGCTGTAAGATAATCCTAAGAGGGTGATCAGTTTGATATAAATACTCATTAACAGCACAGAGAAAGAAATTCAAAGCTGTTTTATTGCTTATCCTATCAATGACTTGAAGAAACAATTTTTGTGTGTGTGCGTGTTGACAAAATATCCATTAGATTTTAAATACGTTGCCATTTTTTAATGCATATTTTGAGATGTGAGGATCTGGCTGCTCCACGACCATGCTCACTGATCTCATGGAGAACAGTCTTAACACAGTAATTACTCTCCTTGTAATTATCCTAGTGGTAAATTAACGCTGGCATTGACGTCTGTAGTATCTGGATATGATATAATTTCTATTGTAAGATCAAATCTGATCTTTAAGATAGAATATAACAGTTGTTGCTGTCAGTTTGTTTTTCGAGGTAATGTTAGGTTAGGCATTTTATTGGGGAGTCTATGATTGCTTCGGTGAAATCTGAAATCCTTTTATGTGAGATATTGTTAAATATAATTGAAAATATGATAAGACAGGGCTACATACTAAGAAAATATCAATAATCTTTTTTCCTTGTATTTCTGTTTTTGTGGTTGATTGTTTATTTTGTGTCTTCTTAGAACCACCATGCAGTACGTAAGCATGTCCGTATGACACATGTCTCTATCACCTGTTGTTTGTTCATGCAGGTGTTGTCTGTTCAAGCTGATGTCCTACAAATTTCACAATGTCAGTTTATCAATTGGTCTGTCCTAGTCATGATCCAGTAATGACTGCAATTCACTTCATGCTTTGACCCAGAGTGATTTTGTGCTTGTTATTTATGCGCGTAAGTGTGAGAGTGTATTCACTCTGGTTGCTTCATACTGTCTTCATGCTTACGTAAAAGCAGACCCAATTTTCTTTTTCAGGCCACAAATTTGTGTAGCCACAATGGGCCTAAGTAGCTCAGTCATTATTCCAAGAAATTAGCATGGCTGCAGCTAAATTCAATTCAGCTTCCACACTTTGCGCTTTTCCTCTCAAAGAGGAGTAAGAAGCACATCGCACGCTAAACCAGATCATCATAAGAGTGTTCGCTCAAATTGCTCACATTGAATAAAAGTCTAGGTGGTCCAGCCAAGCCAATTTTCCAAATGTAGGTTAAGTCCCAGAAGAGACTAATTCAGATTTTAGGTCGCGTTCACCTTCTCAAAAGTTTCAATGTTTTAATGCTGTGTATCCTATTTGTTTGTAGCTATACACTCTGGTGGTCAGAGGGAGTCCTGTCCTACCTTCCTGTCCCCTATGATGAAGGTATTGTCAATGAATTTAATGGTTTTAATAGTAAGAAACAGAACCATTTATGAAACTGATTTGAATGAACAACCATCAATGGCTTTGTCTGTCATTGCTTACCATATTCCTTAGCCTAGCAGGAACTGTGTATTTGGTGGCAATTATTGTTGGTAAAAAATAAATGAAAAATAACTCTGCAGACCAATCTAGGGATTCAACAAACCTTATACTGATGTTGTAACCAACTTGTTTAAATATACACTATATTGTCAAATCATTGAGATCAGGTCTTCCAAACACTTTCATGGCCACAGGTAGGGCTGTTTGATACAACGATATATATCAGATGACGATATAAAAATGTCTATCGTTTCATTTTGTTTCGTGGTGTCGCAAAATAAACTGTTTACTGCAATATTTTTTCATCGTTTTGATGGTCACTGTATTTATTACATTATTAATTTCCTAAAGTTCTCTCTTTCTCTTAGAGATCTCTTTCTCTCTCTTTCTCTTATATTTAATATAACGACACTACGGACGGACAAGCGCCTGTTTTTATGCGTTGTCGTTAGCAACAACGACGATAAAACCATTGCGTGTCCGCTTGTTTGTTTTCCACATAAACCTTTCACAATAAAGCTCAAGATCCTGTTGAGACTTTCAAAATAAACTGAATCACACTATGCAGAGTATTGACGGATGAGAAGCAAAAAAGAGCCGTCAGGTGCTAAAAAATAAACCTTAGACTCAAACGTTAGAACAGTTTTTTCCCCGCAGCATGCTGTGTAATAAATGCAAAGATAACGGCGGCCGTTACAACTTATGTCTAAAAATATATAGTTTCACGCATCAGTTAAAACACTCGACTTCAGGTACACGATGCCCAGCTGGAAACACTTCACGCAAGTCGAGCTGCCCGAGATTCACAGAATTTACAGAAAATATTACATTTTTTGTGATTTATATCGTTATCGGGTCGATAGATGTCTTATATCAGGATATGAAATTTTGGTCATATCGCACAACCCTAGCCACAGGTGTAAAAATCAAGCACCTAGGCATGCATTCTGCTTCTACAAACATTTGTGAAAGAATGGGTTGGTCTCATGAGCTTGTCAAATTCCAGTGGTACTATGGTAATATACCATCTGTGCAGAAAGTCCCAAGTTCTCTGGAGTGATGAATCTTCTCTGTCTGGCAATCTGATGGAGGAGTCTGGGTTTGGTGGTTGCCACGAGAACGTGATCTGCGTGACTCCCTTGTGCCAAGTTTAAATTTTGATGGAGGGGGGATTATGATGTGGGGTTGTGTTTTTTAGGAATTGGGCTCAGTCCCTTAGTTCCAGTGAAAGGAAACTCTTAATGCTTCAAACCAAGACATTTTGGAAAATTTGATGCTCTCAACTTTGTGAGAACAGTTTGAGGATGACCCCTTCCTGTTCAAAGATAGATGTGTATCAGAGTACAAAGCAAGGTCGATTAAAACACTGACTAGCAAGATAGGTGTTGAAGAACTCGAGGTGTCTCGCCTAAACCCGATAGAACACCTTTGGGATAAATTAGAGTGGAGAATCCGAGCCAAGCCTTCTAATCCAACGCTAGTGTTTGACCTCACAAATGTGCTTCTGGAAGAATGGCAAAAAATTCCCATAAACACACTCCAAAACCTCGTGGAAGAAGGGTGGGCTGATGTCGTATCATATTAAACCCTGTGGATTAAATGAGCAAATCCTTTTGGCGATATAGTGTATTTTTGTGTTGAAAGTGTGTGGGTGAAGCGGTTGTAATTGTTATAAATATAAATATTATTTTTCTCTGTTCCTGTTTGGATGCAGTTCCCTGTGAGGAAAATATGAAGAAGGTCAAAGTGAAGAGAATGAACCAGGTGGACGAGAGTATTGACATTTACACGGAATTCTTCAAACCGTATGAACTTACCGCCTTTGATGACACGTTCTGCATTGCCATGACCAACTCTGCAAGGTGGATATACACATACAAAAGTAGGGCTATTCGATATAACGATATATATCGGATGACGATATAAAAACGTCTATCGTTTCATTTTACGCTATCGTTTGTTTCGTGGTGTCGCAAAATAAACTGTTTACGGCAATATTTTTTCATCGTTCTGATGGTCACTGTAGTGGCTATATTAATTTCTTAAAGTTCTCTCTTTCTCTTATATTTAATATAACCACACTACTGACGGACAAGCGCCTGTTTTTACGCGTTGTCGTTAGCAACAGCAACCGCTTGTTTATGTTCCACATAAACCTTTCACAATAAAGCTCAAGATCCTGTTGGGACTTTTCAAAATAAACTGAATCACGTGAAAGAGCAGATTATTTACGGATGAGAAGAAAAAAAGAGACGCCAGGTGCTAAAAAATAAACCTTAGACTCAAACGTTAGAACAGGCAACCCGCAGCACGCCGTCTAATAAATACAAAGTAAACGGCGAACGTTACAGCTTCTGTCTAAAAATGTATAGTTTCATGCATCGGTTAAAACACTCGACTCCGGGTAAAGGACGCGCAGCTGGAAACACTTCACGCAAGTCGAGCTGCCCGAGATTCACAGAATTTACAGAAAACGTTAAATTTTTGTGATTTATATCGTTATCGGGACGATAGAATTCTATCGGGATATGAGATTTTGGTCATATCGCACAGCCCTATACAAAAGCAATGATTTTGGAAGTGAAACATGTCTCTGATAAACAGTGTGTTCTGAATTTATTAGCTGTTGTTGTTATGCAGGATGTCGACTAATAGCTATTTTCTGATCATAAAGGGAATTTATGCCCAAAACAGTGGGAGCGGATCCAAACCCATTCACAGTGCGCAAGCCAGAGGAAACGGGAAAATCAGTGCTGGGGTGAGTGTAGTACTACCATGTACACATCAACCTTTGTGTTGTTTCTGGTACCTTTTTATTTATTACATGAAAAATAAATCAGCCCAATGTCACTGTGCCCTCATGCACACAGCTTTGTTTAACCACAAGCAATGTTACACTTTTTCCCTATTTTTTGGTTTCAAAAAACATTTATATATTAATATATTTTCCAAATAAATATGTATGCACACAGGAAAAAATAGGATAATGCAAGTCCTCGTGTGCTTTTCATTGTCCCTACATTAGCAAGACCCTTAAATATGAAATGCTTATTTTTGATTTGCTGTAGAAATAGAAATTAGAATCTACATGCTTAAGCATGCAATTGAAGTCCAGTTGTGTTCTGTGCTTCAGATAGCTTTCCCTGTACAAGCTAATCTACATCCCCAAAAGCTGCTCTGTGTACCTGTTGCCATTTTTCTGTGAATAAGAATTTTGTTTCATAACTCTTATCCTTCATATCTGCTTTTTCTTGCTTGCTTTGCAAGGTTCTCCTCCTAATATTGCGGTCAGGTCTCTGTGTCTCTAACCTCTATAAATTGAAATCTCTGTCACAAACATTTGTTTTGTCATACTTACCTTTTTTTCCTTCTAACCTAATAAATACAAAAGTTTCCTTTGTGCGAACAAGTTGTGCTTTTTGAAGAACGTGTTTCCAAAGTGATTACCTGATTTACGTATCGCCACCTGTTTTAGTGGAAAAACGGTGTTTTAATGGATTAAATGCCACTTTGTTTAATTTTATGAAATAAGCTTATGAACCATTGCAAACAGTTTGATTATTCAAAAAGCTTTTTGACTTCTGTCTTTATACTTTTTTACATATTCAAACATGTTTATTATAATGAGCTGATGATTGAAGAATGTAAATGTGCACATGCTGTTGGATAGATCTTTGATGTAGGAAGGGCATCAAGTTGTATAAACTGTCCTTGGTATTTGTCTGAAATGAACAGGACTTATCATTTATGATCTTTTTTTTTTACACTGGCATACATGTCAACCCACCATGTCATTATGTTTTTGGCAGTACTGTTAGGATAAATAACACGTGTAATCGTCATCATCTGGATACCGAATGTGGATACGGAATTTTTCTCGATTTTCATGATTTTCTTTCTAAGAACTGAAGTTTTCTTTAATTGAAAATGTTTTTTTAAATAATCAATTTTGCCCAAACTGAAGTAAGTTACAAGATATTTTCTCATTAAAACAATTGAAAATAAAGTGCTTTTTTACTGGAAAGAGAAACAGATGATTAACTAAAAATGAGTTGCTGTACACTCACCTATACCTGACACATTTTACCTTGGCAAACAAAAGCATTATTAATGTGAAATGTCAGCCGCTTAAATAATTTTCCAGCATGTTTATAACTTCACCACATAACAGGACGTCAAGCCTTTACTCATTCACTCATCTCCATAGTGTTTCACTTAACGGCATTGATCCTTTGCGCATACCAAGGCTGTTCCCTTGTGGCTGGCTCTGAGCTCTGGATAGTTGACATTCTGCCTTTGATAGCCCTTAAAATGTTCTTGTTCAGCTGGGTGAGTTTCCCATTAGGCTTGCCGTTCTGAACGTTTTCACAGTGGTCACTCTACGGTTTACTTCAGTGATCTGTGTCTCTTCACTCATTGAGGAGCTTCCACATGTGTGTGTGAGTGTGTTTGCAAATATTTGCCAATGCAGCTATACGTGTTTAGTGCGTGCTTGAAATGGACTAGCTCATAGTTTAGGATGATTGCGTGGTCTCCAGTCTGAGCTGAGAATGATTGAAATCTTCTGGTTCCTGGTTGATTGATCAGTACATCTTAGAAGAAATCATTTGGTGTTTTGTTGTTGTTTGTTTTTTGTTTGTATGTATGTTTGTTTTTTCCCCTGTGACATAGCAGAGGCTAAACTAATAATAACCAGTCTTTTAGTAGAGGCATGCTTTGAGGGTCAGATCTCTTTGCCATGACCAGTTCCTCAGCGGTTTTACATTGGAGTAGAAGAGCAAGGAGCTGATTGGCAGCAAATCTGTCAGCACATCTGTTATTGCTATAACTAACATGTTTATTGTTAAGATCTGCAATTTTCGGTTTTTAAATTATCTCCGTTTCTGGCATGCACTTTCTTCAGTCACTGTCACTAGCTAAAAACAATGAAAATAAAAGTAAGAAACCATCTACAAACAGCATCTACATACAACTTATTTCACTTACTTTCTTTGGATGTGGTCGACATCTTAATTTTAAAAATGTGGACATTCAAAAATGGGCAAACATGGGTTGTGTTTAAACAAACAAGCCCTTGGGAGAGGGGAAAAAGAAGTTTAGATGGATCACAAATGATCTCAAACAGATTCTGAAGTGAGTCACACACTCTGTTCTTGACAGAGGTAGAAAACACAGAGGGATAACATTTGCAGAATCCTCTGTATACAGAGATTATGGGCTCAAACTCGTACAGCCTTTGGGAACCATGAAGTCTGTTTCAGTTACATGTTTAGTCACATTTCTGCAGGGAGATGTTGTGGAAGAACATGGTGCCATTTCTGATCTGATGACTCATTAGACATGATAAAAATAATCGGAATTCTGCTGCTTGACTAAACTGTAAAATGTACAATACATGAACAATAGTTCTATGTGTTTATACATACGTTGATCTGTGTGCATGTGTGTGGATATTGGCAGCAGCAAGAGCAGTAAAGAGGAGACGATTCTCCAGAGGAAGACTGCAGCTAGCGCACCTCCTCCCCCAAGTGAGGAGGCCATATCTAGCACATCAGAGGATGACTCCGAGGAGGACCGTGAGGATGAGGGGACTGTATCTCAACGATCCACACCGATCAAACTGCTAACGGAGTCTGGAGAGAGTAGTCGCACCCAGGAGGTATGAACACACAAACACTGTCCTAACAAGGCAGATTCAAATCCCCAAATATATTAAAGGAAGCTATCAGATTGGAATTTGTGGATCTTATTAAATAAATTAAAAATAATTTCACTTCTGAGTGTAATTGTTTAACAAGGTAATATCCTCTAATAATTCAAGGATATGTTATGTTGTCTAAAGACCTCCCAGCACTTCTCAGTTTAGGCTGGGTTGCTAACTGCTTATATTTTAGGCCTCAAATGCATTTTGCGTTCCAGTATGAGTATGTCACCCTGGTTGTGTTCTCTCTCGCCCACCTCCCTTAAGTCTCCCAGAAGAAATTAGTTCTTTGTTTTGGTTTACGTCAGACGGAAGAGCAGACGTCACCTTAATCGGTGTCAGTGATAGAGCTGAGGCTCTAAATAGTGTTTGTTTCTTCTAATGCATTGAAGAAATGAATTGAGATAGTTGCACAGTTTCCTCTGTTGTATTATTGCTTACAAATCTACTGCTGCTACTACTCTGCTTGTCAAAGGAAACAAATCCTGCATAGTTCCAGTTGTTTTTATTTTGGTTTTTCTGGTTCTCTGCACGGGTATTGTGATAGCGTGTAAACCTTTTTGATGTCCTTGATGGTCCCTTTGGGTGAGAATGTGGGGCATGTGCGTCGGGATTTTTGGCTCCTTTTAGAACATCAGGTGATGAGAGGTCACCAGCGGGTTTCCGGCTTGCCTTAATTTTTTGATGACTGATTCGGTTCTCTTTTTTGGTTTCTTGCCAAGGTAGATTTTAAGGTCCAAATCAGCTTTGAAAGTATTCTCACATTAAAAGCCTAAAATCCCACAAGAGTTAAAAAAAAATACCAGAGGCAGTGAGGAAGAATTTGTTTACCCAATGATTGCACTGAATTCTTTTGCCTGCAAGTAGTTGTGGCAACCGGCTAGTAACAAGAGGTTGAGTATGTTGCACTTTTGATTGTAAATGGATTTCATGGGTCACCTGGTGGGAGGCTACCTGTCTCCAAAAAGTCAGTCTGACTCAGTTTAACTGCAATCACTCTCAGGCAAATTGGTACCACTGTTCCTTAGTGTGACCACAGCATTGATGAATTTAAGGACATTAATCACTGCGGATAAGTACTGCGTCGTCCTACCATGTAGCAAGAGAATTTGAGAGTGAGTAGAGCTTGCAGTGGATATTCTTAGAGATGCATTCATCCATTCATTTTCTGAACCATGTATCCAACTAAGACTGATGATGGCAGCTACAGCCTCTCCTGGCTGACACTGGGCAAGATCCATGCATACCAAATTAGGCAGAGCTGTAGACTTGCATGTAAGACCTTTTTAGGCCTAAAAGGAATATTTTCATTGAAAAAAAATCTTAATATGTGATTCTGATAAATGCTTTTGCTACTTTCTAAACAGAATGTATGTGAAGGTTCTCAGTCATCCAGGTCATCGTAGTCAAAGGAGCTTGCAAAGAAAAGCGTCTGGACTTCTTTAAGTTACTTGAAGACGTTTCACCTCTCATCCGAGAAGCTTCTTCAGTTCTAAGGTCAAATGGTGGAGAGTCCCAGACATTGGCATCCTCGAAAGAGTGCCCTTTATCCTTAAGATGCAGATGGACAGCTGAGTCTTGTCCTGTGGAGGTAGCTCTTCTGTGTTGTGCCATGCGCTTGTGAAGTGGCTGTTTGGTCTCTCCAATGTTCACATTTTGGACAGAGAGGACAGATGGTTTGAAAGAGGAGTGAAAGAAGCCATCTATGTCCACTGTGAGCGACCATCTTTGAACAGAGGCGGTGGTTTACGATACCAACTGTCTGCCATCTATAATCCAGTTTTGAGTTCCCTCCCCAGACGCCTTAACGCCCACTCACATCCTGGGCCATCTGACCTCAGGAATTCGCATGATAAGGTGGGGCCAAGTTTCACAATGAGCTCACCCGAAACTCTGGCTGATTGGGACCCACACCCAGTTTCACACCTTGGCTCAGGCGATTAGAGGATCATCAGGGGGTCCTTTTGTCCCTGTGTGGGGGGATACTCCCACTAGGTTTGTATCTGGGACTCTCCACCATTTGACCTTAGAACTGAAGAAGCTTCTCGGATGAGAGGTGAAACGTCTTCAAGTAACTTAAAGAAGTCCAGACGCTTTTCTTTGCAAGCTCCTTTGGCCTTTCTAAACAGACACATCAGTGTATAGTTCATCAAATGCAGTAAAATCTGCGTATGTGTGTAGATATTAGTAACGAACTTGTGTCATGTCCTGTCTATATTGGTATCTGTTTCATGTCCCGGGGGGACTGGATGCACGTTTTGACCCAGATTCCCTATAAGCACAGTGAGACCAAGAAGCACATTAATGAGCACAGGTAGAGTAGGTCAGTGTGTCAACAGGACTGATGCACCAGATAACTACATCCTCTTAAAATGTCTCAGTTTCTAAGAAATTACCTTTGTCATGCATGAAGGAGCCCCCAGTGATGTGTAAACTGTTGGTTTCAGAGTTATTATATTGCCTTTGCTACCGAAGCTGCTCACAGTCATCATGACATCATGACATGACATGAAAAAAAGACAAAACTAAAACAAACGCTGTTGTGACAGTGATGTACACTGTCTTGTTGGTATATATGTATGATTTGTATCACCTTCATGTTTCCAAACCGATATCATGAGCAGCAGCTTTTACAGCTGTGGCTCCAGCAAATATCAGCTGATACTAGAAATTAATTAAAAATAAATTCTAACAACAGCTTATCAAGCTTGAACGTGCTGCTGTTGTTGTTTAGCGCAACATCCGCTGGTTTCCTGTTTCTGGCGCAAAGTGGGAGATAAACAAACAAGAGACACGATCAGCTGATCATTGATCAGTTTCATGGTTGAAATAGCAACAGGAGAGGGAGGAAGGGAGAGAGAATTTGGGGAGAAGAGGCAGCTGTGCAACGTAAAGACAGAATAACTCCAGCTTTGTGTCTTTTTTTTCATTCAAGCTGAAGTACGGGACGAATCGCATTCCTTTTCCCCTCAATACGGATGTATTGTAATTAAAGCCCAGAGTTGATTTTGACCAATTGGCTAATCCACCACCTTTCATTGTTTATACCGTTACAAAAACAAACAAACATAAAAATGAAAAATCATCATCGGCCCACTGGGAGTTTTGGATGAAATGGATTCTGGGATATTGCATTTCGTCATTTCGAGCTGATTGGAGACCAAAACAGCCAATCAGATATTTTTGCATCCAAGTCTGTGATTGGCTGGTTTTGTGGCACAAATATAACGGTGTAGAGAAAGAGTTGAGCGCGCACTGGCAGAAATGTTGAGAGCGCGAGCAACACATTGCGAGCAAGCGCAAATGCAAAAACTGAGCGAGAGGGGCTGCTATTGTGTGTGTGTGTGTGTGTGGATAATAGCAAACACTGAAATACATTTTTTGCACACAGGAATGAATTTTGTTCACTCAAATTCAGCTTTTCTTCGCTCAAAATAAATTTCTCCTCAAAATACAACACTCTCACGTGCAAACTTTTTTTACGTGCGCTCAAATTTGTTTTACGTGCGCTCAGAATAGCGGCACAAAAATAACGCCATAGACATCAGCAGGAGTGTGTTGACTGCGTGCACCTTGTCACACTGTCCTAACTTTTTAAAGATGTCTGATTGAAGCCACAATCTCAGGTGATTTGTTGCCTGTTGACTTAACAGTGTGATGTTCCTGAAGAGACGTGAATGTTTTATGGCATGGTGATAAAGACATCTCTCCTGTGTGTGTGTGTGTGTGTGTGTGTGTGTGTGTGTGTGTGTGTGTGTGTGTGTTGATTTATCTGGGAAGTGGCACCGAGAAAGAGAAATATCTTGAAGGCATTTGGTCTTCAGAGTTGAAAGCAGAGGCACTCCCTCTTTCTCCATCCATCTATTTCTCCTCCTGATTTATGATGCATTTTCCTTGGGTTTCCTGCCTGTCTTCTCGTGGCCATGAGCAATGAGCTGGTCATGAATATTTTGGGCCGGACAGCTTGCTCACGTGTTGGGCGCACGCAGTCACTCTCGTGCATCTCGTGTCGCTGCCTGCAAGCCTGTCCCCGAGAATGGATTGCCAGGGTGCCAGCACAACACACAACTGTTGAAATATTTAAACATCGGATCATTACTACGTTTACCATGTAATTACACATGCTCATTTGGTATTCCACCTCGATTTGAGCGTGCATGTGCTCGGTAGATTTGCAGTGTGTTGCTGTACAAGCAGATATGCGCCTGCACAACACCCTCGCCTGTGTGCTGCACGTAGGTGTGTATGGTGCGGTTAGTGTTTTGCGAATCCCCGTGTAGTCTTTGAACAGGGCTCTGTGTATTATTGTGATCTTGTGTGTGTTCACAGCTGCTGTTTTCCTGGACATGGTTCTGGTAACACCCTGCGTAATTCTCCCCTCCCTGCAGCTCAGATCAATACAGTTACTGGGAAAATTGAAAGCTTTATGTTGCACATATTACTGCAATGTCAGAAAAGCGAGAGAATGGTGGCATAGCTCACTCCGTTCATGCAAATCCTGTATATGCTGTTACATAACAGGCTTTTACCTTTTCTGTAGAGACTATAGGCAGAGTAAAATGTAAAAACACACCCCCACAAATCATAATTTGCCTAGAAAATGCTTTTTTATAGGACATTTTGAATAGTCAGGAAGGTTATACAGATCTATCTGCTAAATCTTGTTAAAATATTGACATGTTAATCTGGTCTAAAACTAGCAGATGTTGGATTGGAACTCAAATTTTGAGAACAAAGATGTTTTACAAGATATGTTTTGTGTTTTCCACTTTTGAATCATTTATTTATCAAGATTAAAACGTGTTGCACAATTCTGCAGCATCTACCATTTCAGCTGTTTCACCTTCTTTTTGATTCCTTTGGCAATTTTCAATTTCTTCAATAAAATAAATTAACTCGAGCATTGCCTGTTAATGGAGGGTACTCTGTTACAATTTTATTTCTTTTATATTTACACAGCCCCACTTGATAGCAACGATCATCTTAATATGTGTTATATTGTAAAGAAAAGACTCTACAATAAACTAATGATGAGTGTTTATAATTGTATTTTAAGGCTTACAGTTCTAAATTAAAGTTTCTGTTTAGTGTCACATTTGAAATGCCCCGTTGCCTCACAGTTTAATTCTACTCCGATCAGTCAGCTTGAACCAGTTTGACCTTTTTATTATGATCTCCTGTTTATTATGATTATTATATCCCAACAGACACTGAACACTGTGTGACAGATCCCCAGGAGGGCATGTCCCTAAGCACGAAAGAACATGAAAGCACCTTACCAGACACCAACAATCAAATTACTTTTGAAGTTGCTAAGATTAACCTCCTTGCGCCATCCTAATTACTGAATCTGTTGGGGAGAAGCAGCTGAACCTGATGACCTTGTCTGTATGGTTTTATAGTTATAAGTCGACTAGCTTACTTTTTTTTTCTTTTTTTTTTTTTTTGCGGTCATTTAAAAGCCACGATTAAACATTTATGGAAACTGTTTTTTAAATAATTTTTCTATCTTGTTCACATGCGTAAGTATGTTTTTGTGTCTCTCTTCACATTTTCAGGAGGTTTATCAGCAGCACATGGCAAAGGAGCCTTATGGACTCAATCTGGCTGAGTTTCCCTCTGAAGATGACCTACTCATTTACCAAAGGTAAATCTGAGCTACTAATTACATACAAGGGATGAAAACTATAACAATATGTAATAACATATATTCAGTAGTCATCATATCATAGATACTGGCCTGCAATTTCACTCACGCAATCTCAGCAATATTACTTTAAATTTAAAGATGGCCATCCATCCATCAAAGAACCTGTTGACATAATTTGACATAATAAACATTTTAAAAAACTGGGTAATCTTTATTTTTCCCACTCAAAGACCTTTTGCTGTACAAAGTAGCTTCGTTGCCTGAACTTAATCACCTCTTCCTTCTTTTGACTGCTTCCTTTAGCGGTTGCCACAGTGGATCATGTTTCTTTATCTCACCCCATCTCTAGCATCCTCCTCTGTCACACCCTCCATGTGTCCTCTTTTGCTACATACATGAACCTCCTCTGAGGTTTTCCTCTTTTTCTACCGCTTGGCAGCTCCATCTTCAACATCCTTTGTACACTATATCTGCTATCCCTCCTCTGCACATGTCTGACCATCTCAGCCTTTTCTCTCTAATTTTGTCACCAAACTGCTCAACCTGAACTGCCTCTCTGACGTACTCGTATCTGATCACTTCCAACCCGTCACTCCCAGTGAAAAACTTTACATCCTCATTGCCTGAACCTAACCTCTTAATGGCAGTGAAAGCAAAAAAACAATGCAAATGAAAATAAGACAAAAGCACCAGCCCACATCCAAATACTCCCACTGCAGGTGCATCAAGGCGCTGAGTATTTGGAGCTGATGAGAATGCACTTTTTCACACTGAACGACTGTGTCCTTTTGGACTATAGTGTAGTGGTGTCGTCGAACTGGAAAGATTGCGTCAGGAATATTGTTGTGAAGTGCCAGTCTTGTAAACTGGACATGACAGGAATACAAGGAGAAAATTACATTACATTGTCACTTCAGATTCAATTTTGGTGGTCAAAATATGTGACTTCCAAAGAAATTTTATATTTATAAGATAAATATTAGAAATAATATTTATAATAAAACTTTTGCACATAGCTATTAAGCCAAAATTATGAAATAATGGCCTTTTAAGTCCAAAAAGTCTAAACATTTAATGTGACAATTGTCTTGCAGTTTCTCAAGAAAGAAATTGTGACCACATTTCAGATTTTTTAGGGAGGGGGTGAATTGATTTTTGTGGCACTAATGTTTACTGCCCACTTGTTAATTTCCTTTAACCTCCTAGGACCTGGCGTCCACATGTGTGGACATCACATTTTGGGATGTCTAGACGAAAATACATAATTTTTCTCTACAAGGGCCTGATATCCACTTACGAGGACATTATACTGCCACTGTTAAAACTAGTGTCCTCATACGTGGATCTCATTTGTCTCAGAAACAAAAATTAGGTTAAAAAAATCTGGTAATTCTTTGTTTTTACATTCATCAGGTCCCAATCAACTCAAATAGCCAAGAAAAAATTAAAATGCATGCCATAAAAGAGTTTGGGTCTTAGGAGGCTAGTGTTTATATTAAAAGATTGAGCTGCAAATCTGGACTGCATAATGAAATGAAAATGTTTCCATTAGTCCATTAATGCTTCAGTCACACTAATAAAAACTGTGGTTGGAGATACAATTATTGCTACTCGGAGTCTCTTTGCCTCTGAAATGTTTTTTTTTCTTCAAAGTTTTGGTGCATCAAGACAGCAATAAGATGGCAATAAAATGCAAATAAGACAGAGAGTATTCTGTCATTCTGCTATCAGTTTGCAAGTGAAAGGGGTCATGTTTGCATCTGCAGTCTGCGAGTTACTGAATTCCTCAACAAATAGTGATGTAGTTGCTGTAGGATGGCGATTTAACTGTAAAAAGACTTAAGTGCTCAGCAGCCTTGCTTTCATTTAGGAATGTAAGCAGATGAGTCAGTTCCCACATTGCAAAGAGACTAGTAGCCAACATCAGCACAGACCACCTCAGACTGATTGTACCATGGTGAGTGATAATCTGTGTGTATATATTAAACAACAATTATTTGCAAATCTTTGATAATCTGAGAGGGACTGCAGTCAGTCAAGATGGGCTGTGATTGTTTGGAGACAGATTGTCTCCCATTAGGGGACGTGTTTAATCATAAAATCATGATTCAAACCTTCAAACTTTAGTTACTGATACTACAATCAGTGCCCGATTGAAGGGTTTGGGGTCGTCACGTGTGTCATATGACCTTCAAATATTTTTTTTTATTTTTTATTTTTTATTTTTTTTACTTCCTACCTTTTAGAAATGCATCTCAAACTTCTGTTCTTTTATAGCTCTATGCCACGGCTAGCAATTGTTGCTACCTTTCAGAATGACCATGAGCCTCCATGATCCGCCATTGCTATAAAAATGAAAAAATGGCCCATTGAAGTGAACGGAGTCTTCCATTCAACAGCTCTGGTTGCAAGAAGGTTGCTGTCCTAGTTTTACTGTAGTCATAAGATGATAGGCACTGCTGGAATGTTAAAGTGAAAAGGTTTAGCTTCCTAATTTACTATTTTAGCGTCAACGACAGACATTCAGGTCAAATGTCAAAGTATTGGACAATCTGATATTTTCACCTGCGGATGCTGCTCAATAAAAGTATTAAAATCTATGAAGTCTACTTTATCCTGAATGAGGCACTTAATATTATCAGTCAGCCTGACACAAACCAATGAATAGATTTATGATCTGTTCTACAGCTCTCTTTATAGTCTATATCCAGGGGATTTTTTGCGTCACGTTGAAGCAAACGCCTCTAAATGAAAGAGCTCCAGCCTTATTTTATGATTACCTCTCCCAGAAAAAAAATATTAAATTTTTTCATATTATTGCACGCAGGGTTCAAGACACAGGGGCAGAACAGGCAGTCACCCCCTCAGGGTGATATGGGTCATCCTGAAAACAGGCATCAACCATTCTTTCTCCACCTTTCCCTTCCTTCTCTTTTCTGCAAGTCCTTTCTATTTCATTTTGTCCTTTCTCCCTGTTTGCTGCCAACACTGATTAGGACACAGTGAATAGCCATCAGCAGGCTTTGAATCTGAACACAACTGTCTGTTCTTTGGAAGCTTACAGCACGTTTGATACAGATTGATCATTGGATGAAACTTTGATAGCTTTTTTTCCCCTCACACTGCTGTCCTAAATCCAAAGAGGATGACTGCAGTAAAACTGTAGATTGTGGATAGTTATTCTTTTAAGCGAATATTTGCTGTTTATAGAGTAAGTGCAAATTATAGTTTGGAAAAGACCATGTGACTGCAGACCTCAAACAAACTTCAAGGCATTGCAAGAACTACTGAAGACCATAAAATACCAATGGGCACCTGACACCTGACCTGGAACCCATTGGGGGAAAAAATAGAAGATTTTTGGAACATTGTGCAAAACCTCAATTTAAGATAAGACAAACGTCTTGAGTTTATGTGAGCTCACATCCAAGCTGTCATTAAAGCAATGGGGGCTATACATGCTATGCGTTTATTATATCAGAAGATATGTAACATGAGCTTTCATCCTCTCATGTACTGTGCTGAGCAATAGTTTTTAGCCACGCCTCACTATTTTATTTTATTTTTTTGTCTGGCAATTAGATGGTCAGTTTGCTATCAGATTGAATGGAGTCAAGTTGGGAATTAAACACAATCTTGTTGTGATATAACAGTGTGGTAACTTTGCAAAATTTGCAACTGTTACAGTTTGCATACATAGAAATTCAGATTGAACAGAAACTTGACCAATAACTGAAATTCTTATACAAATGCAAAATGACATAAGTGTTCAGCAACCTTGCTTTCATATTGCAGTGTAATCAAAATACAACAGTTGGCAGCTCATTGAGTCTGCTGATTCAAAGAGGTGCCCTCATTCCTACACACTGACTCTGACTAATTGCAACAGTTTGGCGACCTGTTTGCATTTAGAAATGAGGCAGCAGTAGTTTATGAACCTTTCAAAATGTTTCTGAGTGATTGTTGGTCAAGTTGCAAGTTGGTCTTGCAATCAGTCGCAAAAGCAAAAAAAATTAAATGCAATCACCGATTTTCTCTAATTGCAAAGAGGTTGAATGGTAAATGATTTTTATATAGCACTTTACACTGCATGCCTCATTCAGCCATTCATACAAGCACTTTTTTCAATGCTCCTTTCTATTGAACATTCACAAACAACCAACCTTGCAATCAGTAGATGACCTCTGAGCTACATCCCATGGCATCCTATTTTTACTCTGTCACTAAGTAGATGAAACTACTTGCAGCACAAAAAAACCCATTAATTTACTTGACTTGAAACTGCCAATCAGATTAACTTACTTAATTTTCAGCACTTCTATAGAGAAATGCAATGTAGAACTGAAAACAAAAAACAGCTTAAATATATCAGAATGACATGGAAAAATCAAACATTTGAATGTCATAAACATCATGAATCAGTCTCACACACACAGTAACACACTGAAACTGATGCATACATTTAAAATACAGCATATTCATTACATAGAAATGTGGCATTGGTCAAGAATGTATGAGCAATTTCTAATGAGTTAGGTAGTTAACATAACAATAAATAAAATGGTCCTGACATTTAGTTGTTACCAAAGCATTTATTTATTTTAACATCTCCACTGACTCTATACTGGGTGACTAAAGCAGGGGAGTAAACCTTAAAAAAACACACACAATTCAAATTGTGGTGAAGAATGTTGTTCATATTCTCCTACTACAGTGGCACATAATGAGAATGAAATTGCATTCATTACTGAAGCTGGAAGTTGAAACTGCTCCAAAGATGGTGGCTGCAGCCAGTGCTCTGCTAATCAATGCATTAATATTAAAAATCATAAGCAACAGCCAGAGGGGGACTCTCAGCAGTTGCATATTATTGAGTCTTTGTGAGAGAAAAATGACCTACAGGGAAATTTGTGATTTGATGATGGTGAGATCTAAATATTAGAGATCTCAGAAGACATGCTGAACACTGAAGACAGTATGAAGCCTTAAATTGAAAGCATTCAGTAGAGCCATAACGACCCTATTACAGATTAGGGTTATTTGGATCGTTCCGCTCACGATGAAGAGGGCAGAAGCATTTGTAAGCAATGCACACCTACACTACTGGCTTATTTTGCAGAAATATCATTCATTGTCTGTATTATGTTTTGTATTTTCCTGCAGGTTTGCTCACTTGGGTGAGAGCCAGCACAGAGTGGAGAAAACTGAACACATAAACCCGGCAAACATCATCTGTCTGTGAGTAAAACTTATTAATAAAAAAAAAGGGGGAAAAAGCCACATGTACTCAAACTCAATAAACCTGGCTCACGTGTAATGTATGGTATTGTATTCTTGGTATGCAGTTATAAATTACCCCTTTTATAAAGCACTCAACATTTTCACTAGCCTTGGGAGAAGGATTGCGCTACTAAGTGGTCTCAGTCGAGGCTTCTAGCTGCGCACTGTTTAATTCTCATATGTTTCTTCACTTCTTTGCATACACGCTATTTCCCAGATAGTCCACTCTTTACCGTAGATGGTGTTTGTTTGGTTTTTTTTCCCTTTTTTTTTTTTTTATCCCTCAGCCAGATTCAAAGTTCAACCACATGTGTGATGGCAATGTGCAGCCATGGAAACGCACAAGATGTTTTTGTCGTGCTGTCTTTTGAGCTGTAAGGCATGCATGCACACACACCTGTGCAAACACATAAATCAGTTTAGAAACAAATTCCTCCTCTACATGCACTTGTGATTTTCTTACATGATGGCTTCTTATATCAACATTTGCTAGGTTTTGTCTTCTCGTGAAAGTGCAAAAAACTTGTTTGAACATTTAAACTTATTGATGGTGCTTGCACACCTCCAGTTTTTAGTCTGTTTAAATCGAACTCTGGTGCAGTCCGTTTGTGCTGATTTGAACGCTGTAATCGCATGTAGGTGCGAGCCAAAACAAACACACTAAGACCCTTTGGAGGAGGGGGCCCCTGTGTGGTCCCAAATGAACTCCAGAGCAGTCTGTGATTCTGTGAACTTGATTTCCAAACCTACTACCAGGTGTACATTGCAAGTTTGAGCTAAAAAAAACTTCCTGTAGCTACATGTGCTTTGTGTTCTGGGATGCAACAAGGCACAATCGATGTGCTGGGGTCTGTATGCATTAGCAACCATCTGTGACATGAGCAGGAATTCTTCATTTTCTCCAGTAGATCAGAACACAGCACCTTCTTACTGTATTTACTGCTCGCACCCTAGACATATCTGTCCAATAAGCAGAGTGAACATTCTGTAATGATACATTTTGGTTTGCTTGCAGTTCACTTGGATTTTTTCCTGTGTGTAAAGAAACCAAATCATGTGGAAAAGCTACAGCTTTACAACCCCCCTAAAATTACTTACTCATTTTGAATCAAGTAAATACTAATTTTTTTGTCCTGGCAAGAGTAACTATAAATAACTGCCACACTCGCCTTCCCAATTTCTGCCTATAACAAATCTCCATTAGTTCAGCACCCAAAGCCTCCCAAAGCAGAAATCACAGATTGATGTTTTTAATCATGTTTTTATGGATTATACAAACGAGATATGACTTGTTAATTTGTGACGATTGCCAGGCAGAGTCCATACTAACTCGCAGTTGGCTCTAAGACACGGTTTATTTTAGAGATTTCAAATTTTGATGAAGAAGTACAGAGATGATCAGAAAGAGCTGTAATGTGTTGTTTTGGAAAGCATGCGAAAGGATTTTATAGCATACCAAGAGAAGAGCTATGTTCATGTGATGAAATATTTAATTGTGGTGCAGGACACTGCACCCCTTCTTGGCAGTGGTCATGGACAGCCTGGCAGATGAGGTCAGGCAGGAGTCACTGCGGACTGTGATGTTTGCAGACGACATTGTGATTTGCAGTGAGATTAGGGAGGGAGGTGGAGGGAGCTCCTTGCAGTTGTAGTAAGGTAGTGAGTTTAAATATCTGGAAGGAGAGGTAGTAAAGATGAACGAGTCACTTGTCTAACAGACACAAGAGAGGTGAAAAATAGATTGCAGGCAGCAAGGAGGGGTTCAGCTGCGATATGGGATATCACCGCTCCCGTGATTTGAATGTCAAAAGTAATTTGTAACAGAAGGGTAGTAGTGAACGTAAACAGAAGGTTTGCAAGATGTTAGCGAGACCTGCTATGATATGTCATTGACAAAAAAGACAGGGGGATAGATGGAGGTGCCCGAGTTGAAGAGTAGCTAAGATTTTTGTTGGGAGTGATCAGGATGGACACGATGAGGTGGTAGGGAGACAAAACTGGAAGGAGAAGGTTGAGATGGCTCAGGAGTGCGTAGAGGAGCAACAATGGATATATTGGTCAAAAGATAGTGAAAGAAAAGAGGAAGACCATAGAGAAAGGTGTACCAGTTGATCATCATTTCACTTTCCCAAGGGTAAAACCTCGCTTCAGGAAAATACAAAAACACATTTATTATTAAGCAAATGTTCCTGAAGGGAAAATGGCTTAGAGACAGCATCAGAGGGAATTGGTAGTGGTTGTGTTGTTCAACAGACATTATAGAAATGATACCTTTTTATAGAATGAAAAAGTGCAAAAGTAGGATAAAGATTTTATGAATTAGTTTTCTTTCCCTTGTCATGTTTGAATGCATGGGTGAGAGGTGAGGAAGGTATTCACTTTCAATCAGTTTTCTAAGAAGACCATGAATGCGACTCGTTATCATCGCCAGTAATTTCCTAGAAAATCAGATCGGTTGTCATTCGCATCGACTAAGTTTGATGGTTATGTGGAACTGAAGAGGATAAAGACAAGAAAAGGTCACTTAGAGGAAGACTGACAGAGGCTGACAAAGACACAGTGGGGACATGTAATCAACTTGGAGGAGGAAAATTCAAGGATGATAAAAGACAAGCCTCTGATGTGTTTCTAGTATTTCTTTGGTGTGTGAACCGTTTTTAAATGTGATAGTTTCTTGTATGTATCCCTTCTTATAGAACAGGAGAAAATTTGTAATTTATCTTACAAAAGTGGCAGAAGTATCAATATTTTCTTTTAGGAAATCTCCATCAGCAGGGAATCAAACCTTTTCATCCACGTTGTCTTTCTCTCTGGCCTTTCAGTAGTCCATCCAGCCATTGTTGTCATCCTCGTGTCAGGCCCGCAGGGTGCTACAGGTGTGTCTGTTGTTGTGCAACAGTGCTATTCTAAGATGTTACAGCACCCCAAACGTGTTGTCACTGTTAGAAGCCTTTTAGTTTGTCACCTCCCTCTATGTTCCTCTATTGATCCATCAGGCTCAGCCAAAGATGACTCAAGTGACGGAGATAGAAATGGAAAAGAAATGAATACTGTAGCCCATTCCTGTTGAGAAACATCAGTGAGGTGTAGAGATTAATGGCCTTCTTTTCTTCCTCTGCTCTCCTCTCACCCCAGCTGGTTAGGACAGATGGCCGCCCACCATGAATCTGGTTTCTAAGGTTTCTTCCCATTAAAATGAACTTTTCGGCACCACCGGGGCAAGTGTTGCTCATGGGAAGATTGTTTAATTTCTCTCTTCAGTATTGGAAGGTCTTGACCTTAAGACCTCACTGTACTCCGTTGCAAATACAAACACGGACAGCTGGGGGCTCAATGGCCGAGTAATCATTCCTTTTACACTACTTTCAAGTTCGCCGCCTGAAGTGTATGCATCGTTGGTGCGCTGTAAATCCTCCACAGACAAATCCATGTGGTGTAAGCAAACAATAGACTGGCACGTGGATATCTGTATGGACCTTCATGCTGATGATGAAATTTATATCATTTGGACTGTAGCAGACTCATGTGGAAGGTATAATTGAGGCTTTACTATGCTCTAAAATAAGTTGTCTTATAATATGGCAAATGTAATGTACAAATTGCAGAAATTAAACAGTTTATACAGTAATAGTAAGCTCAACAGGCCAGAAGATGAAGTTTGAAATATTTGAAAACACAAACATATTTACTTGAAATGTTTTCAGTGTTGCTCACGTGGTTTGTAGGAGTTTGTAGACACATTATACTTCTGCTTTATATTATGTGTATAGGAAGAACAAGAAAGAAAGAAGTAAAAATTATTTTTATGGGTAAAAAAAGGTCTGCTTCTAATAAAAATTAACAAATATTGTCAATACTGTTAAAGTTTGAAAATAGCCAAATTGTGACCCATGTTTCCAGCTCTGTACACGCAACTAATCAGATTTCTTGCTTGTTTAACTAATATCAGCACTATTCATGTGACAATGTATTAGGGCTAGTGAAAGTTTAAAAATATTTTCAAGATGATAGTTTTACAAGGAAATAATAGCAAATTTAAGAGGATAAAAGTGACAAATTTACTAAAAAAAACCTTATAAATTTAAAAGGAAAATATATCTGAAAAATATACCAGGGTCAGTAATCAATATTGCTTCACTTTTCATTATTAAATGCACATATTTAAACTGCCAACATCAATATCTCATAAGAGCTTTATTTGAAATGGTAAATGGCCTGCATTTGTATAGCGCTTTTCTAGTTCCTAAGGAACTAGAAACACACACTACATTCAGTCATTCACCCATATTCACACACTGTGGCTACATTGTAGCCACAGCTGCCCTGGGGCGCACTGACAGAGGCGAGGCTGCCGGACACTGGCGCCACCGGGCCCTCTGACCACCACCAGTAGGCAAACATGGGGTTTGCCTACTGGTGGTGGCTAAGGATACTAAGGATACCAAATATCCTTAGTATCTTGCCCAAGGATATTTGGCATGCAGCCAGGAGGTAGCCTGGGATCGAACCACCGACCTTCAGATTAGTGGCTGACCTGCTCTGCCACCTGGGCTACAGCCACCCTACCCTTAAACACCAGCACCACCTCTTTATAGTTGTATTACATCACACTGCAAACTGTGAAGTTCATTTTCAATCACATAAATTGTCCTCCAACCTCATCTAACAGCACTGGCTTCTTTGTGTAGCAGGCTGTGAAACAAGTGAGACTTGCTGGAGTCAGATCTCTCCAGCAAGTCTCAGGTGTGTGTGTGTGTGTGTGTAAAATCCACTCAAAGTTCTGATGAACCTGTGCCACAGGAATCACTTCTCCTGCTGCGTTGGTCAGATTTTAATCAAACTTACACACAGTAATCATTGCGGGGCTTTTCGCCCAGATTGCCCTAAAGGTCACGGTCATATTTGTTATTTTATGGGCAATAAACAGTGAATTGTAATGGATTGCGGTTTCTCAGTTTATGATGAATGAATGCATCAGTCAGTAGTTTTCATTTTCAGCATTTTGTAATAATAAGCCCCAAAACAAAAATGGTATTTGTTTTCTCAACTTGGTTGTAGCCATATACTCTATGGCTACAACGTCCTCTGCAGCTCATAATTTATCTCAAGGCTTCTCTGTGCCTTTGAAAACAGCCCATCATGAGGCAGGTGCCATTTGAAATGCAGCCATGTGTCTAAACAGCCTCTCACTCAGGCCTCAGCTGTTGTTGGAAGCCTAACTGAATAGATGACTTGTCAAGCACGCAGTTGATAATTCACCCAGAAGATGGTAAGACATGCTTTAAAATCTAGTTTTTGGAAAATATGAGTAATACTGCTGTGAAAGCAGTCATCTTCACCCTCCTCGTGTTGTTTCCACCTCTCAGCAGCAGTTTACAGTCTTTTGTTGGCTCAAACAAACTCCTTTCCACCTCTTGTTTTTGCCTTGTCTTAAGCCACGTGATTTGCCTAAAGTTAATGTATATGGCGATACACCAATCACACATGCTTCTCTCCCATTTTTCTTTTCCTTCTCTCTTAGAGAGCCAGTGTCCTGCTTCCCAGAGGACAGCATCTACGCAGTTTTACCTCCACAGGTGGGCAAAAACAGCCAGGAGGTATTTGAGGGCCATGTGATGACCGGTCAGGGCCAGGTGAGGGCGTTGTGCAGAGAGGACATGTTGATGTACAGGGAATACATCAAAAACAGATATATGTGAGACACGGATAATACAGACTGGATCTCTGTTACCAGTGTGAATGGGAAGCACGATCAGCTGCTGAAGATGTTTCATCGTCATTAATCATGTTTGCTACTACAAACAAATGTAATTTAAAATGTTCTTCTATTTGAAATTGATGTGGGGGTTTTTTCTATGGTAAAGGCTGTAAATAACAAAGATAACAGTGCATGAGAACTCCGCATGGCCTGTACTTGAACTGAATTACATCTGAAGAAAGTCTTTTTATTTTTTGCGTTCCACAAGCGTCATTCAAAATTGAAATACTTTGAATGTTAGATTTATCATTCAAAACTGTGCACACATTAAACTGCATCACAGACTGGAGTTCAGGGGTTTGAAAGAGTCGGGCACTTACAAGCCAGTCATTATAGTCTGTGAGGTCAGGACACGTTCATGTCCTTGCCTTTCCTTTGAGTTTTTTTATTTCTTCAGCAACCTGGAAATTTCTCCTCCTCAGATGTGTTGCATTCCTTTTGTTAAACAGTTTAAGCTTTACCATTTTTAAAGTGCCTTTTGAGATTTTTTTTTTGCATTATTTAAAAATAGGGGGGTTTTGTCCTGTGTTGAAGAGTGCACTGATTAATTTAAATAAACTGTGTCTTCTTTTGTTGTTAACGATCTGTACAGAAAAACGTAGCAGTGATAGCTTGATATTTGATTTGTTTTTGGGTTTTTCAAACCTTGCCACCAGTTTACAAAGACGCACACTAATTTATGTTGCATAAATGCTCAGATCAGATAATCATTGTGTACATTAGTTCTACAATAAAATTGTATTTAGTAACAAAGTAACAGTGTGACAGAATGTTATTTGAGTTTTGGGTTGTTTTTTTTACTTTTCCACTTTTTCTATTGGATGCCAGAGCTTTTATTGCAATCTTACTCCACTCTTTGTACAGGTAGAAACGACAGTGCCACACAAGTTGTTTTGAACAATAGATTTTTGAGAAGGTCTTTTAAAGTCCTCTTTTTGACCTTGGTTACATATTCACTCATTTTCAGGTCAGTCTATGCACCTGACTACTTTCATCTTTCAAGCCTTCATCATTCAAATCCATCCATCCATCCATCTTCATCCGCTTTATCCGGGGCCGGGTCGCGGGGGCAGCAGCCTAAGCAAAGAGGCCCAGACCTCCCTCTCCCCAGCCACCTCCTCCAGCTCATCCGGGGGAACACCAAGGCGTTCCCAGGCCAGCCGAGAGATATAATCTCTCCAACGTGTCCTGGGTCTGCCCCGGGGCCTCCTCCCGGTGGGACATGCCTGGAACACCTCACCCAGGAGGCGCCCAGGGGGCATCCTTACCAGATGCCCAAACCACCTCAGCTGGCTCCTTTCGATGTGGAGCAGCAGCGGCTCTACTCTGAGCCCCTCCCGGATGGCCGAACTTCTCACCCTATCTCTAAGGGAGATGCCAGCCACCCTTCGGAGGAAGCTCATTTCCGCCGCTTGTATCCGCGATCTCGTCCTTTCGGTCACTACCCACAGCTCGTGGCCATAGGTGAGGGTAGGGACGTAGATCGACCGGTAAATTGAGAGCTTCGCTTTTACACTCAGCTCCCTCTTCACCACGACGGACCGGTGCAGCGTCTGCATTACTGCAGCTGCAGCCCCAATCCGTCTGTCGATCTCCGGCTCCCTTCTCCCATCACTCGCGAACAAGACCCCGAGATACTTGAACTCCTCCACTTGGGGCAGGACCTCATCCCCGACCCGGAGTGGGCACTCCACCCTTTTCCGGCTGAGAACCATGGCCTCAGATTTGGAGGTGCTGATCCTCATTCCCGCTGCTTCACACTCGGCTGCGAACCGCTCCAGTGCGAGCTGGAGGCCCTCACCCGATGAAGCCAACAGAACCACATCATCCGCAAAGATCAGAGATGAGATCCTGAGGCCACCAAAGCGAAAGCCCTCCGCCACTTGGCTGCGCCTAGAAATCCTGTCCATAAAAATTATGAACAGAACCGGTGACAAAGGGCAGCCCGGGCGGAGCCCATCACCCACCGGGAACGAGTCCGACTTATTGCCGGCAATGCGAACCAAGCTCTTGCAACGGTTGTATAGGGATCGAATGGCGCCGCCACCCGGCGAATTGTGTGCCGGGTGGCGGCCAGGAGCGGAGGCCCTGGCGGACTGACCCCCGGCTGCCAAGACTGGCAATAGGGACATGGAATGTCACCTCTCTGGTGGGGAAGGAGCCTGAGTTAGTGCGTGAGGTTGAGAGGTACCGGCTAGATATAGTCGGGCTCACCTCTACGCACGGCTTGGGCTCTGGAACCAGTCTCCTGGAGAGGGGCTGGACTGGGTCTCAGTCTGGAGTTGCCCCTGGTGAGAGGCGGCGGGCTGGGGTGGGTATTCTAATATCCCCTCGGCTTGCTGCCGGTACGTTGGGGTTTTTCCCGGTGGACGAGAGGGTTTGTTCCCTGCGCCTTAGGGTCGGGGAACGGGTCCTGACTGTCATCTGCGCTTATGCGCCGAGTGGCAGTTCGGAGTACCCAGCCTTCTTAGAGTCCCTGGGGGGGGGGGGGGGGGGGGGGGGGGTGCTGGAAGGTGCTCCACCTGGCGACTCTGTTGTCCTGCTGGGAGACTTCAATGCTCACGTGGGTAACGACAGCGAGACCTGGAGGGGCGTGATTGGGAGGAACGGCCTCCCTGATCTGAACCCGAGCGGTGCTTTGTTATTGGACTTCTGTGCTAATCACAGTTTGGCCATAACGAACACCTTGTTCGAACATAAGAGTGTCCATAAGTGCACGTGGCACCAGGACGCTCTAGGCCGTAGGTCGATGATCGATTTTGTAATCGTATCACCAGACCTGCGACCATATGTTCTGGACACTCGGGTAAAGAGAGGGGCTGAGCTGTCAACTGATCACCACCTGGTGGTGAGTTGGATCAGGTGGCGGGGGAGGACGCTGGACAGACCTGGTGCACCTAAACGCGTAGTGAGGGTGTGCTGGGAACGACTAGCAGAGGCCCCAGTCCGCGAGATCTTCAACGCACACCTCCGGCAGAGCTTCAACAGCATTCCGAGGGAGGCGGGGGACATCGAGTCCGAATGGACCATGTTCAGCGCCTCCATTGCCGAAGCTGCTGCATTGAGCTGCGGCCGCAAGGTGGTTGGTGCCTGCCGTGGTGGTAATCCCCGAACCAAATGGTGGACACCAGAGGTGAAGGGAGCCACCAGGCTGAAGAAGGAGTCCTATCGGGCTTGGTTAGCCTGTGGGACTCCGGAGGCAGCCGACAGGCCAAGCGGAATGCGGCTCGGGCAGTGGCTGAAGCAAAAACTCGGGTGTGGGAGGAGTTCGGAGAGGCCATGGAAAAAGACTTTCGGACTGCCTCGAAGAGGTTCTGGCAAACCGTCAGGCGTCTCAGGAGGGGAAAGCGGTGCTCTACCTGCACTGTGTATAGTGCTGGCGGAGCGCTGCTGACGTCGACTGAGAAAATTGTCAGGCGGTGGAAGGAATACTTCGAGGACCTCCTCAATCCCACTGACGCGTCTTCCAAGGAGGAAGCAGAGTCTGGGGATGAGGGGAATGACCCGCCAATTTCTGGGGGCGAGGTCACTGAGGCAGTTAAACAACTCCTTGGTGGCAGAGCCCCTGGTGTTGATGAGGTCCGCCCCGAGTTCCTGAAGGCTCTGGACGTTGTAGGGCTGTCCTGGCTGACACGCCTCTGCAATGTTGCGTGGAGATCAGGGGCAGTACCCGTGGATTGGCAGACCGGGGTGGTGGTCCCCATCTTTAAGAAGGGGGACCGGAGGGTGTGTTCCAACTACAGGGGGATCACACTCCTCAGCCTCCCCGGGAAAGTCTATGCCAGGGTGCTGGAAAGGAGAGTTCGTCCGCTAGTCGAACCTCTGATGCAGGAGGAACAATGCGGTTTTCGTCCTGGTCGCGGAACACTGGACCAGCTCTTCATCCTCTCGAGGATACTTGAGGGTGCATGGGAGTTTGCCCAACCAGTCTACATGTGTTTTGTGGACTTGGAGAAGGCATTCGACCGTGTCCCTCGGGGTGTCCTGTGGGAGGTGTTGCGGGAGTATGCACCTGACTACTTTCATCTTTCAAGCCTTCATCATTCAAATCAAATAATTCAAATACCAAAGATAACAGTTTGGGTTTCAATTCCCAAAGAACTATTATATGAAGACTTTGCATATAGGTATGCCAAATTACACAAGAACTGGACTGAAAATCTGTAACAACAGGTCTTATGGAGTGATGAAAAATTTCAAAGAGATCCAGATTTTAAACTTTTGGTTCAAACCATGGGTGGTGTGTCAGGAGAGGTATAACATGAGTGTCTACAGACATCTGTAAAACATAGTGGGGGCTCTGTAACAGTTTGGAGTTGCATTTCAGTCAGTGGTGTTGGAGCATATGATAAAGAAATGATGGGTGGCTCAAGACTTGTGCACAGTACTGTAACGCTTGCTGCTTTCACGTGGCCTTTTATAAGTGTTCCTACTCTCCTGTAGTGACTTCTTCTTGGTTCTTTTTCCATCATCTTGCACCGCCTTTGCCCTTTTCTCTGTCTCACGCTTGTTTTCACTCTCTGCTCACACTCTTTTAGCGCTCGGCCTTTGACTGCGGGTGTCAAAAAAAAAAAGAGGCAAATGTGATGAAGGACGGCTTCCCAGCAATGCACATACACATTTAGTAAATGTACTGACTGGCCACTGGTCTCAGCATCACTGCCTCGTGAGTCTGTGAATAGGGGAGGAGGTGCCGGCTGTCTCAGCATGTGATGTGACAAAGAAAGCAGAGGAAATAAAGGAGAAAAATGTTTTCTTCTATATTTTAAAAAATAAACGAGGAGGAGGAGGACAGGAAGGATGTATCTTCAGTATCTGCAGACCTTGCACGGGTGCACTGGGAATTGTTAAATATGTGCTATAAATGACACATCCCACCTTGCAGCAAACTCTTGGAGTCTTTTCACATTGTTGCCTTCACGAGACCACAAGAGGGACATGAGGGACGCTTTGTCCTTACCTGCAATGTTACAGTGTCACTGGGTTTTGCTAAGAATAACAGCTGTGTAAAGTTTATTTTAAAGGGTGTTCATGCTTTATGTTTTTTTATACACTCAACATTTCTTGTCCTGAGTATTATGTGCTTTATAAAGATTCTACATTCCCTGAACTTTTTAGTTTTACAAACTTGTAATTCAAGGCCAACAGATATGCGAAGGCTTTATATGCGTGGCAGTGAATCCTCACAGATCTCGTGAAGGCATGTTAGTTTTAAAAAATGCTTTGATGTGAATATGTTTTGCCTTTAAAACAGAATTCTTGTCTGTTGCCTTGTTGAAAGTTCAAAATCTGCACAAGTCTAAGAGACAGTTGTCCTTACACAACTATAGACATGAACTATAGACTGTAATATTAAAAAAAAAAATGTTGATAGCCATATCCATCTAGGTCCCTTTGAGATTAGGCATGACCAAATATCTAGAAAAAAGGGCTATGGGACGTTGTTAGCCATTGCCAAGTAGCAACTTCCAGACCTGAAAATGGCAGCTACAGGCTTGATAGTAAAGTTGACTCTCGTAGGCTCCCATATTAAAATGCACAACAGCGTTAAAAAGCCAGGCCTCAGTCTCTGTGGATAGTTTCCCTTTTGCCTTCAGAACTGCAGCACATCCACGAGGCCAATTTCCTGTTCCACCACATCCCAAAGGTGCTCTTCTGGATTGAGATGAGGTGACTGTGGAGGCAATCACTGTTCTTTTTTTTTTAGTTACTTTGCACGTTCTCCCTGTGTTTGTGTTTGGGTCCTCTGGCTTCCTCCCACAGTCTAAAAACGTGCAGTAGGTAGGGTTAGGTTAATTGGTGATTTCAAATTGCCCACAGGTGTGAGAGGGAGTGTGAATGGCTGCCTGTCTCTCTGCAACAGACTGGCATTGTGCTCTCTTTTCTAAAACAGCCTCAGGGGTTGAGTTATACAATGCCAGTTCTGAAAATGATGTAATCATAGTCCAATCAAAAGTTAAAATAAATGTATTTGCAAATTGCACTGCAACAGTTTAACAGTAGATCATAAAACACATCAGATAAACTGAGGAAATGAACAGTTTTACCAAAAAATAAATTAATATAGGCAATTTGAATTTCACAACAGCAATGTTTCAGCACTTACTGCTGTGTAACATCATCTCTTTTTAAACAACAGTCTGTAAACATCTGGGAACTGAGGAGACCACCTGCTGGAATTTTGAGACAGGAAAGTTGTCCCATTTCTGTTTGATACAAGATTCTAGCTGCTCAACAATCCTTTGTCTTTACTTGTCGTATTTTTCATTTCACAATGCTGCAAATGTTTTTCAGTTGGTGAAAGATCTGGGTTGGGGCAGCCGTGTTCAGCACCCAGACTCTACTCCTACATAGCCATGCTATTCTAACAAATACAGTATGTGGTTTAACATTTTCTTGCTGAAGCATGCAAGGCCTTCTCTGAAAAAGATGTCATCTGGATGGGAGGATATGTTGCACTAATACCTCTATATACCTTTTAGTATTGATGGTGCCTTTCCAGATGTGCAAGCTGACAATTCCATAGGCATAAATGCAACCCGACACCATTAGAGATGTAGGATTTGTAAGTAAGAGCTGATAGCGAGCCAAATCAAATCTCTCTCCTCTTTAGTCTGGGCAAAATTATCTGTAAAGACAAAAAGCGGTCTCACCAATGTCGTGGAGCCCAAAACATTATCGAAGGGTCCAGTCCAAACCACAGGATTGGATTTGTACCGCTAGTTTGAAACTATGTACCAAGAAGTCAAAGGGAGGCAGAAATGTTATTGAAACAAATGCTTCAGGAACATTTTGTTTTTTATTAAAAATAATATTAAACGTTAACCAAATGCTTATTTGAAACAGTAAGAAAACAATCGATAAATCTGCTCATTCCTTTTTTTAAAAGCAGGAACACTCTGACTTATGGTTTAATGCTGTGTTTACAGTTCATCTGATTAGGACCATTAGCAACACGTAATTACCGTAACATGAAGGTCATGTTGACATCTCCAGAGAAACAGGTACAGAGCGGCAGGTCAGCCATCTTTATCTGATATGTGGTTGATTTTTTTTTTTTGAGTTAGAGCCTGTGAGTAAAGGTTGTATCTGTTTTTCTTGTCAGAACTAGTTCAAGTTTATGAGTAAATTGAGGTGTTACGTCCCTGCAGTGCCTCCCTTCATCTGTCACAGTTTTATCCCTGTTTTCTATCAGTGCCTCACCTTCTACTTCCACTTATCTCCCTCCAGCCAAATGTCTTATCAGCCTTTTCAACCACGAATGAATGTTAATGAACTTTTCTCATCTTCTTTCTTTTCTCTCCTCAGCTTACCCCACATGATGTAAGTGAAGATCATTACAAGGGCCTTACATTGAGGCCCGAGTCACTGCGTGTGCCTGTGCGTTTGTGTACGTACGAGCATGTGCGATCAGGAGCGTGCTTTTTAAAATGAGACCACGGCTGTTTGCCTCCTCGAGCCGGAGGGGTGGGTGGGGGGGCTGCCTACGGTTAACATTTGTTTCCTGAAATGAGCTGTTTTGAAGGCTTTTTATGTAAAGCCCTGTTTTTCCCCATGTTGTTACGTCCCTAATAGCAGGTGTCTCATTACACTGAAACCTCTCAGCACACATGGAGGGGGGGGTGTAAATAAAAGCATGATATTTTTTTGAGAAGCATATTCCTGGTAGTTATCCCAAAATAGATCAAAGGTTCAGCTGCTTGATGCCTCCATCTTTGGTATTTCAATTATTTTCTAGAGGCAAAGAAAATAATCCAAAATTATTTTGAGATTTTTGTTGTTGTTGTTGCTGGTCTCGTGTGTTGTTGGGTATCTGCCTAGGTCTTTGACATGAGTCACTAGGCACTTCATGTGACTGCTTAGCTTATGAATGAGAACACCCCCACCCAGCCCCCAGTCCACTGACAAAAGGTGGCCAAACAGCTGTTGCCTGGAAACCAAAACTGGTTACCATATTGCTATGCTGTGCTGCCATGAATCTCCCCCTACTTTTCCTTGTCGCTCAGCATTTGAACGTTTCATTCAGTGCGCGACGGTCACTCTTTCTTTAGTTTTTGCTGTTTCAAAACAGAAGAATTGATGTTATTTCTAAGTACTTTCAACAGGTTGCCGAAGCATGTAACAAACAAAAATGATGGCCAGAGGTAAGTATGAAAAACATGACTGAATTCAAAGTGACGGTGATGGCTGCACCAAATGATTAGAGGAGTAAGAGCAGCACTCTCGGTACCTATAACAGTACAGTATTACATGATGTTCCCAACTTTGGCCCATCACACCCACTGTGGAAAATGGTGTGACTTTTAAGCAGAGCGCACAGATGCTCACAAAAAACGAAGAAGGATCTGTTTCTGCTGTAAACACAAACACATATAAGGTGCTGAAATGAGATGATAAATCTACAATCCCCACACTGCAAACCCCAAGAAACTAGCAGAACTACTAAAATAAGGCAGTTGATTGCCTTCATGTGCTTAAGCTGATAATCTTCCAAGTCAAACATTACAAGAAATATAATGTTTGGATTTACTGTATGTAAATGCTAACTAAAGTTAAATGAAATTGCTTTTAATGGCTGGATGGATGGATCACGTGGTTTTAGTCTTAGTGTTGCTTACTGAAATCCCATTACTTCTGCCAAGAACTGTACCTTCTCAAAATAAATATTACAGTTACTGATAAAACAAAAAACAAAAAATGGAATGCTGTGTGAATGTAAATAAAAACATAATCTCATAAACGTATATTTTACTCACAACAGAACATAGAAAACAAATCAAATGTTTGAAGTGATAAAATTAAACATTTCAGGAAAAACAAAATGTTAGCAAAAGTAAGTGTAAGGTTCTGAAAAGAAACTTGCAGGAGGAACTAATCAAACCTGACTGGGTATAAAAAGAGCATCTTAGACAAGCAGAGCTTCTCAGAAGTAAAGATGGCTAGAGGTTCACAGATCTACAAAAACAGCCTCTTTCTTCAAATTTTGGAATAATTTCTAAATAATGTAATAATCTACAATACATAATATCATCAAAAATATCCAGAGAATTAATATTAATCAATACTGGATGCTTGTTGTTGTCAGGTGGCACTACATTAAAAACAGTCATGAGTCTGCCGTGGAAATGACTGCAGGGCTTGGGAACCCTTTTAGATATCACTGTTTGTGAAGGCAGACTACAAATGCAGACTTCACCTCTGTCGTGTGCACACGATCCAAGAATAATGCCCTTCTTCTCAGGATGAAAGGTTATTTAAAATGAACTGAAGTAAAGTGGAAAATTGTTCTGTGGTCAGATGAATCAAAATGTCAAATTCTTTTTGGGAAACACGGACACCATGTCCCCAGATGAAAGTGGAAAGGGATCATCCAGCTTGTTATCAGCACGCTCTGATCGTACATTAGTGCTTATGGACTTGGCAGCTTGCGCATCTGGAAAGGCACCATCAGTGCTGAAAGGTATATTCAGGGTTTTTATACAGATTACGTTTTTGTTTTGTTTTCACAGAGGAGGCCTTGCATGCTTCGGCAAGGCAATAATAAACTGTATACTACATTTATTATGACACTGTAGCTTCATAAAAGAAGAGTCTGGATGCTGAACTGGCCTTTCGTCGAGCTTTTTAGAATTTGGTTTCTATAGGCTCAGGTAAGGAGAGCGCGCAAGAACCTGCAGGAGGCTCGATGAGAGAGAGACGGAGACGTGCAAAGTCTCTCTCTCTCTCTCCCGCCCGTGACGTTACTCCGTTTTAAAGCCACCTTCGATCGTCCCCTCCGGTCCTCCTCCTCCGTCTCGCATTCACCTTCCTCACCGAGCTCAACATCAGCCAATGCTTCACGGCACTCCTACCCTGCGTGTCTATCCCATGCGTGGGAAGCACTGCAAAAACGAGGGCTTCACTTGAGAGAGTGAAAAGAAGCGATCGACAGAAAAGCGGGAATCGTTTCATCAGTTTTCATTGCTGAGTTTTTCGGAGGAAGCGGCTCCTGATATTAGCGAGAATCTCTGGTTTTTATCACGGTGGTAGGTATTCTTAACTTTTCAGAAAAAAAATCGTAGAATCGAAAGAAAAACAGGTTTATAGACTGTTTATTTGATGAGACTGATTTTATAAATGGCGTTTGTCTCTTTAGAGTTTTATGTGGTAAGAGCTGCTGTGATTTCAGGACCACGGAGAGCTCTCAGGGCACCTTTAGTGGAACTTTCAAAAGGAAAATCTGCCCACATCTATTCATTTATAAATTAATATTACACTACTACTTACTTTTAACAGATCTCTGAATACTGGACATTGGATCATTCAAAGTTATTACTGATTATATATATGAGTTTTTATGTCTATATTATGCATCTGATATGTGAAAACAAATAGAAATTGTATGCTAGAAGACAGCAAGAATTGTTCTTGTTTCCCTTAGAGAAGGTTTAAGCTTTGTAAGTAATTTTTGTAAGTAATTTTTCAAAGTTACTTGAAAACTTGCACCTTGCTGTCTCATAACAAGACTTGTCCTTTGGTCTCCTCATATAATTCAAGCTAAAAGGCACATTCACCTTGAAAAAGACCCCTTTTAATTAACAAAGCAGTCTTCTTGTTCTCCTGCTGCCAACAGGACAGAGAGACGGCATCGTGGAGCTATGAATGAGTCGCTGGTGGTGAACGACTCTTCTGCGACTCCTGCATCAGGAGAAGCTCTCCCGTGGATAGAGGCTGAGTCTTCGGACCGGAATGGCAGCCTGGAATTCTCCACCGCCGCATTAGATTTCCCTATCAACCCATGGGACATCATGCTCTGTATGTCAGGCACCGTGATCGCCTGTGAGAACGCCATAGTGGTAGCAATCATCTTCTACACGCCCACGCTGAGGACTCCCATGTTTGTGCTGATCGGGAGCCTGGCCACAGCCGACCTGCTGGCTGGCATGGGATTAATCCTGAACTTTGTGTTTCAGTATGTGATCTCCTCTGAGACTATCAGCCTTATCACTGTAGGCTTTTTAGTGGCCTCCTTCACTGCATCCATCAGCAGCCTCTTAGCCATTACGGTAGACCGCTACTTCTCCCTCTACAATGCCCTGACATACTTCTCAGAGAAGACACTGCAGTACGTTCACTTGATGTTAGTGGGCACCTGGGGGGTGTCTCTGTTCCTGGGCTTGCTGCCGGTGCTCGGCTGGAACTGCCTGGGCGAGCCGGCCTCCTGCAGCATTGTCCGCCCTCTGACCCGGAGCAACGTCATGCTCTTGGCCACCTCCTTCTTTGCCATCTTTGTGCTTATGCTGACCCTTTACTTCAAGATCTGCAAGATCGTGTGCCACCACGCCCACCAGATCGCCCTCCAACAGCACTTTTTTGCCACTTCGCATTATGTCGCCACCAAGAAAGGGGTGTCCACTTTGGCCATCATCTTGGGGACTTTTGGTGCCAGCTGGCTTCCCTTTGCCATCTACTGTCTCGTGGGTGAGAGGGAGTATCCGTCAGTGTACACCTATGCTACGCTGCTGCCGGCCACCTACAACTCCATGATCAACCCCATCATCTACGCCTACAGAAACGCCGAGATCCAGCGCTCCATCTACATGCTTCTCTGTGGCTGCTTTCAAGCCAACGGAGCTTATCGGTCCAGGTCACCAAGTGAGGTCTAAAAAAGGTGCTACAGCTTGCTGCGTGTGTGTATCTGTGTGTGTGTGTGTGTGAGAGAGAGAGAGAGAGAGAAAGAGAGAGAGCATGCATGTGTGTGCGTTAATGGCCGAGCAAAAAGACAAACCCAGTAATCATCGACAATCTGCTTACAGTTGACAGTGAATGCTTTAAAAAACAAAAAACAAAGCAGGCGTGATGTTCGAAATGTGTCTCTCATGCATACTGTGTCTGCACTTTATTAGCCTATGTCTCAACACAAGTTAGGGGGAGAGTTTGGAAATGCTGTGAACAAGAAACTTTTGTTTTTTTGTTTTTTGTTTTGTTTTTTAAAAAAGACAAAGCAAACCTGTGAATGTACTGTGGAAAAAAATAGGAATGGAAATCTTGCACTTTATTCAATGTTTTTTTCAAATGCCAAAGCAGTATTGTATAGCCCTTAATGTGTTTAAGCATTTGAACCTGTGAGTAACCTTGTGCCATTTTTCTATTTTGTATCGTACTGTCTTTGATGTCCATTTTGTACAAGAGGAATAAAGGGATAAAATCAAGTGGTGGCTCAAGTATGTGATCCATATTGCTGCACTTTCTCTGTGTGTGTGTGTGTGTGTGTGTGTGTGTGTGTGTGTGTGTGTGTGTGTGTGTGTGTGTGTGTGTGTGTGTGTGTATTACACACAATGTTTTCTTTTCTTTTAGTTTTTTACATCCTAGTACCATCCAAGTACCTTGTTCTAGTTCAAACCTAGACACATATGATTGCTTGCTCAGTTTTTGCGTGTCATATATGTGTGCTTGTGAGTGGTTATAAGAAAAACCTAGAGGTACCACAAACGTGTGAAAGCATGAGCCACGTGATCTTGGCTACTTAGCAGGTGAGACATAAGGCTGCGGAAGTCAAATTAGCATTTCTCTCACGTAATTTACTAACCCCCACGTAACATTCGCAGCCCCTGCTGGCCTTGGTATGCGTTCGCATTGAAAATATATGATGCACTCTGTCTGGGTAGCGCAGGAAATGAGAAAGGTTGTCTGGACCTTATCTTGCTTCATCCCATCGACATCTCTACTTATGATTCAAGAGTAGAGCAGCTGAATGCACGTGTACGGGTGTGTGACAAAGTGAGAAGAATGATCATAATGGGTCTGTGTCCCCTGTCAAACACAAAGTAAACCCGGCAGCCTGCGTAGCAACTGATGCAGCCGTTTATCTGCCAGCCTGTCCGTGGCTTTCAGAGAGCCTTGCAGGAATGAAGATGACTTTGTAGACCAGGAGACTTAAGCTTTTCTCCTCTCCTTCAATAACTTCTTCTTCCACATCCTGCTTTTACACAATACTTCACATTCCTTACTTTTTCATACTTGAAAATACAGAATATACAGCATGCAATACCCAGCTTTAACCTAGGTGAAAGCTACTTTGATGACTGCATCATTAGTTCTTTAAAATGAAATTACTGAGCATTGAAACACTATTTAATTACTGAGAACAAACCTACATGCACAGTTAAATCTTTAATAAATTCAAAAATACAAGCTCTAATTAATGCTGACCAGCATGCCAGTAAAATGAAATGATTGGAAGCTCTAGAACTGACTCGATAATTGTAAGCGCTGTATCTTTGCAACTAACTTGTACCTGCAGAAGATGCTTGAAATCTCAAAAGCTTCATGTCAGGCTGAGCCTCTCCTGTCGAGAGACCTCGGACAACTTTATCACATCAGTGGCACTGAGGTGCAATCTAATCTGTGCAGTCAGGCACGGAGCCTTTCTTAGTAGGGGTTTGTCCTCAACACATGTCATCACAGGTGAACATTACTCTGTGTGCCCCTCAAGCCTGCTCCTCTGGAAACTGCAGAATCTAATGGTAGTGCCTTTTCCTAAGATATACTTTATATACACAACTCACTGTGAGTAATGAGTAATGCATTTATAGAAGCCATTTATTGCTTTTTCTGATTTTCTCCAAGAAGTCCACAGACAGCCCACTAAATAAAGTCACTGTTCCCACCGCAGCTAAATTCTACAGTTTCGTGATGAAACACTTAAACACCCACATTGCCGATAAATCATTGCAGCATCAGCTCAGTTTAATTATTCGGTTCTGCAGTAGTCGTGGTAACCAGCATGACCGAGAAGGCCACTGAGCAGGTGGGCCTATTCAGGTCACACTTTGGGAAGCGCTTCTTGTACCTCATTGAAACTAAAAACCAGTCATTCGGCAGCTCGTTTTAAACCATCTTGGTACTCGAAAACTGCAGAAAAAACAGAAATGTGTTGAGAATATTGCGAGCTCAGAGTCTGCCATAGGGTGAGAGGCAGGGTACGCCCTGGACAGGTCACTATTGTCTCGCAGGGCTAATACAAACAACCATTCACACCTATTGGCACTTTAACTGCATGTCTTTGGACTGTGGGAGGAAGCCAGATTACCCAGAGAGAACATGCAAACTCCAGATGGTGGATCTGAACCCAGAAACTTCTTGTTGTGAGGCAAAGAGGGATAACCACTGCCCACCTTTGCAACAGGAAGTCATTAATTCAGTTCATTTTTTTCCAGACAGAATTTGTTTGACTTTTTTTTTTGTTCTCGTTGTTGTGTTTTTAAATGTCTGCACCAGATTCAAGATGTCAGAACATATTTTAGTCGTCAAATTATGCGTGAACTTTGAATTTAGTTGCATATTTTAGACTACACTGGCAAAGGTCGGGAGTAGAAACATTCTCTGTACTGTTCTTTCATTTTTAATTTGTTTTTTTAAGCAAATAACACACAATTGTTTTTCTCGTCTAGTTTTAATTTCAGCCAAGTGAAAAGTGTTTTTTTTCACTCCCACTTTTATTCGTCAGTTTAGTTTCAGTTGATGACAACCTTAACAGTTTCTGACAAATCTGTGATCATCATGAGCTTTGGATTTCTCCCAAAGGACATGATAGTATCCGAGAAAATTCCAACTAAATCCATCTTCGTTTTTTCTTGTTTTTAGGTTTCTATCCTTCCCTCCATCTTTTCTGCTCTTGATTCGCTGATAGCAGTCTGATTGGTGCATATGCAGCCCAATTCTTGATGCTTGTTTAAGAGAAAATAACAGCTCTGCGTGGAACAAGTAGTTGCTTTTATAGAGTATTTTCTTGCAAGCTAGATTTCGACACAGACTTAGATTTGCTTGCCATTTCTGCTGGCATTCACAAGTACTGTATGTGTGTACTCAGAAGCTGTTCAAAGTCAGAGAGAGTCAATATGACTTAAGGGGAACAGATTTCTTTAAAAAAAACAAGATAAGGACAAATATAAAGCAGAGATGTGTTTCTGTTAGAGGAGTTAACCTGTGGAATAGTTATGACAGTGATTTAAAAAGGTGTAGTTCATTTTCCTTGTTTAAAAATATGTTTAAAAATAGAGTATTAGAAAAATATATATATCAAGAATGAAAAGAGCAAAAAAACAAAAACAAAAAACAGAAAACCTCTTGATTCTTTTGCTTTAATGTAGTTACTTACTAAGGTGGTGGTGTTTTTTCTTGTTTGTTTGTTTGTTTGTTTTGTTTTTGCTTTGTTTGCCTTCTCTCACCCCAACCGGTCGCAGCAGATGGCCGCCCCTCCCTGAGCCGGGTTCTGCCGGAGGTTTCTTCCTGTTAAAAGGGAGTTTTTCCTTCCCACTGTCGCCAAAGTGCTTGCTCATAGGGGGTCATATGATTGTTGGGCTTTTCTCTCTGTATCTATGAAGCGCCTTGAGGCGACATTTGTTGTGATTTGGCGCTATATAAATGAAATTGAATTGAATTGAATTTTATTATTTGCTTCGAGCCCTGTGTACAGGAGCTGCATGCTAAAAGATCTTTTGTTAAAAGGGTTGGCGTAATAAGCAAATGCTTCAGCCAATACCTTTTGATTAGCCTTGTCTCATGCTTTCTTGCTTTGTGGTAAATCTTTGTTCTGTCTTCACTGAGATATTTGAATGCTAATCAATAAACATATCAAACATAACATGTGTGCTACTGTTCCTGCCTCTTACTTTGTCCCAATAATAGCTCTTACACAAGAACACCACAAAGGTTAGTGTGTTTGCTCCTCGTGAAAGCTATCAACTTTATCAGTCACGACACTGAAAGCAGTGGAGCCTTCAGTCAGTTTAGGGCTGATCACAAAGTGGGGTAAAGGTGAAGGATGCTGAGGGCCGCTAATGCGCTGCATGAAGAAGACTGGCCGCTTTGAGAGCAGGAGATGTTTGTTCAACTTGTTTTTTCTCTGCCTTAACAGATGTTGCTTTCGGTCACTCACCAAATCAGGCAACCACCTGTTTGTTTGCAGGGCTTAGAAAGTAAACCTGTGGCAACAGTCTAAAAGTGCTCATGTACTTTTTAGGCCTTCGATTTCTAAAATGTTACATTTCTAAGATCCAGCTCGCAGGCTACATTAAATCTCTTGGAAAGAGATTCAGATTTCTCCACTGTTTCTTCTCTTTCTTCTTTCTTTTTTTGAGGGGCGGGGTTCATTTTTGTAAAAACCGTGACGAAGTGATTCCAGTGTGTTTTGGACGGGTAATTTGCATTAGTTGTTATATAGATTTATTCTTCCTGTCATGGTGCAAAGAATATGTGTTTATCAAGTTATTTTCTTAAATGTAATTTTTAATGTTCCACTTGCAACAACCTACTGGTATCAATCACATTTAACACGGCACATTCAGATCACTCCTTCAAACCTGTGGATAAACTGGTGGATTTCACTTTCTTGGGTTTATTTTAACCAAAGAAATCATTCTGTCATCATGCACTTTACTTGTCTTCTGTCAAGTTCGTTTTTTTAATGCAATGGATTTTGTGTCTTCTAAAGCTTTTGATGTCTTTCATAGGTTTGTGTGACTAATGATAACATCCTGCGCTTACACTGACATCTCTTTGAGCTTCATGTTTAAAATTACATTAAAAAGCATACAAATTCAACACAATTAACTACATATATTATGTCTGCTTCATTTGGAATGATTGAAGAAATGGATAACTCTCACTGCCATGAAACTGCTGCTCAGTCATTTCTCCAATTGATTTTGATCTGCTGAACATAGGCGACGTATGAAAAGGTCTGTTACCCCTAAACAGTTAATGAAGAAGAAGAATAGAATAGAATAGAATAATCCTTTAATTGTCCCACAAGGGGGAAATTTGGTTGTAACAGCAGCCAAAAAGACAAATATACAAACAAACAGTACACAGGACACGGAACAGAAACATACACAATTTTTCTTACATATTTACATTAAGGACAATGGTTACTATAAACAGAGAGTACTGTACAGTTATTAAATTAAATAAAAATAATTACAGGTAAGAGGCAAACCAGGTTGTAGTGCGAATTGGTTAATTAACTAACTTATTGCAGTTACAGCATTGATGTAAACATCTATGTTTGTTGGAAGCAGTTCAGATTGTACAGTCTAACAGCTGCAGGGAGGAAGGACCTGCGGAAACGCTCCTTCTCCAGATTCCTTGAAGTGCACTTAGAGCTCTACTTTGGATGTCGGCCATCTTTCTCAATCAGACATGTTCCAGTTGGTATTGCATCATGGACCAAATCCTGATTGGCTCCTTGAAAGCAAAATCTAAAGAAATGAGTTGTGACTCAAGACTTCTGCAAGTGCGCTGAAATTCACCCGCGGCCCTTCACTTAAATATTACATCCATTAGACCCAATACAGGATAGCAGAAGTGCTTGAATTATGTAATGCTTGATCCGTGCAGACCTGCGCACAAGTCCACAGTTGAATGATTCCATCATTAATAACATTAATTACAGCAGTGTAGCAAATGCTCTCCACAGAAACACCACTGTTACTGAGTTAGCCATTAGCTTGATGGGAAATGCTTTAGTACTGTTGATTGTGTAATCACGCAAACTTTTCCACCTTTCTTCTCTCAGGGTTGTCTTTTCATATTTAGATGAAGAATGGTTGACAGACAGCAAAAAGTGTCAGTAACGTGTTATCTTATTCTCCAATGTGAGCTTGGTGATAATCCAATAATGGTGATTGTTAGACGTGCAAACATGTTGCCTGGGTAAGCAAAGACAATCCCATCCCAGCTAGATGAAAGTTTTCTTTAAAATAAAGTACACGTCATGTGTTTTTGTGTACGTGTGGAAGCACATGCTGGCAGAAATCTCTACAGTATGAGTGTGCTTGTTAGTAGCCTGGCACCTCCCAGCAATTGTCATGGCTAAATTACCAGATTGCTTGTGGGCGACTGTACATGTGCAGTATGTATGCTGTCTGTAGTCTGTGCTGTAGATTGTCCATGCGTGTTCTATGAAGGATTATAAATGGACGAGAGTGCGTTCAGGAAAGAGACGCCAGCCCTAAAGCTCTTCCTTCTCAGAATAACACTACGTGACGTGTTGAGTGTAACTAAGGGACATTTTTTAAGGTACAATGAGCTCAGTAGTAAGTGTTGTGGACACTCAGCAACTGTTTGACATTTAAGCTTTGTACCTGCGGCGCCTAACAATGTTTACTCAAGAAGTTAAACACATAAAAAGGACCGAATGTCCCCTATGAATAGATGATCCTTGCAATATTTATAGATGGAGTAGATCCCATTTTAGATAGTCGAATGTTTTTCGCCTGATTGAAGTATGATCACGTGATTGGTTTTAAAGTTTGATCACAGCTTTTTGCAGAGTTGACTGTTACTGCATAAACAACAACATACAGATTTCTCTGTATATCAGTGTGCTGCCTCTAAAGTGATATGCGTTACACGGCTGCAAGAGCGCACAGTAAACACATCACTGCATGATCAATTTGGTTTCAATTCCAGGAAACGCTTTTGCATACGGATGAACAATCTTTGTTTAACTTCTGCAAAAAACAGCCATTTTTAATGTGTCCATCAAATGCGGAAACATTCTTAGCGTATTGTCTAACTCGATTACTGTAACAGAAAAATAATAAACCATCGAATCATTAACATTTTCAGACTCTACTGGTTTTCCATGATGGATAATTTTGCTGGTTCTCCATAACCTTGATAACAAGCTACTGCTTGAGTATTTGGAGAATTATAGTAGATGTCTTTGAAGTATTTGAAAACACTGAAGACTGATTAGTTGAGCCATAGGCCTTTCTTTAGCTTTTCTGTAGAAAGGAGTTAAGAAAACATTTAAATTCTTAAAATAGTTCCTTAAAATAAAGTAACAAGAGGAAGTGTTGCAGTTAATGATCCGGTGACTGCAGCTGTGCAGCGATTTCTGCGTGCTTGCAGGCACTGATACTGCTGGTAGCAAGCCAGTGCTGTCCAACTTGTGACAGCAGGAAGATGGAGCTGTCAGGCAGGGGGAGAAGAGGGAAACCACAGAGGAGGTTCATAGATTTAGTGGAGGAGGACAGATGGGTGAGAGAGGGGCATGCTATGGATAGGGTGAGATGGAGGAAGATGGTACTTTATGGTGATGTCTAAAGGAAGCGGTCGAAAGAAAAGATGAAGTATTCAGATTGGATCGCGTGCGGTATAAGATCTACTGTACAATACAGACATGGCAGTGTTAATAATTCCACATGGTCAGTGCCAGTTTCTTGGAGGAGATCATCATCTAAGCTGAGGGGCTGTATATGTTTGTAATTTACTGTTGAGGAGGAGGAAAAACAGAAGGGGGGAAATGTGTTTGTGTGCATGAAGCAACTAATAAAAAATCAAACACCTTATGGCTATAACTCAACTCCCATTAAAGCTTCATTTCTGCAGCCAGATCAAATTGACCGAAACATTATCTCAGTGATGTTGCTCAATTATGTAAACATGCCAGGGGCTCAGCTATGTTCTGAACCGGATATGTATGCTATAAATAGGTAATATTACAGAGTTCATTACAATGGTTCAAGCATGGTGAGGAAGTATAATGCGGGGAAAAGTCTTTAATGCGCTGCAGGTCAACTTGTCCTCAAGATATAAAGCCAATTAATGAGGTAGCTCACACTTCTGTGGATGATTGTGTGGTTTTTGGATGTGGTGACACTGCAGGCACTTCTGTCTTTGGATTCAGCTCTCATTTACTCACACCTTTCATCCTGACGCATTACCTCCCATCAACTCATCGTGTATGATGCTCATGTCCTCTTCCTCACACCGAGTGAACCCTCCTACCCCAGAGTAACCATCACAGCCTTACAGCTTAACGCTTCAAAGACACTGTTGTGACACACGCTACCTCCCCAGCACGACACGATTACGCCCATCATCGTCCTGACTTCAATTTTTACCTGCCTCAGGTCTCATCTTATTTTTCAGCATGAACTAATTACTAATTAGGTGATATGTCACCACTATGAGCACAGCAATGATGACTAACAGAGAAAATAAGTATGGAGGGGATTTATTTAGCCATGCAGATGTAGATTTCAGGAATAAGACGTATTCTTTTCCAGGCATGATGACTCAACCCGTAATGATTAGCTGCTTTTAAGGATGGCAATTTACAAGAAATATGCTTTGGATGCTTTTATGCATCATTCAGAACTTGTTTAATATATCAATCCATCCAGTAATTCAATGCAGTTTGATTTCTACTGCAATCAAATCTCAGAAGAAAGTGTAATTAGTGCATTAATTAAGTCAGGAGTGCAAGAACTGGCTCCCTGCTGAGTCTCCAAGTAGATGCGTTGTAAAGTGAGAAAAACTGCAGGAGGAGCAAAGTGAGAACAAGGCCTCTGTTTTTGGACAGAAGAGTGACTGAATCTAGACACACTGCTTCAAATTGTTCAAATCACGTTTATTTTTTAATTAAGATATCTCAGGTTGTTCATAATCTGTTTAATAATCTGTTTTTTAAATACTTTTACATTTTTACACTGAAATAAATAAATAAATAAATGGGGGTGTTTGTTTTTGCCCAGCCCACTTGAAGTTGAATTGGGCACAGATGTGCATTTGAACTTTGGAAATAATTTGCATGTAAAACATCATTGTCTAATAAAACGTGACGCTTTGGTATAGATTTAACAACTCTACCATCTCTGCATTAGGCTCTGCTTTGATAAGCTCTCGTGTTGAAGGGTGAAATATTAGGCTTTTTCTCTTATCTTCTCTCATATACTTACTGTTATTATAGTGGACGCCTGCATTAAACATGGCTAATGTTTCAAATAATGAGGAGTGTATGTGCAAGTAATACTTGTGTGCCGAGAATTCTTGGCTTCGGGCTGTTTTTAATGTTGCTGGCTGCTATCAGTGAGAGCAGATATCCTTAACATAGTAACGTGGTCATCTCAGGCACCAAGCAGCAGCTCCTTCAACCTGCTGTTCAAACCTTCTGCTTGTAAAAGGAACTATAGATGCCAGTTTCAAAAAGCAGGTGAAATAAGGGGATGAGTGTCCATATGGCCAATATAAAATAAACAATGAACATTTTTGCAAAGTGAGTACTTTTATATTTTAATACTATAATAAAGAAAACTAGCTAACATGTTTAAATGTAGGTGTGGATGTGAGTCTGTCGAGTAAAATGTAAACAGACTTTAGGTGAGCTGACCAAAAGGGACAGCGTCCAAAAAAACTTATGTAATGACATCTGACCCGGGTGGAGATGCTGGACCTTCACTGCAGCTCAAACATCGTTCTGTGTTAGAAACAAAAGAATTCAAAGTGACATCTGGCATTTTCATGCTCAAACAGACCTCTTTTTTTCAGTTATTTCATTGTTTTTAAGTCGTGTACTTTTATGACTTCAAGAGACTTAACACGGTGTGGCATGGAATATGAAAGTGAACACAAGGTCACTCGCTGACTGCAGGAGGAGCAAGCAAAGGCTGAATGTGCAGGAAGCACATGGTAACAGCTGACCAAAAGTAAAGCTAAAAAGTTTTTTGGGTTTTTTTTTTTGCATGGGAGTATTTGTTATTGATTTAGTTCTAATTCAAGAAGTTTTTATTTTATAAAACAAATTATTTTAAATAAGCAATAAAATCAAATACAACGTGAAAATGAATATTCAGAGACTGCAGTCACCAATTAAACCCCACAGTCGTGTTGCATAATAGGCTTGTTTACATTTATTTTATCTGGGGCTGAGAGAACGAGTGTGCGTAGGCCTGACGAGGACTGAGTCGGTGATAATAGACAGTGTGGGAGGTAGGGCACACACACACATTTGTTTGGTAAGGTGTGGTTATATTATATAGTTGTTTTTTGTTTGTTTGTTTTTTACTGTAACCAATGCCAAGTAGCAAATAGGGCAAGCAAAAAAATGCATCTTAAGTTTTTCTGGTGGAAAAAAACCAAAACCAAAAGACAAACATTGTTCAGTCTACTTCCTGATTGGGCAACACATCCCCCCGCTTTTCCAAAAATACTTACTTGAGCATTTAAAATTTGTTTTCATCTGTGGCTCAAAATAGCCTCACTGTTTGTGCAAAAGTTATGTAAGGTTCAGGAAAGGAGGAAAAGCCGTATAGAAATGTATTATAATCATAAAACATCTGTTGAAATAAAACACACACACCGTCTCTACCGTCTCTACACACTGTTCCCTGAGTGCTGTATTGGTAGCTGTCCACTGCTTCACTGAGTGAATGGGTTAAATGCAGAGGACTAAGGAATTTCCTAAGGGATTAATAAATTCTTAATAAACAAACACATTTAACATGAAAGCAAGATGAAATACTTTTGTTTTACAGTTTGGGAAAAGTGCAAGGTAAAGTGTGCCTAACCCAACAACCTAGACACAAAGAATTTTATTTCCTGTCTGATTTCCATAAATATTGGACATGAAGAAATGAGCTTTAAGAGTAAGATATTGTTACAGTCCACAAAAAGGGTGATTACTGATCACGCAATGGTGAAAGTCAGGTTATAGAAGTAGCAGAGGTTGATGGTTGGCTTCCTTAATTACCTTTAATTTCTCTCTCTCTTTCTCTTTGTTGTTGTTGTCTATTAACACCATATCAAGAAATAACCCACCCGCTCCTTGTGGAACATCTGAAGATCTATTTAAAGGACTTGCTGTCCTTTTTTAAGTTGTCTAAACATGGTAATAAGGCACAAGTTTCAGATAATCAAAGTTTAATATTAGGCTAATGTCACCAAAACATCTTCTGTTTTGTGTGTGTGTGTGAAAAAGCAGTTAACAACTAGTTAACTAATAACTAGTTGCCACCCTTGGCTGCAAAAGCTGCAATCAAACCTTTGTGGTGATGAGTCTTCTACATTGGCCCAGTCTTCTTTGTAGAATTGTAATTCATTCAGCCTGTTTAAGATCATTCCAAAGCATCTCAACTGGATTTAAGTCTTTCACTAGGGCACTAATTTTTATTTTAATCTATTTGGTTTGTTCGTTTGTGGAGTTGTTTTGGATGACTGTCCTGCTGCAAGCCCTCTTGAACTTACGAACTTACAGCTGAACTTTCTTCTTCAGGATTTTCTGGTAGAGATCATAGTTTCATGAATTCACGTCCAGATCCTGAAGCAGCAAAAACCATCACACTACCACCACCATGTCTGACTGTTTGTAAGACGTTCTTTTTATAAAATACTGTGTTAGTTTTACACAGACAGGGCTTTTGTCTTGTCAGTCCCTTGGATGCCATTTTTGCCCAGTCTCTTTCTCATTGTTAAATATTTAACTCTGGCCCTCATTGTGGCTCACTGGCATCCCAAAGCCTTATAAATGGGTTTGCAACCCTTTCCAAACTGATAGATATCAATAACTTTGTTTCTTATCTGTTTCTTTAAATTGTGACATGATATCATCATTTAAAAATGTACCTTTTATATTTATCATGTTTTTTTTTGTCTAATATTAAAACTAGTTTGAAGATCTTAAACTATAAATAAACGCATTGAAAAAATCTCACACTGCGATCGATTACAGTGCTGTCATAACCGTACACTGATATTGCTTTTTACAGCTGTCCAGCTCATCTATAAGGTCAGATCATATATAAGTAAAGTGTACAATATTAAAAACTTCTGACTTGCTGACTGTTGTAATGCTTCTCACAATAACAATAAAAAAACAAAAACAAAATACAGATCATATTTTGGTGGTTTTAGTCCCTCATGTGAATGTTGCTGATGAAAAAGGACACAGGGTAAACAGATGTCGATACAAATAAGACACAGGAATGCTGCTTTAATCATTACATTCTCAGAACTATAGGAAGGCCTTAAGACTTTTTAAATCAGACTTCCCCACCCTGCCACAAAAATCCAAATCTCAGAGCATAACTGTGTACAGTCATATTTAAAAGGACATTTGTGAGCATGTTGGCCATTTCTGGAAGCGCTGTTATTAGGAGGTAGGTGTACGACCAGCATGAGTGTCGATAAAAGGAAAGAAAAAAATCTCCAGGCTCGGCCTTTGACTTAATGACAATACAAAGGGCACAAATATCAAATATTTTCATGCATTTAACTGCACAAATACTGTGTACCATGCATACAAACACTTACTGAAAGGACTGAAAAGCAGACTTGTCTGGCACTGCTTGATAAAGTATCTATCTGACATGTTGCGCAAAATACAGCAAGTATATGGTGGTTTGTTAGGAGCACGATGCTGCTTTCATTTGATGTTTCCTGTCAGACTTAGAAAGTCGAAGCATCCGCAACCAAAACTGTAACACTTGTAATTTGTACTGTTACTATTATGTTTCTGTGACTTGCTAAAAAAGTCACATGCAGATCAGTGTTTTTTTAAGTGCTAAAAGGCTAAACAAATCCTACATTTCCTTACTTTTGTTACCTTACTAACTCAGGGTTGATGTCACTCCCAGCTCGGACATCTGAGGCAAATGGAAGGCAGCATAAGGTAAACATTCAGATGAAGAATAGTGTGTACAGAGGTCAAATATATAAAGGCATAACCAGAATTCATTTTCTTTGTCAGTCCATATAAGCCTGTGAAAAGGAAAGTTTAAGATAACATCAGAGATAGATATTTCATAAGCTGGAAAAATTCATTTTTAAACAAGAAAATTTCAGGTGTGCTGTCAATAAAAGCGGGATGGGTTCTGACCAGAGGAGTGTAAAACAACACCATCTGGATGCAGAACTGTGGCATTTCATCAATATAACTGCTGGGCCTTTTTCATGTGTTCACTGTACCAAGATGGCTTTGAGTTTGATGCTCTTTGCAGAATCATGGGTCCCATTTTTAGTGTGGGTTTATGACTTGTCTGTGTTGTAGAAAAACCCGTAGTAGAAGAAAGCACTGATAGCCAGCAGAGCGACTGACAGCAACATGTTCCTCCGGTTTTCACCTCGTAACATCTCCAGCTCCTTGTCTGGAAAAGCAAAAGAAAAACTGTATAAAATATGCAGCAGCCATCACTTTCTATTTATTTTTAGTCCTCTGGCACGAGCAAAACCAGCAAATGATCTGCTAATGATCTGCTGTCGCAGCCTGGGGCCAGTTTACAACATACTGAAACTATTTTTGTTTTTTATATGGGAAAGCTTGCTCAGTCAAAAGAAGACAGAAGACAAATATTTTGTATACTGCACTCAAAAAGCACGACATTCTTCAGTTTCCTTAAATCTGTCATCAATAACATTTTATTTTCACCTGCTTTCTTTTTAAAATGCACCTTTCAGGATGACTAAATATGACATGTTGATTAGTTTGCTAATCAGTTTGTCAATTAACCCTTAGTGAAAACAGGACTATGTGGTCCTCGAGCGCTCAATAAATATTACAAATATACAGGAAAAGTAAGAACACACAGTCAATACACATGAACAAGAGTTTTAATATTAAGGCTCACCTAGCTTCTGCACCCTCTCATTCATGATGGTCATTTCATCCTCCAGATCTTGTCTGATTTTTTTTTTTTTTTTAAAGAAAGAAAAAAAAGGCAATATTAAGGAGAAACGTCACTGTTGGGTGAAGTTTTTACATTATTCCTTTTTTTTTAAAAAAATCTCTAAGTGGCACAAGATGGCTTTTCATGAGTTCTTGCTCACTAAAGAGCCACACAGACCTGCAGCTACCACAAAACAGCCACAAACAGGAAAGCCAAAGACATGCAAGAGCAAATCCAACACAAATCCTTCACACCTCATGCATATTAATAGCTACTTTTGGTTATTTCCTTATTCACAAGGGGTTTCCAAAGCAGGAAGATTGGTTGATTTTGACAGACACGCTTCCTGAATTCCTCAAATGTGATGGATGGGCAATTCATTTTCCCAAAGAGCCGCATGAGAAACTGGGACTGTTGTGGAGGGCTGCACCAACTGAGTTCAGCTTATTGGTGTAGCCCTCCACGAGGGGCACCAAAAGTTGATATCAATGAAAACAGGTATATGTGGAAGACTTTGCAATCAAAAATGCAAATCACCAGTGTGTGAATGTGAGAGTGAATGAATAATGGCATTGTAAAGTGCTTTGGGTGCCTTGAAAAGCGCTATATAAATCCAATCCATTATTATTATTAAAAATAATCTGTTTTAAGCAGGAATAAATAACAAGTATATATTTTAACAAGGACAGTCTTGCAGGGCGTTCCCTCCACAACAGTCCCAGTCCCGAAGCCAAAGTTGCCTTGAAATACCAGTGGGAGGTATATACACACTAACGTGGAGTCTCCATCATCTCCTTCAGCCTCACCTCTGCTTTTCAGAGAGCTTCTCCTTCCTGCTCCTGAACTCCGCCCTCTCTAAGTTGTCCTGGCAACGCACCCGCTGCTCCTCCAGACGATCAATCTGTAGGATTTTACAGGTGTGACACACGGAGAGGTCAACGTACAAAACACAGAGGCAGGGAGGAGCGACCAAAACGAATGAATTCTAAGAATGTACACGGGGAAAGCTACAGCACCTATCAGACGTCAGCTAAACAGAGAGATAGATGGGAAATGTGAGAGAAACGCTAAAACACTGTACCTCGGAGGCGACGCTGATTTTCTCTCGCCTTTTCTCTTTTAGCCTTGCCATGTTGTGACCAAACCGGAGAACCACAGTGCAGTGAGTCCCCTGCCTGACAGAAAAAAACCTGTGACTATGCGGAACTATTTTTCTTCTTCGTAATGTTTACGTCTTCCTTTTGACGAACCGCTCTTCACGCACTTTGCTGCCCTCTGTCGGTGGAAAGTGACAAACACTTGGCCGCATAAACACAAATAACTCCCAACACCTGAAAGTGAAGAAAGCCAAGTCATTAAAAAAAATGCTGTCATGCTCAAATCACAATTAAACGGTTATTGTTCTCATGCCAGTATGAAGGCAACATACTGTAGTCTGCACCTGCCAAACATAGACAGGTAAAACAGAACTGAGAGAGTTGCTGCTGAGCGTTGCTAATCTGATTATGTGACCTGAGAGGACACACATGATCAGCTGAGAAAGAAAAAGGACGAGGCCAGGCAAGCTGCTCTGTACTTGCTTCCTTCCTTCTACAAAATGCCTCTATTTATAAACCGAGACCAAATATTTGCTCATCAGGTACACCTGCTGGAGCACAAATTAAGGGTGAGTCATTGTTAGACATCAGGGAATGGTTTATTCGATTATTATTGGTTTATTATTCGTTTATTCGATTTTTTTTTTTTTTTTACAAATTACTGAACATGAGTTGTGCAAACTGCATCCCAAATCCTTCAGGACACATTTCTTCGTATTTCAGAGTAAAGAGGAGAGAATACTTGAACTGGAGACAGAGAATGCCCTTCTTCATTTAAGACTTGCAGAGGTGAGAATACTTTTGACATCTAACACACATATAGGCTCATCTTTAGCCAAAAAGTAGATTTTGATCATTTTATTCTTGTATTTTCCTGTCTGCACCTTATTTATTATGGTTTTTCATGGACCTCAATGACAGCTTTTGTGTGCATAACTTCTTTCTTTCTTTCTTTTCTAAATTATTTTTAGTGCCAATAGGCGTTGGAGTGTGCTTGTGCACTTACTTTAAATGCATGAGGTTTATTACACCTTAGTACTCACGCTATGTGCGGGAACATTTGAATCGGTTTCTATTTGAGTGCTTTAAATGGATGGTTAACTGAATGTGTATCTAAATGGCCCATTGGGACAAAATGGATCATAATTTCTATCAAGCTGTTTCATTAGTTAGGCATGTAGCTCAAATGCACCAGAATTATGTGCAAATGACTGTTACCCCCTCCACTGTACTTTGCAGATCACTTCATCCTCATTTGTTTTTTTCCCTTCCACTCTCTAAGACTTAGATCCATAATTTATTGGGCAAAGGCACATTTTATTTTGTACACCACAGTGCAAAGGCAAACAATCAAGAAGTGATTGAAGTGCAAACTTTCAGCTTAAATTAAGTGTTTTTACAAGAATTTGGCAGTAACTTTTTAGGACACAGCCATTTTTATACACAATCCACCACCTTCAAAGGCTATGAATTGGACAACCAAACATAATTTTAAATATAAGGATTCTTTTTGTTACATGGATGATGATGTTTTGCTTCTATTTGACTTCAGTTTTTTATTGAGTAAATGAAAACCACATTCATTCATTCATTCATTCATTTATTTGTTCATTTTCAGGCACAACAAATACCTATATTGAACATAAAATGCACAAAACAAAAAACAAAAATTGCCTGAAAAAGGTTCTCTCAGGTTGAAATCAGGTGAATGACTTGGCCACTAAAGCATATCATATTTCTTTGCCTTAAGGAAATCTTGGATTGCTTTTCCTTTGGATCATTATCCATTTGCTCTGTGCTGGATAATGAGTGCTGTTCGATCAGTTTTGCAGCATTTGTCTGAATGTGAGCAGAGAGTATAGGTCTGTACACTTCATCCTGCTGCTTCTATCGGCAGTCACATTAGCAGCCCAATGTCATCACACAACTGCCAACGTGTGTGACAGATCACGCAGCATCCTTGAGATCTTGAGCTGATTTTCTCCTTCTCCATACTTTTACGTAATCTTGGTTTCATCCGTCCAAAGAAGTTTTTCAGAACTGTGCAGACTCATTTTGATGTTTTCTGGCAAAGCCTAATCTGGCCTTGTTATTCTTTAGTGTAACCAGTGGTGTGCACCTTGTTGTTAACCCTCTGTATTTCCATTCATTGATCGCAGACCTTAAAAATGATGTGGTAAGTTTTTGCTGTCTCTCTGACAGATTTTGTGGCAACCCAATGATTGGCCCCCTCACTTGCACTGAAATCTTTTTGAGCCTCATAAAATATAAATGTAAATAACTATGAATCCGGTATTACGCCAGTTTAATTTGTCCTTAGATAAAATGGGATTGTGAGAACAGGCATCATCTGGCCATGAAGCTACTTGTCAGTGGATTGTCCACTTAACAGTAATTCCTGAAAAGTTAATGAAAATTATATATATATATATATATATATATATATATATATATATATATATATATATATATATATATATATATATATAAAACTTACATTAAAGCTGAAAGTCTGGAATTTGCAATTTAGTTGTTTGATTTTTAAATGCATGCAGTTCTAGAACTTGAGACTTTATACTACATTATATATTATAAGAATTAATTAAAAATAATAAAATTACATTTTAAGATGGTAATGGTAAAGTGTGCAGATCAAAATTAGCATGTACTTTGTGTTTTGCCCCTCATAGAGTAAGTCTCATAGAGTCATTATTTGTTTTAATTTCAGTGGATTGGAAAGATTTTCTTTATCTCTCCTTATTACAGCTAAGCTTAAGAAGCATCCTACTGAAAACACTGCTGTTTAACACTAACTGACTGTGATGCAAAGAAAACTGATTTATAAATATAAATATGTGGACCACTTTCCAAATTAAAGCTCACTGTAAAAATATCTTTTTACTGCATAACATAATTCATTCTTTGTTCTCTGTGTCTGTTGATGTTGAACTATGTTTTAACTTAATATAAAAGAGAAATTTTGATGACTCACTTTTGCACGTTTTTCAGTGTTCGGGTAGACAGCGCCGGGACCATGATGAGGCAACCAAGGCTGTGAACGATCATCAGCTTCAGAGTAGTACACGGAAGATAACTCAATCAGCTCTCATCAAGCTTCTCTCAGGGGTTCAGGTAAAAATATATTGAGATGTGTGTATATGTGGTAGATAGTAACTTGGGTTCAGTTCAGTTCACTTTACTTCAGTTCAGTTCAATCGTTTATTTATATAGTAGCAAATTAGAAAAAGAAACCCCAACAATCAAGCAACTCCCTGTGAGCAAACACTTTAGGATAGTGGGAAGTGGGAAGCCATGACAGGTTGGGTGTGAGGGGAGAGAGAAGAGAAAATAAATAAGAGAGCATAAAGAGACAAAACATAGACTAAGGGAGGAAGAAGACAAAGGCATGCTGCAGTGTTGTATTAACATGTGTTGAGTGAAAAGAGGTGAAGCGGAGAAACAGTGGTGCAGTCAGCACCAGTCTGAGCTTATAGCAGCATAACTAAAGGAGGCTTTAGAGTCACCTGATGCAACCTTAACTATAAAATTTACCTTAAATCTTAAAATTAGACAGTGTCTGTCTTCTGAATCCAAATTGGAAGCTGTTTCCACAGAGGAGGAACGTGACAATGAAGTTTCTGCTTCCCGTTCTACTTTTAGAAATTCAACAATAGGATAACTTGGTGGGGCCTGATTGTTCAAGATTATGTCAGTCATGATGATCACGGATTTTAAATTCAGGAACCAATGAGGAGAACCCAGAATAGGAAAAATCTGGTCTCCTTTTCTTGTCCCTGTCATTAGTCTAGCTGCAGTGTTTTGGTTTAACTGATCTGTTTAGGTCGGGTTTAGATATAACTGAGTATCATCTTCATAGCAATGAAAATATATGCAGTGTTTTCTAATATTATTGCAGAAGAGAAGCATGTATAATGTATATAGTACTGGTCCCAGCAGAGCGCCCTGTGGAACTCCATGACTAACTTCTGCATGTGAAGAAAATTCCACATTTGCATGAACAAATTGGAGTCTATCAGACAGATATGATTCAAACCCCAGCAGCCCAGTTCCTTTAATGCCAATAGTTTGTTCTAATCTCTGTATTAAATTATTGTCATCGAACGCTGCCCTGATCTCTAACAGGACAAACATAGACATGAGTCCACTGTCAAAGGCTGTTTCTGTGCTACAATGTACTCTAACTCCTCAAAGAAACTATCCCTCTGCAAACCATAGGTTAGCTGTTTGAGACTAGGCTTTCAAGAAATTTTTACATTTCAGTGCTGGAGATTGGTGTATAATTAGCTAAGTCAGTTGGGTCAAGTAAAGGCTAAAGTAAAAGCTATATGTATATCCTCCTGAGAACCAGCCTATTCATTTATATCCCGTGTAATTAGTTTTTTGTCTATATCTTTTGACTTATTTGAGCTACCATACTGAGTCCTGATGTACTAAATAGAGGACATCCTGGGCTTTCCATTGATATCTCATGTGTTTGGGTGGCCTCTTTTATCTCCAAAGAGGCAGGAAATCACAAAAAAGTTGAAGGGGAAGGTCCTTTTTTCCTCGGTTCTTAGGAGAATATGTATAGTTAGGAAGGCTTTGTGTAAACACTCCCTTCATTTGTCCACTCTGTGTGTTTGCGGCAGGCTGTGAAGCATGACCTGAGTGAGTTGTTTGCAGTGTATGTGAGTTTTGCCACCGAGTTGGAGGAGCAGAGCAAGCAGCTCCTGGAGAAAGTAGAGCAAGCCAACTCATCTCTGAACAGTCATAGTGAGGATGGATTTCAGAGTAAGTATCTGAATGGAACCTCAGGTTAACATTAAAGTAGCATCTGTAGGCGGTGACGGTGGTTACTTTTAGTGTTTTGAAACTTTTTTTGCTTAAAATGTGAAAACTGCAATGCATCCCGAAACAGTGGAGCAGCAGTTAGAGGAGGCACATCTTAAAGCATGTGGACTCTGACTTTAGGATTTCATTTGATTGACTAAAATTTCCCATAAAATTATTTTTAGGCTGACATTAACAGTATTCAGAAGTTTAAGATGTTAAAAAGTTGCAAATTCAAGCAAAGTTTGCAAGAACCTATCAAATCTGCTGCAGATGTCACCAGCTGATCACAAAGACAGAAGGATATTAGATAATGTTCAGGTAAACCTGCCAAAAAGTGAGTTGTGAGTTGATTAAAACTAGGTGCACTGTGGGTAAATGAATACCTTAATATCCTTAATATCCATGTCTTTTACTGTACATTGGTGTCAGCTTTCTGAGATGATATCCTTTATATTAAAGTCCAGTCCATTTTGTCAAGGCTTTCCCAATAAAATAAAAGTATTTTCTTATAGTTTCAAATAAGGTTTAAACACAGAGACAAAGTTGTGGCCTTTCACAGTTCATTTCAGATCCACGGTCTCATCCTGACGTGTGTGGATAAAACTGTTTGTTACCAGGTGTATGGACGTGTGTGTCCCAAGATTAAAGACTTAAAATCAGAGATTTGCAAATGACCGTTGCTCTGGAGTTGATTGTTACACAGATAGCCTTTCATTCACAGTACTTAAAATAGTGTTAGCTACATGTTTGAGACTCCACCGCTAAGTCTATCCTAGTGTTAAATGCAGTGCAGAAGAAATTAGGCAAATTTTACAGTCGTGATAAAAATCTAATGACATCCTTTTCAAATTCTAAGGTTTTACATATCAAAATATAATAATAATAAAAATATAACATGATTTACTGGTCTGAAGCATTTAGGTGGCATCATCCCAGCAAATTCAGCCCAAAGTCAAGCTGTGCAATGATCAGAGAAACTGCAAAAAACCCAAGAGCTACAACTCAAACTCTACAGGCATCAGTTAGTAAGTTAGTTGGTGTATATGTTCATCTGAGGTTGTGTTGTTTACCTGATATGTAGAAGTTTAGAATTAACACAGGGTGCACTTTCTTTTTACCATGACTGGATATGTTGCTAAAAAGAGGACAGCGTGATGTTGAATATTTGTGTGATACACTGAACCTTAGTTCTGACTGAAAAATGTGCACACCATGTGCAGATTTGCAGGTTCGTGTTGCAGCCCTGGAGCACTCTCTGGAGGAAGAAAGGGAGAACTGCAGGGCAGAGAGGCGGAAGCGGAAAGAACTTCACAACACACTGGTGGTAAGAAGACAAAAGTGTTAGATGATGGAATAAAAAGAAAGAGCTGTACTGAATCTTTTAATCACTGATGTTTGTTTCACTTCAGGAGCTCAGAGGGAACATTCGGGTTCACTGCAGGGTGCGTCCAGTTCTTCCTTTTGACCAGATCCAGTCCTCAACTTCCGGATCAGGGTGAGTGAACAGGCAATGCAACATGAATACACAATTAAATGAAGAAAAGTTGTTAAAAATGAGAGAACTTAAGATAACCCAGTGTTTTCTCCATCAGCTCTGCATCATCAGAGGAAGTAATCCACGCAGTCAGTGATGTCAGTGTTGCAGACTCTTACAAATGATTTTCATTGATTGCTGCATACCTGCCTTTACTTTAATCCCTCTTTTTATTTAGGATACAGTGATGGTGAATTGCGTGAAGGCGGGGATGCTGGTGCAAAACAAAATGTTTGAGTTTGAGAGGTAAAACAATATGCTGGCATCACCATACAATGGACGACATTTCTCCAATTAATTTTCAGTTGTTAGTGACTGTGGCAATGCGCACTTCTTTCAGGGTACACGGACCAGAGGATTCCCAGAAGGCTGTGTTTAAAGAAGTCAAGTCACTTCTAACATCTCTGCTGGATGGGTGAGCATGAAACTATGCGGAAAAAAAGAGCTTTATATCAAGTCAAATGTTATTCCGATGGATTAATTCAACTGTCTTCATTTAACACTCTGGTGCGTGAATGAGCGGAGCAAACTGAGCAGCATAATATGACTGCATGGCTCCGACAGTAATTGAATGTCACCTTGCTTCCTGCCTTTCAGCTATAATGTGTGTATCATGGCATATGGGCAGACAGGCAGTGGGAAGACTCACACCATGATGGGATCCCAGTTCCTGGATGAGCCCTCGGGGACACAGCAGGAGGCACAGCAGGGTATTATCCCAAAGGCTGCTGCTGAGCTCTTTCGGTGAGAGAAAAAAGGGCTGGATGTGTTTCTCAAGTCTTTTTTAGTAGTTTGATCCACAAGAAAGCATAATATCTACTTTGTTTTGCTTCTTTCCTTTCTGTTACCATGTGACGCGCAGGCTGATCTCTGAGAAGCCTGCAGAAAGTCACACAGTGGAAGTGTCAGTGATGGAGGTGTACAACAATGAGGTGTGTGACCTGCTGGCCAGGGATGAGCACAGCAATGCAGCTGGCCAGAGACGGGATGTCATCACCACCGCCTCCGGTGCCAGCCAGGTCTCCTCCCTCACATATGAGTGAGTAGAGCCAGAGCTAAGATACAGCAGTTTATGTGGGCTTTTGTATGACTGGTCTACATACTAGAAGAGAAATATACTACAGCATACTAGAAGGCTTTTCATAAAAATACTAAGACCAGTGTACCAATCAATCATCATCACCATTCATAAAAAAGAGGGCATGTATACCGTTGGGCCCACATGGAATTACAAGCTGTCCTCCTCTGGTTTTTCAGACTTTATTTAGTTCTTGATCACACAGACAGGAATTCTGCTCTTGGCCACGTTTCTGGATGTAGTGGGCAGAGAAAAGAAGCTCAGCCCACTGCGAGCTAATCTATGAACACATGCTTATGAAGCTTTAAAAAGATAAGACGCCAGAAATTCAGCTCCGAATTGAAAAGTGGTGAAAATGAAGCTAAAGGAAAGCAAAAGGGTGACTCCTGACTCCTGATGAGCTCTCAATTGCTTGAAAGGTTTTTACCCTAAGCAACTTCATAAGACTGGAAAGTTTCACTTTTTTCAGTAGCAGAGTTGAAAAAAGTGAAACAACTTAATCCTTAAACCTTCACTATTTTCTGTTTATTGGCTAAATTAAATTAAATCTAAAATGAGTAGTGGTTGTAGTAGAACATTTTAACGTCAGCTAACAATCATTATTGCCTAGTTTGCCTTTGCCAGCCCAACGAACACATATTTCCATCCATACAGGTTGTGCCTCATCTAAACAGAAGCCCTTAAGATAGAGGTTGCTGTTTGTGAGGTCATTTTTGATGGTCTGGATAGCTTCTTTCCCCATAATAAATAAAACGATCATTTTAAAACTGCATTTTTGTATTTATCCGGGTTATGTTTTTAATATTAAAATTTGTTTGATGATCTGAAGCGTGTAAGTGCGACAAATATGCAACAACAACAAAAATCAGGAAGTGGGGAAATACCTTTTCACAGCACTGTATATAGTGTACATGCTTCAAATATGCATGCTACAGACACATTTTCAGCCCAGCAGCAGAGCAGATCTGTGTAATCACCACCTCTCCATATCCCTGGCACTATTGCTTCTCTTTGTTCACTAAAAAACAGTTTTTTTAGTGAACTGTCTCGTATTCCTCTAGCCATTAAACTTCTAAACACTGGTGACACCCAGCTTGCTGCAGCAAAGCTAAGTTTGGCATGTGTTCTTTTACCACAGACCAGCTCACTGTTGAGGATCTGTTATATAACTCAAGAATTCATGTGGCAATTATGACAACATCCATCTCTCCATCAATTTTTCTTACTAATTATTGAGGCTGGATTGAAATCACGTGATATTCCCATACACGTACATGGAACAAGCATTTCAACATAAAAGCATACAATATATGCAGACAAAGACATCCTCTAAAGCGCCCTCAGCTGTGCTACAGATGTCTCCTAGTTTGACACAAAGCCCCTGGGACCCTCACAGCTGATTGCCCAAAGTGGAGAGGCACACTGGGACAGGAAGGTAATATAGAAACTAAGAAAGTGGAGCTGTCAAAGAATGCAAACAAGTCCAATCTGATTACATATAGCAGTGAAATTTAGTAGAAAGGTTGTTGTTCCTCTAGATATCGAGTGTTTTACAATTAAACGAACAAGCATTGTTGTCACCTTTTAAAGCTCATTGTGAATTTTTAAGAATGCCTCTGATGTGTATCCAAGAATCCAAGAATAAAGCTGTGGGCAATACAGTCAAAACCAGCAGACTCCACAGAGCAAAGAAGAACTGCAGATTTGACTGATAATATATTAAAGAAATCTAAAAATACTGAAAACAGTTTTAATAATGTAATCTTTTTTTTTTGTATTTTAAGGACTTTCCCTTTATGTTTTTCAGGCCTGTGAGTAATGCCTCTGAGGTGATGCAGATTATTAGCAGCGTTCTGAAGCTCAGAGCTCACTGTCCCACCCTTGTCCACACGGACTCATCACGCTCTCACCTCATTGTGACCCTCACGGTTTCCTCCAAGAGTCCCAATGCAGTGGCCCTGGGTGAGATGCATGTCTGGGAATTCATTGAGGACCTCTTTCAGTGACCTGCCGTTCACACGTTCTTGCATCGTAACCCTTTCGCTCTTCCATTCAGCCCGCAGGCTACAGAGTGCCAAGATGGACATGCGGCGCTCCACCCAGAAGGAGTGGTGGAGTCCACGCTGTCGCCGTGCCAACCTCGCCGCCCACCACTCAGCTGACGAAACCTCTGCAAGCCCCGCGTCCTCTCCCTGCTCGACCCCGTCCCTTTCTCCCTGCCCCTCCCCGAGAAACAGCATCACTCAGACTCCGTTCAGGACAAAGCTTCAGCTGGTGGACCTGGCTGGCAGCGAGTGTGCTGGTAGGTGCTCCGTGCAGGAGGACATTCTTTGAAAAGGTTGGCATTCTGGGAAGTGGTTTATGGTGCAATAATTTACTGGGAAACCGGAGAATCGAGACTTGACAAATCTGCCTAGTGCTTAGTTTTCCATGACTATTTTTTAGTCTGTTTGAGCTAAATATGCAGTTTAGAAGTTTCTTTTTTTCAGTCAGAGCCTGGACTAGGAACTACACAATGATTAATCAAAAGGTTGGGCTTCAAAGTACAATACAATACAATACAGTTTTATTTATATAGCATATTTAAAACCCGAAGGCACACCAAAGTGCTTCACAGTAATATGGAGAATCAACATAAGTCAATAACAGGGTACAGATCAGGCACTAGCACAGACAGGATGGAGGCACTAACAGACCAGAAGATTTAGATCAATACAAAATCTACTAAGAAGACAAAAACAGCAGTAAAATTAATAATAAAATAATAAATTTAATAAAATTTAATAAAAACAATTTAAAAGTTTAAAGTTTAAAAGATTTAAAAGGGTATTAACTGGTCATGAAAGTCAAGTCAAATAGATATGCTTTCAATCTTGATTTAAAGGATTGGATAGAGTCCAAGGCTCGAATAGAAGCAGGGAGGCTATTCCAAAGGTTGGGTGCAGCTGAAGCAAAGGCACGATCGCCTCTGGTCTTCAGTCTAAACTTAGGTTGGGCCAGGAGTAATTGACTTGATGATCTAAATGCACGACAAGGAGTGTACAGATTGAGGAGGTCAGTGAAGTAACTGGGCGCAATGTTATTCAGGAAAACAAAAGTAAAACAATTCAGTTCAATTTCTTTTTGTTATACTGCCAAATCACAACAACTGTCGCCACAGAGCGCTTTATATTGTAAGGTAAAGCCCTACAGTAATGGAGAGGAAACCCCAACAATCAAAAAATGCCCTTTGTCCAGCAGAACCAGGCTCGGGGAGGACAGCCACCTGATGTAACCAGCTCTGGCGAGGGGTGGGAGACAGGACCAAAGTTATCCTGTGAAAGACAGCCAGAGATTCTCATTCTAGTCCCTGTCAGTACTCTCGCTGCATTATTTTGGATCAACTCAAGACTTTTGAGGGCGTTTTAAGGGCATCCTGATAATAATGAATTATAATAGTCCATCCTAGAAGTAATAAATGAATGAACTAGTTTTGCAGCATCACTCTGTGGCAGGATGTTTCTAATTTTAGAGAAATTGCCCAAATGCGGGAAAGCAGTCCTGCATATTGCTTTAATATGCACAGTGAAGGACACATCCTGGTTATAAGTGATTCCTCACAGTGTTACTGGAGGCCAAGATAATTCCATCCAGACGTATGTGGTTAGACACCATGTTTCTAAGATTTTTAGGGCTGACTACAATAACCTCAGTTAGAGAGCACATTATCTAACTTTAGGCCGTCTAAATGTGTCCCAGGTATGTCTGGAGTTTCAGGTGCAGCTCTGTGGGAGTCATCATGTATAAACCGTAGTCTCTCGGCTCTGTCTGATGTCCTTGGAGCTCTGGCTGAACACAGACCACACATCCCTTACAGGAACAGCAAACTCACTCATCTGCTGCAGGATGCCATAGGTGAGTCTCTCTCTCTCTCACACACACACACACACACGCACACATTATTTATTCTTTTTATGTCCAGTGACTCACTATTTCCCGTGTCTGGGTCTTCTGGAAAAGATTAACTCAGCTCCACAATAACCAAATCCAGGGTTGAAATTTGTGCCCAAAAATGAAAGGAAAAAAACCATCTGTCTTCCACCTTATGTACCTCTCATTTCATCCACCAGGTGGTGATGCCAAGCTGCTAGTGATGCTATGTGTCTCCCCTACGCAGCGCTTCATCACAGAGTCCCTGCAGTCTCTTGGTTTTGGCACGCGGGCACGGCAGGTACAGAAGGAGCCACCCCGAAGAAAAAATAATAGCCTCAAAGTTAAATAAGAAAGCAAAGGAAGATCTTTAACATAGATCCTTTATGCGTCATTACAACAGATAGAAGGGCGAGTGTTATAATAGGGGCACAACATTCACCCTTATATTCTAGCCTTAACTAGTATAAGAGTATTTTTGATTTTGCAGTTATTGGACGTTTGGTTACTTTGTGCTGGAAGCAGATCACATTTCACCCTTTCCAGAGTACCGTTTTCCTTACTAATAATTATGCAGGCATCTTTTAAGAAACATACATATTTATGCATTTACTTAGAATTTGATGTCTTAATGTTTTCTGAAACTACTGATTCTTAGGAATACTGTGTGCAATGACATTCTTGCAGTGCATGTGTAGTTCATGATATGCAAACTTAGTACATGTGAGAAGACTTTATTAGCACTTTATTAAATTGATTAAAGCTAAAAATAGAAAACATGCCAACAGCAAACGGAACTGCACTATATATGGAAAAACAAAAGCTGTTTTAATCCTAAGGCATTCTGCTGTAAATTCATTTCAACACTACCTACCCCTGCTTTGCCTTCTCTTTTGTTTTGTTTTTCCACCCCAGCATTTATGTTTACACAGTATTTATACATATTTTTGGTTACATATTAAAAATCTTTCTGAAGATTTGATGAAGTAGAAAAGTGTATCCGTATTAGAAATAAACAGCTGATATGCCTGTTCTTGTGTAATCAGTCTTAAGAATCCTATAAATAAAAAAAAGACAAATCATTTAAAGTCTATAGCTCACGCTTTATATACAAATTACAGTGGGCTGTAGTTCCACTAAGCTTTCACTTCTGTGTAGATAACACGGGGGAATCCATGCACGTGCAGGTAGGGAGCTATAAAGTTATTAGCCCAATGCGACATAATGCATCAGTGTGATCCTAAAATACACACCCTAATGATCATTTGCATATGCAGTTTCAGGTCTGTTGACTCCAGTTTAATGCTGGGAAGAAAAATCACACAATTCCCTCTGAAGTGAACCAGTTGGACATCTTCCCAGCATGAATAGAATAACACACTGTATCTGGTAATTAAATCTCTTTTTCATCAGCTCCCCTTAGTTCCACACACTCACACTTATTAATAAGGCTTCCTCCTACCAGCAGGCTGCAAACTGCGAAATGTTGTGATTCTCTAATCCGTGCAGTCCCAGAGCTGGCATGCTATTGAGGAACGCATGTCATGTGCCACCCTGACAGGAAAACTGAAAGGCCCAAAGTGTTGTTGTTTTTTTTTTGTTTTATCTTTTGTTTTGTCTTTTGAAAACAGCAGGCTTAGAGGATAAAGAGTGACAGAAAAAAACAAAACTATGACTTGAACAGAAGTGAGAAGATAATAAACAAGGAAACTACAGGAGTGTTTAGGGAGATGACAGAGGAGAGGAAATGTGAAAATGAGCTGAGAGAGAAACAGGAATGAAGGAACGTAAGAGTGTGAAAGCACATGTAACTGAACTTTTACTTCAACCTTCACTCTTTATCTGCGCTATTATGTTTCTAACAGGATGACTTTTTGTATAGCGTTCAGGATGTGGATCATCTGTCGAAATTCTCGTTTACACATAGATTACCTGGCAACAGATTGATAGGTAAGAATGTGTATTTCCCAGCCGGTTGGTTAGTGTTTGTTGGAGGTGGCAAGGAGTCACTGCGAAACATGTTGCTAAAGCCCCAGTCATGCAGATCTACAGACTGGTCTGTGACCCTCCCCAACAACCACAATTTGCTAGGAAAAAATATTGGTTAGTGGTTGCTTGCAGTCGCTTGGTGAAATTGGTTGCAAAAAAAACTCATTCTGAGTGCTTTGGTCTCTCGGCAGATTATGGCGAGCCAGGAAAGCCAAATATCACCAAATATCTCCTCAAACTCATCTGTTGGCTCAGCTGGCTTGCTGGCAATCAAGTTTAGCAATCAGCCTTTTCATTTGGTTCATGTCAGCTGGAAATATTTCCTTCAATTCCCCCCAAATACTGGAAATACCTTACAATCTCCCAAATTAAATTTGAGTTGGCTCTTTTTTCTTAATGAACAGATATTTGTAGGTTTTCCACTATATTTAAGTATTTAATTCATGTCATAATTATAAAAGCAAAATTGCACCAGCTTAATGAAAGGAGCAACTCGTCTCTAAAAGCGACTGGTTCGAGGTTTGAGGTCTTGGCCATGATCCAGTTACTTGTGATAAATCTGCACTTTTGGAGGTTTAGGGGCCGCTGCTCTTATTAATTTCATTTTTAATCTGTGTAGCACACTGAGAAATCATGGCTTGTGTTCAACCGTAATCAAATTAAGCTAACTCGGTTATTCTTTTACAGAGAACAGGACTCCGATCAAGCAACCTCAACAGCAACAACAAACCCTGAAACATAACATTAGATTTTTATTAATTCAAGCAAACTGTTACAGTAAACAGTTACATAAGTTACATGGTATACAGTATTGATCCAATCTTTTTTTCCTCCTTTCAACCCTTCCCCCCAGCCAAACATAGAAACAGCGAATTCATACAAGCGCAGGCAAGTAAGTAGTAACAGCACAATACATTCATCAACTCAACGATACGTTTTGTACGAACAATAAGGCAAGTAGAAGAAAAAAAACAAAACGAACGAACGGAAAAGGATGGCAGACATTTCCTTTCAAATGAGCCAAAACAAGGCAGAATGTAAGCTTCTTGTGTTACGCCTCAAACGGCAGTACTACGCAGAGCTGTAGTCCCAAACGAGGTAAGGCTTCCCGTTAGTGAGCAGTTAAACAGTAAAAGGGGATCTGAGAGAAAAGCTGCCATCAGTGACGTTGACTGGTTTGCATCTGGTGTCAGTCAGATTCCCAAAACTCAAAAAAATTTCTCTCTGTACGCTGTATTTTTTTTTTTTAATAAATCAAGGTTAATAAGAGAGGCAGGAATTCTGATGTTTATCTACAGAATCAAGTTGCTTCCACCGTCCATTTCTGCGGCAACGAGCGTGAGAAAATGAAGGGAGCTCGATATAAACAATGGCTTAGTGTTTCTCTTTGACAGCGCCTGATGTCAACAATAGCAGAAATGGCTCCTCTGAACCCAGACAGCTCAATATCTAGGCATACATTTCCCTGGGGTAAAGGTTAAATGTAAGTGGATGGATATGCACACATGTGACCAAAGCAGCCATATGGTTTTCCCCCATCATTTCAGCCATACAACAATTATCACATGACACAGCAACACAATCTTTTGCTTGTCCTTAGTGGTAAAGTCATTCCTGATAACAAAAAAGTGTGTGTGTGTGTGTGTGTGTGTGTGTGTGAGGGAGGGGGGTGACGACAACCCAGCCTGTGGTCAGGGTTTGATACTACTGGCCTGTTAAAACAAGTGTTTCAGTTCTACTAGGTACATAAAAGATGATTAAAATAAAGCAGCATTCACTCAATGCCATGTTCAGCAAAACCATATTGGAGAACTAAGGATGGATGCAACATGCCTTCATTTGTTCTTTTCAAATTTCTTCTTTGTTTTTGTTTTTTTCCCAACATCAAGGTACAGATAAGAAACGAAAACAAGTGGCTCTTCAAAAAAGTTATCTTCGTGTATACCAATAGTAAACATGAGGGATTTCATCACAAGAAATCCAGCCGAAACAAAGTTGCGTGGTAGGTGCAGAAGAATGAATTCGAAAAAAGAGAGAGAGAGAGAAAAACGACTCTTGGAACACTAGAAAGACCGACAACGGCGACGTGGAGACCCTCCACTGAACACAAACCACAACGAGACAGACATATGACAAGATATAAACAAAAAAAACAAAAAAGAGAGAGGAAAGGTGGTCGTAACGATGTTTCGGTTCTTTGATGTCGAGGTGTGGAGTGCAGGGATGCGATACTGCTGGAGGGTGGGGCACCTCCATCCTCCCGGTATTCCTTCTGTTCTCTCCCTCGCCGCCGTCATTCCATCCAGTCTCCTTCGTCAAACTCGGACTCGTCCTCGGAGTCGGAGTATTCCACGGCGATGCGGCGTGACAGGATGGTGGCCACATCATTACCCACTCGCTCGTGCTTAGCCTCTTGTTCTCGCTGCTCCTCCACTTTTCGCAGCTGTATGCCTGCAGCAGAGAAATGGAGAAAGATGATTACATATCATTGCTCCTGAAACTCCCAATTAGGATTGTAACGACTACAGCAAAAATAACTTGGATATAGATGAGTATTTATCCTGCTTTATTAAAATGTATTTATGTGAAATATTAAAAACTGGTCTCCGATTTGATTAATCTGAATGAAGCTGGATCTTATAGACACAGCGGGACACTGTGAGCGCAGCACCTGCTCCCACTTGCTATTCAAATCTGTTTGCAAGTGCCAGCCAATCAGAAGAAAGCTTGCTTAAAGGGAGGGGTAAGAGAGCTAAGAATGAGAGGCTTGTTTTATACAGTAGATGAAACTGAATGCAAAGCTAATCTAATAGAGACCAAGCTAGGTGTTCTTTTCTCTAACCATTTAGTGTATAAAATGAATCCTATGGTCCTAGAAGAGTAATGAAAAGGGCGGTAAACAAAAGAGTGGCATCTTCAAAGTTATTTCACGGCCTTCTTTTACAGATTTATCTATGATGTAAGATGAGAAAAGCAGCAAAGATTGGAGGAAGTTTTGCTTCAAGACAGGCTTAAAAATATCTGAATATATTCTCTTATCATCACATGCAGAGCTGCCATTACACAATCTTTTCAAGATTTGGAGGCAGTTAAGCTGCTACTATGAAAAAGTGGCCACAACGTGGTTTTAAAGAACTATTTGCACATGCATTTACAAACACTTCACCTTTTCTGATAGCCTCCAACAGGACGCTGCGTGCATCGCTGATGGGTGGCAGATTGGCTGGATGGTGCCTCTTGGTCCCCACGTCGTGGACGGCGTGGGGGGGAGGGGAGGCCATGGCTCCTGCTGAAGGGAAGGCGGGCACAGGTGGTGGCCCTGATAGGCATGGTGATGAGCTCCGCGCTCCTGGGAGGGGCAGGGGAGGTGGTGGCGGTGGAGGAGGCAGGATGGTGCTGTCTGACTGAATACCAGAACCCGCAGATGGACCTTTGTCCAGGACCTGCTGGAAACGAGCTGGAGATGAGGAGTGGAGGGGAGGTGCCACAGGTGGAGGGGCTGGATGGAGAACACCCGGGGCTATCTGGAGGGGAGCGGGGGGAGGCGGGATGGCTGGGGGCTGCTGCTGGACTGGTAGAGGAGGAATAGGAGGAGGAGTGCCGCGCAAGCCTGTGGAGGGTAAGGGTGGAGGAGGAGGGGGCAGAGGGGGAGGCGGAGGAGGAGGAGTGTTGGAGTTGTGGCCTGCTGTCCGGGCTGGAGACTGGGGTCTGCTGTCGGAAAAGCCCGAGCTTGAGCTGGAGGGAAGAAGAAACACGAATGAGGTGGAGACGGTGGTGGTGCACTGCTGCGGCTCTTTAAGCCTTTAAGAGTATCTGAGAAAACGCTCACCAACAGGTAAAAAGGAGGCTGGACTGGGAAGACTGTTATATGCCATAAATTCTCTCAAAACACAACACCCACCAAAACAGCTTGTTTATACATGTGCACTTCAGTTACTAGTTATTTTTTTTAATTAATAGTTTGACTTAAAAAATATATGAAAACTGTATATAGCGATAGAGGTTATGAAATGTAAACATGCCAAAATATTATGGTTCCAGCTGTCTGCAAATTGTCTAGTTTTCCTTTGGTAATCTTGATCATTTAAAAGTGCATTGAACTAGCGTATGCAGACAAGATCAAGATGATCTGGTGAAGTTCAATCTGAGCATTAGAATGGGGAAGAGAGGAGAGAGGATATCTGTTACGAGGAGAACAGTTTAACAAAAACAAAACAAAACATTGAACTAGCAGCTTAGTCAAGCCTCAAAATCGACTAATATTTGCTCCACATTTTGCAGCGCTGAGTGTGATCAGCAGAAGAGCACATTCCACGTGGCAGGAAGAGGCTAACACCAGGCTTTGCATTTTCTTAATTAAACTTTCTATGAAACTAATTTGACTCAGACTGCAAAAGAAGAACATAGCTGCTTAATTATATCCCTGACATCCACCTTTTTAGCCTCAGACCATCTGCAGCACATCATGCATAATAACCCCCCCCCCCCGTCCCAAAAAAACCCCCTCCAAAATTATCTCTATTATCTGTCTGAATTTTTAAATCTGTCACCGACAAATGCACGTGTGCCAAGTAAAGCACTGACTATTGTAACGACAGAAACTGCCTGTTCCCAAAAGGTGCATGTCAACAGCCAAGTTTGTTTCATTCTTATCTTTTCAATTAAAAATGTGCAGCAATGCGTCAGAAGCAGCTGCTGGGAGTGTGGAAGTAACCATAAATACAGCTGCTTTGTGAAACGGCAGAGTTGTCACAGGAGCATGGATAGAGTGACGAGGCCAAAGTATTTCCACTTCACTGTCAGTTCAATAAATTAGAGGTTAAAGATCACCGAGCAACCGGCTTATTGTAACTTGCACATTAAAGACAAGAGTATGAATAACAGTGGCCGTTCACTGATGCCGAACCTGCGTGGGTTGGTACACCGCTAACACTGCGACACAGAGGAATGTGTCCACAATCAATCCTCCTCCTGTGGTGAAGGAGAAGGGAAAAAAAGGCACAACAGGAGGAAGAGAAGACAGGAGGAACAAATAAAGTGTGGAGTGTTTCCTCTCAGGACAGCAGCGCTACTTAATGTGCTGTAGTAAAGGAATGTTTTCAGAGGAGGTGAAGCAAGAAAATAAGATATGATGGAACATGGTGATGGGAACTTTTAAAATGGCAAAAAAAAGAGAAAATCAGCACGAATTAATGGTCAGAATAAAGTAAATAAAAGAGCGAGAGGAGAAGGCAGATGCAAGGGCAAGTGCAAAAAAAAAAAAATCAGTGCAAGATTTCTCCAGTGTTACCTTAATCATTCCCTCTGATCTCTTCATCCTTTCAAAAACAGCTACATAAGCGGCCAATATGTGCAGCAGAAAAACAACCTGTAATATGTTCAGTGGCCTTAACACACAGCTGATCCTGCCCTTCAACAAGCCTTTTTCTTATTTTACTTCATCTTTGTTCCACACACTTTCAAACCACACATTCATCAACCTCTTCAGAAACAGTAATTGAAGGCTGGTCTATGATACTGACGGATGTGCATGAGAAAATGAGATAAACAAGGCTAAGAGATGGGGAGGGAATCGTAGTAGTTACAGATAATTCCTTAGCACTTTTTTAAACTGCTTGAAACACACATTTATGTTTTAGGTGTAGGTGAAAGCCAGAGCAACAAAGTGAAAACTGAGGCTGATGACCCACCTGATCACAGAAGGTGGCTTTATCTCTCCCAGTGGGTGCATAGGAGGTGGTGGCGGTGGAGGGTCGTGAGGTCGGGAATACATTCTGTCCCCTGTACGGTTAAGCAGTTCGTTCATCTGAGTGTAGGGCAGCGCCGCCAGTGAGAAGGGCCCGTCCAAATGCTCCATGTACAAATGAGTCCTGAGCAGAGAAACCCAGTCATTCATTCACACTGTGTTTGGTTCAGCTGTGAGTCTTTGTTTGTGCGTGCAGTTTTGTGTGTTCTTTGCACTTACTATTCTTACCCGCATAAAGCTCATCTGTCAGAACTTAAATCATGTCACTTAAATCATGTCACTTAAATAAAACCTTACATATTCTGGGTAGGTAGAGGTGCTGTATATAGAACTGAGGTACTTTTCCCAATCATTTTACCTTGTGTGTGTAGAATATTTGTAAAGGATTAAAGAAAAACAAACAAGAAAAACAAACACAAAGCAAACTCACACACAAAAAACAGAAGATATACTAATACTAATATACTAATTATATTTACTGTGGAGGTTGTGTTTGATTAAACACAGCGCTAAGACCTTTTGATGATCAGAAATTATGTAGTAATTGGGTCATGGAATTCACAGAGTCCAGTAATCGTAGCCAGCAACACTTAAGAACACAATGCAAAAGTCCTGAGCAACACCTGATTTAAGTTTTCCTAAATTTGAAAGCCAATATTTAGTATGACCACCTTTATTCTCCACCACAGCCTGAACCTTTCTGGTCATTTCTTTAAGTCGTCTTCGGGAATAGTTCTCCAGGCTTCTTGAAGGACATTCAGAGCTCTTCTTCAGATGTTAGCTGCCTTTTGTTCTGTTCTTTGTCAAGAAGATCCCACATTGCCTTAATAATGCTGAGGTCCAGGAACAGTATGCTTTTACTGTACTGGCAGCGTGTTTGGAATCATTTTCATGCAAAAAAATGACAAATTAATGTTTTCACTCAGAGAACATCTAGATGGTCTTGTATGGGGGATCAAAATCTGATGGTACATTTCTGTGTTTATAATTCCATCAATTTTGACAAGATCTTCAACAACACTGGCTGAAACGCAGCCCTAATCATGACAGAGCCTCCACTGTGTTTTACAGATGGCTGCTGTGCCTCTCTCCTGATCGCCACACCGATGATGATTCGAAAATCATCGAAAAATGTGGAATCGTCACCACATGAAACTTGTTGTTCAGTTGGCATACCTCAGCAGTGAGTGGCTTCTTGACCAACTGAGGGTTGGTCCTGAGTCCAGTCTTTGCAGGATTTCTTTCTTAGAACAATTTTTTAACTCTTCATATGTAAAAGAACCCACCCACCACTTTAATCACACTCTAGATCTTGTTTTAACATATGGCATAGAAACTGAACATTTAACAGTGTTTCCTGAAAACCCTCTCCTGTCTGATCATTTCTTGATAACATTTACATTTACAATAATTGATTACGCAGCAGTGGAGAGTGGACTTTATCAAAGTAGATGTCTTTCTGAAAGCGCTGTAACTAAGTTTAAGAATATAATCCAGCCACTGTTATCATCGTCAATGCCCTGTACCAACACAGAGCAGAGCAGCTATCTGAACGCTACCCCAACAGAGGTCGATTATCTTGTTAATAATTTCACCTCCTCACTACGTACGACTCTGGATACTGTAGCTCCAGTGAAAACTAAGGTCTCTAATCAGAAGTACCTGACTCCGTGGTATAATTCTCAAACACGTACCCTAAAGCAGATGACTCGTAATCTGGAGAAGAAATGGCGTGTCACAAATTTAGAGGATCATCATTTAGCCTGGAGAAATAGTTTGTTGCTTTATAAGAAAGCCCTCCGCAAAGCCAGAACAGCTTACTACTCATCACTGATTGAAGAAAATAAGAACAACCCCAGGTTTCTCTTCAGCACTGTAGCCAGGCTGACAAAAAGTCAGAGCTCTTTTGAGCCAACCATCCCTTTAACGTTAACTAGTGATGACTTCATGAACTTCTTCACAAATAAAATTTTTATCATTAGAGAAAAAATTACCAATAATCATCCCACAGATGTAATATTATCTACAGCTACTCTTAGTACCATTGATGTTAAGTTAGACTCTTTTTCTCCAATCGATCTTTCTGAGTTAACTTCAATAATTACTTCCTCCAAACCATCAACGTGTCTTTTAGACCCCATTCCTACAAAACTGCTCAAAGAAGTCCTGCCATTGATTAATTCTTCGATCTTATACATGATCAACCTATCTCTAATAATCGGCTATGTACCACAGGCCTTCAAGGTGGCTGCAGTTAAACCTTTACTCAAAAAGCCATCTCTAGACCCAGCAGTCTTAGCTAATTATAGGCCAATCTCCAACCTTCCTTTCATATCAAAAATCCTTGAAAGAGTAGTTGTCAAACAGCTAACAGATCATCTGCAGAGGAATGGTTTATTTGAAGAGTTTCAGTCAGGTTTCAGAGCTCATCACAGCACAGAAACAGCTTTAGTGAAGGTTACAAATGATCTTCTTATGGCCTCTGACAGTGGACTCATCTCTGTGCTTGTCCTTCTTGACCTTAGTGCAGCATTCGATACTGTTGACCATAATATCCTATTAGAGCGATTAGAACATGCTGTAGGTATTACAGGTATAGCACTGCAGTGGTTTGTATCATATCTATCTAATAGACTCCAATTTGTGCATGTAAATGGAGAGTCCTCTTCACACACTGAGGTTAATTATGGAGTTCCACAGGGTTCAGTGCTAGGACCAATTCTGTTTACATTATACATGCTTCCCCTAGGCAGCATCATTAGAAGACATAGCATACATTTTCACTGCTATGCAGATGACACCCAGCTCTGCATTGAGTTTTTCCTTTCCAGTCACCTTTCTCACTCACTATGTGTTAACAGACCTCTCTGTATTGAATCGTATCTGTTATTAATCTCTGTCTCTCTTCCACAGCATGTCTTTTATCCTGTCTTCCTTCTCTCACCCCAACCGGTCGCAGCAGATGGCCGCCCCTCCCTGAGCCTGGTTCTGCCAGAGGTTTCTTCCTGTTAAAAGGGAGTTTTTCCTTCCCACTGTCGCCAAAGTGCTTGCTCATAGGGGGTCATATGATTGTTGGGCTTTTCTCTGTATCTATGAAGCGCCTTGAGGCAACATTTGTTGTGATTTGGCGCTATATAAATAAAATTGAATTGAATTGAATTGAAAATTCATCTGCTGGGAATAGTTTTGTAGGCCTACCACGTCTTCATTTCTCCTCCACTTGTCTAGTTTCCTCATTTTAAGGACATTAAGCCTGAAGAACTATTGCTCAAGGCCTTTTTTTTTTTAAATGTATGAGGATGGCTGGCTTCTTTTAAGCAAAATACTTTTAAAAAACAAGACCTGCGCTCATTATGTTCTTTAAGGTCATGTTTATGTTTTCTTCTGGCCATTACAGAGATCTGGTCACACAATATACATATACACATAAAAACAAGTAAGTAATAATAAGTAAAGAGGCACTTTTCATAAAACAAACGTATTCTCACAGGCCACAAAAGTATACAGTTCCTGTTTCCATTTCTCAGCAGTTTAGAATATTTTTTATTCACAAGAATGAATTTCTGCTACAATTATTCTGTTGACAATGCTGTTGTAGTCTGGGTGAGTGCCCATCAAAAGACACTGTTATCCACAACATTGTAAATCAAACGCCGACAACCACATCTATGGTCCATTTGCTTGAAATCTATTCTCATCAGTGCTCGCAGAAAAGATTTTGTGTCAGCTATCCACGCGACTGACAAATCCAACAAAACTACCAATTTGCATAAAATGTTTTCTTATTAATCACATTGACTGGCAGGGAAATTACTGAACACGAGTGGCACTGCAGCTCTGAGGCACAATAAAAGCAATCACAACTGTGAAGGACCTTAATCATCCCTTTTGTGGCTGCATTTCCCCAGTGCCACAGAAGTGTAAATTGCGTGAACAGATTCTCTGTGGACAGGACACTATTTATTTTTGTCCATATGATTGATTTCATCCTGCAGATGAATCCGTTTTTATCAAGTTTTTCAGGTTTTCAGCTCTCTAACTAGTGCCGTCCACCTTCACTCACCTGTTGTCGTGATAACCCGCAGATCCGTTGGCCTCTCTGTGTTTGTCTTCAGGTAAGTCCTGGGCGAGCTCTGCCCCCAGTGCTAGTTTCTGCCACTCCTTCTTACGATCGTGAGGTGCTCGCGGTATCTTCTCCGGCTCGTGTGGACGGTCGATCGCCTTCAGCTTTAGAAAAGGAGGCGAAGATGGTGACGGGGATGGAGGGGGATGGAATAGTTAAAAGGAATAATGGGAAGTGGTGGATGAATCCACAAGAGGTGTTTTGGGGATGACAATGAGGATGAGAGTGGAAGGAGAAGAGCAGGAGACAAAAAATAATATTAGCCATTAAATATATTTTCCAAAACTGATGAAGGATTGTTAAACATTTGAACGACAGAGCTTGAAAATTACAGTCAAGATTTATCAATGCAGAAGTAGAAAGAAGCGTTCACACACTCAAACAACCAAATCCAAAACGTAATAACTGATCCAAACTGTCCCTCTTTGTAATTTACTTTAAGGTGCCAAATAAACATCAACCTACCACAACAGTCTTAACAATATCTGTGCTTTCTAATCATCTTAAACTTAAAAGCACATTTTTTTTTAAAGGGGTAGCGCTTCACAGAAAATACTGCATCACACAAGCTTGGGAGCAGGGAGTGCTCATTGACTGACTGAATCAAATTGTGGTAAATATTTTTTTTCCAAAGCTTAAAAGTCTATAAAGAAAGATGGGTAATATTTTGTGATAATCTCGTGCCCATCGTCAAACAGCAATCCCTGACTCCCAGATTTCAGCATGACTGATTTGCAACAGAGGGAAAAAAACAGCAGCAAGCTGCTGAGGTAGAAGTTTGTTCTTTTTTTTGTTTTTAAATCAAATAATCGCTGTTTTTTCACATACCTGCCCTGGAAGGTCTAAGTACCTATAGACCTGATCATACATGCGGGGGTCCTGCAACTACAAGAACAAAAACAAAAACCACAAGAGAAGCACCAGGGGTGAGGGGACGGGGTTCAAAATAATCAACACGGCACAGGATTGAGCACAGCGCTGCTGCACACAGTCAACGGGGACAAAAACAGTGGGCGGTGAGAAGTAGGACAAAAGGGAAAGAGGGGGGGAAAAAAGTGCTGTTAAACAGAAAAATGACAACGTGCACAGGGCAGGGGACGTCACAATGGCACGCAAAGACCCACACACACGGTGAATATAACAGAGCGCCGCTTCATCCCAAACAGACAGACTAAGGCAGAAAAGGAGAGATCTCACTGGAATGGGGGGAGCAAATCTACAAAGGTGTGTTTCTACATGCGATGCACAGCAACAACCCACACTGGAGAATGACATGCAAAACAGAAAATGCACACACTCGTGCTAGCCAACCCAAAACAATGAGAGAGCAGATTATATTAAAGAAGGGCAATAAAAACATAAAGGGGACTTTTCACAGTTAATCTAAATATAAAGATATGCATGAAAACACTTTACAATCTTTAGTCAACTTAAACCAGCTAACAATATAAATCAATGTGAAAAATTATTTTCAACGCTAAACATAGACAACTGTAATAAAAGCAAACTTGCGAACTAATAAAATAAAACGTATTTATTCTGCAAAAACTGGATAAAACAAGTGAGTTTGGCTTTAATTATTATGTTTCTACTTTCTATCTTCTTGTGGTGCTCAGCTTATTTGCTTTATTAAGGACATGCATGTAAATTTTCACGAATATATTTACAGTCGACAGCTGCGTATAGCGTAGATATTAACCAATACACCGTTAACTTCAGTTTGCAATTAAGAGTGAACAGCATATTGGTTCAGGGACTCTTTTCAGCTGCTGGTCTATACACAGCTGGCGCTTTGGAGAATATTTACAGTATGTGGGAACAATTGTGTTCATGATAACGAGGGATCATGTCAGCCAGTACAAGTGCATCATGTGGCTGTGATTTAAAGAGTTTTACAAGAAGAGGGGGGACGACTGCAGCACGGGAACACTGTTTTTTTAAGGCTACACAGACGATACCTGTTAGTGGGATGCTTTTATGATGCGTTTTCTGTGCCTTTTTTTGACATTAAGACAAAAAAAGAAAGCACAGACATGCTTGTGTGTTAGTAATTTAACAAGACATATTTTTGCTGATTATAAAAACACAATCCGTTTCAACACAAGCCGATATTCAGTTAGGGTATCAAACAATACCAATATTATATCTAGCTGTAGACGTACCAAACAGGTGTGTGTGTGTGTGTGTGTGTGTGTGTGTGTGTGTGTGTGTGTGTGTGTGTGTGTGTGTGTGTGTGTGTGTGTGTGTGTGTGCTCAGATGAAGCATGTTGGCTGAGAGGTGACAGGTTGTGGACAGCATCTCCTCTGGTTTGGTTAAATGATGCTGATTTTGTTCGCTGAGAGAATAAATTCCAACTGTAACGCACATCGATTCGGTTCTGAATCATCGTGACCTATTATCCCTGATGAGGCATCAACTGAAGAAAAGCATCTCCGCTTAAACACACACAGTCAGACACACAACCGCCTCCTCCTCTGCTTAAACACGTTAATATATCTTAACTAAAACTTTATTATTTATTAGGTTGTCAAGACTTTTTACCGTGTCTAAGCTGCGCGGGGCCTCTAAGATCCAGCTGCAATCATCGAATCAGTGATGAGTTTTACTTTTCCTAAACTCGGCTTCCTGAAAGGTTTTCAGTTTTAGTCTCGTGGCAATATATGAAGAAACATTAAATAACACTTGAAATAAAAATAAGCTAATGTACTATAAAATTCCATCTATGGGTCTATAGACTATAATGAGTGAATTTTTGCTTTAATGACATAAGAAGAAGGGTTGGCAGGAAGGACAGGTGGCAGTCAAACATATAGTGTGAGACAAACCGTCCATCAAACAGAGTGTCGGAGTGATGGCTTTAATGCTGTAGTGCAGCAATCAATGGGAAAATAAGTTTTTGTTAATGATGGGGAAAATAGATTAGATAGTGTTCGTACAAGAGAGAAAATGAGACATTTTTTTCTGTGAGCGTGTGTTTGTAAGCATGCATGTGTAAGTCACAGCTGTTATACATGTAGCTAATTTTCAATGGGCTGTGTGCCTCTGCTAGGTTGTCATCTTTCATCTGAATGGACTGGTACTGGCAGAGGAAGTGCCGCTGTGTAAGCACAGTGTGTATATGCAACACAGCGGTTATAGATTTATTTTATATACCGACTGTATTCCTGTGTGCACGCCTGTGTCCAGACCATTATACACACTACAGGCATGTGCGATCATTTGTGCGTATAGTTTAAACTGACAGACTCAGCAGAATCGTGGCTATGTAACCCCCCCTCCCCAACCCCCATCACAGGAATGCCCACAGAGGCATTCAACCACTGCTGACAATAACGCTAACCTCTCACAATATGCACGCATAGCTGCTGCTGCTGATCTTTGTAAAATAAACCATTTGGATGCAGATCCTTAATAAAGCCTCATGCTAATACTGAAATAAAGTCCTAGCAAGGTGAAGAAGGCTCAAAAATAGCACGAAATATGAAAAGTTACTGATGCCTTTACTGCAACAAAAGCAAATGTCTTCCTGTACAATGCACTCTGACGTATGCAGTGTGCTTTTGTAACAATCCAAGCAGAAGACCTCCCGCTTCATATGTCCTTTAGTGTTAGTTTGACCAAACCACAAATCAAAAGACATGTGGAGGTAAGTCAAAAGCACTACCAACTACCACACAGGTAAGTTACTGCTCTGAGTTGTTTTGCAGTTAGTATAGTGAGTTCTCAGCGCTGTATCCCAAATTCCTTATTTTCAAAAGGTGTGCACTGACACGCCTACAGGTATGGCTTGAAATTATTCATATTTAAACTCAAACAGTACACATTTTTTTATGTCATTGTTCATTGCTCATCGTTAGACTGCACTAAAGACGTAAACATAAAGTATTATTAGAAGATTAGAGTATATTAGAGTATATTGTTATTAGAGTATATTATCTAGAAACACACAAAAGATGTTTTACTGAGCAGCATACTTTGTGTGTGTTAAAGCCACAGCTGTATGTATTTAAAGCACATGTAACCACAGGCTATGTTTAAAACTTGAGTTTTGTCATCATCTGCCTTTTTTGTAGATTGTTGGCAAAAGGTAGTACACATCAAGGACTCTTGCCCCCCCCCCCCCCTTTTTTTTTTTCTTAAACAGAACTGGGATGCAGGTAAGTGTTAGAGGGTTGTTAGTGATGGGCTTGAAGTGGGCAGCTCACTTGCCCAAAGCAAACCAGAGGGGGGAGTGGAGAAGTGGGAGGATAGAGAGGGCTGCAGGCCACTGCAAAGCAGAGCAGATGCTCTGGTGGAGGTGGAGAGAGGACAAGGGAGAAGCTCTTACCTCTGGGGGAGTAAGGGAGGGAGGAGGGGTTTCAGAGAGGACTCTTATAAGGCTCTTGGGACACACAAGATAAGGCATTTCCAGCTGCACAGAGTTAGATAAAGATTCAGAAAATAATGTAAAAGCAACGGTAGAGAAGAACAAGGACAGTGGAAGCTAGATCCTGAAGCAGGATCTTGACTGAACTTTACTGTTAAAACATTACTTGCTTTATGCTTTACATTTATTAGCACTTAGCTCAAAATTTAAGCTAAAATGGAAACAAAAAGCTGTAAATTGACTGTAGACAAGCTGTGTTCATATAAATATAGCTAGTAAATTGGGGTAAGAATACTGTGAATGCACTGTCTGCTTGTCTCTTTTTTGCTTATTAGCCATCGTTGCTATTGCAGTAACAAGCTATTAAACTAACACAGCTCCACTAGCCTGCAACAAGCCAGAAGAGCAACAGAAGGAGGTGTACTGTTATGAGGCAGGTGGCAGAATTATGCCTTGCGTTGTAGGTGCAGATGTCTCCTCTACATGTGCCGTAGTATCACAGAAATTCGATTGGAAATAAACAGTTTTTCATACCAGTCTCCTAAAGCAAAACATCTTGATAGTTAAGGCTCTCTAGCATATATGCAACAGTGACTGCAATGTCGTTTCAGAGTCATGACATTTACTCGGGACGACTTAAGCTTCTTGAGAACCTGAAAACAGTCACAGATCTGCAGCTGCATTATCAGTTGGTGAGCAAAAAAGTAAAGGACGACATTGTCAGTGGAGACATGAAAGTGACTTTTCTATATCATGTGTTAAAAAAAAAAGAGCCATTCCAGTCCCACTCAGGAACAAATGCTAGAACTGCCCACTATTAAACAACCAACACCCACTGGTATTTATGAGAACTGGGAGCCATGTGAAAAAAATGTATTCATGCTTATAGGGAAGTATTTAAAATTGGGGGGAAAACATCAATAGATTTCTGCTCCAGCCACGAGTGCTTTAATGAGACAGGAATAGCAGAGGAAGAGCAAAGGGGATTCTTCACAAAGGGGATTCAGATGTTGGAGATCTCGATGCCTAGTGGACCCAAACACTGGTCTCAAAGAGAAACACACACTTTCCGTCTTTCTCTCTGTTCCTGTTCTTCTCATTCGCTGAGACTTTCACCCTCTGTTTCCTCTGACTAGCTCAGCACATAGTCTACTGCTAATCCACTGAGGCTAACACAGAGGCTAATGAGATTAGGAAACTGCAGGTTTCTTCCCCCCTCTCTCTGCCATATGCTGCTTTTCATTTATCACTGGCTTCTAGCTGGCTGGGCCTGTGAATACCACAATTTGTTAAATGTGGCTTCAGTCTAATGATTAGTGATGTGACCATGTAAGAAAATAGTTTGGGGATGAAGAAGATTAAATACAGTGCTGGGAAACACTTACATGTTTAAGATCATGAAACTAATTTATAATATTAGTTAAAGATAACACAGATTTAATACAAAATGTAGTTAATTAATGAAATCATCATTTATAAAGTGGGAAAAAAACTAAAAAAAAAAAAAAAAAAAACTATCCAAACCCACCTGGCCCCCAGTGAAAAAAATTATTGCTCCCTAAACCTAATAACTGGTTGTGCCACCCTTAGCAGCAAGAATTGCAATCACTTTCACATTGCTGTGGAGGAAGTTTTGTCCACTCTTCTTTGCGTAATTATGTTAAGTCAGCCACATAACTGTTTACTCCAAAGCATCTCAATCTGATTTAAGTCCAGACTTTGACTAGGCTACTCCAAAACCTTGTTTTCTTGAGCCATTCAGAGGTGGATTTGCTGGTGTGTTTTGGATCATTGTTCTGCTGCATAGCCCAAGTGTAACTGATCTTAAGGCATGAACTGATGTGGGGACATTTTCCTTCAAGGTTTAGAGAGCAGAATTCATGGTGCCATCAATTACAGCAAGTCGTGAAGCAGCAAAGCAGTCCCAGATCTTCACACAACCACCACCATGTTTGACTGTTGGTGCGATCTTTTTATGAAATGCTGTGTTAGTCGTAATGGGACTCAAACCTTCCAAATGTGAGACGAGACTTTATGTTCCTTTTGGTCAGCAGTGGTTTTCTCCTTGGAACTCTCTCATGGACGAGAGAGTGTCCAGTCTCATTCTCGTTGTTGAATCGGGAACTCTGACCTTAAATGAGGCAGGTGAAGCCTGCAGTTCTTTAGATGTTGTTCTGGGTTCTTTTGAGACCTCCTGGATGAGTTCTCGACATGCTGTTCGACTAATTTTGGTACGCCAGCCACCCCTGGAAAGGTTTGTCACTGTTCCAAGGCTCTCACCGTGGGTCCTGGAGTCCCAAAGCCTTTAGAATTGCTTTGTACCCCTTTCAGGACTGATACATGACAGTGATTTTGTTTCTCAGCTTTTTCTTTGAATCATGGCATGTTGTGTTGCTTTTTAAGCTCTTTTAGCCTACATCACTTTGTCAAACTGGTTCTATTTAAGTGATTTCTTGATTCAACAGGGTTCACAGTAATCATGCCTGGGTGTAGCTAAATAAAGGAAGTAACATCCTATTATTCCCACACCTCAGTTTTCATCTTTCAGGTAGTTTTCCTCGTTCTTACTTTAATCATTCCTTCAGCTTTCATAGGATTACCACATTTTCCACGACCGTGAATGTGACCTTTCAAGTACCTTCCATACTATTCATTCTTTTATATAACTTTGTCTTGATTCCTTCTTTGATTATTCTTAATAACAACCCTTACACATTGAGTTCATTCTAGCACTGACATTTTAAAAACAGGAGACATCAAGGTTGCTCAAGAAACTGACCATTTTCTTTAATAAATATCAGAAATGTAATTTGAAAAGAAAAGAAAAAGAGGTATTGCTTAAGGCGCGTGTTTAACATTGATATCGTTTTCATTATTCTGGCCACTGATCTATGATGGATGTCCTTGTTGTTACTTTGTTCAAGGAGTTATTCACTCCCAGCCTTCAACATCCTGAGGTGAAATACTATATATATTGAGACTAATTGCAGTGAAGGCAGGTTGCTAGTGTGAAGCAACCTGCCTTCAGTTGCAATCTGACTCAAACTGACTCAAGATTGTGCATCAACACAGTGACAAAGGTTGGTGGCAGTAATTTTGGCTGTCCTAGTCTCCAACCACCACCTTCACTAGTGTGACTGCAGCCTAGATATACTGTTTTTATGTCATTATAATATGTTATTTAAAATTAATGTCAAATGAAAAATGTAATTACAACTTTTGCAGGTTCAGTTTAAAAAAAAGAAAGAAAAAAGTTTTTTCTTCACGGTACAACTGTATCTGCTACTCCAGTTTCATTTACTAAAAACTATGGCATTCACACCAGATCACCATTAATGTCTAGAGCAGTAAATATGTGACAAGAAAAGCCATCAAACAAAAAACTAAACTAAAGAAATAAGACGAATTTAAAAATATAATTCAAGATAAACAACACAGCTGCTGCAGCCAGAGCCCAGAAGCATAAGCGTAATGTCTTAGTATCGCTGCACCATCTTTAAAAATATATCTGACTTTAATTAAAACTGTGCATCCATTAAATAAAGGTGTTATTTAGATGGATTCTTCTGGCGTGTAAAATAGTTTTAGGCTTAAGTTGCAGTGTTAAATGATGTATAGAAAATTATTTTAACTATTAAGTAGTCTTACAAATATTTTATAAGGCCAATGAGAGACCTATTAAGGTTTAGTGCCTTTTGATTTAGGATTAGGTAGCTATAGATAAAAGCTATTTAATTGTTGTATATTTCAGTTGCTTGCAGCTAGTAAGGAAGAAAAAAGGAAGCACTTAATAAAGTTTCTATCTAATAACTGATGCTTATGATAGAAAGCAGAACAATTTACACAGTCTGTAGCTCCACAGACCCTCTTATTATCCACACAGCCCCAAATTATGGTCACTTTGTACATGTTGATCTGTTATCTTGAACAAAATCTGCTCCGTGATAAAAAATAAACTTGAAGCCTCCCAGCTAATGTTAATGTTGTCAGAAAAAAATAATTCAATTTGGAGGAACAAAGCGTCTGCAAACTTCTGAATTTTCTTCTGAAATTATAAGATGAAGTATCAGTGGTAAACATAATTACAGCTACAAATGCATAAGCACGCACACACACACACACACTGAACCCCATGACTGAGAGGCCCATTAAGATGATGTGGCAGAACCACTCAATCAGCAAATTGATGAAGTGTAAAGTTATTAAAGATCTAAACCCGGAATTTATGTGTGTATATGCAAGTGCTTTTTCTATCCTTAATCTTTTCAATGAGTGATTCTGCATGCTTCCAGCACGCATGCATGCACACGCACCTTCTTTGAGCCATCTTTGTCCTGTTTCTCAATGTGACCATGTATCCACTATGATGAAACCACCATATATGTTTGTGTAATAGCTCTATTCCTCCATATATCCGGTTCTCCCTGTGAATGTCTTTAAGGCCTTTCCATGGGGTCTGTCTAAGTGCCATTGTGGTGAGAGGGAAATGAACATGGCTTTACAAGCTGAGCCCACCCGGAGCTTTAATTAGAAGGAAATCATTGGAATGAGCTCTGGCTGCAAGCGGTCATATCAGCCTAACCCTCTGGAGCAAATAAGCTTTACCTAATGTTGCATGTTGTAGCTTTCTGTTTCATTTACTGCTTAAAAAAAATGTGCACACAGACTAGTAAACAACCACAAATATCACTACAATTACTCTTATTCTCTCAATCCTCCAACTAATTCTCAGCAAAACTTGTCCTCTGTGCGTCATTCCCACAATCATTAAAAACCTCATAACCAGCAAATTATATCCTCAGTGTTCACATAAACCTTCAGCAGAAAATCTCTCTTTGCTCCTCAGTGACGTGATTGTAACGAGCTTTGATTGACTGCGGGGGGGCAAAATGGGGAGCATGCACTGCTTCCCACGCAGGAAAATGCAAGCTGGTGCTGATTAGAGCTCCCGATGCTGAGGGTGGGAAACCCCTCGGTTTGAGTTGTGGGGGGGGGGGGGTCATAACTCAGCACTTGGCGAGTAAGCGCCAAAGCCGCATAATTAAATTTGTCTGTGTAAATATATTGAAAAATAAAAACAACCTCAGAATGCAAATGCTTATAAATATTCCTCATGAGGCTACGAGTGACTGTTTATTTGTGGAGAAGAAGAGACGTGACGCACAGCGCAGGGGCAACTGAAGACCAGATGCTCCCATTAATTAGATGTAATGATCACACAAGCAATAACTAAGAGGGTTGACAGAGGGAAGAGTTTATAATCTATGAGTGGTGACTAATTAACTCCTTTGGATGTGTGGTATAAAGCCAGACCTCTGAATCTATTAGTGAATCACCCTGCCAGTTTATTCAAGCAGGACAGATCAATCTGTATCTGTGAAGCCTTTTTGCTCTTCTACTCGCTAACCTCCGTGTGCTGGTGCCTGTCATAAACGCCTCCGTCTACGGCAGTGCACTCGTAAGCTGCTGTGTGAAAAAGCAAAAAAACGTAGCCGAACCTGTGCTTTTTAATTCTTCTAGACTTACCTTCTGTTTCCGCCTCTCCTTCCTCTTGTCCTCTGTGTCCTGAAGCATCTTTTCTCTCCACAGGTCAAAGAAATATGATGGATTGGTGTAGAACTTTAGACCCTCCTTTCCATCGTCTCTGTAGATGAGCAAAAGAAACCAAGGAATCTGAGATTCATGATTAGCAAATTTCAAATTAAAGCTCATTTATTTTCCTCTGAATCCCCGTTAGAGTATGTGACCTTTCATTTATTAAAAAAAGAAACATCGCTTTCTTTTCTTTAAGCATTTACTGCTGCTAAAACTTATTTTCATTTTCAGCGAATCTGCTCGCTAATTACTTGATTAAACATTTGATCTATTAAACACAGTGACAGCTTTTAATGTTTTCCTCCCCTTAATTTTACTAAGACAACACAAGACCAATTAAAGCAGAATATTCTAATGTTTAAGAAGCTAAAAACCAAAAAATATTTTGCCATCCATTCCTGAAAACTGTGACCCAAATATCAAAATACTTGCAGGTTTTATTTTTATATCTCCTGAATAATTGTTTCAGTGCTTCACAGTGTAGGCTGGCAAGAGTGAGAGGAGGCACAAGACAAACTGCAACAAAAAGTCATTATTCTGATTTATTTGCTTTTTTTTTAATGAAGAGTTTCCAAAAATGCGGGAGCTGCAGAAGTTGAACATCACTGAAACTCAAGAGCAGAGGAATAAAAAGGAGGGTAATGTTTATTTGCTTGTGCCCCTGCTCGTCTTTGTCTCTGTTCCCTGTGACAACAAGCACTTGTCATGAATAATAACTAATGGTGTGTGTTATCATTCATTCCCAATTCAACTCTCATTCTCTTTTTGAATTCCTCAGTAGCATTACAGAAGGGCACGGTGGCTCGTGGTGACTAGACGAGATCAGTGCTGCGAGTATAAGGAGGGAAACATAAAGGGACATCTGACAGATGCAGGTAGTTATCACATAATATCGTTTCCTCTGGACAAGAAAGTAATCATACACAGGTGCCCCCAACATGCCGCCTGGAAATGCCATTTGATATCAGTATGGGGTACGACTAATTTGCCCTGCTGATGTCTTTGTCCAAATAAATTCAAAAAATCTTTCACTGTTGTTTAAATCATCCGTCCAAAATGTTTTCAAAATACCATGCTAGTAAACATGGAATCTTTCTGGCATGTAGTCACCAATGACTCTAAATACTACTATTACTATGGTTTCGTTTATCATGTTCTTCTTCATTCTCTCCTCGCTAGCAAAGGCAAAGCTGTATTTAAGTATTATCACCTATCACCTGTTCATGGGCATAGCTATATTTTTTGAAAATGTGTGTCTAACACAAACCTGTATCATCACACTAATAGAGTAAGGTATCCACATATAGAGCCAAGCCGAAAGGTGACGTGAGGGTGAATTAGAATTGAGTATCAGCTCATCTGGCTCAGTTTACAAGTCACTGCCCGTAAGACAGCAAATGTGACTCTGGCCTCCAGCACAGTTTGGATGAAGTCCCATTTGAGTAATCTCTGTGTCCAAGTTCCTTGTGAATTATAGAAGGATAGACAGACAAATGACAGATGCCTGGCTGTAGAATTAGCTTGTCCTTCATTCGAATGAGTTAAAACTTCCACGTGTGAAAGTATGTGTCCGGATATTGATACAGACCCAGAGAAGAAATATGAGCTTCTGAAGGCTACTCAAGAGAGAGTATCCCAATGATGAGATACCGAGTGAATGCTGAAAAGAGAACTCTTATTTTTAACCTTTTAAACCTCGGCCAAACCAGGAGCAGGAACTGTGTCGGCTGAGGCTGTGTGTCCAGACCGTTCGGTAGTCCTAACGTGAACCTGTGAGCACTTGCATTCACCCGCTGTTGCCCACGTCTAGGGAGTCAATTATTTGGCAATGTCATGTTCATGAAAAAGTGAGGCTTCAGAAGGCAAGAGTGGAAAGTTTAATGATATGCAACACAAAGGGAAGAAAAGCTTCTGTGGTGTGCACTGCAGGTCCTCTTTGAGAGTTAAAGTAAATTATTATGCCTGCTATTTTTTTGTGTAGTTGAGGTGCATGTTTATGTTGTGTATGAGAAAGAGAAGCTCTTTTCAGGGTGGATCTGAGAAGTAACGGCATAAGGAAGTATCCTAGGGAGCCTCTTAGTAGAGAGAATATAAATACAGGAAAAAAAGGGGGTGGGGGAGGAAGGACAAGAGGAGGAGGGAGAAATCTAACAGCAAAGCAAATTCAAAAGATCCCAAAATATGGCCAGATTTTAATTAATTAAACAGAAGAATGAAATCACCACCCATGACAATCCTAATCATTAAGCCAGTGCTGATGAACAAAAGATAAATAAATAAATAAAAGCAGCTCCAGATGAGATCTGACGAGGGTGGAAACTAAAATTCAGCTCAATAAAGGCCACAAGATGTGCTGCATTTCAACCTCTTTTAACCCACCGATGACTTGTTGTGCTTGTATATATTGAAAAAGAAAAATCACTTCAATGTTAATTAACTGGAAATAAATACAAGATTAAGTGATTAGCAAAAATATAAAATACAAGGCAGCACCTTAAGCCGTCTCACAGTCTGGCACCAGCTGTACTCTTTGGAGGGTCACTGTTTTAAATAATGACCTTTATTCTCACCAAAAACAACAACAACAACAACAACAAAAAACCCACAGGAAAGGATTTCCCAGTTACCCTTGTAAAAACAATGCCGATCACTGATTCTACAAGGCATGCAACATATAGTGGCCCAATATTTTTACTACACATATTTTTTTTGCTTTTTGTTTTTAACTTGTTGCCCACCTGTAGATGCCAGTCTTTATCTCAAAGGAACATCTAGTAGAGAAACTGTTCTCTATATAACGGCAGTTACATCGAACACACTATTGGACTATGTGCCCAAAGCTACCCTATCACTTACCGGAAAGTTGAAATTATTTTTTCAAACATTAGCTGTTAACCTCTTAAAATAATAAATGAGAATTCGTTTTCCACTAGCGTGACAGCAAAGCACTTAAGCGAAGCAGAAACCTGTACCCGGCTCTCCCCCGGTCTAGGCCACGTCAAGGCCCACGGGTTAAAAGCACAGCAGTGACGAGGTTTGTACACCTCAGCCTACCTCTCTCTTACAGTGCACGCATCTGTATAAGCACATCCACCAACAAAGAGATTATGTTTGGCTTTTAACCTTTTTTGCAAGTGGCCCTGTCAGGGGGAAAGCATTAGATAGAAAAGGAGGGGAAAAGGTGAGTGAAGAGTGAGGATGAAAAAAAAAAGGAACAAAGTGAGAAGGTCATAAAATAGAAAAGAGAAAGTGCTGCCCAGCAGAACTTTTTATGGATTATTCATCTTTAAATGCCTCGCTCTTCTTGCTCTCTTCGCCCCCTACTTGTCCACAAGAGCCAGGAGCGATGCCTGGTGTCAAGGACTGACAAGCCTGCCAGTAATAATTTAAAAAAAAAAAACAGTGTCCTCTTGAGTTACACTTTAAAGGCAACCAAAAAAAAACTGTCCAGACACAAACCACACAAAATAACGTTTAACTATTTATCCATTCTAAATTTAAGTAAAGCTGCCACCCACTTGAGATTACAGATATCTTAGTCGGGGTGCATTTTCTAATCACTCTGTGTGATGGCTTACTGTGAGCATCAGTGTCTTGTTTAATGAAAGCTTTTATAACGGTAGGCACAACCATAATACGAGTGAATGGGCCAAATGAAAGCTGTAATTGAGGACCGTTTGGGTACTTTTTGCTGACACAGTGGGGTGCAATCAGCCTCTTCTGGTGCCCATCAATAAAATACGAGCGCATTAATGTTTTCCGCTGTCCAGAGACAGAAAACACGGGGTAAACTTCTATTAACGGGAAACATGCAATTGCTAGGAACAACCCCTTCTTTGGTAAACCATTTCCAGAATGCTAAATTAAACATGTATTATAATTGTAAAAAATACAAATAAAAATAGTCCCGCCCTTTAGACTCCTAGTAAATGCACCTGTGATATCAATTTGAAAATCTTAGGTGACATGTTTTTCGAGTCATATTCATAAGATTTTCAGAAAACTTGAGGTCAACATCACCGATATTCATATTTGTGTGAGATTTTTAGGAAATGCACCTATGGTATTAATTTAAAAATCTTGAGTTATCGTGTTCACAAAGTTGGGTGTCACACACTACCCGCTTGCCCACTTGGTGGGATGATGACAACACCCCATTACCCCATCAGTCTTTCATGGTTGAGAAGTAAAAACCCCAATACAATAGAACCAGTTACAATGGTTTGCAAAAAGGATCACAGAGTCAGTTGAACTGGCTGGATTCAGACCTGTAGGGTGTGAGGATGTTGAGCGGTGGGGGCTGCTCGCAGGTGTGGTACGTCTCCTGCAGTGGGACAGGCAGAGACGTGCGATCAAACAGCTGCTGGTCCTGAACAGTAGAACTCCTGAAGGCCTTCCTCATGGTGATGTCCTGAAGAGACACTGGGAAAGAAGAGACAGATGGAGAAAAGAGAAGAGAGGGGAAGAAAGCAGGTTCTTTGTGAAGCATCTGCCACATGTACGTTTGCTACCTCTATGAAGGTAGAAGAAGGATAGATACACGCTTACTGCTGTTTGACTGTACCTGCCTAACAATGTTCAGAAAACACACACACACCCCAACCAACAGGCTCTTTGTCTCTCTCATGTCATTGATGAACACAATAATTAGCATCTGGTTCCGTCTCCTCATTATCATCATCATCATCATCATCAATCTGACATCATCAATCAAACAGTCACAATCAACATTACAGCAGACTAAACCTATTATAAACCACTAATCGTCCTCCCTCAGGCTAACGCTACATTGCTGTCCTAACTGGTCGTCTTCAATTCCCTTAAAGTAAACAACAACATGATGAGCAAGATAAGCTAGGCTAGGCGAAGCTAAGGTCGTCTCTCAGAAACCGTAGAAATGATTGCACTTCTTTCATCCGGGAATAACTGACATTTTCAGAGGGCAAAAAAAAAAAAATAACAGAAGAAAATCAATTCTGTACAGACGAAGCTCACAGAAAAACAGGCTGGAGAAAGCGCTAAAGGGAAGATGGGACACACACACACACACACACACACACACACACACACACACACACACACACACAACTAGACCAACGCTAACCCTCAATCTGGTAAACAGAAAGTCTTGGAAAGAGATCTAGAACGTTGCAACTAGATCTGAATTATACATGAGGAAGTGACAAATGGATGTACTTTAATGGTGCCCAGAAGAAGCTCGGGAAAAGAAGAAGAAGAAAAAAAGTCATGGCATGACAGACCAACAAACATGACAGAACGAACGTACAATCTAAAAAACACTGCAAGGAAATCACTTACAGTCATTTAACCATTGCCTCAGCAAAATGAGATAAAGCCCAGTAAGGGTCTACTAACACAATTCAGTCCTCTACATTGCAGCAATGCAGCTGGATAATGACTTCCACAGACTGTCAGTGTTGTGACATACCAGCCACCTGAGGCACTGAAGTATCATTATGAACAAACACTATGAGGAGGCTGAGCTTTGGTGAGTAAGACTCTGCAAGGGAGATAGGAGGCCATAGAATGCAAGAGGGAGATAATAAAACGACTTGGACACACCAGAGCCGGTATAATGGCAACAGGGGACAGACAGAGACGGAGAAAAGATGTACCAACAGTAAAACAAAGAGCAGCAGCTGATATAAAAGAACCATTCGTAAGAAATACTGGCAAACAAATGGTGAAAAGAGAGGAAATTTGAAGAGAGAAAAGACCTAAAACTAACATGGGAATGTGCAGCGAAAGAGGAGGGGGCCGTATTAAAGAGAAAGAGACAGAGAGAGAAGATACATAAACACATCAAGTAGGATTTTAATAAGAAAAACAGAAAATATCCCACAGAAACCCGGGACCCAGAGAAGCACAGTAACCTGAGCAGAGCCAGAGGGTGGATTAAGCTTCAAAGACAGCACAAGGGAAAAGCTTTAACAGCCATTTATACTGGATACACACACACAGGAGGGAAAATAAAACATACTGCACACAGCATTTTGTCCCAAGTTAAACAGAAAAGGCTACAAGATGACACCGAGGGGGTTGATCTGTCTTCTGTGGCTTCCTGCTACAAGATTTATGGAAAAACTACATGCATTTTAAATGTGCTGTGTACCTGCATGCATATACACATAGCATTTGAAGCACTTTAGCTTTAAAGTTTATCCATATAAATTAACTCATGTACCTTACACATTCCCACTGACCTGGTGGCTTGCATTTAAAAATGTATTTAGTGTTTGTCTATGCAACCTGATTAAACTTTTAAATAATGATTTTGGTTTATTACAACCTTGTTCATAGTTTTGACAATAGTTTCTCATCTTTATGATAAAGTACTACACCAAATACGATGATTCAGCTGATTTAAATACCTATGTATCAGTAGAACATCGTGTTAGCCAGGCATTGGCTGATGAGATGAGTCTTTGAATTCAAAGTTTGGGTGTTCTTACATCAATTTTGTGGTGACGATGAAGAGCTGAGGTTGTATTTAAAAATTTAGATCTTTCCTCATTTTTTCCTGGCATGAAAGTGGGAATAAATGACAATACTAATGAAAAATTCCAAAATATTTTTATTGTCAGCAGTCAAATCAGGCCAGAAGTTCAGATCTCTACATGCTACAGAAACTGATACACAAATTCTTTGTTCATTTATCTGTGAACTCCTCCTACACAATGAGGAGTTGAGCGTCCAAACTTGGCAAACAAGCCCCAGAAGATACTCATCAACATCAGACATATGTCATCATGTTGCCTACCAACTACCTAATGATGGGCTAAAATGACCCATTTATGGCAATTCTTAATGTATAACAACTTATAAAAGCATCACATCATTTTCATTTTAAGGCAATAGCACCTTATTTATAACCGCAAAAGTTGAACAATACATTATGATATCATCATCATCCCTAGCAACCACCTACCAATGGCTCAAATGGCCCATTTATAGAGTTTATGCGCCTATAACACCTTAGAAAAAACATTGCATCATTTCAGTTTCGCAACAATAAAATCGCATTTCTATCCATAAAACTTGAATTATGCATGGTATAGCATGACGCCATCAAGTTGCCTAGCAACCACCTAAGAACAGACTAAAAAAAAAAAAATCACAGACCAAACATGGGCATGTACTTGCTACTGAAATCTAGGAACAATGTAGCAACGTTAGACTTGATGATCAGCTGAAAAAAGCAATTTAATGAACACAACACTGAACACAACTGCAGTAGCATGAGTCAGAGCAGGAAGCCAGTATGTAATGGATGTTTATGATTTACAGACGTAACGGTTAACTTAAAAAAAAAATATGAGTATGTCTAACTTGTGGGGCTTTTTTGTGTATATAATATTGTTGCCTGCCTGCTAGTATTAACTTGTTTGTAGCAATGCTGCAGTCATCAGCCTCCGCATATCTCCAGAGCTCGAAAAATAAGAACCCATGCTGAAAGAGAGATTAATCCTTTAAGATTTTAACTTGCGCTTGTGCCGGGGGTGTAATAATATACTTCAGTCGCTCCAAGATCAGACACACCAGGGTTGATAAGGGCAAAAAAAAAATCAAAATCAGAGCTACAGTGGCATGACAATTTGACTGCCCACAGTGATCAGAGAAGAGCCAGGGATAATTGTAGGAGTAATGTTGAGATCTAAGAAATTAAAGTGCATTTTTCTCTAGCTGAAAAGGGAGAAGGTAAGGGATACAGACGTGGGAAGGGTTATGAACATTAAAGAGATATTTTATTATTTTATACTTTAGTGATCCCTGTAGGGCATTTCTTTTTTGTACTACCCCTGTTCCACAGGAAGGTTAGGCTGAAAGTCAGGAAAGTGCACCATGAGCTGATGCCAGTACTCCCACTCCCCGCTTGCAAATGTACAGAAAAAACCCACAGAAAGGACTCTTATAGCCACATAACAGCCTGTGAGGGCCAGGTACAAGCAGTGGTCAAAAGGTGAGTGCCAATTTGGTATTGTTGTATGCTGAGCAAGAGCACTGTGCCCTGCTGCCCCTGTGAATTAAGGGAAGTGCATGAGGCTGTCAGATGGTGTGACAAGTAGGTGCAAAAGCGACAAATAAGTGAGAGGCAGCGCACAAGTCTGTGCCAGGACTCATTTGATGCAGCGTGAGGTGCTATAAACCTCCAAAAAGCAATACTAGAGCTTCAGTGCAGATTACTACACTAATCAATGCGGGCAGAGAAACACAAGGCACACAAACACGCGTGTTCAAATGGATGTCTTAACATGAGCCTTTACATCCTAATTACAAAATGTCATTTATTCAGCTGAACTACCAATTAGACCCATTTAACGAAGACATTTAGTTAATGTGAAAAATGTGAGTGTATGTATAGGAGAATGAAAGTAAATTAGTGAGAGATATAGCAAGAGAGTGTGTGTGTGTGTGTGTGTGTGTGTGTGTGTGTGTGTGTGTGTGTGTGTGTGTGTGTGTGTGTGTGTGTGTGTGTGTGTGTGTGTGTGTCTCAAGTGATGAGTGGCCAAAATGCTCTCAAACCTTGAAAGAACTGTTTGAGGGTTAAGATTTGGTTTTAGGGTCCGTGAAGGAATTGGGATATGAGGTCCTTGCAGAGGCATAAGTAGAGTGTGTGTATACGTGTATGTGTGTGTTAGGTCAAGCAACACCAGGTGCAGCAGACTCTGATCTCAGGATGTGAAGCTTCTTATCAGCAAGCCAGTGCTGGAAAGTTTATCTCCATCCCTCATATCTTTCTCTTAAACAGATAGCATCTGTCTAAAACACTTCAACTAAAGAGAGGTGAGGAAGTTCTTGTCGCTCACACACCCCTCCCTTCAGTTCCCCTCCTAGTTTCACGAAAATTATGTTTTCCCTCTTTCTTCATTTCATCCCCCTATCTCATAGACATGCAGTCCTACGCGCAGCAATACTAGATAAGAAAAGTCACAGGCCAAACTGTCTTTTAGTATGCAGGCACGTCTCCCTCTGCTGTTGTACTTCAATGCAAATGTTGCCCTATATTTCCCCTTCTGCGCAGTTCTTCACACTCTTTCCTTTCCCTGATTCGGTTTTTGCTCCGTCTCTCCGCATAAGCTTGTTTATTGTTTGTCCTCTGTCTTTCATTTTGTCCTTTACTCAAATTTATCTAGAAGTTCTTCCATGTGCATAGAAACCCCTCATAAATTACAAGTGCTATGCAGTTTTAGAGTAAACAGAGTGAGTCTTGTACTGCAGTGAGACAGACTGTTGCAGAAGAAGAACAAATAAAAGACACACGAAGTGCATGCCAACCATCTGAAATTCGTACTGGGACATCGTGTTAGTATTCACAACTGCACTGTCAACTAGTGTGTACTAAGAAGAAAGTATAAACTGTTGAAGTCACCTTATCAGTTTGGAGTTGACTTCAGTAGGCTTTCATCACGGCTGCTTGCTAGTCATCACTCATAATGCTTTTGGGTGTGCAAATGCTCTTTTAGCATCTGCATAATCGTCTGAGTCTGCCTGAAGAAAAACTTTGTCACATGACCATGTCCCACTGGTTTCTACATAAATGGTGAGGCAGACCAGAAAAACCATCTAGTGCAAGAAATTGAATGCCTGGCAAATAAAAACATTTCATAATACAGTACTTTCAACACAAAAACAACACAAAACATAAACACTGACAGAATTATAGAAAAATGACTATAATGTTATATTAAAATTAATAATTAAATTATTAGTATTAAATTATACATTGTAATTATGTCCATTTTTATTGCATTATTACTTATTTTCTGTTTTGTTTTTTTCCCCAGTGTATCAGCCCTCACTTTTCAGCTGCTGAGGGTTGCACTTTTGCTTTCCTGTAAGCCTTTACCAGGGCTTTTATTCAAATCATCCATTCCTTCACAGAACCATTCATCCATCCGCTTATCCAATTCAGGGTCACAATGAGACCATCTTAACTGTCGTGGATGAGAGGTGGGATACACCCCGTCGCAGGGTTAAACAACAGCACATTCACATTTAGGTTCACCAATTCACCAAGCAAGCACATCTTTCAACTTTGGGATGAACCTAGAGTAATAATAATAATAACTTTATTTATAAAGCGCTTTCAAACAAAGTGCTGTACAACTATTTGACCTAGAGTAGACATAGAGAGCACCACACAAGCATCAAGAGAACATGCAAACCCCACACCAAAAGGTCCTAGCCAGGGTGGATTAGACCCCAGGTTGTGAGCCAAGAAGTGCCACCATGGGGGATACATAAATATATGTATACATAACAAAAGAAGAGGACATAAATGAGAAAAAAAACCTCAATCTGAACATTATTTTTTTCAATAACAACAACAAATGGGAGCTTCGGAGAAAACAATTTAGCCTCTTTTTTTTATGCTCTACCTTTATATACTCTGTACACATGTAGTACTTTGTAAAGGATAAAATGATAAAATTTTGAGGAAAGATCAAAGGCGAGAACAAGAAAAGTGATGTAACAGAGAGAGAGGAGTCAGGGAAGGTTAACAAGCAACTAAAAAAACTGAAGTAAAAGAGAGAAAAGCAAATACAAAATGATAAAAGAAAAAAAAATCATGTTAGAAAAGAAAACTGGTGATAGAGGAAATATAAAATATAAACCATGTATAAAATAGGTACACAAGTAAACAGATGAGAAGTACTAATAGGGGAAGCGAGAAATGGAATAAGACGGCATATATAGAAAAGTGCACAGGGACTTGGGGTGGCTTTGTGGCCTTCCATAAAGGCCCGCAGCCAGGGCAATGATATAACGGGGCCATTAAATAGGGGATACAGGCCATTAGTTTGGCTGGCTACAGTGATAGGGGGAAGAGAGCCTGACAGCACACAAATAGCATCCACGCAAGATGGAGGAAGAGCAGAGATCAATCAGAGAGATGAGAGTGAGGAGGACAACAAAGACAGAGGGGTGCAGGGGGCAATGCAGACAGAGACAAAAAGGGGAGTGGCAACTGAGGTCTAAAGGGCAGAGTACCCTTTGAAAAGCCTGCAGGATGTGGGCAAGCTGTGTGTGTGTGTGTGTGTGTGTGTGTGTGTGTGTGTGTGTGTGTGTGTGTGTGTGTGTCCGCGTGTGTGTGTGTGTGTGTGTCCGCGTGTGTGTGAGACTTAACATAGTGTATATAAATTCATGTGAAATAAAATTCTTTGACCTTAACCACTGCACCAGCAGTGGCACTGCATACATCACTATGACCATTCCTTCATCCCACATTTCTCTGCGACCTTCAGCTGAACTTCTTTCAAGTCACCTACTTTCCTTCACCCCTTTTCCTTACGATTTATACTGTATGTCTTTAAGCGGCAAAGCTCATTTGGACCCCTACAAGCTCCTTATGTACATATACACAGAAACAATAGGATGTGTCTGCTCGTCACAGGTATTATTAAACCAACACTTGCCATCCTCTGTGCGCAAAAGGTTTAAATTTAGCCCTTGGGTGTAAAAATATTAATTATGATTCAGTGAAAGGTGCTAATCTAACAAAACCCAAATATCTCATCTTATTTTAAGTACAGCTATAACACCATTAAGGTAACAGGGATGGAACCAAACCTTTAATTATATAATAAATGGCCTGCATACAGGCTCTTTTTTATTAAAGCAGTCATTCTCTTTCTGTCAGGTGCAGATTATGTATATTGGCAGAGGTGGCAGAAGTGCTTATTATGATATGTTATGCCTACCATAGTACACATTTATGGTGTTTCCCTGCATCACTGCTAACCATAACCCCTCTGGTAAAGCTAATGTGAGATTTACATTTTTTTTTTTTAAACATACACTTTTTTTATTGTTTAAACCTCAAATCAAGAGTCTAAGAACTTAGACTCTTTGATGGTTCATTATTTAGACTACCATCACTATAGACTACCCTGACCCGGGTGCCTGAGAACCATCACAAAAAATTCAAGATCTGAAAACTTTAATATGAAAAACTTCAAAAATTTCACATATTTACAAATCCTGTAATAATTATTGCAACACTGATTATGCCTGGCAAATTAAAAGTATTAGCACTGAACATGATCATAACTTAATCACAAATTACAGTATGTGTGCAAGTTCAGTAGCACCAATTGCTAATAGCTCATAAAAGGTTTTAAATAGTCTCACAGAAACTTGTTGTGGTTTTGTGGACAGCATCTGTAAAATATAAGTGCACTCCTCACTCCTCTACCTTGCCTGTGCCCCATCCTCCACCCTATCTTTATTCCTTCACTGTCCTGATTTATGGTCCAATCCCTTTGTGCACTCATTCTCCTCTCCTTCACACCTCCTTCTCATGGCAACCACAAGGCGGAAACACACACTGGCCATATTACAAAGCAAGTTATGTGCTTACTCTAAAAGCATACAGTTGAACTGTGGTGTGTGTTTGACCATGAATGGGTAAAACAAGAGGAAAGGGAGGTGGTAAATGCAGGGTCGTGTTTACAAAAAACCTAAAATCTTCGCACAACTGATCATCTTTCTGTTCATCTCCTGTGCAGTCATAGCATACTCGCTTAGTTTGCCGTTTTATAACTTGATTTCACTAATCAGTTATTAACATATTACGAGAGAACAGTAAGTGTGGGCTTTTTGATTCAAAGAGAATTTTCTCTTGGTAACAAATGAATACTGAGGAGCTGAACTGAGTGGGAAATCTCTGTAACCTGCAGAGGAGGCCATTTCAACCTGGCCCAGAAAATTCTGCGGTACAGTCCTTTTACACACCACTGGTTTTTGCTGCAGTGTCCTGTATTATGCACCCATCCCTCTATCCTTCCATTTTTCTTACTCTCCACCCCTCCAGCTCTCCCCCACCACCACCACCACACACTTAAACTGCAACTGAGCTGATTCTTATCCATTGTCTCTCAAGCCAATACTTTGAGCTAAAAGGGGATAAGTCAGGCTTGTATGTGAGGGGAGATAAGACCATGGACCACATGCACACAGTGAATAAAGACAAAATCATAATCACATATTTATCAATTCAATCACAGTAACATCACATGAATAGGAGCTAGTAATCTTTTACTTAAATGATACAAAGATTAACATAGTTTTTTCTTGGGTATTTCCCAAAGTCAATCCATAGATGTGTCTCTAAAATAATAAATATTTATAGTTCATTCTCTGCAGGCTAAGACAGTGAACCTTTTGAGGAGTGCATGTTAGCCCACACGTGTTTCCCCTCCAACTTCTGCACACAAAAACATCTCACTTCCCAGCAAAGACCTGGACAACAGGCTTCTACAATTAGATCACTTGCAATTATCCAATCCGCACAGATACTATATGAGGACATGCTGAGGATAAAGGGTGCAGACAGGATGGGGAACAGCTGTGAGGAGATGATGAAGGAAAAAGGTGAAAATGGTGTTGATTAAAAAAAGAAGAAGAAGAGTTTAAAGTGATTTGGTTAATGTCAAGGTATCATTGCACGAGTGGGAAAAGAAAGAGACCAAAGTGAAGATTGGAATGTGCAGTCTACCGTCTATCTGTGTTTAAAATAAAAACCTATAATTCTGCACAAAAAACGAAACAATTCATTGCCTTGTTTAACAAAAAAAAAAGTATCTGGTTGCATTCACAGAAAAGTTATAAGGAGTGAGTACAACTGAGTGAGCATTTTACCGTCTCTGTCAGTGACAAGGCAGCAGTTACAGTAGCATTGTGCAAAGCCGTAAACACACCGCTGGCCCACAGGAAATCGATATGGCGCCTTGGAGCGTGGTATTATACTGCTATGATTCTCTCCCCTTTTAGTTTGCAACGCATTCCCCACTAGATACCCTATTGTGTCATCCTGCCTACCCTTTCTCAGGATAACCTAGATTACCTGACAGTCCCACAGATGATCACATTCCATTTTTGTTACTGCTAACAGAAGCTACAGTCTAACCACTGGATTTCTCCTCACATAAAAACTTTATTGGGTACAGAAACTTTTTTTATTACTGGCCTGGGTTTTCACCTCTGAGGGGGGGGGGATTTGTGTTTAATATTAATATTAAATTCCAAAAGAATGGGATGTGGTGTGTGAAACGGCTTGTGTGGGTACAACACTCACGTTCCTCTTCTTTGGGGTCCAGCTGTGTGACACTGATGGAGAGGCGGTCCACGCGCTCCTGCAGGGAGTTGACCCGGAAAGAAAAGGAGTGTGCTTCATTGAAGAGCTCTCCAAATAGGTCCTCTGCATATTTACCTAGGCACACACAGAATTGAAAAACACTGAGATGAAAATAAGTACTGAAATGGACTGAGTAGCTTGATTAAATATATTTATTTTAAAGATATTAAGAGCCGAAAGGTATTCAACTGGTGGCTGTGGAGGTAATTTTTATGTAAAGCTAACTTCCTGTTACACTTAAGAAACCAGATGAGATGATTTAAACTTTGTGACATGGCTGCTGAAAACAACCATCAGAAGATCAGCAACAATACTCAGGCAGGCTGTGGTGTTTAAGTGACACTCAGTTTCCTGGAGTGTGTCTTCTGCATACTGTGGCTATAATGAGTGGGTATTTGAGGTACTGTTTCTTTCCCTTTGGCTTAAAACAGTCACTGTCCTCTGACAGTCGGATAACTGACGCTCATTGGCTAATTTCTCTTTTTTGGACCATTCTCCGTAAACCCTGGAGATGGTTGTGCGGGAAAATTGCAGTAGATCAGCAGTTTCTGAAACGCTCGCACCAGCCCATCTGGCACCAAAAACAACACCACCTTTCACTTAAATCATCTTTCTTCCCCATTCTCTATTTTCCACTGAAGGCAATGGCTTGCTTTGCAATTTTAAAGAAAGATATGCAAATCTTCTCCAAAATTCAGTGGATTCCCTCTTTGTCTTTGTTCAACTGCTTTACCAGTTTTCATGGAATTTGGCACCATAGTTTTTGCATAGTTTTTCTGACAGACAGACAGACGTCTTTCCTTTGCCTGAGCTGTGCACTGGCTTACTGGTGAGGTGGAAAGCCATTAGGGACATAAAGGTGCTGCCTGACTGCTTTGAAAGAGACATAAGCATTGATGTGTGATACCAAAATTTAATTTAAAAAAAAAAAAAAAGAAAGAAAGAAAAAATGGTGTAGATTAAGCCAGAATGATAAAACTATTACTTTCTGCCAACATTTTCTTTATGCTAATACATTTCAGCCAGGGTCACTTATACATCAGTGTACATCCCAGTTTCTGCCCTGCTAAATGTAGGCGGTGATTTTACATTATCACCCACCATTTATTTCATGCACTGAATTAATTTTTTAGCTTCTATAAAATAAAGTGGATTCATGCCATGGCCTGTGAGTCATAAACATATGCTGCAATACGCAAAATGTTTTCTCAAACTTCCCAGCACGAATGAATTCATCACAAACTATGGCGACCAAAATATACTGCGAATGAGATGATTTACACTCAGGCATGTTGGTAGATTTTTAGAGCTTTCTAAAGAGTCAAGAATCAAAAACCGCACATACTACTTAAACTAGAATTGTGTACAGTGCAAATATCTCAGTCTTAAAGTATGGAACAACCTCACTGCCAATATAAACAAATTTCATAAAAGTTATTATACTTAAAGGAAGCAAGTCTGTGTATGTATAGTGTGCCGTGTCTGTTTAAATTATGAAAGAACACATGTGTCTGTACACGAGTGTCCTCAGGTTACTGACTGAGGCTGCTGAGCTGGCGGATGACGTTGGCCAAGGAGATGTTAGTCACACATTCCAGCTCGTTTTTGATGTTTCTTGGCAGCACCGTGTGGCACAGGTGCCTGGGCTCAATGGTGCGCTTCACCAGCGGCATCCTTCTGCTGAGAAACCGCTACCTGATAAGGGGGGGGGGGCAGAAAAAAGAAAGAATACAAAGCTTCAGTGAGTCAATTCTTGTCATAAATCGACTTGCTATTTATTACACCTTCAAATAAAAGAGGTACAGAAAACACACGCTTCACTCACATCCCGACTGAGAGAACGAGAGAGATGGGCTGCAGGGTGAATATGAAAAAGGACACGTATAGAAAAGGAAATAACTGTGGAAAAGGGTCTCAAGTAATAGAAAATGCAGAAAAATATGACACAAGTAATGCTTTGACATTGCCAATAGCCATGTTGCCTCATCTGTTTCACTGACGTCCCGCTGTCTTGTTCTTTTCATCATGCATAGCCTGCATAACACACCTCAGCACTTTGTCTGCCCACTCAACCATGCTAATGGCATTAAGGCTGTACTGAGAGCTGCTAAGGCTCACATCTCCTCCTGTCAAACTAACACAAAAAAGAGGGACCGCTGGGTAAAACCACAGAACACACAGCGATGATACACACCCACGACTACTCACTGTTGTGTCACCTAAGACACCCTTTCACCCCCAAAACTATACGAGAGGTGTTAAGCAGTACAAAGGTATAAAGTGTAACAGGTGGAGTATGCTTAAAGTTCACTCCATTTATCTTGGTTTGTTTTTGACTCATAACCTGCCAGTGAACAGGTTTTCTCCCACAAACAACCCCTCCCCTCCTGCTGCACCCAAACCAGCTCATTTCATTTCCCTATTAATACAGTCACTATTAAAGCGCATGAGTGCATTCATTCACTGAAGTTTATATCTTTACAAACACAGACACTTAAATTAGGTGTTTGACTTTGTTTTTTATTCTTTATATGTAATAGAAACACTGCTGGGTAAAAGTCTTGATACACCCTACGTTTTTTTATATTTTGCTAGGAAAATTAGAAAAATTTGGTGTAACAATTTTCTCAAAAACACTGGGAAATACACTGCATGCAGCAAAAACAGAATTTGAAGAATTCTAACAAGATTGAAAGCAAATATTTTTTATGACCGCCTTTAGGCTTCAGCACAGCCTGAACTCTCTTAGGCAAGCTTTGTTGTCATTTTCTTAAGTAAAGAATAGCTCTCCAGGTTTCTTGAAGGACATTCAAAGCGCTTCTTTGGATTTTTGGCTGCTTTTTGTTTCGTTCTCTTTCAAGATGATCCCACACTGGTTAAGTAATGCTAAGGTCCAGGTTTTGGAGAAGCCAATCAATGACTGATCGTATTCCATGTAATAAATAAGAGACCAGTAGCTAAACATAGCCATTTGCTAGCATGATACAAATTGTCATATATAGGAGTTACGAAAATAAGGAGGAAATAAGCAGCAAGTAAAGAGGGCTTGATGCATGTCTCCCTTAGTGATCAATATGTGCAATTTCTTAAAGATAAAGTACTCAGATGAACCAGCGGACCAACTGACTGGTATGGTAAATGGTAAATGGCCTGTACTTGTATAGCGCTTTACTAGTCCCTAAGGACCCCAAAGCGCTTTACACATCCAGTCATCCACCCATTCACACACACACATTCACACACTGGTGATGGCAAGCTACACTGTAGCCACAGCCACCCTGGGGCGCACTGACAGAGGCGAGGCTGCCAGACACTGGCACCACCGGGCCCTCTGACCAGGTATGGACAGTGATTGACATGTGATGTTTCCAGTGCCCCAATATATTATTAGAAATGCTTCCATCACTGAGGAATAATCACAACTCTTCACTGTAACCATAGAAATGTAAGACCAGAATGTATCCTGGCTAAGGATGGTAAGAAGAGAGAGAGAAGGTCCAGAAAAGACTGTGCTTAGGTGAGTCATCTAGGAAGCATCTTAAATGGGAGCATCAGTGTCCATAAAAGGAAAAACATGTGCCTCTTTTATCTGTTGCTGAAATGGTTTGAAAGAAGAGTGGAAGTGATTTTAAAATGACACAAACCCAAACATGGTGCCAATCTCTGCCCACCACTAAAATAACAAGAGTTCCTCTCCACTTCACAGATCCTTTGAGTGTACACACACTCACCATCCTCTCCTCACTGGGAACAACTCTTGACACAATGGACACTTGTCAGAATCCAGATGTCTTCAGAATATCAAAACTACCTGCCAGCTGTTACCATGTTGACCTTTAACAAGACCCAAAGTAGCATGTAGGAAGATCATCTTGAAACGCACATTTCCAAGGGAAACGCATGCCATAAACTATATTCTCATATGAAAAATATTTGCCACTTGAACATTTTGAATGTACATTCAACTCTGTTTAGCTTCTACTGGTTGTCAGACAACTGGCTCAAACCTAACCCAAATAATTCAACACCTAGTCTGAGGCTTTTTACTTTACTAAAGATTAAACAAATGAGCCATAAAATATAAATGAATTAATTCATTGCTAAGACGCTCAGAAGTGTTGATAGGGCTAGGTAGATCATGCCTTTCTCCCGGCCTCTGGTCTTTGTGTTATGTAAAGCTGCCCAGTGCTGCTGGCAGCGTTGTAAAGACTATGAGTCCACTTTTCAAAATGTCAAACTCTTCATGTACACAACAGTAATATTTATCATCTTAATTTATAGTCTCTTCTGAAAATTAAGCTGCATCTCCCTAAACGTTCCTTGTCAGAACTCTTTAGAGTATGAGTGCTGTGCTCCTTTAAAAAAAAAAAAAAACTCCATCTCTTATGCAGTTTTCATATCAGAAATCAATAACACATTTATTTATCTATCTATCTTTAATTAGTTTATGTGCAAAGTAAGTCACTTTAGATTGTGTATACTCAGCATATCAGAAAGGTTCAGTGAGAAAACGGGCAGACACGCTCACACACAGACGCGCGCACACACACACTGTGTAGCATGTGGGTTTATTTCAAAAGGGAAGTTAGTAAAAAAAAAGAGTTTAAAAAAGATACGTTTTTTTAGTTATTAAAATGACCTGTGAAATTATAAAAAATACTGAGTTAAGTTAAATGAATATGGGAGAAAAAAAACAAAAAACAAATTCAATGAATTTAAAATACATACATACCTGGATAAAACAAAACAAAACAATAGGACACCGACAGTCTTCAATTGGCCTTCCCAGAGCACAAAACTCAACATTACTAAAGTGTCGGATCTCCTTGAACAGCCAAAGAAGAGATCTGAACGTCTTTCAAGAAGCCTGGCGAACTACTCCTGACGACATCTTAAAATAAATGACAAGAAAGCTTGCCTAAGACAGTTCAGGCTGAAGAAGTTGAAGAATAGGGATGGTCATATCAAATATTGACTTTCAAGCTTGCTAGAATAGTACAAATTCTGCTTTTGCCTTATATATTTTATTCCCTTGTAGTAATTTTCATGGTGCTAAAAAAATAAAGCATAAATGAGGGGCTGCTCAAAACTAAAACAACTGTTAATTTACATTAAATAAATCAGAAAAGGCCAAGTGCTTATATGATTTTTTTTAAACAGTGAATGTGTTGTCCTTTTAACAACCTTCCTTCTAACCAATCATAAGAGATATTTTTTTAAGCTGACAGAGAAAAGCAAACAAACAGTGACAGAATATTAAGTTTCCAGACAGCAGCGAAATAACGATGAGAAACAGGAGAAACAAACAATTTTTGGCAGAGGCGGGAGGCGTGCACAATCTCAATATTAGTACTTTTATTTTCATCTGCCTTTTTAAACAAGTACGGCAAGGATGACAGACTTGATTTTGATTGTATCGAAAACAAAGCAAAAAAATAGATGAAGTGATAGAAGTGATAATACTGATCCTTCTTGGTGTCAAATAGTAGACACTAACAGTTTTCTTTGGTCTCAAAAACAGATTTATGAACGATTTAAAAATACTCTGCTCAAAAATTTGGTCAAACTGAAGCAGTTATGAATTTCAGTGTTTCAAAGTCACCAATAAAAATCAAAGTCAATGAAGAGATTCACTTCTCTTATCTAGCTTTAATCTTGTTTTCCAATAAACGCAGACAGAAGGAGTGTTGATCTAGTACAGGCAGGCAAGGTTACTGCATTAACTTAATATAAGTTGGCACACCATTAGTAAGTAAACGCAGTTAACTTCACATTGCCTTGCTTTTCAGTCAGTGTCTTGCCGCACTGCATGAGCTTGGATTGTGATGAATGACTGCAGCATACAGTACATACTGCCTGCTGACAGGATATGAAATAATTTAGGACTGCCGTCCATGATGGAGGAAGATATTCTCTACCCACACATGATTACTCACAAACTGCTAGCACACACTTTCATTCTGCGTTTTTACTCTTAGGTTTCTGTATCATATGGTGGCATGATGTATATGACAGCATTGCTCCTGTTAGAATTTCTTCAGTCATATATACAATCTTGGTTGTGATCAAGAGATAAATTGGAAAAATATAAGAGAAGAAAAACAAAGAAGGGCTGACGGGACAACTGCAGGGCACTAAGCTCAAACATATTCACATTTAGAAAACTAACAGAACTGTCCTGAATGAGATAAGAGGTTTGATAACAGGTCGGTCATGCTAGAGTACAAATTAGATGGCATCCTCCTTGTGACTAGGAAAAGTTGGTGGTTGCTTTGACATTGCATTGAAATTTCTGGACTGAAAGAAGTTGTGCCGACTAGCTGGTCACCCAGAAAGGCAGGTGTCTGGGTTGGAGGCAACCTGCCTCCAGGCAATCATTTTCAATTAGATATCTAAATTTCTGTTTCAGAGCTATGAGGTTGTGGATAGACACTGAATATAAGTAGTTAATGTCCATTTCTGTGAATGTTGATGGCTATTTAATCACACTTAAGGGCAAGATTATCACAAACGGGCTGCATGTAATTGCTAACTTGACCTCATTCAATCACAAACTGATAGCAGACTGACTTCGTACTATTGCGGGTTCATTACAGTCTTGATTCACTAAACTCACTTTAAAGATAGCAACTGACTGCAAGTGGTCGCAGACCTGGTACCCAGTTTCAAAGGCAATGAGATCACAATTTCATTACAGACTGTCACAGTAATTATGGTCATGCTGTGGCCTCCAAGCAGTTTTTCGAAGTGTGCCACAAAACTAACATTCAGCTCAAATAAAGAACTCAAACATGGTGATTATACTCTGGAGTATAGACACACCATGGACATAAAATTATTCTTGTTATAGTTCTTCAAAGTCTGACTGAAGTGTGCCTGCAGGGCGCATGCATAGTTAGTGTAATGTAATGTAAAATCTCAGCATATGAATCAACCTGGATGCTTGCTCAGAGACTTGCACTGAGTGACCAAATTTACGTCACCCAGACCCAAGCAGAGCCCATAAAAACAGCTGCGTTAACGACAAATCACCAAACGGGAGATTTATTGAAACAACCCCCCCCCCCCCAAAAAATAAAACCCAATACAAAACAAAGCAAAAAAGTGCTCAACACCCTATTAAATAAAGAAAGCTCATCTTGAATGGTTAATCTTATGAAAAGGATTGAAGCCTTTTCAAATCCGACAGTCAACGGTGTGCATTTTGTGGGATAAAATGTTGCTATAGGCATAGTGATATATTTTGTTGTCATTCAAGCCCTGAGGAGATGATTGTCCTAAAACTGAAAGGCAAAATTGTAGGTTCAGCAGAAGAGATCATTTCTAATGAGAAAGTACAGTTCACATGACAGAAAAATTATTGTGTATGCATTTTTCTGTTTCAGATTTGGTCGTTGTAATGTGTGGCATAAGCACAATGAGATGCAAAATCGAAAATCTTGTAATTATCTTAGACTTTGATTGATTCCGTTTTACGTCTAAGTATCAAAGTATCGAAATAGTTTTCACACAAGTATTCTTAGATTTTTGACAATAGCTGTTCAACGAAAGAAACGTATGTAGATGACAAAACTGACAGCTCATATTAAGGAAATATTACACTGCTCCATTTTCTCTTTTATCTTGATTCAATCAGGAAGACACTGGATAGGTGTTTGAGAGAGTGCCACGGTCTCTCTATACTTTTTTTCTATTGGGATGATTACTACACATATACGCACACAACAAATTAACATTCCTGTGATTTTACCCCCCCCCCCCCCATCCCATCTACGGACTAGTCAATCCCTGTCAGCACACCCTTTGGCACTCTGCTAATACTTTTATGGCTCATTCATCTTGATGGGAGGGCGCGGGGGGTGCTTCCCGCTGTCACCTATCACCATAGCAACAGCTGCAGTGGGATGTCATCGGTCACTTTATAATATTGCACGTTAGGCGGGGGCAGGAAAAGGGAAGAGGAAGTGAATGGGTCAAGATCACAGTGACACTTCGCAAAAACGATAGCACTTGATGAATAAATGCAATATGTGTGGGAGAACAAGCCAGAAATCAGGGATTGCTCATCCATTGTGTACAGGCACAAAGTGGGGTGAGGGACGGCACATGCCAGGAGAGAGCTAGGGGCCTCCTCTGGTGCAGCTCGTTGCACCCGAACAATGAGTCCAACTGAAGGCTCTAATGAATCCTAATGGAGTATTTACTCACTCACACTGCAGCACAATATAGCTCCCGACCCCTCAATGTGGAGCTAGTCAAAGACCTTTTATGTGGAGGGTTTTCAGAACTGCCAGACTACACCATCAGATACACTATGAGATAAGAGTGGATAAAAATGTAAGAGAAAACAAGATGATTTTTGTGTGTTGGTAAATTATACAAGGAATTTTAAATGAATACAAAGAAACCTCAGATAAGACAGAATTTGCATTTGTTTACAAAAAAACAATAGAAATCCAGCGTTGATCCAATTTGCTGAGTCTTAGTTTGCCATTAGTAGCTACATCAGAGTAGTTTGGGGAAAAAATAAATATATATTAAAAAAATAAATAAATAAATATTTAAAAAAATAAATAAATAAAAATCACAAGATGACTAAAGTAAGCTGCGATAAGGAAGCCAGCCAGTGGTAAGGAAAGCAAATTGCCTGGGTCTCAAGAGAGATCTCATCATTAAGTGATGTAAAATTCATGGTCTGAACTCTGATTTTTCTGCTGGATCACCATGAAACAGAATCCAACACAAGGCACACATAGAGAGTCTGCATGCGCTCATGCACTGATTCTAAATTTAACTTTTTTGAAATTTCCAAACAAAATTTCCTATTTCATCCACAAGCGTACCGACCTAAGTATGAAGAAAAGAGAAATATTCGGATCCTTTTTGTTAAAAAGATTTTTTTTAACAGTTGATTTCTAGGATTAACAGTTTAACTGAGCTAGTATGAAGTTTGGTTGATGTTTTTTTTTTGGGGGGGGGGGTGAGGGGTGGATAAACAAAATGTTCATTCTACTTTCGTTCAACTTAACACTTCCCTATGACGTGATCAGTATCCTTGGAACTGTAGCTTGCAGTAACAGCATGGTATTGAGTAAAATCCAAGCTATAATTAAAATCTACGCACCGGATGAAACCTCTGCTTTCCTAGTATGCTAACAAAAAACATCTTTCATCTGTACATTACACATAACACTTTTCTATTTCGGAAGCAACATAATTCAGTACTTCTTCAGACCATCCTATTTGTGTGCTATCACATTAAATGCACAGAAAAGAAACTGCAATTGAGTTGGTATCTACATGCTAACATCCAGTCACCTGTGGAGGTCAACAATTTAGCTAATGCATCTGGCGTTCTAAATCCAGCATAATAGTTATACCACTGGCACCATCTATAGGTGTACGGCTATATATGGTGCCATCTAGTAGGAAGCATAGGTAAATTAAAAACAAAACAAAACTCTCATACTGACAAACTGAACCAATCTGTTAGACTAAAGCAGATGAATCCTCTTCAAAAAAACCAAAACAAACAACATTAGCAATTTCCTGTGTACTGATGTTTCCGGGGAGGATCTTTGCCAGTTAAAGCACTACTTTGCACAGGAAGTTGTTTCACTTTTTCCTACTCTGTTTTTGGTCATTTGTTGTCATATAGCACTATTTTATAATCAAGGAGTTCTTGTGCTCACTGCACAGATCTAAGATTTCTGTGTCAGTGACATCTTACTTTCTTTTTGCATTGATCCCGCCCACAGTTGCTGCAAATTAAAAATGACAAATTAGCAAGACAGAGTGTGCTGCTAAGCAACAGCCATAGTGACATGAGCATTCGAATGAATGGTCATGACCAGGTGTGTTTAAAACTAGCTACAAGTTTGGTTGGTGCAGCTCATAAAGTCTGTAGACAAGTCTTAATAGATAGACCAGTCACTGCAACCAGCCCTTGGGATTTAAAAATGCAGCTTCAGAACATTTTGATTCTTACAGCTTAAAAATTAATGCATTTTCTGTGTCAAATTAGCTTGAACATTTTGTCCATTGTTCAGTGACTCTGGGAACTACAACTGTATTAGAGTTCTCTATGAACTAAGAACAGCTGCAAACATAAAACACGGGCATATAATCAGTGAAGCTGGCACAGCCTCAGCAAGCCAATGGCACTGGGTTAGGAGTTCAAACTGGCAACGCTTAATAACAGCTGGTTTAAATCAGTAATGCAGATTTGCAATGCAAGACAGCCACTGCAGTTCATTTTCCAAAGAAAACATAGGCAAATAAAATAACTGGGCAAAGCTGAGCTCAAGATGTATCAACAGGTCTGCTTCTTCCTTTAGCCTATTTAAAAACAAAAAACATTTTTACCAGCTGCAGAGGTTAACAGCAACAGTACTATATCTGGCTCATCATCCAGCTATTAATTTTTTAAATGCCATTTGTTGTGACTGAAATTCTCTTTGCAACACATTTTAAAGCAGCTGAAATGGTGTTACATTTTTGACATAAAGAATAAAATTCTGAATTCACTTTGTTCTTTAGGCAGTAAAGTAAATGAGAGGGTACAGAGATGGTACAAAAGGACAGATTTTTTCAAATCAGTGATAAAATTCTGAAAAAAGAGGGCCTAATGTTAAAATCAATACCACTGAGGATTTATTAGGTGACCTATCTAAGCCGGACACCTCCCCTTTAACCAGAGTGTCCAGGGTTTAATATGCTTCAAAGAAAGTGCTTATCAGATTATAGAGAATCAAATCTTGGGGTTAAGAGCCTGCTTCAGACAACTTTTGTGACACTGAAACAGACAATCCAGCGAGTCTGATGTAAGATGCCTACAGACTGTTCAAGCAACCCCCTATTAAAGCTTTGCTGCAGTTAGTGGGAACAGACTGTCAAGCCTGACAGATGAGGTGAGTAGCCAGAGGAGCGATCATATGTACAAAATGAAACAAAATGCACAAATACCCTGAAGATGTTGCAATCTTCTTACAGCAACCTCCGAGACCGGTGGAGTTTCTCATCAAAGCATGTATTCAAATAGCAGGCCCGCATCACAAGAACAACCGCATACATGCATCAGCCCCTGCTCCCCACCCTCAATTCTTCAACTCACCCATCACAGCAGATCACGTTGGCAGAATATATGGCATGCGCCAGTGTGTCATCCTCCCAATTAAAATTATGCATCAGCAGACCCCCATCCCCCTTCTGGGGTGAGTTGTCACCTTGCAGGCCCTCACCAGCATGGTGCTATAACACACAGACACATAGAGACCTCTTGTTGTCGGGCTATAAATACACCTGCAGCACCAGTGCTGTCACTTTTGGCTCACACAGCTATGCTAACTAGGTTTGCTGGTAGTGGGAAACTTTAGAGTGCTTGTGGCAAGGGATAAGGGAAAATAATAAGCTTATTTCCTCATCTCAATAACTGAATTTCTGACTGCACCATTTCTCATGTTATCCTGTCTGATATGCTGTATTACTTGCAGATAAACAAAAGCTTTTCCTCCGTAGTGGTGCAAACTTTATTTCAAACTGAAGGCCTCCTTGGTGGTTTTCCCTCATCTGAGCTCAGCTGTTTGGACCCCGGGTCAATCTGTGGACTTTTTTCATGTACACTTAAGCAAGGCAGTCATTTAGCATGATGCCCTGCATATCCTTTTGATCAAGGTAAGCATCTTGGAACACTGGTACTCAAATGATACATATCCACTCGCTGGCTGACTTTCTGAGCTGTACTGGTGTTGCCTGGTAGCTGTGAACAAGTTTCAAGAGTTGTTTCAAACAACAACACAAAACTGCAGTTTGTGTTTGTTAAGAATTAACAATTTCCATCTAATATAACATTGAATTGATTGTAAAGGTCTTGATAATAATCAATAAGTAATTGAATCGTCAAGCATAAATAATTTCTGATCTTAAATATGCACATAGGCCCAAAAAAAACAAAAAAACAAAACAAAAAACCCTCCAGATTTTGTTGTTTCATTGGTTTTGGCATGTACTACTCCCTTTACAAAATAGCGGCTGTATAATGGGTTCCTTAATCCGCCACATACACGCACACAGACATACACACAAACTGCTGTGCAAGTTGTTCGCCTGCCAATGATGCAATTAAAGGGAACTCGTTCTAGCCCGCTCTAAGACCTCAACCACAACTGCCCTTAGAGGATAGCAAAGAACCGAAACGTTCCTGTCATCAAGCGTTATCTGTCTTTGCGCTTGTGAAGAGAAGTCACTGACTCAACAGTGAGTTTCCGTCCACTATTCTTTACATTCAAAATCTTATTCAATGAAGAACCTTACACTGACTGAGCAGCTGGACACAGGCCACATTTTGATTGGTTACAAAGAGATTTGATCCCTTCAGACGTTCATTTAGCAAACGTGCTTTATCCTACTGTAAGACGAACACAACTAAATATTCATGGACATCTGTGTGCCAGCGTCAATGAGTAAAGTGTCTGATGAACAAACAGACTCAAAGAAGTTTATCTGCTGAGTGCACAGAAACCCACTGGTATGAATAATGAAAGCCCGCTGCTCAATTATAAATGTCTGCATGCTTGCACTGTGCAGCTGCGCTTGTTTGGCCTGTGAGGGAAATGTCATTATACTAACTCCCTTGTTGTTCATACAGACGTGAAGGACATGCACACACAGTTACCAGAGCAGCCACCCCAGTCAACTTATAACTAAAAACACTAACATTTAAAAAGGAAAAAAAAGAAAGAAAAAAAATTACCAAAAACTAGAAGCACATACAAATTTACAAGCCCAACACAGAGTAGATATATTTGATCCAGCTTAAAATCTGGTTGGGAGGGCAAAATAAATCAATCAAAACCATTTTCTCACTTTGGAGCGTGAGAAAACGTTAGACATTAAAATAAAAGGCATTTGACCCGATTAATTTTACGTTTTTGTTGCCTTAATATTGACTGGCTATTAGTAGGGAGCCAGTTCCTGTAGAGATCCACTTCCCTGTAGTCCGATTCCTTGGAACCGTTAGTCTGCCTGCCTCTCGATCTCTCTTATCGGTTCTTTCACTCTTGCTACGATCTTGCTCCTCTGTGACGGAGGAAAATAGTGGCACAGTTTACAGTGTGGATATGGAAATTACTTTTAATTTTATTGCAAAAAAGGACGAGTGCCATGGTAAAGCAGGAGCACCTGCATAGCTAGCACGCAAACGCTAAGCTAGCCAAGTGAAGTTAAAGCTGAGTAAATGCTGAACCGCCATTCGTGGTGAAGCCAGCCACTGCTGAACTTAATAAACTAATGATCAGTCAGACTGCAGCCTCCGTTTCTACCTAGTCATGTTTCTACAGTCGAATCACCGTGACGACGCTTTGAAGTCCCTTTGTGCTGGTTTTAATCTTTGATTTATGCTCTTGGTTTGGGTTCATACTTAAATACTAAGAGAAAGATATACATGTTCTCATGCGGATAGGGATTTGTGTTGGTGTGTGGGGCTGTAGCCTGTAGGTTTATATTGTTAAATGGTTATTATGAGACAGTGTGTTTCAGATAATTTTACAGAGTAACATAAAAGTAACGTAACGAGTCATATAATGAATGTCTTTCTCCTGGTGTAATTAAGTAATGTACTGTATTACTTTTAAGTGTTCTGTATAATATGTGTAATACCTTTTTTACTTTACCTTCTTTGAGTAATGACCCCAAACATCACAACAAAGAGGGGAAATACCTCTAACATACACAAACATTCAACTAAGCGACACATAATTAAGTTGTATCAGTGTAACAATGTAATGTCTTTAATGTGCTGCGTAGAGATGGCGGTGACTGATACTGTAAGTTATATCAACAATGGAATTGGAATCGCAACATTCTTATCAATTTTCATCCCTAGCTATTAGTGATACCACATCATCTGTTTGGATGGTCTCCAAACGTCACATTTTAGTGATGACAGGCTCAGCTCTGTAGGAGTGACTGATGTTGCAATAAGATGACAATGACATAAAAAGTAATCAACACCTAGCAAGAGCTGTTGTTTTATGTTTCACTAGTGCAGCTCTCGTTCAAGAAAAAGCTAGATCAGAACAGTCCAGCTGTCAACAAAACACACCACTGATTATACCCACCAATATTTGGTTGGAATCCTCAACACTCTTGAACTGCAATCCAGATATAAAACATTATCTGGCCTGATTTTCCACACATAGGCTAACATTTATTCTCACACAGCACACATTTGGACTACTTTTGGCACTTCAGGCTCAGTTTGGTTGTCACATTTCGATACACAATGCTGTGGGGTGAAGTCTGACAGCCCTTGGAGGTCCCCTTACGGGCTGGTGTGCCATACGGTTGAGTGTCATGCCATTTCACAAGCTGCATCTCTGACTGTTGTAAAAGTGTCACAGTAAACAACATTTAGCCAAAATATAGACATCCAAACAACTTCAAACTCGACATTGCACTTCCTTGGATCAAAAGCAAGACAGATGCCAAGTGAGAAATGGATCAGTTTTTGGGAAAAGTGAAGAACAGAGACACCCACCCACCCAACAGATTCTTGGTTTACTAGATTACTGGTCAAGTAAAGCAGATGTTCCCTCTGGTTCAGAAACCCAGGTGCTGCTTTATTTCTTTTCAGCATGTCATTGTAACACCAAGGCTTATTCTCATCTTCTCCAGTGTTGGTCTCATTCTTTTTGTGATTTCTTGAACTCTTCTTCTTGTACTAAAGACATAATTTTAATATTCTTTCACAGTCTTTTTATGTTTCACAGTTTCGGACAATGATATCACTCACTGATGGTAATATCTGCTACAGCGTCGTCCTTGACGTCTGCACAATTTGTGGAATGGGAGAGCAAGACTGTCTCTCAAATGGCAAATCCAAATCTCTTTAGGAAAAACATTTAAAAAGGTCATATATTAGCTTTCTAAGATAATAAAACCATTTTTCAAATTTGTCATGACTTTATTTTTTGTGCATTGTGTCATGTTGTTATATTTCACCATTCATAGTTTTGTTTTGAAGATTCTTTGTGAAAGAAGACTGACACGGTCTCTTTAAAAACAATATTGCGCAAAAGTCTTGAGCCGAACCTCCTATCTTTGTATGTTGCTTCCAAGGAGGCAGACTTTTTCATTTGGTCTTGAGAAATAGTTCTCTAGACTTTGAGGGTCTTTCAAAGTTTTTCTTTGGACTTTGAACAAAAAAAACAAAACAAAACGGGATCTTCTTTGATCATTCATACAATGCCAAAGTGTCTGACTGGCAACAACTTTATTTTTCAGAATGACAATGATGCCTATGGATTAAAAACTTACCTGAACAGAAAAAAAAAACATCTGTCATGAGTTGCCTTTCCTAAAGCCTGGACTTCAACATTATTTAAGCAGTGTGTCCTTCAAGAAGCCTGGAGAAAGCCTTGAAGAATACTTAAAGAAAATATAAGAAAGTTTGTCTAAGAGAGTTCAAATTGAGTTGAAGAATAACAGTGGTCAAGCCAAATATTCACTCTTAAGCTTATTAGAATTGTTCAAACTGTTTTTGCCTTAAAACATAAGGCAAACATAAATCCATTTATGTTTTCACATGTTTCAATAATTCACTGTTGCTATCCTAGGAAAATGGATGTCTCAAGACCTTTGCGGAGTACTGTACACAGTACCACGCAAGACTCATGTATAGCTGTGTGCCTTTTTTAAGGTATCTTCTTTATGAATAAAATTGGACAGACTTTCACAGAAGAACCAGAACTTCTTCTGCAAGTTTAAAAAGTTTTCTGAGCTCTGTTCAGAAATAGAGGGTCTCCAGACAAAGAGAGAAGGAGAAAAAGGGGGGAATATGAGGTGGGCTGTGAGGGGGATGCTTGCGGCAGAAAAAAAAAAAGCTATGTGGGTGGTATCGGGGGAGAAGGAGAGAGATCATCTTTTCTCATTGAGATCAATCCCTGAGTCTACAACAGGGCCTCTGTGTTCTAGGGCAGAGAGGAGAAGTAAAAAAATCTGGACAGTAGAAGCTAATATTTCATTGATACTGCAATTTTTCTCATATATTGAGGTACAGTAGGCATTGTGATTCAGTACTGTACGACATACCAATTCACATTCATTTGACTGAAATAAATACGCCAGGGGGAGAACAAGTCAGAAGCAGTTATTCTGAAAATAAAGTGACATGAATCACAAGATATGGCACCCTGCTATGCTGCGCCTGCGCCTTAAGCACTCACATTTTCATGTTGATCACTGCATCACACCTCTATCTACCTACCTCTGGTGCAAAAGTCCAAATTCAGCACACTATAGTTGAACTGTTCTTCTGTCAATTCCCTTTGATCTACATCTAAGAATGCATCATGGTCTGAGACTGAAAAGACGAGAGGAGGTTTGTAAAACAGCTTGGAGGCAAAGTGTATTTCAGTCAGTCTCTCCTGCACCACTGCCTTGAGTACAGTGAGATAAGTTTAAATAAGGCCAAAAAAAGTCTTTAACTTCCAAAGTTTATATAAATAATTTTTTAAAATTTACATAATAAAAACCAAACAAAACAACCAGTTCCATAATTTTTTCATATGCAAATTTCACATGTTGAAACAACCTGAGACATACACGCACAAGGCACACCTACCGTGAACCAATGTGTTTGTGAATACAACAATAGCAATATCCATTCAAGACCATTCAATGAACCCAGTGGCATTTGGCAGGAATTGCGAAATGGTTATATGAGAGAAGCAAGAGGGAAATCAAGGCAGATTTGTGGTCTAAACTAGACCGATCAGACAGTGCCCAGGGCAGCTGTGCAGACCTCTCATAGGCTGTCTTGTGGCTGTGTGCAATGTCAGTGTTTGTATCTGTGCATGAGAGATGATTCTGAGAATATGGCGCCTGGAGACCAGAACAATGACGGTTAGTGAAGATGCCCTTGCTGTGAGGAGGCTTAAGGCAGCACCAGTGGTACAGAACAGCAGGGCTGGCCACTGGGGTGATATCAAGTGCTCATTTGAGCAAGCTCTAACTGATTCAGCTAACTATAACATTTTCTAATGATACATTCCTCAAGCAACCATGCCATGAGCTGCATCCTCTTTGTTCACACTGTAGCTTACCAAAACCAGGGACGGTCAACTAGTGTTGTGCCATGTCATATCAAATTTATATGTGAAATAAAAGTGTCACAGCAATGACATTGTGACCCCATGTGTTCACCTCCTCCAGTACACACAATGAGATGAGCCAGGGATGTCTGAGATCAGGCATGTTGCAGCATGTTGCCTTCCTCATCCTGGTTCTTCCAGAGCTTTCTTCCCATTATGAGAATGCACTGTCACCAAGTGCGTTCTCATAGCGGGTCATCCGATTGTTGGGGTTTTCTCTGTATCACTGTAGGGTCTTTACCTTACAACATATAAAGGGTGTTGAGGTGACTGATTTGGCACTATATAAACAAAATTAATTGAATTGATACCCTTCCCAACACAACCCTGTGTCTCCTGCCAGTCTCAAACTGAGTTGTTTGTTATGCAAATTTGCAACATACTTTTCCAACAGCTCTGGAAAATGCACTTCATTTTGCTTGCACTAATAAATGCTTCTGCTTGACAACTGCATTCCCCGATAAAACATCACCATTTTTTAAAATTTCATCATGAATATCAATATTGCACATTTCCTTTAAATATTTTGATATAATTTTGAGTCCACCCCTACTGTCAGTCTAATTGTGACTTAGAAATAAATAATCAGTGTTTAAATATAATGTAACTGACTTACCAGTCAAGTTACTTGACACCGTAACATAATGCATTTCTCACCAGTGTTGGTCACGTTACTTGAAAAAAGTAAACAGTAACTAATTACTTCCCCAAAAAAGTAATCCTGTTACTTTACTAATTACTTATTTTCAAAAGTAATTAATTACTTAGTTACTTTTTAAAAACACGATTTACAACCTGAATAGGTGATAAAGCAAGGGATCTTTCAGCCCAATTCCACTTTTTTGAATAATGCATCATACAAAATGTAATCAAATGAAAAAGTCTCTTTTTAAAACTTGTTTTATTAGTTTTAATCTTTTAACTTTATGCATCAAGCAAAAATTAAATTATATGCAAATTTGTTTAATATTTAAACCTATATTCTGCACATTCCAGCACATAAAATAAAATATTTTTTGTGTTTACACTCACTCTTTCAAACAAATGCAAGTGAAACAGCTGAAAATAAATAAAATCAAAGACTCAGTGGTCCTGTTGCTCTATTTTCACCTGTATCGCAGGCGGATGTTTGCCCTGGTGTAGGTGTGCCGTAGCGGTCAGCGGAAGAATCCGCGAGTTTGTCTGTGAATTTCCCTTTCCGTGGCAGCGTATTCGGTGCTTCCTCGGACGTTTAGGGTTTTTTTAGCTGTAAAAATAAGTTTTCTTCCCACGCAGTGAACAGCAGACGCTAATGTTTTTGTCACTTTTTACGGAATCAAACTCAAAGTAAGGTCAGTACTTCCACGCTTTAAACGCTGCACGCTCATACTCTCTCCCGCACTCGATATATTATCCATTGTTGAGCTGCACACAGCTGTTGCCATGAAAATCGCACTCGCTTGCGTCATTGTTATTAGACACTCTCGCAAAAAAAAAAAAAAATCAAAAAAAAAAATCACTGTTTTAGTAACGCAGCGTGCTTACGGGAAAGTGGCAGTAATCTAATTACCTTTTTTGCAATAGTAATCCCTTACTTTACTCGTTACTTGAAAAAAGTAATTGGATTACTGCCCATCTCTGTTTCTCACTGCTGACTTGCATTTGTGTAAACAACTAGGGGCAAAGAGCCACATGGGTCAGTATGACTTGGGTCAAACACTAATTGAGCACCTTGAAAGTGTAACTAGTCATTAAACAGATGTAAAACAAAAGGATATAATAAACTACAGTATCAAATACATATCTTAAACCTAAAAAATGATAGTAATAGGTGGTCCTACAGTAGCAGCCAAGCAGGCAGAGGCCAGTCACTGCCCTTTAGGTCCTTTTCCATATATAGAAACAGTTTGCTCATTAGGGGTCAACAGGTCAGCCGCAGGCATTTTTTGACCTGTGCCTTCTGATATCTCATGACCACCACACTGGCTTCCTCCACCTTATGCACACGCACACATTTAATCCTGGACGATTTTAAAATCCCTCTGCAAGTCAAAATGGTCGATGCTAATCGAGACAACCGGGTGGAGGAAAGAATGAATCTCTACAGAAAAAAAAGAAGCTAAAGCAAATTATAAAATGTGGTCTAACAGGCTTGCATTAACAGTACTATAGAAGATTTGACTCAATTAAGGCTTTGGTTAATTCACTTACTCTGTCATTGAATAATGATAAAAACGCAGATTCTCCAGGCTTACCAGGCAGTTTTTCCAAGCAATGAGAAGACATTTTTATATTATGGGAGACTGTTACTTAAGGTGTCTGCATGATTCAGTTCACTATATTCAGTGAATATGAGCGCTTGTGTGCATACTGGTCTACAGACACAATCCTGTCTTCCATCTGCATCCACACACATGGACACACATACACACACACACAAGTCATCCATATAGATTTGATCATTAGATCAAAAAAAAAAAAAAATCCAGTTTCTTGTCTCTAGAGAAAGCAATACGGGTGACAATGGTACAAAGATGAGGGAGACAAAGCACCTCTTGGTCCCTTTTCTCCCTCTTTCTTTTGGCTGTCACCAGGCATTGTGAGGCTCTCTGCTTGTCTCCTGTTGGCACGTCTTGAAAGGGAAGCAAAATCCAATTCTTCCGACAGGTAGAAAGCCTCTGACTTGCGTATTCCCTCTACCTGTTTGCTTCTGGGGAGTTTTTCTCTTCTTATCGGTGGGCATATTTCAAGCCTCTAGTCTCCTCAGCCGCAATAAGTGAGGCTTGTGTGTGTGTGTCTACACAGGCAAAAGTAACAGACGAATAAGAAAGAGACATAATCTATAGTAGCAGTTATCTCTGCTCCCACACGATTCTTTGTTATCTATTACGGTTGGTCAAACTTTGGCTTGTCTACCATCCTCCTCATCACTGCACCCCTGAGAGTGTGTGTGTTAGGATATCCGAGACACCATGCCCTTGTCAATCATAGTCACCACTGCATCATTCGACAACCCAGAGCTCTCAATGCTCCTCTGCTACTAGATAAGCACTTCCTAAGCTAAACTAATAGTCCAGCTCTCCCTCCCACACATAAGAGCCCTTCACTTTGCAAACATAGAAGTGTCTTCCGCCCCTTAACAGATATGCAGGAGATATTCAGGAAAAGAGGCCCCCTGCAGTAAATTTTGTATACACTACATATATTAATCAAGTAAGCTCAGACTCAGGAACAAGGTTCTTTAAACTCCCCAATGTATTTTAATAATTTGTGATCCAAATCAAAGCCCGGGGAAGTAAGTTTCTTCTATTTTCTATAACTAAGCAAAATTTGGGTATTTGCTGGGAATAATAAGACATTCAAGTTAATGCACTCTCTCAACAGCATTTCGACTCAACAGCTTGATGGTTAGTGAATTTTTTTCTAGAATGGCACCAACTTACCAGCAATCAACCTCCTGTGTTTACTTTGGCAAACCTTGTGCCATTTTACAGTGAAGAACATGCTAACACATGCTAGCATGTTAGCATGTGGCTGTGAATGCGTGAGCGAGCATTTGCCTATGCTGCTGTGCCCATATTGCACGTGCATGAAAGAGAAGATCAGGGAGGCTGACTGGCCAGTCACCAGTAAGAGCCGAGAACGCTGGCAGCTGATTCCAAACTAAGTTCTCACCGGGTCCGTTTTGAGAATAACCACCGTTGCCAAGCAGCAATAAGGAAATTATATTCATTCAAATTAGAAGCATGCTGTGCGTCAAAGGTTTGCATGTTTGTTGAGGTATTTCCCCTGTTTGTTGTGATCAGTGTTAGAGTTGTTACTCAAAAAAGTCATCATTACAGATATTACACAAAACACTTTTCTAAAGGGTAATGCAGTACGTCACTTAACTACTCCTGGGAAAATGTAATTTGTTATAGTACTTGTTAAATTACTTTCATGTTGCTCTTTAAAACAGCTGAAATATACCATCTCATTATCGCCATTTAAACCTGAGGCTACAACCGCACACACCAACACAAATCCCTAATGAGTACACACATCTCGAAGATCTTTCTTCTGGTAGAATACAAAGCTAACCGCACAAAGCAAAGATGAAAACAAGCACAAAAAAAGCAATCGCCACATTGAATCTGCTTTAGAAAAGGGAACAGGTAGAAAGAGAGGCTACAGCCTGACTGCTCATCTGTTTGTTACTTGTTAAGTTAAGGGTCTGGCTGCTGGGGTTGGCAATCACTAAGGTTTTACTCTGGGTTCTTGCCTAGCTTAGCATTAGCATGCCGACCTAATAGATGCTTGCAAAAAAACAAACTTGTGTTAGCAGCATAATGCGGTCGTTTCTGTCCTGGATGAAGTTTTCTACTTTACCACGTTACCATTTATCTCGCCCTTTTGTGGAATAAACATAAATGTGCATATCCATGCTCTAGACTGCTTCACTATTTTCCTTCTCTGACTTGCGAACTGAAAACAGCTGATTATAGTGAGAGTGCAAGAATTGATAAGCAGGATCAATAGACAGGCAGGCTAATGATTCAAAGGAATTGAACTACTATGAACTGGTTTTCTACAAGAACCGCTTCTCGATTCCAATCTCTAATATGCTCTCTGTTTCAGTTGCAAGGAAAAAAAAATCTGAACATTGGAAAAAAAAAACAATAATAATAACAACAATAATAAGGTGTGAACATCTGTATGTTTCCCCTCTCTTTTTTGATATTAAAAATTAAAAAAAAAATAAAAAATCAGGAAATGGGATTTTTGACCTTGTCAATGAATGATAAACCTAAGGGTGACAGGTTTGCAACAACAAAATACACCAACTCACCAAATAAGCATGTTAGTGTTAATGAAAGCAATGAAACCAGTGACTCTTTTAGAATCAAACCGTGATAGTAATACACTGACAATATAAAGTTATCTTTTAAATTTGATAACTTGAATTAATTAAATACATTTTTAAATATTAATATGGTTTAACTTATATAGGAACTCATTTTATTTAATTTTAAATCAGAAAAATAATGTTATGAAAACCTTGAAATAAATTTGATTCCCCCCTGCTTGTTGCAGGTGTCACCGCTATAGAAAGTGAGAAGGTAACTGTCAGGTGTTTGCAACAGCTAAATACAATAACAGAAACAACTCACCAAGTAAGCATGTAGGTTCTAATGAAGGCAATTAAACTAGTCATGCTTTAGACTAAGACCCTGATGGTAGTATAGTGGCAATTTAAAATAAGCTTTTAAATTAAATAACTTAAATGAATTAAATAGCTCAATTGGCTGGAAAAAAAACTGCAAACATTCTTTTTTTAATTAATTATGCATTGGGAAAATTATATATAAAGCTCTAGGCAACATGTGCCCTTGTTTCTTCTGCTTCCTCTCTGTTATTGAACTATAATGCTACCTTTCCTTGCACTCACTAAATCTGATCAATCCTTCAGACATGGCTGATGTACAACTACGACTTAATGTTGACCAAAACTGGCAATCATGAGCTTCACCGAAAGCAGTCAGCAGTGAATGTGCAGCTTCTGCTTATGTAAAATAGGACACGACAGAGAGGAATATAATATATATGTGAGAGGGAGTGGATGAGAGGTGTGAGTGAGACAGGAAGCACACAGGAAGCTTGTAATGAAGAAGGCGAGACAAACTAGGGGGGAAAAAAAGCTTTCCAGCAGTCCAAGTGCCGAGGCCAGGTCTGTCTGTCAGCACCCATCTGTCCTACTGAGGCTACGCAAACTAGACTTCTGCCTCAAGATGCCGCTAGCATTTATACAACCAAACACACTAAAGTAAAATGGTTCTTTGACCTTAACCTACACTCCATGAAGGACCTATGTGGGCTGCCTCTTTACTCTTTAGATAGAGAAGGATGGCTTTCCTCCAGGCAGCTCACGCCATGCTAATCCAAATACTGACCTGGCATTTAACCAGCTATAAGGCTGATTAAGCAAACACAGGCAGACAACATTCTTTGGTGAATACCTATCTCCTATATGTCATAATCTGCAGCTCAGAAGGGAGTGCAGATTATGACAGAAAATCTTCATCAAATTTAATACTCAGAGAGCACCTTAAGTGATCACCCACCATCCCAGCGATTGCCTCTTTTTTTTTTTTTTTTGGCTCTTGCCATTATGGATTGCTTTAGAGCCTAAACAAGGGCTGAATAACCTTGCCTGCAAAACAACAGGACCATTATTACTGCAGTCCACATGCCACCGTTCACAGAACTAACTTTTCCAGGTTATCACGGATGTTTCATGTGGTCCGTATGTATTTCTGTGACGGTTTTTAAATGTGACCACTGTGCTACTGAATTTGAATTTACACCTTGCACCAATAGGATGGAATAAAGGCATGCAAACGTCTTTAAATTTGGGAGTAAAATTTCAGGTGGCAACAAAAACAGCATCGTCCACTTTTCAACCAGGTTTTCGATCTGACAAAATGCAGATGTGGCACATAGTCAGAGGCAGACTTATTGAGTATTTTTTCAGACTATTTGAAATTCTCCTTCCAGATATATGTATGTTATGTATCCAACTGGTGCACTAGCCTGAACACCTGCCATCTGGGGTGTACACTGCATCTACATCCTAGATGACAAGATAAAGTGAATGCATTTTATTTTCATTGTGCACTTATGGGGGGAAAAAAATAAAAAGTTGCTCAAGTGAACCCATTGATCTAATTTCTTGTCCCATCATTTTATTCTGGATACTTTTAGGGCAGCTTTGCATGATTCACAGTTCAAAATAATTCTTATTTACCTTATCCATGGTGTGCATGGTGTTCCCTCAGTTTATCAACTCTTTTGGCTCCTCTCTTTTAAGTGAATTTGATTCTGATTGGTTGCTCCGCACAAACAAAAGGTTTGAACAGATGATGGGTGAGACTCCTGTGCTCATAACCAGGACTGTGTGCTTCAGATTACATTAGCCTGAAATTTTAACTCACAGACAGTACGTGTGAAAGCTATAGCCTTATTATTTGAAACTTTGGCCATGTTTAATCCAAATATAAATGTAAATAATCTTAATAGTATACATATCACAGAAAATATAGGAAGGGATAAAAGGTAGCCTTTAAGGTCTTCAAAGAGGTTTATTCATGTAATGGGGAGGTGTGGTCTGCTAGAATTATGTTTTGGGTTTGTTTGTTTTTTTAAATAAAAAGGTATAGCAAAAGAGAGTTGGGATTCAGGTGTAATATGCAAGTACCTTCTAAGAACTTACTTTATACCTGTGTAAATGACAGATTTCCTGACTGCCATGTTGACTGTATTCTATTGATATTGTTATGCAATGGAAACGCAATTGACAGAGCAAGTAATTTTGAATAGAAATGCATAATGTACTGATAAAGTTAGGAACTGTCAACCAGCCAGTTGCAACACGGCAAATAAAATTAACATTTCTCTGCAGCGGGAAAAGAGCAGAATTTCCTGCCGTGGTGAGCTACCACAATCTGTTATGTCATTCACTATATTAATGGCGTGGAACTAGAACACATTAGAGGTTTCAGCTTAAAGTACCGACTGAAATAACTGTCATCAGTATTCTTTTTGCCACAGTCCTATTTGCATTTTGTGTTCTCAGCTCAAACTAATTCTGCAATGGGCAGACCATAGCCATCAGTGTCCTGCATCATAAAAACAGCGGAGTAGTAAGTGGCTATGTCAAGCGGATGACAGTTCACAGTTACAGCTCACTGGCTGGCTACACTCTGACCTCTGAGGCAATGAATCACATTCACACATCGGCCATCTTGTGGCCCACTCAACAGCACTAAATGTTTAAAAATAAATAAATAAAAATGCACCAGGATATGCGTGATATCAGGTGTGATACACAACTATTCGCACAAGCAAAAAACACACACATTGATCCCCCACCTATTGCTCTAGATGTACAACTAATAAATAATCCATGCTGGTAATGTCAGTCTAGAAACATAACTGTTATCTCAAGACGTATCATCTCTAACGTATATGAACACAGAGGATTTTTCTCTTTCTTACATAACAGTGAGCCTAGACACGCTCTAAGCTGTGGGCATGTGTCTATAAATGAAAGACTGTTATGTAAGCAACTGCTGCATCTCAGACCATTCCCATGGCTTGACAGTTTAGAATGACTTTGATTCAGCATCATATCAGATACATTTTACTCTACTTTAGAGAGGCCTGACAGTAGATAATCACAATCAATAACTACCTCCATATTTCCTCCGGCCACAGCAATGAATTTTACTGGAAAATTACAGCATATAGGATTCTACTGAAGCAAAACCTTAACACATTGACGCCCTATCCTACAGCCAGTAACAAATGCCTAAACTCCATCTGACCCCTGCTCTGGAGCAGTTTTTGTGCTGGAGGACTGACAGAATAGCTTTATGATGTATTAGCATGTATTTAAAAAAAGAAAAAAAAAGAAAAAAGATGAAGTGGTTACTGAATAGGAGGTTCCTTGCAGAGGATTTAATTGAATTTGGCATTTGCTGCTAACCATCAGAGACAAAAGGAAAGGCGAGCCTCCACTTCCGATCATCCCATCTGAGAGGGAAGAGCAGCTTACACTCACAGCCTCTGCTGGGCTTCCATCCAGTGCAAATCAGACAAGCCTTGTACTTGGGCCTCATGCAAATCAAAGCAGAGCTGGATCCTTGCTGCGAGCTGTAAATGAACAGCCAAATATTGGCTTCTAATTGAAAGCAGCAGTTGTCTGTGTGCACAGGCACCCCTGCTGTGAAACAGTGGACAAACACACTGAAGGTGTACACTAAGGTTGCTGCTCCATTTGTGTCCTCTTTTCCCACCATTTTCCTCCATCCCTTTTTGCATTTTTTTTTATTAGCCATGGCTTTGTTTTCCTCTTTTAAAGACTACTATTTAAATAACATTTTATAATATTAAGATCTTTTATAGCAGTAGCACTTCTAACAAACATGGCAGTCTTCAGGGTAACAATAATCCTGAACTAGATCTAAAGAAATTGTGTAAAACATAATACGCCCAAGAGAAAATCTCATCTGCATCTCTTATTTTCTTCGTTATTCTTGATGGTAACGTATTTCCCGCTCTACCACGGGGAGAGAAACAGAGAAGAAAAATGAGTGCTTATGAAGATCCTGATGAAAATTCGGTGCATCTGTAATTGAACACAGACATACCAAGTCTTGACAAGAGAGATTCAAGCTGTGGCTGTGATAAAGGTGCTTTTGCTTTCCATTTTTCAGCCTCCATCAATCATCGCACATGATCACAATGACCAGGGCATCAGCCATTCCAGCTCAATAAGAACCAATCAGTGAAATGGGCAAAATAGAAGACTGAAGATATGGCTGAAATCAAGATAGAAAAAGAACACACGTATTCAAAATGAGGAAGATGGGTAAAACAGAAGAGATTATATTTTTATTCTGTGCGACACACTATTTTGCCTAACTTTGAATATTCAAATGCATTCAAATATGCACATGCTCTAAGTGCAGCTGTGGAGATCATTTTGAAGAGAGAAAGCAGCACTGACTAATGGTAGCAAACAAGGCAAAAATAAATAAATGGTGACCTAAATTGAGAAAAGGCAACTTACAATTTAACTGCTTTACCAATATAAACGCCTAGAAACCCCCCAACTCTGGACATCATATACGCACAAATACAAACACTGTTAGTCTCTGAGCCTAAAGTTCCCAGGGAGAACAGTGTATCCAGTTTGCTCCTAAAGCAGATGAAGCCTACATTGTGCCGAGAAAGGGATCAGACTACATTTACCTTCCAAACATACACTTGACACCAGGGGAGTGGCTTCAACTGTCCACAGTTTACCCCATTGTGTAGCGATTTTGGCTTTCAGCTGGCAGAATAAGCCAGGTCAGTCATGGGACACCATGGTGCTCCGTTTCCCAAATGCGTGGCTATTATGTCAAGTCCAAACGGGATTCTTTATTAAATTTGCAGCATGTGAGCCCAGAAAAGACCTCATGATTGTTATTCTATGAGCTGGAAGTTGACAAAATATTTTTAGCCAGAATTTCAAGCCTTCAACCTTTTTTCCTTATGTTTTTATTTATTTATTTACTTGCTTGTTTTGTTTTGTTTTTAAATCAGCTCTGTACCATAGACTGCTAAGACAGCACGTACATACACTTTCTATTCCTCAAGCTGCATCTGACAGATATGAAATACAGCCTCAACTCAAGACAAATCCTTTCTAAAACTTGTCAGAGCCTCAAGTGATGTAGTGAATGAGAGAACTCTTGCATGTGTTTAAACACTGTGCAGCTGTGGCAGCAACAGCGTGCTGTGTAGATATAACGAAGGCAAATAAACTGAAGGGAATAACGCCTCGTGTTCCATTCAGCTTTAGATGACGGAAAGACGGATAACAGATCGTTACAGATGGGAAAGGGGTACCCTTAAACTCAGTTGGGATATCTTTCTTTTTGTCCAGTTGACTGTCCCTCTGGCACTATCAGGCAAGTTTTTTTCAGAGTTACCTTGTCAACTCTAAGAAAGCCTGTCAACACTCTCTCCTCCCTTGTGTGAAGATAAAAGACAAAAGGCAGAGTTAACTTACTATGCCAGATTTATAAAAGATGGTATAGCAGATTTTTAAGACTAAAGATCAAGTTATGGTGCTCTGTGATCAAAATTCTGGATTTTATATATCTTTGGAGATATTAAGCCTTTCTTCTCAATAGAAGTAATGTATATTTTTTTTCTGAAAATGGCGTTCTACCTTTGTTCCAGGGTGGCATCACTGAAAGAAAGCAAAACATTATCTGCCATGAGGCACAACAGTAAGTCCTGAGTTAAGGCACACTATGACAACTTCCATCCCTAGAGTTTGACCAAGGACTGGATTAAGACATGGAAGCAAAGCAAAAAATTAATAAAGGAGAGAATGGGGACAGCATCCCCTACTAAAGAAAAGCAAGTAAAAAGAAATGGTTAAAGAAATACAGCAAGGCAGTTGGTGTAAACTCTTTGGAAGTGGTGGAGGCAGTGGTAGTAAGACACAAGGAGCACCAGTCAGGGAGGCTTAACCGTGCACTGGTGTCTCTCTGTCAGACCAGTTCACACTGCAGACAGAAGCAGTATTATAGAGCTGTGGGCCTGGCCAAGAAGAACAATAGCTCCTGTGTGCCGGGCCCTCTGGAGGATCCTAACAGCTGGGAGATAGGAGGGCTGCCTGTAGCTCAACTAAATGGCACGTAAGCTGGCATTACACATTGCACACACACTCGCATTCATTTTTGCTCTCTCTGCCTTTCCCAGAATCCCTAGCCCACCTTCCTCCCACCACCTCCTCTCTCCTCCTCATGCCAGGCACCCATCACTCACTTAACTCTCATCTATTCCCCTCCTTTCTCTTTCTACACACTCTTTACTTATGACCCCTGTCATTCTGCGTTCCCCTATCACCCTTCCCCTCCTCTGAGGAGAAAGACCAAAAAGAAAGACCACAAAAAAGACAGCAGAGGAGAAAGAGATTTTTTGCTAGCATAAGAAAGTCAAAGACTGGCAGAGGATCAGAGCACTGTCAACAAATAATAGACTTCCAAAAGCCTCCACAGGAGGCTGTTCAGTCATGAGGGCCTATGAAACACATTTAAATAAAAAAGCACAAGAAGTGCAAACTGATGAAATGTCATCCCTCACAGCAAAAAGTTCACAAACAGCATAACATAAAATGGCAATAGGCTCAATTCTATTCTGAGGAGACACCTGTAGCAAAACTGAGAAACTTTTGTATATATTCATGTATCAAAGAGCGGCCAATGTGAACAGAGCCCTCAACTGTGTATTTGTCACCTCGGCATGACGTTTTTCAGGACCAAAAAAGACACGCATATAACATAAAGGTCAGAAAGTTGCCTGCTTTAAAAAGAAGTTGCCTCAAACTGAACTACTGCCTCTTGTCTGGACCACATCAGACATCCTTTAGGACATGTCCACTGAGGCTGAACCAAACCGGTGGTTAGGAGACAGTCTCTGGATTATGTCCTCAAGCCAGCTCTGAATCCAAACAATATGGCAAATGGTCCCTGCATGATCCCTCTGAGCGCTTACGAAAGCTAGGCTATAGTTCTCAGTCATGTGATAGTTTGGAGGCCACTCCTGCAGGCTGATATATTTAACAGCTGCAATGGCCCTCAGACCATTTTGTTTCTGCCATATGCTCTTAACCTACAGATTTTTTTTAACGTTTTCAAAAGATATCCATTCACTGCACTACTGTAAATTTTACTCATCTGCAGTTCAGGTCACATACAGTTGACCATCACAGATCTTCTCGGCCCAGAAAGTCTTTTTCAGGTGGAACTAGGTGGGTATTCACTGATTGTAGCCAAATGTCTTTTTTTCCCTGAGCAGAAATATTTAAATATTTCTGATACTGACAAATAAAGCTCGTGTCAAGAAATGTACCAGACATCTCACTAATATATATATATATATATATATATATATATATATATATATATATATATATATATATATATATATATATATATATATATATCTCCCATAAGCATTAAAAGTGTTTGATGTGGGCTAATTTGATATAACAGGTAAATATTTAAGGTCATCTGGAAAGAGTCTGTGCATCAACATCTTCTCTATCTGCATTAATTATTAATGCAGCTTCTGATCAAATCAAGGAATTAAGTCTTATTTATGCATTCCACTGAATCACAGCCAAGGCAATGTGAGTGTAGAGAGCTCTGCATTTGTTGATTTGGACAAGATGTCTAGCCTTGTAGGATAAATAGCTTCTTTCTTTTTTTTAACCTCACTATTTATTAGAGGGAAAAAAGAATAATTATTAATTTCCTGCACGTCACATGTAAACCCTAGTTTGCCTCGTGCTGTATTTGTTATTTTAACACATCAGATGCACACTAATCCACTGTCAGAAGCAGCATCCACAGTGGCATACATGGATTTTTATCAATAGCTCTGCAGCTGATGTTTCTAAAGGTGATTCATTCATCATCGACCACGGAGCTGAACCCACACTGTCACTACAGGCTGTTCTTACCTTTACTATTGCATTTTTAAAAGAGGCAAACCATGAAATATGCTGCTGGCCACTCAGCAGGCAATAGTTACCTGCAGCAATCCAAAGACCCAACTCTTAGTTTGTCTCAACTGGACAGACTGTAGAAAAAACATGCTCACTTTGATGAAGTGCAAAGCCCATATTAGCCGGCCTCCTGTGTATCAAAGCACATATTCGTGCTGTCACTACATATAAAAGCTGATCACTGCACAGCGGTCACAAAACGATGATGCCCCTCGTGCCCACTTTTCTTGTTGCACTTGAAGTAGTACAAAGAAGGTTTCGGATTTCACAGAGCATGATTTTCACTGGGCTGAAGGCTTACCATCCCCCCATGACTGCAAACGAAGCTGGCTGGAATAGACCCCAACCCCTGTCCTCCTTCTCCTCTGCCTCGCAGAGGCAAATCAATGCATTCTTAAAAAATTAACTGCCCGTGGTTCCCTTCATGACACTGTAGCAAACTGCCCACTACACAAACTCGCTAACAAATAAAACACACTCTACCCCTTTTTATTTATTTGTTTATGCACGTTGGGTTAATTGGGGAGCATTGCAAATATTTGCTCTCTGCTTTTCTCACTAGTGTGATATTCTTCAGACTCACCATGTCAAGACGCTGCAGCGGGATCTCATGCAGATGTGCAGCTGCAATTTATCACCCAGCGGTCCCATTACCAATTCCTCCTTTAGTCATTCAAAAATAAAAAAAAATACTACTGGTAGGCTACTTTGTGGGATTTTGACCACTTTGGTAGCCTAACGTTGTTCTCATTGCCACATTTGTCAACTGTACACCGGGTAAACGTGGGAGTCAGTGATGGCCAGGCAGTTTTGAATTACCAAGACCGTTAGTAGTCGAGCAGCTCCAGTTGAAGTCTAATGTTACAACACGGTGACTCGGTTTTATGACGGTAAGTTGCCGCTGTGCTAATAGCGATAACATAACGTTACTAAAGTCCCATTTTGCAGTTAAATGATGCACTGCAGTGCAAAATTTAAAAAGAAATTATTTACCTGATACGTTTGTAAGAAGAAAAAAACCCTCTTATTTTCTCTCCATCCTTACTGAGCAGCAGAGTGTGCCACCGTGTCCAAAAATTTAAATCCCCGGGTCGGATCCATGGTTGTACTGTCTCCGTAATCAAATGTACTCCTGCTGGAAGAGGCGGCGGCAGAGATGAATCCAGCCACTTTTTTTCCAAAGGGATTCTCTGGACAAATGTTGATGAAATTGGCAATAAAGCTAGTCCGGTTAAGCTTACATCAGGTTTCGCGTCATAAAACCACTTTGATTTTTACCCGTATGCGACATTTGTTTTCTTTCTAAGAGAAGTAGTGTGAAATTACGTATATCCACAAGAAAACGTCCCCATTGAAATCGGTAATAATGGTACGTACCACTCTATTGTTGGGGCGCGAGAAAACGTCCCATGCTGCTGATGTGTACTCGTGGGAGGCTCGTGCGCGTTCGCGGTATTGGCTTATTATCTCAAACCGTGGTGTTGTGCTGTCCAATCGATTTCAGGGAGGGACACACTGATTTTGATTATTTCAAACATTACAGTTGAAGAGAAAATAAAATCACACAGTGAATCAATATATTCACAACAACACATTAAACAACATACTGACAGTTTATTTTGAAAAACAAAATACTGCCTTGTTAGTATTTCGTCTCATTTTACAAACTGCGGCCATAATTTTGGTAGTTTTGCCTAAAAGTGTTAATTGTAATAATTATAATTCTAGCAAAGTAATATATATATGAGTAATATTCTAGCCAACTGAAATATCTGTTGTATGAATGTCTTCAAAATATATAAATTAATACATTATTTAATGAATGTAATGAATTAATCATTTTAAGTTAATAATTCCGGTCATACGTATAAGATGCAATGCTATAGCTCTTTAAATTCTCAATTCTAGAGAATAATAAATTATCTATAAATTCTTTCTTCATTTCTATAACGGAAGTACCGCCCTTCTGCTTCCGCCGCATTCACAACATTCAAGATGTCTGCCGCCATAGCTTCCCTCGTTTCATACGGCAGTGAATCCGATTCAGAAAATGAGTCTGAATCTAATACAAGTGTTGAAAAAGTGAACCCAGTCGACCCGGACGCTACGGCTCACCTTAAACCGTTGCAGTCGGAGAGCAGTATGTCTCTGGCTGTTTTAAATTCTGCCCCTGAGGTCGCTGTCAAGGTAAGCTAAGCTAAGCAGCTAACGTTAACCTCACTTTATAATTAGATTATTGGGAGTAACTCTGGCTTACTTACTTGTTATGCTGATAATAATAAAGGTTATTCAAATTACTGTGGAAAGGTGGTGTTGTAATTAGAAGTTATTTATTCTCTAAAATTACAGATTTGTTCTAGTAGTACTAAGCGGGAAAGGTTCCGCAAAGTGTGTTGTAATCTTTGCGGAATTACTTCTGAGCTAATGCTAAAAAAAAATACACACTGATTGATCTCTGTGTAACTTAAGGTCCAACTACATGTATCTTACACTGTACTAGTTAAATCTCACGTGTGCTTGTGTAAAACAAAACATGCGAATTACCAACCTAGAGCATGTCTCCTTTATCAAGAAGCTCGTTTGCTCATAGTTCGAATCCCAATTTTAGGAGGCTGTTGAGACGGGCATACACCTGGACCCTGCTCTGAAAGAAGTCACTTATAACCCAACATATGAAACCATGTTTGCACCCGAGGTAAGTCTGAATATTTGTGAGCTGGGTTACACATATAGTTAGTTAACTGATAATAACTGATAATATAACAGAAGTGGCATTTGATTACTTTGTTATGCAGTTGTGTGAAATACATATATTTAATTATTTTTAAACGGCACTAAATAATAAAGGTGATACATATATGAGCAACATCACAAAGAAATTAGAAAGTTATTTCAATTATTCATCCTTAAAAGACATTTCATCAACTGACATAATATTCTAATATGGAAAAGGTAAATTAATAATAATAATAATGGATTGGATTTATATAGCGCTTTTCAAGGCACCCAAAGCGCTTTACAATACCACTATTCATTCACTCTCACATTCACACACTGGTGGAGGCAAGCTACAGTTGTAGCCACAGCTGCCCTCGGGCAGACTGACAGAAGCGAGGCTGCCATAACGCACCATCGGCCCCTCTGGCCAACACCAGTAGGTTAGTCTTGCCCTTAGAATGTATTATTGTATTATTGTCAGAAATAACTATCTTATGTGCAGAATCACTTCAATGCAAGATTTTTGTCTGATTCCTGCCTGTTTCAAGACCCCCTGCAACATTTCAGTTGCACTGCAACCCAAACTAGTAACATGAAAGTGTACTTACTTTTTTTAGGGTAGGTTTTGCAGAAGATTTGCCAGAATTTGTCAGTATCAGAATAAAATCATATAAGAAGGTAAACAAGTAAATTATTATTTACCTTCTTATACAATTATTATTTTGTTTCAAATTGTGACCAGATGGGAGTGATTTTTAAGTTTATGAATCAGAATATTTATTGCTGTTAATGGTTATTAATGTTAAATTATTCATGATTGTTGTAATACCACTGCAGTGTCCCTAACCTGAGTATTTTATGTTATTCATTTAGTTTTTTTGTAAAACAGATAATTAAGGCTGCTTAATTGCTCTTAATTGCTCCTGCAGCCTATCAGTCTAACTGCTGGTACATTGATCACTGTGTCAGTTGTTATTGATGTTGTGGGGTTTTTTTGTTTTTCTTTTTTTAAGATCTACATGTATGAAAGGGCTTGTGCAAAAATAAATTAGTTTTTTTATGAGGATCCACAGAAGTTTATCTGTAGCATTGCTAATGATTTTATATTTTTTTTCTTCATAGTTTGGCCCAATGAACCCTTTTAAAAGCCAGCAGATGGCTGCCCCCAGGAATATGTTATCTGGCTATGCAGAACCTGCTCACGTCAATGATTTTATGTTTGAACAGCAAAGGAGGACTTTCTCCTCATATGGTAAGCCTAGTGATTTGGGTTTGGATGATGCAGTGTATTGATGCTGTTTAAATTTGAATGACTTTACAATTCTCCCTTCTTTGCTTAAAGGTTATGCTTTAGATCCATCTGTTGATACACACGAGTCATCCTCTAATACCTACATTGGTGCAGTGGAAGAGGCTGAGAAACATAAAGGTAAATATTATTTATATTCAATATGTTTGAGTGTTAAGATCTACTGATATGTTCAAAAAGCTTTTCAGTTATTTAGTTTAGGGGAAGTTTGTGATTCTAGTACCATATGGCTTCTCCTACAGGTCTGACTGTGTTTGAGAGCGGTTTGAAAAAGTCACAGAAGAGGAAAAAGGTCAAAGGTGGAGATGCAGGAGAAATTGACAATTACCTTGGACCATGGGCAAAATATGCAGATGAGAAAGATGTGGCCAAACCAACAGAGGTAATTTTGACTGCTTCTCCATGTGATTAATCTACTTGTTATCCTGAAAGGCATTTTTTAAATACTTTATTTACATTCGTATATTTTGCCATGATGCAGTTAACGTCCTCTAAAGACATTTTTTTTTAAATCTTCCATAGTACAGGTGATGCAATGGAACATATTTTGTTTAAGTTATGTAGTTGTGTACTAGACTTTAATAGATGACATGCACAGTTGGCCAAATGCTGATTATTACTCACATTTCCTTTTTACATCTTAGATGAAATCCATTTCAGTTTGCTGTATTTGTCTTCATAATTATATAAAAGGCAGTAAGTGTGAAGTAATCCCCTGGTTGTGATTATTGTTATTGTACAGGATGAGCAGAAGGAGCTGGATGAAATTACAGCCAAGAGGCAGAAGAAGGGAAGGAATGAGGAAGATGCTCCTTCAGAAGAGAAGACTATTCTCCATGGTACTGACTTTTTTGTTAATTTTGATTGGCTATGGCAATTAGAGACATGATTGAAAATATAGCCTATTTATTTATTTTTTAAATTATATTTTGTGCTGTTATAAACAGTATATAGAAACAACAGGTCATAAATGTCTTGATGCATGCTCAATCATCCAGGTAACTAAATCCCAAAAGGTTGATTCTGTTCATCTGGATGTAGCGTTTTCAGTGGGAGAAACATTTCGCCACTCATCCAAGTAGGGCTGTTCGATATTACGATATATATCGGATGACGATATAAAAACGTCTATCGTTTCATTTTACACTATCGTTTGTTTCGTGGTGTCGCAAAATAAACTGTTTACGGCAATATTTTTTCATCGTTTTGATCGTCACTGTAGTGGCTATATTAATTTCTTAAAGTTCTCTCTTTCTCTTATATTTAATATTACCACACTACGGATGGACAAGCGCCTGTTTTTATGCGTTGTCGTTAGCAACAATGACAGTAACACCATTGCGTGTCCGCTTGTTTATGTTCCACATAAACCTTTCACAATAAAGCTCAAGATCCTGTTGAGACTTTTCAAAATAAACTGAATCACGTGAAAGAGTATGCAGAGTTGTATGCAGAGAGTCTCTTTTTTACGGATGAGAAGTAAAAAAGAGCCGCCAGGTGCTCAAAGATAAACCTTAGACTCAAACGTTAGAACAGGCTTTTCCCTGCAGCACGCTGTGTAATAAATACTCACAAAGTAAACGGCGGCCATTACAACTTATGTCTAAAAATGCATCGTTTCATGCATCGGTTAAAACACTCGACTCCAGGTACACGACGCCCAGCTGGAAACGCTTCACGCAAGTCGAGCTCCCTGAGATTCACAGAATTTACCGAAAATGTTAAATTTTTGTGATTTATATTGTTATCGGGACGATAGATGTGTTATATCGGGATATGAGATTTTGGTCATATCGCACAGCCCTACATCCAAGTGACTTCTTCAGTCTCAGCTGACTGCAAGTTTCCCCAACCTTATAAACAGTACATTTGCACAATGACTGAAACAAGCCCACTGACTGGACCTCATACCACAGGCTTTACCCACGGGAATCTACACCAAGTCTGTATGGTTTACTGAAGGGTGTACCTTTAAGACCATTTGTCTGTAGGACCAACTCAGTCACCCATAACGTCTCAAAGTTTCTGTGAGTCCTTATATGTCAGGACTATCAGAACAGTTGAGAGGTATTTTTTCTAAACACCGCATCTCTGTGGCTTTTAAACCCCACACAAAATTTGGTCCGTGACAAAAATTGGTCCGCCCAAAGGATCGGGTCCCCCAACACAAACAGAGTAATGTAGTGTACGCTGTGAAGTGTTGGGAGAATTGCCATGATTTAGACATCAGGGAAACCAAACAACCTCTGGCTAAGCAGATGGCACAACACAGAAGAGCTACCTTGTCAGGCCAGGACTCTGCAGTCTATTTACACCTGCAGGCCAGTGGACACTCTTTCAATGATGAGGATGTACACATCCTGGACAGGGAGGAATGCTGGTTTGAGCGCGGAGTCAAGGAGGCCATTTACGTGAAAACGGAAAGACCATCTCTGAATCGAGGAGGGGGTCTAAGGGTACATCTTTCGCCATCTTACAATGCTGTGATTGCAGCCATTCCCCAACTCTCTGTGAATAGTACTCATGGCCATTGATCAGCGGTCTTTGATCAATGATCAATGGGCTTTGATCAGTGGTTGTTGATCAATGGTCATGACAATTTGCATATTAATGATCAAGGAACTGACCTCACAGCCCATTGTTGCTTCAGTGGTGCTAGTTTCAGTCATTATGCAAATGTACTGTTTATAAAACTGGGGAAACCTGCAGTCAGCTGAGACTGAAGAAGTCGCTTGGATGAGTGACGAAACGTTTCTCTCACTGAAAACGCTACGTCCAGATGAACAGAATCAACCTTTTTGGGAACAGGTCGTAAAGATATTTCACAAAGTTTACTCATTTTTGTTCTCAAATACGTAATATGTCAGGTAGTTCCTTTGTCCGGCATAGATCCAAATACTGCAGTATTCTTTTACATCACATTTTGTCTGTTTCTTTTGTTCTCTCCCACAGTTAAAGACATGTATGATTACCAGGGCAGGTCGTACCTTCATGTCCCACAGGATGTGGGCATCAATCTGCGTTCTGCGGATGCTCCAGACAAATGTTACCTGCCAAAGAAACAGATTCATGTCTGGTCTGGACACACCAAGGTCAGTTTGAGGCGGGGGGAAAAAGTTCTAAAAGTATTTGTTTTAATGATTTTGAGAGCAGTGAAACATGGGCATTTGCGTATGCATATTTCATTAAAATCAAATAAAACTCCATAAAGCCTTGTAGGTATTTCTGAACACGGTGATAACACGGGTATCTACCAGCTGCTTCGCACCGACATATCTGAGATTATTTTGTTTGATTCAAAGCCATGTCTTTATAATTTACATATAAAGGCAAACACTGGGTTATTCCAAGAAAGATGTGATTCAAGTGTCTGATCTGCCAGTGCGCTTCAGGGAGAGGAAATCACTCAAGTTTTAAATTGGCTCCTTTCTGCTTTATGCAGAAAGTTACAGACTTCAGAGTCTAATTTGAATACAAAGATATTTGAAAAGGATAATAAGTGTGTGGAAGTGCTGATGTTGAGATAATAGTTGGAGAGTGGCTCATGTGGTGTCACAAAAGTTTTGTGACACTTTGAAAGTTTGGTATGTTGCAGAAAATCATGGATATTTTCCATAACTATTACAGAATTAAGATGATAATAAAGAGTCTGCATGCATTATTGTTTTGGCCAGTGTGTCTAACTTAAAAATCTTTGAATAGCAATAGCCTGGCCATGGCTTTGTGATTTCAAGTCACATTTATATGATATACATTGCAGCATTTTCCTTCAGCTAGAATATTTTTCCGTGCTTCAGCCAAGAGTAAAAAAAACAAACAAAGCAGAAAAAGACCCCCAGAAAACATACCCATAATGAGATTGGCAGATAAGCACAATATCAAAATTTACAAAACAGCTTGCTTTTACTGTAAATCAGCCATAAGCTCTAACAGTGACTGGGATACTCAAAATAAAGAGTCTTGGTTAAATATAAATTTCTCATCCCGTGTATGTTCTAGGGTGTCAGTGCAATCCGATTGTTTCCAAACTCTGGTCATCTGCTGCTCTCCTGCTCCATGGACTGCAAGATCAAGGTAAATAAGCTAATAAGGTTTCTGGAGAAAAGGGGGGTGGGAGTGTATACACATTTATCTAAGATGTGATCTTTATGATTGTGTAATAATCTCTGTAGCGATAAAGTAGCCTGTTACCCCGTATTTTAAATACGACAAAGTATAAATCAGTTTTTTTTCTCTTTTGTAACTGTGTTCTCTCGTCTTCACAGCTGTGGGAGGTGTATGGTGAAAGGAGGTGTCTTCGGACTTTTATTGGTAAGTGTGCAAAATGCTCATCCTACATCATCTATCACAACGATGTGGTACATGATAAGTGTTGGTGTCGGTTAATAATTTGCTGTATGAAATTGAATTGTCATTTATTCAAGTAAATCCTTTTCTAAATAATAATGGATCATCAGCAAAGATGCTGACATTAAAATATGGTCAAGGTATGAAGTGCGCTCAGCCTTTTGGGAAATACAAAGCAGTGACACATTGTGAGCTCAGCATTACTGGGGGACTAATGACATGTCTGCTGACCGCTGACAGAGCGCGGGGGGATTTGGGATTTTTTTTTTTTTTTTTTTTTAATATACAGATATATGCGTATTTGGAGTCTGGGGGCAGGTTAGGCTAATGCATGCAGGACTCTCTTACACTCTTTCCAGAGACGGCACGCTGTCAGAATAGAGATTGTTTGCAGCTGTGGTTCTGCTTGTCAGCTCCTTCACTGAATATGCATAATTCAGCAGCTCAGAGGCCGGGGGGAATGAGGGGCAAGGGAGGGCACAAGACACGAGAAGATACAGAAGGAGAGAACACAGTTTAGGAGTGAATAAGCTGACAGAGATTGACTAGCTTAGAAAGTAGTGAGTAGGAGAAACAGCAGAGCTAAATATGATGTGTGTTAGAGTTATTGGCTATGCCTTGTGGACAGAACCCTCAGACTGATATTGATACTCATATTTTCTTCAACAGCTTAAAAAAATATTTCTGGGTTTTTTTTGTGTGTTTTTAATTTTCTAGAGGAGTTTGCACATAGCTGTTTATAAGGTGATGTTTTTTGTCATGTCTACCAAACTAAGCAGTGATCAGCACTTGCTTGATTGTGTGCACCTGTTGTCAGTAGTTTTAATTGCAGTCCGTGTGGCCTCAGTGGGCTCTGTTAATGCTGTAAAAACAGTACAGCCCTGCTTAAAGACTGTTTCAATGTGGTAAGCGTTTGCTTGCATGAGGCCCACAGGGACCTCTCATCACCTCTACTGTATGAGGGGGAAAACCCAAAGGATTACATAGACTGATATTAGGAGACAATAAGAAGGTGTGTCTTTTTTCACCACCCTGTTTTACGGGCTCATTTTAAGATTCCGTTTCCTCCATTTTCCCAGATTCCACTTCATCTTCCTTTATTCATCTCCCTTTTTTTATTTCTTTATTCAGCATCTTTTATTCCCCTTAACCAAATGTCATATTTCTCAAATGATTTTGCTTTCAAAGGAGGACAACTGGGGGATTCTTGGTAACAAGATTGGGGAATGCAGGAAAATGAATTTTAGAGGATGTATTTATTTGTCTGTAATATATGTGTGGTCTGTGTATGTGTTAGGTCACAGCAAAGCAGTGCGAGACATTTGTTTCAACAACACCGGGACCCAGTTCCTCAGCGCTGCATATGACCGCTACATTAAACTGTGGGACTCTGAGACAGGTACGTGGGCCACTGACAGCAATACGTTCTTTATGTAGGCATACGGCTCCTTTTTAAATGTTAAAGTGACCAAATCAATAAAACTTCAAAGAAATAATTAAATAGAGAAATATATAAATGATCATCTTGAAGATGATTTAATTAACCACATATATTCCTAGATGATAAATCTTTTCTCTGCACAAACCTTTTAGTAATATAAACTTGTTTTCAGTCCAAGATCACATGAATTTTATCACTAACGCTAAAACCAATTAATCAACATAGAGATTTTAATAATTAATCATTTAATTTTTTTTTAAGCAAAACTACCAATACTGTAATCCAGGATTTGGATTTCTTTTTTCTTTCAGTAATTTATGTCGGATGCATTTGAATTTTGGTCTGCTGGCTGGATAAACAGGGAGTTTTAAAGAAATAATAATGGATGGATTTTTCATTATTTCTAAAATGATTAACGAGAAAAATAACACAGATCGAGTTGATCTGCTCGATTCTGTACTCCCTCTAGAAGTTGGGCCCGTAGTTTCCCTTTAAAAAAAACCCCACTTGGCTCATCCGTCACATTTTTACCCCTTTCAGCTCAAGAGTGCCGCTCCAGCAGAGGGCAGAAAAGCATTAAATCCCTCACTTGTTGAGATCAGGGGAGGACACATCATCCAAATACTTCTCCTAAAAGTTGATTTGCTTGAGTTAGATTTGTCAAATGAAAAGCATTGTTTACTTTTTTTCACACAACTAGTTGTTGTGTTTTGTTTTTCTGGGGATTGTTTCTTCCTATACCGTAGAAGCTACAGCAGTAATATAAAAAGCGTGCTATTTTAGCATACAAGTGCCTCTCAGTGTTTTCAGTCATTTCAATTTCCTGTTTCCTTGGTTGTAGCAGTAGTTGGAGCATCATCCCTGTGGTGATTCACCTTTACCGAATGAACACTAGGAAAGTTTTGTGTGTTACAGCTGAGTTGTCACCACCTGCAGGGATATGGAGCATACAGCATTGAAAGTTGTAGAGTGTGTCCTTAAATTTTAAAGCAACTTCAGTGTGCCTTTGTGAGGGAGCCACTGTGGATTATTCTGGAGCTCTGACTTTCAATTTGCTTCCCACCACAGGCCAGTGTATCTCCCACTTCACCAACAGGAAGGTACCATACTGTGTGAAGTTCAACCCAGATGAGGACAAACAGAACCTTCTTGTGGCTGGCATGTCAGATAAGAAGATTGTTCAGGTAAAGTTGACCATTTCTTCCACCGCAAGAAAAGTCGATCATGTTGGCCAAGCAGGTTGCACACATGAATTTCTCTGTTTACTCCCTGTGCCCGCAGGACCGTGAAATATACTCCTGTCTCATCCTCCAGCGCTAGTGTGTGTAGTTGTGTGGGAGTTGTAAGAGGTTCAGTGGCTGACAGGACTAGAGCAACTCATTAATCACAAGAAGCATTAGGGTTAACAAGAGGCAAAGGAAAGAGAACAATGTGTGATAAAAGTAGGAAATCTATAAATACACGATCACGTTTTTAGAACGAGTCATGCAAACCTCTCAACATGCTGACAGGACAGCTCAAGTGTGATATAGTTTTTATTTTCCACATTTCAGAGCAATGGATGTTTGGAAAGACATTTTAATTCTGGGAGATTAGCTAATAGAAGAAATTAAACGTTGAGTTGTAATTGTCAGTCACAATCTGGCACAATAATCAGGGTTAGCGTTAAATCATGCAGGTCCCCTTTTCGGGTTATGAGAACAGATGGCTGTTCACCCCAAGGGTGGGAAAAAAAATGGAATTTGGTGTGAAAGCCATCCGAACAGACGAGCTTAATTTTATTTATTTATTTGTTTGCTGTCCCTGGAGGGGTTTCTGTGTGGTTGCCTTTTATGTTTTAATTTGTACATGCTGTTTTCTCTCAAAATATTAATTTTTAAGACTAAAGTCTGTTTGATTGCTAATCGCTGTGATTACATTAAGGCAATTTAAAAGGTTCATAACATCGGTACAGTTTATAGTTGCTCTCATAGGGAGTCTCCCACAGTGAGCCATATTCTCTGTTTTTTGCAGTGCGATTGAGACGAGCTGTATTTATTTTGGTAATGAGCACTCCATGCGAATATAGCAAGGCGCAGTGTTGGAGGGATTGTGAATTTATTTTAATACTCCACTTTTTGACTCATGGGATACATTTGTTTACCTCCCTTCTGTCTGCTGTGCTGTCTGTGTCTCTAAAAGTGGGACATCAGGACAGGCGAGGTGGTTCAGGAGTACGATCGTCACCTGGGCGCCGTCAACACCATCACCTTTGTTGACGAGAACCGTCGGTTTGTCAGCACATCAGACGACAAGAGTCTTCGAGTTTGGGAGTGGTAAGTACCGAGTGCAGCCTGAACTGCTTATGCCATAGTTGAAACTTGAGAGTGCCGCTGTAGTTGGTGCTGCTGTTCTTCCAAGCAAGTCATGTAATCCTCCTCCCTAATGCTCTGTGTTTAATAACAGAAGACTGCAGCTGATATTGGCTTGGAGAAATCAATCAACAATATAAATGTAAAGGAAGAAGGAAGGGAACCAGTGTGGACTATAATTAAAAAACGAAACAATCAGGAGTTACAGACAGCTGGGTATTCAGTGTAATTTTGAGCTGTGCAAGTATTAGCTCTGGATTGTATTTTTTTTAACTTTGTTATAGGCTTGTTAAGATGCACCTTGGGCACATCAAGTGCTTTTATATATTATTGTTCTTCTGTGATGAGCAGCCCAAGAGCAGACACGGGGGATACAGATTATAGTGTTTTACGAGATTCCTTTTATATATGAGTGTAACTAACTAAAACGATGTGAATTAAATGATTTGTAATGTGTATGTGCTGGGATGACTGGAAGGTTTAAATCCCACTTTTGGGAATGCTGAAAGAAAACACGAACATGAATTTTAATGACAAAATTAAAAATGTCCATATCCCGCTGTTTGTAATTGTTTGGGCAACCAAAAGACCACCGGGAAGGGCTTGTACACTGGCTGGGGTGTCCTGTCATGGTAAACAAACTCAGCTATTTGCTGTTTATAGATAATAAATATTTAAAAACCACCAGATAAACAAAGCTTTCCATGGAATGCTTCAAGGGGAGGTTTTTGTATCAAGGGCAGCCATTTGTGTTTAGTTTGGTTTAATTGTCAAAACTTCCTCATGAGCATGTGAGCTGGATTATCTGCTTAAAAAAGTTTTTTGCACACTTTAAGTCAATGTGAAAGACCAAATTAAAGATAAACGCAACAACAACAAGCTAAAGAATTAAATCCTAAGAGTCTGCTTTGGGCAAACTTCGGGCTCCCATGAGCTTTTTTTTAGTGCAGCGTGGGAGTAAGCGGGCAAGTGGTATGTCAGGCCAGAAAGTGACTTGACGGTCCCGCTTTCTCCCACGGATACCACCTGGCTCTAGTCCCCCTGCCCCACTCTCCCTGTGAGAGCTGCATTAGGCTGGATTTACAAGAATAGTCTCATGTTGCAAGAATAGAAGCGGCGTCTAGCAGAGAGGGGCATGTTGAGAGCACGCGGAATAGACTGTGGGGCAGCAAATCCACAAGCCATTCACGTCATAGTGAAAACGCCTACACGCAATTTAAATTCTGTCCACGTTCTCACACATAGTGTTCCCAGGGTGACTACTTTATCTATAGCAGAGGTTTGTCATCAGGAGAGTCTGTGAATGCTTTCCAGGAGGATTACAATTGATTCAAAATGTACCAAACTGCACCAACAAGGGGAATTAACTCTTGATCATAAAGACATCATGTAGAGAGCGATGAAGCCCACGGGGACACTTGGAATGATAATAAAACGAGAGGGAAAAGGATAGCGGGAGATAAGTGGTGGAGACTGTGGAAGCATATTGTAGGAATCACTCAGGATGGTCAAAGAACTGCTACAGCCTCCCCAGAACTTTCTTAAAAAGCCTGCTTTTTTAGAAGCGGTCGATTTATCTCAGCTTCCCAAAAATCTCCCAAATCGGAATGTTCTTAGAATAATTTGAAAAGGAAACAAATGAACAAATAAATTAAATCTGTCAGTGCTTATTTTGTGAAACCATCCTTCGTTTCAAATTAGCACATATAATGAGGTAAATTATATTATAGAAATCTTAAATTCAGACCCAGTGAAGTAGTGTGTCTAAAAACAAAGTGTAGGTTCTTAGTTATGGAGTTTAGTTTGGCTTGACTGCAGATTCTGGCTTGAACAAACACAGAAGCTCCTTAATCTCTGACCGTGTGATGGTCGTGCAGCCCCAGCTGTCACTCGTCACAGAAAGAAACAAGGACGTGGTTTTAGTAAAGCTGATGGCAAGCTGAGTTTAGGACTTTGCTTTATTTTACAGCAAGTCTCAGCAAATTGGCACACTGTCATCCTGACAGACACACATACATGCACTGTACATTTGAATGATCTTCTTCAGACAAGTTAAGATCAAATAGCCAAGTTTGCTATTTCTCCCAAAGCAGAGAGACATAGCAGAGCATAAAAGAACAGCGAGGCCGGGTGAAGGAGCAAAGGAGGGTTTCATAAATAATTGGTGGCTGGTGCAGCATCAGAAGCATCTTTCACATTATTTACAAGATTTATTTATTTACTGTAGCACTAATGGTGATACAGCCTACAGATACAGTTTGTTTTTTTTCCTTCTTTACGTCCACCACAGCTCTTCTCTCTCTAGTAAATAAGCAGTTTTGAGCTGGCATAAGCACCTTCAATGTCAAACAAACAACAGCTCTGTCAATGTTTTCCCCTAGAGCTGTTATTGCTAAGGGCCTTCTCACGTTGTTCTCATCCACTGTTTAACCCGTCTTCAAGTGTACTCACAGTGTTTTGTGCCTTTTTCAGGGACATCCCTGTGGACTTTAAGTACATTGCTGAGCCCAGTATGCACTCCATGCCAGCTGTGACTCTCTCTCCCAATGGTAAGTAGACTAATCATGGCCAAATGCTCATAAACACAGTCAAGGACAGGCGACTTGAGGGAGCATAAACCTGCATTACCACACTGAAGTAGAGTCACACCTTCTGAGATTTCCCATCGCTCAGGCAAGGTGGGAAAAACAGATATTCTCAGTGCAGTAAGTTTGTTGTGCGTGGAGATTTCTGCTTGCCATGAGATCCAGATTTTTTATCAATACACGTCAGCTGCCTGTGTTTAGCTCTGGCTGTTTAATCATCACAGATAATGCATTAACTGTTGGATAACAGAAATATTTGGACACATGAGTGACTTAAACTGTGTACATTTGATGTCAAAACAAATGTATAATATTTGAGCAATTTTGCCTTTTGGATACTGGAGCAGTAAGATTAGACAGGGAAGTGGGGCGAGGGGACAAGAGAAGACATACAGGGCCATGGGTCAGACTCAAACCTAGGACCTGTTGCCTGCTGTATCAGTGAGCTACACTGACACTCAATGCTATTTATTTTTAAGATGAACAGCTGTATGAGTGTATACTGTCAGTTAGCATACCGTCGTGTGAAAAAGAGAGCTTTCATAGGACTCAGAGCAGCTGCCATGTTTATTTTAGAGACAAGTCTTTCTTCGGGCAGCCCTTCCAAACAAGCCACACTTGTTCAGTCCCTCTTTCTAATGGCACTGTAATGTTTTCCACTTTTTCATTGTGGAATTATGGACTTCAAATCAATTTGGCCTTATAACCCTCCCAAACTGATGGGGAGCAAAAATGTGTTCTCTAAAGTGATTTTTGATGTCTTTCTCCATACGAGCAAAGCTTTCACTTCTTTGATAGTAGAGATTTAGGTCACGGTTGTACGACCCCGTTATAAGCCTGTAATTGTTTTGTAATTGCTGAATTTTACATTTCTTTTTGTGTAAAGTACCTTTATCATGCCTTCATGCAGTGCCACCAGATTTCAGAGCAGTATCACTCTGTGAGATCCAGATATCCATTCATATTCTTACCAATTGCCGAGGTTATGGTACTCTTACCTGTACTGCAAATAAGCTGCAGCCAGGAAGTGTTATGTTGATTAGACCCAGATAACAAATTTTAGATTGCATAATAGGAGTGGGCAATAAAAGCCTCAAAATTAAATCACAATTATATCAAGAAAATTTGTAATAATGTTATTGCTGTGGTCTCACTTCATAAGAGAATTTTTCTGAAAATTACTCAGGATTTTTTTTAAATTGTAACATTTTATCTGTGATTGCAGCCTGCAGGCAGTAGCATTTGTAGTGCAAACTAAATAAAGGGCATTTTTCATCTTTGTTTTTTCCAAATGAGCTACAGCCATTGATGAAAGAATTTAGTAAATCTATTACTACATGGTGCCAGCAGCATAGTGTAATAGGAGATACAACATGGATCAAGTATTACCACAAACATTGCCAAGGTAATATTTTCCACTGTGATGTTTTTTTTCTTGATCAAGACATTTATTTGTTTTTATAATATAAAAGTGATCACATATAACCAAAAATGTGCTCTGATCACAGGATAAAAGAAAGAAAGCATAACAGTCAGATCACACAAAAGAAAAGAAAATGAATAATGAAAGCCACTTATTCATCACAGATCTTTTGCTTCTATATTTGACACCAAAGACAGAAAACAGTTTAATATATCCTTTTTTTTAAGCAGTGCATCTTTTTTCCCCTCCCCAAGTTGTATAAAGTATCTGATGTCACTAATACTCTGTCCTTCCATTTGTGAAGATGAACCTTCCTGCCACAAAAGGCTGCATTTGGGGTAACAATGAAAAATTATTTTCCAATAAATTTAGAAAACCTCTTATAAATTGGACATGAGAAATTGGATAATTTGGGACATAACCAAAACATATGAGCATAAACATGTGCCCTAGCCCTCATGCCTGGGCTTGTTGTAGGGATGTAGACACATGATCACAAAATTTAACAGATGAAGCATAGCTTGTTAAAGCTGGCCTGTTAGTACAGGATTAACTTTGGCTGGTAGTCATTCGTTTCCAGGACTGTCCTTGGTTGAGCTGCTTCTCTCCACTGCTCCCAGTTTCACCCTGTGTGTCTGCTTGAATGTGTGTGTTCTGTGTGTAAAGCTCTTCCCCACACATGGAGCAAAACCTAGCAGAGGAGAATCTGTCCCCCACCCAGTATATCACACTACCATTTTGTATCCATGGAAACATCTCCATTGTAATTTATGTAATATCTCTGTAGGCAACCTACAAAAGCCTTTTTTCTGTCCTCATTTGTTCTTTTCCTTTCTACATTTCCCCCCCAGTTTTTAATTTTTTCTCTCCTCCTGTTCTCTTCGTACTTGCCTTCTTCCTTTGGGCAATATTCGTATTTGTTCCAGCGTGGTTTGTTTATCTTTAGCATGTGAATAATGAATGAGCTCTCAGTGGGAGACCATTCAGTTTTCTCTCAAGCCTAAATGGCACCCAGCCCCACTTGGCACCATATATACAACAACCCCCCCTCTCTGCTCTTCCCCATCTCTTTTTCATGTTGACTAAGCAGACAGAGCTCCAGTACGCTGCTGAAATTGGTCAAGTTGTTTTCATTCTCCTGCACTTATTCTATTTGACATTTGCTGACAAGTTTTCCGGGGGTGGTGTAAAAAGAGGACACGCATACCAGAACTACATTTCTTTCTCAGATCGAATTGGTAATTTCCTCATGTACACTTTTAAAAAGTGCAGAGAATTGTATAATGCTTTGACACTAAAGCACTGCCTCTCACCATCGTGCAGTGATGTTGAAACTGTTGGATTGTCAGGGGCTGAAATGCTCTCTAAAGCAGATCTCTGCTGAGCAGCCACTGATGCAAAACCTCTTTTTATTTTTTCCTTAAATTGCCTCAATCTTTCCAATTCACTGATGGCAGAATGATGAGTTCATGCCCTTTTCAAAGGGCTGTCCACTTCAATCCAAATTTCCAGTTTTGCTGTTTTGAAGAATTTTGGCCATGAGGCAGTTTCTACCATTTACTGTGTACCTGCTGTTAGTTAATGTCCCTCCAGATCACAGTTTTTGCACTGTCAGGTTTAGCGCATGCTAGCAGTGGAAGATATCGTCAAAATACCGCACTGAAGATCTGAGGGGCTGCTTGATAAACACTTGGCTGTACAGAATCATGCAAATAATGCATTTAAAAGGTTTGGGGACAACTTTTAAAGTTTATATGCGTTTGAATTTGAACTCAAACATTACCTTGAAATTTCACTGTGAACATCCAAAAATGCTTTTGTTTTCTCTTTGGTTTTTTGTGTTATCAAGGGCAAAAGTGCTTTGCAGAATAGTTGGCCAATGGTTTATTGTTTTGTTTTTTAAGGTAAATGGCTCGCCTGTCAGTCCATGGACAACCAGATTTTGATCTTTGGAGCCCAAAACCGCTTCAGACTAAACAAAAAGAAAGTCTTCAAGGGTCACATGGTAGCTGGCTATGCATGCCAAGTGGACTTCTCCCCAGACATGAGGTAAGCCTTCACAATGTCACTCTGAAGGGCAGTTTTATTCTAACAGAAACCACAAAGTAGAGATGCTTAAAGCTTTAGAATATTCCACTAGTAAATACTAAACAGTAGGGGTGCAACAATACTCGAATCAATATTGAACCGTTCGATACAGTGCTTTTGGTTTGATACGCATATGTATCGAACAATATAAATTTTTAAATTTATTTTATCAACTTTCCTTCGGACGATGCTGTTTGTGTTGGGCGCTCAGTGGATCTGCGCTTGACAGTGCAGCCTAGGCAGAGTAGTCGAACGCAGATTCACTGAGCGCAGGGCAAGCTAGCGAGACAGAAGTTAAGCTCTCCTTGCAACATGGCAAATTGAACCTCCCCCACCCTCATTCAGATCTGGCGTTTGGAACTATCTTGGTTTTCATGTGACATATGACCCTGAAGGTAAGCATGTCATGGACAAAAGTAAAACAGTATGTCGGATGTGCCAGCAATGCTCAATTACATTGGTGGGAACTAGTGCGTTAGCGCAGTTAGCTCGTTAACGTGTTGGCCGTCCAGCCCCACACACGGGGCGATCCGTGGTAGCTCGTTAACGGAGATTTGCCGTGTTGTGGCGTTACGTCATTTCAACGAGATTAACGCTGACAGCACTAGTGGGAACACAACGAATATGACTGCACATTTACTCCGACATCATCCTAGTGCAAAGACAAGTGGAAGCAGACAAAAACAACAAGCACGCATGCTACAGACTTTACCTGAGTCATTTAGACAGCCGTTAGTACATGAGTCTCCTTGTTTAATGTTTAATGTGCTGCTGAGAATATACCCCAGAAGAAGGGTATAGTATAGCTTTTATTTTGGAAAGAGCCATTTCTCTGTAATAAACCCTCTTTTCTAAAGAGGAGTGATTTCTCGATCAGATAGATTTATTTTTTTATTACTTTGTTGTTTCAGCAACATTAAATTTAAAAACTGTACTTTTGGGTTAAAATATATATTTCTAATTTTAATAAATGACGAATTAAAAAGGCATGAACATTTTTTTGTATCGAAAAAATATACCGAACCGTGAATTTTGTGTATCGTTGCACCCCTACTAAACAGTACTTATGAATAAAAATTTGCTAAAAGTGTTAATGGGTGAATTAAAAACTGGGTCCAAATGCACCATTATGCAGATGATCAGTACATTGAGATACCTTTGCTTGTATTCTGTAAGCTGTTTCTCATCCTGAGCTTTAAAATGCATCCAGGTAATGAAGCACTCTTGGAAAAAAAAAAACCCATACAGCCATCACTAGGAGAGCTCACAGGATATCGTCCTATTTTTACACAAAATGCCCATTAAGACCCTTTTTTGTCCCTCTTCTCACCCACCACCCACGACTGTGAGCAGGTGCCCTCACTTCCTTTCCGTATCCATGGCAACATTGCAACCCCTGCCTAGATTAAATACCAAAAATTCCAACTCTCACCTTTTGGCTGCTGAAGTGAAGACAGAAGTTATTTGTTAATTTTTATAACCATGTGCTAATTATGAAACACGTTTCTTTCTACCAGTTATGTGGTGTCAGGAGATGCAGATGGAAAGCTGAACATCTGGGACTGGAAAACCACCAAGCTTTATCACAGGATCAAGGCTCATGACAAGGTGTGCATCAGCGCCCTGTGGCATCCACATGAAACCTCCAAGGTCATCACCTGTGGCTGGGATGGACAGATAAAACTCTGGGATTAGATCTGTCCCTGAGGAGCGGTTTCTGGAAATAATGGACATGACCTGACTGGTTCAATAAAAAGGAGGAGGCCAATTGTCTCATGGTCTGGAACTGTTTTTGAGTCAAAGCCAAAAGACTGGTATCCAGTCTGATTGTACAGGTGTATTTGTTTTTTACCCTGTGAAAGATCAAAATACTTAGTCATTTAATATCTGTACAAACAAGAACTTTCAAAGGATTGTTCCTACTGCAGAAGTAGTATTACAGGGGGTACCTTGTTATTTTTAATGTTTATTTTTTCTTCTTCTTTTTTTGTTATTGTATTTTCCAATGTTCTGGTGGTATACCTTTCATATTCTTGATAAAATATATTCTTTGTTTTCAGCTGTATGGCCATCTCTTTGTGGAAATAAACAACCTAAAGTCTACCTTTTCAAAAAACGAAGCACTCCTTCCTTTGGGGAAAAAACCCCCAAAGTGTTTATTCTTTAAAATCAAAATCATGAGGAGAAATTCGGTTCATCATCAAAAGGTTTGGTACATTTCAATAACTGAATAATGTTGTTATTTGAAAGTGTTACTTTTCCTGATTGTTGGCAGTGTTGCGGTGCTGAACAGACAAACGCCAGCTGAACACGAGGAAGGGAACTGATGGTGTAAAATTCTTATGTGTGAATTGTTGGAGGGGGGGTTATTCTATTATAATTCAAGAAACTGGAATTACAGTTGTTTTTCTCTTACTTGCACAAATATCCAGGTTTAAATAGCCAACAAGCAAACTCTGTACAAGTGTACAGTCCCATTTATCACATTGTCATGCTGTGATGATGCATGGAAACTACTTCAGGAGCAGATCCCGTCTCTTTCCCACCTCCTTAAAATATTCACTCACTGTCGGTGACCCTGTAACGCTGTATCCGCTTCCTTGAATTCATAATTTAGCTTGTGAGCTGCGTGGTCTCTGGACTTCTGCTGTCTACTATCGGGTAGGACCGCCTGGCTTTGGGCCAGGCTTAGATAGGACCTTGATGATTTTGACTGTGACTTTCCTGCAGCCAATAATACAGCCACTATGAGGTAGAACACAGAGCCTCTGGAGGTAATTATGCTGCTCCTTTACTTGGCTTAGGTCATCGCAGGCCAGCAGAGGATGAGCGGGAGGATAAGTAGGAGCAGAGATTTTTACTTTTTTTTTTCAAAGGTCGGGCCAGATAAGAGCAGTGTATTTGAAGAGCGCTGTGCCCCAGAAAGTCCATGTTACACATTCAGATTTCCAGTTATCAGCGACGGTAAAAAGTTATTTTTGAGTTCTATCTGGTTTCCCTAAAGGCCTCCACTGAGTATTCACCCAGCTCAAGGTGTAAGCACTGCTGGCATTAAGCACATTCTTCTGTAGAAAAATGTGAGGTTTGGCAGGATCGCTGTGGATGTGGAAGAGGTGGAAGCCGGAGCGTTCAAGCTCCTTCAGCAGGCTGTACCAGTACCGCACCACAGATGGCTCATCGCCACCCACCTCAAAGCCTGCCCAGTGCAGGTGAAGCTCCAGCAGCAGCTGTCCCACTGAGTCCAGAACTCTTTCGAGGATCAAATTTTCCAAAATCTTCCATTCAGCACTCTCCATGTCTGCCTTCAGTACATCCACCTGAAACAGAACCAAAAAAACTTCAGATTTAAATGCATCTTGTTTAGGTAATAAATGACACCAAGCTGCATGGAGTTCTTACATGCAAAAGCTATTAAAAGATGAAAAGTGAAGCTTGATTTTGTTCTGCGCCGGTGATCTTGATGATGGATTGAGTGAAAGAGCAGCCTGACAAGACTTGCTGTGATAGAGCAGGGAGGAAATGCTTCAAAAGATGAATGTTAATAGCACCCTTAGGTCATATTCATGTAAGGACATTCATGCATGCTGAAAGTTTTATGCATATCCTCAGGACACTGGGCTTCCTCTCAGGTCTAGTATAGCAGATAGTCTTTCAGGCTCACTAGTATCTCGTAATTTTCTCAGGAAGTCCATCGTGTAGCCACAGTCAATAATACATTAACCAAAGAAAAGATCAGGGATTAGTGCATTAAAGAGTCTTTCCTGCAAAAACAAAAAACAAATAGGCTGATAACCTTTCTTGAGCTAAACTGTAAGTGTTGGGTGGTATGGCAGCATATATATTAAACAAGCTCCTCTCCAATTGATGCATTTGCAACACCACACAATATCCCCAGACCTCATTAGTGTAACTGAACGGGATTCAAAAACAACTGTGGTAAAATATCGTCCTCTGTCCTCCCCATCATTGTCCCTCACTCCCACAAGCAGAAACATGGTTTTTTTTTTTTTAAATTGGACAAAAATCATGTGATGGAAAATGATGAGACATCGCTGAAAAGGAATGCTAATGTAGTTTTAATCTGCTTATGTGTGTGTACATTGTGTTGTGTTGTAAGGATTATAGATGATCACACAGCTTCACTCTATCTGTTGTCATTTTTCTCTTCCCTGGACTTCCCAGAAATGGCCTTTTTGCCTTTGTGGTCCCATATCCATGTCTATGGGTGGAGCATGGGGGTTATTTCTGTTCAAATATTCTGATTTCCTTTGGCTTCATGTTTAACTGCAGACAAGCGAGCGTTTTTATTTTCATGTCTTCAAAATGGAGTGTACTCACTGAGCTGGTCAACAGTCTAGCACAGGTCCAACACAGAGAGGCAGATAAACATTCACACTCACATTATGTCAATCCAGTTAACCAAACATGCACATTTTCAGACTGTGGGAGGAAGCCAGAGTATCTGGAGAAAAGCCACACTAGCACAGGGAAAACATTTAAACTAAGCAAAGAAATGCAGTCAGGTTCAAAAAAAGGAGGTCATGGGGGTGACAGACAACCATTATGTACATCTGTGAATCCACTCGTGATAGTACGCTTATGGCCATATCACCACGAGCAATCCCGATCTGTTTGTATTTTATATTTTATTATATTTAACAATGTTAACTTTTATCTTTTAAGCTTCATTTGAATTTTAAACTGTGCCAGCAAATCAAAAAGCATGCATTTCTGTGGCTGTCTTATAAAAATTCATTTAGAAGTCAGGATTAGATTTAAAACACACACATGCACACACACACAAAACACAAAGAAAAATTGACTCTGCAATAATGAAGCTGATCAGCCCCGGTGCATAGCCTCCATAGACAATTTTATGTCAAATGACTTTGCACGCTGTGAAATTCCTGCCCTCCCTAACAGAGATATTAATGTGAGACTGCTGTAAATGGTTTTAGCCAATGAGCAACGCGTTCCTCTGCTTCCAGTGAGTCATAATGTATGTGATTACTTCTGTACAGCAATCTCAGCATTAGGCATTGGAACACATTTTCATTTTAGAGAGGCTTTTGATAAAAAGTTGTCTGAGTCTGTGTAAACAAACAAGTTTGCTGATTTGAGAGCAGAACTGCAAAATGGGAGTTTACATTTGGGCTTGTTAATTAAATGGAAATGTATTTATTTGAGATAAATCCTAGCTATTACCCAGACTTTATTTTTTCTTTTTATTGCACACAGAATACCTCAACTGACCAGCCAAACACGACAGAAATCCTGACATTATTACTAGGAATGTGTGCCTTTATTGGTGACTATGCCACCAAAGAGCAGATCATACTTCCAAATATTAATTTTACTAGAATCTAAAAGGTTGGTGAAAACACTTCAACAGCTGCATTAACCTCTCTTTGGGCTTTTTCTGCAACCTTTTAAAAAGCAAGCAAAAATGCGTGAGTGTAACATTTTTTTTCTCTAATTATTTCAGTGCATCGTTTAGGCACAAAAAGCACATTCTTAGTCCAACGATTGTTAGATGTACGTTTTTCTGCTTAGGCTAATTAAATCCCGTATGGTAGCATCTCTGGGCAGTGTTACGCAATTACTGCCATGATCGATTGTCCAATGTGCAGCTCTTTTTCCCTAAATGAGATGTGACTTCCTGCGACTGACATTTGCACCCGCCGTGGCAGTGTGTGCGCTGTGTCAGCTGGTCACTAGAGCTGTGTGAATGAGTCATCTGTGTGTGTGTGTGTTTCTTTTTTAACTAACGGAGATAAGAAGTGCCGCACAAATGCATATTTTGACCTTTCAGAGCGACTCCCGTCTCTTGATTGTTGCCTTTCCTGTCGCTGAGGATTGGAGAAGAAACAGTTCTCCTGCTGTTTGCTGCTTGCTCCTCCGGCACACTGTGTACTCACATTAAAACCTCATTACAAGAATGCATGTGTGGCTCTGCATTTAAAACAGGTGAGGTGTCTTATCTATAACGCAGCACGGTGTACAAACCCACCCACACATACTGTAAACACGCCAGCCCTTATTTGTTCATATCTCGTCACACACCGACATCTTCATATCTTTGCAAATACCTTCTATGATTTGCGTGTTTGCTTTTTACCTGCAGAAAAGGGTTTAACAACTCGAACCGCTCAGCTTAAATCAGCTAAAGCAAAGCACCTGGTTTCTTTGCCAGGGATTCTGCTTTAGTCTAATTTAAATTTAGTCTATTTAAAACAAAAAACATTGATAAGCCCAGCTAGCAGTCAATATATATTAACTGAAATGTTCACTTTATTATAGGAGAGAGGTTTAGTGGAATAAACTTTAGAGTGTTAACAGTAGTGATGCAAAAAAAAAAAAAAAAAAAAAAGATTTTGCCCTGGAGGGTGATACAGATGCTCTGCAAAGCTCACGCCAAGAAAAAAAACAGAAAAAAGGATAACCTCTGTGTAAAACACACACTTTATCCTGAGGGTGGAGTGGGAGCCCAAATTTCATGAATCAGTTTGGTTTTCTTTGGTTTTTTCATACACCAGTGAAATTCAAAGAAAACAAATAAACAGGAACTTGACTATCAAATTGTGTTCAAAATAATTAAAAGCCACCCACACCCTTTAACAGTTGGATTTAAATGCATTTACACCTGCTTCTGTCACGTCTCCAAGCTATCCAGATGCCCACTGTTGTTCAGATTTCATAAATATATCATAATCTGTTGCCAGTAAAACACCACATTTGTTCAGAAAATGCAACATATATATATATATATATATAATCCACTCATAATATCAGCAGGACCAAACCATATGTGAAAGGCAAAAGGGATAACATGAAACAGGGTCACCGCACCCTGAACTGATTCTTGTTATGTCCCTGTGGGGGACACATCAGCGAACATGACCGTTTACACTACACCCATATGTGACCACAGACAGAGGCCTCAACCAAGTGTAAGCAGAGTCTCAGGGAAAAGGATTTGGCTTATTGTATAGCATCATAAAGCTCGCTGTAAAGTAAAAGCTAGTACTGCAGAGCAGCTATACTTCCAGCAACACTACACGTTCAGAACAATTTCTGCTGGGAACTTTCACATTTTTCAACAAAAGAGCCTTCAGCTGTATAAATGTTTCAACTTCACTGTGTCTTCACTGGCAGTTTTATTAACGAGTGCACTTTAGTCCTTCCTGTCCTTTGAAAGTTTGTTGTCCGCAAGCCGAGAAGTACCTGATTCCGCTGCGTTTTGCTGGAAGCTGCATGCTGAACCCCGTTTCATATTTTTAGTTCATGCTGACTTACAGGTATGACACACATTCCTTGAACCAAGGTAGAAATTGGTTATATTCCTGTTTTGTGTGCATGTGTGTATGTGCAGAATTAGTGGCACAACACAGCCATTTGCACTGTTAGCAGGTGTCTGTAGGCTTCTTTCAGCTGCTCCCTTACTTTGGCAGTTGCCACAGATTTGGCAGGCAACACTCTGAGGTATTTGTACCTCTTCCTGAACTCAAACCGTGGATACCGCACATGTTAGGCAAATGTGTGAAACGCAATACTGTGGAATCACTCATATCTATGACTGCTCTAACTGGAAAAAGGAGGATAATCAGAAAAGGTGACTGAGGGAAGTGACAATAATGGGAATAATGGCTTTTAAAAAACAAGCAAACAAACAAAAAATTACATATTGGATCCTTAATGGTATCAAGGTATTTATGTACCAAACTGAATGCTCTGTCTTTAATCAGTGTTCTGTAACCATAACTATTAAAGTTACCCGGTGAAGTGGATATATTACAAGAAGAGAGCCTTGATGCCTTTAAGTCATGATTTAATTACCTCTTTAGAGAAGCATGGCTTCCTTGACCTTGAATTACCATTTAGCCTTCCTATTCAGGCATGCTTGTTGGCTCTATAACTGTGTTTATTAGCATGCATGCTATGACTGGGCTTGGTGCGTGTGTTTATGATTGAACGTGAATGCAGATCCCTATCTGATGAGGTGAAACACAAACCCTGAGGAGTTTTGGGGAGGTAATACATCCAGCACAGTCATATTTACAAGAAAAAAAAAAGTCACATATACGTGAAGATATTCACCTGGAGTTTACAGACAGAGGAATTAATCATAATGAGCTGTCTTATGTTGAGGCGCGCAGGAGCAAACCTGCCCTTGCTTGCTACGCATGAATAATGCCGACGTTGATAAAGGAACACCTTGATCATGTTTAAGGCAGAATCTACAACCATTTATCCATTTTATTCTGCTTATCCAAATTCAGGGTCATGGGCAGGCAACTGTTAGGGGACCTAGACCGCTGAGAGCTGACAAGCTTGCAGTATGAAATGTCACTAGGATTGACCTGACCTCCCTAAGTGGGCTCCACCTGACTCCGCTCACTTATGTATGCATGATTCTGTTTAAACAAACTGAAAAACCACAGAGAAAAAAAAGGAAAGAAAAGAAAAAAGAAAGAGAAAAGCAAGTTAGAGGTGAGCGGAGCAGACAACCACCATTAAATAAAATGCTAAATAACTAAGCGCGGCTAGCCTAGCCTTAACTGTGGAGGGCAGGCAATTGAATGACTTCCACTATCATCATGTTATTTCTTTTTTTTAGTTAGATCTTTGGCTAATTTGGCTAGCAGAGTAGCCTAGCATGTTATTTTTGTTGTTGTCGTTGGTGTTAGATTATTACACTGGTTGTATGGGCCCCATTTGGGAGGAAACTGGAGAGAACCCATGCCAACACTGGGAGAACATGCAAACTCCACTCAGTCTTGCTGTGAGGTGACTGTCCTAACCACCACAGAACCACGAGCATGCCTATCTAGAGCCTCAGTGGCCTATTCTCTATCTCTTACCTCTCTGTGTCCAAAGTCATTAAGTATGGTGGCTAGTTTCTTCGTGCTGGCATACTGACGCTGGGCAACAACGGCCGGGCTGGGATCCCTCCAATCTACAGAAAGACGATGGAGCCACATTTCAGCTTGTTGCAGGTGAGGCTGCTTAAGGCTGGGATCAAAACAGTGGACTTCACAGCCTGATTGGGCGAGAGAATTTTCCAGGGACCGGTCGTCCACTCCTAACCTAGAAAACACACAAAAATACAGACAGGGTGAATATGTGAGAGTCAGCTCCATTTACAGGAATGCATATCTCATCGTCTTGACTTCATTTGTGTGAAATGTTCCAATGACGAGATGAAGAGATTCTTCACAGGACACATGAAAACTAGGTGGTACGAGTGGCCCAAATTATGATATTTTGACAAAGTTATATGGCAACTAGCTATTTCATTTCATACAATCTCACCCCTTGTGCACATTTTTAAGGAAGTCAAAGTGTGGTACAGGTCCAGACAGTCAGGTAGGAAAACACAGGTATTAAAAAGTTTCTAAAAATAGCCATCGTTAGAGAAGAATGTTTGCATGAATGCAGCTGTATAACTTCAATGCGTGTTTACCTCATGCAGGGTTGGATTTCATTAGAAATTGGTTGCCAACTAAACCTAAACTAAAACCATCGTCTTTATTGTTGCTCCATCATTTGATAGGGCCAAGTGCTTATGAGAACAACGCAGGATGAAGCCCTTCTGTTGTATTCCAGTGATCTAAAACTTTAAAAATGTGCTCTGAGGCGCCACTAAAGAAAAAACATTTGATCAAAGACTCAAAGATCTGTTTTGTGACATGAAACAACACCTTAGCCGGTCGTTACACATGTCAAATGCAACAGAGCGAGTAAAACTGATAAAAGGATACAGACAAGATAACACCACGGCGTCACTGTGATCTTACTTGGCCTCCGAGCCAGAAAAGAATCAATAATTCAAACAAAGGGAATAAAGATTTTAGCCAGGAGATACTTGACGCTTGTGTTTCTCTCTTATGTCTCCTTTGTTTCATGTTTCTCTCCTTTGCTCTCCACCTCCACATCTCTTTTCCTACAAGTGGCCCGCTTGTCTATTTTAAAATGTGTAAATCTAAGCAGACAGACACGTTCCCTCGTGTCTCTGTCTCTTTCATGCCTTCTCTCCCTTCTCCCCGCACTTTTTCACTAACCTCTCTCACTGCTGTTCACTGTTTATTCCACCCCTCCCTTCTCTAATTCCACAATTTTCTCCTTTTCTTCCTGTCACTGTCTCTGCATCTGCATTCCCCTGTGTCTTGTTTGCGCGGCGGCTGTATTCTGTAATCGTGGCAAAGGGAGTAGATTTCACAGTACGCGTCTTTTACAGATGAGGCGCCGGGTCCCCAAATGCATCCCGCTGGTGGGAAGATGAGAAATGAGCATATGTGAGGGATTGAGATGCAACTAGATGTCTCTTTTTAAAGCACTAAATATTTCATTGAGAGTTTTTTCTTCTCTGGTGAGGTTTTGGTGAGCGGCTGAGAATCAGTGCAGCGATACTACGGGGATCGGGGATTACTCATGGGGCGGCAGGAGCAAAAGGGGGGAGTCACAGTGCATCACATGCCCTTCAGAATAACAATGCTCATAAAGGAGGGTTTCTACTAGGTCTCTCATGAGAGCAGGAGGGGTAACATGATGGATGAATGGCTACATAAATGTGCGTGCTCTTGAAAGAAATTTACTTCATACACATTCTTTATAGAGGCTGTAAGGAGACTGCTGTTGATATAACCAGATGTGAAGATCCGTGAGTGTTTAGATTCTTGGTCACAAACTCCCAGAGGATTGTAAATGTAATAAAGAGCTATGAATCCACCTGACCCGTTATGTCAGCAGCCTGTCTGGGTGTGGTGAAGTCTGGAGGTGGGGCTGATTAAAAAACCCTTGGTGGGTCGAGAAACTGTCCAAGTTTGTGCCATTTTTTTTCTCATTCTGGCCTCTGTCACTGTCTGTCTCTGACTTTAAATTTCACACTTGGACAAGATAGAAGGGAATTGGTGGCAAAAAACCATAACCACTGGCTTTGCCTCAGGCACAGGTATAGCAGTTCGACCCCTGGCTCCACTATCCTCGGACAAGATACTGAACCCCGAGTTACTTGTGACATATTCATCAGGGTCTGATTGTTATATTGATTTCACTTAGGCAAAGAAACAAGATGGATGTGTATTGTTTCTTTGAGGGCCCACGTAGAGAAGAAAGGGGCTATATAGCAGTCAATTTAGAGTTACTAGGAAACCTAAAGGCCAAACTGAAAATATAATCAAGAAGATAAGGATATGAAAATAGTAAAACTACAAAACGCCATAAACACAGGAAGCCTAATGGACTAGAAATAAAGCAATAAGAGGAATAAAACCCATTGCAGTCCAAATACTAATAGAAAAACTCAGAGCTAAGGAACAAAACCCAATTTTATGACAATATTTGTCTCCAAAGGACATGAATAAACATGTCCTTTAAATGTGAAAAGGTTTTTTTGTTTGTTTGTTTGGGGTTTTTTTCACCCTCATGTCCATTAGCCTGTGTTGATGCTCTAAAATTGTGTCATTCATTCTACAGGTAACTTGTCAAGTTTAGACCAGTTTCATAGAGCAGAAATCTTTTCTGGCCTTCATGTGCAAATCCAACATGACTTCACAGTTCTGTCTCCTTGAATGTTGCTAAAACTGAGACAGTATGATCTGAGCAAACATTTTCAATATTATCTGTGAACTTAAAAAAGAAGTTTTACCTGCGAAATAGAAAATGTGGAGGTGTAGTCAACGACATATTTTAACGACAAACTTGTCACTCAAAATGACAGGTGTAAATAATTAAATTAACAGTGCTGTCGCTGCTTCAATTTCAAGGTTATGGTTATGGTTTCAGGCTCACTGTCACACTAATGGATTACTGATCGCTGATGTCATTAAAAACATTAAAAACCCAAAACTTACAGTTTGTCCAGTAGTCACTTGACTAATGTTTAAATGCCCAACTTTACAGCAGAAACCATCTTAATCAGAAATAAACATCTTGACAGCCTCATTAAAAAAAGGTCCTTACAGGCTAATTTAACCATTTTTCGAAACACTGTTCATGTTAAGCTTGTTTTGTTTTGTTTTTAAATTTAGATTATTATCAGGTTATTGTGACTGATGGGTTGCTGCCAACACAGGAAGAAATGTCTAATAGACGTCTGCAAATACACTGATTTGGAAATCTCAATTAGCCTTTTTTAATAAGCCTGTGCTACAGTTTTGATGAGTGAAATAAGAGTAAATGTGTTGTGTATATATTTAGCACTGAATTTCTTAGCACTGTCTCTTAGAACCCTGTCAGGTTGCCAGTCTGTTGCAGGGCTTGGCTTCACATCTATCTTTGTCCATCTTCTATATAAAACCTATGGTTATTAACTGGTTGTGGGGGTTTTGTTACACTTATTTAGTTCATACTAAAGCCTCATAGAATAATGCTTGGTTAACTTCCTAAAAATCACTAAACAGCATTTACTCTGGGAAGAACAATAGGTAAAGGTGATGAGATGGCTGATTATCATATTTTCTTAATTTTGCCCAGAAGGGGAGCCAAAGGAAACAAAGCTTGAGAAGGCAGAGCCACCGTTGCTACTAGCTATACTGCAGGTATTAATGCTGTTATCCACTAGCAGCATCTCACATGACATAAAAGTCAAGTCACTTTATTTATGTAGCGTATTAAAAATGCTGGACCTCAATATTCAATCTCAAGTTCTTTCCACCAGAGGCAGATGGACTAATTGTACAAATACTGAAGAATACACAGAAGACAAGGAATACAAGTTTAAACAAAGCCTGCTTTAATTTGAGCAGAATGTGGGCTGTTTTTACAGCAGTGGAAAAGGTGGATAATTGGTCTTTCATGTGGAAAAACATCCTGCGTCCCCCCCTATACACCAACATGTGACAGACCAATCAGTGAACAGCTGCTCATCCTGCCCAGGCACAGCCATCCCCGGCTCGTTGCACATCATGCAAATGGGATGTATCAGCTGCACACGTTCAGCAAAACACACGAAAGTATACCTACATAATGTGCTGAGTTCAAAGGCGCATACAGAGGCGCACTAAAAGCATTTGGCTTTTCTATTAAATCCCTTTTAATCTTCTGCAGTTGACTACAGTTGAGGGCTTTGCAAGTCAGAGAAACTCTCCTGAGAGTAGGATGCTCAACAACAACACCTGGCAAAGAGGCAAGAGTATGACCAAGAAGTGTGTGTGAGAGCATGTGTATGTGTATGCACGCGCGCGTGTGTGTGTGTAATGAATGTAGGTCAGATAGGGGACATGGGGAGGAACTTCAGAGAGCAGTTTGCACACTGACTTGATTAACTCTCTCTGTGAGATTCTAGGAAACTTCTTCTGTTACTCGGGAAGTTTCTTTTTTTTTTAAAATGAATTTAATTTCTTTTTGGGACTCGCTTTTACTGCATTCAACAGAGTTGAGTTGACGTAGTGTAAACTGAATTAATTCCAGAGGTATTAAGTGATCAGTTAGATAGGAAGAGATCGCCAAGTAGCTTTCATTGATTTGAAAAATTAGATCTGAGTCGCATTTTCCAAGCCAAATATCAAAATGTTTGCATCAATCTCTGAGATGTTTGATAAAACTCATTTCAATTTTAGTGCGTGTCCATGTAGCTTGTCTGCACAGAGTGCCATTGCAGTCAGCCAGAGGATATCAGATATGTTTTTTTCTCCTGTCTATTTGGCCTCTGACACCCTTTTGACCTCCCCGCCCCTCCTGCCACTCTCCCACACCTATCTGCACCTCGCTTGCCTTGATGCCAGCACACCTGTGCTGTCTCTCAACGGTCAAACTAATAAGCCTTCTCTCCCAGCAGAAAAATCCCTTCAACCATTGCTGCACCTCAGCATTGGCCGAGCAGACTTAGACTGAGCCGATCCATGGCACAAAGCCGGCTAGGAGTGAATGACAGCCTGGGCTTAAGAAGGTCAAACGCCTTGGTGGTCTGGCTGACTGAAGTCAGGGTTACATGCCAATCCAGTTAAAGGAACCAAAGGTAGAATAGTTATGACGTTTGAAGTTTAACAAAAGACAACAAATTAAAGGAAAATGTGCAGAGTGAAAATGTAACTGCACGAAGACAAAAGCAATGTAAGAAGAAAGACATAAAGACAAAATAAATTCATACTCAGTGTACAATTAGTCGCCGAGGACATGAAAAGATGAGGCTAACAAGGGAGATGGAGAAAGACATGCACTTCATTTATTGTGTGTGAAAATAGACATTGGATATATTTTTATGAAACTTTACTTTACTATAAAGTTTACTGACAGCTGTGCGATTTTGATTACCAGCAGATATCTCACAGCCTGTCTCAGAACGAGATGTTCTGAATAATTGTGTCATCTGCAGATAATTCAGTCACTGTTTGTTTCCGTGTAAGCGACTACAGTTGACTCCATTCCCTATATTTTGGACAATTCCTTGTTAAGGGAACACACATTTAGCAAAAACAAAATTATGTGTGAGTGTCTAACACACAATACTCACCCAAAAGAGTACACCCTGCAGTGTCTGCTCTGTATCCTGTGGATCAGGTTATAATTGGGATCCAGGCACACAGCCCATGCCCCAGTGGACCCTTCCTGGTCTGCTTTCTTGCCTCGAAGTGACGCACATGACACCTGGACAAACATAAATTGTAAACACAAAGCAAGACATATTAACAGCCATTTTTCCAGGTACAAGGAGCAGAACTTATTGTCAAGACAGCCATGTTATCTGACACAGTGGGAGTCCTGTATTGCAAATATAAACGGAACAAGAAATGAATGACAGAGCAACAGAAGCACACCGACTCAGTTCGCAAAGCGAAAATAAGTGTCTGTGTCTGTATGCTGGACATTCAAGACCACCTGCGCTGTTTGGATATTGATGTCCAAGTCTGTTCACTGCACTGCACTGGTCAGTGAATGTGAAAGTGAAGTAGTCGTTAACTGGGCAGGGGTTTGTGGTGAGATAAATCTTCTGAGAAGCAGGCATTTCATGTGTAAGAGCGCATTACTCTTCGACTGCATTACTCCAACCAAACGAGTGAGTTTTCATTCTGTACAATAAATGGAGTCCTAGGGATTTCAAGCAAACACAAGTCAAATGTGGCAGCATAGTTGACACTCTGATATATCCTGATTTCCTTAGGTGAGTTCTACAACTCAGACTCAGCTGGTGCTGATGCACTGCCAAGTGTCACTGGGTTGGCAGAAAGAAACTAAAAAATAGGACTTTAAATCCTTCATTTATGATTAAGATTGTACCCCCCCCGTTTAATTCACAAAATTCGTTGGATTTAAAGCACAATATCCTTTTAGCTGCTTCCATATAAAAGTCTAATCTTTGGATCCTGCCATATCTTTAACAAAAATATTTTTTCAGTACTGTACAATAACAGTGTATTGTTCTAAAATGTTGTGGATAATATTTTTCAACCTTAAAAATACAGCTTTCATAATCAACTTCAACCAAGAATCCAAGGACCAACATTTGCAAAAATGCTGTATACACACCTGCATATACATGTCAGTACAGAGCAGGAGCTACTGCTCAAATGTTTGCTGTGTGGTTTCTCCACATTCTGTCTGATGCCGAGATTAACTTTGCAAGGGAAGAAACAATATTGGCTCAGACATCATGACCGTGAACACAAATGTCTGGCTTTACTGTACACCATTCAAGTCCGTAGTAGCATGTTCGCAGCTACACTTTGTTTGTGCTACTGCATCTTAGGCCACAGTCATACAGGGCTAGAGAGTTGCTAGGTAAAATCATTTGCAATGACGTATACAGTGGTGCACTGAACCTCCATGCAGTTGCTTTGGTTGCCAGCAGATTGCCACTCTTACATAAAGATGCTGATTTGTCTGCAAACTACCCTCTCCATGGCAGTGAAACTGTGTGCAGAGAGAACAATTTGTGAAGAGAATATTTGCCTTCAAAAGTTTTAAACGTCTTAGTTGCAGCAGCAAGGGGCAATTTGAAAGCAAAGCAAGCATTTCCGGTTTGCGTCACTTTTGGCTACCGCTTATTGAGTGGTTGGCAGACAAGTTAGCATTTTCTATGCAAACTACAGGTGACTTCAGCAATTTGCTAGCAAACAAAGCTACAAGGAGGTTTTTAGCATCCTCTTTGCGACTAATTTCACCCACCAACAGCCAGCAACCACTCACCATCTAGTCGGGGAGTGCATATTTTTTCCTAGTGATCAGAAGTTGCCCGGGGATTTCTCACCAGTCTTTAAAAAAGCCAAAATCTCCTTGAGCAAGAGACCAAAGCGTATATTATTCCCAATAAAAGGCATCCACCTTGCACAGCAGCTTCCACAAACTTCCAGTCTAAAAAGAGAGCCCAATGTGAAAGTATGCTGATTACCATTACATATCCTCTGGCTGCAAAATGAAATCTGAGTGTTTAGAACTCTGTATTGAAATTTATCTCCCCTGATTGATAAAATCAAATTGCTTTTGCAGCTTTCTTTATTTCCTAATCATTCTCCCATTTGCTATAATGTCTGCTTTCCAAACACAACACATTTAAAACACTCAGCCTAAATTTTCAAAATGGCACTTTGATAACTAGTAGGTGACGGCTATATCCATCTTTCATTTACATTCAATGGTATGGGTGAATGAGAAATACTTTATAGATCCTAACTCAGGTAAAAAGACACAGATGGCAGACGTTCTGCAGCCAAGTGAATGTGTAAGAAGAAATGTCCCAGCCTCTTATAAATCCACTTACTGTTCCTAAAATAGAAGAAATTTACATTTGAAACTGTTCATTAGCCGTGTTTACATTGCCAGCCTTCCTTTTTTTTTGGCAAGCTGGATTTGTACGGTTTCAAAAGAACCTCTTAGGCATAATTTCTTACTGTGGCTTTTGTATAAATCGCCCATTTTAATGAGATCATTCTGTGACAGGTCACACAGGAAGGAACCAACTGAATCACTGAAGTGCAGTGTCACCATCTCACAAAGGACAAAAGTCGCCCGATGTGTCTTTGTTGCTCTCTATTTAAACCAATTCTTACATGTTGAACATTCTCCACAATGTACGTCATCGCTAATGCGTTCGAGTTGAAAGCGTTTATCTGCATACAATGCACTGTGGGAAAATTACATGCAAAATCACTCTTGATTATTTTGCCACTTCACATCTAAAGACATATCAGTTGCATTGAGCTGCTGAGAGCTGAACAATGCTACAAAGAATACTGAGCTGTAAAACCGAGAACATTCACTGAGCGTGAATGAGAAGTTCATTCCTATTGATGATAAGCTAATCAGAAATTGATCCCACGCTCCTGCTGCCTTATTATTTCACACTATTATTAGTAGTATTATTAATATTTTTATATAGACTTACTCTTATCTGTGCATGAACACGTGAAAGCTGCTTACTGGTATTGATTGGACAGTTGTGTCGCAGGCCATCTCTCTTAGTAACAGTTCCACCAGGCACTATGTCAGTCAGCATTACAGCAGAGGATGCTGCTATCCCCACACCAGCTCCCTCCACCCTCGCCTGTCACTGTCAATGACAGACAGTTCCCTTCCACAGCTCCTCACAAACACACACTTGTACACACATGCTCACGAGATCCCTTTCTCTCTGTTCCTGTCCTTGTCCCTTCCTTCCTCATCCACAAAAACCCAGAAGTGCCTAAACACACACACACACGCACATCCCAGCACTAATTCATTATGAACTAAATTTCTGCTTTGTGAAAGACAGACTGAGTGATGCTTAGTCATTTGGAGATTGGTACTCTGTGTTCTGGCTATGTTGTGTGAGGGATAAAGATAAGATGTTGATTTGTCTCCAAGCCAATTTACTGCAATAGAAACACACACACGCACACGCGCACACACACACACACACACACACACACACAAACTACATGAGTTCAAAGAATGCCTCCATCGTAGAGACAAAGATTTTCCAACCTTCCAACCTTTCTCAGTTCCTTTTTTATATTTTTCCTTTTTTCCTTCTTCTTCTCATTATGATGCAAAACATCTTCATTGATTTGTAGTAATTAATACTGATACAGTCCAAGGAGCAAACCACAACAACTCATTGATTACATCTGAATAGAGGGGCTGTGAGCTCCATCTGTATAGTAATCAATAGAGTAATGAATTAGTTGCTTACTGTCAGGGCAAGAAAAATGTTTTGGCTATGCTGAATGTGAAAGAGATGCCAGTGCAGCTCAATCATGGGCTAAGAGATGCAGTCTTATTAAAAAAAAAAAAAAAAGCAGCCAAAGGTATGTGTCTCATGGCTTAACTACTTTATTTATTTTTGCCTCAAACTCTAGTCTTAGAGTTGCATTCAGTGTCAGGTTAATTTTTGCTTTGAGGACAGAAAATGTGATTAAAAGTTAAAGATGATTAATCCCCCAATCGATGGTGCTTGCACTGCATCATTAAGCACAGCCAATATCGCAAATAAGAAATAAATAGTAAATATAAAGTACACTATGTCACAGTAATAATTGAATAGGGCTTTAATACTGGACATCAGGAAGGTGTAGGCAAGCTATAAAGCATCAGAAGTAAAAGTACTTATTCTCGATTTAAATATTTCCCTTAAGAGTTAAACGATCAATATGCATCGTAGTCTATTAAAAATCATATGTTTGCATTGTGGCTGACCTGTGATGACCAGATATCTAAAAATAATATTAAAAATGCTTTTAATGAGCTCAGAAAACAGACCTAGACCTCAATTAAAAAAAATTATATTAGAAGATATTCATAAAAACAAAAAGAACCAACAGGGGGTCGATCAGGTTATCTACTAATCAGAAGGTTGGTGGTTTGATCCCTGTCTGCTCCAGTAAGCATGCCAAATATCCCCGGGCAAGATACTAACCCCAAGTTGCTCTCCAATGCATCCATCAGTGTATGCACAAATAAAAAGCACTTGTATAGAAACAGCATAGAAAACAGTGCTTGTGAGAATGAGTGTGAATGGTGTATAAAGTGCTTTGAGCGTTCAGGTAGAGTAGTAAAGCACTATATAAGAACCAGTCCATTTACACTTAATCTGTCAGTGGTTTTAATGTTGGCATTTTAAATGAATAATAATCAAAAATACATTTAGGTAGCAAATGAAATTTAAAAAGAAAATCTCACTTGCTGAGTTGTGATGTAGCTGAGGAACCTTTTAGCTTCATCCTCCAGTGACTGACTCTCACTGGCCCAGGGCTCCAGGTCTATATGCCACCGTGGAGTCTGAATAGGGGAACATACATGAACAGTTACAATGGAAATAATATGAAAATGAGCAACTCACTAACATCAAAGTAGGCCACTCACAAGAAATCCAGTGCAAGGACAACAATAAAGGGAGATTTATTCTTTCAGGTATTATAACCCTCTTGTGTATAGCCACTGATAGAACTGGGTCACAGTGTGCTCTGAGGAAAATTTCCCCCCCACACACACGTGTTAGCGACAAACTGCTAAAGTTCATTTCTGTTGTTATTTTAGTAAAATGGGCACTGCTAGCCTATTTACTCACGTGTATGCTTTGCTGGAAGGTATGGATTGAGCTTTGTTTGAAAGTGGAAGAATAAGATCTTAGACCCCTTCATCAGGGGGCTTTAGCAGCTTTAGCTCTGTGCTGCATTCCTGAAACGTGGCAGAACCTTGCTTTAAAGCCTGCTTCCATGCTACAGGAATGCGCCTGTTTGTGATTAGAGGAGGGATGAAGATTAGGCAGTACAGAGGGCGACAGAGACGGCACTGTGATGATGTATTTGTTGCTTGTACAATCATTTCTTGGGTCAAACACCACAGCCAAGTGTTCATTAGCAGCCCTAGAATAAATTATCTGCTGTGGTTTGATGAGAGCGCACGTCCCTGCCTAGGGTGCTCCTGTGTATGGGAACTGCAGTTTATTTCATAATTTCCCATAGCTGTGCAAATTAGATTAAGCTGTGTTTACTGACAAGATCGTGTTTAGGTTTGTTGCTGTGGACACGTGTGGCATGGTTCTCTCATGGTTAACGTGGGCTCAACACAGAGGACTATAACTAAGACATTTGACACTTTCACTAACTGATCCTTCTTTTAATCTTCATTGCACATGTACACACACTAGAGCTTATACATATATTTAAAAAAAATATACTTGGGTCTATACAGTGCACACTTTGCTTGACTTTTTACGGGTCTGTACGTGACCCCACACCACTCTGCTAATATGTTATCTGACAACACCATATGTGTTATTTTCTTCTCCACTGAGGCAGATCCCGGGCCTGCCAACACACAAAAAATCTGCTTTTGCTTTAATGGCTGCAGAGCTTGATCCACACGACACTATTCAGTGTTTGGCATTCAGCCTTCAATCGATTTACAGAGTGTCAAAACATCCGAATGCTTGCCTTGCCTCAACCCATCCGTTCTTTTCTCTGCTTCCTTTTATATCGTGGCTTCTGTTTTCTTTTGTCTTTCTCGGTCTTCCAATATCCTGTTGCTCTTTTCATTGACTGTTTTTTCCTGCGTCTCCATTGATTGTTTACTTCTGCTTTCTGCTGGTCTCTATCATTGACCTCAGCTTCGTAGTTAAAAAGGCACTCAGGACCCACAGACACTCACCGGCCACTTTGTTAAGGCCAGAGGTCAGAGGTGAATAGCCAGACTCCTTCGAGCTGATAAGAAAGTAGTAGTGACCACTCGTTACAAACAGTGCACATGACATCAAACCTTGAAGGCGACTGGCTACTGTAGCAGAAGACCACCCTGGGTCACACTTCTATCAGCTAAGAACAGGAAGCTACGGCTAAAGTTTGCGTTGCCTTTCCAAAATTGCACAAAAAAAGATTAGAAAAATGCTGCCTGGACGAGTCTCAATATCTGATGCAATATTTGGATCAGATATTGGTGTAAACATCATGAAAGCATGAATCCATCCGCATTTGTATTAAAGGTTCAGGCTGGTGATGTATGTGTGTAATGGCTCATTAGTACAAGTTAAGCATTTATGAAATGCCACATCCTACATCCTGAGTATTAATGCTGAAAATGTCCATCTCTAATACATGTTTATATAAAGAAAAATGCGATAACAGACACTGAAAACAGAACAGGTTTTGTTTTTAAAATCTGTATGTGTATCAAGCACAGAAGAGATCATTATCTGACAAATATGCTTGCGCATTATGAGATAATTTGAGTGCTATAGTGGCAGCTATGAGTGATGGGTTGAAGATTCGAAGAGTCAAGGTAAATAGTCATATTGGCATTAAACCCATGTGCATTAAAGCATATATCTGAAGTGTCTTGAACATAAACTGGTTAATTGGTATAGTCATATGATATTTACTTCTGGACAAAACATCTCCAGTGGAAATATGCAGCTTCTCAACAAAAAGAGCTCAATTCAATAAATTTAAAGCTATTTAAGCATAAACCATCATCATTTATGTACAGCAGGGCTGCACAGATTTTGTGTTTATTTAATATAAGATGCTATGAGTGTTAACAATCATTGGGCTGTCTGTCTTTTGATTTTTAACTCGTGGAGTATTTGTTGTTTAGATTCCAACATATAATTTTAACTCGGGCCATAAAAAAAATCTCTCTGGCAAAGCCCCCAGTCTGACAAACAGCCCCTGACAAAAAGAAGAAAATAAAATGCCACTTCTAATCAACATTGTTCCTAAACTGCAGTATTGAAGCCAGGAGGGTTTTACAGAGACAGAAAGACCGCATTTGAAGTACATTTACACGTGTACAAATAACATCTACCTTTCTGCATCCCGGGGACTCTCAGAGCTCTCTGTCTGTGAGCTGCCCTTTTCATCTCCTTACCCGGTCCTCCCTGAACAACTCAGCTGTCAGGCCCCATACATCACCCTGGTACAGGTTGGGACTGGGGTACTGATCAGAGGGCAGATATCTGGGACAATGAACTCTCTGGGAGGTTGCAGTATGTGCTGTAAGCTGCGGTTGAATAGAAATGGAAGAGGAAAAGGACAATGGGAGGTTCCAAAGTGCTCACACAAGCACGAGTGATCCAGCACTTTACAGCAGAGAAGAAATGGAAATATTTGGAAGCATTTGCCAAGGGAGGAGGTGTCTGTCAAAGATTTTATGGCTACTTTGAGACTTTATGGCAGTGCTGGACTGGAATTGCCAGCCTGACTTGTACAGTGCAAGTTTAAATCTAGTGTGTTAAAATGAAGTTAAAATGATTTTTGCCTTAATGGGAAATTAAAATAAATTCAATCTTTAAGCAACAAGCTTAAAGTGCAAAATAGAGACTATGGGTTTGTGCAGGTTCTACACTGTGCATACCGATCAGGATTTTTTTTTTCCAACTGGTGATTATTGCTGAGCAGTGATGCGATTAGTGCTAAACTATGTGTTCAGTCAAGCAACAACAAGTCATCAGCACCTAAGGTAGACAGAGAGAACATCACTCATCAGCTGTGCAGCCTTAGTCCTGTGAAATTAGACATAATTCTGTCCTCAGCAAGAGATTTTAAGGTTGTTGCCATTACATAGATGACATGGTCAGTGGAAATGAATATAATAGGGGGTTCGTTAATCTGCAAAAAAATGTACATGAAACATTATAACAAGAAAAGCACGTCTATTGAGGAAAGCAGCAGCCGAAATACAATTACAGCGTCCGATTAAGTGTGTGAACTGAGTGAGGCTGAAGCATCAGGTGAATTGGAAGTGCTGAAAACACTTAAAGATTCAGTTTTACCCTCGAGCACTGAAACGAGTGGAAATGTCCGCGTAAGTGTAAGTGATGAATTAAGGTTGAAGGGTGAGTTAGAGTGGAGGAGCTGAGAGAAATTAGTGTCAGTTCAAGTGTGTCAGCCAAACTTTGTCAGTGGAATGACAACAGGAACTGTAAAGCTTTCCAGAGGCTTGCTGTGGAAAGTCTGAATTTAAAGAAAAAAAAGATTTTACACAAAATATTTCAAAGTATGTGGCAGCTGAAATTAAAATCAAGAAGCATTTAAGACATTAAATAAAAATGATGAAAGAGACTGCTTGCCGATTTCGGTGTGAGAGCTCAGTTAAGTTGAAGTATCACTTCAATTAAAAATCCAATGAAATGGTGGAAGAAGTGCTGATATGTGCTTCAGTTTAAGCCTGGCGAGCCGCATGAAGCTGAAGCACAAATGCTGAGACAAGCAGAAGTATCAGATCAGATTTAGCTAAACTTCAGCTGCTGACAGGAGATGAACATGCAGGTGTAAAAAACTAATACGTATTGTTGATCTTTGAAGTTAGAACAAAAAATATATGCAGTACACACATTTTTATCACCATAAAATGCCAGAAAATGTTCCAAGAAAATTCTACTTTTCCCTGGCAGGTAGGAAAACCAAACCCCTGGTATGGAAGAGAAGCTGCAGGAAGGGTTTGTGGTCACGGGAGTAGTGACTATGGAAAAAAATGATTTGAGTACATAAAGTAAAGACTGAGCTCTCTGGCAAAAAATGAGCAACATTAATTTAAAAGAGCAACATGCCTGCTGATAACCAGGTGGGTAGGAAATACTTTACTTTAGGGTTTTTGGCAGTCATTGGCACAGATAGCAGGAAGACGGGATATCTTTAAATGTCAGCAAATTCTGGATGAAAATGTCATGCACTCAAATAATGAAACAGATCCGAGGCATACCCGAAACACCATCACTGGCAGTTTTTATTATGAGGTGCTCAAATATCTGCACAAATGACAGTTAATGTTTACACTTTCCATGAAATAAAGATTTGAGGGGTTTTTGTATTTCCTTCTTCTTGTGTTAACCCCCCATCCACCAAAAACTAAAAAAAAAAAAAAAAAAAAAAAATCAAACAAAGATGGAATTTGCCCTTCTCCACAGCCTGGGAGCTGGGTGTGTTATTGGATCTGTGCCTCTCAGCCTGGGAGAGAGGTGTGAGCAGCCAGGCCAAGCATGAATAATCCATTGGGGAGAACAGGATGGATGGGTGAACAAGAGATGACTGGATAAAGCAAGAGAGGACTGTCTGCCAGAACAATGAAGGTGGTAAAAAAGAATGGAGAGGTGGGAGGTAAAGGACATTGGGTGGAGCTGACAACAAACACACAAATTGTGGAAAAATGAGAAAAAAAGGATGAGTTACACATTTTGTTTTTAAATTGCCTTTACAACAAGAATGAATTAAGTCTGTGTATGTAGCGATCGCTGACAGTGTGGGCAGAGTGTCTGAGAGGACACGGCTCAATCACCGCTTGGATAAACAAATTCTCATTAGTGTATCAAATGTCACGCAGGACCAAGCCACAGGTGAGTTGGGTCTGCCTATTTCGAAAACATAAGGTGTCAGAGTGAATGCTGCCAAGTCACTCCTATCAACTGGTAGAGTGCCAGGGTGGCTGAGTGTCAGACCTGCTGCTCATTTTAAGCAATTGCTCTGATCAGAGTCCAGACACTTCAGAAAAATACCACCAGGCTGTACAGTTAGGAGGTCAAAGCTTTTAGTTCAACAGCATGTGGACTGTTTTTTAACACCATGAACTGTCCTAAAGTTCAAAAAATGGTCTTTGACGAGGTGTATTTTCCTGACAGCTTGGACGAAAACCCAACAGTATCCAATGGCAAGCGAAGGTCAAGACATGAAACGGGCAAGTGGGCAGACAGAGAAGCTGCGGTTTAATGAAACAGCTGGTGGCTGATTCACATTAACCTCCCTCTGTTTCTGAGTGGGTGGTGAACCCAGGTGCGAGATTATATCAGAGATTTATGTCCCACAGGGTTGTGCTAATGTGGTTCAGGGAAAATGCAGAAAGATTCTGATTTTTAATGGTGTTGTAAACACTGGTGCAATGCAACATTTATCACACGACGAGGCTTGATTTCTTTTAAATTAAAATCTGTAACTACTATGAAGCCTATTACTGAAGACCAAAAAATCTACATAGTACATACATGACTTCAGTGGCAGATGGGGACATTTCTGAAAGTTATTGTGCTGTGAAAAATAGTTTCCCCTTCCGGATTTCTTAGGGTTTTTTTTTTTTGACATTTGTGACACTTACATGTTTTAGTTAACAAAGCAAATGTTAATTTTACGCAAAGACAAACCCAAGTAAATACAGTTTTTGATGATGAAAAGTTATCCAACCATACCTGGCCCTATGTGAAAAAAGGCTAAACCTCATAATGGTACACTCACTTTTCGTTTTTACGCCAGATTCAAAGAGTTTAATTTTTATCTCGTCAGTTCATAGACTATATTCTTGCTGATCATCAAGATGTTTTGGGGCGGGGGTTGCCAAATGACCCCTTATGTTCTCTTTAGTCAACTGTTTTCACCATGGAACTTGTCCGTAGACTAAATTTATACACAGTCTCTTTCTTATCCGGTCGTTAAGTGATGACGTGACTTCCGGGCCTAAAGTAGTCTGCGTTTAATATAGCTTTTGTGTTGTTAACATGTTTAATGTTATGTATTTTCTTCTATTTAATCTCAAAAAGCTCCTAAAACAGTCAGTGATCACTGTTGACTTCCCTCGGCTTTTATTACCGCTAATCATTTATTTAAACTCAGTTTTTAAAACCTTAGGATGTAACTACAGCCCAGCCCATGCAGCAGTATATGAATGACTAACCTCGTATTGTGGATGGATTATCTCAGTTGTTCTCCTGGCTGAAGTTTGGTCCTTTTACAGCATCCTGCCATGCGATTACATTTGTTCCTGACCTCGAGAACACTCACGTTAACTTTTATCGAGTGGAAAAATAGTTAGCTTGTTTATATTATGCTAACATAGCTGTGTCGCTAGCGGTCACGTAGCACATCATTATATACCAGCTAGCCAAACTTCAGTAACCCTACAAACATCACTGCTGTTTAGTTTTCTGTCTTCGTTTATGTTGGAAGTGATAACAGAGCTGTACGTTTTAATTTGTTTCCAAAACCCCGCAGTCAGGACATGCTATATTGTATTTAGATAGAAGCTAGCGAGCTAACTTCCTGCTAACTTCTAACTCCGTTAAATGTCATAAATTCCGTTTTCATGGATGCCTGGATGTTAAACTCAATTGTTACACCTGGTAGAGCAGAACGCTGATCATTTTATTAAAGATGAAAGACTTTAGACAATTTTTCAACTCTCAGTAATGCCATAGTGATTATTTGATATATGGACCTGCAGCGGAGTTTAGGCCCACACACAGCTAGTGACGTCAGACTTAACAACCGGATAGTTAAATAATGAACACTGAGCTTAACTGACATAACCGAGGCCTGCACTTGTATCGGTTAAGCTGGTATAGAGGGTAAGATATGTACATTAGTGGATCCCACATGGTGATTTTAATTTGAGATACAATGAATTCTGATTCTACGGTCTTACGTACATTGCTGCTAATTGTAATGGTCGGATCCCGTAGGTATCCATGTATACTTGGGTTATTTAGAGGAGATGGACGGCCAAAATTATTATATCAAGAGCAAAATCAATCATCTATTTACAGAACTGATAGTCTTTCAATACGACGTGACTGTTCTGAATGGTATATAGAGGATAATCTCAAAGAATGATCCTCACTAAGCTCTATCATTCTGACTAATCTGGGATATTGTGAGACTTGGATATAGACCATATACAGTCATCTCTACTTCCTGCAGTGTCATCTCTATTCCTCTCAGGCCCGGCTCATCGGCCAATCCCAGCTCACTGACAGCGTACAGTGAGAGACAGGGAGGGTATAACAGAATTAAAGTGGAGGATTACACTGATCTTTTTTAATAAAGGCAGTAATCTCAGATGACTTGAGCCTTCATGTCGAAGGCAGTGGAAGGCTGCAGAGGAGTGGAGGGATACACGAGGAGGAGGAGGGCTGAAGCAAAGCGTTTGGATGAATGACGAAGAGAAAGCAAGAAATTGGAGGTTGAGGCACAGACGGTGAGGAGGGAACGTGAAGATCGTCTTTGTATCTATGCTGTTTCTCATTTGCAGAAGTCTATGAAGCCACATCTGGAATGCGCTTACTGTAAAAGAGAGACTGTAACGTATGAATCATGTGGGTGAAAAAGAGAGAAGCTCTAACTGGAATACAATGCACCCGGTCGGTCCCAGAAAATGTTTTGCTCGACTTTGAGGTTTTGCATTCATGCTCAACACAATATGTTACATCACAGATATTGCTGCTGGCAGCAGAATTAACCGCCCCCGTGCTGTAGACCAAAGCTGGTCGAACACCGGCACATGTCCATTTTGACTCTCCATTTTGTCATCAATTGCATGGCAGGAGCATTTTGTGTCCGTCTAGTTAAAATTGAAACATATCTGCAAGCAGCACCCAAGCAGCAGTGTTTTTGGTAGCAAAGAGCTGCATTTCCTTTTTTGCAGGTGTATCACAAGCACACTCAATAAACTGTGTTGGATCCATGAGTCTTTGCAGCCTTGAATTTCAGGAGTAACATAGCAGGAGAATAAATAACAGAAATTGAACTTAATTAGTTATATAAAGCATCAGTTCACCAAGACATAAAAGAACAGGATAGTTTCCTTTAAGTGGCAAGGAACAATGTTAGAAAACCTATCAAGAACTCGGTTGCGATTGCTGACCATTTTCAGCTCAATATTTGCAACTCTGAATGGGAAAGGAGAAATCGAGACACTCCACAACAAGAGCTTGTCGCTTTGCCATTAAAGCTCAATCTTTTTCAAAGCCACAGCGGCTGTTAGAGAAAGGAAAGGCAGCGGTGTCTGACTTGGTTTGATAGATTCCTATCAGCCAATTGTGGTTTCCAGTTAACACTCAGCACATCCACCGGGCTAAGAAGCGGCTCTTGTCAGAACAGAAGCTGATCACTGTCCTCCCTATTTCATGTACACACACAAGCGTGCATATTTGAGACCTGTGTTTGTGCAGTCGTTTGGCTTGTCATGACACATGTTATTAACTTCTATAGGAACCGGCTGTTGCCTTGGAAACGCCTTCCAGTCACATCATGGTAATTTTGCTCATGCATGCATTCATAAACTCAACACAGGTATAGGTGCTCCCATGGACTGAAATATTTCATATATAGCTATTTCGCATAATAGAAAAAAAACAGAGTGACACTGCTGAAAATACCCCGTCCTCTGTCTGGATCGTGTTGTGTTTGAATTGGGCCCTCTTGGCCAGCATCTCAGGAGACAGATGGGGCCTCATTGTTTGCAGTTACAATCTTTTTGTGTGCGTGTCTGTGTGTGTGTGCGTGTATGTGAGGCGATCATCCTGGACAATATCCTAGATCTGAGATTTATGTTTGATGCCTGGTTGGGAAGAGCAGAGGGAGCATGCTGAGCACCATATGACACTTTCTTCCGAAGATGGAGTTGGAAAAAAACCCCAAAAAACAAACAAACAGGGAGACTAAGACACATGGAGGCAGCAGTTTCCACTCCTGGCTCTTCCTCATTTTCTTTCTTCCTATTCATCTATTAGTCCGTTTGTGTCTTTTGTGTACATAATTGCAGTATAGAAATGAAAAAAAAAAAAGATGGCTATATCATGTAGCAGTATACAGATATCTTGAGCTACCCCTCATTTGTCATCCTTTGTTATTAAAATAGAAAATAGGTACAACGATTTTTTGACATTAACATGTGCAAACATACATGGAAATGTTTCATATGAGGCAAAAACAGACTTTGAAAGTTTGCCAACGTTTCTTCTGTTCTATGTCAAATTGATCCCTCATTTCTTCAAGAATATAGAGGTTTGGGCTCTGAGGAGGGCAGTTCGTGACTGATAGTTTGCCATTGTGTGTTTTTCTACCTGAATATAGTTTTACTTGAGTGGCAGTATGTTTGGGATCAATGTCATGCTGAAATTGTTTCCCTTTTTTACGAATGGCTTGTTTACAGCCATCTACTGTTTGAAGAAGAGTAGATACTTCTGAACCTTTAGTTGATGTATCTTTCAGACCCTCTCTCAGGTTGGACAGGCTGGATTTTTTTCCCCTGTTTTTAAAAGACACGACTTTCAGATATTTTTCATCTTCTCTAGTTTTTTAGGTCTGACACTCTTGTGTCCTTCACATGTGCAGTTTCCTAATTTTTTTTTAAGTACACACTGCACATAATGCTGAGATATTAAAGATTTTTTTGGCTAATAATGCTTTGGGAATCAGTTTGTTGGAGCAAAAATAATATATTTGTCAAAATGTGTTATCCTTGGCATTTTTCATGGATTTGACTAAAGATATAGGAACAAATTTTGTTTCTGCAACAGGAATTCTCTTTTTAAGCAATAATGTTTTTTCTTTGTCAAGTTGTCTGTTATGTCTAGACACAACACTTTTTGTGCTTGAATGGTTTATATATGTAAAATGGCTTAAGGAGCAAACGAAATTCCTCGAAAATGGTCAGGTACAAGGACTGGACTGAAAATGGGTGAAAAAGCAGCCAATGACCAAAGACAGCCTGTGAGACCTCCAGAAAGCCTGGAGAACTATTGCTCAGGGAGACCACTTAACCTCTTACTCCTTGACAGCACTGTAAAAATGTGATTATACTTCAACAAGAGATTCACTGGTGTCTAAAAAGATGAATTCTCTTGCATAGAACACGGGCTCAAGACTTTTGCACATGTCTGTAATTTTAACGATAATCCTTTTTGTGATATTCATGTATAATTGTTTTTTTCCTTTGTGTTTCCCATTCTCATTCTCATTTCACATGTGTTTGTCATTAACACAACTTTTATAGAGTGAAAGACTTTAAGGCAGAAACTTCCTTTCCAAACAGAGATAGCACTGTTTTAAATGAGTCTCAAAGCAGCTGCATTCTCTTTAAATCCTTGTTCTTGAGGTTCATTGGCCTTCTCTGCTGCTGAGTGGTGTCTGCTGCCATATTAGCATGTTGCTACTGAAATTTCTGCTTCATTAACAAGCCCGAGGTTTTTTGCTGACACTCTAAGCTGCTAGCTTGAAAGCTGAATTCACAACCTGTGTGTGCATGCATTCATAGATGGGCATTGAAGGTGAGCAGCAAAGATGGGAGTGAGGGTGTCCAGTTTCAGAGGTCAATGCACTTATTCATGATGGTTTGGATGGAGGCTGAGAACTTTCTGGAATGTTCCAGACAAGTCTGAAGGGAGTATTGTGCGATCAGGACATTGGACTCGAGATCCTGACACTGAACGCCCTCTGTCCTCCAGTGGGTGTCTTTGTGTGATGGCAGCTAGCGCACAAAGCAGACTCACTGTAACATAAAGTGCACTGAGTGATTTGTGACTTTCCTCCAGCAACATGTGGTTTGAGGTTGGGTTTGTACAAAATAACACATTTAAAAGTTGAGAGTGAAAGCTCCCAGCTGTTATCTTAACAGTTTGACAAATCAAAAGAGTATTAATATAGCCTTGGCTGCACTAGGGCCATGTGCAATGTTCCCTCTAATTTTTCACGTGTCTGAGCGAACACACAAACTCCCTGAGCGATCCCTTGGACCACTGTGAGCGACATCAGACGTGTGCACTGTGGTCACGCTGGCATCGAATCCATCCTAGTTTCATGGTTTATTAAAATAATCAAATTACAGCATTTACATTTATGTTAGACTACTTTTAATTAACTGCTTTAGCCCACTTACAATGAAAATGTAAAAAACAAATCTAGTCATTGACCTGTGCAGTATGTTAACACTATTGGAAGTAAAAATAACTTGAGTCCTGTAACTCTCTGTCTGCAAAATACAGTATACAATGACTAGTGCTGGGCAATTAATTATATAGTTACTTTTTCAAAAAAGTAACTCAGTTTGGCAAACAACAAAGTTTTTTGCAGCTATTTTTTTTTAATGGAGCCAATGCAGTTTTAAATAAACATTTCAAACTATTTTTAGAACAATCAGCTGTTCTGCATCAAATCTGATGCCACAGAAATTATTTGTGCCGCTCCAAAAAATAATTTCTGTCCACTATGAGATAAAGGAGAACAACAGCCTGATACCCGCAGGCCTGACAACAGGAGATGTATCACTCCTGTAACACCTGTAACATTCAGCAGTCGCCTCATTGTTCTGACACACACAATAAAAGTATTGACTACACTACACACTAACTACACAAGATTTGTGCTAAACGTCACAAATCTCTCACATTTCAAAGCACCGCCGTCACTCCTAAAACTTCCCCCCGTTTCTTAACAACTAGATGCCACGTTGCCATATCATTTTTTGATTGGTCGACATGGTACTTTTTTGGACCAATTGGAAAGGGAAAGGGGGGTGGAGTTTGTTTTTGCTCACAGGCGGAGAGTGCTTTCGTGCCTTTTTTCTTATAAAACGCAGTTATTACAGTTTATTCCCGCAGTAAATATAAACAACGACAGTATTCAGGAAGAAAACCAAACATTGCTTTTTTAATTTCAACTCTGGTTTTACGTGGCCTATCAACACAATTTTAAAACTGGTATAAAGTCCACACTTTTCCCGTCAATTGTTCCGTCTGTCCTGCTCACATCTCCAATGGTTGTACACATTGTCATTAACGTGGCTTCACTCAACATCAGCCACGCCGCTTTGCTAGCTAAAACACCGGTGTTGGCACATAAGGACGCTGTCATAGCCTGTCAATGACGTTGATTAGCTGCGTATATACGAATGTAAATCGCATCATTGGCTGGACTATGGGATAAGGTGGCATCGTTCTAATCCCATATGGGAGCAGCCAGTCACTCACTGACTAACACTGCAAAACAGAATTGTTAAAGTATTAATTTTAATTTCAATTCAGGTTAGATTTTTTTTGTGCGCAACACAGATTTTCTGTGCGCAGAGACCGTGCCAGCAGTGCGCAATTGCGCACGCGCGCAGCTTAGAGGGAACATTGGCCATGTGCTCTCAGTTGTTTCTCATGGTTAAAAAAAGGTGCAGATAGCTTGCTCATGAAAGTAAAATAGTCATATTTCTATAAACTCTTAAGAAAATAGGTAATTGATTATCTGAAAGCTCTCTTTGTGCTCTCCCTGACATAACTTGGCACAACCACGTAGTAGCTTGTTTTCTTTTGGCTGGACTTTGATACTAATCTCATATTGAGAAAATAAAGCTACATGCCTGTCTAGAGCTGTTTGTTTTTCTAAGGGATGGTCTACGCATAATCTGTGCTGCAATGTCACTGCAGCAATATGATCCAAAAGTTGAGAAAATCAAAGGTTTTGTATGTCTAAACATATTTACACCCCTTTCTGTGATTTTTCTGCCTGCGGTTATTGCACAACCTCCTATGTAGCCTGCTTGTGAGGTGCTTGTGATCCTGCGGTAAAAGCGGATTATTCTGCTTGTGCTGTTCCCTAAGTAAGATCACTTAAATAAAGTCGGTTTTCCACTCAGTGTGGCAAATGCAAACCTAAAATGCCACAGCAGTGCGCTTGCAAGTTTCAATGAATTAACAACAAAACCTACATGCTTTCTTAAAAGTTTATAGTTTGCAGATGTATTTGCTTTGCATTTGACTTTATATTTGACTTTAGTTTAGTCAATTAGCCCCCCCCCCCCCAAAAAAAAAAGAAGAATAGGTTTCAAATTGTGAGTTTAGATTGGTGAAAAACACTAAACAAACAAAAAGATTTATGATTAAATCTTTGCTTTGTAAAGTGACTAAGTGAAGATAGTGTCTGCATAGCCTTTACTCAATACATTATTTATGCACAGTTCATCTGCAGAATTGCATTGCAATTGCATTATTTTTTTTTAAAAGTAATGCAGACTTTGATGGAGTACACTCTGATGTAATGCTATAGGGTTTAGGTATAGGGTAGTAAATATGCTAAAAACATACCAAGCCACTGGTATGGTTCTTTAAAGCTTCATAGACTGTGCATTAGTGATGTGTCGGTCGCGAACGAAATGGCTCTTAGAGCCGACTCTTTGAAGTGAACGATGCGAGCCGTGGTTCTTTTTTTCTTTCTCTCACCCTCTCTCTCTCCCACTTTTTTTTCCCCGCTTCACTCTGCACGCGAGCCTCGTGCTTTGCGCTGGGAAGAGGGGGGGAGGGCCGGTAGTTACACTCGCAGTAGCACAGGAACAGAGTCGCAGGGAAAGAGAGAGAAAGAGAGCCAGGGACAACAACGTCACATTAGAAAGGTATAGTAATCATCCACAACTATTTTCAGTTGCGGATGATAAAGGATTCAGAAAGTTTATTCACGCAGGCCTATATGACAGAGAATATGCATCTTCTTTTTGTTTTCATATTTTTTCATATTTATATTTAATTGTGTTGTGGTTTGCAGTGTTTAGTGTTGTTTCGCTTTAAATTTGTTTAAAAGGAAAAAGCTGAAAATTTAAATAGTTAAAAGTTGAAATGTAAATAGTTGGTTTTTGTATTATATGATTTATTTATTACATTACAGTGAATAAATAAAAGTATATTTACGGTGGCCCCTAGAGACAAAGCACGTACAAACCCCGAAACACGTAAAAACTCAGAAGCACGCACAAACCCCAAAACACGTACAAACACAACAGAATGCTCCAGGATGCTAGGGCACAGTGTTGAGCTTTTGTTACCTTGTGGCTACACAAGCCAGGAAGTACCAACAACTGGATTTGGTGTGTGGTAGTAACAGGTAAATAATTTTTTTTTTTAATTATTTGAATATATATGAGTGCTTGTGTATAAATACACAAACAATACACATATGCTTTTAATTGTGTAATTTAAGTGATCTAGGTAGCTCTGTTTTGGAAGTTCAGTTAACGCTAGAAATGCGTTTTGGAGTTTGTACGTGTCATGGCTGTGTGCAGGCAGGCAGGAAGGAAGGACCCAAAATGCAGGACTCACTGAGGCAAAGTTGAACTCAAAATAAACAGCTTTACTGCAGGTTGCAGACTGAACAAAAGACTAACTACACTGGGGGGAAAATAAACTAACAGGCAGGCATAACAGGTAACAGAACACACAGTGAAATCTGAGGGTGAGCAGACGTTAACGACGCAACACTGACACAGAGAAACACAGGGCTTAAATACACAGATGGCAGTAATCAAGGGATGAGAGACAGGAGGGGAACACACCTGGGAGAAATCACAGCTGACGAGACAGGGGAAACGTAAACTGAGTACACTCACAAAAGACACAGACCTTCACAATAAAACAGGAAACTCAGACACCGGGAACCAGACAAGACGCTGAACTGAACAGACAGATTCACAAACAGATGGGCCGACACCATGGACAGAGATACAGACGCAGACTCAGAGGCAGACCGAAGAGAACTCAAATAATAATCATAACAATAAACGAGAAAATGATAATAATAAACTTAAAGCGCTGGGTCACCGACCCAGGACCATGACAGTACGTGCTTTGTCTCAAGGGGCCACCACATATATTTATATATAAACATATATAAATAAAACCACGTTTTTTTTTTACATTAGTAATTCCTTTTGTGCATAATTTTATATTGCTGTTGATAATAAATTAATTAAAGCAACAAAACAACCTGGGGAGCCGGTTGGGAGCCGAAAGAGCCGGCTCTTTTTAGTGAGCCGAGCCGAAAGAGCCTGTTCTCTAAAAAGAGCCGGAAATCCCATCACTACTGTGCACACTGAGAAGTTTCTCAGGCACTTTTATCTATATTTATATTTATTTTTGGCAGGTGTGTCAGATGAGCTAAAGTTTATATTGACATTTCTGACAAGTGACTGAAGAGAAAAATAAAGCTCTCTTATTAAACATAAGAAAATGTACAGTGACTACTCAGCTCATGTGTTACAAATTTGTCATTATAAGATTATATACGTTTTCGTGGAGTTCATATAGAGATGTAAATATTTTATCTGCAACATGCAGTGTTGCTAATGGATATGGAATTTTTAGCTTAAGACCAGGCAGGTAATGACCAGCTTTCTTAGCACTTAGCACAGTTCTTGTGACTTCTTAGTTCTCTGAGCATCTCAGTTGGTGCTTAAGGGTGCCAGTGATCTGACTCGAGTCACACCTTTGGGATTATACAAGGTCAGCCTCTTTTCTTCTTTTCAGCAGTCTTTTCTCTTGCTCTCTCTGTCTGCGGAGGCAAATCTTTCAGTTTTCCGTGACATAAGGAAGGTCATCGGGTGTCTGCTTAAGAAAATCTACTGGGACCTGATACCGCCTGGCAGAGATTGAAGCAGGATTGCTTTTTCTGTTTTCACTTTATCCTAACTCTGAACTAATCAATGCTCAGAAGCTCAGTGTTCATTGATAATCAAGCTGTTACCCATTTGAACAAAAGTAATTTAAAATTGCCTTGCAATGAATGAATTTGTGTCTCAGCTAATTAAAAGGATAATTTGAATTAAACTGGAGACTGCTTTGGCTTGTTGGTTGTTTTTGAATATTATAATTATAGGTTTTGAGGCCATATAGAAGTGTTTATTCTATTCCTACAGACAACAAATAGAAGCATGTAGTTTGCATTTTTGATCATCTTTCACTTTAGTGGTTTGATTTACTCTCGTGAGAAAAAGACTGACACGATCACTGTTTTTGTCTCTCATAGTTGTAAATTGATTCATTTTGACTCAAGGCTACAGATAATGTGAATTAGATTTTGGAGCATTTGTCTTTAGACGTCATTTGAAGCTGGAGTTTGAGCAGTCCCATCACATAAAAAAATGTTAAAAAAAACCCCCCCAAAAACAAATGTAGTGGTTGAAAAAAAATAAAAATACCCCCCAAGAGCCAAAAACCTCTCAGAGTGTTAGGAGACCTCACTCTATACTCTATATTTACTTTTAAGGGAATCATAATGTATTTTGCATATATTCCTTTTGTTTTCTTTATAGTGCAGTAAAAATCAGGTAAGGGTAGCATGACCAATGCTTACTGTGATTCCACAAACATTATGTAGGTAGCAGGTAATGGATAATAACTGGACACGAGTAACTTGAGCTTAATATTATAATATAACATTTCTAACTAGGTAGACAGCTCGTTCTCTTTCTCTTGACAATGCTTTCTTTAAAGATATAACATATTTTGGGAACAACTTGAAAGAATGGCAAATAATGTGATATTTAGAATGCGTGTATGCCAGTATCGTTCCCTACATGTTGTCGACAAATATGACGTTTTCTACAAGACTGCAAGAAGCACAATAGCGACAACGACAACATCTGACTGCAGCCACAAGACGGCAGTAATGTAAAGGATGGATGCGCATATTAATTGTCAGGTGGCAAGCTTTATGACAGGACTGTCTGAGATGAAAGGAGAGAGGTCAATTTGCTTTGGTACATTTTAACTTATATCTGTCTTTAGATTTGACAAGGCAAATCTAAAATTGTCTAAAATGAAAAGAGAATCCATGGTTCATCTTTGCTTTTCGCTAGTGATTTACTGTACTTACAGCCTGTCTGTGGGCTTTGAGGTTCAGTGTGTTTGACATGTGATTGGCAGCTGACCTATCTACAAGTAATCTCTGAATGATGCTGCCACTGAATTCCTGAGTAAAAGCTTTACAGTTCGCACACTCTCAAAATACATTCACAGTGTGAAATAGGACACTGTGGATATGGAAGGGAGACTTGAGAAGATAGATATGAAGTGGTTTCTGGTACAAGTAGCAATTTATGAATAGTACTCCATTTCTATATGAATTTTGATGATGATGATGTTTTAATATTAAGTGATGGCAAGGTTGGTTTTAGATTTTAGAGTACATTACAGAGAGTAAGTGCAGTAGTAACAATCAGTAATGTCTTTTTTTTTTTTTAACAGGAAGCAGTCAGACTGAGTAGAAAGTGTCCTTAAATTAAAGAAAGTTGCTCCAAGCACAGATTTCTTCCTCTTGCTTCATAGCAAAATTGTGGACTGAAACAACATCACTGTATTAAGATTGATCAGTATGATGCATGCTGTTATCGCTGCTGAATTTAACTGCATTTAAGCAGTAAATGATTACAAGTCAATATTTGAGAGAGAAAGAATAGCAAAAAAGCAAAAAAACCCAAAGCAACATACTAAACACAACACCATCGCATTAATCTAGCTAAGTGTAAACAGCAGTAAATACTAAATATTGAATGTTGTTGTGCAGCACGCAGGACAGACAGCGCACAATGTGCTTTGAAGTAGCAGCCAAGAAAGGTGTAATTTAAGTCTACGAACAGTGAACACCCGTGTGCACACCTGTGTGGATCAGCGCGCTTGTATTCAAATGGTTTCCCCATGTAATGGTCTGCAAGAGGATGTAGAGAGCCATAGCCCTGTCCCCCAGGGCATGAAGCAGGCATAGAGGAGATCCAGGCCCCAGACATCCAGAGGCCCCAGAGTGCGAGAGCCCAAGGAGGACCACCGGAGGGGCATCCGTGCCACCCTCATGGGAAGGGCTGAGGATCCCCAGACGAGGGGTCACCCAGTAGCCACCGAGCAGAAGTTAGAGGGGGCTGCACCGGCGTGCCCGCCGGCTCCGCCGGCAGCCAGCTGTGCCAGAGTGAACCAAGCCGCAGGCCGGACCGAGCAACAGGCGCCAGGCCCCGCCAAGTAGCCTGTACATTTGTAAATGTACAGCAAAGACAGCACTGAAATACTGATCACTGGTAGTGCAGATGAGCTGTTAATACAAAAACCTATTAGCATCACAAACCATACTGTACACAAAATTGGACAGGGCACTAAACTACTTCTTAGTCATGCAAAGCTTTAACGATAACAAGATGTTTAGTCTTCACAACAGATGCAACAAAACTTTGATGCCCAACTCAGAAAAAGTTGATATCCAACCTGAGTGCTTCCTCTTGCCTTAACATCAGCATAAAAACTATGTGCCAGAAACTTCATCATGCATGTGCATTGTGTAATTATATTATATGGACCATACAGGGAAAATTGAGATTACATACAGAGTCCTAATACTGACAATTTGTTGCACCACTACAACTGCTACACATCAGGATATATTTTTACCACTTTTTTTTTGTTCCAAACCTTTTAACCTTATTATGGCTACATTATACAATGATGGTATTTGTTACTATTATCCAGTTATGGCAGTGGCAGCCCTTCCTCTCTAACCAATGGGAGGATAGTAGGTCAAAGCAGAATCAGCATAGAAAGAATAGTTGCTTAAATTAGCAGATATAATATGGTGACTTCTCGTGACTTTGCAAGTCGCCAGCATTTCAGCTTGGGAGATGGACCTGCGTTGGAGTGTGTAGGTTATATATTTTGTGCGTGCGTCACTGTGAGAAAAGGCCAACAGTCTGTTTATTGCTGTTAAAGTCAGGGGGCTGAGTCACCAGAGCTCTGCTGTGTTTGCTCTCTTCTGTCTTTCTTTCTTTAGCCCTTTTCAAACATTGGATACGTAACATTGCTGTCCCTGTAAATATGTTAAATGTGACAGAATTCTGCCATTCAGACACTGGTTTGCCCGTGTTTCCCCTTCCACCCCAGCCGCTGTTGTTTTGACCAGCACATTTTATATGTGTCTATAATTTACCAACTCACCCCTCTGCTCTTTTCCCAGTGGGGAAGAAAGCCTGCATGAGGTAAATGATTCAAGAAGACTCACGCGTGTGTGTGTGTGTTTTAATGTGGATGTCTGACAGCCAAGAGATTACATTTCCTTTAGATTGGTTATAAAAAAGACCCTGAGGCTCTCATTCACACTCATACCTGTACAGTTTATTAAGGGAGACAGAATGTGTCAGCAACCGTCTGTTATTCAAGGTGGTAAAGTGAGGTACAGTAGCAACCTCTCCTGTGCTTTACCCTCTTGAATGAGTTTTAAAATGAGATTTGCCTTTTCTAATGACCTCTCACTTCATCTTGCTCAGAAAATGCCTCAAAGCTGAAAATCGTTAATGTCTGACATTTTCAAAGTGTAGCAAAGATGACAGATCAGCAAGTGCTGTGTTTATAAAGCTGTGGTACTTAAGTTGCTGGTGTGCAGTAACAATGTCATCGACCAAGCAGCTAATGTGAAAGGGAAAATATTGTATATGGATTTGTACAGACAGCTATGCATTAGATCTGTGTATCATTAAGCCCTAATTACTAAACACAGGCTTTATTTGTGCATTTTTGATTAGTTGGATGACCACTACTTTATCCATCCATCTGGGAATCTATCCCAGGTATAACCTGATAACCTTTCAAACCTATCCTCTATTTACAAATTAACATCTTTTGGTAGGGGGATGAAGCCAGATTACTCAGAGAGGCACAGGGCACAGAAACTCTTAGAAATTTGACCGGTGGATTTGAACCCTGACTTTCTTGCTATGAGGAAACTGTGCAGCCACCTACTTTGTTCAGTGCTTGAATATTTTGTGATCTAACAACTTGCTTCTTTATCATATATGTGCAATGAGAAGACTTGGAGACCACAATTACTGTAAAAGGCTTAAAATTAGATAAGAGGGCCTTAAAGTGCGAACCAAAACTGCATATATAAATATCTGCACTCAAACATTATTTTCTCTTGCAAACACGAAGCAATAGTTTTAAGTAAAATGAAACTGAAATCTATAAAATCAAAGATTTATTTATTCAAATAACTACAAATTTGGGATAATTTGCTTGGTATAAATGGAATGCATACCAGTCATGTCAATTTCATTTGACCTGATGTTTTATGTTGCACTTCTGTAACAACACTGCATGGAAAATTTACATGTAATCAAATAACTTCAAGTCAGCCATCTGGTAATAAACGTTATGTGACATTTCTAAAAAGCTCCCGAGCAGCTATTGTACTTTGATGCTGGATTGTTTGGTCAAATTTTGTTTCCCTTCTCAAGAACAAACTTAGAAACTCGTGTTCAGCTGTTGCTTGTAGCATTTTCAGCAGATCTGTTACAGATTTTTAGAATCTGAACATAACAACTGATACTCTAGTCTATTTGTATGGGGTTTATTAATGCACCTCTGAATACTGCCTCATGTACATGTTATCAATCGTCTGGTCAGAGCTGTTTAGTTTCATGAGTCATCTGTAACATAGATGCAGTCACATGCCCCTTCTTTTATGTAATTCTTGAAGATCATCCAGCCATATGAAGAGGTATAAAAGTACGATTATCTTTACTAATTATCAATTACCTTCACAGCAGCTCACAAGGAGGTAAAAGTGAGAATGAAACCAGTTGTGTTCATGGTAGGTGTAACACTTTCCATAATAGTGGCATTAATACCATCCGTCTTCTTCTGCTTACCCAATTTAGCATCAGCTGGAGACTATCCCAAATGCCATAGGGTGAAAATTGCAAGTTTGTTGCATGCCTAACACAGAGAGAGAGACAACCATTTGCACTCACATCCACACCTATGGGCATTTCAGAATAACTAATTAACCTAACCCCACTAAGTGCGTGTTTTTGGAGTATGACAGGTAGCCAAAGTACCCACAGACAACATGCAAATGCCACACAGAAAGGCCCCAGCCTTTGTGCAGCCGTGCTGCCTTAACTGATACTCAGATCTTTTAAATGGCATAGAAAGGTGGACTGGGATAAGGGCTACATGCTCTCATTTTTACAGCACCGGGAAATGCTCAGAATATTTAACAAATCATTCAGTACATAAATTCCTAAATCAGTGAGCGCTTATAAAAGCACAATGCTTTACAAAGCCTCACCGGAAATTAGGTTTTAAAATGTAATTTTCCTCACGGCAGCCTGCAGCTTTTTTTTATTTTTATTTTATCTGAGTTGCATGAATATGTTCAGGGAGAAGAAAGCAGTATGCTAGTGAGACAGCAAGAGAGCGATGTTCAAGGAAAAGAGAGAACATAAGAGAAAGACAGGTTAGAGAAAGTGGAAGGTGGGTTTGAAGTTTTAAAGTGATTCAGACAGCAGAGATGAGGAAGCAAAACGGAGCATGAGAGGGACAAGGTAACATGACAGAGCAAAAGCGTTAACACACATCTTCGAGATGAGAGGGAAAGGAAAGAAAAGCACAGTCTAGGTAGAGAGGAAGTGGGAGAGCTAAATAGCAGAAGCGCATGACACAGAAAATTTTATCTGGGCACCTCCAGGGCATCTTAGGAGACAAATTTTATGTTAGAAATTAGGTGGAGTGAGCATATGGTGCTATGTAATATTGATGGTGCACAAGTGCCCATCTCAAGGCATGGGATGATAGCCCTGCAGTGATTTTCACGGCATTTAAAACTCTTGTGCTGAGGCTTCTTTGTCTCTAGTTTAGGTCATTAAAGATTTAAAGACAGAAAAGCGAAGAAGCATTTATTATCCCAATGTAACAGAATGAGAAACTAAAGTAGGGAGGAAAGAGCTCACCGTGTGTGTGTGTGTGTGTGTGTGTGTGTGTGTGTGTGTGTGTGTGTGTTGCTGGTGGGAGGGTTGACAGAAATTGGCAGTGAAAGGGGAACAAAAGGAAAAATGATGGATGGGAAGATCAAATGACAACATGAAGGCAACGGCGGAGAGCAGAAATGAATCAAAGAGAAATGCATGAAGAGACAGCAGAGGGGAGGGAAGTGGAGGGTTGTTAAGCTGCTGCACTAACACACCCTTCGTGGGTCACAGGGTCAAGCTGCTGGAGTTCATGCATGTGTGTGTTTGAGTGTGTGTAAAGTAATGTTTGCTCCAGAACACACAAATGAAGCGTTTCTTTGTTAGAGCTGACTGTCTTAGATTTGTGGCTGATGCACTAAGGGAGTGCTTGATTTGTCATTGTGTGTTAGGCCAACACTTGTTCACTTGTCTCAGAAAAATAAATGCAGTCCTGTACTGCCAGAAATCTGAGTGGCAAACCCTCTCTTCTCTCTTCTTTGACATCAAAGCATTTCAGAGGTACTCGCTGAACATGCATCAATTCTGCTGCCCGTTCTTCCATCATCACCCTTCTGGGATTTACCGAGCATTAACTCAGTAGTTCTTACTCAGTTTCTCTGTAAGAAACCTCTGATCTAGGAATCAGATAAACCTTACAAAAATCTTAAGCACAACAATTAAGAGCTAAGAAGTTGATGGTATATCAAACATACCTTTCTGTGTAGTTGCAGAGGCGGGCAGCATCGTGGTGAGGGGCCCTCTGTGTCTCCCTCAGTCTTCCTAACTAGACTGTCCTTCTTCACTTTGTGAACATAAGAAATTCTCCTTTTAATGCTTTTGCCCAGCTCCTCTGCTTCTTCTGCAGACACCTGTTTCATTTTACTCTGTTCACCCCATTTCTGATTAGATTTAGTTGGACGTCTCAAAGCCAAGGGTGCTGAGGCACCCTGCCAACCTCTCTCCAGGTAAAGATGAATGCACACACACACAGCAGTGAACAGGATGCCCAAACGCAGCAGCAGTCCCAGAGTGAGTCGCTCTCTGCCCATGTCCATCCACTGTTTTGTCCTCTCTGTCTCTCTGACTCACCCAAGTCCAGTGTCTCAACTCAGAGTGTCAGTTTGATTGCTTTTTCTATCCCATTTTGGAAGTTCTCTTCTCTTCTCTTCTCCTTTGTCTCAAGGCTAAAATCCACCTTTACACCAACAGCGGTAAGTTAATGAAATGCAAACATTTCCACCGTTGCTCATAAACCAGCACACACGCACACATATTTGTGCTTCCTGCAAGACTGTGAGACTGTGTAAGTGCTGAGGCTTTGGAAGCTGAGAGTGAAGTGCAGAATATGCCACCCTCTTTGAAAACTTTGGAAACTCCCTCCTCACACTTGTAAGTCTCTTTCTTTCTCTTTTTTTTTTAACCCAAACACACGCCCCTTTAATTTGCTTTCTTTTTCTTTCTGAGGTTCACACTCACACACACACAGACACACACACCACTCTGTTGTTCTTCCCCCTCCTTGGTGCAGCTTCATCCCGCCCAGCAGAATCTCATGTTACGGTGTAGCTCCAGTTATGGGCTGTGTCTCCAGCTCCATAACGGGTCCATGCAAGATTTCTTCTCAGCATCTGTTGGGCTCTCTCTGGACACAGCAGCGACATTCATACACGAATGAAAGTTTAAGGATTTGTGAAAAGTCATTAGAGGTGCTCCAATGCAAACATTTTGTTAGAGTGATACGTTTCTAAGAACTTTTTGTTTTTACTCATTTATTTGAAGTCATTACTCTTGAATTTTGTCTGTGTGCATATGTTAAAAAAAAATACTATATTAATTCCTATATTTTTCTCTGTTATTGTACAAAGTTAAGAAAATGTGTGGGTTTTTTCACATAAATTCCATACTTCTCTCGATTCCTGATTTAATGAGGGCATATTTGATATTTTGGACAAGAAGAGAACATTTATCTGGTGTTTTCAAGCTTCCTTTTTTGTCTTTTTTAGGGGTGGGAGAGGATTAGACCTTACAACAAAACTTGAGAATTAGAATTTGCTTGATGTGGCACTGCTAAATGTAAGAAGAGGCAGATAATAAGAGCTGATCTCCCACCTACTGTTTGGAATCAGTTACAGCCTTTTTGAGCCTACAAATAATTCTCTGCTGCCCCCCTTTTGAAGTACAAACAACACTCCTCTAAATACCAGCTTCGGCACACAAGCCAATTACAGTGAATCAAATAAATTAGATCGGGAGAACCAGAGAGAATAAAGGATGTCGGGTACAGTAAGACGATCTCTGCTGCCACCTAGTGGTTGATTCTAAACAGCTGCATATGGAACTGATTACTGTTTCTTCTGTGTGATTACACATAAAAGCATCCAGCTTTTACCTCAGAAGAAGTTGGAAAAACTCTAAATTTTAGACACGTGTTTTGTATCAAACATGTAGCAAAACAATGTTTCTTTTGTGAGATGCAAGAGACTTCTCTCTCTCCCTCTCTCTCTCTCTGCAGACAGCATTATTCATATTGGAATGATTTGTCCAGATCTGGTCAAAATCAGCTGCCACGTGGAATGCGTTTGTTTCTGGCTGCCCCCCCTTCTTTTTTTTTCATATCCTCCAACAAAACAGGGTCCAGAGAGAGGTCATTTAAGCTCTATCTACTCACATCTACTTTAAAAGCAGTGTCTCAATATGGGGCCTGATATCACAGACCGATAGACCACCTGCTAATGAAGCAAAGGCAAAAATGCCTGCTGGGTAAATTTGATAGCGGCAAGGCTTATAACCACACAGTAAGCTCTAAGAGGGCGAGAGTAAACCCATAAGGGCTAATTTTGCTGTAGACATGTAATTATAGGTTACAAAAAAAATTATCTAGAAATGAAAATCTCTTTTCATGGTTAGATAAGATAAACTGTCTAAGTTGCTTGCAAGTGGAATTTTGTAAACAGTGGCAAATACAGGTTTCATAAGACAAAAAGCAGGAAAACTGGAACAAGCTGGACTAATACAGGTCAATCTGCACCATAAAATCAATGTGTTTCTTGTATTTTGGGGAACACACCGATGTCTGGATGAACTGCTGAAGGTGAGTTGTATCAGGAATAGGTGAAGGTTACCGTGTGTTTACTTTCAACTGGGGTCAAAAATGACACACACACACACACACACACACACACACACACACACACACACACACACACACACACACACACACACACACACAAGAATAACTTGATTGTTTTATAAGATTCAGGTCCTCAAAACACTGTAAGCACTGTAAATACATAATAAACAGCTGGCATGGGTCTCAGCTCACTACTCTTGAGCCTTGTGAGATAATTGTGTAAATGAGCAGTGGTCTAAGTTGCCTTGAAAAATGACACACCCCTATGTTACATTTTCTCAACTCACCTGACTGCAGAATAAACGTATTGTTATAATAATATTGTTATAAAAAGCTTGTAGTTAATGACATTAAGTAATAATTCCACAGTTGGGATTTTTGTGTACATTTTGTCTCATCTAATATGTACACATTGCACAATCAAATCAAACAAACAAACAAATAAATAATAATAAAAATAATAATAATAATAATAATAATAATAATGATCTTAACGTATATTTTTAGGTTTTTATTTACAACAACGGTAACATGCTCACATACTGGTTTAATAATAAGCATTAAAAGGGTCAATATGTTACAAGGTTACACATCTGAGGCAATAAAGTACACCTGTTTGAGCTCCTTTTTTCCACACCTCAATAAATGATTGCACAGCAACCAGTGGCAAAGATAAGCACCTTCTACCCCGAGAGACCGCATGATATACATATGCATACATACAGAAAAAGCTGTGAAAATTAGCAACACTTCAAAAACTGGGATAAACGATCAAACCTATTAACTGGACTGACATAGCTGTAAGAATATAAGATATAGTTGCTTATATTCCACACCATATTAACGCCATACAGCCTCACTTAGATGTGGAAGACGATTTACAGCTGACCATCTGTTTGTGTCATAAAATCGTACCCTTTTACATGAAACAAACACATTTGTGAAATGCAATTGGCACAAATGCAACATGCAGTCTTGCTAGTAATGTGTCAATTACTTTTTAATGTTTAAATGTTAAACCTGATGACTTTCAAAGCAGACCTGCTGTTAATTTCACGGTAACACGCTGTTTAACAAATTGCCACAGTCAGCACGTACAACCTATTTCAATGATCCTTCTCCCGTTTTATTTCCCAGATGAGAAGCTGGAGTGAAAGCAAGTCAGTGTGATGGCAAAAGCAAACGCTGTTTAGTTAATAGTTTGTATTCGCATTCCTGCTGAATCCAGCCAAGACAAGATGCAGTGAGTCAATACAAACACAACGGCTGAACATATCAATCATTTATCAAAGGATTGAATAGGAGCACTTGGAGAAGCAGAGACACAGAACGGGCTTTTAAGTTCTAAATGTGGGTCTTACACAGAAGTGAATAACCTGTGATCTCACCCCACAAAAATGTGGTGAAGAAGATTAAATGCATTCATTAAATGCTTACTTAAATAAGCAATTAAAATAGCCATTGTTGCTGTTGCCACAATTTTGAGTGAGCTAACCAAATGGAAAGAGGGAATGATTGCTGGTGCAGAAACAGGACCTTGAGATGATTATGAACCCAGCAGCTCATTACTGCTTTGCTTAAACTGTAAACACCAGGCACATTTAGAGTAACTAGTTGTTTCAGTGGCCGCTTGTTTATGTTGACCCTGATAGGGGTTAAACTTTACAGGTGGACGTTATGCAAGGATAACCAGTTAACAACAGAATAAACATATCTAATACTTCTACACCGGCTACATCACAAGATCTTCAGTTTGCAGATAGGTATAGTCACAGGTGTATCAAAGCAAACAACTCTCATTACTACTTCACTTTGTATCAAAATGTGGAGAAATAAAAGCCCTTGACTGCATCATGGGTGCCATTTCCACAACAAAAAGTTCAAATTAGACTGATAAAACTAATGTAATCAAAGAGGTGATGTCATCAAACAAATGTTAAGTCATCATACAGACCTTTAAGTTCCAAAACATCATCATCATCATCAGTGATTTTCCCAGCTCATTTGGGGGTTTTAAGTGAATCTGAAGTTGGAAAGACAGCAGTCTGTTTATTAAAACCACCCAGTCACGTGTTACCAATTATGAAGAAGCAATTCTGGAAAAGTGTTGTGCTGACTTTTTCGTTTTAGTATGCTGAGGTGTTGCACTCTGTAGACGCCCTCTCCACGGAGAGCATGTGTCCAGATTTGAGGGCGGCTCGCTTAGTTTAAAAATAAAAATTAAAAAGATTTGGGGCAGTTGTCCATTTCATTATATCTGGGAAGAGAAGAGAGGACGTTTTTTTTTTTAAACACCAGCGTCTCGCTTATAAGTTTGTTGCCCCAGGAGCTCGAGTCTGTCAGCTGTGTGTGTGTGCCCCTCCTACCCTGCTTTCGTGAAGACCTCTGTTCATTATTTGGTGCTGATCCCCTCAGGAGCTGCTGCCCGCCAGGGAGAGACGCACCGGGAGCCACCGCGCACAAACGCGGCGTCAGAAAATGTCTGTGGAGAAAGTATTCGACGAGCTCGGACATTTCAAAAGGTACCGTGAGGATTGGCATGTTTTCTCTATAGTCAGTTGTAACTTTACATTTCCTTTATTCTTTATTTGAGCTGGGGGGGATTTTGTGGTAGGAGGCACCAACTTTAGAACCGTAAATATTCCACATCCCTCTTCACATTACAATTTTGAAAACAAACACTAATGAAAGTGGGAGATGACATAATTTGTTTTACAGCAACGATACAGATATACAGTGTTGGGAAGGTTACTTTTAAAATGTATTCCATTACAGAATACAGAATACATGCCCCAAAATGTATTCTGTAACGTATTCCGTTACGTTACTCAATGAGAGTAACGTATTCTGAATACTTTGGATTACTTAATATATTATCATGCTGTTTACAACTACATGAATGTACTATTGCTGTGATTTATTACTGTTACTGAAGGTCCGCGGCTCCGAACCGTAGTAAAGGGACCTCTGGCTAATACGGTGGGTTCTGTGTCGGGCTCGTAGCCGAAAACTAGCTTTACTTTGTTGTCTGGGTCAACTTTGCTAGACAGAGAGAGGCGTTGAAAGGCTGCTCCAACAGAACTTATTGTTTTTGGATGAAAACACGAACACGGTGTACAGTCGAGTCTTAATAGCTTACTTACAACTTGGCTCGTCATGCACTCTTCTTGGCTGCAGTGGTTATTATTATATTTACATGCTTCCAGCTCCTGTTTTTGCTTGATGACAGCTCATACTTTTCCTTTTTCTCCCTCCCTCGCTCACTCAATTAGGGGGTGGACATTCGCTTAGAGAAACTTTGTAATCTTGAAAAATAACTAATTAGAGTTAGAAATAGGCCTGTGTATCCTTAGGAGACACATGGTTAATGTATTTAAACTATAAAGTTTATATATTCATTTTTAGTAGGCTTTTTCAAACTGACTTAATAAACACACCTGGAACTATTTCTTTCTGTGTGGGTTGGTTTTACCTGACTACCTCTCCATCAGTCAAGTTGTTTTCCCACTTTTTAACCTAAAAACGTTTAGGGTTTTATTAAAAAGCTGGTAAAAAAGTTTTACCTTTCCATACAGGTTAGGTACACTGCTAAAATCGCGAGTCACCATTAATTTCTTTATATTTTGAAGATGGAGAGGAGCAAGGGTTGGATTGAAAATCAGTAAAAAAAAAAAAAGGCAGCCAGTGTCCAAAGAAGAACATGGATAGATTTTCAGAAAGCCCAGACAATTATTGCACAAAGTCACTTTACAAATGACAAGAAAGTCTGATTCCTTGGAAGAAAACCAAGACATGAGGGGTGTCTCAAGATGCTATGATATAGACTTGTTTTCTGAATAAATTACTACATTCAAAGCAATTGTCTTGAAACGATAATGCTGTTGGATACCTGGAAATGTCTTTTAGATTCCATTAAAAGTTAAACTATTATGGTTGCCTTTGTAGAAGTTTTTTTGTTTTTGTTTTTTTGGTGATACTGTAAAATCACCACAATAATTTTCCTGTATTCTCCTTCTGTCCAGATTTCAGGCATGTCTGTACTTTGCAGCAGTCTTCCAGGCCATAGCTTGTGGAATCCACTACCTGGCCTCAGTTTTTCTGGTGGAAACTCCAATTTTTGTGTCTAGTGTGCCCGGCAACATCACCGACGTTTTGTATGGTAACGTGACGGCAAGCAGCCTGGAAGGAATCTTACCAGTCTTCAAATCAGGTAGTGGACCGCTGGTGGTGAAGACAGCAGAAGGAGAACAGTGGGAGCTAAGCCGGTGCCGCTGCACCCTTCGCATCAACCCAACACACTTTTCATATGACTTCGATGGCAACAAAACAGTGAAAGAATGTACAGGGAACTTTGTTTATGACCACACCGAAGTTTACCAAAGCATTGTGACCGACTGGGACTTGGTATGTGATAAAGAGTGGCTGGCCAAGCTGTGCCAGCCCACATTCATGCTCGGGGTGCTGATTGGAGCGCTGGTGTTTGGGGACGTTGCTGACAGGTAAGCAGGGGCTGCTGTAAGATGAGGTCAAGGTTATTTTCAGGCAACATGTAGAGTCAAAGACAGGGATTAAATGTTACCATGTGACACTTTTGGAGTTAAGTTTTAAACAGGAAGGGCTGGAACATAGACTATATGTTAAAAAAAAGGAACTTGCCAATATTTCATGCAGTTGTAATTTCAGGACGTATGGCTTCGCATTAGGTCAAGAAGGTAGTGGAAAGAAATTATTATAGTGAAAATGAGGCAGGACAAGTGAAAGCATAGTTAATGTAGATTGGAAAAAAAGAAGTGGAAGGTAATGACTGGAGCAGATTTGAGTGGTTAGCATTTACATGTGCACCCCTGCACATGTAAATGCTGCGCTACCTCAAGAGGTAGCGCAGGTCACCTACTAATCGAAAGATTGGTGGTACGATCCGTGGTTGCTCCAGTCTGTTTGCCAAACATCCTCTAGCAAGAAACTAAACCCAAGTTGCTCTCCGAATGCGAATACGTGTGATTGTTAGATAGAAAGCACTTGAGCAAAAAAGTGAAAAAATGCTTGCGTGAATGGGTGAATGAGGCTTGTTATATAAAGAGCTCCGGGAGAGTAGAAAAGCACTATATAAGAATCAGGCCATTTACCATTTAGAGCAGTAAATTTTAGCAGAAAGCAGTCAATCTTCTCCTATAGCAGATCCTAGTAATCACTCTGTAGAATGCAATTAATAATACCACACATATTATGCTAACATTTGGCTCCAGTTTTTAAAAATTCTTTAACAGCAACTTACCAAAAGTCATAGTTTCTGTCTGAAACAAACCATAATTCCTCATCCTTTAAGCCAACTTATATTTGATTGGCTGCCTCTCTCAAACAGAAGGTTTGATCAGGAAGTGGGCAGGGCTGTTGGATACACAACCAGAGCCGTGTGCTTTACATGACTATACTGAGGCTATCTGCTTTCATTAAGATCATACAGAGCCAACAGTAGAAAAAAACAAACTCTGTTTAGCTCACAGGGATCACTCGCACATACGATGCCTTTATTATTTGATCTGACCTAACTGTAACTTCATGCACAAGTATCATATTCCTGTCAAGCACTCCTGTCGAAATGATTTAAAATCACGTGCGATTGTGACAACTTTATAAGCCCCTTTTAATCGATTCCTTAACTGAATATACAAGCTCTTTTCTCTTCCTCTGTTGGTCTGCTCGTCTCTGTCATTCTTTTTCACATAGTTTTCTCTCTCTCTCCACCAGAGTTGGGCGTGTGAAGATTCTGATGCTCACCAGCGTTTGTCAGTTTGGGTTCGGAGTAGCTGTAGCATTCTCCGGAAACTACTATTTCTTTGTGGTGCTCCGCTTTCTCCTTGCTATGGTGAGTTCAGTGTGGGTACGGTTGTGAATGGTTACGTACCTGTGCGTGCGTGTGTTTTGCAAAAAGCCAATGTGGGACAAGAGCAATGTTCTTCTTGCAAACAGCCACCAGTGGATGTTTCTCAACTAAACAACCTCTTGTCCAGTCCCTAATGTTCTCAGGTAATATACTTGAATACACCCCCTGTAGGCAGTGTTGGGAAGGTTACTTTTAAAATGTATTCCATTACAGAATACAGAATACATGCCCCAAAATGTATTCTGTAACGTATTCCGTTACGTTACTCAATGAGAGTAACATATTCTGAATACTTTGGATTACTTAATATATATATCATGCTGTTTACAACTACATGAATGTACTATTGCTGTGATTTATTACTGTTACTGAAGGTCCGCGGCTCCGAACCGTAGTAAAGGAACCTCTGGCTAATACGGTGGGTTCTGTGTCGGGCTCGTAGCCGAAAACTAGCTTTACTTTGTTATCTGGGTCAACTTTGCTTGCGAGAGACAGAGAGAGGCATTGAAAGGCTGCCCCAACGGAACTTATTGTTTTTGGAGGAAAACACGAACACGGTGTACAGTCGAGTCTTAATAGCTTACTTACAACTGGGCTCGTCAGGCACTCTTCTTGGCTGCAGTGGTTATTATTATATTTACATGCTTCCAGCTCCCGTTTTTGCTCGATGACAGCTCATACTTTTCCTTCTTCTCCCTCCCTTGCTCACAGACACATAACGTGTATGGCACGTCTCCCTGCAGCACGGACTACACTGCCTATGATGCTACATTCTTTAGAGCTATACCGGTAGCATTCTGCCTATTAGCTTAGCACAACAACAACAAAAAGGCCTCTCTCACCCAGGAAACAGGCAGAGAGAGAGCGTCACCCTGTAACCATGGCAACCGTAACGCTGCCACCTTGAACAACAGAACGTAGCTGTCAAACAAAACCCAAACAGGCCTGACCCGCCACAATATGAAACAGGGAAGTACCGCCGTGTACTCCATTTATTTCAACAAAGTAACTGTATTCTAAATACCACCTTTTTAAACGGTAACTGTAACGGAATACAGTTACTCATATTTTGTATTTTAAATACGTAACGGCGGTACATGTATTCCATTACTCCCCAACACTGCCTGTAGGCATATTTCAGCTAAGCCAACATGCAAACCAAAAATACCCCTTAAATATGTAATTTAAGGAAATGTGACACAAACAGTGACAAACGGGTTTAGTTTCTGTCTTTATATTTAAACATGGGTTTGTTTGCTTTAGATGCAGATTATTTCATATCTGCTTAAACTAACACCCCTAAGGAAGGCGGCCTGTATGGTTACAAGTCCACATGTCAGTACATTAGCAGTGAAAGGGCCCTTTCAGTATGTTTACTATTTCACTCCTTTCCGTCTTCTACCATCCCCCCCCAGTCCTCATCAGTTACAGCTGTTGTTTTTCACACAGAGTCAGGCCCTCGTACACTGATACTGCACAGCTACACTATGAATCCACACGGCAAACCGAGTTCACAAGGTTGAACACAAAGGATATAATTCAGGTTTACTAGCATGATCATAACCTTATATTTAAAGCCTGAGCAACATAAGTTATATAAGACTGATACAGATATTTGCTGCTTAAAAATCTGACATTCCAATATATCGACCAATACTTTCCAAAACAGATTTCCCTAACATTGTTATGTGTAGTTATTTACTTATTTGTTTATATACTTGTCCACTCTGTTTGGATTAGCTGGTTGTTGGGCGTTTCAAACACGGTTGCCAGCAGGGAAGCTGCAGAGTGCCATCTTGTGGACAAATTCTGGTACTGTGCAAAAGTCTCGAGCCACCTCTCACTCAGCATTTGCAGCTATTTATTGAAACATGAGCTAACATACAAGGAAATACAATAAATAGGGCAGATTCTGCAAAGGTCTAACAAGTTTTTAGGGAATATTTGGGATGACCACCTTTATTCTTTGACAGACCCTGAACTCTCACCTTTTAGTAATTTCTTTAAGTTGTCTACATGAATAGTTCTCCATGCAGCTTGAAGGACATTCAAAGCTCTTCTTTGTATGTTGGCTGTCTTATGTTCTGTTCTCTATCAAGATGATCCCATAGCACTCTGGGGAAGCCAATCCACGACTAATAGTGTTCCACTGTGATTTCTTTTTCTGTCCAGGTGTAAATGGGTTTAGGATTATTGCCAATATGAAAAATGAAGTGCAATTACATTATTCCCTAACAGTATTGCATGGTGGATCAAAATCTGATGGTGTTCAAATATCCATCAATTTTGACAAGATCCCCAACATCACTGGTTGAAACGCCACCAGTGATGTGGCTGGTGGCGTTTCAACCAGCCACCAGCCACATCACTGGTGGCTGGTGGCTGTGTTTTAAAGATGGCTGCAGACAGTCGCTATTGTACCACTGAACTGACATCCTCTGTAAATACTGATGATGACTTAAACCAAAAAATTTAAATTTAGATTCATTACTCCATAAGATCTGTTCCCACTCATATTCAGTTCAAATCTTGTATAATTTGGCATACCTCTGCCTTTTCTCCCATTTCCCTTTCATAAGAATGCCTTCTTGACAGCCACCTTTCCACTCAGACTGTTTCTGGTGAGGCTGTAACAAACAGTAAATGGATCAACTGATTGACCAGATGTATCTTTCAGATCTTTGCTGTCCCCCCCCCCCCCCCCCCCCAGTTTATCCTTGAATGATTCATAGGTCAGTGTTAAGTGGCTTAACAAACAAAGAAACAAAAACCACAAACCTCCCAAAGACAAATTAAACAAAAGCAAGAAAATTTCAGCCACCAGGTCAGGTAAACAGTCTGGACTGAAAATGAGTGAAAAAGCAGCCAATGTCCAAAGAAAAACTTCAGAAGGCCCGTTTCTCAAGTGCACTTTAAAAATCTTAAGAAAGTCTAGCTCCTTGGAAACCAAATATTAAGAAATGATGGATGACTCAAGACTTTTGCACAGTACTATATACAACATCAACATCTGTAACATGTTAGATGGGCATTTTTTCCATCTCGTATTGTATTTTTTTTACATTTTCATTTCTTGGCCACTAAATGCCAATACCAGTAAATCTAGTTTCTTTATTTGTTTTCTGTGGAAAACTGCTATTAAACTGCTATTAAAATGACTAGTTCCTATTTCTCACCTTTGCTTTTGACAGGTGTCTAGTGGCTATCTGGTGGTGGTCTTTGTCTATGTAACAGAGTTCACTGGCAACAAGGTACGCACATGGACATCGATGCATGTGCATGCAGCCTTTGCTGTTGGCGTCATGATGGTGGCTCTGACTGGTTACCTGGTGCGGGTGTGGTGGATCTACCAGATAGTCCTCTCCGTATGCACCGCACCTTTCTTGCTCTTTTGCTGGAAGTTTCCCGAGACTCCCTTTTACTTGATGGCCAAGGGCCGCTATGAGGAAACTGAGAAACTGCTGAATGTGATTGCCCACGTCAACGGCCTTGAATGCAGGCTGAAAGCTGAGGATCTCCTGGAGCCAGGGAAGAGAGAAGATGGCAAAAGTCTGCTGAAGGGAGACACAGAGGAGCAGTCATCCAAGCCTGAGAAGAAGCTGACCATCGTGGACCTGTTTGGCAGCTGGAGGATGGCCGGTCGTACATGCACAGTGTGGGCCATCTGGTTCATCGGCAGTCTGGGCTACTACGTCTTCTCTCTGGGCTCAGTAAATCTGGGAGGAAACCAGTATATTAACCTCTTCCTTGCTGGTAAGTGATTGTCACATGAGTGTTAAACATGTACTTAATATTGTGATCATATTGGCACTTTTTTTTTTTACCTTTGGTGTCAGATGTAGAATAGTGTCTCTGCTTCTTACTCTACTTCAGAGTGTTTCCAGTGAGTCTGGAGATGATTTAGTTCATCTGTTTAATCTAAAAACAACTCTTGCTACTTCTAAGTTGAGCAGAACCTTATGTGACAATTTCAAACACAGTAAAAATGATATGTTCCTCTACTTTGCTTTGTTTAATGCTCTGTATATGTAACCGAGAGTGAAATCAGACTGCGAGGACTCAACAAAAATAGCGGCGCTCCATCCTTAAGCTAAATGGCTTCCTCGTGGTTTTCTGTCTGATTGAGAAAATAGGATTTACAGTCTAACAAACATCTTTTAGTTGAACTGATATAGTGTTCATGTAATGCTATTTGAAAACACGTGATTTTATTTAACCTTTGACTCAGTACGATCACTTAATTATAAAATAAGTTTACAGAATTTATTACTAGCTGTGACTTAGGTAGGTAGGTAGGTAGATTATTAATCCCACAAGGGAAATTGTTGACATTAGATAAGAGTAAAGATTGTGGCAGATAACCAAATGTGTAACCAAGTCGACCAAGAAAAAGTGCATTTACCTCCATCTTTACCTAGAGGTCAAGTAGAAGAATATTTCTGCCACCTCTCCCTTGAAACTGTCACGAGTCTAGAAGCATGATTGGATAATGATGTTGTTTGGCTTGTTTTGGGGGGTTTTTGTTGGGTTTTTGCATTTCACAACTCTCCAATAGATTTCCATTCAGGACAGTAAACTTGAAGGTTTTTTTTCAGATTTGACTGTTGATTCTGTACATGCAGATTGGATGTCTTGGTCAAATTGTAAATTATGTTAATTCAAGTCACAAAGTAATTGTTTTAAATGAATTGTCTTGTATCTTCACGCTCAACGGAAAGTGTATATTTAATCTTGATCATTTAATTGCCAGAGGAATATTTAGTGAGTGATCCCCATTTACTTCCATTAGAGGCACAGTGAAGAGCATATCTGGGAGGCAGCTTTTCAGATGGTTATTTAGGTCCTCCAGATAGAATGTCACTGTCGGTGCCAGTCATAACCCCTGACAGAGAGCGGCTGTGGTTGGTTGTTTCCAGGTGCAGTGGAGCTCCCTTCTTATCTGGTTGGCTGTTTTGCAATGGATCGGATTGGAAGGAAGAAGACGTGTGCCCCATCTCTGCTCCTGGCCGCGGTCGCCTGTTTTCTCATCATTGTGGTACCTGCTGTACGTACAGAGATGCACCCCCCACCCCCACCAAAAAAAAGTTCAGCTGTTCACAGAAATCCGCATTGCAGTCATCTTTAGGTGCAAGTGTCAGAGTTCAACAGTACCAGCCCAGTGACAAGGCGATAAATCAGACAGTCCAAACTGTGCAAGTACTTTAAGAAACTCTCTCTAACATGTGTTAAGTTCTGAGGCAACTTTGCAATCCTAAACTATACCGCCATGTCTTTTTTGGAGGGAAGAGGCTTTGTCTTGGTAACTCTTACAAATGAGCCATGCTTGTAATCCTGCATCCTAACTGCATGTGGAGCTTTACACATGTGACAGTGATGCCACTGCTTACAAGATAGAATAAATATAGCATAGAGTTACTTAAAGTATTTGTACTCTAATGAACTCGACTGTTATTGCGATGTATTTTGTGATCACTGACTGGTACTAATGAGATCCGACACTTGAAGCTCCCAACATGTGTTCTGAGCTCTGACCCAAATTAGCACTGTTCATGGATGAGCTGGCAAACAGCTGGTACTTCATTTTTAAATAAATATGACCTTTGATCTAAGGAGCCACGCAAACAGTGAAAGATGGGAAAAAAATAGCAGCATGGAGACGGCAAAGATTGCGACAACAGGGACACGTCTAAAGTTCTGCGTTGCAACCCTGCTGACACGGCAGTAGCGACCCTTTTACTCACACCTGTTCATTCCAGCTGTCATGATTCCAGTTGCAGTCTCATTAAGTTCCAGTTTGTTTCCAGCACTTCTTAATAGAAACCACACTATAGCTTGGCTGTATACAGTTTATACACTGCTTTGTAGTCAATGTGAATTAATAATCAAATACATTTCATTTTACATTCAAGCTTATTCTTCACTTAGTTACCATATATTAACATGTATGTTTTTTAAGTCAAGGGCAAGTACTTACTTGTGCTTCCTTGAGTTTTTAAAAGTAGTATATGTGCCTGGAATTTAGTTTTGTTATTTGGTGCTACGTGACTAAAGCTAAATTGAATTGAAATCTTTGTCTTTGTCTTTGTTTTTCTTTCTCTCCTCATTTCTACAGGACATAGAGATCCTAACTATTGTTCTGAGTATGATAGGAAAGTTTGCTATTGCGATTGCCTTTGGTCTCATCTACCTCTACACCTGCGAGCTTTACCCAACTATCATCAGGTAAGCACGCTAAAGAGTTTTGTTTTTGTTTTAAGGGTTTGCTAAAACTGCTAAAAAAACTATTCTTTTTTCATATTGCAAAAACTAAAGAACTCTTTATATGTGAAACAGAAAATTCATGCATTCATATACAACCATAATTTCAGGTTAAAGTTGATTTGATTTGGAAATCATTGCATTCTGTTCTTGAGAGCTTTACTGGAATAGGAGTTTGTACTTTGCTGCTATATTACGGGCAAAGTTTCATGTTTGAATCTTCCACTTTAGAACTAGCTAGACCTGTGAACTAAATTTAAAAACTGAAATCAATGTAATATTCTGACTTTTAATTAATTCTAATAGAGGGAGTAATGCTGCTCTTCCTGCAGGTCTTTGGCAGTAGGTAGTGGCAGTATGATGTGCCGTGTCGGCAGTGTGGTGGCCCCTTTCTGTGTCTACCTGGCTGACATCTGGATCTACCTACCTCAGGTATAGAAATGTATTTAATGTTTTAGCTGTCAACTTGCATTTGTTCTCATTTATCATAGTTTATTTCTAAGTTTATCTTGACAGCACTGTTAAATTAAAATTTCCCCCCCCTTTTTCTCAATCACAACCTGTGTTTAGCTTATTGTGGGAATCCTGTCATTAATTTTTGGAGTACTCGCACTGTTTCTGCCTGAGACCCTTGGCAAACCTCTGACAACCACCTTGGAAGAGGCTGAATCTCTGGGACGTAAGCCCAGCAAGATGAACGACAGACTGGAGCTGAACCAGCATGGAGCAAAAGCTTGAGCCGTACACTTCAGGGAACACAGAGATCTACACACAAGGAGACAAGCTGTGGAAGAGAGACAAGGTGACAACAGTTAAATACCTGGAAACAAAAACGACATAGATTAATAGGATGGTTGGAAAAAAGTGAAAAACAAGAAAAGATAACAGGTTTTTATGATAACTTGTGAAGTGACTTTTTTGTTGACATTTTGTTCTGCAAAGTGACCAACAGCTTGATATTTTAGGAGGCCTGAGAACTTCCTCACACTCTTCTGCTCTATGATGTAATCATCACAAAACAATGAAAATCATGTGCCATGTGTGGTAATTTGTGAGAGCATACTTTGAGTCTTTTTTGTAGTTTCGATCATAATTCCTATTACTGATTTTAACTTTGTACTTAAAAAAAATGTTCAAAATTTCTTGGAACACAGCTACAAAAAAGACAGACAGGACAGACAATAGAAATACTTTATTTATTTTTAAATCAAATTAAGTTTTTGTAGTTACAGGCAGAACAAAAGCAGATTTTTATGTTAGGTCATCAGGTGTTTCTTGCCCTGTTGGGCTTCTTTCAGCGCGTATCCTCCTGCTCTTACCACAGTGTTTATATTACCGACAAGAAGTGATGACCAAAACTATTAAAATCAGACTCCAGCTGTACTGAACCAAGTTATCCTTTAAAACAAAGTTATCAAGGCTAAACTGCTGCACATTTTTTGACGTCTCCGACCATCTGACCAGATCATGGCAGTGCCTTGGTTATTTTATACCATAATAAATCGTATGTCGTGTATCTAGAATGTATTATTCTAATATTAAATAAGTGCCTTCAACTTGCCTTTTAAGGCTTTCTTTTAATCTCAGGACATCAGTTTTGCAGTGAATCTATCACTGGATTTATCCTCAACTGCCTCTTGTTAAAGATCAAATATTTAAAGGTAACAAAAGAGCAAAGTTTTGCACACCATTGTTAGACCTTTATTAGGTCTTCTTCTTCCTATTATTGTGACCTTTATTAAAGGTTTATTCACAATGAATTTTCTAATTACCCATAAACATTACGGCGATCACAATAACAGTGTGCAGGAGTTTTTTAATTGCTCATCTTGTCTAAGATGCCATTGTTGAGCTTTACTATGCCTTTGTTATCTAATGTGTGTGCATGTGTGGGTATAACTGAGTAGAACCGTCAAGTTAAGATTTTTTTTATATGTGCTTATATGCAATCAGATGCTAGGCAGATTAAGAAAAGAAGCATAATAGTACCTTATAGAGTCTTCAAGAGTCAAATATGATCTCCAGATGTTTGGACCAAATACAGGGATGGACCACAACACTGTGGAGATGTACTGTGTATACCTGATTTACAATATTATGTTACAGTTATGGTGCATTAATCCAAAGGAGCGGCTGGTGTTCTAAAACTGGTGACTGGTCTGCAATCAACAGTATGGACTTTTCCATTAATAGCATCCTCGTCTTATTTTGATTTACAATAAATATGCAGAGGGTTGACACTGGGGTTTATGGCTTCTTCATTCTGTTCATATGGACTGGCTTTAGTTAGCACAGTTTTACAGTGATACAGAGAAGAGACTTTATAAACCTTGGTAAAGGAGCAAGCGCATTCCTTCCATTTGTCAATAAGGAAAGTTTGAACTTGGTGCTGGAAATGCAAAAATAATACAGCAGGTCTGAGGATACGGTGCTTATATACATTAACAGCTTTGTGTTTGATGGTGAAGGGGAAGTCCCACAGCCACGGTGACATTCCCATCGCCATTACCGAATACATAAAGGTTCTCTGTGTTCAACTTTTCAGGAGAAAACTACCAGTTTTTATGTGTGTGTGCTTATGTGTATGGAAAAGTACTAAACATGAGTTCTTCTAACGTGAACTTCCAGTTCTGGCGTGATACTGGTGCCTCAAATAGAGTGGGGGCTATTACTGGGCTAAATGGAGCGAGTAAGGATGTAAGGATTGGGATGAAGGTTAAGATAACTTTAGGGTTTAGGTGTAGCAAGGTACAGTAAAAACAGAGTTCCAGAGTAGCAATAGCTTTATTTAAATAAGAACACGAGGCCAGTTACAGCAAACCTGTTAGGTGCGTATTACGCCTCCTTTGCTTTCTAAGAATTGCTACTGATTGGCCTCATTTTTGGTTATTTTAGATTCATGCACACACAGTCTTGTTTTCAACTCAGAGGATCTTGCTTTGGCTGATACTCATTTCCTGGAGACTCATCCATATAATAGCTGCTTATTCCTAGACCATAACCTAAAGCGAACCTTTTCCTTAACCTTAAGGCGAGGCTTCAACTTAAAATTGCTTAAAGGGAGATGGGTACTCGTAATGTGACTGTGTAAACAGATTTATGTCCTCACAGCATGCATGCACGGACACTCTGCTTTTTCTTCACTGTTGTTATCAATCTGCTTCATGTAAGTGATTATTTCCCGTTGTTGACGATGTGCAAAAATTCTGAAAATGCAACGAATGTTTGTGGATATTTACAAAAACATTTTGTCACTCAAATTTTTCAAGATTTTAAATAAAAAACATTTGAGTATTACAATGAGTGATGACTATTTACGCTTTATTAAGTGAGCCTTGCTAGTATTCGGTTGGAGCGCCTGTTGTGTTCAGAACAGCTTTTGTTATTTGTGGCAAATATTCAACAAGGTGCTGGAAATATTCACACATTGTGCTCATAAAGCAGTGGTAAGATGTGGCATTTAAACACTGTTCAGGGCCCAGAATACGGCAAGAAAATATCCCACACCCCATTTAAACACCATCTGTGGCCTGAACCATTGATATAAGGCGGTATAGATCAGGATGCTTTTCATTATGTTTACGTCCTACCATAAATGTCTGAGCAGAATTCAAGACTCATCATATCAGGCAACATTCTTCCAATATCCTGTTGAATTGTAGCCACAGTTTCCTGTTCTTAGCTTAAAGGAGTGGCACCTGGTGCGGCTGCTTTAGGCCATCTGCTTCAAGATTTGACATGCCAGAATAAATACTCTTGTGCATACATAGCTGCATGCTAGGTATGTATAGTAACTCATGCCCCGAGTTACACAGTTACTTAGCTTGAAGTGGTATGGCCATTGTCTTCTGACCTCCGACATCAGCATGGCATTGTCACCCAGAGAAATGCTGCCAAGTGGATATTTTCCATTTTCTTCTGACTCTCCTCTGTTAACCCTGTGGTGGTGTGGGAAAAATCCCAAAACATGGTACCAACAACATGCCTCAGCGTCCCCTAAATTACCTTTCTGTCTTTAAGGGCCCCTCTTTTTTTTAAAGTGGTCAGTGAGTGAATGCCCTCTCTTAAACAAAGGTTCTTCATATTATATATATACATATAGTTTGCAATTCTCCGAATGGGGTCACCATAATAAGTCTGTAAAAAGTACGTTTTTTTCTGTATCAAAACCATTTTTAAGTAAAACAGGGGCAATAGCTGCAATAGTAAGAGGACATTTATTGACGGTCTTTGTTAGTTGTTCATTCATTGTCCATTGTTCATTCTAGACACCCTTAAATGCCAAAAATTGTTTTATAGCCACCAGCATAAACAACAACATCAAAAAATGTGAGCGTTTTTTTTATCTTCCTGAGAATTTTATATGGAATGCAAATGAATAGAAAACAATAAATAAAACTAGCAAAAAACAAAACACGGAACATAATGATGAAGATACACAGAACAGAGATTAAGATGGTAGAGTGAAATGTCTAGTCACGTAATAGCTTATGGTTAATTGGGTTTTTTTAAACATCTGTGATGAAAAAGCACTGTGGAGCTGCTGGATAATTAGAAATAAGTATTAACTGGGCTTGGTAACACTTCACACACTTTGATGATAACATTAATATACAGAAAACCCTTAAACAGCAAATAATCTGAGTTGAAATGACAGGCAAATCAGCATTCAGTTGTGACCAAATCCCTCATTTTGCTGCAGATGTTAAGGAAATGTCACCTAACACAAAGTGCAGTGTATTCATACAGTTTTGCAAAAAAAACTGCTATTTGGCAAGCTCAATCTTTTAAACTTTGGAATACAAATTAGGCTTCATAAAGGCTTTTAACTCACTCTACAGTATCAACATATAGCCTGTCCCAAATAATAAATCTTTGCTAAAATACACAGCTTGTTTGGTCAAACTCAATCATTCATGCACACTTTTGGAATTCTCTGAATTCATACTTGAGTGCTCGCAGTTTAACCCTCATTTACACCTAATAGTATTTAACAAATTACACAAAATGTTATAAACCAATACTAAAACAAATGAACTGACTATGTCACAACTCTGCCAGCTGTGCACAGAACTTTCTGCCACACAAATCCCAGAACCCTCAATAAGGTCTGACAACAGTCCTGGAAGACTAATATACCTAAAAGGCTTATGGCACTTTTTAAAATTCACAACAACATCCAGCTTTCAGGACATTAAACCTCTCATAAAGTAGTAATCTGTCTTGAGTCTGTGAAGGTTCTCAGTCATCCAGGTCATTGTAGTCAAAGGAGCTTGCAAAGAAAAGCGTCTGGACTTCTTTAAGTTGCTTGAAGACATTTCACCTCTCATCCGAGCAGCTTCTTCAGTTCTAAGGTCAAACGGTTCACCCGAAAGACAAAACTCCAAAAGACAGACTTAACAATGTGGTGTATGCTGTAAAGTGCAGCGAGGAATGCCCAGACCTCTACATTGGAGAGACCAAACAGCCACTTCACAAGCGCATGGCACAACATAGAAGAGCCACCTCCACGGGACAAGACTCAGCTGTCCATCTGCATCTAAAGGACAAAGGTCACTCTTTTGAGGATGCCAATGTTCACATTTTGGACAGAGAGGACAGATGGTTTGAAAGAGCAGTGAAAGAAGCCATCTATGTCCACTGTGAGCGACCATCTTTGAACAGAGGCGGTGGTTTACCACACCAACTGTCTGCCATCTATAATCCAGTTTTGAGTTCCCTCCCCAGACGCCTTAACGCCCACTCACATCCTGGGCCATCTGACCTCAGGAATTCGCATGATAAGGTGGGGCCAGGTTTCCCAAAGAGCTCACCCGAAACCCTGGCTGATTGGGACCCACACCCAGTTTCACACCCTGGCTCAGGCGATTAGAGGATCATCAGGGGGTCCTTTTGTCCCTCTGTGGGGGGATACTCCCACTAGGTTTAAATCTGGGACTCCACACCATTTGACCTTAGATGAGAGGTGAAACGTCTTCAAGTAACTTAAAGAAGTCCAGACGCTTTTCTTTGCAAGCTCCTTTGACAATCTGTCTTGAGAAATGCCTTTAATTCCTCTCCTATAGTAAACAACCTGGCGATAACATTTAGCACATTTCCAATCACAGTTAGCTGTCCAGATCTTGCACTAATCTCTACCTGGAGATGACAGCGACAGTATGGTTTTTACACGAACCCGAAAACAAGCCCAAATTATAAAAAGGAAAACTTGAGTCAAGCAGATTGAGTTGAATATTATTTCCCATTGCCCTTGGTCAATTTATAAATAGAGCATTTTGTCCATCCAGTTTCTCAACTCTACAGTCTTCAGTGCTGAGCCTGTCAGGTTGGGAGTTGCACCTCACTTCTCTGGGTGACGCTGAAAGATTGAAACTCCTCCCCTTTGTTCTCAGGGTACAGTTTTCTTTAGCCAGTCCTAGCTAAGCAGCCGTTACGTGGCTGCGTCTAATGTTCATCGAGCATCCCTTAGGGATGAACCAGCCAGCTATTTGCATCCTCCAGATCCGTTTCCAGTTCCTCGTCTTCATCCAGAGGCTCTGGGGTTCGAAGGGCCAGTTGCCGCAGGAAATCATTTGAATAGGCGGGGGGTTTGGAAACAGACTTCAGGCCGATTTTTTTCTTCGTGAGGTGGAACTGGTCACGGACAAAGTTGTAAAACTCGTACTCATAGCGCATGCGGTGATACAGCACCTGCAGGGCCTCTAAAGTGGGGGTTTGTTTACGCACAGTGCCCGTCATGTTTCCCATTTTCCTATAATCTGCAACAAAATGATGGAGAGACAAAAAAAGTTCAGCAAAAACTAAAATCAAAATGTTTTAAAAAAGTTTCAAGCACATTTATTTAGACAGGAAATTACTTAATAACTATATCATATATCATCATCTTAAGCCACTTATTTTTCCAGTTAAGTAGCAAGTGATTGATGTTTAATGTGAACGATTCATATATCACCTCATCTATTTAGATATCTTGCTACTAAGTCATCATGACAAGCAGTTTGCTAAGCTGGACAAAAATAACATGGAGCTCTTGGTATTTCTTCCTAGCTATATCTGTCACTATGGCCTTCTTGCTCTGCTTGTCCACCACTACTATGTCCTGTTGGTTAGCCATCACCAGTTTGTTTGTCTGTATCTGGTACCTCTGCTACCTAACTCTTATTGCAGCTCTTATAAAGGTGATATTTTTGATAAATCACATTACTCTTCTTCATACAAAAGGTGTTGCTACCTTTTGTATGAAGTCACTGAATATTTTTCGTAATAAAGATCACCCCAAATCATGTAATAGCACATTTTTATGATACTCAAAATAAACAGATAAACTGTATCTTGTGATCAGAACTGCATTAAAAAAAAGGTATGCATAAATCAAATCATGAGAACTAACTCTGTCCTGTGTGGAAGTTAGAGCATTTTAACGGTCACTACCAGGCTATGCAAATTTGTGACAAAATACCCGCAAAACTATTCACATTCTAATTACGTTGATCACGTTACCATGCTAAAGACTTTCTTATTGTCTTGTATAGGAAAACATTCACTCGATACTCTGACAACATAAAACATTCTATATCACAAGGTGCAGCTACCAGGGCTCTTGTAGATGTTGAGTACTCCAGTAAAGTAATGAGGTAAGAGCCTCTCTAGCAGGAGCAGAACGTCCTCCAGCTCCTCCAATATCCCCACAAGGAGGTAGTTCTCCAGCACATTCTGTTTGGCCCTCTCCAAAGCCCATACTCCTGGTTCTCTGTTTGAGACAGAAGGAAAATAAGACCAAGAGAAAGTTTGCACTAGAGTAGCATTACTTGGAAAGAAATATTACCAAGCTTTTGTAATGCAACTTGACAAAATCTCATAAATACCTGCACTGAGGATGCTGTCCACAGAAGTAGGGGATGATGTAGAAAACCCTTGGGTTGGAGCACTCAGGGTAATTCTCTAGGATGCAAACATTGATGTCCTGAAAGCAGACAAGCACATATGAGTCTTTATATTTTTGCTTTACTAATAATTTATGCTTTTTAAATGTCTTCTATTCTACTTACAGTGAATTTGATCTCAATCAGAATTGCAATTATTTCTTTTTACCACTAGAGGAAGCTATTCACTTGCACTGCCGTGAACCTGGACTGCTTGCCGGTCATTACCCCACAAGCCAAAGTGCTTTGTCAAACCATATCTTGTGCACAAAGATAAGCTCTTCCCTCTCATCTCAGTTGATCTCATAGGCTATGATACCACATAGGAAGACAAAGTAATTTCAAATGAATTCGTGTTTAACTTACTTAAAGATGTCACGATTAAGATAATGTGACCAGAGTTGTGAAACTTGAAAAACCACTTATCTGAAAAGCTATTTAGTAATGAATGGAAAAAAGACAGGAGTGAAGCTGGCCAGCGACTGAGTGCCACGGAAACAGCAGTCAAATCCATGTCAGGTGACGTAAGCCTCAGGGATAGCAACAAGTCCTGAGCAACAAAACACTCCACGAAGCATGGCTCACATCCACATCCACACACAGCAGCAGGCACATGTGTGCACAAGGCTTGCGCTCAAATATGTCACCTACAGTAGCACCAGACTACATGCATGAGGCAAATTTTGAACATTTCGTCATAGGTTGTTGTTTAGATTTATACCATAATGGCTCTGTAATGACTAACTTAAACAGCAATTTGGCAAAAATAGTCTAAGCCTAACATGGATCATCGCAAAAATGGCCAAGTCCGACAGGACAAAAGTCAGAGAGCCTCATGCTGCTGCTCCTGCTGCTGCAGGTGTGGCATAAGAAATCATCTGAGTGCAATAGGAAGCTTGAAACAGAGATGCTGACTGGAGTGTAAACATAGAAAAAGGCATAAACCATGTGTAGAAGAGCATGTTTATATGCTTAAGTGTTTATGTGTCTTGGAGACATTTGCACACTCATTGCTAATGTTTCTATTAGCCTCGACTTATTTATTTCCAGTTGTATTTTCTGGCATGATATAAAAGCTTTACGAGAACACCTCATTGAAAAATGTTGCCATCAGGTCTGCTCAGGGATTTTCATACAGTCTCAAACATCTTTTTCTAAGGTTGTACAACCTTTGTTCTCAGACTACATAAATAAAAACTGAATCCAAAAGCCAAATGCGAGAAAGATCCTGGATCCTCTGTAGGAGAGGCAGGATTGCAGTAGATGTTACATAAAGTCTGAAATACTTGCAAGTGAAATGACTTAAAGGCTCCAAACGGAGAAAAGACTCAACTACAATATCATGGACTTGATATTTGTAATAGTGATATCACTTTAGCATCTATCTAAGCTGCAATCACAAGACGAAGCCTTGTGCAGCATGCGCTGGAATGAAATAAATTATTCACTTGATTAGCTAGATTTTTCTTGCGGCTGAAAACTGTGGTACAATTGTGCCTCTGATTCACAGAGTGGCTGCAGGGTGTGTTTGAACTTTATGAGTGACTCCTCTCAGCTGTGCACTGGGAACAGGACTTATTGGTGATCAGTGAAGCAAAAGACTGGAAAACCCTTCAAAGGGAACCACAACAATACCCCAGAGGAACCTTCAGGGAAAAAAGAAAAGTTCAGCACTGTACTATTGTTAGTGTACGAGTCTTGCGCAGACTTGCGTAAAGTTTGCCATGTTTTTCTTTCATTTTTCATTTCACTAGCACGGACCACATCTTCAAAACATTGTTTCTTGAAGGAAAACAGTAGGTGGAATAAAGCTAGATCCAGGAATGGAGATCTAGACGGCGGTTTTGGCGAAGGCCTCAGTGAGGACTGGAAGGCAGCTTGCGGACTGGGCAGATCCCCAGGTACTAATGACAGGTTTACGAAGCGCCATTCTATTTAAAGAATGGTGATGTGAGTAGATCCAGTTTCATCAATTATGAGTATGTTCTTTGATGCAAAAGCCATATACACTAAAACCAACAAAAACAGACAGGAAGTGGCACATTCGCTGACAGAGACCCTCATGCGTCAACATTTAGGCGATTTCTGGGAATCCAGCCACAGCTTGTATACAACAACGCACACACGTACACACACACGCGCAGACAATACGCACTCTCTTTAGAAAACCTTATTAGTATTTCAAAGAGAGTTCCTGTGTGCACACTCAAGCTCATTGTTCCTTTTCTCACTGTGGATTATGCCAACAGAGCATTCACAGAAACTGTAGCAAAATAGGCACTAATCTGTACAATGGTCTCCCATTTCACTGAATGGAATGTAGACATAAATTAAATCAGGGGTAATTGATGATGTTAACCTTTCCCATGGGATGTTTTGCATTCAAATTTGAGAAAACAAAAAAAGAACTTTTTGTTTGTATTTGCTATCTGGAGGCAGTGGAAAGACACTTTTGCTTTTTGAGTTAATCTTTTGAACACATAAGCAAGTGGGTGCCATTTAAACAGGTACATCAGCATTTCTAGTAAAGATTAGAGGTAATAACTGTAATTTTAATATTCTTTAAGTTTTAGGCCTATTTTGGGCTTAACCATTACACTTATTTTTCTGGTAATTTTACAAAATCGTCTTGAGGCTTCCGGACCGAATTTAATATTTAATGTTGGTAATCCACTCAACACTGACCTATGAATCATTCAAGCAGGAAAAGGCATCTAACTCAAGGGATGAACCAGCGTCGTGTCTACATAAAACAGACAAAATAGCAAAGAAACTATTTAAAACTTTACCTTTAGGCACTTTTTTTACTTGCAGTCTGTCACAAGAAAACAGAATTTGTTCCCATGTCTTTAGTCGAATCTGTTAAAAGGCCAAAGTTTGACATATCTTGGCATAGTTTGCAGTGTGTCCTTAAAGAAATTTAAGGCAGCAAGACAAATTAGGTTTTAATTATTAAAAGAGTCAGGACCTATGCTTTGCACTCATGCTTTTCCTCAATATCAAAACACTGATTATAATTATGTTACACAAACCACAGAAATTCATTTAAAAAAAATAAATCTGTAATGAGTGAACCTCATGTGTTCGTTGTGCCTTAGGCCAACAGTGTGACACACCACCTGTCTGTTATTGTAGTCAAGGCAGGCTAAGGCAAGACTGGTGCCAGTAAACCCTCCAATATAATTTGTGTATTTATTTAATAAGTCTACTTGTCATTTTAAATGTTGGATTATTTCAAATTACTGTGGGAATCTCATCTGCTCGAACCAGTATTTCCAAGTCTTGAGAAAAAGCTGGGCCCTTTAGGTTCAGTCAGGACAGACACTGATTTTTTATAAGTGTTTGCAAGCGTATTCATATGTAGGCTGCCACGCATGCACTTTGTACTTTGCGGCAAGACAGAGGTTGATTTAGTGCTGACAGCGGATGCATCTGTATTTTGTTTTAATTCCTAAAAAAACATGCACACACACAAACACGAAACAATCAAACACTCAGCTCAATACAATATAAATTATCCAACCACATCATTCCAAGTTGGCATTTTAAAGCAACTTAAATTCGCATAATGGTTCACAAAATAACTGCGCATGTGGTAAATATCATGTGTGTCTGAGTGTGATTAAGTGTGTGCATGCTATGTTCAACTGACCAGTGCATGCCTTTGTATAAAGTAGCATGTGTGTATGTAAAAGGGGGTGTGGGCACTGACGGAAAATCCAAGCCGACCACAGGAATGTCTCAGTAACACGTGCATCAGGCTCCCTCGGCCCCGGCTAGCAACTGACAGCGCTCTTTCATCAACACCTCACATACAAAACCAACACAGGGCAAGCAGGGCTGAAGCACACCAGGTGGAGGATACAGCCATGCCCAGTCTGAGGGGTGATTCTTTACATTAGGGGTACTCTTTCCGTACATACTTGAATTTGTACTTATAGTGTGGACATTCATCTTCCCAATACTGTCAATGAAACTTTAACCGTGAAAGACCTACTTAATCTCCCTATAGAGGTGACTCGTTTGCCAAGAATCAATGCAGTCCTCCTCCTCTTTTTCCAAAAGGAAATGGTCGTGTGAATATGATGCCTTTCACTGATTTGATATTCTTTGTTTTTCATGTTTATTAATTTGTTGCTTATATGTTTGAAATAAATATTTGATTGATCAATTGATACATGAAGCCCCAAATGTATCTTTTTGCATATAATACATTTCTGTGCATATTCTGCAGTGTGTACTGTTTTCAGCAGCCGTGTACACCGTGCAGATGGAAGGTATGTTTTTGCAACAACTGTTTTTTTTGGTTTTACTGATTAGATACTAGAACTAGGTTGCTGCTGTTGCTAATAAAGACAGTACAAAAATAACACCAGGAGCAGCAATGTAACATAAAAAGCAAAGTAGGAAATGAAAGGAAAACAGAGCCTGAAAAAGTTTTGATTTATGAGATGCTGCCACGAGACACTTTATGCCAGTACAGTAAGACAAAACCTGTGGATCACCATCAACATATTAATTCCTGATATTTTCAGAGCTTTTGGTCAGTTACTTCAAACCTTATAAGACACTCTAGTGATTTAAGTACAACACAGCATACCTAAACTATATTCAATTAAAGGATTAAGCACCAGCGTTAAAATAATCTAAAAGAAATGTACTTTTCTTTACTATTTCTGGAATACTTTCTCCTCATAAGTGTATCTAAAGCTAAATGCACATACAGGTAGGCTAGTCGATGACAACACAGCCTTCCCCTCTCCTTTAACTGTAGCAAGGGGCCCCTGTGGTCTGCATACTTTAATAACTCAACTCACATGGTCCAAAACTCCAGGGCAAACAGTGCAATACTTAATTACAGCGAGTCAGACTCAAGCCAGAATGACATTCGCTCCTCTTGTTAGCTTCTCAGAACAGCCTCCTGAACCCTTTAGGTCTCTCATAGCACTTACTGTGGGAGGAAAGAATGAGAAGAGTTTGTGCCTAATCTTGAACAAATATTAATACGATTTTGTTTTGACCTCACTTTTGTTTTGACACAACGTTTTCCGTTTTCGTTGGATTCCCCCTAAATTTCATATGAGGCTTGGGCGTCTCACTTCAGCGGGGATTTCCGACCTCCGATCAGAAGCTTCGTCTCACTTTTAACTTTTAACTGTCATCTGCTTAAAAAGTATATAAGGGAATGGAGTGAACACAAAGATCAAAAAATAGTAGCTTGAAAATTACAGTATGCTTCCAAATGGTAGGTAGAGTTAAAAAATGGTATGCAGTGACTTCAGTATGGTGCTACAGGGATAAACAACTCTGTGAGGCAGATGTAGGATATCAAGTTTCTGATGTGGTAAATCGAGTCTTTAATTCGAATCCTAATCAGATTTATATATTGGGTTAGCGTCAGACTGCCATGGGTTTACAATTTGCCATCCACCCTCGAGCGACACCACATGTGGGACATCTTCAAAGAGAGGAGAGTGTGGTTTTAATATATTGCTTATATTTTTGAATTTAGGAAGTTAAAATTTGTCTCGAGACAGCAACAAACAGAAATACAGAGGAAAATGGCTAAAGCAGAATATTAACGTCAGGAGGATCATCTCTTCTTAACATTTTTTAAAGAGATCCTACAGGCTAATTACAGTGCAGTGTATAGTATCATTACTACCTATATGCAGAGCATGTATAAACATTCCTCAATATACATGCCTCTGTAATTAAAGTCTACATCATGGAAACACCAGAATAAGACTTCATTATGCAACATTTCAGTTCATGTCTCTACTCAGCATCACGTTGTGAAACTAGTGGGCCTGCAACCAAAGTTATTCAAATTTAATGCACTGTTACCGGCAAACCAGTGATTCACGCATAGCAACTAAGTGTGTTAGCTTGTCAAACACTTCTAATGCATTCATATTTCAAATCACAAGCATCTCTGTCACTGATTTAGCAAATGTCAATATGAGAGCAAATGGGTTTGGGGCACTGGGACCAGCATTAAAAGCAGACAGAGGAAAAAGGTTCAGTATTTGTTTCTCATTAAACTCATTAAATAATACTGTTAAAGTTTGTGGGCACTGGATATTGTGGGATCAGAACACCATGGCGACCAGATGTCTTCCCCCTGACAAAGTCACAGCGTCACCTGCTGTTACGAGTGTGTTTTCTCATTGTTGAGAGCTTCTCTGATTTGGTTTTTGAATTTAAACATGTGAACATCTGATTTTTGCAAAGTGGTTTGTGGGCTATAATTATGACCACATAGACCTCATTGTGGTGAGGTTTTAGCTAACCTTAGCCAGTTTGGTTAGTATCTGTGAGTTAAGTGTGATGACCCACTCCACGCTGCCTTCCTGTTGGCCTGTTTGTAGTGGGTGTAGGTGTTATCTGCTGGCATTGGAGAGCTGTTGTGTCCCATTTCCCATCAATACCACTGTCAACACCTGGGCCCAGTGTGGCAATGCTTTCTAAAAGCCATCAAAGTTGCAGGGTGGAGGCTCTCCTATCTGAAATAACCTTTTGGATTTTGTTTGTTTTTTGGGTTTTGCACTAAATCTTCCATATGCCATTTTTTCACCCTGACTGCACACGCCACAGATGATTTCTTTCCTTGTTTTTTTTTTTTCAATTTAAAATAGTCTTTTCATTGGCATTTGTGTGCATCTTCCCCACTTGTTTGTGACAAGTACGAGTTTATCTATTTAAATGCATTTGTTTGTGGCTGTTTTGTTTTGTTGTTTGGGTTGTTGCCATTACATTATGTTTTGTGTGAAGCATGCAATATGCATTGTGTTTGCTGCAACTTGTGTCCAGGATTATATATTGTGAGTCAGAACTGAGTTGTTTGAATTTGACTTGTTTGGTTGGTTAATTTGAACTGTGTCTGTCTGGTAAGCTTTTGATCCTACAGCTGCTCTGCGTGTGTGTGGACACCTGGGCAGGTGTGAGCTATTAGCAGTGATTGCATGGTTCTCTAGTATAGTAGGTGAATTGTAGGCATAGCAACGTGGCCCATTTGTGCTAGTTGTAGGTTTTTTGTTTTGGTTGTGTCAGGTGAGTCACCAGTTTGCTGCTGTTTAAATGGCTCACCTCTAATTTCAATGAAGACTAGGGGTTCATAAAGTAGGTAAGCAGAAGGAGGCTTTTCCGCTTTGGTTCAGGGACATGTTGTATCTTTCATGTACTAACCGACCTGGGGCAATGCTGTTTGCTGGCTTTGTTTTTTTTTCCCTCTCTTCCTGGGTCTTAGACTGAATCATGGCAGGGAGGAATTTGTTGCATCACCATTAGACGGTTTTCTGGATTGTTGTACAACAGTTCACCTTCTGATATTTACAGACAATTATAAACTTGATTTGACTGGTCTTGGTGATAACTGTCATAAAGAAAACACAAACTCTGAGAGTAACTTGCAGCTGACTGAAATAGGAGAGTTAGTGGCAGTGCAAATGAGAGCTGATCACACATAAATACTGTCACGTGTGGTTACACCAGGAAACCTGGCTTTTGAACAGCAGAATCAGAATCATCGGAGTCAGAATAATTTATTAACCCCTAAGGAAATTATGTAAATGACTCACTTTGTTGCAAATGAAAAGGAAAAGCAAAGCTGGAGATTCAGAGGCAAAAGCTGGAAATGGAAAAGGACAAGCTGGAGGTTGTTAAACAAAGGACAGTTGAGCAAATGCAACATGAGCAACAAGTAAGATAGACTTGCAAAATACTTGGCTGGGTTTGGTAAGTTTTGCTGGAGGAGCGAGTTTTACTGGGGTTATTAAATCGGTGAACAAATAATTGTTGGGGATGTTACTCAAATGTTTTGAGTAACTTACCGTTTGTGACTGACAGCAGGTAGACTCTGGGTTTTTTGCACTAACCGACACTGCATACACCATTTCTTTGCCAATGCACTTATTTACACTTCTTATCATACTGACTAAGCACAGCATGAAGTTCTTTCCTTGTTTGTTATAAATGAAAAAACAGTCTTTTAATTGGCATTTGTGTGCATCTCCCTTTTTTAGTCATGGCCGTGTGGCCCAGTTTGTGGTAAATGTCTACCATATTAATAAGATCTTTTAAAAAACAACTTGAGCACCGACTACTTAGGCAGCATGTTCATTACCATTGACCTACTCAAGCCATCGCCCTTTGTGAAAAAAACTGCATTAAAACCATTCTAAGAGACTTAAACCACAATAAAGGTTCAGATCAAATACCCCCCCCCCCCCCCCCCCCCCAACTAGTTGCTTCCTGTTAAAGGGGAGGTTTTCCTTCCCGCTGTCGCCAAGTGCTTGCTCATTGGGGGTTATCTGATTGTTGGGGCTGAACTGAATTGAACAGATAGGAATGACCTCTTCAACAACTGTCTTTTAGATTATTTATCTGAATTTCAGGTTCGGGATCACACCTCATACACTCCCCCTCTGGTTCGACGACTATATAAACCTTCCTACACTATAAGTTAGTTCACGATTTTGTGCCCCACCCTTCCCCACTTTTTCAGCTCTCACGCCTCTCATTAGTATTTGGGGATTTGCCAGGCCTGGGAGCAACCACCACTCCTCACTGAGGCCTTCCACAAACTGCTGTCTCAAACTTCGGTCTATCCTTATGCCACTTGTCATTTTCTGTTAAGAATCACCATCAAATCAAAATTGAGGATGTGGTGCCTTCTAGTGAACTGAAGCGTAGCACCAGAAGCCGAAACTATTTTTTGTACTATGCCGTAAACATGTTTCTCCTGTAAAGTTGACCATTTTGACATTGGAGTTTATGGGAACTCTTTTGCAGCCAGCCTCAAGTAGCAAACAGCTTTGAAGAACCGCAGTTTTTGCCGCTCTGGTAATGATTCTTCTTTGTTAGTCTCCGAGGCTGTGGTTAGTTCAAACCTCTTTGTTTATAAGAAAAGCAATACATTTATTCACCAGCTTGGTTTCTTGTTGTTTCATTTACAACAAGGAGAGAAAAAAATGAAAGCCCAAAAGCCCAAACCATAAGACGCATATCTACGAGAACTTTAAGCAAGTAAGTCCATGTGCACTTAAGGCTTTTCAAAAATAAAATGTATCTCTGCAGAAAAGCTTCTCACCAGGTATCTCTCGTCATCTTTCATCCCTGGAGTTCGGATTAGGTGGTTCTGCTCGCCCCTCCAATCACCAAAGCGACGGAAGAAATAGTTGGAGAGGAAGCGATTGATGGGATCCCGGATTATGTTGATATACACAGGCTGCTCTATCTTGAACCTGACACAGATAAATAAAAAGCACTCGGTAAGAACCAAAAAAAGAAACCCAAACAAAAAAAAAAACAACCCCACGTTTTAGCCAACACTCATGAAATACGTTTGTAGACATTACCTTGTAAAGTTGAGGAAGTGAACATGTCTGGTATAAAGGAATGGCTGAGGAATACTGCTGATATTTTTCATTAGATCCACCTGGGGAAAAAAAGATACTCATTTGATGTGTCTTTTTACAAAAATGAATATGCATAAAATCAAACATCTGTTATGGATACGGACAATTTAGACAAAACAGCCTCTTTAATTTTTGTTTTTTTTAAAGAGAAATCAAAAATTCCCATCTGACCTCAAATAACCTCTCATAAAATAAACAAGTCATTATGTAAATAGCTATGGGGCGGCCTGGATTCACAATAAAGAATCAGAATGTAATATCACTGTTTTGTTCATCTCACAATGTTCATCACCTCAACATCTTGGATCTTTAGCCAAGATTTTGCCAACACTTCCAAAGCTGTTATTCAAAGTTTCTTCACCCTCTGCAGAATGAACTAATAAATCAATTAAGAAAATGAAATAAAAATATTCCCACTGCGCTTCCAGGTCTGCACGGAGAGGCAGGCAAAGTACAACTACAGTGTGCAGAATAGCATAAATACTAAGCAACTGGATCCAAATTCTTAGTCATTCCTCACATAAAAGGTTCCATATTGGAGTAATTCACTATGTAAGATCCACTTATCAAAGTCACACATGTAAAAAGTTAGTTTCATTCAAGTTATGTCTCTGCATCAGTAAATGATGCAGTATGCCTAATTTGAAAATAATAAAAACACAGAACAATGACTGAAAGTATTGGCTAGCTTGTAGCAACATTTAAGTACTTTGGGTGGCTTTAACTTTAAGATATGAGAGTGCAGCACTCTTTTCCAGTTTGAAATATACTAAGCTGCATTTGTCTATTTGTATGCAAGTTGTGAATATATTTTCCCCTTACTCATTTGCCTTTCTTTATTGCAGTCTCTGTTGTGTAGTTTAACTTTGGCAAGTTAATTTAACTGAGCCTTTAAAGACAGAAGATAAGTGTAAAAGAGATTATAGGGCCAGTCTTTCAGTATGGCCACAGGGGAAGTCCAAAAGATGAATGTACCTCAAGTCCAAGTAGCTTCTGTTACCCATTTGTCTCGTCTTACTTTAATTTTCTTTCATTTCGTCTCTCAAATTACGGAGACCTTTTCTCCTGCACCAGAGTCACTGTTAGTTACATGACACATTGTTTTCAGGAACTTTTTCATTTCATTTTACCAGTGATAAAACTGTAATAAAGTTCATCCTATTTCTCTATATCAAAGCCCTTTCAACCAGTGAGCAGAAATCGGCACTGCAAAGCCAGGAAACAGACCGCACAGCTCGAAGTCATATTCATGTGAAGTTTAAGTCAAAAGATGTGTTTGTGTGTCTGCGTGTGACTTTACCCATCAGTTTTATGTTTCGACAGAGAGATAGAGGCTGAGGACTGTACTGAGAGGCGAGGCTAACCCACAAAATTAACTGCAGAAGACGGGCAGAGATGGTCTCAAGGCAAGGTTATAATGGAAACAAGCATGACCATGTCCAGCACGAAACAAGCTCAGTGGCAGAACAATGCAGGCGATTTGAGAACAAGGGAACAAAACATAGTGATCCCAACTCCTCCATCCTAACTATATATAAAAGACTGACAGAGCTTCTGATACTTAACAATTCCTGAAAGCAGTATTGAAGCACCTTAAAATCTGTATTATTTTCTACTGGCTATCAGCGGCGACTGCTGTGGTTGGGGGAAAAAAGGTCAGATAAAGAACGGTGTCCTTTTGTAAGAACCTATCTTGTTTTGAAAAACTTATTATATCCCACTACGTCTGAGTGATATCCACTTCTAGCTTGTCATATCTGCTTCAATCACCCAAATGGCTGAATTGCTCATCATAGGGTTTCGGGATGGGACTTGTATGGTTGCTCTCATAACTCCTGTGATATAATTGCTTCTTTTTGTTGTATTTGTCTTTCAGCTTGTCCCTTTATTGTCGACACAGCGAATCATCTGTCATCTCACCCTATCCCTAGCATCCTCTTCTTTCACACCAACCCTCTGCACATCCAACTTTACTATCCGTGAATCTTCTCTGTGATTATCCTCCTTTCCTCCTTCCTTGCAATTCCACACTACCCAATTCCCCCCCTCTGCCCAAACCATCTCAACCTTTGTCTCTCTTTGTCTCCAAACCGCTCAGCCTGAGCTGTCCCTCTAACATACGCGTTTCTAACTCAACATTTTCAATTGTTACCTCCAGCACGGCCTAATGTCTATTCGCCAGTGCTGCCATCTTCAAACCATACATTACAGCTTGTAAACCTTCTCTTTCACTCCTGCCGCTATTCTTCTGTTACACAATCACAATCCTGACACTCGTCTCCACCCACTCCACCTTGCCTGCACTCGTCTTCACCTCTCTTGTGGACTGTCCATTGCGTTGGATATAATAGATTTAGATATAATTGGTTCTTCTTGTAATGCCTTCCATACTCCACACTTATCAGATGCTGTCACTGTCACCTCTGAATAACAATATTGTTGCTACAGAGAGCCATAGTCATTTCTGTCTACAATCTGCAGTTCTACATTGCTGCAAATTCAACAGCATGGTGTGCTTGGGTAATGAGGATCTGTAAGACGTGACTTTAGCACCTTAAATCCACATCTTCCATATCTAGGGGAATCTGGATTGTTGAGATCTACCTTTTATAGGGGTGCAGAAAAAGAGCAAGAGAACTTCAGCAATATAATCTCAATAAATCAGTCTGTTTTTGTTTGTGTTTTTTTGTTGTCGTTGGGTTGTTGTTGTTTTTTTACATTGCATGCAAGGTTTCATTCATTTATTTTAAAAAAGAGTGGCTGAAAGGGCTTCTTTGTGTTCTGCATTGGTCCATGTCCACCTTTTTTCATCCAGTGGCAATACACAGAGCATGACTACCGGGAGAGGTGCCTGCTGTTAGATCATTATCGCAACGAGTACACACAAAACCCTTCAAAAGGAAAACACAGTCTTTGCAGAAGAAAACGAAAATCTATAAATCTGCAGCAGGAGAAGAGGACACCAACTTGGCACATTTAAAATTCTCCACTACTGCACAGCAGAAGGACAGGGGAGGTGAATTATGCATTACAAGGGAATAATGGGCACATTAACAAAATGTCGCTGCAGGCAAATCCTTAACAAGTTGGAAAGTTTCTTTTTTAATCTTGGCTTCCAGGTTACATTTAAAGCAGCGGCTAGATGTCAATGAGCCAAAACGCCCTCAGTGATGAGTTTGTTTGTCCATCAACAAGCGCCAGGAGAGACCAAGCATAGTTATTTCAGAGGTTACCAGCAGCAGCAGCAAACTAAATGCAAGGCAAAGAAAGGTCGATTACATGAAATTTCTTTCAAGCCTTTTTTTTAAATACATGACCTGCAGAAAGGTGCAGAGGCCCTTTCCTCACATCCATCAGGTAAGGCTAAGAAAAGTTCGGGACTCCAGTGTTTGTGTTTGTTAAAGCTGCTTTAATGCGTTACTTTTCCTTCTTTCCGTTTCCCATGATCCATGACGTCAAGAGTAAATCTTAAAATACAAGTGAAAAGTAAATCTTGGTAAGTTGGGTTTCACTTTAAGACGTAAAGTATTGTCATTGTCGCAGAATAAAGATTACCGTAATTGGCGTAAACAGTTTCTTAATACTCTCAACACGTCTGTAACTGGGGCCGATTCTCAAATCTTACTTATAACGGTCATGTTCCCTGTCGTTACAGTTTCGGTCTTTATTTAAAATGCTGTCTGTCAAATGAACCGATCAGTTAAGTAACAGTTTGAATGACCTGCACTTAAAAAACTACATACAGGCAGCTGTTATGTCATAGACTTACTATTTGGATAGCAACAGTAATATGTATACTTGTTGATGTGGTTAATCTGATGCCCCAATCAGATTTGGGCTTCACCCCCCTCTTTTCTATAAACTCAGTACCTTTCCACTCACTCTGCTTCCCCTTCTGTGGATCTCTCCTGCTAGAAAAGTAAAAAAATGTAAGAGTTTCATTAGCACTGTGGAATTTATTAAGCTACTCTACAGCATTTATTACTTTACCTGAATTATGCATATAAACGTACATTTTAAAAAACATTTTCCCCTGATGTTAACACCCCCGCGCCCAGGTTAACATGCAGACACTGAATGCATTTCGCACGTTTGCTGTGTTTGTGTGTTTTTCAGCCCCACCCCTTTGGTCTGTCTGGCCAGACCTCACTTTCATTCACCAGAAAGAAAGTAGAGGACGGTCTGAGATTCCAGGCATACCTGCAACCCTCTGAGCCCCTACTACCTCCTCCCCACAGCTCTGGTGGTGTCCTCACAGGGCTCATCAGGGGAAACGAAGGGGGAACCACAGAAAGATTTGACTGCTGCCCTGGGTTCAGTTTGCCTTTATATCACAATCAACTTATTATAAGCCTAAATAATCAGTAAGTGTGGTAAGGTACTCACTCTTATCTTTGGCCAGACAGTGGTAGGAATCATGACTTCGATGGCAGACAAATGGATGGTAAAGAATTTTTCTCCTTGTTTTTTAAAGGTCTTACGTTTATTTTTTATAATTATTATTCAGGAAATGCCACAAATCTCTTTCACTAAGCCTGTTCTGGTGCACAGATAGTTCACGATACTGTGTGCCTCAAAGCTCATAGCAGCTTTGCAAAGTTCCAGACAAACATGGCACCATCACTTTTGGTAATCAGCAAACAAGGCATCGACCCTGGTCAAACCCATTAAAGCACTACTGGGAGTGCCAGCAGGAAACCCATCCAAAACTGCAGTCCAGAGCCAGAACCACAACTGATGAGACCAGCATTTCTAAACTTAGGTGACATGTGTCTGGATCTGCGTAAGTCAACACAGAAGTACACATGCGAGAAGAACACACAAACACAAGCACAGACTTACCCCTTGCTTAGACACCGGAATGTGCACAGTCTTTCTAAAAAGATGTTTTATACCCTGTGAATTAATGAGACTAACCGTGTTCTGCCACTGTCTGTGCAGCCAGCATTCAGAGATTGATGAATGGGCAAACAAGTAACTGTTTCAATATTAGTGTAATATTTACATCAGTTTGGTCAGTAATGGTTATATATATTTAGTGTCTGCTGACCATTCACAAGTGGTTAGCAGTACCTTACTTCGAAAGAAGGCTGCAAATGTGAGTCACTGCTGCAGCACTCCCACACAAACACATGATTAAATTTTCTTTTTTGCCCAGATGGCTGAAAAGAGCATTGCATTACTGAAAAAGTGAAATCTAAAAAGTACATGTGACTGGTATATGATACAATAATTCTAAATAACTCCAACCCACAATACAAAGAAGAGAGAAGTAAGACCACACAAAGGTGAGGACTGGCAGCTCCCAAAGGAGACCCCCACCCCCAGGAGCATAATTGATGCATACATGATGGATGATTGCAAGCATATTTTGAATAAAGTTTGATGCTGCGGGAGAGGAGATGAGAAGTTAACGATGGACAGCGATAAAGATGCATTTGGTGCTGAAGGCTTGTGATGAGTAGACATGGTTGAAATGGTGTCTAATTTATATGATATTGATGCCAATAAGACAACATTTACTGTAACATTTGCTATTTTAATGCACAGGAAAAGATGGGCATAGGAGATGAAGTAGCAACAATGAAAATTCAGGACAGCTGTTGAAAGTTTGACAATTTAGGTCCATTAGATAAAAGCAAAGATGGCAGTTCTTCTTCACATAGATATTTCTACCAAGGCTAGGTTGTCTGCATGAATGAAAATGGATTTATCAATTTGCTTTATGTCTTCAAAGCAGAGCTGCAGTTACTACAGAACAGATTTAAAAGCAGCTAAGAACTGACAAGAAAGAGTTTAGTGATATTGACCGATTCTTTGAATTCTTACTGGTTCTTCTTTGGAGTTCCTGCAAAACCCCCCAATACCAGTGAAAGGAGTGGCATCTGTGTAGAGTTAATTTGTGTTGGAGGACATCTTAAATGTCAAGTTCCTAAAAGAAGATACCATTTAAACTCACAAGCGGGGTCACCGAAGGCACATTTGTGATTTAGAGGAGCTGTCATGGGTAATTATGCTGATAAGCAAGGGTGTAAACGATGCAGCGAGAGAGTGGCAATGAATGACTGGTCAAGAAAGATGATGCACAGGGCTAGTATCAAGTGCCAGAAGAGGGAGCAAATTGGGGCAGGAAAGGGTAAGAAGAACGTTTTGTGAGGAGGACTATCAGACTGATGCTGCTGAGTTTCACGGAGTAAGAATTAGATGGTGCCTGCCATGGCTTGAGGAACTTGGAGGATGTTGTCACTTTTTGTTTTTATCGATGTGGATCCACTACCAGACTTTATAGAGCTGGCATCAGTAGAAGGGAGAATTGGCTCTCAGCAGTTCAAGGACATAGCAACCAGTATGGGGAGCTAAAATGTAGCCAGATGATAAAAATGCAATAAGCAGTATTTAGATCTGGCAACTTATACTAAGAAAGTTGATGAAGAAGCAGGTTGGATTGTTAATTAATCAGTGACTGAAGTTTGCCAACACTTAAAAGCCATATAGTGAGACTGATGTGCCAGAGAGAGGTACAGAAGATTTTTAATTTGTAAATGTCGTCAGTGGTTTCTGACAGGAATGGTTTAGAGAGTAAAGAGTGTTTAATGGGTTTGACAAGCACTGGATGTTTAACTTAACACAGCATGCATGTAAACCCTGCTGTACAAAAACATAGCGCAACACTGGCTTGTCATTAATAGATGGAATGCTTGATCTATCTGTTTTCCCTGCATATATGTATTTGTTATTGCAAGAAAAGGAACAAGACCAGCTGGTGCAGAGAATGCGGATTCTTTGAACGCAGCCCCAAAGAGACTTGAAATGATGGGACATCAACTGGCATCCTGGTGCCAAAGATGAGCCAAGGGCACTTAAGAGCAATTTCATTTGCATCAGTTTCCTATAGTTTCTTGATTGAACTATGAGGAATGATTGTCACAAGTGTACCCAGTCAGCAGTAATACACCTTGCTGTATTAAATGACAGAGTACGCCACAGACCACCGTAATCCCATTTGAGGCAATACTTGTATACGATAGCATCTCGTTGCTATGTTTTATCAAGGCTAAACGCAACCCAGGAGAATGGTCAACTGTGGGGATGGAGAAAGATTTGGCAACCTGGTCCTAGAAGTTGGAGCAGAGTAATCAAGTAAGATAGAAGAAACGGAAACTGGCATCCTGGTGCTAACTGTGGAAGTAATGAAAGGATGGTGCTGAAAACGATGCCATGAACTATGTTCTTGAAGGTAGAGGCTCATTGCTGCTCAAAGATTAACCTTGCTGAATGGGCAAGTGGAAAGGATACTGATGCTATAGTGGGATCAGACTAGAATAATAATAATTTGATTTTCCTGATCTTGGACCGCGAGCATCATTAGGGTAAAACACTTTCAATAAGTTAGCTGTATTTTTTTGAGCAATGATGGCTCATCCTTTCACTTGGAGGACTCACTGCAAATAGATTCAATTATCCCAATCACACTCCCAGTTTATTAAAACCATACCTAGATAGAAAAACACAGTTATAGATTGACCTCCTCAGAGCCTAGACCTCAACAATATTAGAGCAGTGTGGGATCATCTTGACAGGAAATGGAACAAAAGGCAGCCAACATCTAAAGAAGAGCTTTGAAGGTCCTTGAAAAAGCCTGGAGAACTATTCCTGAAGACTATTTACAGAAATTACAAGAAAGTTTGCCTAAGAGAGTTCAGGGTCTATTGAAGGATGAAGGTTGTCAACCAAATACTGATTTTCAGAATTGTACATACTCTGTTTTTCCCTTAGAAAGCTGCAAAAACTTCAAATTTTCCAAATTTGCTAGCAAAATCTATAGAAATGATGGGTGGATCAAGACTTTTGCACAGTACTGCATATATCAGTTAGAAAAAGATTTAAGAAAGGGCATTATTTATACACCTTAGCATTTTCACTCTTATTCTTACTAGCATGTCTGAGCACTGCGTCTTAAAACGCTGTGGTATTTTTAAAGGAACGCAGTTTTTCCTCTGTAAACCCAATGCTCATGTCCTCAAGATATTCCAGGAAATAATAAAAGAAGATTCATGATCCTTCAGTCTTTTTCTCACAATAACTACAAAAACAAGCACTGAATAAACCGCTGCTGTAAATTTGACACTGACCACACAATTATTTGAACAATGCATAGTTGCTTTAGCTTCACCTGGGGGACAAACGCCGCTACTCGAAGGATGTGACAATATCATCTGGCTGTTTAACAGTGAAATGATTTAGACCTGTTTAACTACACTCATATAAAAACAAATGATGAATGAGTTAGGAAACAGTTTAAAGTTGACGGATTTGAAGACCACAAACCCTCACATGAAAGAAATTATTTTTTAGCGTCTTTTTTTTCTCCATATTTTCCAGGGCGATTAAATTGTCCAAGTGAAAGGGAAGAGAAGAAAAAAAGCTACATTTCCATGGCAAACTAAGTTTAGCTTGTTTTAAATGATCCAAAACAGCTATTAAGGGACTCTGATGTAGACTTTTGATAATTCGGCTATCTTTTTGTGTGATGGCTTCTACAGTACACTTGTTGTATTATTTTACATGTGAGATTTAGTGCTTCGGTGAACCTTATTTTTGGTACTAAGCTTGCATCTACTGCTCTGAAGAGCAGCTGGCAGATTTTAAAGCCTTGTGCCTCTTTTTTCTTCTTTTGATGAACTATTAAAAGGACTTTTTTTCATAGCTGAACTGCAAATGATTTTTTAGGATGAACTAGGATATTGTTTGGGGCATTCACTGAACGTAGACTTATTTAGAGCTTCCAGGACCCCAAAGAGATTTTCAACATTATTTTCAACTATTCTGAATTGTATACACCCACACACACACACACTCGTTTTCATATCTTAGCGAGGACATCTCATTGCCATAATGCTTTCCCTAACCGCTTACCATAACCCTAATCATCAAAAATGAATGCCTAATCCCAACCTTCAACCTAAACCTATCCTTAACCTCATTGTAACCCTGACACTAAAACCACATTTTGAGCCTCAGAAATGCCTTCAAACTCTTGGGAAGAGCATATTGTCCCCTTAAATGACTGTTGGTCCCCACAAGTATAGTAGTATGACAATGTTCTGTCCTCACAAAGATGTCTTAACATCTAAACATGTACACACACAAAATATAATACGAAAAAGATAGAGTTTTCTATATTTTGTGCTTTCTCTTTTGTTTCTGTTCAGTTTTTTGGTTCTTTCTCTTGTTCCACAATATAATGTGTAATCACATGTTAGATCTTCTGCATAATCTTCTACCAGTCTTTTAAATTCATGCATCACTGGACCACAGCGCGATCTGGGCTATCTTACCTGTTCATGCTTAGTGAGGCGTGTTTTGTTGTGGATGTCAGAGGAGACCAGGTTGAACTGGTGTTTCTCAGCGAGTAACCTCAGTAAGATGACCACCGTCCGGCTGCCGCACTTTCCCACACGATTATAGATCACCTGGCTTGGGAACGGGAGTACCTGCGAGGACAGCAACGCACACATGTATTCTGTATTTTACTTTCACTGTTGATAAGTGAAATGTGCATTTACTCTGTGCTATTTGGCTATAAAAAAGCAGCTAATGAAAAAATATTGTGAAAAAAGCAGAAAAAGGGAAATGAGGAAATGTATTAAATTCTTACGACATTCTCTTGTAACTTTGTGTCTTAACTTTGACCTCTAGTTATAATCTGCTCTCTCTAGAGCTGAACTAAACTGCCCTGACAACACATTAATTGTACAGTAAAAATAACAGACACAAAGACCTAGTATGAGTATACAGTGCTTCACTGTTCTCCCCTTAAGCTCCTCCACAGAACTTAAGTTCTGTGGAAGAGAAATCACTTGGAAGTTCACACATGACTCACCAATTAGCTCATCCATGATTCACAAACTTAAAACTGTCAATACCAGTCTATTTCATTTCCAAGAAATTGACTAATGATTTACATTGGAAGGTTATCGCGGTTGTGTAATTTAAATATGAAACACATTTAAGCAAAAGGTCAGCAAGAATGCACTAATTTGGCATTTATCTCTAAGAGTTCACAAGGCTTACACAAGTGGCCCCTAAAGAATGAAAGCACTCTGAGAAAATTTATCAGTGAGAACACCCCCCTCCCCTCCCTGACACACACACAAAGCCTTATTTTTCTGATTCTCCGCTAAGAGCAGCCCCACCCCAGCACAGAATCCGTACAAACAGTGAAGGCCTCTCGGACTATTTGCCAGAATTCAGTGTAAAAAGCAGAGAAAACAATAGGACTGATGTTGACGCGTTCAAGGAGGGAGAAGGAAATGATGAGAGGGCCAGAAGAGAAAGATGACACCACCGTATCAATATCACTTCCCGCATATACGTCCCAGAATCAAAGCCTGTTCCTGGATTTCATTAGCAAGTGAATAAGTTTGATGCAAATACATGAGAACACGCCCTCAGATAAAGAGTTAAGAACTGAAAGAATGAACACATAGCTTCAGTTAGGATAAAATTATGCAAGTTTAGAGATTGTTTTTTATTACCCAACAAGAAAAGTTTGTTATTCTAATAAAAATATGAAAAAAAAAGAAAGAAAAAGAGCGACATCATTACATTTGGGAAAAGTTTTTGAGCTGACAGGAAATAGATCTCTTGGAAAGCAGTTCAACTTTCCACAGTGTTTGCCAAGTAACTACAGGCTGAAATACATTCAGTGTTTCACAGGACAGCATATCATGACAAATGACTGTCAGACTTCTAACATCCTGCTGCTGACTAACAGGAATAACAGCAGACATGCCTTCAAAAGTCCAAATCTCCCGCTGGCACTGACAACACAGAAAGGGCAAGCTTTCAGCTTGTGCTATTGTTGTTCCCACTCTGTAGAGCTTGGTTTCTGATACACGCTGGGAGAAATGTCCACAGGGTCTGCCAGTAAAGATTCTGTCAGAAAGTATTATGTAACCATGCTGTTTCCCATCATGTTAGAGAATGACACTTTTTCCTGTTGATATTCATGTTGTTATGGGTTTTTTTTTAAATCTCTAGCTTATATCAAGCAGACTCGGAGATGAGCAGTCCACTTTTCTATTCTCCTTTTTCCCCTCTCTTACTTGCTATTCCACAATTCTTCCCACACGTTCACACAAAAAAAAAGTATCGAGTTTCTTTTTCTTTTGCACAGTTTGAAATGTGTCATTAGTTCAAAAAACACACATAAATTATTATGAGTTTCTCATGGCTGGACTGGCCATCTCTGATATGAATGTGATTAGCGGTAATTTTTCTCAATCGTCAATCATCTAACAGGAAGTTTGAGAAAATGTCCCAGTTGGCTGATTTGGGTTCAGTGCTCCTTAGTATCAACAGCTCATTTATCGCTAAGTGAGGGGTGGCAATTAGTGTTACGGTGCAGTCGACATTCTCAGCAACTTCCTCTTAATACTGACCAATCCATTCTTCTTCACTCTCATCCAAAAGAGGAGAAAGGGAGTCTTACTGCCCTCAGTAGCAGTAAAAGTGGAGTTTCAATCAAAGTATCTAAATAAGCACCACTAATGCTTTACATTAGTTGAAATGAACAGACTTGATTTGTGCCTTAACAAATGAGACAAAAATAATTCAATTCAGTTTTAATCATATAATGCCGAATCACAACAACAGTTGCCTAAAGGCGTTTTATATCAAAAGGTTATGACCCTACATTAATACAGAGAAGACCTTAACAATCAGATGACCGACTCTGAGCAAGCACATGGCAACAGTAGGGAGGAAAAGCTCCATTTTATAACAGGAAGAAGCATCTGGCAGAACAAGGCTCAGGAAGGTGCAGCCATCTGCCTTTGGAGGAGGGAACCAGGACAAAAGAAAGCTGTGGAAGCCCGATAAATAATAACTCAGATAGTAAGAGAAATTAATATAAGATACTTGTGCTGAACGGCCCTTTAGGATTATGCTTCAAGTTTTCTAGTTTAATTAATATGCCTCTATAAGCAACAGGGTTCCATGTGATGCTGGAGTTTAGCTTTGGTTATTGGTTCCTCTTATAAAGGGGGATGAAGAATAGTAGAATAGGCCTATCACTGAAACATTTGTCTTTATCGTCAATGTATGGGCATATGTGATGTAATTAACGTTGTTGCTTATGTGTTGTATTATGTGTTATTTGAGTAGATCATCATTTCGGGATTCTTCAGTCAAGGGGTAAAGGTACTAGACAGACTGCAGTACCTCTCAAGGCCTTGAGGGAACTATTTTTGCGATGCTATGCAAATAAAATTGAATTCAATTAAAATAGTGTCAACAAGAGATTATGCTTTTCAGTAAACATGCCATTTTTGCACTTCCACAGCAGAAGTTCATAAGCACCATGTTGTGTTTGATGGAGCATAATGAGGTCCCCTCTAGCATACATCTGAGCCCCCCCCCCCCCCCCCCCAAAAAAAAAAAAAAATCTATACAATAACAAATTCATCAAAGCTTAAGGGCAGATGGCTTCTCCTAACAATTCTAACGATTAAATAAACTATGGAATTACATTGAAAAGTGCTGCAAAGTGTGTTTCATAAAGTGATGGATATACATTTCACACATGTGCAAAAATTGTAGAGAGGACATTCTTGTAGTGCTTGCACACACAAAGGCTCATAACTCTATTCTGAGAGCTGCGTGGTTTTTCCACACACCCTCATTCATGCTGAGCTCTCAACTCGATTTCTAATCTTTCCCCACATTTACCCAAAGCTCGACCTTCTGCACACGCATGCCACGGAATGTCAGACCTCTGCTGAAGGTGCAGATCAACTGTAACTCTAGTGGGATGTTAAAAACGATAATGAGAGATGAGGCTCATGTACTGCTTGCCACTGACATGGCATTTGCATCATCTGTCTGGGAAGAGATGACAGAAGATATGGAATCAGTCAATGCAAGCAAATAACATATAATCACTAGTCTGTGCCTCCAGATGCGCAGACTACTCAACCTAGTTTATATATCTGGAGGCTGTATTTAGTTATCAAAGCTGCTACAGTGGTTGCACATGGCAACTGTCATCTAATTTGAAATCAGAGCCCGAGTGAAAAATCTAGGAACTTGGTGGGAACTTTAGAAATAACCCACCGCCAAATTAAGAAAATAATAGTAATGATAATGATAATGAAGCCTAAAAAAACAAGAAAGAAGTGTCCTATACTTATATGCAGTTAGAGCAATTTAATAGCTTTTAGTGGTCAAAGATGAAATAATGAAATAGCTTTCCAAAATGATGCTAATCAAATAAATGTTGAAATTATATCGTTATTAAATTTCTATACTGCTAATTCACGCAAAGTGTACTATACAAAGAAAAGTAGTACTATTCTTCTTAATTGAGAATTAAGTTAAAAAAAAAAAAACAAAAAAAAACTTTGCCTGGGACAAAACAGTTTTAGCCTCTATACCTAATTTACTTCCAAACTGTACAAGTGATGAATTTTTATATTAAGTATATAACCACACTGGAGCTGCCACACTAAACTTCTCTGAGAAGTCAGAAATTAATTAAGCGTATTATTCAACCACTAAAACTAATTTTTCTGTTTAGGAATGCAAGTAAATAATTATAATTTTGGCATCCCAAATTTATTTCTGCTCTTTTGGAAAACAGTAAATTTGAAACCAACAATAATTATATTTTAGCATTAAAAATATAATGATATGGTGGGGTAATAAATTGTTTAAGCACTGTAACTTGCTTGCTGAAACTCTGTGTTCAAATCGAGTTTGCCGACTGGACTTCAACAACTGTTCTGGGCGTCACCTCCACTCGTCTACTTCTGTTAAATCAATGTATGAACAGTCTACCGAGTGGGTGTCTGTGTCTATGATGCATCCACACGGTTTAAAGCTGCACCGTGATAACCAAGCTACCAAGAACACCATCATTGGCAGAAAAACAACACGGGACGTTAAACCAGAGACGTTCATCTTTTATGTACAGTCTATGCTTTAGATTTTATTGTTGTAAAACACCTACAACTAGAAAGTGAGCAAAATTGTGATATCAAGTTAGTTATAGACACAGTACACATCTTTAATGATATTTAATAATATCTGGTAATATACTTAGACATAAAGTAACAGATTCAATTCTTAAATGATCTCTTGTTGTTTTCAAAAGCTAAAAATATTCCCCCTTTTCACACTTTTCTATGTCAAATGAATTCCAGACTTCTGTGTTTGCATAATAAATATTATAATAAGATGCCTCGGGACAAATTTAAGCTGTCTAACTCCATTCATTCTTCAGGAGAAACTTGTGGAAACAATTTGTACTTTATTACGCCTACTTGAAATTCATTTTCTGCAATATCCTATATGATATTGAAAGCTTGACATCAACTCTGCACTATGCAGTTTAGAGACTAAGAATACTTGTGGGGTCTTGCTCTAAGTAAGTTTCTTTCAGATAACAGTACCGTGTTAAAAAATAAAACTGCATAAAGGAAATTACGACAATATTTCCACTGTGTTCCAGTCAGCCACAGTTTGTTTCACGTACTGTAAATAAGACCCCACTGTTCTCTTTACGAAACAAACACAGCAGCTGCCAGGTTTGTCTGAGTGGCCAAAACGAGTTTGAAACACACAACTCACAAAGGCCAGATGTGATCTAACTAAATCCCAACAGCTGCTCAGATCGGCCACAAGCAAACCTTGTAAACATACTTGATAAAGCCTCACGTTAGCAATGCAATAAATCCTGTGCCCGGCAATATAAACACCAGTGACTGCTTTAACTAAAAAGTGAATAAAGCAATTAAGAAAGGGATTCAATGAGGTGAAAATGAGGTGATTGACTATAGAAGCAGATAATAAACAAGGGGCCGACGGAGACAGAAACAAGTTGGCAAGGAGAGAAAAAGGGAGCACAGAGGAGAGATAGTCCTGTAGACATGCAGCTGGATGAAGACAAGGCCCCTGTGTCAGCACTCTGTGTACGAGAGAGACTGCGTTCAAAGCATTACTGTAGCACTGAAGCCAGGTCTAGCTGGTATTTCGAGTGCGTTTGCACGCAGCTCCCTTGCACAGACCAAACCATTATCCTAACTGCACTTAACTGCAACTGTGAGGAGATGGGGAGGTGAGAATGCAGGACAAAAAAAAAAAAAGAAAAGGAAAATTAGACAAAACAGGAGAAGAAGCACAGTGACACTGAGACATGATAACAGTGACTCACTCTTGGAGCAGGCTGTCCGTGATCATCCAGATACGTGGATCCACCTGCAAAAGCAAGTATCCAAGTTGAAATACTGAAAACATCATATTATATATATATATGGAGAGATTACATTTTATAACGAAATAAGAAGTAAACTAACCAATAAATAACACGAGGGTAAAAATGACTCATTTATATCAAAATAGAAAAACACCTGAGCTGTATTGTCTACACGAATACTTTAGTTCAGCCACATTCTTCGATCTGATATCGGATGTTTCTTTTTTATTAAGGTCATTCCAGAGTTTCTCTACATTTTTTGTTATCATCGATTCTCTTCCTAGGCTCGTGCATATACTGAAACCATTCTGGAGTTGAGTTGATCAAAGCGGTCCTATCGCGTGCCTCGATTTTTGTCACTGACTGGTTTCCAGGTTTGCAAACTACAGGCTCTAATTAGTTTTTGCTGATGCCAGCAGACCCAAGGGTTCATATGTTTCCCAGCTATGCTGTGAATGTTTGAACTTTCTCCCTTTTATGACTCTGTATGTTTATTTTTGGCCGTTTGGAGTTTTTCAGGCAGTGAAAGACTTCTCAGAAGTCATAGTTGTTGTGTGAAAATTGTAGAAAGGTAATAGTAACAAGGAGAAAAAATTGCATGTAATGCCACTAACCCATTGCAGCAAATATTGATCATCAACACACTGAAATATCGCTATCATGAACACAAAAAGTCCGAAATCAGTGACATCAATCATCACATTTTAGTTTCCACTGACATGTTTTACTGATGCGATCGCCTGTCTTTTAAACCCTTCTTCCTTTAACCACTTCCTCCACCGAAATGCTTCAAAACTCTGCCGCATCTAACCATGTGAGAGCCTGCATCACACGGCGCAGCTCGACCTAACTCTACATCATTCGTCGAAACCACACATGGCTCTTCAGTGTTAAAGGTGAAGGTGTTGTGACGAGAGCTCTAGTTGAAGTAGCTCCATTCGTAGCTGTTTATGGAACACTATGAAGCGGTTTCTTGTGGGAATAATGGTGTTCATTGAAGGCTGTTCCTACACTGAGGATCTGTGCCAGTCTTTCGGCCCACGCTCCAAATGCATGCCCAAGCCTATGACAGCGACCTTTTCTTTCACCGCCTGTTTAGACACAAAGGCTGCCCATCACATTTACAGCAGTTAGACTGCAAGAAAGAAAGGGAAAAGACAAGCTGGCGAGCGTGCATGGGTGGAGTCTGAGTAAAGTAATAAACTGAGGAAATATTACATAACAGAACAATCTCTCCTTTTGTCTCTGAAATGTGATCCAGAAGAAGAAAGAAATGAGGCGTGAACACACACGTTGTTTTATTTCAGGCCAAAGTTTCCCACTTGGCACATGCTTGTAGATGTTACTCTGCTGGAAGTTCATAGCTTTGTAAATACTGTTTACACTTTAGATAGTGGTGTGTAAGCTTTGGGTAATTAGTCTTACACTGACATAAAATCTGCCTGACTGTCTCGCTTTCTCACACACACACACACACACCCACAGTAGTTACTATATATAAGACTTGCTTGGATTCAGTTTGATGTCGCGGCTCATTAATTCATCAGGCACTGGATGTATAAATACAGCTGCACTATGCTCACCCTCAGGTGTTTCTTAGTCTCGTTCTATCTTTTCATCCGTCTTTGTAGCGCTTTCGTGGCATTGCACAGTTTTCCTGAGGAATGCAGCGGCAAGCACACATTTGCACCTCTACTCCGAGGCACTTCAGGTCACGGCAGGGTGAGGATGCAGAGACGCAGACAGACTCTGTTCCTTCCTCTGTCATCCATCATAGACAACCACCCCCCCCCCCCCCCCCCACCTGCCACCACTGCGACCTCCAACCCCTCACTGCCTCCTGTGTGTGCTTCTCATTAGCGTTTTGGATAGAGGATCGGAACTAATTTTTTCCAGGGTACGAGGCTTGTAAAAGCTGACAGCTGCCCTCCGCCCCCACCGCCCACAGAGAGAAGAAAATCAACTTAAAGAGCCACTGTACAGGGAACTGTACTCATTGACCTGATTGTGCTGTGAGCCTATGCCAAATATCAGAGACAACAATGACAGTCTAATGGGACTTGAGTTATAAGTATTTTAATTCCCAAACTGACTTTTTATGACTGCCCTGGACATAATTCTTTTCCACTAAATAATCTGATAAGAATGACTTAACACATGTAGCCCAAAACAGCCCATAAAGGAATGTCCTTTAAAAAATAGCAAAAGGAATGCAAGTTAATTGGAAACAATATGCAGTGCTGCTGTTATGTCTCTTATGATTTCTCCCATGCTCGTAAGGGAATTTGTGGATCAATAGTTTGATTTAAAATCAACAATCCCATCACTAACATGAGGAAAACTCCAGGGCCATAGATTTCAAAGATCAGTGAAGTTGCTCTGACAGCTTTTGTTAGGCTAAAGGCTGAATGTGGGTCCTGATGACACATGGGTCAAGAAAGGTCAAGTTGAGAAACTATTAGGTTAGAGGAAGAGCAAATTTACAAATTTAATCTAAACTAATCTCACATTTGAGCATATCGTCAGGTTAATGGTTGTATTTTGTGAGTTCGTGTGTGTGTTTGTGTCAATGGCTGATTGACAAGGAAACTAATGGAGTGTGGGTTTGCATTGGTATGTAGCTAAATGGTTAATTGGATTACTGAGTCACAAGATCCATGGACTTGTTGTTAAGAACAGCTGCATTACTATTTCCAACTCCAATTAATCAATACCACATCATGGGCAGCATAAAGCAGCAGTCTGAAACATATTATACTCACAAGTGCAAAGCTAATTTAAAAATGCACAAAACCAATAAAACAACAGAGCCTAAATGGCCTAGAGGGAACTGTGCCATGCGGGGATGCCAGCATTCTGTAAATTACTGTTACATCGTCTCCCAAAACAGATTTTCAAAAGATTTTGTCCCCAATAACTTAAAAAAAAAGAAAAAAGTAAGTATTGTACAGCTTCAAGCTGAGATAGTATGCAACAGGATTGATGCGGCAAAGAAAATGTGAAATTCATTAATGCACAAGATGCTGTTTTCTGCACTGATTAAGAAGCCGACAAGAACTAATAAGAGTAATGGAATTGTGTTGAGGGGAATCACAGCCCAGCCTCACAATCTTCAAGAAGTTTAAGAATATTAATGTCTAAAACTCAAACCAAAACAACAATGGAGCCATTTATTAACAATAAAGTATTCAGTTACATTTTAATACAAGCACACACACACACACACACACACACACACACACACACACACACACACACATCAGGCCAGCAGCTGCCCCTGTTCGGGAACTTCTTAAACCAAGTGACCATGCACATCAATTAGTCACCTCATTAGCTGAACTGATTTGTTTTTCTTCAGTGGAAGAAAAAAAGTCACTTGTTGTTAAATCAAAAGTTCAGCTATAAAAAAAGAAAAGAAGAAAAGGTAAAAGTGCATCCGTCTGATGTTTCTTGTTCTAAAAGAGAACACTATCGTGATTACTTCAAACAACAAAGCTAAGACTGGCTTTATTGTCGCGCCCGCAGCTAAAACAGGCACAAGTATAGACCTCTGTATTCAAATTCCTAAGCAAACAAAATAAAAATCTAAGATGTGAACAGACATTTGGAGGTCAGGTACTACAAAACACACAGGTGGAACGCCAACATAGCTGGAGGAAAAAAGCGTTTGAAGGAAATTTTGGTCTTTAGGATTGTATTCTGTCAACAAAGCCCAGAATCAGTCCTTCAGACTCTGGAATTTTCCGTTGTTGTTGGCCTGCTCCAGGAATGCTACAGTAAGTTTGGGAATTTTATAAACATGTATTTAGAGCGTAGACCATTTCATTTGCTTTGCGAAGCTGGCAGCATGGCTAAGTAGAGCTTAGGAAAGAACACGTCCCAGAATAGGCAGAGGTGGGAGCGGGAAACCACACAGGAATGGCTGCTGAGAGCAAGGCCAAAAGGACAGGCACAGGGTTGGAGTTAAGAGTCCTCTAGCTTTGCTGTGGGACGCGACTGAAAGCGCTGATGGAAGGTTACAGAGCTGCTGCCATGGAATGTTCTACAAGTGTGCGAAACCAGATTACAGGTTCCCCATGTTGTGAAGACTAAGCTCTTTCATGTGTAACCACATCCTGCTGTAGTTTCTCTATACCAGACGGAAATGACTATTAAAGGTGTCGGCGTGCTGAAACTCAAGCAGAGAAAAGAAAATGCAGGACTGTTAGATACAGAGATCACATGATGTTCCTCGGTCCAGTCAAAAGTGACATAACTCCAGCCTGACCGATCTGTGTAAAAACACACCCAGTTAGATTCTCCACACGTCTATTGTTACAGCCCTCACTAAACACTTGTGTTACTATTGTCTGCCCAGGCAAACAAAGTCAGTGTGCAGGAGTTAGATACAGTACAGGCTTTTCTATGTGTGTTTGCTTGTGAAATGAGGGTGTGCGGTCACCCGACCCTTTGATCCGACATGTGGGAGTCGCTCTCCATTAAGACGAGAATCACGACCCATGTCGCTAATTACAGGAGGAAGCTAAGCTGAGGGTCAGGGTCTCCACCCACCTCGCCCTGCTTCAGCTCAATCCCACAGTCACTTGAGAATCAACAATGATCAGACAAGTTTGTGATATAAATAGAAAGGCAGAGCCACTGCTCTGTTATTCCAAGTGCCCAAAGACCAAACCCTGGTCGGCAGCCTAATTTGTGGACTTGATGCTCCCTTAAAATTTTGGTTGCTGAAATATAGTAAGAACATATACATGGGCATGCAGATGTGCAGGGGATGGGAGCGTTCAGCATGACTGTTGGTATATGATTTGCAGGCACCAGTGGTTGCCACCATGTATATTGTATGACAGGGAAGTACCAGTAAATTGGTGACCCAGCAAAGCAGTGTTGACTTTAGTGGCTGTGCAGCTGGGAATGCCAAGAAAGCCCAAAATAAAACGGATAATTTACAGAACAAGAAGAGGTAAAGCTGAATCATTTCCAGTGATTTATGTTAAACACAGAACAAAGACATCTGACTCAATAATTAATAATAAAAACGAGGAGTATAATTGACAGAGATGATAACTGGTTTTTAAACTGAAGATCACAACTCTTACGGTCGTGCTTCTCTGATGTCTGGATGGTTGATCAGCACATTAGTGCAGCTAAAATTGACGTTACAAATAATACACTTTGAGCTGTTTCTCCCAAACTATCATCAGTAGATTTTACAGTTGTCAAAATCAATTGATTTACGGGACCCCCAGCAGGCCAGTTCATGTCTCCAAACTTGGAGAGGACTAGAAGCAGTCATCCGATCAAGTGAGACAATTTAATCAAGCAAAGCGATGAGCAGATATGCATTCACTTCTTAGAGCCCCAAAGCCACGTTGCTGCTGCACTCTTGTATTTTAAATCGGTTTTTCTTTTTTTTTTTTTTTTGGGCTGCCCTTTCAGAACCAAATTTCACAGCCCACAGCAAAGACTGCTCTCCATCTGCCTGTTATGAGTAAACGAATTGAAATATTTTTCTTAGGTATGCATCATGACCGTGTGAGACCTTAGTCTATCCGGCAGGCTGTCACAGAGTTTACGAGCGCTGAACGCGCTTCGAAATGAGGTGGCTTTGAAATGAAGAAATGAAGCGTGAAGTAGAAAATTGGACAAGTCTGACGCCACACAGTCAAAGTCAGCAGCGTAATCATCCTCATCAGCTAGTGAAGAAGTGATGCGAGGAGCAATGTTCTTCTTTCTCTGGGATTTTCTGTGGGTGATGTCAGTATTTGCGCAACGGCAAGAGACACAAAGTACTGGCGTGTCACAGATGTGATGCGCTCGAGGATTTCTCATAATCTGAATGCTTTGTCAGCCAATTTTGGATAATTCTTATTAAAGGGCACTCGTGCTTGTGCAGTTTGTACATACCTTTTCTCCTCTTGCAGTCATGTAGGCACGACACCAGATGTCTTGCTACCCTGTCCTTATGGATAAAGAGCCTGCTGGGGGCCACTTTGACTGACCAGTGATTTTTTCCACATAACCCTACAAAAGAAGTCAAATGGAGGGGACCTTTTAAGTCTGACTTCTAGATTGGTTAATTGAACAAAAATAGCCATTGGAGCCAAGGGGGGCATCATATAAAAACATAGTTGTTGGTGTAAGACTACAGATGTGAACAAAAGCTATATATAAATATATAGTGCATTTCTTTTATTTTAAATATTTTGCCAGGAAAATGGGAAAGAGTTGCAGCAATTTATTGAAATGTGCAAATATAAATGGAAATGCAGTATACAAGACTGTAAAATTCTAGAGAGCTTGAAAGTCAATATTTGGAATGATCCGCTTTGTGCTTCAATATAGCCTGAACTCTCTAGGGCAGGGGTCCCCAATCCCAGTCCACGAGGGCCGGTGTCTCTGCAGGTTTTAGATGTGTCCTTGATCCATCACAGTGGATTTAAATGGATAAATTACCTTCTCAACATGTCTTGAAGTTCTCCAGAGGCCTGGTAATGAACTAATCATGTGATTCAGGTGTGTTGACCCAGGGTGAGATCTAAAACCTGCAGGGACACCGGCCCTCGTGGACTGGGATTGGGGACCCCTGCTCTAGGGGAAGCTTTTTTGCCATCTTTTGAGTACTCTCCAGGAATAGTTCCTCAGGCTTCTTGAAAAGCTCTTCTTTTTAGATTTTGACTGACTTTTATTTCATTCCCTGTCAAGATGATCCCACACTGCTTCGATAATGTTGAGGTCTTGACCAGCGGTCCCCAACCCTGGGCCATGGACCAGTCCGTGAGTCGTTTGGCACCGGGCCGCGAGAGTTGAGGCTCAGGTGTGAAAATCATGGTTTTCAGGGTTTTTATAGTTTTTTAGCGTTATTTCTTTATCGTTAACTCAGTTTCCCTGGGTCTTTTCCCTTGTGTTATTAATAAATCTTCTTTTTTTGGTATTGGTACTGGTTTTATTTTGTTGTATTTATCCACGACACCTTAAAGTCCGGCCCACAGACATAAACCGGTCCGTTTGGGGTTGGGGACTGCTGGTCTAGACTGTGTGGAGGCCAATCCATGACTGATACTCATCCATTCTGTGTTTTTTCTTCATTCAGCTTTGCTTTTACTGCATTGGCAGTGTGTTTTGGATCACTATCATGGTGAAAAGTGAAGATGTTCCTCTCTCCATAACTCAATCACTATTTGAGTCATATATATATTATATATTGGACTGAACTGCATATTAGTTGGTAATGAAAATGTCTTAAAAGTCCTTCAACTTTCTTAACATTTTTAGATACAAATATTGGTACACCCATATGTACAACAGCAACAACACCAACTATCCTATTAAAAGCCAACCACAAGCAGGGTAACTACTCACCCTTTGTTACTTTGCACCAGCTTAGACTCATAAACACACACCAGATGTGGAAATGCATCTTGCACAAAGGGCTGTTCCCCACTGCTACACCAACACAAAACTGGTGACAACTGAGCGATACACAGCTGGAAATGACTGAAAGATCATAGTTTCATTACTCAATTAAACAATTGCCTTGTTGTGAGCATTAAGGTCCTATAAATACACATGGTTTTGTCTAGCATCTGGCTTCAAACTGGTCTTTTTATAGTTAAAAACAAAACTGTTACTAACTATGCGTTTTCACTGTAACTGTGAAATTAGGGCTTTGTTATTCCGGAAACAGAAAAAAAAAAAAAAAACAGTTGCTTTTTCTTGTACTATTCAAGCAAAAAAGACCTTGTTTCGTTTGCTTTATTACAGTGTTTTTCGGCAAGATCATAATTTTTACTCTTTAAATTTACCACAGCATTTTCTCTGGGGACACAAGGTTCTGCTTGAAGCTACGAAAAGACACAAAAACACCCTGCTTTAATTGTTTGTTTACAATACAGCTCCCTTGGCCTTGAGCCTAGACCAAGCTAAAACAGTTTTTGAAAAAAAGAGCACATTTTTTCCCCAACATGCAACTGCTTGTTTGTGGCTTGGTGGCCTGCTGCTATGCTTATCTTGTATCTCCCTGCGCCGATAATGGTTTTCCTGGTGATATGTGGGAAACATAACCAAAAAACAAAACAGAAAAAGTGAATTTTTGTGAACAACCAGTTATGAGTCTTAAGCTCTTCTTCATTTTCTTACATGCACACTGCTGGAATGCTCATATTAAACATGGTCAAAGTTTCAGGCTTGCACATGACCAAGTTATTTCTGTGAGACAACAGCTCGGGCTTCAGACTGTTATAATCATTTGTTTCAGTAGCTTCACCCACCTGCGGTTCAAATCTTCTGTTTATAAGGAGGAACCAATCAAAATTACGTTGGCTTAAAGGAAAAATTACCAGACAATAAAAGGTGCTAAGACAGCTTCTTTCAGATAGTACAAGCCTTCAAAAGATGAAAAAGGAATATTTTGCACTATGAATCATGCATAACTGCTCTGATAAAGAATAAAGGTAGAAGCTGGAATGAGGGGCATAATTGGTCCCCTTGAATATTTTTCATTAACACACTTTTTTAAATATACGCATACGTTATTGCAATCATGCAGCTGCTGAAGCTTTAAACATCCTACACACATATTTTTGGGATCAGTGGTGATGCTTCTGAATCATGTTTGAGGCATAGCATAGATAAACATGTCAAAAGACAAAGAGCTGGGTGCGTACTTATGCCTTCCTGTACATAATAAAAACATCTAGTGTTTTTTCTGTTTTTCTTGGCATGTCATGCTGTTAGTCATGAAAGGTTCCCACATAGCCACTGATCAAACTAGAAAAGCAGCCTTAAGCCAGATAAACAGTTGCTTATAAATGCCAAGGAACTTTGCTTCATACATGTAAGTGTCGCACAGAATTTCAAAAATGGCTCATGAGTCTAAACCTGAAGAATTTTCTCCTACTGGGTGTGTTTTCACAGAGTGCCGGCTATCTGTTTGCTTTAGGTTTTATGCTTGGATGTGCGTGTAGCCACCAAGAAAGCCTTGAAGATTTATAGATGCACAGAACAGTTAGCTTGAAAGGATATGAAAGAGAATCAGGAAAAGTGTCTGAACAATGCTCGAGAAGATTGACTCAAAAATGCAGGGAAAATTAAACTGTCACATTCAACGATACGAAAACTATTACAAGTTCCCAGTCTGTAAGTTACGGGAAGTCTGAATTTGAGCCAGGAAACAGTTAGTTTAGATTAATGTATAGCGTGAAAGCAATGGGAAACAGAAGGCCTTGCTTTAATCAAGGGTGAAAAAAGCCCCAAACACTTTTAGTCCATCTGAATCTCACTTAGTAGATTTAGAGATGCAGATCAACAGATTTTATTATCGTTTGACAGAGCCGGACTAGCTGTTTTCCTATTTCCTGTCACTGTTTCCTGTTTTATGATAAGCTAAGCAAGTCAGCCACTGGCTGAAGCTCACGCATAAACACAACAGTGGTATCGATTTTCTTATCCAACTCTTGGCAAGAAAGCAAATGTGCATTTTCCCAAACGTCAATGTACTCTCTTCAACCACATATCATATTATGGTCTCTTAAACCCTGTAAGGAGAAAAACAGAGCATGCAAGCTCTCAGACAAAAATCCATGAATGTCTGTGGTGTGCTATGTAAATCGCCTTCTGCCACGTGCCCTGTGGGGGTGTTTGGGGGGTTGGATAAAGTTCTGGATGGAAAAATAGGAAAATGCTAGAATGGGATGTAAGAGAAAGGGTAAGAAAAAAAAGCTATATAAAGGAGGAATGAGAGAGAGAGTTTGTGATTTATTACATTTCGTTGTGTGGCACAAAACAGATTCAGGAAAAGCAGGTGTTATACTATACAGCACACAGGAAATGAAAAGAAAGTCAGGAGGGAGGATCAAGAGGGGTGGAGTGAGAGACAGTGAACAGGAAGAAATTATTACCTAATCAGTTTGTGAGCCCTTTCTGGAGGTCAGCAGAAGAACATGAATTGCAATATTTGAAATCTAGGGGTTTTCCAATGATCTTTGCAAAGTGCCTTCAACAGAGAAAAGCATACAGATTCCACCAGGAAGCGCACTCATGCACGTACACACACACTGTTACAGCAGTCCCTAGATACGAGTACATATGTACTTATCTGATTGTTAATGAGAATTAGGAACTCATTCATGACTTATCTAAAATGATACCTGATGGATCTAACGATTAAAAAGTATATAGGATAGGGAGTGCGATGGTGCTTTATTGCTTCCTGACAGATGTGCTGGCTAAGAAATTCATCCAGCTGTGAAAAAAAAATCATCTTCTTTTCAGCGATGGCGAGAGATACATGCATTCCTCTTTATATTTCTATAAGCTATGACAGCACTTTAATAATAACAATTTGTGTGTCCATGTGTGTCGGCGTACGTCTGTCAAGCATTCGCGCACAGGCACAGAACCGCTCGAGTCTCAGATCTAATATCTAGTAGCTGTCTATCTCTCGCAGTAGCAGCATTTCTCATCAGACTTCGCTCACCAGCAAGGCCGGGATAGAGCTGACGCTTGGTCCTGCAGAACAAACAGACTGCATAAAGCACCCCTGTGTGGTGCTAAGTCTCACACTGAAGTGAGGGGCAGAAGAGAGAAGAAGAGAGAAACATAAAGGCTTTTCAAAGAATGACGAGACGGAGGTAGATGTAACAGCAGTGCACAGCGAAATGATGAAATGGAATAAGAGACTTATAGTGCAGAAAAAGTTTGGTTCTTGTAATAGCTTTTTGGAAAGCCTTGTCAAAACTGAGACCATGTCATAAAATATTTCCGGGGGGGGGGGGGGGGGGGGGGGGGGGTGAGAGCCCTACACAGTATGCGACTGTGGTCAACTGAAGCATGCGACTTTTCTCATGGGCCCCAACAAAAGACCTTTCTAGGACTTTTACAGTGCTCTGTTTGACACAGAGAGGTGTGATTTCAGCACAGACGTGATCCATTCCAGATATAAGGTACACTACTGACATATGTAATGGTCAGTTAGCCATGTGAGCAAGTTTATCCACTATTCGTATCTGCTTATTTGCCAAGAAAAAAAAAGCAAGCGCTGTTTTTCTAATTTGTGTAACTAGTCTTCAGGAATAGTTCTCCAGCATTCTAGAAGGGCATTTACAGCTCTTCTTTGTCAGCTGCTTTTACTCTATCAAAATGATCCCACACGCCTTCAATAATGTTAAGATCCCGGCTCTGAGGAGGCCAAACCATGACTGATAGTGTTCCATGTTGGGTTTTTCTATTCAGGTATACTTTTACTATACTGACAATGTGTTTGGGATCATTGTCATAGATCCTTCTAAAAAAAGAACCTGTTAGCAATTGGATACTTTTCAGATGGCATTGTACAGTGGTTCAAAACCTGAATGTACTTTTCTACAGTCATTATTTCATACAGTTTGAAAATATCCCCAATATTACTGGTTGAAAAGTAGATCAGAATCATGAAAGATCCTCTAACATGTTTTAAAGATGACTGTAGACACTCTTTTGTATCTCTTTCCTGATTTCATACTGTCAGCGATTTGACTTGAATTTAGATTCATCACTCTACAAGACCTGTTGCCACTTATTTCCAGTCCAAAACCTATGAAGTTTGCATGCCTCAGCCTTTTCTCCCCGTTCCTCTTCCTTAAAAATAGCTTCTTGACAGCCACCCTTCCACTGAGATCCTTTTTGATGAGGCTTCAGCGAACAGCAGTTGGATTAGGGGCCAGATCCATCTCTCAGGTCCTCTTTCGTGTCTTTGCTGGATTTCATAAGGACGCGACTTTCAGATAATGCTCATTTTATATAGATCGTTTCTTTTAGGCCTGTCACTTATTCATTTGTCCTCTAATTGTCCAGCTTCATCAGATTTTTTTTTTTTTTTTAAATAGACACACTGCACAGCGTGTTGAGATATGCCAGGTTTTCAGCCAATAGCACTTTGGAAATAACGTGTTGGTGCAAAAATAGTATTTTGTGCCTGTCAACCTGTCTTACATGAAGCGAATACAGTTACACAACATGTTACTTTAAAGATAGTATTTTAAATGGGTTCGTTGATAAGTTTTCTGTTATGGGCAGACAATATTGGTTCATCGTTTAAGTTAAGAGCTTTTTTCATGCTTGAATGATTCAGAGGTAAGTGTTAAGTGGTTTAACAAAAAAATATTAAGATAGTATGTCCTTTGAAAGAGCTTCAGAAAGCCAGGAGAACTACTAAGTTGGGCTACTTGCAAGCGAAATAGTAAAAAAAAAATGAGGGGTAAACTCAACACTTTTGCAAAGTATTGTAAAACTAAGTCTCATAAAATAAATCTTAAAAATAACTTGAGCAATTGAAATTTCATAGACATAGAAATATACCATAAACTGCCAGTAAAGGAATACAAAGGACCCTTACGGAGCTTAGAAAGAAGGTGACTGGACTTTAAGTATACTTGACCTGGATAATGGAGAACCTAGACAGGCAACACAAAGGAGCCAAAATCCATTGATTTTTTTTCCACACACACACACACACACACACACACACACACACACACACACACACACACACACACACACACACACACACACACACACACACACACACACACACGCGCTAGTCGGATATCACAATGAGGTAACTGCTTTGCTTTAATTAAGCTAATTTATCATCATTATAATCATATTTTGGAAATGTTTTTCTAACTTAATTGCAACTTCGGAAGAATTAAACTCATCCAAACCATGAGTCTCCCTCTCTGGATTTAACTGTTTTCCATAAACAGCAGTGATGTGCACCTGTAGAGTACAGCAGCTGCCAGTGGGCATGTGCTTCACATACGTAGAGTATGTGTTCTTCTGTACTGAGACTTGTTCCAATCAGAAAATGGGCATGGGCATGCACATGAAGGTCGCTGCCTTGTCAGCTTCACATGTATGCGATGAGTGCCTTTATGCACGTGTGTGTATTCGCATGTGTCACCGAAACCCCAAACCACTCACTAATCACACAGTAGATGGTGGCAGGGCCCTGACCTCCAAGCATGCATCATCTGTTACATAAATACTCATTTGAAGGAAACTGCTGTCAGCTTCCATCGGTCTAGAGAACTGGTCAGTGCCAGGTTAAACCACTGCTGGATCAGGACATGGCCACTCCCTTGTTTTGGGCTCTCTTGTCTCGGGATATATATGCATGTGAGTGAATGTGGAAGTTAGGGGGCACAAAAAAAGAAAGTGCATGCGTCTGTGTGAGTGTGTTTCACAGCGTATGAAAAAAAGGGAAAATGCTTGCGTATTTTAAAATGCAAGTCAAGGACATTTCGCAGTTTTGGTAACAGAAGCCACAGGATGTGCGTCTGCAGCAGACCACCTTGTACCACATGACATCATTCCATTGCCTCCTGACGATCCACGCACACAGGCAGGGACGCTCGCTTCTCAATACGCGCTATTTTTTCCGTATTCTCATCAGGTGCCAAATAAAGCGCACTCGCCATGTGTGGACCACATGTTGGTGACGCTGATCTGAGCCAGTGAAGAAGAGAACTTTAACACACTTGTTGAAGAACACTTGAGAAATCAGATATCGCGCTTGCGTAATCAAAAACATGTTCACGGCAAATCAGTCGAGTTGAACAACTTTTTAATATGGAGATTAAAAAAAACTGTGTAATCAACTAAAGTGAATTGGAGTGACAATGTTTGAACAGTTTGGTTAAAATGCAGTGACAGGCATTTGGCGCCTGAATGGACCACAGTGGCCAGAAAGAGAGTAAAGAGCAACAACTGAACAATAAACAACAGATGGCAGCTCGCACTTCCAAGAACAGCAAAACAGTGTTTGTAGATGAAGGCCTCCGAACAGGCTGCTTACTGCAGTTAAAATTGGGGAATTTCAAAGTCTAGGAATCAGATTTAACGGCAAATCCCAAACATTAACCAGTTTGTAGTGTTTACCAGCTGACGCGTTTATGTACTTTATGGTCATTTAAATATTTGACGTAAGTGTAATTATCCACTAAACAAGGCTGGTATTTGAGATAAAACTGTCGTATAAGGCTCACTTTATAAACTGTGGTTCACTCAGCTGACAGTCATATTAAAGAATGGGCTGTAATAGTACTGATCAAATTCTTTGAATTCCAAGTACAGTTTTCGCGATGAGCGCCAACATTTTTAGCATAATAATAAAACGGATGCTTCGGTTGGTATAGAAAAGATTTTTTAGATAGTTGAGTTCCAGCAGAGCTACTCCAACTCTCAATTAAATGGTGTCTTCATCATAGGTGGATTTTTTTGTAAAACTTGATTTCTGGCCCAGTGTCCAAACTCACTTGTGCCATTATAGAGACTCTGACTATGAGTCTATTAATGTCTGTCCAATTAGAGATAAAATAAGAAGTGCATGGAGATCTTGGAGCATAGACCCCTGCTCAGATTGCGCAGTAGTGACAATACCAGTCAGCAGTCTATGAAAAGGCTCACAAAGCAAGACAGCTGTTTATGTTCATATGCACAGTCGTAGAGCAGGGCGATATGACCAAAAATATTTATCACGATATACACTTGAAAATTTGCGATAACGATATAACTGACGATATAATTGACACTAGACAAAATACTTTACAACTCCACAACTTTATTAGTGCAAAAAACCACGTCAATGTATTTTCACTTAAACAAGCAGTTTAAAGTTATATAAAAACGTAACAGTGCAAATTCCTTGCTGACAGTTTAACCAAAAGCATTTCCAGTGGAAATTGGCCGACATATCCTCAGCATAACCATGTATAATATCCACAAAACGTGCGTGCATATGTAAACAAAGGCACTGAGCATGCGCATTTTACCCATATTCTATCGCGATATTTCATTTTCCTATCATTGCCCAAAATTACACCGGTATTACCGTGAACGGTATGATATAGCCCAGCCCTACACAGTCACATGGTCAATCGCTAATCTTTTCATCCATATACTTCCGCTTATCCAATTCAGGGTTAGAAAAGGCGGGGTAGATCCCAGACAAGTCGCCAATCTGTCGCAGGACTAACACAAAGAGACAGACAACCGTTTATGCTCACATCCACACTTATGGCCAATTTTGAATAACAAAAAAAACTTAATATACATTCCCCTTGAATGGTGAGAAAACCTTGGCAGGCACACGGAGAACTCCAGAAAGGCTCCAGAAAACCAGGATGCCTTAAGCCCAGGAACTTTCTGTGAGTTGACAGGGCTTTAAGTTTTACATTCATTTATAATTAACCTTCTTTTAGTAATTAGTGTAAAAAGACAAATATCACATTGGATTTCAACAATAGCTAACAGTTACCACGTTATATTAAATTTAACTGGTTATGATAAAGAATCTTTGATAATACACATGGTATTGTTAGCTTCTGAGTATATTTTAGTCATTTCCCTTTTTTACCATGCCTTCTTACTTCAGCACTTCTCTGTCAATGAAACCCAAACCACAAGCTTTAAGGAGAAGCAGTGAAGAAATATATGGCTATTATGGGTCATTACAACATAATTTTCGTCATAAAGTGGGTTCCCTTGTATTAACAGTGGATTGCCAAGAGTACTTCTCTGGTTGTCATCAGGGGCAGAGGGAAAGGGCATTAGAAAGGCTTACAAGTGCTAAATGTGCTGTGCCGTGTTAAGGCGTGGTCACATTTTGACCTTTATCACATCTAGGTTAGAGGCGGCACACTAAAACCTTGTACTGTATCCACCTTCCCAGCAGGGACACTGCTTAGTCTGACAGATCTCGCTCACTCTCACACACACACATATCACTACTGTACACAGGCATGCAAGGCAGAGGCAAACAAACACGGCATCGACCCGCCGACGCTGTTGATTTATGCGCGGTGGTGGAGCAGCAAGGCCTTAAGGTGAGAGAAACTCTCTTACCCTCGACTGGCCTGTTGGAAACACGGGCATGCCTTCAAATTCAGGCCAAATATTAAGTCAGAGAACTGTAGCAAGAAATAACTAGCCTTCATTCATAAACACCATCTGACGGTCAGCTTGTTGTCATTTGAGGGCAGCTAGGACAATTAGCTCTTAATTGTGGCTAGGCTGTTTGGTTGTAAATGGCTGGCATTCATTCATGGTCTGTGACTGGCATGCAGCTTAAAAACATGTTGAAAACTGAACCCGGTACTGAGTAATCAGTTGATATGGGCCGTAAAACTACTGAACATTGCATCCTTCCCCAATTTCGGAACTATTGGCTTAGTCAGCGTTGTCTGGATCCTAGTTATATTCTCACCTCAATACATGTACTCTGTTTAGGAAACATCAGGACCAAGCCGCACAACAGCGGTGCTCCTCCATGTGTCTAACTGCAACTCCGAGCAGGTCATGGTCATTTTTGGTCACATCCTCCTGGTCACGGTTCAAAAACGCAGACAGTCTGCACAGACCTGTAATTGCTGTGTCAGTTGTGAGATTTTGTGCGGGCAAATGCTTGTAGCTTGCCCTATAAATATAAAGGCAGGAATCTGTCTGACTCATTAAGATTCTAGTCTGGGAGGTGGCACTGTCAGAGGGATTTCAGAAGGAGAAAACAGAGGGAGAGAAGAGATAAAGGAAGCAGTAAAGTAAAGGACATCTGGCAAATGAGGATATAGTGCCAAGCGGGACGCCATACATTTCCATCCGGTACCCTGAAAAGCACTTAATATTCCACAGCATAAACATCGACCGGATCGCACAAACCCTTTTAAAGCTCGACTCGAGGGGCGTGGCTTCTATCTCTGCAGAGCAACACAGCCGGGGAAGCTTGAATTGTTTTTTGAAGAGAATAACCCACATAAGTCCAGTTTGAGCTGGTCCTTCAACCCCTTTATTTACACCAACCCAAAGGGATCCTCTACTCTTATAAATAGACTGGCACGGCACCAGCTTGTACAGCATAGCGTGTGATTAAGCAATGGGTACCTCTCCATTAATGCACATTTGGTACAGATTGTCCGCAGCCGAATCACTGGTGTGGTATTAACTGTGTACATTTATTACCTCATTTTATTTTGAGGCCCTTATACTGTAATGGAGCATTTTTAGGTTTCTTCTGAAAAGAACGATCCCCCTTTTCTACAACACTACATTTATCTGACAGCTGCAGCATTTCTACATAAAACACTACAACTGATTAAAAACCTGGAACAAAATAGAATAAAACTGTTGCACGTAAGTGTAAAGGCAAAAATCTTTTATACTGGATACTACTGAATACTGTATACTAATAATGTCCTGTACAAGCTCTGAATAATACTTTCACCAGTTGGTGGCAAAAAAAGAGAGTTAAACAGGAACTATCATGATTGAAAAAAAATGAAGTCAAAGTTAAGTGTCAAAAATGGCATTTCCTCAAACGGCTACTTATGGCTCCAAATTAGTCATAATACTAAAACTGAAACTTCCCAAACTTGTAGGTGAGCTAATGATGGCTACATATTTACATTTTATATACTGTTTAAAAGCACAGCAGATCATGTGATCATCTGCCACCATCTCATTCTATCCTTTGTACTGTCAAACAAACTTTCTCTGTGGTTTTCCTCCTTCCTCCTCCACCTTTAACATCCTTCGCTCAGTATGTCCACTATCCCTCCTCTGCACATGTCCAAACCATCTCAGAGCTGCCCTCACTTCCTCTTTGCTAATCCTCTGCACTTCCTCATTCATTTACTTTCCTCTCTCCATCCTCCTCTCTTTCATTTTCCCCACTCATCGAAGCACTCCTTCCATCTTCTCACCTCACTCTCTTCACTTGTTAGTACATTACCATCTATATATTTAATCATCCTAACCTGCTGCCCATCTTTTCCAGCTCGATCTCCATCTAGCCAATCGGTACAAGTCATCTTCTTCTTCATCAGTGTCCACCCTCACACACACACCTGAGTAAAAGCCTTTGGCACCTCTCATTTTGCCGCAGCCCTAGACTTCCAGTACTCCTCTCTACGTTACAAGACATGAGAGGACAAAAAAGGGCAAAAGTTAACCTGCATGTTTTCAGTAATGCGTGTTTTTGCTCATATGTAAAATAACTCAGACACAATGCTGTGTAACTCCGATGTAATGCCAAAGATAAAGCAAACGTACTTGGTCCTGCACTTCCACTTTTTTTCCACAATGTTTTCTATGTTTACCACTCACTAAAGTGCACTAGCCTACCATCTGTGAGTGCTGGCTCAGGCTAAGCCTGGCCTTAAAGATCAAGCTTCTCTTTAATTTGGCAATGTGGGCTGAGCTACGCTAGCTGGCGGTGAGTGGTTTTCTTCAGCCCTTCAAAAACACCTCATTAGAATTGAATGGCTAATTATAGAAAAGATGACACTAAGCTCCATGCTGAACGTGAAACAACCTGTTATGAAACGCACAAGTGAGAGACAGAAAAACTTTGAGGGTCGTCCTCGCTGTCGAGCAAAGCACTCAAACATTCTGGCATGAGTTATCTTTTGTGCTCCGAACCCAGACAAATATACGCAAGTGCATTTGCAAAATTGTGGACGTGATGACACTTCTTGACTTTCTGTAGACATACACAGACAGATCTTTAAAAAAACATGAATAAACAGTAACACACGCAGATGAATAGGCAAGCGACTGAATAGAGGATACAAGAGAGGCTGGTTTTGAAATTGCGTGGTTGAGGATGTAATGGAATTGCACGTAGTGATTAGGGGCAAACGTTCCAGCTGGCAAGATCGCATGGCCGGTATACCCAGTGGCACATTTGTTTGTGTCGCACATGTCTACTGTAGTGTGCACTACAACACAGAAGTTGCATCTGTTTGCTGTCCAGGAAAGAATTTAGATGGAAGGTTTATGCAAACACTTCCACCAGAAGAGGGGTGAGGGGGGACTTGGAGTGATACGTAACATTAAGATGGAGGCCAGAAATGTAAGAAAATGGAAAAAGCAAAGCAGGATTTGAGAGTGTTGCAATACCTCTGGTGAAAATTTGGGTGAAAGAATTAGAGGAGTTTTTACAGATTGATGGATGGATTCAAAGGAACGGCAGGTCCAGCTGGCACAAATTCAGTACAGTCTAAACCAGACGGGTGCAGCAGCAGAGTGGTGGTGGGCCAAAAGACAGGCAAGTCTTCTGTGTTCTGGGCAGGTCAGTGGAAATGCTACACAACCAGGATCTGTGCCAATGAACCAGGCCAGACAAGTGATGGCTTTTTAAGGGATGTACCAACACAGTAAGTGTAAGAAGTAACACTAAATTATGAACAGCAACCCATTTAACTTCATACTGGATACATCCGAAACCTCTCTGACTGGTTTTAAAAAGTAGACACCGTATAAACTATTACAATTTAGCCCATCACTTTCTCTTTTGCACACAGACACACAAACACTAGTCAGATACAAATCATCCCTCTCCAACCCTGTAATTAACATCTCTAACCACACCTGCTGATTGCTTTGCAGAAGCAATTCTGTGGGAAGAATAGGGACTCAACTTCAGTCTGGACTGTAAAACTGGACTTCTTGGACGCTACGCGTTCTTGGATAAAGACTGTTAACTTTGTGTTGCTTTCACTCAAGATGTCTTTTTAAAACATCTGGAAAATGCGGTTTCCCCAGCGGAGCAGAACATTTGTACAGGGTTACAGCTACACTGCTACAGTACATCTCAGCTTTAGTACTTGAAAAAGCTGTTGTTTTAAGGGTAAACGTGACAACAGCGACAAAAGCGTCGACTCCTATAATGCCCAACTTTTTTGGAATTGTTTGATGAGAAGTTAGCTGTAATTTTTTTGTACACTTGACTTCATATAAGCGGCAGGGATAGGTGTTGAAAGAAACAAAAATGTAATGAGGGAGCCTGGGACAGAGGTGGGTTTCAGAGGAGAACACATTCTGAGACAGAGGTGTGAGATTTGGCACAGGTGGCGTTTGCTTTTCACTGGGGACAACCACATTCCATATTGATAATAGCTTTTTGGGCTATGATCCTTCAAACGCTCTAAAATAATTGTATTTTCTTAGGATGATAACTGGACACATTATCGCATTTATTTCACCTGTTACAAGGTTTAAAAAAAAGAAAAACAGCTGAGAGTAGCCAACAATTTGCAAAAACGAAAGTAAATGTAATAATGTGAGCATTAAAATGTGCGATTCTATAATAGCCCACTGAAAGCAGAACACACAGGTTTCACTTCGAGCTGTGTCAGTGGTAACAAACTGCGCTGTGTAACAATAACAACTTCTATGACCAAAATGTGTCAAAGTTTGTGCTTGTGGTTGTTTGTCTATTTGAGTCTCGTGTCTCTGATACAAAGTGACAAATTGAAATACAAACCAGCTACCTAAAGCTTTGTTCGGGTGGGGAGTGGTGGTTGTTACTAGAAGTCTTGCTTGTGCATTAAGGTATGGCGTCTCTCTCTAAAAAATATATATATATTTTATATTTTTTTTAGTTCGTGTGAGGAGTGTTTTTTTGTTTCAAATATCAAGAATATAGAGAGAGAAAAGCTCATATTAAAGAAAGGGAGAAGCTGCTGGGCGGTGAAGTGGAATGAAATCGATAAAGTCAATATTTGCACCACTTGCACAGCAGTGAAATAACTGCATCGTCTACGTGACATGTGGGTTTTTGTGCATATGTGTAGGACACCCCCACCTGTTTATATATAGTGCCTAACAAATGTATTAGACCAGCGGTCCCCAACCCCTGGGCTTCGGACCGGTACCGGTCCGTGAGTCGTTTGGTACTGGACCGCGAGAGTTGAGGCTCAGGTGTGAAATGTATAGTTTTCAGGGTTTTTATCGGTTTTCAGCGTTATTTTGTTATAGTTTTTATCGTTTACTCAGTTTTTGTGGGTCTTTTCACGTGTGTTATGAATAAATTTTCTTTTTTTCGGTACCGGTACTAGTTTTATTTTGTTGTATTTATCCGCGACACCTTAAAGGCCGGTTCATGAAAATATTGTCGGGCATAAACTGGTCCGTGGCACAAAAAAACACAAATATTTTAGGAATACTACTTTAAAAAAGTTTGATAGAAAAAAAAATGACAGAATTCATGTTTTTATATCCAAATTTGAACTTGTACACTGCACTGGACAACATCGGTCGCCTCAAGGCACTTTAATTTGTTATGTATTAGACCGCCTGTGGCAATACAGTGAAAACACAATTAAAAATGATTTTGGTAAGATACAATAACATATTGTTTAATAATCCCAGAGTTGGGAAATTCCCATTGTTACAGCAGCAGAGTCCACGGGGCAGTAATAAACGGCAGGTAGCTACCACTATTGTTAATTTAGGGTGGTTGTGACAAAAAAACTTACATAAATTTGTTAAGTACTGTATGTAACCAGTAACTGTAATAATATTAGCTTTATCTTTGTGTCAGGGTTTTGAAGTAGATGAAAGACCTCTTACAATCTTAAAAGCTAGAGGTTATAGAAAAGGCTAAATTGTGCTTTACGAAAGAAGTAAATTCTCACTAAATCCTTCAGCTGCCTGTGGTACATCGTTACTATAGACGTATTAATAAGTGCAGCTTTGAAGTCTCAAATATACTCAAAGATGACTTTTGCACATAACCTGAATCTAGAAAACAGAAAAACCAGTTTAACTCCGCTGAACCTAAAAAGGGAAACAGGCTCCATAAATTTTGCAATGCATTTCCCCAAAAGTACATGTAGTGGTTTCAAGAACATGGGCTGGGCCCTCCCACTCTATCTGCCCTGCTATATATTTAAGTCAGCTATTTTAAACTACTTCATACTTTTTCACTTCCATGAAATGAGGGTGGGCTGACCAAGATGTGGTAAGTTCACTCAGAGAAAAGTTAGCCAGGCTTCCTTGAGCTCACTGACCACCGGGCAAATATGTTTCTCTTTAACAAGTCCTGTGGCTTCTGGTAATGTGTTTCACACTCTCAGTCCAGTTGCTTGATAAAACTGGAAGATAATTGCTTGACTTTAGTGACCTCGCGGGCCTGCTGTTTGATCGGAAACGTATGTGGCCAGCTGGCAGAAACAAGTCCTCAACATTTCAGATGATCTGTGGCAATAAACTGGGGAATGTGGGGTTATTTACCACTCGCCAAAGTAAACAAAGAGACTTCCCAAATGGCTAACAACACCAGGACACAGAGATACGAGGAAGGGTGAAGCTTAAAAAATTCTCATGTAGCAGGGTGCAATTATTGTATTTCTATTTTTGACATGAAAGGACTTGGATTCAGATTAAAGGTCTTTTCTTTCTGAATGAACAGGGAGGAGCTGATTAAAGCCGGGAGCTCAGTTTACACGCTGTAAGCAGACACTTAATTCTCTCACAGGACCTCTATTTATTCGGTCAATGATGTTTTAAATTATGGGATATGTTGTATGTAGTCACCTTTTTTCAAAAGCATGAGCCCGGGTACCACCCAGTGGCTCCGGGCCTTGAGCCACCCACCCATTCACACATCACCACAAGCACTACCATAAAAGTCAACACAGCCAGCCGTCATCAGTGACTTGGCAACCCTTTAAAACAAGACAATAAAGCTTCTTTGAGATGATGTATTCTTGACTACACAGCATACAAACAAGTCAAACAAACAGAGTCCGTTTTATAAATGCTCATGGGGTATTTTCACATCATAAACTTAATAAACTTGAAGCAACCACTTTGCTTAGCTTCCCAGACACTCTGTGAATGGGGGGAGACAGCTAGCTAGACTCTTTATATGACAGCGAATCCATCTACTAACACCACAACACATTAATAACTAACAAGTTAGAACTAAAAACTACTTTCGGCTGCTCCTTAATTCACAAGTGGGTAGCTCCACATGTTTTGATTTGGCAGATTTTTGCATTAGATGCCCTTCCTGATGCAACCCCAAAGGGGTTTGGTTTGAGTTTCCTCCGAGGAAGCCGCAGATATGCTTGAAGCACGTGGCCCTTGACAGTGGTGTTGGGGATGTGGCCCTTGACAGCCATTTTATACTTGCTGCTAAGCAAAGCAGAAGAAGAAGAGGCAACATACAGAAAGTATGCTACTCCCATGAAACATGAATGAGATGCAGCAGATCAAGAAGAAGGGAATTTTCCTTTGAGCCGGCACAAATGATGGTGGCCCTTTTGTCGTTTGCACGAGGGAGACTTCAGTGAAGGCTAGTTAAAGCCAGTCTGTCCTCCAGCTCTTTCATTTAGCATATGAGTCAGGCATGCTGTGCACATCGGGTTACCAAAACTTTGGATATGCATGACAAACGCCACTGACAGTCCTAAAAATGCCACTCTAGTGACAAGCGTGAGTGCCAGCACATTTACGGCTCAATAATCAGAAAATATCGTCTAGTTTTACAAACCATGGGGAAAAGGGTTCATACAATTGAAGACTAAAGTTAGTAGCATGCACTAATTGCTGCATGATATATGCAGAAAAAGCAGGAAAGCAACTGCAAAATACCTGCTCAATTTACTGAAACATTACTGAAAACAGCATTACAGAACAGTTTAACTGGACACATCCCAAGTTTGTAGAACAAGTTTCATGTTTTTCTTCAGTGACATGCAAAAAGCAGAAGCACTGTACGTTCAGTAGCGCCGCACAAAAACCCGATCACAAACCATTGCCCACAAATTTATCTGGGATTTCTCTTCGGTTATAACCATCAGTGCTCAGCAAGCCTTGAACAGCAGTTGCAGTTTAACAGCACTGGTACATTTGTAATGTTCTTTCCATCTGCTCTCTTTTCATGTGGCAAAAACAAATGCACTAATGAAAGATAATTACCCTGTGTTGTTTTAGTGTTTGCCTGTCTCTCTGGAGAGGGAGAAGGAGAGCAGTCTCTCAAGCGTGGAGATGCTAATTGGTAATGCTAATTGCTTCCATTATGTAATGACAGGGTCAACACAAATCTTTTTTTTTTTTTTCAAATAATTTCCTATCCTGAAAATTCAAAACACACACAAAAAAGATAATAGATTATCATCAATGCATGCCTAACGGAGTACTTGTAACAATCATAAAATAATAACTTAATGACTGCATGTCTTCATTGCGAACCCCTCTAATTTGAAGCACTGAAGCTTTTCCCCTTTGGTTTCCATTCAGTAAAAAAAGCTGATTATCCTTTATTGACCCTTAAACTCAGTTAGAATCTGGCGTGTTACAAAGCAGGTAAATACTCTACTCAGCAGGCAAGGCTGCTTGTTTTACCAACCCTAAGAAAATTATGGGCCATCTGATTGTTTTGGCATTTAAGTTGGATGTGCTGCCAGTTAGGGGTTATTTTGGGGTCTAGTGGAAGTAATGTGTAATTTTTCTCAACACTTGAGTGCAGTTAGAAGGAATACAGAATAAGTAGACCAAGCTGTCCTGCCTTCACTTCCTAATGAGGCTTGTCAGGTGGAGGTGCTGGATGGATGCAAAATATTATTCTAAATATTGGATTATTTTGAGTCTTTAGCATTAAAAATAAATGTATGTCTGTGCTTGGGTTGGTAACCTCTGCTTATCTGCTGTACAAGTCAATAGCAAAAATGAAAAGGTGTGAAGTAAAAAATTAAACCGGGAGCTCAAGCACCTTTCCACATCACCGATTTCACTTAGGCTCAAAGTGCACATCTGGCAACCCTGTTAGGCAGCTGAAAATGCTGACTGACAGCTTGACCAGCACTGGTCTGATTTTCACTCTATGTGACATTTGGTCTACTGCCATGAATCCTGGAGACTGTCACTTTGGGCAAAGAGTCAGTGCCAATAAATCTGTCATTTTAAAGTGCAAAATATGATTTAAATTTTAAAAAGAGCTTGTTTTTAATATCCTTTAATAGGAAGTGGGTGTATTTGTGTGACTACAGTGGCGAGTTTGCTCCAGAATTCACACTTACATGACTGCCTCGTTCAAAAAAAGCTTTTTAATGTGACTAACTCGTCAGCTTTTTCAGTATGTGTGTAAACATAAATGTGCGTGCATGTGCATAAAATATACACTATTAACTGTGAACTATAAAATATTTAAATTCAAGCAGAAGGTGAGATTTGAAGTTAGAGGTCTGTAAAGGTCACCGGTGCAAAAGGTAAAGCGAAAAGGTTATTCTGATGTGTAATAAAGGAATGATGAGCGGTTTAATGCATCTGATCTTTGACCACCAGAATATCAATGATGTAGTAGCTCATCTGGCAGGTTAATATAGTATGTGAGGCACAGAAAGAAAGTTGTAAGCTGTCATTGGTTCGCTGTACAAACCACTGAGAATTAAAATCCATGAAGAAGGCAGGAAGGGACCCAATTAGACATATTCAAAACAAATTAATCTAATTTCACTGCATTCTGAGCAATACTCAGTGAGGAGAAGAGCATAAAAATGGGAAAAAGGATCCATTAGTTGGTCATTGTGCTCAATCTTCGCTAAAATCTGCCCAGCACTCTAAGAAAAGTAGCTAATTTTGTGAATTGTGGAGGGAGGGATGGATGGATAGACACACTGATGGACGACAGAGGCCTCGCCATCTCATTAACTTCCAGACTTACTTACAACAATTACTCCATTAATGGATTCACACCTCAAACTCCATCATTTATTTTAGAAAATAATAAGAATACAATAATATAAGTAGAGCAATAGAAAATAAAGGTAAGCACAATATATCAGCAAACTGCTAGAATCTAATTAATTCAGTTTAGTTTAACTTTGTTATAACCCACACTAGTCTGGTCCACCCCACAGTTTAAGCACCTCTACATTAGCGGTTTCAGCCCTGTTAAGGTATGTAAGACACAGTGTTATACTCGTTGTGTATTATTCATGAGTCTGTAGGAGGTCAAGGAACAGTATGTGTTCTTCTAACAGCAGGAAAATCTTCCCTTTCTCTCTCTGCAGCAATTCTCAACTCATCCTCCCTGAATTTATTATATACATATAAGGTTTGTGTCACTACACCTACTAAGCGCTGACCAGCCAAACTAAACTTTATTTGAATTCACTTAAAAAGTTTGCTTTGAACCACTTCCTGGCCAGCAAAGGTGCAAACATGACACAAACTGAAGGGAGGCCGAGCGACCCTAAAGCTTCTTCTGTGTCCACGCATACTTGTCTAATCCCTAATACCGCCCCAGAGTCTCCAACTCGGACACTTTACTGGCCCGTTTCTGAAAAGTTACATTTACGTGTGTGTGTTTTAAAAAGGTTAAAGGGTTCTTTTGAGAAGCAGAGCAAAGTTAGTGGTGAAAGACTCCCAGCCACATCAAGTTCAGCATTTATGATTCATGGCAAGAAGACTGGGGGCTATAACAACACACAAACACTTAGAAAGACGTGCATACTTAAATGTTGCTTAAAAGTCCATTAAATCGAAATATATGTTAAAGGAGTAAGTGCGCCATGTATTGAGTAAGAGCACAGTTAAAGAGGGCATTGTGCTTCGCTCTGTTTTGCTGTCTCAGCTCCAAGCACTTAAAAATATGGCATAAAATATGAAGAACGCTTCTTTCCCAGTCGTTGAAGCTTTGTTGTAACTTTTCATTTATATACAGATTTTTGCCACACAGACATGTCCATACACCCCCTGGCAAGAAGGGGCATTTTCTGGCAAGGTAGCTGGGTCAGCATTCAGTTTATGAGCAAAGGAGGGAAAGACGGACACGAGAAAGTGTTAGACAAGGTCAGCGAGTGTGAACGCACAGTGGTGAGCAGGCAGTAAATTCAGCAGGTTTAAAGGTCTGCACGGCAGTTTAGTTACTGCGACTATACGGCATGTTGAGTGACATCCTCATCCACCGACTTCCCCACCAAGCCAAACAAAACAAGGTCTGTTCCCTACCGGCAACATCTGACTGAGAGAAACCCACACACCTATCACACAATCACACTAAATCAAGCTGCCAACCTCCACGTGCACGCCCACACTCACCCACCTCAACAGGATTCCTCACCTTCATCTTGGCACAGCGCAGCCAAAAGTAACACAAGTTAGGTCACACGTGTGTTTAACGAGGCACAGCAACAGACATAAAGTATCTCTTCATCAGAGAAAATGTGGTGCATTAGTTAGAAATGCCAATGACAGGCTTAGAGCTGTTATATTAAAAGTAATTGATTTATAAGTGCTATTATTTTATTCACTAGAAGGAGGCATTTATTTTAAAGGTCTGCTTCTCCTCATAATTCTGGTGATTTGTGAAGTTTCCCCTTATATGTTTTTTGGAGCTTGCATCTGGGTTCTGAATAACAGACACAACAAACTAAGAGTGAAGACCGTGTGAGCCCTGTGTGAAAATGACTTTCCTATGAACCTGTTCAAAGCAGTCCCAATCACAGGAGTATTTTGTACCGTCCCTCCTTTATCCTCGATTTCTTCCTTCCACTGTCTCTCCCTCAAGACCACACACACTTCAGAATACAGACAATGAGCAGACCACATCTCAAGCTCTTTCACACACCAGCCCAACTGGGTTTCTCTTTCTACAACTGTTTTACATGCAACAAAGTTACCTGAAACTTGTCACAAACCTGCTGACTCAGACTCAGGAAACAAAACAACATCAAAAAAAACCTTTAACTTTATATGATCGATTTGACCCTGTTACAACTTTCAGCTACAAAGTCTTTCGTCTTTGCCTCAGCATCATAATAAATGCAGACGATTACTCATCCACATCCCAGTTGAGGTGCTACACTGTGGCGCTGTTACATAAAGAAAAACCCTCCTGAACTCCATACACTACAGTGGAGTCACTGTTTAACAAGGCTCAGGTCCACAGGGTCTCTGTGTAGAGATGCTGTGGAGATCAATCATGCAGGTGGGAGCAGAGACTAGATTTTCTAGAGGGATTCCTCATCCTGGTCCACAAGGCTGAGTGTCAATGGCTTATGCCCTACAAGCCATTAACACTCGGCCTTGTGGACCAAATTATACATTTCTTTTTTCCTAATGGTGTTTTGATGTAATTTGCTTGCTTGCTTGTCTGTGGTAATAGCACATATATCTGCCCCATCATCAGCCTAGGCATATCAGTGTATTTGTTCAGAATAGAGCACTTCTCAGAAGCAGTGCTGCAGTAAGGAGGCTATCTCACCATGCATGCATTTGCTTTGTGCAAGTACTTTAAAATAAAATAAACTGGTGTTGACTGCCGTGATTTCTAGATTGCATTATTAGGCTCCAAAGTGGAATGTTTCTGCAGTGTGAACTATACAAACCTACTTTGCTACTGCTACTGCTAATATTTTAGCCCTCTTCAAAATAATGTAAAACGTTCTATTTTAGGAATCTGTGCTTATGCTTTGAATGAAATCCAAGTTATTTTTGACAATATTGTGCAGCTTTAGTCTGCCTATGTATTTGTATTGCCAGTCGGTTAGACTGTGTGCGTGTGTGTGTCTACAGGAAACCAATCTGACCCAGGGGATTAGTAGCTGACCTGGAAAGTGACTCTCCTTCTGTTCCAGATGTTTATCACGTGATAAAAGGTTAGCCCCCTGTGAGAAATAGGTAGAAATGCAAGCTAATTTTTTCAAGACACAGGCCGTGTTCTTGCTGGTAAATCACCTTTGCATCTGATTCTGTTTAGGGTATCAAAGAGGTTGAAGTCACAAGATCAGACTTGTACAAGCAGACACTGCCTTTTGACTCTTGACAGATCTTATCCTAGAGGCTGACACTCAGACATATGCCTGTGGCAGATGTGGCCACAAATGGGCTCTTTTTCACACACACAGTAGACTTTATCCACTTTACCTTAGTTAAGATCCAGTGCACTGTAATGACAGAAATATAGCTGCCAAGTAATGTTAAAATATATCTATATAAATATTTTAAAATAATCCCTTCAGGTCAGAATATTTTAAATTGGAAACCTGCCTGTCATTAAAAAACTGGCAACATTGTAGCGTGCTTTTTATTAAAACAACCACAGATGCACTCTAGGCTTTAAATAACCGCATAAATTCAGCCTTTCACCCCTCGTTCAACCGGTGCAAGCCGTGCGTAATGAGAGCTGCGCGGCTGGAGCGCACCAGCTGGCTGTACAAGAAGAGGCGTCAGTCTTCAGCATGAATCCTAACAGTTGCTAAGTTCTAGTTACCATAACACATCTCAATCATGCTCTTAGAACTCACAGCGGCGTAAAAGTGACGATAAATACCCCAGGTTTAGGTGGTTAAACAAAATGAGTGAATTTTTGTAGACTGACGGGATGATATTGACTTGGGATGATACACAGCTGTGTATATGCAATAGTTAGTGTCTGCATTGATATTAACATGTGGGGGTCTTTTTGGGTTTAAAACACAAACTCCACATGGATAAATTAACACCTAGAAATAAGCACGAGAGAAAATCGGTTTCGTCCATCTGGGCTGAATGAGGTTGAGGAGACGATGTGGCCTCCGGTGGATTTCATGAAAGAGACCCTTTCCATTTTTGATAAACGTTTCTTAATAACTCCTGCCGATAAAAAAAATGTCCAGACGTGGAGAGCAACTTCTTACAATTATTTTGATAACGACCTTCAGGAAGGAGGGGTTTTTTTTAAAGGAAAAGTTCTTACCGAGATACTGTCTGATGTCTAGCAGGATTTTAGGAGGTCCTCCGTTCAGCTGGTAAAATAGGGAGCCGAAACAGAAGAGAAACAGCGTAGCCATGCAGAACCCATAACCTCGGAGAGAAAATCGCAACGGTAAAACAGAGAGTAAGCTGTACTTTCTGTTGTTTCGCTCTCTAATGTGGTTGGTAGACTGGCTATGGCTGTGAAGGGCACTGCTGTTGAAATTCTTCATCCTCTTCTCCTCACAAAGCGCTGCGGAAAGTCACCCATTCGCATGTGGAAAGTGAAACTTGTCGCTTTGAGATCATTTGAGTGAGACGGACAGTTAACTGGAGACGCGCTGGCACCCAGATCTTCTCCGCTGTTGGAGCCACGGGGCTGTTTTTTGCGTACAGCGTTTCGCTTCTGCTCGCTCCTGCTCGCTGGATGACTGCTCCTTCCTTCCGTCCTCCCAGCCGAGTTAAGGGTCCATCCTTCTGCTCAGAGTCTGGGTGTCAGATTACTAAACGTGGAAATCAGAAAAACTTCCACTTCACACAGGATTTGGTTTGGATTGCAGTGCGTAAAACAGCGTCGCCTAAAGGCCAAGGAGCGGACTCTCATATGATATCGGTGGAAACGAGTCAATTATCATGCAGCAGCTTTTTAAAAATAAATAAATAATCGTAGTTCTGTAATTTGTGTTTACAGAAAATTTTGAAAAAAAAGGCTTTAAAAACAGACGGAAAAGTTTATATTCTCTGATAAAACGGTCATTACTCGGAAAAAGCTTAAAATTGTCTTATCACCAAATGAAAAGGAAGCATTTGTCTGATAAATGTTAAAAAGAAGCTACCGAGTAAGTCTATCTGCTCACCCCTCGTGTGTGTGCATGTCGTAACTTTCTCTTTCCCCCTCAGGCCTGTTGTTAGAAGCTTTGCTTTCCACAGCAGAGCCAGAACCCACCATTACACTCCACCTGTACTTAGGAGGCCATTCAAAACAGTAACTACTTCCCTGACAGCTACAATACCCACTGTAGCCACAGGAGCTGTGACAACAATTTGACTCCAAAGGGCAAATGTAATAAAGAGGAATAGAGAAAAAACCGGCGAGTCCACTGAAATGAACAGCATATTGCAAGCTAGACACAAAAATAAGGAATTTAGTCAAAATCTGCCATACAGCACGGAAGTTTATTTCATGGTACTACAGTAAGGAAAGCACTGAGGACATCACAGTACCTCAGGTGTAGTATAATCAGAATTACTGGACATGGCTCCAAAAGTCTTCTCCTTTTAATGTGTTTCAAGTCTCATATGCACCAAGAGGAAGCTCATAGTCTGCAAGGCCACTGCAAATGTTTCAGATGTTGGTAATTTAGATGTGTTTACTTTTAAGCCATCTTAACTTTAAAAGACTACTATAAAGATACTATAAAGATATTACTGACTAACTCTGTGTTGGTCAGTAATATCTTTGGACTGTAGTACTACTGATGTTTCTTTGAGTTTGCGCTTTAACACAGATGCACTGTGCATCTGTGAACCAAGCTGTGACTCCTCAAAGATTTGTGTGAACTATACAGATTAGTAAAGCTTGAAAAATACCAAGAGGAACAGAAAATGAACTTCAATTTTGCATTTTTGTGGGATAAACGGTGCAGACAAATTTAATGATGAATTAAAGTATTGTATTTTCTTCAATGTATCACTGTGTTTTGTAGAATCTTGGGATAATGAGGACACCTCTCAGTCTCGTGGGACTAAATTTGCTAGCGGTTCCTGCTTTTGATGAAGTCCACAATGATCCAGTCACACTTGTTGGCCACTTTATTATGTAAACCTTGCTAATACTGACTTGCACCCCTTGCACGTCCAAAGTTCGAAATACACCTCAGAGATTTTGGTCTATACTGACATGAGGAAATCACACATCTGATTTCCTCATGTCAGTTCTCAGTCATCCAGGTCGTGGTAGTCTAAGGAGCTTGGAAAGAAAGCGACTGGACCTTTTGAAGTTTCTTGAACTTTCAAAAAACTTAAAGAAGACGAGTTGCTTTCTTTCCAAGCTCCTAGAATAGCACAGTTGCAGATATGCCAGCTACACATCCATCATGTGAATCCTCCAATCCACCACATTCCAAAGGTGATCTACTGGATTTAAATCTCGTGACTGTGGAGGCCATTAGAGTGAAGTGAACTCATTCTCATGTTCAAGAAACCAGTTTAAGATGATTTGAGCTTTGTGTAATAGCATGTGTCACTTTCTGACATTGAGTCGGGTAGGCATAAAGGACTATAAGAGATTGTTGAACTGTTGCTGATTAATTTGAGGGTTTCTTTTGCAGCCATCACATATTTTTGATCTTATCCATCTTGAAAGAAATGCTTGTTTAGCTGCGTTTTCACTACGAAGAAAGCTAGATATGAGCCGAGATAAAAGCCATGCAAGTAAAATCGTCTCCCAAATGACGCATGCAGTCATCTGAGGGGGGGTGACACATAACCAAACCGGGGTTTACACTCTGCTCTGTATCCATTTGTGACTCCTCAACATGAATAAGACTGGAGAATCTCAGTGTGCTTTCGCTGTCAACAGCTGCACTGCAACAAAGGCTAGACAGACAGCATGCAGAACAAATTTGCTTTGGATCTTGTTGTCATGAGCTGATGTGTGTATAGTTTTTGAAATGAGGCATTATGAGCCAGACAAAAGACACTGTTTCTAAGCTCCTTGTCTTTACAGAGTTCTGCCAACTGAGCCTTTGGCATTATAGTATCTACATGAGGTTATTCAGATCTGCCAATTCCAAACATGATAACAGATCATCTCTTGCCTCTTTATTAGTTTTCTGTGGCACAAGCAAGTTCTCTAAAAACAAAATGTGCTCTGTACAGTGCAAGTCTTGGGTCTTTGGTTTTTTTTAGGTTAGTGTTTTAATATATATTTAAAACAGATCTCAACAGTCCAGCACACAGGCCCAAAGCCAGTGTATAGCTTACACATAGCTTTCCACTACTTTGCCTTTGTGGGTACAGCTGTATAGTTGCAATCAGCAGGCCACAGTCATTGCAAGAAACAGTTTATTATATTTCAGAATGACAAATAGTTATGAACATTGCTTTTGTTGTTTCAATACACAGGCAAATCTGTATGGACAATCATTAGGTAGATGAAAACCAAATAAAATTATTTGTACACATATTTTACAATACATACTGTTGCTCCTTACTGGCTAAAGCAATATGCATTACGCAGGAAGGTATTGCTATTCATATAATACAGCTAATTACAAGATGACATGAAAAAAAAGCAAAAAATAAGTTATTTAAATATCAATCACATATACAGAATGTGCAACTTCTGCTAAGAATTTCATATATGTAATTAAGAATTTAGTAAACAATAACGTGGCGCACAGCGTGATGTGGAAAAGGCACATACCTTTAACGTTGCATGACGAACTCTGTAATCCTCATCCACACATAAACCCAAAAAAGGAGTTTTAAAAAATATCCGTTTTCGGTGATTCCAAACGCCGTTTACGTGTGGACGAAACAGCTGCGTTTTCAAAATCACCCGTGTACGTGCGGACGCAGCGTAAAAGAGTTAGTAGTTTATTTTCTTACTACCTGCAGATTAGTTGTATTTGCTTAATTGTTTACTAAATGTTTGAGGGGTGAAATAAACCACAATGGAGCAAAATATGGGTGTGTGTGGTTGGAGGATGTGTTTGTGCGTGTGTCCGAGGGGGGGAAGGGGGGGCGAATATTTTTCTTGTAAAACAAAGGGGGGCCCAGCAAAAAAAGTTAGGGAACCACTGGATTAAAGTATTGCATTTTCTTCAATGTATCACTGTGTTTTGTAGAATCTTGGGATAATGAGGACACCTCTCAGTCTCGTGGGACTAAATTTGCTAGCGGTTCCTGCTTTTGATGAAGTCCACAATGATCCAGTCACACTTGTTGGCCACTTTATTATGTAAACCTTGCTAATACTGACTTGCACCCCTTGCACCTCCAAAGTTCGAAACACACCTCAGAGATTTTGGTCTATACTGACATGAGGAAATCACACATCTGATTTCTTCATGTCAGTTCTCAGTCATCCAGGTCGTGGTAGTCTAAGGAGCTTGGAAAGAAAGCGACTGGACCTTTTGAAGTTTCTTGAACTTTCAAAAAACTTAAAGAAGACGAGTTGCTTTCTTTCCAAGCTCCTAGAATAGCACAGTTGCAGATATGCCAGCTACACATCCATCATGTGAATCCTCCAATCCACCACATTCCAAAGGTGATCTACTGGATTTAGATCTCATGACTGTGGAGGCCATTAGAGTGAAGTGAACTCATTCTCATGTTCAAGAAACCAGTTTAAGATGATTTGAGCTTCGTGTAATAGCATGTTACCATGCTGGAAGCAGCCATCAGAAGATGGGTACGCTGTGGTGAGTAATGATACTTATGTCGACTGTGGCTTTTAAAGAATGCTAAAATAGTACCAAAAGGCTCAAAGAGTGCCAAGGAAGTATTCCCTACACCAGGGGTGGGGAACTCCAGGCCTCAAGGGGCTGGTGTCCTACAGGTTTTAGATATCATCCTGGGTCAACACACCTGAATCAAATCATTAGTTTATTACCAGGCCTCTGAAGAACTTCAAGACATGTTGAGGAGGTAATTTAGCCATTTAATCCAGCTGTGTTGGATCAAGGACACATCTAAAACCTGCAGGACACCGGCCCTTGAGGCCTGGAGTTCCCCTACCCTACACCATTACACCAGCAGCAGCAGCCTGAGCTGTTGATACAAGGCATGACGGAGCCATGCTTTTATGTTTACTTTAAATCAAGAATCATCAGATCAGCCAATTTTTGGTGAACTTGTGTGAATTGTGGCCTGGATTTCTTGATCGTAGCTGACAGAAATGACACTCAGTTGGTCTTACACATGTTGTCTGTTCAGAGATGCTCTTCTGCACTTTAACAGTTTCTAGTTATCAGCCCAAAGCAGTCTGGCTATCCTCCTCTGACCTAAACAAGACATTGTTACCCAGAGAACTCTGCTCACTGAATATTTTCTCTTATTAGGACCTATTGATGGTTATGTGAAGAAATCCCAGTAAAGCAGCAATTTCTGAATACTGCACACCTAAATACATTGATATGCTGATGCATAAGTGCATGGTTAGATGTGTACCTAATAAAATGGCCAATGATGTATCATGTATGGTGGATTGTTCTATCAAGAATCCCTCAGGATCTTAGGGAGCTTTCATTATTGGCTGTGGCAAGATGAAGTTATACAGCATCCATTCAAAAGCTAGGAAAGAGAAGTGATTCAGAATAATGGCAAATCAGCTAAAGCTGACAAGGTTCACTGTAAACCTTTCCCCCTGAAATATGTCAGTTTCAATGAGCAGTGGTTCTTTCTGACATTGAGTCGGGTAGGGATAAAGGACTATAAGAGACTGTTGAACTGTTGCTGCTTAATTTGAGGGTTTCTTTTGCAGCCATCACATATTTTTGATCTTATCCATCTTGAAAGAAATGCTTGTTTAGCTGCGTTTTCACTACGAAGAAAGCTAGATATGAGCCGAGATAAAAGCCATGCAAGTAAAATTGTCTCCCAAATGACACATGCAGTCATCTGAGGGGGGGGGGGGGGGGGGGGGGGGGGGGGGGGACGACACATAACCAAACCGGGGTTTACACTTTGCTCTGTATCCATTTGTGACCCCTCAACATGAATAAGACTGGAGAATCTCAGTGTGCTTTCACTGCACTGCAACAAAGGCTAGACAGACAGCATGCAGAACAAATTTGCTTTGGATCTTGTTGTCATGAGCTGATGTGTGTATAGTTTTTGAAATGAGGCATTATGAGCCAGACAAAAGACACTGTTTCTAAGCTCCTTGTCTTTACAGAGTTCTGCCATCTGAGCCTTTGGCATTATAGTATCTACATGAGGTTATTCAGATCTGCCAATTCCAAACATGATAACAGATCATCTCTTGCCTCTTTATTAGTTTTCTGTGGCACAAGCAAGTTCTCTAAAAACAAAATGTGCTCTGTACAGTGCAAGTCTTGGGTCTTTGGTTTTTTTAGGTTATTGTTTTAATATATATTTAAAACAGATCTCAACAGTCCAGCACACAGGCCCAAAGCCAGCGTATAGCTTACACATAGCTTTCCACTACTTTGCCTTTGTGGGTACAGCTGTATAGTTGCAATCAGCAGGCCACAGTCATTGCAAGAAACAGTTTATTATATTTCAGAATGACAAATAGTTATGGACATTGCTTTTGTTGTTTCAATACACAGGCAAATCTGTATGGACAATCATTAGGTAGATGAAAACCAAATAAAATTATTTGTACACATATTTTACAATACATACTGTCGCTCCTTACTGGCTAAAGCAATATGCATTACGCAGGAAGGTATTGCTATTCATATAATACAGCTAATTACAAGATGACATGAAAAAAAAGCAAAAAATAAGTTATTTAAATATCAATTACATATACAGAATGTGCAACTTCTGCTAAGCATTTCATATATGTAATTAAGAATTTAGGTTGCAAAACAAACTGGAAGTGAGTAACTGGAACTCAGTTGAATTAAACTTGGCATTGGGAACTCAATACTACATTAAAATACCAGCATAACCCCTTTGAAACTCTTTACATTACCTGACAAAGGTGTCCATTAATGGACCTGTGAACAAAATGTAGCCAATTTTTGCCTATAAAACAGTTAGATTTACCATCTAAAGTGCATTTACAGTGTCAGTATTTTCAATCTTTACAAAACACTTTATGGGTCTTCTACTAACGACCCCCTCTCCTCACTTAGCCCAGAGCACCACTTTGATTGAGAGGGAAAAAAGGCATCGTGTATCCATCGATCCATCTGCCTGCCAAGTGCCCACTGCAAAACATAGCCTCTAAATTTTGGAGTAACTGTTGTTCAGAATTTCGATTAATGAAATGAAGTAAACCATCAGCTTGATTCTGGCTACAAAAGTTATAACTGTTAGAAACAAAGAGGGAGGGAGAGAAATAATATTTATTTGTTCAGTTTCATTTAGCGTGTGCAAACGAAAGACTAATGAGATTCTGGATAGTTTCAGTTATGTTTTGATCCCAAGATTCACTCCTCCCCCCCTCAGGCCGACCTCGCTCAGCATTTCCCTGAATTTTAAAACTTGTTTTTCTGAACACGGAGGTCAGCTTTTCACCTGATGTGACAGCTTGCATCGACCATTCCTTTTAACTGTTTGACAACTCATACTAGCATTGATTTGAAGAAAAGAAAATACATCCCACACAGCTTATTGTTCTGCTATGATTTAAATTCCTCAACGCTGCAGCCATTGTCGACAGTCCAGTAAATTCGGGACCTGACAGCCCAGACGTCAGCTGTGTCTTCGTGCTTCCCGGTTCCATAACCCCTCTGCAACACGTACAGTCAGTGTGTTTTAATATGGTCCAGAGATGTTCAGCATGCAATGGCCATGCCTGTGGCAAGCCTGTGGTGTTGTGGTATTAGCCTGGCTTCACTGGAATGAACACTTCAATCACTTAGAAACATGTTCTGGGCTCCACATCCATGTATATCAGTGAAATGATCTAGTTGAGAATGCATGTATAATATGTATAGTATAGGATATATGCCACAGTTCAGTCTCAGTCTTTGTAGCTCCTCAATCATAATGGTAAGGCAACTTAAAAGGTCCATTGACACACCAGGGAATGTATTATTTCAGCGAGAGGTGATTGTAAATTCTACAGCAAAACAGAGCTTTCTTTAAGACGTTATATACGAGCAAAGTGCCCATCCTGGATATTGTTGTGAAAGGGTAAAGTATAAAATACAGAACTATAAAATGACAGGGTGGGCTCGAAGTAAGCCCGCAACGATCAAAATGCAAAACACAAATTTTAACACGAGTCATTTTGAAATTAAGATGTGCACTATGCTACAATATATAAGCATGACACAAAATAAGCCACCTCGAAGCCATTGTTTGGTGTGTGTATTTAGTCGATTAACAGTCCAGATATTAAATGTGTCGCGTCATCGTGAAACTATTAGTGGGAAGCAAACATCGAATTATGTTGCTTTGGCTGAGCTACTTCCTTAAATGACCCTCAGATTAAGTTGCCTCTGCCACACGACAGATGAAAATGAAGCACTTATGAAATATGCAGAAAATAGTCTTTCTTGGTTTTCTTTAAAAAAAAAAAAATCCATCCTTAAAAAAAAAAAAACTGTGTGCTATCTTCCTTAAAGGCAGATCCAAGTCTTTATTTTAAGACTTTGGGAGGCGTCTTCAGAATGGAAGTCATCCCACACAGTGAGTCTACAGTCTTTTTTGTCTTTTTTATTTTCTTTTAAAGGCATCTGATATCTTGTCTTGGCTGTTTGGAGGAAATCCTCGATGTCGTAAACATTTGGAAAAAAGACAGCGTGATAAAAGAGAGAGGGAAAAAAAATCAGAGAGCAGGATATGTCTTTAACATGTGCGAGAAGAAACGCTGTAGTGCCGTGGGGGCCAATTTACTCAAGGCCACCTACTGACCACGAGATGGTGCGGATCAGTGAGTTGATACGACTTCGACTCCACCAGCATGATTACGACTGAACCTCTCTGTGTGCGTGGACCGATCGCGCCTCACAGATCAGGCGGCGGACGTGACGTTCGTCCCGCACCCCAGCTTCCCACGCACTGCTCTCGGTTAACAAGGCCACGCGGCTCAGCGTGTCGATCCCTGCTGTTGCCAGAGTTGTGGAGTACATGGGTAGGCCGATGGAGATGAGCCAATCGGAGACTGTGCTGATGTTTCCTAAGGTGGGAGGCTTTCGGCACATCTCCGTCAAACCTCCAGAGGGGATCTGAGTGACACAGTGGTTTAAAAATCATTAGTTTCACAGGATGATGGTGCATAATGTATATGTAGTCAAGGTTTTGTTAATTTTGTAGGCAACTTTGGCCCGAAAGCTCTGTTTCTGAACAACTCATGAGGCTCTATTAACATCTTTAGTGCTTTTACTGTTGTTTCATAACAGTAATTACATAGCCATTCCCTTTATTATTTCCACATTTAGCTGGACCATTAGATAGCCAAACAACCGTAATTTGCACTTCACCCCAACAATGGCTTTTGGTCCTTCGAACTGGCCAATTTTCCAGGCTTCATTGTTACATTTCAGAAAAGCCTCACAACATTTATCTCACACTAAAATGCACAAAATTGCCCAAAAGTGGACTCTATCGAAACACTCAGGATAATTATTGTTCCCTTACAGCCATGCGGTGTTGTTTACGGAGCTCTTTGACTCTGAGCTGGTCTATGGTAGACGCCACGTCTTTGACTGGCTGCTCCAGATCCTCAGAGTAACGCTGTACCAGCGGGTGGGGGATGCCGCATCGGCCGTGCTGAAGGAGGGAAGTTGTGAGAAAGACATTGAATATGGCTAGAAGGAGAGAACAACACTTTGAAACCACTTAAAGCTAGTATCATTAAACACCTTCTAAAATCAATAAGCAAATGCGTTCCAGTTCTTTGAAACGTCTATTCTTTCATTTGACCTTTTAGACAGATATTCATGCAAATCGCCTCCTCCCCATTTCCAACATCAGTGTCATCCAAAAGTGTCCATCTGCTCCATCACCAGGAACATATGAACCTCTGGGTCCTGTCCTATTTCCTACCTTCATTCAAAACTCTACTTTGCTATGCTGCTCCATCAAATCGCAAAAGACTTTCATCTTCTTTTTCCCCCCCCTACAATCTCTACTAGCCATGCCCTAACGCCCTCCTTCACTGAAATCTGTAGATACTGATTCACTCATAATCTAAATCATTCATTAAGTTACCTAACTGACTTCTGACAGCCAGAGTGAAGCCTCAAGGCGCACTGGCACACGTTGCTAGTAAGACAACAATGCGCCTCTCATGTCTCTGCCAGTCCACTTATGACTAACAGGAATCCAGCAGAGCTCTGCTGTGGTCGAGGGCCCCACTTCTCACCTCATCACTTGATGCCTCCGTTTGCATATGTGTTGTTTTCTTGCCAGTGCTGGGGGCTCCAACATGTTCAAGGGGCCCAGCCTGGGGTCTGGCAAGAGCCAGGAGGTTTTATAACCCCGTCTGCCTTCAGTAAGATTCAGCCCATAAACTTAACAGTCTGAACCGCATCATAGTGAGACTCAAGCCACAGTCTTTCCTTCTCAGCTCCAGCATATTTATTATTGCGCACGCACACACACACACACCCTCACCCACCCACACCCTCACTCACAAATAAATGCCTTTAGATATAAAACGGCATGCGCACACAATGAGAAACACACAGACTCTAGACTCTATTAGTGTCTATTTTTAAACCAAGTTCCAAAAGCAAGCTGCTCGTGTTTTTGCCCTAAACACAAAATTATTTGGATCAGAGCTTCAGTAAAATTATGACTGAGTTAAGTTAGGCATGTTACAATGCTGAACCAAAAGACCCTGACGCCAGAAAAGTATGGCCTGGAGGTGGTTTGGGTTTTTATAAATCAAATATTATTCTTGAGCACTGAAAAGGATGTGATTCTTTTAAATAAACCAAATATCCTATCTGTGTGTGTACATCTATTTTTCAGCATAAAAACAGTTACTGAAAGAAACCAGTTTTAAGCTTTTTAATGATTCAATGTTAAACTGTCACCCTTCATTTTAATGGTATCTGAACTGGTTATAAATTCATCTATCACCAGTGAAAGTAAAATGTCATTTGTAATGTAAAATATGAGGTAATTTTTCATGTTTTAGATTATGCTTAACTAACCTTGTCAGAGTAGGGCTCCTCGGTAAGATCAATGCCCTCACTCTGCAGCCGTTGCTCCAGGAGGGTAAAAAGATCAGGACCTATCTTGGCATGGGAAAGTTTCCTCGTAACAGCCATCTTGCCTCCAAGATCCAAGAGCCAGGGAGGCTGCACCGCTGGTGGAGTGCCGGATTCCTCGCCCATGGATGAGGCTGATGAGGTGGCACATGGACTGGCTGGAGTACTTGGGGTCTTGGGAGGCAGAGCAGGGGCACTCAGGCCAGGGCTGCGGATTATAGGGCTGCTGGGCTGAGAGCGATTGAGGGAGTGGGTAGGCGAGGCGGTAGGGGATGGCGAGGAGGGAAGGGAGAGAGGGGGGTGACGAAGGCCATTGGCTAGTCTCTCTCTAGATTTCTTTGCAGGTACAGGGGGAGGGATGGGAGGCTTTTTGGGGTGAGTCCGCATCACCCTCTCCCCACTAGCACTAGAATCAGGAGGACTTGGAGTGGGGCTGGAAAGGGGCTCTGGAGGGTTGGAGGACATTGATGTTGGACAAGAAGAGCGTAGGCGAAGCTGTGAGGGTACTGGCGGCCTATCAGCCCTTCCTTTAGGACTAACCGTTGCAGTCCCATTTTGAGCTGGAGAAACGGCATCTCTACAGGGCTTGATGGGGCTAGTTTTGCCTGATTTGGGTATTTCCTTACTAAGCTTAAGTTCCACACTGAGATCGTTCTTCTGCTCAAAGTTCTGCAGATCTCCCAGAGAGTGGGAGCGCTTCCAGGGTCCGGTGGGCTGCGGGGGACCATCAAGGTCCTCGCAGCTGCGGCTGGCTGGGATTGGAGACCGTCTTTGGGCTTTTCGCAGCCCGAGCAGGTTGAAGCCCTTAAGGGAGGGCTTGATGAAGAAACTTTTTGGAAACTTTGTGCGCTGATTTTTGCTATTCTGCTGAAGAGCCTCTGTAGAAAGAGTCATGGGCAGTGTTGGGTAATCTGGAGACTGGTGTCCTGCTGAAAAATGACTGGTTGCTTTCCTGCTTTTACCTGGAAAATAAAAAAAATTCTCTCTTAGCTTTGAACTCTAGATAGTTTCCAAGGTTTCTCCCTCTTTACAGTGAATAAGTTTCTCACTCACATGGAAAGACTAATATAAATACTCTATTCATGTAAATACCGTGCATGACTCAGCACGAGTGTTCTTTACTGTCTTGGCTGCCTTTCCTCCCAACTGTTTTACATTTTTATGTCTGTAAAAATTCAGCAGCTTGCACACTGCAGGACTCCAATTTGTCCATTTATTGCACCACTGACATTTGCTGTCCTCTGTGATGACTTACTGCAAAAATGAAGAAAAATTTATTAGAGGAAAAAAATGAATTAACACCAATACTCACTTTCCTGTGGGTCTGAATATGTTCCAGAGTAAAACGAAATAAATAAATAAAACTGATATAAACATCATATCCTTACAACATTAGCCAGTCAAAAGCAGACAGGGCTTCTAAAGATGTTCAGATAAGTGTTCTGATTCATGAACTTTTGTTGGCACTATAGAAATAACCCCAAAGAAAGCTGCCTGAACGGGGAACTTCAAAAGCCTTGGAACAAAAGTATGAAGTAACTTACCATATATCCTTTGGTTTACAGAGCAAAATGGATGAATGAAATGGATGAGAGCCATATAGTGCAACTCAAAGATTTAAAACAGTGGAATGACAGGAAGGAGTTCAATAGATGAAATCCCAAGAAATGCTTCAACAGTTCTCGTGTGTATCAGAAACGTTTGTTAACTGACTACGAAGGTTAAAAAGGATGGTAAGCTATACTTTTAAATACATAATTGCATAATTATGCATATACCGTTGCATCACTCTTAATTACAATCTCTACATTTAATCACTTCTTTAGTCAGGATACTATACTTTGCTGTGACAGCGGCACACAGGTGGGAAACAGGTAAATGGCTGAACTCTGTTCTGTGACTAATTTAGCATCTTTCAGATTATAAATGAAATATAAGCTGAAAATGTGTTTGGGCATTCAGTCCTTTTTTGGGGAAAATACCTTAATGGACTGCATTGATGCCCCCAAAAAGTTTTGTTTAATAAAAAAAAATACAGTTAAAAAAGTTCTGAGTGCAAGGGCCCTGACTCATGATACACATACACACACAAATTATATATTATAAATAATATTTTTAGCCAGCATTAATTAATGCATTAAAGGAGTTTTTTAATAACCGAGTTATTTAATGATTGGAGGAAGATCTGCTGCATCTATACAGAGGAATCAGAATGTTAAAGAAGAGCAGACATTCAGGGCTCTACAGTGACGTTTTCCCCAAAATTCCCCATTACAAAAATTCATGCTGCCCTTTGCCAATACTCTAGATTAATAAATATTCAGAAATACTCATTAATATACAATAGCATATTAATGAATCTATTCTTTACGTTGGAAACATCCTTTAAAAGCAATAGAAGCCTTTCCCATTCCCTCTAATAGTAACTACTACCAAGTTTATATTGATATAAAAAGTCATAAAATACCAGATAACATGCCGGATACTATTATTTACTCCTAAAAAGTATTCATTCACATTTTTCTCAAAATTTACCAGATTCATACTTAATTGTTTTAATTAAGGTACTTTGCAAAAGTCTTGAGCCGCCACTTTTATTTTTATATTTTGTCCTGAAGGAGCCAGACATTCTTATAACTTTTAAAAATTGTCTTGAGCAATAGCTTTCCAGATTTTGGGGCATATTTTTTCTTTGGACATTGACTGCTTTTTCAATACCGGTTCAAAACCAGGTTCAGATTTTTTGAGTTTAGTGAGTCAGCCGAGCACAAAAAGGCACCCGACTCAAAGCATGAACTAGTGTTGTGTCTACACATAACTGACAACTGAGAAAGAACCAATTTTAAATGGGCCTGTGTAAATGTTTTGCAGATTCAACAGGAACTTCAAAAAAATGTCAAAGATAAAAGTTTGATAGGCAGGAAATCAAACTTATCTCAGCATTGAATGCAGTGTGTCCTTAAAAATAAGGAAACTGGACAAGTGGAGGACACAAGTGGTAGGCCCAAAAGAATATGTACAGCAGATGAATAGCATCTGAAACTCATGTCCTTAAGATGTCCAGCAAAGACCTGACACAGGAACTAAGAGATGCATCGGGGATCTTGTCAAAAATGATGGAACTATGAATGGTTAATAGTACTGTCAGATTTAGGCAACAGCTTCATTTTTCAGCATTTCAGTGATTGCAAACACACCCAATGAAACGCTATCAATCATGGATTGGCATCCCCAGAGCCAAGACCTTAACATTACTGAAGCAGTAATGGGATCATCTTAACAAGACTGGAACAAAAGGCAGCGAACATCCAAAGAAGAGCTTTTAATGTCCTTCAAGAAGGCTGGAGAACTATTGAAGACTGATAATAATGACAGGAACAGCTTGTCTAAGAGAGTTCAGGCTGTGTTCAAGAATAAAAGCAGCCATATCAAATTCACTTTAAAGCTTTTTAGAATTATATAAGGCAAAAACTGTATTTCCACATATGTTTGCACATATTTCTATAAATCACAGCATCCATTTCCTGGCAAAATATTTAAAACAAAAAACAAGCGTGTGGCTCAAAACTTTAGCACAGTATTGCATGTTGCATGAGAAAATGTGAAAATCTAGTATCAGGTCTAAGTCTTAAATTAATAATAATAATTGCATTAGATTACACAATACTAATAATACAAAATGACTACTTTTTTCCTTACTGATTTGTACAGAGAGAACAGCTGTGGAGCCCTGAAAGTACAAGAAGAAATGCAGAGTGTTTACTAATTGTTAAGGAGCTAGTTTGTGAACAGCGTTTAGAGGCATGAAAGGAAAAAACAGACAAAAAAGGCGAAACAGAAATCAAACAAGCAGCACCAGAGTCCTTTTTTAATCAGAGAAGTGGTTTTATTCCACAGCTTAAATCTCTACTCTTGCAGACTGCAAGAGTAGAAATTTAAGCTTTGCTTTGCTCTTCAGCCTTAACAACATATATGTACATAAAAGGGAAACCAGTAGTTACACTGGGGCCATACAGATACAGAAAAAAAGCAGTAATCGGTGAGTGTTTGAGCTGTTAAAATGATCCTACGTGTGGAGGAAGAATACAGTCTTTTGCAGGGACCAGTCTCAACAAGTACACAATCGATTGGAAAAATAAGACCCCAAACCTCTAAGAAAAACAACAAAACTGCACTTTAGTTTGAAAATGTTTTCATCCGCATCATTTTAGGCACATACTGTATATGACTGTGCAATATGGTCGGTATAAACAGAACAAATAAAACAATGATAAGGTGATGATAAGGTGAGCTGCCAGCTGTGATCTGACATCTGACCGTTAAATTTGTCTAAATTTCAATCGGCTGAGAGAATCAGCACTGCAAGAAAGCTCAAGCGTGCACTGGCAAACTACTCTGCAAGTTTATATCTGGATTAGAAACACTCAACAGAAATATTCTCTGAGCTCACAATCGTCTTCCTCGTATCCACCTACAGGCCTTGCGCCCACAGGTGAGACAGTTGGGAAGCAGAGTCCATGAGTGGGCAGTGATTTTGTTCTCTTCAGAACGGTTTTGTGCATTGGGGAGCGCGTCCCCCTCTGTGTTCCCAGTATTGTGGGGTGGACTAGGCTTAGCGGTCTGGGGCTTGGCTCCTTCTCAGTTACAACTGGACTTTGGCACTGATGATAAAGAATGCCTATAAGATGAAAAGAGTGGTGAAGAAAGTAGAGTGCAAGCACAGTAAAAGTGTCTGAAGTGAATAAGGGCTTTGTAAAGATTGGGGGAAGGTAAGGCAGATGGAAAGATGAGCTTTTAGGAAGATGCTAATTCAAAGGAGTGACATGGTCAGGGTGTTAAGATGCAGTGCAATACAAGTGATGGAGAGAGGTGAAGGTCCAGACAGGAAATGGGCAAAGGAGTCACTGTGGTACTAGGACTAGGATAGAACAAGAATAGGCCTTAGTTAGCCTAATACCCAGTGGGCTTTGGGTAATGGTGGCATAAACTAAGTAAAGCAAGCGTTACCATTCTCCAGGTTCTCATTGCTCTCGTAGCACCCAGAATCCCGTGGGGAGTCTCCCACTATGCTCCGACCCTCCAGCAGCAGCTTTTCCTGGGAACCTGACATTCCACTGCGCTCTGGATCGCTGCTACCTGCTCACAGAAAGTCACAGAAAGGCAAATGATTTCCTTGTACTTTAAAGTATTATTTCCTCATAATACATACAGTGGTCCCTCGCTATAACGCGGTTCACCTTTCACTGTTTTGATTTTGAATGCCCCCCCCTTTTTTTTTTTAACAGCGCATTGTGTTCTGTGTCCTGATTGGCTGTAGACCATTGTCAATCTCGTGCCGTGTCTCCTGTACAGTACAGAATGCGTTCAGCTTGTCAACTTTACATAAGTCTTCGATCGCTAGCAGTGTGACTCTGAAGTGATGTAGCGTATGTTGTATGTAAGTTTTCTCCCCAACAAACACAACAATGTCGACGAAATGTTTTGGTTTCATTCTATAATACTGGACTTATTTTTCTACGAAGGTTTGAACTTTCAGAGTGTTTAAGCAAGAGAGAAAAATGTGAAAATGTTCACGTCTGTCTGAGAAAACTGTATAAAGTGTGTAGTGAGGGGTTTTACAGCCTTAAAACATCTATTTCACCTATCGCGGGATATTTTTAGAACGTAACTCCCGCGATAAACGAGGGACCACTTTTCAGTCACTTCCTTCAGATTTCCCTTTCCCTGTTTGGCTCCTGTAATCTGCTGCTGCATGAATCTAAATTTATATTTCAGTTTGTCAGGTTTCCTTCACTGTTATCCTAAAAACTCTGGCACACAACAATATTTTGAGGTTACATGAAGATGTCATTGTATAAAAAACCACAATTTAAAACATAAACTCATGGAAACAGTCTAAACGGTCTACTTACTGTCATACTCCTGCAGCAGCTCCACTGCAGTGAGCAGTACAGCTCTGTGCTGAGGATCGCTGATGTTCAGTTCATCCAAGTCCTCTTCTTCCAGCAACTTGAACGTGTCCAGGTCCTCGTAGCCATTGAACAAGAAAGTGGGCATGTAATCCTATTCAAGAGAAAGCAACAAGCTAAGCTCGAGGCGGTTTAAAGACCAAATAAAATAAATGCAGCAGACTAAAGAAAAATACACTGATCCGAGTCACACGACCAGGAGCAGAAGCATAAAATTCACCAGGTTAAAAAAACAAAAACAAAAAAAGAAGAACTTCTGTACAACAGATACTTTTCATCTGCTCATAATTTCCTGTCTCCATTTTTAAACTGCGGGGCAACATCTGAATTGCTATTTTGATATTTTTGGTGCCATGTAATCACATTACGCCACAGCTAATTCTGTTATGGCTGCTAATCTGTTGACACATTTTAATGTAGCGCAACATTTGCAATGGTGACAGATATATGAAACCAAAAAAAAACAACCCCAAACAGTTGTAGCAGTAGTATTAGCGAGCTAGCATCACCATCTTGGAGAACATGGCCACAGCTGGCTGTGACCAAAATGGCAAGCAAGATTTTGAAAAGGAAACCAACACATGTGGGAACAAGTGAAGGTTCAAAGAGTTTCATCAAAATACTTCTCAACCACAGATGTCAATGTATTACCCACCAACACAAACACACACTAAAGCAAGTCACTCAAACCACTGTGTTATCTGAAGTGACACAATGAAAGTTTTTTTGATTTTATTTTGGGATACACCCCGTGTGAGCGCAAAGTCCACTGACAGCAACACAGCGACCGCTTCCACTTTGAATATCGCTCGGTTCCACGCCTGTGCGACCCACACGTTTTTGTTGGAAAAATATTGAGACCGTGTGTCATGAGCAAGACCATCAATTACAGCGCTGGAGTCCAGGGCAGAGAACTAGGTTGGTCTGTCCCGTTTCTGCTGGATGATGCGGGACTAAACAAAGGACCACCAACTAACACAAACACAGGCAGTTGGCTCCTCTCATTCACCAATTTTTTCGTGTTTTTGTGCCAGCTGAAATATGTAAACACACTCCACATCCGAAGACTATTTGGCAGAGTCCACTGGTGGAAAACAACAGGGGTGAGGAGATTTACACTTCAGTTACAGAGAGGCCCTGTTGAAATCTGATTTTCCAGTGTAACCAAATGTTGGCCTAGAAGTTCCAAAAACACAAAGTAATACTACTACTTTGGCCTGTGACAGCTCAATTTTAGAATATTTAGTGCTTAGATAGCTTATCCTGCTGGGATGGATACTGCAACGGAGGAAAACCTGAGAAAGGCTGGAACTATAAAAGATTACTGAGGCATTCCCTACAGTTGATTTACATTCTAGTATAAAACTGTCTGCCACTGAGGTAGCCAAAAATGATCTGAAGATAATGGATTATTTTGTCTTTTTTCCTTATTCACTAACCAACTTTCACTTTTTAGGTTTCTAGCTACTGGGCTCAAGATGACATGGCAGGCTAAAAGGAGAGATCGAGAAAAATGTTGAGCTTGAAGTTATTTCTCACGTTTTCTTTGCCACTTAAACCACCTGAAAAAATGAATGCACTGTGGTTGTATATCATGTATAACAGTGGTCCCCAGCCTTTTTTGCGCCACGGACCGGTTTATGCCCGACAATATTTTCATGGACCGGCCTTTAAGGTGTCGCGGATAAATGCAACAAAATAAAACTAGTACCGAAAGAAGAAGAAAATTTATTCATAACACACGTGAAAAGACCAAGGAAAACCGAGTAAACGATAAAAACGATAACAAAATAACGCTGAAAACCGATAAAAACCCTGAAGACTATACATTTCACACCTGAGCCTCAACTCTCGTGGCCCGGTACCAAACGACTCACGGACTGGTACCGGTCCGAGGCCCGGGGGTTGGGGACCGCTGATGTATAACATCCTTTCCCCACTGCACAAATCTGGGAGGGCATGAGCAATCTGATGCACTTATAAGAGCCAGATTCACAGCTTAGTAGCATTAATCTTTAATCTGCGGCTTGGCCACCAAATTGGAATGGGATGAAAGAGACAACACACAAAACTTCTCTATTTGGGGAAGTGAGGCCTGCTGGCTGCCCGGGTGGGAGGAAATGATATCACGCTCACAGTGATGTGTAGGTTTTGATGAAAGATGCGAACTATTTGTCGGGGTGTGGCTGTCACAGTGTGGGTGTTAATGTTTATGCGTCAGTGGCAAATCAAACATCCAAAGCTGTGCAGCCTGTAATTAGACATACTATATTTATCTCCGCTTGTCTGCAAATGTGCTTGAGATATTTGCCTAACACAATATTTTCATTTGCATCAAAGCATTTGTTTGCTTTTACCGAAGTGCCTGATGGGTGGGCTTATTATCCAGTTAAGACAGCCGACTGATTGCAACCAGCGAATGTAGCTTTTTACATTAAAGCCACTTCACTTTCAATACATGGCAAAATCTGGCTGGTAATGTACCTTGAGATCGATACGATCCAGCAGCTCTTCCACTGAAGTGGGTTTGGGTGGCCGGCCCTTCCTCCTCCTCCGAACTGGCCTTTTGGGCTTCTCCTCTTCTTCACTCAGCACATCCACATAGATGAACTTGAAGGTGCCAACTTTGTTGTTCAGCAGGCCCATCCACGTTCCCATTGGAGGCTTGCTGATGATGTCAATCACATCCCCACGCTGGAGAAAAGATAAGTTAGCTGAGCATGACGTTTTAAATTTGACCCTGAGGTTTCAAACCGCTTTGGCTGATAGAGGATTCAATGTCTCTGTGAGGGCAAGGAATATGCTGAAAGCCTATTATTACATCTGTAAATAGATTATAGTAGAAAAACTTTCAGAGTTACAAGGCAGCATACAGTATTGTGCAAAAGTCTTGAGCCATCCATCCATTGTGTGTTTTGTTTGTGCTCATTCTCACGCTGAAAATAGAGCAGATGCTTTTCTGATGGTAAGTTAGAATAGGGCTGCAGTTTTCCACATGCATAATTCCATTAGTTGAGACAAGATGCCAAGCACCGCCGGCTAAAATGCAGTCGCAAATCATCGCACCTTACAGATGTGCAGTGCCAGATCTTTGCTGGATTCTTTCGTATTTCTTAAAGAAACAACTTTCAGATACTGTTCATCTGCGCTAGATATTTTATTTAGTTCTGCCATTTCTTGTGTCCTCCGCTTGAGGAATTTCCTCCAATTTTTTTTAGGGGAACACTGCACACCATGCCGGGTTATGCCAAGATAATAACGCTTTGAGAATCAGCTTGTTTGGGTAAAAATATTATTTTGTTATTATTACTGAGAGTCCGCTACAGAAATGGGAACATCTTATGCGTTATTGTGACAGGCTGTTAGACTGGTTCATGCCTTGAGTTAGGAGCATTTTTATACTCAGGTGATCCATAAGTCAGTGTTAAGTTGTAAAACAACCAACAATAACTAGACTAACACTGGACTCAAAAGGAGTGAAAAAAACTATTGCTCAAGACCACTGTAAAAAATGAAAAGAAAATCTGGCTCCACAGTAGAAAAACAGAGATATGAAGGGTGGCTCAAAACTTTTGCACACTACCGTCAGTGTCCAATAATACCTTCAGTTTGAGGGAGTCCGTATCGTAGGGGCTAGGAGTGAAGTCTGTATGGACTCTGGCACGGCCACAGAATGGTCCTCTATAAGGAGGCTCCTCGTCATCGCCGTCCTCCGACTTCACGCTTTCTCTGTTACTGGTTGATGAGTCGGTGGTGCTCACCGTCTGACCACCTGAGCATAGAGAGGCAAAATAGCTAAAAGCTACAAAATAGTTGCCTATAAATCCATTACTAAACTTCTTGAAATAAAAGTGCCGGCCTTCCATTACACTCTACATCAATAACCATGACAATAGGTAACAGGTAGCTTTACTTTTTTACAGTGATTGAAACTTTAAAACTGGGTTTTCATCACTTGTATAACAAACTATTGGGAAAAACAGCACATTCCCTCTGATTCTGAGTGAAGTGTGTTGAAATCATGTCGACGTGTGGGAATATGAGAGCTAAGACTTCCTGTCTAATCATTACCATATGCTGGCCTGTGTGTCTGCTCTGTGGCTCACTGAAACTTGGCCAAGTCTTCATTTCAGCCACAGCTTGAAGTGATGCAGTGTATTTTTTTTTTTCACAAAAAAACACAAGGTTGAAGACTCCAAATAATGTAATTAAATGAAATAGCTAAAGAGATTAAAATAAAAAAAAAATTGAAAACTCCAAGGCCATAACACAAGGATCAGGTGGTAGATCTGGGTATAATCATGCCACAAAAATAATAACTGAAGCAGAGAAGAACGAGCCAGCAGCAAATGCTATAAGCACCATCTAGTGTTGTGGCTGCCTCAAAACAACTATTTGTTTTGTTTAAATCTATGCAAATGCATAAATTGTCCTTATTATTTGTTGATTTGAAAGAACCTAAATACAGTTTTTATTCAGAATCTGGTAGGAAAAATATGAAAGCAGCTGTTTGCACAGTCAAACCCTTGTCTGAATAAAGGTTCTTTTAAAAGAAGTCTTACTCATTGAACTCTGTCCGCTGAGTGAACTGCGCAGGCTTTCCACAGAGCCTCCGGCCTTAAGCTTCGGTTTCTCGAGAGAGTCGGTGTCAGGCAGAGGGGATTGTGGAGAACCAGGGGCTGCATCTGGACTGGACTAAAAGACAAATGGAAAGGAGAGATCCAGATGTGTAACGAAGAAAGAGAAAGGCACAAATGATTTTGCATTCAAGAGACGAAAGCATGTGATAAACAGCAGGTGGACGTATAACAACAAAAAAAAAAAAAAAGAGGAAATTACGTAAGGGAGACAATCATAGCTTGGTTAAAATGCAGGTGAGGGTATGACAGGGGATGTCAGCATTTTTTGTTTAAGCCATTAATCAATTTTTTTACCAGCTAGCAGGATTAGGGGTTAAACATTTGCGTGCGTGAGGAAAAAAACAAAAACAGTATGAACCCATTAATTTATTCACACCATAATCAAATCATTAAACATAATGAGAATAGCAAATGAGGAACACATTAGTAACAACTAGATGAAAAACCTTTGATTATTGGTCTTCTGAGCAAAGCTTTGAATGTCTAAAAACAATAAAAACATGACATCTTTTTATTGACAGTCGGTCAAATGTTTAGTGCTGTTTCTTTTTGAAAGAAAACAGATTAGAAAGATGTAAATATTAACCGCTCGTTCTTAGCTTTAGTCATTTATGATTTTTAAGAGCACGTGTACGAAGACCCATTTTCAGCTGGCATCACTCCCATGCTCCCAAGTGTCACACTGTGTTACTTGATAAAGTTTATTATGTTCTTCCTTTACCTTAGTGCAGGTCAAACATCAGGCTTTATGAGTTTGATTAAAATGTCTTTGAAAATCAAACGGATTTCTAAATGAAGGTAAACGTCTTGATGTATGCTCAATCATCCAGGTAAGTAAATCTCCAAAAGTTGATTCTGTTCATCTGGACGTAGCGTTTTGTGGGAGACGCTACATCCAGATGAACAGAATCAACTTTCGGAGAAATGAAGGTAAACTTTGGAGCAGTGTTATATATATTTATATATAGTGACAGGTCAACATTTGCTGTTCGTGTCTCATAAATCCACTAGGTGGCACTGTGGTTTATCAAATAGCTGACAAACTGTGACATAGCAATTCATCTTTCTTCACTCCTCCTCAACCAGCATCTCTATGACTCATGTGAGGATATCTGGGTCACGTTGACCACCATGGCAAGCAGATGGCCGACTGCATGTTAATGACACATCCTATGAGGTGACATCAAATTGTGGAGCTGGACAGGCCGCTGGTAAAGTGAGTAGATGCCCAGAAAAATTAGGTCAGTGCAAAGGAGATGATCCTTTTAGACTCGCATACTTTAACTCTCCATCTCCTAAGTGCTGGCCTGGGGGAGGTTTGCATCACTCCCTGAGCTCAACTTGAAGCAAACACCCCACCCAAGACACTTAGTCCAGGAGGGGAACAGCAGAGAGAGAAATCCAAATGTGAATGTGACGTAGTGCTCTCTGTTTATCTTGTAACCAACATAAATACTCCCAACCCAGCCACAGCTGATGGACAGAATATGCAGCTTACTCTGCAAACATCCTTTAGATGTGTACACGATAGGACTCTTTTTTAAAAGCCTTATTTTAAATACTAGGAAAAATAAGGCCAAGATAGGGACAAATGAAGCATTCAAAAGCTGCATCCACATCTGCATCCATGTTATATTTATGTCAAACCTGCTCAGAAGGAGAGCTGCTGTACTTCTTCGACATGCGCTTCCTCATCGTCTCTTTCACTGACTTGACTTTCTTGCCCAGTGAAATCCGAGACGTAGTGGGGGATTTGACCACTTCTCTGTATATTGCCTCCTGCTCTTTACTCTGTGATCACAAGATAGAAAAGCGAGAGCAGAAAAAGACGGAAAGACAGATGAGAGGAGACGGGAATGAGACGTTACAGATTGCACAGGGTATGACAAGGACCAAGAGAGATCCCAAAAACAAAAGGGAAATCAGCGCGATTAAGCATAGCAGGAGAGTTTAGCTCGTGCTCTTCTGTTTTACAAGATGTTACCACTTACATTGGCCTCGTTGCCTGCGTTGACCACATGGAGGGAACGGTTGGACAGGTCAAAGCCTCCAAAGCTGCATGTTCTCTGAGGGAGAGCCAAAACACAATCAAATGAGTCACACTCACCAGGCCACGTTACAGAACTTCCCCTTCCACACCCAACGAGTCAACTCACAGTGATTCATGCTCGGCACAACACGGCAGCAGTTTGTTTAATGCGCATGGATGTATGGTTCGCATATATGCGAGGGCATGATGTCATATGGGACTGCAGACAGCCAACAGACATGATGTAACAAACTTTTATATAAGCTCCTCTTTAAAATTGCGAGTTATTGCTTGGTCCCAGTCAAATGAGCTGTTATATTGTCGGCTCCGAAAGGTCCCTGATATGCTCGGACAACATTAAGTTTTTCTTGATGTGGCTAAGCTACTTTTACATGTGGATATATACATTCCTTGCATCTCAACCCAATGCAGTTGGCAATAGTTAGCAAACATGCACAACATATAGAGCCAACAATATATTAGTCTCGCCAGAAACATTTTCAGAAAGAGCCAACTGTTTCTGCTGAGAGGACAGAGAAATGTGGATTTTTTTTCCCTCAAGATCAAAAACTAAATAAAGGCAGACACAACAGAGAACTTTGACACGTAAAGAAAAAATAAATTCTTTCATTCGAATTGCTAAGTTAAACTCTAAACACAAAGATGGAGACACGGACATGCACACAAAGCATCTGCCAACAACGCTCACAGTTCAAGTGGGGCACGTGATGGCATTTCCCTTTTGCTTTCTGAGCAATTACAAAACTGCTCAGCTCAACCCTGAACAAGTGGGTGAGCAGTGCACATTAAGAAAATGGCCACAGCTTTCCAGGAAACATAACCTGTTGCAAAGATGCTCATAAATAAGCCTGAATGTGATGGTGGTGTTCAATGGAATGGACATGCACCCAGATAAAAAAAAAAAAAAAAAGATGTTTCTCGGAGATAATTACAGAGAAAGAGAAGAAAAAGAAAAATCACATCTGCAATAGAGGCACGGGCCAAAAAAGAAGACGAAAAGCAAAAACAGAAATAAGTGGATTCAAAGTTTTTGGATGAGAACGACCTCCAGTGACGTCACTAGAACACGATAGGCTTCAGGTACCCTCAAAGCTGCAGGATAGCGCTACTACGTCGTTACCTCTATGTGTCACTATTTCTGCTGGTATACACAGATTATTGAGACACATCACTACAAGCAACGTGACTTTAAATTGTCCACCATTTTCGACATGTGACAGGGTTATGGTGACAATGCAGAGTCAAGGCAATAAGGCCCGAGTCACACAAGCCTAGAGACCAGTCCACAACCATCTGGTAACCATCGGTCGTCAGGGAAAAATTAGTATTCCCCATCTGGTTGGCAACAACCTTTTTTTGGTCACTAGCTGATTTCCGCCTGTAGGTTGCACGGCAGTGAAACTGTGACACAAACTGGAAACCAAAGACCGATTGCCTTCATATTAACCATTGCATCTTCTGAAACAAGCTGACTGCAGCACAAAGGCAGAACTTTTACTTTTCTGGTTTTCGTGGTAAGTTTTACTGCTGCTTTGGTTAGCAGTTTGCAAGTGTTTGCAAACAAGGTGGCATTTCTTATGTAAACTGCAGGCAACTGCGAACAATGCAGCACCCTTTTTGCGAGCAATTTCAGCTTAGTGACACTGTGGAACTCTGCAACCACTCTCCAACCAGTTGGGGAATAACTGGTGGTGTATCATGTCCAATATGGTGGACAACTTTCGATCAACGTGCAAATAACCTCATAACTTCACATGACAAACCTCTATAGGGAAGGTTTGCCAAAAAGAACTAAAATATTTAAAATTCCACCAGACTACTTTCATTTGGGTTAAAGTCAAAAAAGTCATTACTGGCTTTTTACAATCACTGTATGATGATTAAGGTTTTCTGACCTTTCCATCATTTTGTTGCTATTCACAGCCTTATAAATGTGCAAGACAATAAGTATGGCGACTATTATGTCACTGAAGTTCACCTAACGAGTCAACCCATTCTATGAATGTTATGTGCTGCAGTTATTATGAGGATGAGCAGCTCCGAGCTTGTACAACATCCCCTGCACCCACAGGGATCAGTGCGACTACTGATCTGTAAGTGCATGTGTTCTTCAGGGATCTGACATTTATAAAAGGCACTTATAAAACCTCTGCTGTAACTTAACCTCCCAAGTATGGCACTGCGCTTTCCATAATCATTTCATATTCAGCTAAAATAAAAAGGCTTGAAGGCAAAGGCATTTGCTTAAAGGTCACTGAAGATGGCATTCTTATAAGGGCAGTTAGGTCTGTCACTGATATGCCAGCTTTTGATGTTTTCAAGATAAAAGAACTTGTGCAATACCTGCATGTTTCCACACACACTATATTAAATGGGTACGTTTAATATAGGGTATGTAACAGCTGACCTGTTATCTTATTTGTGTATGTTTGTGCGACATTCACCTATAAACCTCTGGGCTATTCTGCAACTTTGAAGCACACTGAGTCCTTCTCACACGAGGCGGCCGATTTAAACCTGTAGACCTAAACTCACAGACTTCTGCTGGATGCGCAAGAGCACACGCTTGGTGCAGCGGTCCACGCTGGCCGCCCACTTCCTGTCCGCCTCACGGTCCTCCTCCAATAGACAGCGCCGCTCAGCGCGGCTGAGTGTAACCGGGCGGACCAGCTGTGCCCAGTTGAGGTGACCGTACAGGCTCCGCTCTACCACATAGGTGATGTTGAGCTCACTGACTGCTGTTCGCCCACGCAGCCTGCGAGAGGGGAACACCCAGCCCCCTCCCCCACTTCCAAAAACCTTTGATTTGGATACATCACAGCGGACAGGGGAGGATGGGGTGACTGACAGTGGAGAAATGGGGGACTTAGCATTGCGCGAGCGCTGGTACAGGAGGTGCTTGGTGGAGTATGCATAGTTGGGATCAGGTTTCCGGTGCGTCCAGCTGCCGTGGTGCCGGCTGGCAGGTTGATGTTTGGGACTGCCTTGCGGACCGTCATCCAGGGAGATCAGAAGGCGGGACTGGGAATGGGGTTTGGGGCGAGGTTTAGTCAGGCCATAGAAAGCATACAGGGCCTCGTTGCTACTTACCCCATGGGAGATGGAGTTCAGGGCCTTCCTCATCTCGCCATCAGTTGTGGAGCGTGACAGCTTTCCATCATCGTCCAATCCACAGCCATCGAGCTCTGAGAAGGAGGAGCCACTACCTGTCACACCAGGAATAGAGCCTCCCAGGGCACTGGAGCCCGCTGGGGTCCTCCTGGGGGGCCGGATAAGACCGTGGGTACTAGAAGACTTGTTGAACGTTTTCACCAGCTTGTGTCCAGACCAGGTGTCCAAACTGCTGGAGGAAGGGGAGGTCGTCAGGCCATCTGTGTCTCCATCCAGAGAAAGCTGGTCATGGGTGAGTGAGGGCAGAGACGCCTCCTGGTGTAAAGGGAGCTTCTTTAGAACCCCAGTGTACAGAGCGGTGTTGTCCTCACAGGTGGGAGGTGTCTCCAGATTCAGAAAATCTAAAGAAACACAAACAGTCAGTTAGAAAGTTTGTTACTCAGGAGGATTAGACAGGAAAGTCTGCCTGAGTTAGCTACCCATCAAAAAAATTTACATTCTTAAAATCTGAGAATCGGAAAACCCCAAAAACATTAAAACGCCTACAGCAGTTATTCATTGAAATTAATGTAAATCCAATTACATTAACATTATTTAGCTGGTTGGAGTGTGTAATAAGTCATAAAGATAATCAAGTTATCAAATGAATATATTGCTGCCAGACAGAATCACAAACCTTCGGAGGCATGTTTCTTGCCCTCCTCCACCTTGATGAGTTTTTTCCTGACCCGGCGTGTCGAGTTAACCAATTTGTGAAGCCTTTTGAATTTCACAGAGTCCTCTGATTGCTCATCATCTGACTGTTCACGAGACTGGTGGAGAGAGAGTGAGAGAGGGCTGATATTACAAAGAAGAAGACGAGAAAAGGTAGCTAGGGTAATAAAAAGCAAAAAATAAATAAAGAAATAAATAAATACATAAAGAAAAACACTGAAAATTTCTTTCCAGTTCAGCATAACAATTCATAGTTGCAGTTGTAACAGAAACAGGTGGTTTAAAATGATTAGGCAGATAAGGTAAAACACTTGGATGAATATGCTTTGAGATTTTAAGAGACCTTTTACAACGCGACAGATTGTGGAGCTCTGTTTAGGATGGCGGCAAAGTTAGTGAGGTGAGGGATGAAGGATTGGAGGGATGGTGGCACACTGCATTGCGTGAAGGTCATATTCAGTTGAGACATGAAATGCACTAAAACAACAAACCAGGTGGCATGTGATCTGAAGGAAGTGACACAACCAAATGATGTAATCAATCAGTATTTAAAAAAAAAAAAAAAATAGGTTATCTAGAGTTATGTTGCCTTCAAAGACTTTTTGTTTCAGAGGAAACCACTATTTAAACGACACACACAGACACATACACACACATAGACACACACAGAGGACTTTTTTTTACTCTAATTTCTATTTAATTTTATATATTGTTTTCAGTGTTATAATTTTTTTTTTTACATCTTTATTAGCATCATTACTTTCACTGCGATTTCATTGTTTCGTAGTGGTGATGTTTCGACTGCTGCGAGAACAGATAAAGCTTTTTGTTGTCACTGTCATGGAAACATGCTTCCAGCTCACATTCATGGGAACATCTTTTGCAAAAGGACAAACGTGTATTTATCTTTTCCTACACATAAACAACCATATCTTTAAAAAGAAAAAAGTCACATACTTTCCATACACACTTTTTTGAGTAAATTAACCCTCATGTGGTCAAGTGGGAAGAAAACTTACAATTTTCTTGTCCCCAAAACACAGAATATTAACATTTGCTTTTGTTGTACTAATGTAGTCATTTTTTAACCATTTTTTTTGTCAGTGTTTAAGATTAGAAAAGCATGCACACGCTTCTAAATCTGACAAGAATAATATGCATGCACATTTCTGCCTTTACTTTAACACGCAGTTTTATTCATCTGAAAGAGGAAAAAAATAAATAAAAAGGCTTTCCCGCCACCCTAAAAACAAACCACAGGCTTGGCGCAGACGCTGTTGACATATAGTCAGGATGATGTTAACAACTGTGGCTCGGTTTGAGCAAACATTTGACAGTGACCACAAATCCCAGACAACACCACGCCAAGGCCACAACAACATGATGACTTTTCATTTTCTGCAGGTATGCAAGTATTACAAACCTTAACTGTTGCCAACGTGAAAAGGGAAAAACTACACATCATTCCTAAAAGTGTCATTGTGTAAGTCTGTGCTTTCCACTTCATCATCGCTTTCAGAGCTACGTTTTAGGTCTGATGTAACCCTTCTTATTAATAGATAACACATGTCACACATGATCATATTTTTCATATATGTGGATATTGTGATAGACTGTGCATTTAACATTAAATCACTGAATGAAACTCCCACAGGAAAACAACTGTCCTGCACCTCTGCACAAATACAAGGAAGGCCCCAAGGGTCCGAAACATTATTTTCATCGATACATTTTTATACTGAGCTTGAGCAGTGTGCAGGATATTTCCTTTTTTGAAACTGTAGTCTTCTGCCATGTCTGCCCAGAACACCAGACCACTCGTTTGGCGGATGACAAACCTGCAGAAACAGGCTAAGAAGCCCAATTCCACTGTCCCTCCAACAACTTAACCATGTTGGTCTGACTGCTGTGTTAGCTTTTTCTACTTGCCATTCACCCTGGGTGATGGTTGAGTGCATTAGTTTCATTAAATGCAATGTAAAGCAAGTCTTTGTGTAAAAAACTGGAAAAAAGTCATTTTATCATATTAAGAACTGTGTGCAGCGCTAATGCCCTAGCAACGTCAGGGTTGAATGATGTGATTCTTCTTCTATTCTAATGAATAGAAGATTTAGAGGAGATAGTGACATAAATCCCAACCCATTCCCAAGAGGCACTATCCATTTGAATGACCACATAAACAGGGGAATAGGGACAAACTCAGAAAGAAAGCCTAGCAAAACGAGGACATAAATCAAGCTGGCCAAAAGGCTGCCATTTAAAACATGGGAAAAGTAAAAATGCGAACGGCGACTTTACAAACATCTATAAACAAAAGCTACGACTGAATGTCCTTTTCAGGCACACGGAAATTTCTCTGCAAATACAGAAAAAGAGCATTTACAAGAAAATCTAACAGTGAACTCAAAAAACCAATAGAACTTACCACTATATTGGAAAAAGCAGGGCAGCACTTCCTGTGTTAATATTCCATAATTCAATCAAGCAGGATCATCAAATCCGTAGTGCCCTGAGCACATTCCCTCGCATGCACAATCCAAAATAATATCTGTGCCCCTGTGCACATGCTGGCAGACACAAACGCAGCCTGTTTAGCTCAGAGGAATGAGGGACTGTTTGGAAGGGTCGTGCTTCATAGTTAGCAGAGAAAAGGCATGTTGTGCATGGAGAACAATCCCAGCGTTTGAGCCCCTCTGACCCTGCCTTGGCCCCCATATCGCTAATGGCCAGCCCTGGAATGCAGGTTCCGTTGCCGTGGCAAAAAAGACCAGAGAAAAACAGCATCAGGACGGAAAAAAAAAGTCACAGAGCAACCAAAAAAAGGTTTATTGCAAACATTTCAGCTACAACCATCAACTGTATATTTGTGTCCATAAATAGCATACAGGAATGCACGGACGAGCAAATCTACTGATCTTGGAATTAACCTAATTTTATTCACTAGAGAGGAGAAAGGGCAGTATGTGACACCAATAGAGGCCCCAGCAGAGAAGAAATATTTCCTGTAATGGCCAATTCTGGAACATGGGGCAAAGGGAGATGCATAGCTCCCCCTTTCCTGGCCTTGGGGGCTGAGTCTTTATCTTAAGTCTCTGTCTCCCTAGTTTCCTCTCGGCTTCTAGCATTTGCCTCCAAGGGCCAAACTGTGTGTTCTGCTACACAATAATCCTTCAGTACTGTAACTCTTCCGTCCTCTCTCAAGTCTGTAAAATCCCCCAAATGATCAGCCGTCTTCCCACAGGAAGTGAGCCGCTAACAACAGAGAGTTTTAGGAGACTGACAAGCTGATCAGCATACTGCACTACATCAAAGAACCAGATAACAGATACAAGTTATGCATGGCATAATTGACCTATTTTTCCATGTGAATGGATATCATCAATCATTACCCAGAAGAATAAATAATGGAGTCCCTTGATGGTGTGAGAAAACTGTTTGGCATGGGTCTTCATTCATAAAGTTACTGATTCAGTCATATAAAGAAACGGCAATGCAGATCTGATTTCCATATGAATGCAATCGTTACTTAAGCTGAGGAGTCACACGGGGTGAATGTGCAAAAGTCTAGAGCATTAGTCACCGAAGCATGTTCATTCACTTAAATGAAAGAGATTATGGTACTCAAACGCTGCTTGGACTGAAATCTGTATTTGTCTGCAGAACAAAGGTGGATAAAAGGGGAGAAACAGGACAGGTAACTGAGACTCTGGTGAAGAACCGATGCCATTTTCTTTTCAAAACAACAAACATGTGTGCGGGAGTTATTTTCAGAGAGCTTGGAATTTTTGTGTTTATATAAATTCACTTCCTGCAAAGAAAAAAAAAGTGGGTCACGCACAGAGATGGGCAGTAACGCGTTACTTGTAACGCGTTACAAGTAACGTTGCGTTACAGTAACGCGTTAACGCGTTACTGTAACAGGTAACGCGTTACAGTAACGCGTTACTTGTAACGCGTTACTTGTAACGCGTTACTGCCCATCTCTGTGCGTGACCCACTTTTTTTTTCTTTGCAGGAAGTGAATTTATATAAACACAAAAATTCCAAGCTCTCTGAAAATAACTCCCGCACACATGTTTGTAATCCGATTACTTTTTTCAAGTAACGAGTAAAGTAAGGGATTACTATTGCAAAAACGGTAATTAGATTACCGTTACTTTCCCGTAGGAACACTGCGTTACTAAAACCGTGATTTTCTTGCGAAAATGTCTCATGACAGTGACGTAAGCGAGTGTGACGTTCGTGACAACAGCTGTGTGCAGATCAACAATGGATAATATATGGAGTGCGGGAGAGAGTATGAGCGTGCAGCGTTTAAAGCGTGGAAGTACTGACCTTACTTTGAGTTTGATTCCGTAAAAAGTGACAAAAACATTAGTGTCCGCTGTGCGTGGGAAGAAAACTTCTTTTTACAGCGAAAAAACCCCCTAAACTTCCAAGCAAGCGCCAAGTAGCTACGACATAATGAGAAACTCACAGAGAAACTGCGGTATCCTTCCACTGACCGCTGCGGCACACCTGCACCAGGATTAACCTCCGCCTACTCTACTCCTGCTTTACAGGTGAAAATAGAGCAAAAGGACCGCTAGTCTTTGACTTTATTTATTTTCTGCTGTGTTTTACTTGCATCTGAAAGAGTGAGTCTAAACACAAAAAAATAAATAAATTAAAAAAAAAAAATATATATATATATATATATATATATATATATATATATATATATTATGTGCTGGAATGTGCAGAAAATAGGTTTAAATGTTAAACTAATTTCTTCAAGTCAGAGAATGGTGCATATAATTAAAATTTTGCTTGATGCATAGAGTGAAAAGATTAAAACTAACAAAACGAGTTTTAAAAAGAGACTTTTCCATTTGATTACATTTTGTATGATGGATTATGTAGAAAAAGTAGAATTGGGCTGAAAGATCTATCGCTTTATCACCTATTCAGGTTGTAAATCATGTTTTTAAAAAGTAACTAAGTAACTAAGTAACTAAGTAATTAATTACTTTTGAAAATAAGTAATCAGTAAAGTAACGGGATTACTTTTTTGGGGAAGTAATCAGTAATTAATTACTGATTACTTTTTTCAAGTAACTTGACCAACACTGGTCACGCATAAAACATGCAACATTGCATGCTATTCCCATGCGATGCCATACAGTACATTCTTTATCATCTGCATGTTCACATACAACTGCCCTGACCACTGCAAGTCTCGATTCTGCATCGAGGCTGACCTCCATTTAAAAAAACACTCAAGCAAAACACACACACACGTAGCAGCACATAATAATACACAAGCAAAGAAAAGAACCGACTGATTGTCATCAAAATCCAAACAGCGGCCAACAAAGAGGTGATTGTCGGCGCTCCTACCTCTGAACACATAGCCGCCGTTATGCAGCCGACTTTCGAACATCAAGTATCCTCAATGCTGAATGCTGCAAACGTTTTGGGGTGGATTTTGTGTGCCTCTCCACTTGGCTTTCCAAAAGTTACAATTACAACCAACTGATGTAAACAGACCTGCCCTAAATTTCCACAAGACAATTTCCCTGTCACTGCAGCAGCCAATTATGACATTTGTTGGGACAATTTTCTAATGAGATGCCCAGGCGAGGATTAAACTGATGACTAAAATATGGAAGAGGACTTCCAGTGAATTGCACAGTTCTTGTTCTGACTGCCAAAAAATAAAAAAAATGAGCAGAGCCTAAGGAAAACCAGAGTTGAGCAATGAACTGAAATGTTCAGAGGCAACATCAATACTACTAGGATGCACTTGACATGGTGGAGAGAATGCGTATGCAGAGGCAGTTATGTTGTAGTTTGGCTATCGAATGCAGAACAGAGAGAGAAATATAAAGGAAGAAAAAAAAGGAAATTCAAGAGTAAAGTTGAATCATTCACATTTGGATAAACACATACATTCACATATATAATCAACTCAATGTCGCTGTTCTACATCCCATCCTTCTCCTGTGAAAGTTTAAACTCAAAGTGAGAGTGGCTGAGGTGAGAGTGTTAAGAAGAGGGAGAGTAAAAGGGAACAGATCAAGGCTTTGATAGGCTGGGGTAACGGAGGAAGGGGCAGGGGGTGAGGGTGTACTTACGTTGCAGTTTGAGGACTGGTTTAGATTGGGTGCAGATCCGTCAGCCCACTCTGCAGTGTCAGTACTGCTGGACTGTCTGCTGCGCTCATACTCCTTCAGCTACGTGGAGAAGAAGAGGTCAGAGAGGCAGAGGAACAGGGCGGGACCACCCACTCTCACCCAGCATGCTATGTCTCACTATATACTAGACTGGAAAACATCAGCAGTGTGCATTCACGAGGATAAAATGGCTACTATAGGTTGTGAACTGACGGCTGAGGTCGGTGACCATGAGGGAAATTAGCAAGGTTACTGATTTTTAAACATGTCTCTGCATCCTTTCACCATTTTTTTTTCTTTTTCAGATTCTATGATTGGTTGGACAGAATGTCAATCATAAGACAGGTAAAATCCTCCAATTTAAAATCAATATCCTGGAAGAAAATAAAAACACATGTAAAAGGAAAATTAACATCTGCCTTTGGGATAGCAATCCAGTCTTCTAACTCTGATGGCCCGGCATGCTACCCAGGAGAAAAGCATCATAAATTGAAACTGACAGAAAGGGAGGAGATGAAGAAAAAAAAAAGAGACGACAGAAAAGTCACAAACCAATCAACAGATATTGATTGAGAGTCAGATCAAAATGAAAGTGCATTGGGGGAAAAAAATGGATAGGACAGCCAAATGAATATCCTCCACCATGTCCAACTAAAGAGAAAGACCACAATGCACCACAGAATCCCTCCAACAGATGGGGCTATTGAGCTACTATGACCGTCAACCTCGCAAGTATGAGCTGAACAACACACCCACACACTCCAAGAGCTCTCACCCCAAAATCCCTGGACTCCTCAACCTCTGGAGACACCATTAAGTCTGGAGTTATGTGTGTGTGCTGTGTGTGTAAAGAGGACAATGCAGGCGCAAAAAAAAAAAATATATATATATATATATATATATATGTATAGGGAATATATATAGGGTAAAAAGGGAGGGGGTTGGTTAGTAAGAGTAAGTCGTTTTAGCAAGCCAGAGCTGCTGAGGGAGTATGGAGAAAGGGAGGGTTTAAAGAAGATTACAGCCCATCAGTCGTTGGGGCATGAGGGTCGATGAGGGAGGGGATAAAGTGCAAGAGACAATGCGGGAGGTTCCTACCCGAGCCAGAGCTTCTTCTACAGTGATCATCTTCTCTTTCACCATCATCATCAGCTGGATCCGCTCCTCATCGCTCATGGTGATCTCGCTGGCCACGTAGCCAATATCTTCTCCTGATTGTGGTAAAGACCAATGAGCAAAAAGGAAAACACGAAGCAACAAATATTCGGTGACCCTAATGTGTACAATAGAGCCGCACAAACCTTTGGACGTCTGTCGTACAACGGGTTTGTGCTGAGATTTGCGGAAGTTCTGCCAAAAAGATTTGTTCTTCTTCTTACTGTCCCATTTACCTTAAAGAAGGAAATAAAAGACGAGGTTACACACAAGCAAGAAAACACGATGAGCAAGAGAAATACACTAAACCGGGTTATGCACTTTGCTGTTTCAGGAATACAGGAAAGAAACTGTTCAGTTCAGTGTTTCAGTGCTTTAAATACGAAAACTAGGTCAGTCAAAACAACTCAGTTATTAAACACTAGTATGCACTCTACAATGGTTAATCCTGTAATGGGATTTCATTAGAATTACTCTGTCTAAATGTCCGTGTCTTTTAGACCACAGCTTGAGTTTATATCAAAGGCAAACTTGACGATCCCACTATGACATCATCAGGATTTTACTTCTCAAATCTGACAAACCTTCTCCTGAGCACAGGAGACAAAACATAACTGTTTTCATAAGAGCTCTACCCATGACTGGAATGTGTTTAACTCAAAACTTTTATATGTTTACTAAATTAATTAATGTAAAACTAAAATGCAATATTACACTTCATTCAAACTTCTGCTTCCTCATCGTCCAAACGTGAGAAGGTGTGAATAAAGATGCGAGTATGATGCTGGTTTTAGGTGTGAGAGATCCTGAGGTTAAACCCCACAGGGTACCCACTTATGCTTCCACCCTGCTTGATGTAGGACATGTAAAATGATATTGGAGGTTTACATAAACAGGTATTTTGTCTCACCTACGCAACCAAAATCGAAATCTAAAAATAAAGTGTTAAAAACAGCAAGGAGATTATGGTTACCCTAAAAGAGCATCAAAACGTTCCACACTATCCCACAGATAGTGTCAAAAATAGGCAATTTAGCCCAGACACTTTGCACCGTTACTGGAAGTCCAGCTGGGTTCAAGGTGGCATAATTGTATATTGACTTGAAATCTATTTACCTCCAGATCCATCTTCAGAGCTGGACTTGTGTAGAGACATTCTAAAAGAAAACAGAAAAATATCACTGTTTAAAAAAAAATGAAAAATTTACAATGTCTCTTCTAATCTCAGTGAACCACATAAAAAGTACACTGATGCTCAGCGACAATTATAAATGTTCAGGGAGTGGGTCTGCATTTCTGTGTATCCACCACTTGGGGTCAGTGATGGTACTTTAGTGATTTAGACCAGGCTCCTGAGGCTTGAGAGGGAGAGGGAGGAAAAGAGATGTGGGTAACAACACCCCTGCTGCAAAAACAAGTGGGTAAGATGAAGATGGCATTAATACAGAAGTGTTTAGGAGCAGTACAGAAAGCAGGAAGGTCAACAAGACGAATGGAAGAACAACCATTTAACAGTGGTGCGCAGATTGAAGAGGGAAAGTAAGGAACTGAGGACTAGAGAAACAGAAGGAGACAGAAGGGGTAGGAGGAGGAGAAACCACAGGGCAGACTCAGCCTGTTTGTGTTTCCACTTCCCTCCACAGGATAGACAGTCACGAGGAAGAGAGATGGGAGACTGAAACTAAGGGCATAGAGAGAGATAGAAATGGAAAATGCGTGAGTAAAAACAAATACCCCAATGTGTGCATAAATCTGTCTCAAAAAAAAAGTAAAAGCCTCTAGTAAAACATGAACTGCGGTGTTCTGATGAAAAAGCCATGTATGAGCAACCTCTCGCCATTTTCTCGAAAGTTCAGCAGCATGTTGGATCTCAGCTGACTCCCTGGTTATGCAGAAGTTGACAAACCGCATCAAGAACTATTTTTGTCTTCAAAGTTGTGAGTTATTGAGTTTTCATGCAAAGTTTGCAAAATAGAGGCCCTGTGACAACACTGTAAAGGTATGTTTAGATGTATAATAGTGTGGGAGTGACAATGAGTGGTGCTGGCTGCACACTGTAAGCTGTTCTTTCAGTTAAATGGAAATAAATCACAGGGGGAACAGAGTACTTTAAATTTATCCAGCTGATAACTTAAGAGACTTATTAAGCTAATCTCTCTTCTAAAGGCATGTCTCGCTCTTTTACCGTCACACACCCGTCTGTCAATTCAGCCAACTGCGCACGTGCATACAGCTGCTGAGCCACACACAAAGACAGGTGGTTGTCACTGAAGCATCATGACAGAGAGTGACGGGATCAAAACAAGATGAACAGGTCACTTTTCCTCTCCAGTTGGTACACGGCCCTGTATGCGCGTGCATGCGACCACGTACATTTGTTCAAATATGGTAGCCCTTGTCTAGGTGCAACGGGAAATCTTTGCACGGCTTAAAGCCCGGCTGCCATGGCAACATAATGAGATGCTAATTGAATGGATGTCTGTATGGTTTACTCCTCTGCTCCCCCTCCCAGACAGGCTAGGGCCAAAGCTAATGCTAAAAGAACTCCCTCAATAGAAGCTATTCTGTAGCGGCATCGTCAGCCCCCACCCCACCTTCATGCTCTATAAATTAACCTCCCATGCAGCGCACAGACACATGCACTCACGCGCACACATCCGCTCGCTAAAGGAGCCTGAATGTCTTCCAAAAGTGTGTTAACCCAGCATAGTGTGGCTAGGCAACTTAATTGGTTTAACCTTAAATCTTTGGCATGTCTTCCTATTTCAATTCTCCTCTCTGCAGTGAGAAGGGAGCATGTAACTGCTAACAAAGGTACTGTATAACATACAGTATCTCTACTTTGGGTTGAACCTGTCCAGGACAAGCACAGGTTGCTTCTCATGATGTGTGTACAATATGAAAATTAAAGTTACCATGTGTTTGCTTATTTAAGCCCATATTCACTATGCGTGAATGCTTGGTTTGCGCTCCGAAAATGATATGTTTGTGAGTAATTTTCAAAATGATAAGCTGCAAGTACCATTTGTGTTACAGTACAGGGCTTTGAAACTACTGCAGATATGTAATATAGCTCATATGCTGCATGACAGAGGTGCTGTCTAGAGCAGATGATGATAAACCAGCACATGGGAAGATTTGAACACAGCTGTGTGAGCTCATGTTTAATGGCATCTTACTGCCATTTTTTTGTACTGCGCTCAGGTGAAATTACGGGAATGGACGCATGTTTGTACACAGACACTGTGTTTTTTGTGTGGTTACAAGCTTGGCCACCTGGAGCAAAGCAATCCCCGGTGTTCTTGACGAAACAATGAGAGGTGACAGTATGACGGTAGCAGTGTCCACAGGAAGAACAGAGGGACGACCTCTTTAGGGAGTCAGAGAGGTCACCGCAAAAGGGAAGGCAGGAAAATAGAACATTATGCGCTTAGCTGAAAAAGTACGCGGATTTCAACTACGAGCGCACTTTGTCGTTCAACTTGCCGTCTACTTTGTTCAACTTAAGGCTACAATACTCACCAGCACAAGGTAAATGTGCTGACAAGGTGCTTTAGTTTTCCAACGTAGTGCTGTTGTTCTGAAACCGATTCTTCCATCTGATTATTGCGCTTTCCAGCAGCACAGATGCCTCTAAGCGCACTACCATTTTCAAACCCAGTTGGAGCCGGCAATTCGTATATTCTGTTTCTGCATGTGCCTTTTCATCAAAATCCATTTACCTCTTTTTTTTAACCTCACTGATAAGCAAGGTGCCCATTCTGCACAGCAATATCCACCAACTAATCAGCTTCCAAAAACAGGATGTTGCAAACTTGAACCTTTCAGCCTTCTGGGAGCTCTCTGTCAACACCACTTGTAAATCCGGCACAATCAGTGCTGTGCCCACGTCTTGCCAACAAAGTGACATAGAAACAGGGAAAAGAAGGGTGACTCCAGCCCCTGGATGAAGACTGGGAAATCTTATCTGCCTGCTATTGTCCCGCAAAGAGGCGACAGTGGGGTACCCGTGCTTGTGTGCATGAACGTGCAAGCGTGCCTTTTGTGCGGCTGTAAGGAATCGGGTCCCAGGAATGCACGGGGCATGCCTATCGGTCTGCCTGCACATGATAAATCACTCCACCTGAAATCCATTCACCATGGTGGAAAGTGGACAATGGACAACTTAATAGAGAAGAGAACTGGGGTGAGTGGGAGCAGACAGGCTGCCAGTGAATGATAGATTAAAACAAAGAGGGTTATTACAAGTGCGATGTGGGAAGTTTTGTAATTTAAGAATAAAAACTCAGAGAATGGTAGGTTTACAAGTTATATTACACAGACACACACACATATATATATACATTTATTTATTGGTGATGGTAAGGGAAAGAGAAACCATGCAACGCATGAGAAAGAAACCAGACTGACAGTAAGAAAATGGATAATATAGCACAGTTAGGGGCTCTTTTAGGGTCTCTTTCAAACAGTAGAGAGACGTCATTTTGGCATCTGGATCCCATCATCTTCTGCATTTGTCTGTGCAACATATAAAGCCATGGTAATAGAGATCATGTCTGCGGTATGCACTTCGCTGATCATCACGTGAAGATGGGAGCTCCACCGGGGCTGATTACTTTCCTAAAATTTGGGGGTTTTCTTTATCACTACCAATGACCAACACTGCCCGAGGAGCTTATTTTGTAACGAGGTCTTTACTAGACAACTCACCATGAGGAAACAAATATATTCTTAACATTCCGTCTCATTTATCAAACATACGTGGCCATAAAGCGACCGTGTGTGTGCGATCAGGCCATTTAGCCAACCTCAGCCAACTTGGATCGCTTTAAATTTGCATAGCATTGTATAACAGTGACCTCATGGTGGGCTACGGCCTAGAAATTTTATGCAAGCAAAATACAGTGGTATTCAAAAAAAGAACATACTTTTGTGTAACAGGATCCAGTAAAAAGGAACCCCACCCATGCCCAGTTCCATCCTGCTCTTTCGTTCATGCTCTTTTGCTCTAATCTTTTGGCCATCACCCTCTCCGTCTCCCCCCACTGTACATCGCAGAACACAAAGGCAGGAAGGAAGTATAGACGGCCTGGAGAATAGAGAATGGCTGCTGGTCCAAGCGAGTCAGCCAGAGGAAGCAGTCACTGGGTTTCCTTTAACTGCAGCAGCAATGTGAGCAGAGAAGCATGGAAGACCAACTACATCTTTTTCGTCCATTAGTGCAGATTGCTCCTTAACTTTAAACTCTCTTGAAAATGACCTTCTAAATAGTCAGTGGGTAATGTTTTATTACCATCATTAGAGCAAATATGCACACGTAAACTAGCATCTTCTGCTTTTTAAAAAAAAAACCCAAAAAAAACCCCAAGGTTCCACATAATAGATCTACCAAACACATTAGCTATGTCTGAAGCTGTGTGTATTTCTCTCCATATTTAGCCGTGGACATGAAGAAAGTGTGATTTTGTGTGCAGGCATGCACAGGTTGATGGGGGCCAGACACAGGCTGCAAATTGTTTGGAAATGCAGCAGATCTCAATCCAAGCATACTTCATAGATGCGCACTTGCTACAGTCACATTTTATCAGGGACAAAAATGGAAACTTACTTTCTGTCCGTTTCAGGAGTGGACACCTCGCTGCTGAAGCCTAAAGATTCCTGGAGAGAGAGACAAGGAAGGGGGTGGAGGCACGTGTCAGACTTTCGGTAACAATGACATCTGACGGTATTTCAGTGCTACTCTTATGCAGGTGTCTTCGCCTACCTGGATCTCATTACGGAGCTGCAGAGAGGTGCTGCTTGGGTCTTGTTTCTCCTGAAAAATTAGATGGGGAGGAGCGAGAAGGTCAAGCATCACAATCCAAGAGGCAAAGGAGCAAATCACAACACCGGGAGAGTAAAACAGTTCTTTAAGGAAAGCTAAAGACGAAAGGATAAAAAAATACAGCAACAGTCGAGGGAATGCTTCACAGTGCACTCGTGCATGTACAGACGTTTTTTTTTTTATTATTGTCAGAGTCAGACATACTTGAAAAGGCGTCAAAACAAACACAAACACGTGTGTGTACACCAACAACTGCTGCTAGGCACGTTATGAATTGCTTCAGGCGCCCCAGTCTGCGTGAAGCGTTCTGAAATGTAACTCGGCACCTGCAGAACTGGCTCCGTGCATCTGATTTTGTAATGACAATTACATCAGTAAACTCCCTTCACTCTGCTACTCAAGACAAACACCTGCTAGTTTGCCTCTTATCTAACATTAGAATACAACATGCCATATTTGACTAACTGCACAGGCAGACATGCAAAACAGACATCCAGACCTGGCTGAGCTTTGCTCATAAATTTAACGGTGGCTTTCACTACAACTGTACGAAAACAATATAAATCACATTTATTTTAAAACTCTCTTTATACACAAAATGTTGCCAAGTTTTTCCAGCTTTTAAACTCGCTGTCAGTGTGTTTGCACTACTTGGCTGGAGCTAATGAATGTGTCTGAAGCAGGTGCATTTATAACAACTCCAGATACAGATGTGTCTTGAATAAAGTGCTGAATAAAGACACTGAGGCAGATACCATCACAGCGAGTCTGCAACAAGATTTTAACTTGCAGCGTGTGAGTATTACTAGCCAATTAGACTCGTTGAGGGAATGGCTGACTACATAGTTCTGGCAGTGCTCTTGCATCCTTTTGAACTGTCAAGCAGGAGATAACATGACTCCCTATACTCAGACTTGCCCAGTGCTACCACTGTTTTTAAACTTCAGGCCATTAACCAGCACAGAAACAGACACAGTCAACAACTTGCTTAAGGCTGGTGAGCATATTTTTTCAAAGGCTCTCAGGCTTGAAGACCCAACATCTGAGGTTAACATCAGGACAAAGCTCTTATTTGCTGAAGGTCATACCCCTACTCGTTGCACAGTTATCATTATGTGACTTCACTCTTAATTTGTTGTCATCCCTTCTATCATGTGAGTAAGCAAGACTGGAAAAGACCCCATTAGTTGCCTTAATTTGCAACATATGTAAGAAAATGTCAATTATAACATTGTTAAAACTACTAATGAAGCACTAATAAATATTCAGAGTATGCAGAGCTTGGGGGTCTTCAACCAGATGGGTCATCGAATTACAAAAAAGGTGAAGACCCTCGTGAAGACCCCTTTGGTTTGGGTCACTGTCAGCAACATTTATGAGATTTATCAGATCCACCTAAGAACAGAAACCAAAATCTAAGGCAAGTTTGCACTTCCACTTTCTTTCTGTGTGACCTTTATTATTTAGCAGTTCATGAAGAATTACAGGAAACAAGTCCCGATGTAAATGCTGATATTACATTTTTATTTTTGGTTATTTTGTCTGTCCTATTATATTGAAATTGTCCAGGATTTCTTAACACATCTAAAATTAAAAACTATTTCCTCGTCTTTCTACAGAACTCTAAGCTTTCCGTTACACTGGCTCTCTCACTGCAGGATAACCAACATGATATAGGGGATGGTTGAGGGTTGCTTGGACTGTCTTGACTTCTACAATGAGTAAGAAATTCTTTATTATAAGCCCATTAACAAAAGACAAATGTAATCTAGAATTTCCCCGAAATGGAGAGCGGGAAAGGAAATTGGCATCATCATCCTGCATCTCCACACCCAGGTATTAAGCTGTAGGACAGAAGTCACGGGAAGCGTAATACAGACAGTTTCCTACAGTTAAGAGAGTCACGCTTCCTAATCTGGATGACCTCCAGTTTAACCTTTTTATATTCATATAGTGGTTGGGGGAGTGCAATCCTTCCACGCTGTTGCCCCATGAACATGAGTAAGGCATGAGCAAGTGTATTAGTCAGGAGTGACATAACTACCTTTAAGCGTTCTTTGGAACTTTGGAACAACCGTAAGTTGCAAGTCAAATGAGCAGAGGACCTAAAGTGCTAAAGTGGCTTAAAGCCTCTAAATTAGCCCAAGTCCCATGATAACCACACACAACTGAGAGGTGGCTGTAAGGATTTTAGCGAGACACAAGTCCTACTGGCCATTTCTGTATTTGTCTGTTACTTCAATCAACGAGACAGAGACATGTGACTGGAAGCTTCTTCGTGAAGTAAATCAAGTCATGTCGGAAGACCATTTAATTTGTACATCCCAGGGAATATGGGGATTCCCATAAGTCAAAGAGCAGCTACACATCTACAGTCGTGGAAACTTGTTTCTACAGTCACCAAGCTGCACGTAAGGAAAATCTCGGAAAGGTCTGTTTGTCTTTTTTCTTACAAAGGCAGAGATTACGAGAGACAGACACAACACATTCATCCCTTAAGCAAGCACCACTTTGGCAGCTCTATTTAAACAAATGAATTGTGCAGAATATTGTGGACCCACGTTAAGAGGGAGGGGCTCTGTGAACGAGGAGTATACTCCCATGCAAACACACAGTACACAAACGCTTTCAAAAAGGTAGTGGTTGGCTGGTTTTGCTATCAGATCCTCTTTGCGGCTTCCCCGGACAGCAGCTACAGGACAGATATCAGTTTCACCGGTGGGTAACTGTAAGCACCATGCCAGCTCGTTGTAAAAATGATTTAATGTACAATGTCTCTGTACTGCTTGGATATTGGATAAACACAAAAATACAGCCGGACACTGACCCTGGCATCGCCACATTCATTCCACCACAGACATAAACCCAGTTCAAGGAACATCTACACACATTCACACATCTCGCCCCCACTTTCACACCCACTAAAAGACCTAAAAGACACAATGTGGCTCTCTGTTCCTCCTACTCATCCTCAGCTTCCCTTTATTTCCTGTCTGTGCGTGCCATCTCTGACATGGAAAGAGAGTGAAAAGCTGAAAAGATGAGTGAAAAACAAACAAAACCTACATGTTGTTCACTCTCCACTAGAGATCTGTGGGATTATTCTGTCACAGACCAGGATGTGATGAGACAAACAGTAAATGGTTCCAAAAGTAAACCTCCATTTCTCTCAGACACACGGTTAAACGATGAATAACTTGCTGACACGGTTACTTGAAAGAGAATATCAAGGCAATCTGTGTTTGAGGCGGTGCCTACGAGCGTGTGTGTGTATAAAGCATAGATCCCAAAATGCATCCCCCCCAGAGGGAGCAGGCTATCCTTTACACAAACTTTGCAGAATAATCTTAAGATGCTGCCCTACTTACCTAAAAGTGGCTTGTAAGCGTGTGAACGTGCATGCGTTTTTTTCCCCCTTAGATGTCCAAAGGCGTTGCTTGTGCATGGTTCGCTTTGTGTGTATGTGCGTGCAATTGTGATGGGAGAACGATTGGTTAAGCATGACTGAATTAAGTTAAAATGAAAGGGAGAAAGAAGGGAGAGCTCTGACTAATGAGGATCACGATGTCTGAGCACAGGGAAACTGGCATCGGAAACGACTAAACCCTAACAAGCGCTACTGAAAAGTGACTACTTCCAAAAACCACATTGCTTTCCATCATTAACCTGGAAACTACAACAAAGTTTAGCTTCGCAACAGGAGATCCAGATATATTTTTTTTAATTAAAGGGAAAGCTTCAAAATACAGATGAGTGCTAAACACATATTCCATTCACTGCAAAAGCCTGTTGAAGTCACTTTTACTTCACCAAAATTACTCCCAACCTCAGATGGAAAAAAAGGTGTATGTGTAGCAAAAAGACCAGGTGGCGTAGTGGAGGTAGGCCAGCTGGCATGGCCGAGTGAACCTGGGTGGGCAACTGTAAGTAGCCCTGTAGAAAGATATGTAGTGGAACAGGTACCTACTGCAATCCCTGAAAAAGACGTTAGAGGTGGAACTAGTACAAGCCTGCGGGACTGGCTGTTCTGGAAAATCCACACACACACACACACACACACACACACTTGTGTTTTCTGAAATTCAACCACGCCACACCAATCAAGCTGCCGCTTGCCTAAATGTTTTTACGAGAAATACATTAGCACACCAACATCTCCATCCTCTTCCTTTCAAGGACGTCTGGGAGAGTGTGTGTACGTGCTCGCCGCACAGGGCTGCATTCTTTTATAGCGCGTGGAGCATTCCTCAGCTTTGAGAATCCTCCTCAGCTTTGGTATTTCAAAACAAATACCAAAGTTATTACAACCGATGTCCCATTAGTGACAAATAAATCACAAAATACATTTAAATATACCACTTGCTTTCCACAAGGGTTTTGCCAATAATAAAAATAACACAGCGGCACGAACGTCCTTTGAAAGCAATCTTACAGCAACAAAGTCTCTGCTGTTTGAGCGTGTTTGACTTTGCTATGTTTCTAGGCAAAAATCTGAGAGTAGAAAGGATAAATAAGCAGCAGAGTTCACAACACGGTTTGTCTTTCCTCTACACTGTAGTTTTAACCCAGCTGAACTGACGCACTTTGATGGTTTAACTTCATGTGGGCATTAACCACACGGTTCCTCGTCTCACGGTAAAACAAAACACAAGTCCGTGCCTGAGTCTTGACCCACGGCTGTCAGGCAATTCAGGTATAAAACAAATAAAACGCCTTCCTTGAATTAGCAGGTTACGATGAACAGATTTATGATTGATAGGATGCTTTGTTTATGCAATTATCTAAAATTATCCTCAAAGATATTACCACACACAGCAGTGCAATGTCTCATTATGGTTAACAGCAAGTGTTAAAATGTTTGCCCAACAACCACAAACGCCAAAATGAGCTCTCTTGATTTATATTTAGCGTACTTCATTTGTACTATTGTGCTATGGTTAGAAAGTGATGTCAAAATAGAGTTTGGTATTTCTCTCCCTTGGCCAGACAAGATTAGTCATCCAACAACCAGTCCCTGCATGTTTAAGGGATCCCTCCTCTGGTGTTTTATTTCTGCGTTTTGGCACTTTTTTTTCTTCCCTTTGAATTAAACTAAATTTGCACTGACATAACTGTAGCGTGACTTTGTGGCTGCTAATGGAGACAGCTTGAATAACTTTTCCAACTGCCTTGATGTTGAAGAAACAAAAGAAGAAAAAGACAAAAGTTAACTAAATGTATTTACTTCAACTTCAGATGACTTCTATGGAGCAGTACTTAAAACGATCCTCATCCGCTTCAGAAACCGAAGAATGTCATATATTGCAGTTGTTAGCAATGATAATATGCAATGATAATTTATGCTACTTCAAAGCCACTGGTTAAAACCTTTACAAACTTCTGCCTTGGTGCCTTTTAAGAATCAGTCCACATCTAAAACAGATCTGAAAACCAGTGATTGAACTGTGTTACTAACCAAAATTGGGATCCTTTCCTGGAATCTGTGGGCTGCCAATCATTGTTTTTTTTATTTGAGGTAGCCTCTACCATAGCCACCGACATAACTGTTTTCAACATTGGGCCAGGCAAATTTTCGTTGCTATGCTGAAATTTAAAACTCACTTTTTAAAAAGGATCGTAAAAATAAACTACTATGAAGCACCTTCTATTTTGAAAAGGGACACTGAAAAACAAATCATGTTTATGGTTACAGATGTAAGGTACATTAGGACGGTCAGATGCATCTACTTTATTCTAAAATATAACTAAATCCTTTGTATTTAGCTAAGAATTAGAACACGGAAGACTACAATGTTTGTAACTGAATCCCAGGCAAAAAATAAATAAAAAATTCTTTATCCTTCTGACCTGACCTTTTACTGACCCGTTATTAGAGACAACACACTTTATTAAAACTGCTGGATATATTGCTCTTTTCCAGCATTTCCTGTCACTCCAATAATAAAAATCCTCATGCAGCGTCCGAACGCTAATGTATAAGAGCGCTGGGAAACTGCGAGGCCGTCGTGCTAATCCATATCCACATTCCCAAAGAGGATGTTTATTTAACCCTTTGTATCCCACTAACTCATAAAACTACCATAGAGTCACAGAAACAACTGAGAGGAAGCCACGCAGAAAGGAGGTGCATCGATAGCCATCTAAGAGAGAGCTTCCGTCATCAACTCTTAATAGAGAGAGCCCCTTGCTTTGCAACAACACAGACAGCCATCACTGTGCTAAAAGGGGCACAATGCAAGAGCAGGCTAATAATATTGTGCAAGTGGAAAAAAAAATCCAAATGTTACATTTCTCGTTACTTTAAGGAAAAGAGCCCAAAAAACCCAAAAAGCCCCCAAAACCCCGAAAGAGAAGCTGAATGGTTCCCATCATGAGCAAACTCGCCGTACCAAGAGTCAAGTTGAGAATGCTTTGGAGAACAGAAACTTAAAAAGGCCTTCTTCTTACTTTTTGGTGTTACAATGTTGACCACAACAACACTTTAGACAGTGGGGCTTTCGCATGGGAATTTTCCAGTAGCAAATATCCAGTCAGTGTTTTCCTCAAGTTATATTTAACCTGGAGTATGAGGACTTTCATCACAGATTTACTGGCAACCAGACAGCTTTCATGGCGTCTTCTCCGATACTACATTTATCTCAACTTCAGCCTTCTCTAGTACAGCATTGCAAACCAAGAAAGGTCAAAGCTTAGGTGACTTTTACCCTAAAATCTCTACTACATAGATCAGATCTGAACTGAAAAGCATATAGTAGGAGAGATCTGAAGAAACAAGTTACCTACTAGTAAAAATAATAATTTAAACCAATAACTGATCTATAAATCTGACATTATCAAATTAATACAATGGCTAAAGAGAGGTGAGCCTTATGGAGTCCTGTCTGCTTTACCATCCACCTCCACTAATAAAATCTGTCTCTATTAATGTGGCTCTTATGACCTTGCCTAACCATCTGGCACTGGTCCCAGGGGTGACGACTGCATGACGCTGGCTTGCAGCCACTGACTTCTGGACACACTTCAAAAGCTGTAACAGTCATTTTGTTACTCTCTTTCTGACTGGGTGTCTGTTGCTCTATCTAAGCTCATTCTCAGTTCATTTAGTGTCCTGTGCTCTGTCTCGGTACACGCCTTGTGTATTACTTTCACAATGCCTCTTAACAATATTGTCTAAGAGAAGAAAAGTTTGTCTTTAATCCATTGCATCCTAGAAGGGTTGGTAAAGACTGTTCTTGAACAGCACCCAAAACTAATTTTAGAAAAAGGCCTGCACTCAAACGCAAGGCAAGGTTAAATCCATATAGTGTGGGTTGATACTGCACATTTGAGAGCTCTTGATAAGGTGTTGTCTGACCTATATCCCCTCCTCCATGTATTTTTCTTCTTTTCTTCTATATTTTGCTGCCAAACTCTGCAGAGTGGCAGGACAGCTGCAGGCTCTCACATACTCCACTCCTCCTCTTCATTCCCCTCATCCTCCTTCCTTCTCATTCTTCCACTATTCATGTCGTTAGCCTCCTCTTGCACTGGGCTTCAGGCTCAGGTCCCACTCAGCACAACCCCCAACCCCTCCCCTGAGCCTTCACAGCTTCCTTTTCCCCTGTTTTAAGAAAGAGCTTCCCTTCAAAACTAACAAAAGAATGCCCGAAAGGTAAGCACAGATCAAAGTCTGCAGCCAAAGAGACAGCACTTAATCTATAATAAGATGCAAAATGCATTTAGAGTCTATCATGAAAGCGGTGACAACTGCATGTCTGAAATCATTAAATGCACAGCACAATAAATCAGCTGTGCCTTTCAATGCAAGCTGAGCCACATGGTCGCCTTGGAGCAAGAGGGGCCGCCTATTAAACTGGAAACATGTGATGACAGAAAAACATGCGGAAAAATGGGGAGACAATCAGTACAAGGTCTAAAATAAGAAAGTCTAATGTGACAACAATGTGTGCAAAGTATGTGGATGGAGAGCTGAATCATTGTTTTATCGGGCAATAACACTACTATGTCTGACTTTCTAGCAAACGTAGTGGAGAGCAGCAGCTAGCTTAGCAGAAAAACAGAATTGACCATTTGTTTTTGTGTGTGTTTGAGAATTTATTTGCCCAAGTTCTATTTACAGGGACTTACTGAATTGATCTTATACTTGCTCTTGCAAGCATGTGGACCCATTGGGTTGCACGCTGCACAAAGCTAGGCCCTCTGCAGCAGCACCAGCAGCATTCCATCATAGATTTACTTGCAACTTGGCAACCAAAGAAGTGTCTTAGTATCCTACATCTCTCTGAAAAGGACTTGTAGTGGTGTTCAGGCACACTGGCCTCGGGGGGAAAGACTTGGACATTAACACAAATTCATCTTGTTTGTTCAGTCTCTGCTATTCTTCGTCTGGCAGTTAGTAAAGAGCGTAAAAAAAAAATCAAGCATGCAAGTTCAGAGGTGAGGCAAAGAAAATGCTGTGCATGAATAGCCGTTCACATGATTTCATTAGGCGAGGTAATTACATGGGTGAGCGTGTATTTACCATGTCGAGTTCCTGGGAGACTCGTCGTTTGCGTAGCTCCTCCATGCGGTCGTTGACGTCACTAAAGCAGGTGTTGTAGTACTCAGAGTATTCCTGTGCAAGGTCATCTATGTTGCCCAGAGAACCATCCTGAGGAGAAGAAGGGGCATAGTTTTAGCCAGAATACTAAAACCACTAAAACCACTGATAATTTCGCTGACAATGCTCCCACTGGAAAAACTCTTTGCATGAATTATGAACACTCAACTGCTTTGTTTCGATTTACTTTCTGCACTTGGTCTTTCCTTTACACGCTTTCATATAGCTGCACTTCACAATATTCCACCAGTACTGCAGGGAAAGAAAAAAGCCTAAACGAGTTAGCACACTGTGTGACATTCACACCCCCTCAAAACTTTGTATAACCAATGTAACATACACTTACAATTAGTGGCAAATAGAAGGTAACTAGGATGCAATTTTGTATGCCTAACACAGACATTCCCTCTCACTCCTACGCAGTTTTGGATAAACTAAATATTTTCTTGGGTAAGTAGAAACAATATTATTCTTTATATGCAGTCTTCTTGGCGATGCCACTAATTTCAAAGTGTCAACTACCGTTCAAACTGAGACCACGCTGCGTCACCCATGTGGCAAACTACGCCACACAAACAAAAAAAACTAAAAATACCCCCAGTAAAAGGGCTTTAGGCCCATTTATTCATTCTTATCAGGTTCCATTCAGTGTCACTGGCAGGCCTTGGTTTGTTCCTGGGTTTTTGTCTTTATTTCAAGATGCCCTTTACCTCCTCAGACATTCACCAAGCTCCAACCCAAACACACTTTTTCCGGCAAGCTTCAGTTTACATCAGCACAGTTCCTGCCTTTGTGAGGAAGATCTGTTTAGGAATAATGGAGGAAGTTCTGCTCCAAACATTAAAGAGCTTACCAAAAAGAAGATAACACTATGAGGTAGTCGAGCACATTTTAAATTCAGGTTTTATTGAAATGCGTGGCTGAACACAAACTGTCAACATAAAGGGGCCGGTTATAAAGCAATCTATGAAGTTAATTAGGGTGACTTATGTTTATGTCGGCCCACATTTCAGATTTAGAATATCTTAATTATTTTCTCAAGGCTTAAAAAACAGGAAGAAAAAAAGCACTTAAATATTAATTACTTTCTTGAATTAAGTCATTGATATTTCTTTGCAGGACATAAAGCAACTTTTGTATAACTTTTGTGGGAGAGAAGCTCATCTCCTGCGTCTTGCCTTGGTTAAAATCTAGGCCATTCTGGCAGCGATGGCCCACAGTTGAATATTCATCAGTGTTGATCTAATCTGTGCCAGGCAGACAGCTAGCATTGAGTCACTGTGCAGGGTCCAAACAGTCTCCCTCAGTCTCCGTCTTTCTCAACTGGACTCCCTATCTGGGTGCCAGGCCACAAATGAATGGATCACTGTGAGTAAGGTGTCACACGCACACCCGTGCATACACACACAGGGGTATAGGGTCTTCTTCAGACCTTGGTGTCTAGTCGGGGAGAACACACATTAGTATGCGCACACATTGCATGCTGGGGATTTCAAAAGCATCAGACCAAAACAAACTGAGTTAAGCCAATCACAAACACAGCTCGGTGAGACCGAGTTATGATTTATTAATTGTAAGATGAGCACATTGCTGAAAAGAAAACAACAAAAAAACCACACAATTGCTTCGTCTCAAATGCACACTTTGGCTTGCTAAGATCTGTCCTCCCAGCATCTTTTCTTGAGAAATCCTGTTTTGGCCAGACATGTGGTTTGAGCTGACTGAGAATCCCAGTGGAAACACTCCCCGAGCAAACACATGTTTTCGCCTTCATTCCTCACATTGACTGAAAGCGCACACTCATTAGAGAATCCCAAAATGTTACAATCAGACATCAAGACTGCGCACATATATTTGCAACATCCAAATAGAAAGACTAATGCCTGTTTTAAAGTTGCAAAAATCATTTTTTTAGACGACGACTCCAATTTTATTTTATTTTTTTTTTAAACAGTGATGGATTTTTCTTTTTTTTTTTGCAGAAGAATTATTTACGTTTTGAAGTCTTTTGTCTCCACTTGCAGTACTCTCTCTCAGCTGTGGACAGGTAAAGCTGCATATATTTTGATGTTTTCAGATAGACTGCTAAAACAGCCCCCCCCCCCCCCCCCCCCCCCAAACCCCCGTGTGCGTGCAGAGATGACTGAGATTCCTCTGATTCTCCAGTGGGATTACCTCATAGGCGCTCAACACAGCTGAACCTCGGGCCTTCACTTCCACCGTCACTTTGTACAGTCACACATTCACATGTTCTGTTGTATAATGACTCCAGATGCTTTTGGGTGAATCACAGTCTTAAGAAAAGGTAAACCAGCTGTTTTCTCATAATGACTGATTGGTCATGTAATCGCACGAACAAGTGCTTTGTCCACATTTTAGAGTAAATCTGTCAAAGTGGAAGTGAAAATGTGGGGGTATTGTTTGGAAATTGGGCAGGAGGGTAGGCATTGACGCTGGAAAAGGGATAGTCTGTGGACTACAAACCAGGGCAGCTGTTTGGTGAGAAGAGAATAAAACAGCTGTAATCTGATAACAGAGATCCTTCATTTGTTAAGAGACTCTAATGCATACGTCATTATGTAACCTAAAACAAAACAGGCTCTGTTGGCAATAAGTCTCAAAAGATCCTTACTGTAAAACTTTTACTCTGAAGCCGCTTTACATGCGCACATATAGAACTACAAACACATCTAGTTTCATGACTGTGTGCCGATACACGTGATGTAACAGCTACTCCACCCTCGATGTGAAGGAGGCCAACTCCCCATTTAAACTTGAACAATAGCAACAATAGTCGTACCACAAACTCCACCCAAGCAAGAATGGGTGAGGTCGCTTGTATGAAATCAGAGTAAAGAGTGTGCAAGTGTCACAAAAGCTCATCATTCCATTAAGATGGGTACTTCTAATTTCAAGATGAAAAATTTCCGTTTTGTTTAAAAAACTAACGAAATTAACGAATCACTCGTTTGTGTGAAGACCACTGCAAATTAATGGCTGACATGTTGCGCCACCATCAAAATAGAAATTAACAGCGCTTATTAATGCTGAATGATTTGCGGTACATAAAGTTCCTTTACAATTGCTTCAAAAGAGATGATTTACATCTATGGCAGAAATAAAAATGAAGTCAATATGTCTTTCTACACAAATTACGATAATCTGCTTTATTTTAGATATTAAAAAGTAAAGATATACATGCATATGCTTTGTATGCAAAGGTTGCACAGAGAAGGGAAACAGCATGAAGGTTTAGTAGCCTCGGGTCAATTGGCCATGGAATTCCTTGCATTCTTACTGACACAGGGTTCCTCTACAGACATTCAGAAGTCAATTTGGAGAAGCGTCACTTTAATCATGAGGCATGTCTGTGCGCTAAATGTCAGCAGCTTCAATTTCAGGCTCTTTTTTTTTAAATCATGAATTTATTGCCAAAAAAAATAAAGTAATATAATTACAATATATATATATTGACATGCACACCCACTGTTACATTATGAAAATGAAACCAAGTAAGCGCTTTATACTCAAGTAACCAACATCGAGCACATATTAAATATAGTATTCTAAATTAAATATGATATAAATCTGGAGAGAAAATCCCCCAGGATTTAACACTTGCTTGAGCGTTTCATATAACGGACTACATAAAGGGCTGTTCAGTCCTTTAAAAAGAGGCAGTGTACTGTTGAAGTGACAGTTTCTTTAAGAGGGAAAAGTCAAAACTATGTGAAAGGCACCCAATGAAGCTAATTCACACAGCTAGCATGCAAGGCACTGATAACTTGCAACCTTGGGAACATCTGCTCAAAAACGTTTTCTTGGTATATCGGTGACATGAGAAGAATATCTGCTAAGGCTGGAGCTTCACTCAGTTTATCTTCCTCACATCATGTTACAGAATATCTAAACAAAAGCTTGCTTGTTTATTAGCTAAAGAAAGGCAGTATAATACGTAAAAAAAAAATCAAATATTTTTGTTCTGTTTCAACCTTTAACGTCAAATTCCTCCATTTATCATACCGGTGTTTAGTTTTACATGGGCTGAATAGAAGTGTAGATGGCATTAACTATTGTTACAATCACGCCCTTGTGACTACCCATTTTGTGTGTTCGAGAACAATGACAATGGATGACAAAAGAGCCGTCTGATGTAATGCTAGAAGGTTAGCAGCATGATCACTTTCACTTGCTAAGCAAACTCAGGACAGGACTGGCAGACTGAAACGGCTGCCAGCTGGGTTGCACTGTGGTGCGCTGTACTAATGTTTTTATAAGTGAATCTCTTGAGTCACCAACAATAACAATACATCACCTCTCCAATAGTCCAAACATCATAAGATAAATTAGCCAGTTGTTACTACATCCATCAATCTACTTAGTTCCTCAAACGCCTCCATAAACTAATCCCGCCCTGCTTCTCTGGATTAATACCATCCTATTGGTAACAAATAACATGAAAGGGAACATGCCATCTGTTAACAGCGTAACACAAAATATACATTTGACAAAAAGACTATTTGATAAAAACATCACTGGGTGTTGCATCAGCCGGCTGCAATTCTTAAAAATGTTAAAAGTGCTGCAGGTGAGCACGAAACAAATCCCCAAACCAGGAGACATCTGACTAAAAGTTGGCCTTCAGGCCAGTAGAGGAAGACTGTTAAGGAGGGTAAGGCCAGGGGCCACAACTCAGTCTTTTAGAGAGCTTCCTCAGGATATCCGTGGCTTGAGCAGAACAGTACTCTGCCATCGCAGCAGAGGAAACCTGCCAGATCTCCGAGTGACCTCAATAATGAGTCTGGTCAGGGAGGGGTAGCAAAGGAGAAGTGACCAGAGTTGGACTTGGCACCAATAGACTAAATCCAGCTATTATAGACTGTGTTGAGAACACTGTTGGCAAAGACAAACTGGCCCAGCTAACCATGCTTTAAGTGAAAGCAGACAACTGAAGGATATGCTGCCACTATGTATGAAATGCTATGTGGGAGGAAGCACCTAGGGGTCACAACATCTAGCCATATATTTCCCAGGCACAATCAATAATCACGTCTCAAGAGCAGAATAACATTCTTAGGTTTAAAGATGGAGCACTGTCTCCTACATAATCAGTTTTCCAAATGGACAAACTACCACCCACACTGTGTAAAACACCACAAAACTCCTTTCAAAGACAACAAGGACTCCCTGCAGGCAAATAAAATATCACCTCGGCTGTGGCTTCAGATGGCCTTTCAAGCAAAAAACAGAGGAGAAATTTCTGGAGAGAAGGAAAGAGGGAGTGACTGTCAGCTGTCCAGGTTAGTGAGCATACCTTCCTATACGGTGAGGGAGCACAATTTAAAGCTTCCCTTAGGCCACTGCATATCTGAAATCTCAGTTCTGTCTCTCCTCTACATCAGCAGCAGTGAAGCAGCAGTTATTCCAGTTAAAGTCAAATCCCACAGGATATTTCCCAAATGGGATCCAATGAAAAGGAACTGAAATCTAGACCGCCTCCGTACAAATTCATAAAGCACATTTGTGTTTAAACTCAGATTAATTTAAAAGCTAGTAAAGAAGTTCTGTTCTGTTCTGTTCTGAGGCCCCCCCCCCCCCCCCCCCCATATCTCCAGACGTGGGGCGGGCCAAGCAGAAGCAAATTCCCTTTTCAGACATCTGTAAATCCAACCACTTAAAACAATTCACAGCTCCTACGCCACACTGTCCTAAACTGCCTTTGAGTTTTAATTACTTCAAGAGCTATTTACTGAGCTTAAACCGCACATAAATGAATGGCTTTCTAAGGTATTCTTATTAAACACATTGCACCACACGTCACTGTGGATGGTTAACCTCAGAGATGGGAAAATATAAAGCAGATTGAAACAGCATTTGATTTACAGTTAAAGCATTATGAAAACCTATTTTCAAGGGACAAACAACAAAGCATTTTGGTGTTTATCTGAACGGTTGCTTAAAGTTTAAGAGTACTTTCCAAGTTTGGTATGTATGCCCAAACATACGGTAATCTGTGGAAGATGGAGAACAGTAAGAAGTCTGACCAGATCTTTATCATGATGGAAAACTATCTCTAAAGAGGTATTTAGGCCTGTTTCCACGTGCAAAGACCAAAGATCAGGCACATGTGCAACAGTGAGCTAAGTTGGGTCAACAAGCTAAGACCAAATCCCACTTTGAAGGGCAAGCTCTCAAGCAAAACAAAAGGCATTGAAATCCATAGTGGGTTGGTTATATATAGCATCCATTTTGCTGAAGGAGAGCGCGGTGTTCATTGTGTTCAGAATCTCACGATGTGTTTAGAGATATGAGCGTGAGCAAAGTGTTAAGCTCAAGGTTCCCCGTGAAATAATTTAGTTAAATGTTAACAATTTAGAAATGTTTCCCAATACGTAAAGAAACACTGTAGTTAAGTGCAGCATTCTAAACAAGCAGAAACTGAATCACGTAAGCAAATTAAACAAAAGCAAAGAAATACTGGCCTGGAATGAAGGGACATTTCAGTTTAAGTTTGCAGAACAAACAAAGTAATATCTCATAGCCTTACGTGCCAGATGTTATGTTATGTTCGTTCTCTTCTTTCATCACGGTCGTTAAATCAGTTATGGACTTGCCGATTCTGCTAAAGACACTAGTTTTCAGAAGCTGGAGGAGGCCAATCTAATCCCATTTGTTCACATTTCTGAAATTTCTTGCGCAGCAAAATAGGAAAATAAGATGATTTAAAACTACAAACTAATATGGAAAATCACAGCAACAAAGCTGAGGTCAGTGACATTGGGTTGTTTCTTTGTTGTTCTTTTTCAGTGTCCTTCAGGCTGTTTCTTCATTAGATGGCCAACTACTTGGAATTCAAGGTAAAAAACAAAACAAAACAACAACAATGTTGTCAAAAAAAGAAAAACTTTCCAAGGATAGAATTTTATTTTCATTGTTATCGTGTTTGAAGCAGTCTGGGGGAAAAAGGACTTCAAAATGATGGTAAAACATTGGAGTGTATGCAATGCACTTTAGCAAAACTTGTTGCTTTTCCCTGTATGAGTGATTCCATTCAAGGTGAAAAAACCAACAAAAGTGAGTGCAGCCTAGCAGACATATGCCTCCAGAGGCAATAAATCTAGATAAATTGCGTGGCTGGGAGCCAGGTCTAGTGTCAGCATTCTCCTTCCCCATATACGCACAGTTCTGTACACCATACACACATCCTCAGTATCAGACCAAAGGGACTCCAGTGTCTATAGATAACAGATCTATTACATCCCATGTAGGCAGTAAAATAAAGAATGCATTGACAGCCACACACAACATTGTTTCAGGAATTTGGTTTCCTCAACACAGAACAACTCTGAAGTGATAACGATTTCAAAGCATAAACCTGTAACATACACTAAACTTCACTTGAAGGAGATAACAGCAGTTTACAAAGACAACAGGAATCTCAAAACTTCTTCAACTTCTTCAACAACTTCCAAAGATCTAGAGGACCCACCGGACCCGCGTATATAACCCATAAAGGGTAACTTTTCGGTGCATAACACACCACACTCTCAATCAACTCCTGTTTGCTTTGATCTCGGACTGACTTGGCTGTATGAGCTCATCATTGGCAGCCTAGAGCCAACTCCAGCAGAATACAAGGCTACACGCAGAGCACTGATGGATTTGGAACATGGGCCTGTTGGAGAGAGCTGATGCGTAATTTGCATACGCCTATAATTCGGCGAAACAAACACTCATTTCGCAATACAAGTGTTAAAGGTAACAATTTTAGTTAGTTGTGAGTCTGTGATGTCAACCAATTATCACGTCACCCCTCCCCCCCAAACTTACCAGCATCCCCATAACGTCCGACCACAGTTGGGAGAAACTGTCGGACGCAGCAGCGCTATCTGCCTGAGGCTCATCGGAAGGCGCACCGGTCCCCTGATCACCTTCCATAATGTTAGAAAACTTTGTTCAGAGTCACACCAGTATTTTGTAGCTTGCTTCCAAGCCCACAGGCAGGAACCTTAATCCCCAGCAGTAAACAAGATATCGGTGCCAAGGCTGTTTCACAGACAGCTGCCCTTGACGCACTGGTGAAATGCTCCAGCATTGCTTGGCACGATCTGAAGTTTAGTGCGCAAACTGCGTCCCGACATGTTTAGCAAAACTCCGAGAGAGAGAGACCAAAGGTAAAGAAAGTCGGCCTTGAATTATGTAAACCGGTCATTCGTCTGAAAACTCTCAAACGCGGTGTCCCCTGCTCCACAGTCTGCAATGCACGGATCCGGTGCCCCAGGGTATAAACCAAACCCCACAACCGAGGAAGAAGAAGTCGTCGAAATGGGGCAAAAGTTTCCGAAAAGTTCACAAAATCCCCCAGTAAGTGTCACAAAACTTTCAACACTGCAACAGAGAGCACACTCAATCGTATTTCCATTAAAAATTCGAGTGAGAGAACGCCCGGAACACACAGCAAAGCCTCCAAACAAGGCGCCTCCCCCTCTCTTCACCCCTGCTCCTCTCACTCCCTCACTCTCCTTCCCCCTACACACCCCTCCCAGCATCAGGAGTACAATGTCCCGGAATTAGCGCACACTAGTGACTAATTATTCACATGATCGATACATTTTTCCCTCCAAATGAGTCTGTTTTTTTAAGGTTACAGTGAAGTTAGTTACTCAATCGAATGTAACAGACTTAGTTTAACCCTCCCCTCAAATTTCAATCATCTGCTAGTCACTGACAACTTTGCAATGCCCAGTTAATAATCATTTTTATCTGTCTATTGCTTTCTGTGAATAAATTTGAATCTAGACTTTAGAGTTTTGCTAAAACTGAGTTCATTTAAGGGATTCTGTCACAGAAATCGCTTTAATCACAAGCTGACATGCCTTCCACCAATACATCTCTGCAGCCTAGTGAATAGGGAACGTGAACAAAGCACATTCTCCACACGATTGTTAGAAAAACAAAAAAGCCTATGGGAAAAAAATGTTTTTAAGAGGTTCATGCATGTGGTGCCCTATGCCCTCGTAAATCTGTACAAAACGCTGGACAATGACACCGAAACACAAGACTTTTATTGAACCATAAGATTCTAACTTGATTTACATAGAGTCTAACAGCTATGTGATTTTTTTTTCTTTTTCTTTTTTTGTGCCGCAGATGCTATTTGAATAAAAGTGGGAGAGAGATACTTTATGCATAAGCATGAAATTGCACAGCTACCCTGTCTGATCAGCTGTTTGTTATGCTCTACCAGAAGCAGGCTTCTCTTTTGTAATGAAGTCCTGAAACACTCTGGCTCTCCCGGTTGTTGTCAAGAGCATATTTTCTAAGAGCAGCTACAGCTGCCAGAAATAACAGAAATTAAGAGAGTAAAATTGAAATTTTCAGTTCACACTAAGCTCCAATCTCTGTAGTTTCAAGTCAGCATAAAATGCTGCCTTAGCTGCTGTTTACCACATAACTCTGCCACACCAGGACAAATTTATTCAAAAGCAGCATAACCAAAGATGAGATAGCAGACAGAAAATTTGTCAACCCCACAATCTTTTGCGCAAACATGAAAACAGCTACACAACAATCCATAAAGCTGCAGTTTTGCTTCGAGAACTGCTGTCAATTATGCAAAAGGCTCCCAGATTTTACTTTGTTTATAAGCTGTTTATTACATATCAGTAAGGCCTTCCCCAAACTGCAGTGTGTTCTTTTAATCACCATATCATTATCAAAAAACAGTTGAGACTGTGGTCCTTGAAAGTGAATAAAAGCAGCAGATACAAAACAAGAGGATGTCAAGATGTTGATAAGCAGGTCATCTACTAACTGGAAGGTTGGTGGTTCAATTCCTGGCTCAGATAGCCTGCATGTTGAAGAGGGGGAATGAGGCTTGTGATAAGAAAGCACTTTTGGTGCTCAAACTGAGTAGAAAAGTGATATATAAGTAGAGTCCATTCAAGTTCACAGGATTAAGACTAAAGGTCTGTTACACAAGATTAAAAAGTAATCTGTGAAATGATTTCAGTCTAGACTAAAATGTTGGACTTCACAACACAGCACGGTTTGTGTAGCTAAAAAAAAAGAATTTGATTTTGCTGCTCTTCTGGGACTGTTTATTCCTTTATATACAATATCGCGGTTTTAAATTTGTGTCGGTGAGCAATGGCTTTGGATGAGTGGCAGCTGCTCAACAGTGTCCTGCTTACAGTCTAAACACACAGAACACACGTTCACACAAGAGCAGCTTTGTTGGACGACATGCTGAAAGTGCGGGGGTCTGCACTACTGACTCATATTTGTAACCTTGGAGTGGCAGCAGCAGCAGCAGCAGCAAGTGGCAGGACTACTAGTGTTTATAATGGCATTGAGTCATAGCTCTGCCCATCAGCTCTCCTTTGTTGCTACAGAATGCTAACTATGTTTGATTTGTAGGTGTGATTTCAGAGCACCACCCTGATTTCCCTATTATTTTCAGTTGGATTGAGCTCTTCGGAGTCGTGCCCTTAAACACACAGACACACAAGCGCACATATCGCTCAGTATGTACAAACACCTGCTGGAACTCCCTTTACTCAAAGACAAGAAAGTGTGACCCCCACCTGGAGTTGCTGCAAACAGAGGGGTCAAACTATTAATGAGAGGAGGGCATCTGTTGACTTATCAAACACTGCTGGTGTGTCGTCTCTGTGTGTAGCTGCCGAGTTTTACTCTTTCCACACTAACCACTATTCAAGGTGTCATGTTGCCAGACAAGAGGAAATAAAACTCACTTCGCAGATGCTAATTGCACATGTTAACAGTCTTTTCTCTCTCGACAGGCTCTTTGGAAAAGATTCAGAGTGAACATTTGGTCAGAAATGAGGATAAAATGTGTAGCATATGAACATGCAGAAGATACACCTGCAAGCAATTCACGGTGGAAATCTGTTGAGAGGAATGGAAGAATGTATTTGATGGTTCTCAAAATATATAGATGGCTCCGTCAGGAAAAGGGTGATGTCATGAACATAAATTGCTCAGATAGCATACTTTGAACAGACCTTTTGAAAGCCTTGGGGCTTGACTGTGATTGATCGGTGTCAATTGCTGTACTTACTGTATGTCGACATCTTCCCCGTCTTTCATCTGCCTTTTTACATCTTTTCCCACGTTTTAATTCTCAGTAATAATCATTTTAATGTCTTATTAAACCTCATTTTAATATTATTTTCTGATCCTAGTGAATTGTGGGACAGTTGCACCGTCACTAGGAGGACATGGAGAGAGTGGAAGAATTTACATTAGGAATCCTGAAACTCAGTTCTGCATGTGTGTGAGATTATTTGCTGATTGCTTATTAGCAGAAGCTGGTCAGGGCTAATAGTCTGACAACTAAAACACTGCCCAAAATGTTTACTTTCCAAATAAGAAATACCCATATTCGTGCTTTGTACTCTATAAACTGCCCCAAATTACCTTCAATTAAAGCATGATTAGGCCTTAGAACTGGACATTTGATGAGAATGGGACCAATACTGCTAAAAACGTTCCACTTTCTGGAAAGAGAATCATGTGTCCTGCAGCTATCAATACAGGCATGAATTGAGAGACTCATATACAAAAGTTCTCATTCGCCATGGTGAAAAACAGACAGCATGTCTAAACAAACTCACAGGAGATGAGAGGAATCATTGCGACTCGGCTGAAAGTACGTAACTGTAATAAGTACTGAACTGCTGAAAAGTCGAGGTTAAGATAGGTCATCGCTTTTTCACTTTCAACACCGAGTTGTTAGGATTCCTCAGTGGAGTGATCAAGAGAGGAATAAGGGATGGAGACGGCAGCTCTACGGAAGGAATGAAGATAGACAAAAAAAGAATGCATATCACGTTAAAGCAAAGCAGGGCTGGACCTCCGCTGATAGTGAGTGTGACCCTTCCTGGAGGTCACCAGACCTCGGGGCTTTAAAAATAGCTCCACAGGGAGTCACAAACCCCACTGGCAGGGTGGGGAAAGATGTTCATAAATATGGTGGAAAGACATTAAGGCCACCATACTTGAGTGACGCCACAGATGACAAAATAATAATTACATGTATATTCTGTTAGATCAAAAAGAATATGATTACTCAGTTTACAGCTTTCATCTTTTCAGGATTAAAGGTATAAATCAGTAAAAGTCTGGTGACATTTTGTTAGTTTTGCCCTTCTAAAACAGGCTGGAACGCATAAAAATCAGCTCTTCATAAAGCAATTAGTGGAGCCGACAGGATGACATCCAGTCCTGTTATACGAGCATGACATGACTCATCATCACCTCTTCTCACCCTGCACTGCTATATTTTCCTCCTTTGTTCAAGTTAACGTATTTAAGTTTACACTCAAAGCTAATTGGATCCAAAGTCTTGAACCCTTATCCCTTAGCTCTCGGGCTGCTTTCTCTTGATAAATAATTGGGATCAAGATTTTCGCATCATTAATTCTTCTTAGTCGATGGGTCAAAGGCCTGACAGTCCCTTGGCATTTTCTGTGAGCTGTTCAGAATGTGAACGTTTGCCTTTTCTATTTATCGGTGTGTGTGTGTGTGTGTGTGTGCACATGCATGCTTATGTGCATTTCAATGTACAAAAAAAATGTGTGCGTGAGATGAGCAGAGAGGCAGGCCAGCCCCAGTGTGCTTCACATGCGTGTGAGAGTTATCATGCAGACATGCGATAACTCCCACACAGACCCAATTAGCATGACAACTAATTACTGTTTCCTTGGTCCCCTCCCTCAGCTAAGGTAACTCATTAAATTAAATCAACACTCTGGTCTGAAAACAATGCTTTGAGGGAGTAATAATGATCGCCTGCCACTTGCTATTTATGTGTTCTAGGTATTACTTTTCATAGGGCGGTCAACCATAACACTGGAGTCTTTTGAAAGCTGAGAAAATGTTAGCTTCAAATATCAACACAGGAATTACCTCTGGGCTAGAGTGAGGCAGAAAGCAGAAAGAAAGAGGATGACAGCTGAGAGTGTGTGAAATAAGCACACCGAGTGATACGCATGGGCAACAGGGAGAATACTGAGAACAACAACAAACAGATATAGAAAAAAAAGGAGATGGTCTGCCTGGGGTATGAGGCACATGTGATAACCAGCTGTGCATAGCATTGTGCACACTGGGAAAAAAAAAAAACTTCTCAGAAGGCTCATACAGTGTCTGGTATGTCAGTAAAAACAGTCTGGATAATGCTGTCAAAAAAATGCCAACTCTGTACACACAGATCCTACTGGATAATATGTGCTTTAATGAGATGCAGGAATTCAGGGAAAAGGAGAAAGTTTGTGTCACTGAGATGTAGAAAGAAGAAAAAGTCTGGAATGAAGCAGGAAGTTCTCAGTGTTACAACACGACCTTCTAACACTGTTGATAAAAAAGGAAAAAAAGACAAAGCATTTTCTTTGGAATCGCTCTTGGTGCTCATTTTGCCCCCTCCTCGTGTTTCATTTAAGGGAATTAAGTTGTAAGACTTGTGTTTGTTGGCCGCCGCTTAAGCATGCATACCACTGAAAATGTCTACACTATAAATAATATCTCCGATGGCCACATGCATATGCGAGTAGCATTCGCAAGTCTTCATCCATGCTTTCAGTAATGCACTTGCAATTGCAGGCCCCTTTATTGTGCTTTGCGTAATATAAAAACAAAGCATATTTCCGCTAAGCCCCGGATTCCCACATTCTCCATGCAGTGCAAGCCTCTGTGGCCATGTGGTAGCTGATTAAGTTACGCCATTGTGCGTGTGTGTGTGTGACTGTGCATACTGAGATTCCAGCGTGTTTTAATCAGGCCCGACTGAAAGGACAGATGTTGTTCTTGATGTGAGCGAATCTCAAAAGGTACGAGCAGCACAGAGCAGCCGGTGTTTAGGGTGCGTGAGCTTAGTGATCATTTGGATGTATGTATGCGGGAAAGACTAAAGGCCATGGAAGAAGAGTGTGCTGCATCTGTGTCAAAATGGTGTCCGGAGGAGTGCTGGGAAAAAAGTAAGCTAGCTTGTTTGAGTCCACGGGTGCAGGTGGAGGCGACGGGCTGGTCTCGCTAGAGATGGAGGTCATGAAGCTCGGCCGGCAGCTGCGTCGGTGTCAGGGTGGCACTGCCAGGCTGACTGCTAATGTCCAGTGAGTCATCTCACTCTGTGTACTGGGGGTCTGCACTAGATGCACTGCGACAGGCTAGTTTTAGAGAATGGGAGAAATCCAGAACACAGGGTGTTATTCACTGTCTACATGGATGCTTGTTAACTGTTATCTGGGCAGCAACTACTTTAACGTCTATAATGTGTATAATGAATTGAGGCAAAATAAAAAGGACATGTTTCATTAAATATAAATACTTTAACATGATTTCTTGAAATTTAATTCCTCACATTTGTTAGATTTATTAAAACTTAAAAAAAAACAACAACTTTCACCCTCTTCATATTCTTCCACGTGCCTTTATGTGAGAGTGAATATGGGACATAGTGGGTCCCCCTGCTGTTGTCTTATATATTTACAAGCCACAGTGCGCATGCCCTCCTCGCCCTCTCCTCCATGCAAGACACTGGACTGTTAAATGCTCTTGCACATATTTTTATGTCAAATCAGCCAGGCTGCCATATGTTAGCCTCAAAGCTAGATACAGTAAAAATAGGCTTGGCCCCCTATTTTATTAATGACCATGTGTGCTGTGAACACGCTGCATAATTATCCCCTGCAGTTTCATCCAAAGATCAGTTTTATAGTACTGGCTTCAGGTTTATGGGACTCAAATACACACTGAGGAGCAGAGGCATGCATGCACACTGAAGCTTATGCAACCAAAGAGGGGAAACGATAACATAGCTTTTCCTTTACTATACAAATCCAAATGCTAACAAGACAGTAGCCAGTGGGGCTCAATAAAGATTTCATGGGTCTGTCTCTGCTGTGTTTCTCTGCCCAAGTACTCTCACCTGTTGTTGCATCTGATGTTAGCGAGGATTTAAAGACCACAGAAAGAACAAATATTGGTCCAACATTCCATTACTGAGCACTGCCTGCAGTGAAATAGATACTTCTTTAAAATCTGGGCTGTAAAACTAGGTGTGTATTATTTAGAGAGCCCATTTCATGGACCTTTTCCACAGCAACCACTCTGACATGAATTAGGAGGTAAAGATGGGAGTTACAAATGAAGGTTCAGGTCCATTTAGATGTGAGCCTTCATTAATGTGACTGGTAATTCTTGCGTTTAGTGTGTATTTCATGGCAAAGCAGCTGATGTGAAAAAGGCCTGTTAGTGGAAACTAGAAGACAGAACATTCAGGTCCTACAGGAGCAGAGAGAGACAGCGCTTTTATGTGTATGGCGCGGAGAAGAGTTCCTGTTCTAGAGATGCCACATTATCCCTGGCACGCACACACTGTACAGACACAGCGCACTAACTGTCAAAATAAGAAGCAGCACACAATCTGCAAATCAAATCTAAAATACCTCAAAGCCCAGATTTATCATCTTTTCAGCTAGCTATGCATCACGAGCATTTACAGCTTCCTTCACTATCCCTGTAGATTTATATCACTTTGCAAGCAGCAAACAGAGATGGCTGACATTTGGTTATGTATTAGATGTTATAATAACTTGTTAGTCAGCCAGCTCCAGGCTGCTGTGGTACACCCTTCTGTAATTACTGTCAGCATTCACGCAGCCATCATATATCTCACACGCACACAACCCGCAGCACACGATCTGTCACACATATTTGGCCATTCGCACATTAAAGGAAAATAAACAGCCATGTTGAAATACATGCTGACTCGCTCTGGTGGATGGATATCAAAACCTCAGCGCAGAGTGCTTTTCAACACAAACATGTGCCCTAATGCTCTCTGCTGTTAAAGTCTTACTGGTAAAGATATTGGTATGCACTCGGCCAGTACCACAGTTGAATATTTTCCCAAAACTATTATTCAATTTCAGGAGTCAAAAATGGAAAAAAATAAAATAATTTTTTTTTGTTCCCTCGCTTGTGTGACAAAACCTTTCTCTATTTAAACAGAGATAATGGGATTTAAAAACCTCTGTTGAAGAACTGCTTTGCTCACAATCTGATTCATTTTCTTATGTTTTCAATTTTCAAACTGAATAATTCAACTATAAACACTTTATTACCACATTTATTTCTCAGTGTTAAATCACAAATTCTCTGGTGGGGCCTCTAATCAATAAACTACATAGAAATACATTTTTAGATTCTTCTTGCTAATAAGATAGACATGAAATCTGAGAAAAGGAGAACAAAACTACTGTTTAATAATAGATTAAATTACAAATTAAAAACCTTAAGCTTCAAAACCCACAGTCCATTGGCTCTGTTAAGTTAAGCAGGGCTTTGCTGGTATGGTTTGGATCCATTTGTCCCCTTAAACGAAAGGATTGAAGGAAAGCTTCTTTTCCAAGATGACAATGTCCACATTCATAGAGCTTAACTAGTAAGTGAATAGTTTTGTAAAATGAAAGTGATGTGAATCAGATGCTGTGGCTTTTTTCAGTCCCCCTGGTCTCCATGGATACTGAACACCTTCTGGAGATTTGGACGGTGCTCTCCGCTACCATAATCAAAACACCAAATGAGGGGATATGTTTTGAAAGAATGGAGTTAATCCCTCCAGTAAGAGTTTCCGAAATTTGGAGAGTCTGTTCCACGACCACTGAAGCCGTTGTCGCATTGTGGCTCAACACTTTAAAGTGACTTGGTAGATGTTTTTCCATTAATTTTGATGTTTTGTTAAGTGACCACAAACTAATAATCTACTAGTGTGAAAAGTTATAACCCGTGGCCTCTGTTCTTCAGAGTAAATGTGTAATTCTGTACACCTCACTTTGCTTTCCACATTTAACTGTGGTCTGACAGCATGTACAGTATGTGGATTGGTTAGAGCACATTACATAAGACATCCCCACTGACACCAGCGGCTAGTTCGGTTAGCAGTCTATACTTCACCACAGCGCTTTCACATTTCCTTTCCAATATTTTCTTAGTCCTACTTGTCGTTTGTCTTTCCACTGTCCATTTATATTTCCTTATGCATCCTGGTGGGACATCGAGTTTTATACTTGCACATGTATGTGTTTCAAGCAACCGGTATCTCAAATAAAGAGACTTAACGGCTGACATAAACATCAGAATTTAAAGTGGATTTTTGTGTAGATACACTTTGATGTTTATTTTAATAATCACAATTTGAGCAACATAATTACATTTTCTTAAGAAACAGCATAGTTGATTGTCAAGCAGGATAATCACTATGCCACTGTTTAAAAAAAAGAGACTTCTCTTTGTCTGAGAGTAACATGTAGCAGTTTCAATCCGTCTCTGTCTGTCTGGCTGTCTACTCAAAACTCAACCACACAACACACAAACATAATGCAAACTCAGCTCAACCACTGCAGTCCTCCACTTTTACAGGAATTTCCCCCTATTTCGGCCCAGAGGATCCTGCTTACACCGACAAAATATGAACCCAGTGGCAGCATTGAGCTACAAAAAACACAAAACAAAACATGTATATTTTCCTAATGACTTAAAGGGGTTCACATGGTGATGTACAAAGCACTGGTCAAACTTGTGGATTGTGCTGTCAAGCAAGTACTTTCAATGCTCACAGACACAGTTTTCCTGTTCTCAGTAATCTGCTTCTGTTCAGTAAAGCCTTTAGTTTCAAAACTGTAAAGCGATGTGTGTGTTTTTAACCATTTTTCAAAGTATATGAATGGACTTCACTGGATGTAACATTAAGGATGCCTCAAGTGTTGATATCATAAATAAGTTTTTGTTATAGAAACATACAGATACCTTTAGTACGTTTTTGACATCCATTGCCAAATACCCCCAATTAAAAACGGGGCGTCTACAAAAATCTTTAGGAAAATTTGACAAATCTCAATTTCACCTCTATATTTTCACCTTGCCGACAAACATGCCAACATCCGAGCCACCTTCTCATCTTTGTGTATAGCGCATAGAGATGCATGGCAGGAATTTGTTCTTTTCAACATCTCCTTTTCCCATCTGCCCAAACAAAGCTTCTAAAACTTGCAAAATGTCCTAAATGTTATGATGTCAAAAATAATTTCTCAAATAAAATACTGGAACTAACAAAATGTTTAAATATTTTATCATAAATAAGTAAGTACTGTTTTTAATCCCCTCTATAAGCATAATGCTTATGCTTCCATAAATTCCATAAATCACTACAATCAATTAATTGAAAAACACAACAGTCACCTTTGCTGCCTATCTGAATTTTTTTTAACCACATTTTTGTTCTGTGGCTGCCTCATTGAAACAAAACCTCTGAGATGGTAAAGTGACTTAGGTTACCATAGTGATGGCACGATGTTTGGCAAACCTGTGTTGATGCTCGTTTCGACCTGACGAGACCTCATTATGGGCTGGTGGGGAGTCCTGTCTGAAATCTCTGGCCCAGACGGTCGCTCAGACCTAATTAAACACACCTTTCTAAATCTGACTCGATTCCTTCGCCACTCTCCGTTATCCATGTCCCCGCAGATCTAATCAGCGTACAACCTGCCAACTTACAAACACAAACAACGAGAACAAAAACCCCACGTCCACGGTAATAAATGACACAAACGGAACAGTCGGTGGTCATTAGCTTTGTGGCTTAAATGGTTGTCCTTCCTGTCTGGGTTAGAGGCCAGCCAATGCACCAGTAAAAGGCCTGCTCCTTTGCCCACTCTCCCTTCTGGAAGAGTGAATCTTCTCTGAAGCCAACACAACTCAGCGGGACCAGAAGCAGGATAAAGGTTAAGAACCCCATGGAGATAAAATTCATGTCGGTTAAAGTAGAGGTTTGGCTACAGATTCATTTGCCTCGAGTAAAGACATGTTTCTAATAATAGTTGCTGCTTTTGAATAGATAGTAGGTTTCCTTACTGATAAGTAAAAGATGCTATAAAAAGAAACAGGCGATCCAAAAATGGGACAGTTATTAGTTTTTAAGTGGTTTTGTTATTAATAATATTTTCACAATTTTTATTATCACCAAAAAATGTTTCCTGTAAAGGTGCCATGATCAAACTTGGCCCATATTTGCGGAAAAGGGAAAAAAAAAAAAGAAGAAGAAAAAAGAAACCCTGGTCGATCTAGTAGGTTTCAAAATATATAGAAGCAAGATAAAGAATCTGGCAAGGCACTGATGGTCAGAGGGATGAGATCCCCGGGGGACATCCAAACACACACATATATGCGCTCACAGGAGGCCTGAGTTGGCAAAGACATTTTGTGCCGCAGGGTTTGGTTCTGAGCCCATGCTGGCTAAAAAGAGATCCATACCCTGTGGCGCTTACCTGGCATTTAGCCGAGACCACTCTTTGATTATACAGAATTTTATTTCTTGCACCGTGTTGCCAGTTTCTAGAACATTTAAACAAAACAAAACATACCAACCATACCGTACCAAAACAAAACTTCATACGACTCTGTTTTTGATCAGTTGTATAAACCTAGAAGCAGTTCGATATAAAAAATGGTCACACCAAGAGGCAAATGACATGAAATATCATTACCAAATCCTAATCCAAAAGCACACACATGTGAGCACATATGCTCAAACAGTGACACCTCAGTTTTAATTATTTTCTCTCCCTTGCTTTCCTTATACACACAATTTTTCCTCTTCGTGTCAAAGCCTGGAATATATTGAAGGACAGCTGCAAGATGATCTGATCCAGATGATCTCAAAGGAGAAAAAAAACCCCAAAACATAAGCACACATGGTCTATAAAGCACAGACCTGACGTGAGCAAAAGAAAAAAAGAAAAGTAGAGACGATGGCTTAGAAACTTATGTTGTTTTTGTCCTTTAATTTGTCATCTGGCTCATTTTGTCTTGTGACCACAGATAAATAAACTCCAACTTCATTCAGGTAATTCACATGTCACTATAATTAGAAATAAATGAGCCATGTTGAGGTATCTCTGTTCTCCAGGTACCACAGAGTAAATTGCCGACTGGCTCTTGTATACCTCACCCTGCTCTCTAGATTCAACTGTGGTCTGAAAACATGTACTGCATGTGGATTGGTCAGAGCACATTAAGCACTACTGACATCAAGAGCCTTGACCACAGCTAATTTAACTCCTTTGATTTCCTTCTTAGTTGCATGCGATTCCTGCCACCGTCCTCTGACAATTTATATCGCTTTATGGCATCACATTTACACATATACATCTATGTGTTGTCTGAAAAAAAACAAACAAAAAAGAGCATAACTTAACATTTTAGGTAACAAAACCACTTCTTATTTTGGACTTAATTGCTGTGTGTTTCAGTCTGTGAAATATATTTCGCGTGAATGGCAGTATGTGATGCCCCCAAACCTGCATACATCCTACTGCATTAATGGTGCCTTCACAGATGGGCAAGTCACCAATGCCATGTGTGTGAATGCACCTCCATGTCAACACAGATGCTGTACAAGCTGGATGGTCCCTCTCCTGTTTACGCACTATTGTACAGATATTATTTCAACTAGTTTAAAATTGTAATTACACAGTTGGTTTCATAAAAGGCTGGGAGATAAAACACACACAGAGAGACGTAAACCTTTTCTAACCTTAAAATGTGGGGCATCAAATTTAAAATGAGCATATACTTATTTTATTTAGCATTAAAATTTGATTTGTTGTGTTTGAAATTCAGTAAATATGGGGTAGAATGTATAGCACAGCAAACAACCTATAAATGCATTTTATTTATTATGATACAAAATATAAGTATAATGAAATGCAAGGTTTTTCAACTAATTACCAAATTAAGAGGGCACCAAATAATATAACAACATATATATGTACCTGGTGACAAAACATTTACTTTAGTTACTGAGATAAACAATTTAAGCATGCATGGTACTTACACTATATGGGTGTTAAATATCTAAAGGAACAAATCTACTCACAGAAACAGGAAAAGAAGGAAAAGCTCTCCAAGGATAAAATCAGAAGTGCCCAACACTGCACTTTACTTTAACTGGAGCTGGAACAAAGTCTGCTTCGATTTTCTCCAACGTTTAGCTCAGTCATAACCTCAGCTAGACGTCTGATTCAGTCTGTTTATGCACGCAAATGACTGGCATTAGAAACCCATGGACATGTGGTGGAAACATGTTTACAGCTGTGGCCTCGGTTTGGGCTATGATGTAATGGCAAAGAGAAAGGTGGGGAAAAGTTTGCCTTTGTCCGTGACTTGAAAATAGGGAAGTTTTTGGTAAACCATGATGAGAGCAAACGATTTAAATAGGAACGTAAATAGAAAACACTGATTGAGAAGTGGATAGAACAAAACGGGGAGGTTAAAAGAGGATGTTTCATGGGTCCAGGGGGTAGGAAGGACCAGGGTAGGACAACACACAGCAGGAGCAACAGCTCCCCCTGGGGCAAAGCACTGATAATGCTTTAGAATTTCTAGGTCAGGGAAGAAGAACCAGGGGGGAAATCAAAGGCTCTACCTCCCATTCTACTTTTAAATACTCTAGAAACCACAAATAAGCTCACAGTCTGAAAGTGAAGAGCTCTAATGGGGTGAAAAGGCACTATAAGGTCATTAAGATAAGATTGGGCCTGATTATTCAAAACCTTGTATGTGAGGAGCAGGATTTTAAATTTGATTCTGGATTTAACAGGGAGCCCGTGAAAAGAAGCCAATAAAGGAGAAATGTACTTTCTCTACAGCACCAGGTCAGTGCATGTCCCCTAAAGCACTGACATGGACTAAAAATGTAGATGCGGACTGTAGATATGAATCTAAACTAGCATCTGCATGATGTGTTGGGCCAAGCCCTGTCCATAGAAGCCCCACCCGGAACCCACAGGACCCAAGGCATCCAGTGCCAGCGTCCTATGCCAGATCCCACAAAAGGCCCCATACCCCAAAGGGTAGGCTGTTTTGACAGCATACAGGGCAAGTACACGATATTTGTAGTTTCTGCACATCATAAGTTCAAAATAATAGTGCCTAATTTTTCTGTGGATACTGGGTTGTACTGATCTGTACTTTCCTCTGTTCTCGCCACACTCTCAACAGCCATTACACACCCACCTTCGAATGACACATCAATCAAGGCAAACGCAAACACGATAAACAATTCACCCATTGATTCATTAGTGGCAGTTGATCCCTCAATGTTTCATAGTTCACAACTCATTCACACACGAACAGGTTCATGAGCACACGTGTGCCTGCAAATGAGCACAGGCACCGTGTACTTGGCTTAGAAAACACACACACACAAACACACACAGAGTATGCGGTTCACGAATGCGGTTGGTACTCTTGTGATCATTTTTCCATTCATGCCTGGTAACACAGCTGTCCTAGGAAGAGGCAACCATTCATTTATGAACTGACTGTTGCTTGAATCAAGAGCAAAGCCTGGACTGTAGTTCAGCAATCTGGACAGAAAACCACTCTGGAGGGAGGGCGCAAGCTGTGTTCACATGCTAGATGTCACCGCAGTGATGCAGCTGGTGTGTTTAAAAGCAGGAGGACGTAATGGGTTTAAATATCCGATAACAATATGTGTACGCCAACAACGGCCCACAACATAGGCATAGATGATGAGGTTACTACCACTACAAAAGGCAATGGGATGCGTGCAGGTCTCAAAATAAGGTTCATCAGTATAACTACTAGGTTTACTTACAGGAAATGCTTTCATTATTATTTAAATTACAGCACACAAAACTGATCTTTTCAAAACACTCACAAATGCATGGAAAATCTGCATTGCATACACTAAATAATGCTCTCTGGTATTTATTTTATACATCAGCACTACCAAAATTCACTAAAATTTAGCAAGAGTCATAAGCACGGATCGGATAGACATGCAACGAATGTTTGCTGTACATGTAAAAAAAAAAGTTACATTTGAGTTGGAATATTTTTCTTGTTACCAACGTTAAATAAACATAAAATCACAAAAACAGAGTTGCCAAGTAGAAAGTCTTGTGCAATTTTTGATATTTTGCAGTGAATCACAGATAAATGGAAACAACATTTATCAGTTTCACACATTAATCTCGAAGAAGAAGAATGCGGCAATGAGCAAAAGAGAAAGACTGATTTCTCAAAGAAAACTGCTCTCTTCAATAACTCAACATTTCCAAAGCTTACTCCCAACCTTTTTCAAGTGTTTTTATACCGTACAGTGAGAGAAACAATACACTGTCACTGTTTAAACCACATTAGCAATATGACCAATGCCACTTACAAATTTTAAGCAGTAAAAAAATGGAGTACTGATATATTGGCCAATATATTTCTGATAGACGAACCCATTTATACACATGCTCTGTCACAGATATACTATGAAGGCTAAAGCCTGTGGATCATTGTTTACCAGTTTTCCTGCAGTGCATTTTACAAGCTAGTTAGCATCTTAGCATCAAGACATCCTTTGGCTCGCTGCGATACATACTCTGTTGCATGTGCTAACAGCGCTAAGAGTATTGTAAACAATAGAGTCCGAGTGAAACTCGGATGAGATGTAATGAGACCATTTCAAGTAATGCCGTTTAGTTGTGATCAAACAAAATATGTTCATACAGTTTATTATATGAAGACTTATCTGCTAATAATATTTTCCAGCTTGTATATTAGTCTGGCTTTACAGTGTTAGGATGTATAAAGCATATAAATATGGACGTGACTCATTTCAAGCCAGTTCATATTTTAACTATCAGTTCAACTGCTGATTAATTGTTTCCTGAGATAAAATTCGCACTTTTGAGAAGCTGGGGAGAGAGACTGCATGCTTCGTACTGCACTACAAGACTTTAAAACTAACTGATACAAAAGGAGTCAGTAAAAGGAAAAAGGAAACATTTTGGAGAAAAAAAATATTGTCAAAGGAATGGCTTTTCCCCACTAGGCAGTAACAGTTAATTTGCCTATTCCTCTTCTACGTACTCTCAGCATTGGCTTTGGGAGTAGGGTTTTCTTGTGCGCATGTCAGAGCTCTTTGCCATGTTGCATGCTGGTGATTTGTGATGCCTGTGAAGGATCAGAAGGAGGGGTTTCGGAGGGGGGGGGGGGGGGGGTCGGTTCGGCAGAACTGTAGTGTGAGAAAGTTCTGAAGGCGAACACTGGCTGCAGCTGATATGAGTCTCCCGGGACTTCCCCTCTGCTGAGGTCATTCCTCGCACTCCAACACTCGTACATCACTGCTGACATCACCACTGATCCTTGCCAAACCGTTGCCACAGGCAACACAAACAGGAAAAAGCATGTGTGTGTGTGAACGCTTGTTGTTAAATAAGACCATTAAACTCTGATGGTGTACCGAGTGATGAATGATGCGTTATACACAATCATGCAAAAAAGCCTATCATCCATAAAAAAAAACAACAAAAAAAACCATTTAATATATTGCAATATTAACTCTGATCCAAATGCCTGCAGCTGTTCTGTGTGTTTATTATAGGTGAAATCTGTATTAAATGCACATTATGAAAATAGCTGTGCAATTCTTTTCAAGAAAAGACTGTGCTTTTCATTAAAACATGATGTTACCATGTGTTTAATGTGTCTCTGCATGTTTGCCTTTGTGTTGGTACATCTATGTGTGTGAGTGTGCGTGTGTGTGTATGCCTGCCGCCTTTCCTGCACCCCCTGCTGTGCCAGTCAATGCTTAGACTCTTGGGGAAGTGAGGCGGCAGTGCCAGCAGTAATCAGAACTCTTTGTATCCACACACAGGGGCGAGCTATAATCAGGGAATGTTCTTTAAACAATAATAGCTGTAATCCTCTCATCTCAATATGATGTGTAACCTGCTCGAAACTTGGATTTTTGCAGGAGATTTATACCTGGCCTCCACCTTGTTTCAAAATAGATTTAATGAGCTTTCAAAGCCAGCTTTCATAATAATTGCTGAACCATAGAATTACACCAGCCAGAGCTACAGAAGAAAAAATTACAGGGTGGAAGAATAGCGATAATCTTCAGGGATAAGCTCAGCAATGCACAGCCCTTTGAAGAATACCTACAGAGAATCAAGCGTGCAGGACCCTCTGAGTATATACAACTACCACGTGTATGCATACCCACAAATTCTTTTGATAGTAATATATACTACAGATGTATTCAGTGTGACAACTAATAAAACTGATGCTCGATGTAGTGACTTCTGATTCCTTCACTCATTTTATGCCTAAAACAAAGATTTCAGTGTTGGTTATTAGGAAAATTTTAATTAAATTTGCCAGGACTCATTCAGACAGAAGCATGCGTACACACACACACACACACACACACACACAGATATCTTGTTCCAGATGAAAGACAAAACTGGCACAAAAAAAAAGAAAAAAAGAAAAAAAAGGAAAAAAAAAAAAAAGATACGACTGATTGAATTTTTGAGAAAAAAAAAATGGGGGAAAAGAATCTACCTGCAAATCTTCTGCTTCACAGACTGTAGAATAAACTATTGTGACGAAGCTGCAAGCAGACCAAAAAGCAATTAGGCTGTAAAATGAAGAGATTTTTTAGCAGATTGCAGATTACTTGCAACGATAAAGACATTTGGCGTGCTACATAAATGCCCACTCAGTCTACACAGAGTATTAGCATCATTCGTATACCTTCTGAAAAACAATTAAGGTGAAAAGCAGAGTTTAGTTTAAATTCTATTACCGTTCTTGCACGCAGCATAATTATTATTGCTAAGCATAATATTAAACATACATACACGTGTCACTTTGAACATATTTGCCTTTAATATAAGACTGTCACAAGTACTAGTCAGGGAGCAGATTACTTTGGACATCACCCCTGAAGCTCTGTGTGCAGCCATTGGTCTGTCATTACACCCTGCCACAGTTGTATTCATGGGGAGAAAAGAAAAGACTGCGTGAAATCCAAAAAATAAATTCAGGAATGTCTAACAAGGGATTGAGTGCCTCTCTGCAAGCAGCTGCAGCAAAGAACGCTTAAAGTCACAAAGTTCATCTGTAATATGAAAAAATTATTTATAATTATTTAACTGTAGACATAAAACACTACAACACAGTACCACAACATGCAAGTAGTAATGTGTGCACTTTACACATGTGCGCACACATGTATATAGCAAACATATCGTCCTCTACTAATAAGAGATTTGCCAAAGTGAAGTTACTCTGGCAAATCTCTCATTTGAGGCCAAAGAAAGTGTGATGTATTGCACATGAGATGAGATAAGAGCAGAACCAAACTCAAGTTATACTCTTATTTGACGGTTGCCATGTAGCCTACTTTCGCCCATCCACCTGTCTGAATATCTGAAGACCTACTGATATGCTCAACCAAATTTGGCTGGTTTGAATAAAACACAAAGAATGCAAATAATCTTTATGTTCGCTTACAGTACTTTGGTTTCTCCTTGTATTTATTAGAGGTGGGAATCACCATACATCCCACAATACGATATTATCACGATACTTAACGCACGATACAATATTATTGCAATTTTTAAAAATATTTTGCGATATTCAGATTCTGTACATAAAGGTAAACTTTATCAATATTCATTTTATCTAATATCAAAGTCTCACACTCAGTCTTTCTCTCATTTCAGTCAGTTTTTTTGTTGACAAACTGAACAGTTTGTATTACAGTGAATTAACTGAATTGAATGCAACCATCTGGCACAATTATAGCTATTCTGAACTATGCAGTTTATGAAAACTATGCAGCCCCTTCAGCAACTGAAGAATTTGAAAGTAAATGAAAACAAAATAGAATTTTACATTAAATAAAAAAGTTTTAAACTTAATTAAAATAAAACATGTCTTAAATTAAAATAAGTAAACTGTCATGTTTGGACAGTGAAGGAATGTCAGGATTCTTGATCTGAAGTCAGAGCACAAAAACCTTTTTTGTAACAAAATATCGATTTCTGCTGTCCCTGTATCGATACATTATTAGCAAACAAAATATCACGATACTACACAGTATCGATTTTTCCCCCCACCCCTAGTATTTATCCACACTGACTTTATCATTATCCATTTAGTCCCTTTTTGTCAGTTTCTTTGACATCAGTCAGTTTTTTTGGTCTTGTTCCATAAATATGAAAAAGATCGTTGTACACGATGTACTGACACCACTGCTGAATGAATGTTATTACACAGACCAAAACAAATCAGGGCTTTTTAACGCAGCTCAACACATTTCACTTTTCTCCTGGCTGATTGATGGTTGGCACACAGACAGTGCGATGTAGTGTCACTTGTGCCAAGTGACACTACATCATTGGCTGTAGCCCTCAGTCCGCTTAGTGACATCATGATGTAAAACATACACACTTGGTCGACATCCACTACCACAGTATAAGAACTATACGGATTACAAAGCCAAAACAGGGCCACTTTTCCAGTCCATCACTGTTATGCTATATATGTTTTATATATCAAAACATGCTTACTATGAAAAGCAAAAACTAATACACCCTAAAATTATAGTATTCACAGTGATGTCAAGTCACAAAGAGAAGCTATTCACACTGTAAACCCATTCAGCAGTGACCTCAGTCTTACTCATGCCACCTGCACTGTAACATCATCCCTCTTGCCTATATTTCGCACAATGATGCAGGCTTGACTAAAGGCCATAAGTAATATGAAAAGTAGCGGTACAGGCAGACGCAGACCAGCTGCACTGACAGAGGGAGATGGCTGAATTACACATGCACATATGGCAGAAACTGCATAGTCAAACAATTCCTGGGAGGCTGTGGAGGAAATAACTGCTGGTGTTTTATCAATGTCCCCAATCTTTACCTCCCCCAATCGTGTGTGCTGCACAGAATCTGCCAAAGCAGATGTAAGGGGGACGTTTACCCCTTTAAATCACCGTGCATTCACGCAGCCTCGCCTGTTGCCTAATATTAATAATCAGCATACACCTGTTGCCATGGCACATGGCTCTTCCCTGGTATGGATAAACAGGCGAAGGTTGACCAGCTTTGGCAGAACATTGCAACAGTTGGCCTGCACGGCTTCTTCTGGCAGATAGATAGATATCTTTTTTTACTTCTAATTTCAATCCAGGAAACTGATTTAATTTCAAGTATAGCTTAGCAATGGGCTAATGAGCTGCAAGGCAGTAGAGTAAAGAGACCGAGAGGGAAAAGGACTTGTTTTGACAGCTAAAGCCTTGTGCAAAATTTCCTATTAAAAACTTGACACATGGTAAGGCCAAAACCCTCTAACAAGCACCGGCACCAGTTTTTCTCTGAGCCTAAATAGTGACGCAGCATGAGTGTCACTTCAATCGGCTTAACGCTGGCTTCACAGTCATTTAAATGTGTATTGCATGTGTTTAAATGTGTGTACATTTGTTCATTTACTGGATTTGCACGCATGTGAACTTAAGTCCTGCGTGTGAAGGACTGTGTGTGTGTGTGTGTATGCAGTGTTTGCGCTTCCTCCCATACATCAGACAATCACAATAACATTGTGAAGTTTGCTCTTCCTGCATGGAGGGAACTTTGGCTCAAATACACTCCCCTTCCTCCAATTTCTAACCTTCTCTTTTTTTCCCCCCAATCCATGCCTTTTTCCTCCCTCCATCCGCTCCCTTGTTCCTTGTCAGCTGGTGGGGAGATCCAGATGTGAAGGGAGACTGGGACAGGAAAAGCAAAGAGAGAGAGGGAAGGAGAGGGAGATAGAAATCCACATCCCCGGTGACAGACTTCATTGTCCAAGACCTTTTTGGACAAGGCCTTTACAGACACATACACACAAACAATTATGCACACCAAACAATGAAGTCCCTCTAGGCGACAAGGCCCGATTGAGTGTTTGTGTATTTCTCCTCCGTACGTATGTGTGTGTGTTTGTGTGTGCACATCTGATGACAAAGCAATCAATGAACAACATCTTGCTGGAGATTTGCTGGAGATATTTAGCTGAGTTATTTACTGGGGGGTCTTGGCCAGGCATGAAGCTATTGTTCTCGTTTAGTGGGGAGAGAGAAGGAAATCAATACAGACCTGAGAGAGCGAAGCAAACAGTGAGTAACAGCTGTATGCCAGCATCCCCCCCTTATGTTTTGCTCCCTCCATCTTTGTTAAATTCTCACATTTACACCATCAGGTAGGGCCAGGGGCTGATAATTACATTTAAATGACATGTACACGTGCATCTGTACAGAATTCCTTAAGAAACTGTACACAATGGCAAACACATGCACACAACACACTCCTACACACCTCGGAGCCATATGAAATAAGTTAATAGAGTGAGTCAGCAAAAGAAACAAGAGCCGAGCTAAAAGGGCTCTCACTACCAGAGCATGTCTTTCACCAACTTACTCAATGGAAAAAAAACGAATGAATCTATGTTCTTTACATGGCATGCCAAACTGATTGTCTTATTTAAAAATCTTCCACTGAAGACATCCCTCAGAAAAACTTGTTATGCTACTGAAAACCTTTTGACAGGCACCACAAATGAATGAGACAAGAATATTCCTCTCTAAAAAATTAAAATGTCAGTACTCACCGCGAGGCTGTTGCTGAGTATTTTCCTCTTTCTGCCGAGCTTAACACCGACTAACTCTTTAAGAATGGGAGCAACAAGTAGTGTACAGTGGAGAACAATGCATGTCTGCCAGAGCGCAGAAAAGCATAAGCAGAGTGGAGACACACAGAGGTCCAGTCATCGGGCTGCTGCTCACATGGGACGTGGAGAGGAGGGGAAAAGAGGGAGGGTTAGCTATAGAATAGTCAAGAGTATAACTCGAGTTTGGCAGGGGGAGGGATCTCATCCTTCACTCCGCATGTCTTGCCCTTTTCCTCTCGTCTATCCAAAAATGTTTCAACATGTCTCAAATTTCTTCTCCTTCTCAAAAGTGGAGTTTTTTCTGGCCTTCCTCTTTCTCCGTACACTCCCCTTTTCTTTCGCCATCTCTTGTCTCTTTGTTCTTACTGTCTTTTCATTGCACACACGCAGACACACACTCACACACGAGAGGGTCTCTTTGTTTTCTCTGTTATTCGGTTATGAACAGCCCTCCTGTTAAAACTGTTTTGCTGTAAAAGTCAACAATGTCAAGCTCCACCTAGACACACAAGCAGTGCAAACATGCTAAAATAAAACACAGACACATGGGAGACCTTTACTAATGTAATATATACAAAGTGAACCAGCTAACTGGTTGTCTGTTATGGTCATATATGCAATCACAGAAACAGAACAGAAAATTACAGGGCGACTTTAAATCCCTCTCTTTCTCTCTCTCTGATGTCACTCGTTTTTTTCCTGCCTTTTCACTGAAAGGCCCCAATTCACAAGTGGCCCAGATACCGCACTGTACTGGGGAAAGGAAGAAAAGCAAAAAGGGAGTCAGAGAAAAGAGTAACTCGATACAGTTAAAGCAACAATTATTTGAATGAGTCACTGGGCATTGAGGTTTGGGGTGTTTTTTTTCTTTTTCTATGCTAATTTGTGAGAGGGAAAACGAGACCAAAGAGACAGATGGGGAGGAAGAAAAAAAACAATCTTCCCATTTTGGAAAACTTCACCTCCTGAGGACTCCTTGAGGTCATGGGAGAGGAGGAAGGAGAAACTGGGGGGATGACAGATAGTAACAGTGAGGAATGGAATGGCGGGGCAGACATAGGCTTGGATAGGTACCAGAGAAATGTCCCACATCCACTCGCCAAGAGATGGCTCACCAAGTCAGTGTTGCTGACACAACCAAATAGCATAGGGTACGCCACTCTTTCAGAAGCGAGGGTGATGGTGAGCAGACAATGACACGCTGGCAAATCAGAAACAGTGCACATTATTTAAGCAATTGAAGCTCAAAATACTGTGAAGCCATATCTAGAGGTGATGTGCAGCTGCTAAAAACATGTAACTACAAAGGAGGAAGTCTATTTGGTCAGCTTGCATTTTCATCTGTGTTTCCAAAGCTGGTGCAGGCTGGAGAGCCTGAGGCGAGATGTATAGCTCAACTGTAAAGACAAGCTGTGCAGCAACTCATTGCAACTCCTGCTACATTTAGATGTTTGAAGTGTAGCAGCGCAGCTTTGTCTCAACGCAATAAATGCATCGGGATCTCCTGTGTAAACCATTTCAGCTGACCTGCATCCTGTTTAGACCTGCCATCACAACGTTTAGAGAAGGAAACAAAGTGCAAGGGTTCATGTAAATGCGCAGCGAAGCACTTGCAAAAAAAAAAAAAAAAAAAGGAAGAAGAGAAGAAGAAAAAAAATCACATAAGTGAATCTCAAGGATGTGCAGAGACCAGGGAACATAAACAGGCTGTCTTTAGGAGTGTATACACATACAGATGAAGGCAGACTGAGAAAATGCGGTCAACATTCTTTGTTCAAGTGGTTAGACAGCACATTTCCTGCAGATGAAGTTAAATATTTTTCATGTTTTTTAGCCGCTAGATGAGGCAGTTCCCGATGCTGTGTATTACACCTTCAGATCAGATCAGATCAGTCAGTTATAACAAAAGCAGCACAAAGCTCCAGCCTTTAATAAAGCCCATAAAACCTTCTAGTGCATGAACAAGAGGCAATGATTTATATTCTTTTAATTTCAGCTAGCAAGCTAGATACAAACCGCATGAGCATGGCCACTGCAATTGAAAAATTAAAAAAAGAAAACAAAAAGCAAAACAAAACCCCAAAACAGTTCAAAGGGGCATGCTGTAAAATAGCCACGCATACTCGAAAGAAGCTGCACAAGCAGGTACAGGTACATCAAAGGCATTCCACTGTTGCTGAGCTGGCTTTGACTGCATGAAGTTGCAGGTCACTGTAGTTATGACAAACAGACATACTTTAATGACCTAAAGAGCCGTCCTGTCTAGTGTCTAGTGTTTATGAAGTATAGCTTTTGATCAGGATTTATTAAGGCTGATTGTTTAATTTATGTAGCCCAAAGCAAATAAAGCTGCTCTCTTGTCACAAGGGGTCACCACATCCAATAGCACTGCATTTCTGATTTGGTAGATTTTTTTTTTTTTTTTTTTTTTTTTTTTAAACAAGAATAGATTTGTCTCTCCTCCCAGGGAACTTTTGTTTGTCAGGTGAATGTGTAATCCACTACATTATGGCCTAATATATACATTTTTTTGAAATCTTGGAAAAAAACAATATATTTTCATATTACAATTACTTGATCCGTTTATTGTTTGATTGTAAAGGTTTCATTTGCTGCTTCTTGCTGGACTCTACTCTGTCTCATACAGGACAACACAGGGAAAAAAAAACCCTCATCAAAACCCTCACAATCAATTAGTAGAATGTAAATGGGCCATTCAATTACTTTAAGCACTATCCTTTTTCCTCCTGAGGCAAACAATCAAACAGCAGACACAAATTAACTCGGAACAAGAGAATTTGTCTAAAATCCGATCCCCCGCTAGCAATAGATAGGCAGCATCAGAGGACGGGTGTATCCTGTGCCCAAAACAATTTGTGACATGCCCAATTTTAATTGTTCTACCTTGGTTTGTTCATGTTGATTAAAAGGTTAGAAATAGGTTAGCTGTGGTGCAAAACATCTAAAGTCTACAGAGGAAAAAAAAAAAAAAGTGTTTTACATGCATGTTTTTGCAAGTCCCAGTTTGAAAATTAACAAAATATTTGCCCTTCCAGCAGAGACTGTTTCTGAATACTGATTATGGTAACCAGAGATAACTAGACACAGTGTACATTAACACATCGATGCCCACAGAGACAAGGCTCTCTTCACCAGCCAAGGCTGGGTAATGAGTCTGAATACACACACGCGTGCGGGGACAAACACACAAAGAAATAAAGAGAGACGGCTTGAGACAGAGGGAGCTTCCAGAGCTTTACACAGACAAAATTGGAGAGAATTTCACAAAATCTCAGGCCAAATGCCTGTGCGTATGCACACCTGCAGGTTTTTTTTTTTTTAAAGTATCAAAGGTTTTTTTGACAGCTCAACCATGCCTGACAAAATTCAAAAGCATTCATGAATTTTAAACAAGTGGTGGTTAAGGAATTTAGCAGCAACATCACGTTTAAAGCAATTTATATGCAAATGTGTGACGAGTGGCAGTGCACAACACTGCAGAGGAATTAGCACTTGCTCATTGACTTAACTTGACCTGCTACACTAATATGGACTCCCATTAATGAAGTACCAGCATCAACCACCACAAAGACACACGAGAGATGTATATGAACAGTGTTTAGACAACACTTCACACCACTGTTTTCCATGCATTTCTTTTTCTTGATCTCACACCTAATCTCCTTGACCCCACAGGAAGGGCAGTGGTTTTGTTGCCACTAGATGGCAGTAAAGTTCTTGTCTTATCCCCACACACACACAACCACACACACACACACACACAGATACTAGTAGGCATGCCAGAATGGGGAGTGAACGTGATGAAAGACCACAGCAGAAAGCAGACAACCAGACTCAACCGCGGAGCACGTAGGATTGAGGGTAGGAGACAAAAAGTCCAAGGCTTTTCTCTCACACAGCACCACTGACATGTAAAAGTTTACAGCTCCAAAGACAGAGCTGGCATGCCTGCAAAAGCATGGCTCTTTCTGTCCATCAGTCCAGGTAGATTAGACTGTTTTTTCAGGGTTTTTTTTTTTTTTGAGTGACACCAGCATGCCTGGCTGTAAAATTAAACGAACAACCATTCTGTATCGCATATTACTATCAGTGCTGCAGGCTATGTGGGGGTTGTTGTGTTTTGATGAAGAGAGACAGACAAGCTGGAAGAAGCAGAACTCCATTAGTTTTAGCCTGGAGGATTTTGAAGTCCCAGTCCCTGGACCCACCACGTCAAGCTGCATGATTTTATTTATTTATTTATTTTTTAATAGGGTTACCTTCTGTAGTCTTCTTACTGACCTGCAGTGAGACATGCTCGTGGATCCTTTTTTTGTTTGTGTGGAGTTTAAAGATTTCTTGAACTAAGGTGTGGATCATTTATTTCAGAGGGGCATAAAACACCCACTCAGGTGCTGTAAATTCTCTGCACCAGAGAAAGTCAGAAGAAGACCAATGTCATCACGATTGAACAGTTACAGTTGTCAGCGGTGGACCAACCAAGATGGAGTCAAATCACAGCTATGATGACTGATTATTATGGACATTTTCTCATACTTTTCTTTCTAGACTGTCTTACTTACTCATACAGCTTTTTATTGATCTGTTGGTTAACTGATCGGTCTACCACTACAGACACCTTTGAACTGACTGCCAGGAAATTTCAGACAGATACTCATCGTTGTGAATTCACATCATGTTGGTGTTTCCTTGGCTTCACTCGTCCCAGATTTACTATAAAAGTCTGAGCAACTCTTAAATAGATTTTCTTTTCTCATTTTTTTTTTAAGATGATTTTTTTTGGCCTTCTAGCCTTTATTGGGTAGAGACATTGTAGATAGACGGGAAAGTGGGGACAGAAAGGGGAAGACAATGGACCACGGGTCAGACTCAAACCCGGGCCTACTGCTCTCTAGGCAATATTTAATAGATTTTAAAGAATTTTGTGTCTTGGTGATAAGGACTTTTTCATGTAACCCCCCTCCAGTCTAAATGTAACCACATTTAAATACCTGTCTTCAAATAAAATTTGTGTTTTAGCATGTTAACACACCAAATAAAGACCATGAACATCACTATAATCACTCACTTGTGCATACTTCGTAGTGTGAACCTTTATTGTTTATCCTCTGCCTCCCCTTTCCTTCGGTCTCACTCACCTTACGGCTCAAATCACGGGTTTAGGACCATACCGTTCAGTCCAGAGTAGCAGAGATCTAGCAAGAAAGCTGATGATTGCCTGTGATTACAGTCTGGCCATCTCCTCTGGGCTCATCTGGCCAGGCCTAGCTAAGGTAACACTCTCCACACTCGAGTCATTAACTGGAGAGAGCCGGAGCGAGAAAAAGCTCAACAGGGAGGCGCTGACACGTTTCCTTCACCTTGACATTGCCTTGAGGTTATAGCACTCATTTCGTAGAAAAGTACAGTTCTGGGAGGTGAGATTCATAAGAATGAAGAGGGTTTCCGATACATAAAAGCTCTCTCTGTGTGAGTGTTTTATTCCCTCTGCTCTTGCTGTTCAGCGTGCTCTGAACTGTTGGAATGTGTGTTGACGAAATGTGTTTGAAAGTAAATGTGTGAGAGAGAACAGCGAGGAAGACGGAGAAAGAACGGTATAGATGGTAGAGCCCACCAGGGAGAATTTGCAATTTGGGATACTGTAATGGGCAAAATTGGACTCAACAGAGAATCTATGTGGACGTGCAATTGTTGATGGGTGCATGTGAATGAGCATATTCAGTCTAATGTGAATATGGGCAGCAGACACACACAAATACACACAAACTAGCCTTAACTTGATCTTATCTGTTGTCTTTCTGATCAGTCAGTTTTACAAACCATATGTCTTCTCACATTACCCACTACAGAGCACCAGCTACCTGCCAGGCAGTTGATCATTAAAATGAAACATTACATTTTTGCAAAAAGCTAAGCACATTAACTCAGCCGAGGTTCCTCTACAAACTGGAAACGTAAAGAGGGTTTTCCTTCCTGGGGAAATTTGAATACGTGTTCTAAAACAGGGGCAGTAAATCCATGCAGAATAAGGGTTGTGAGTCTACTGCTAACTGACAGTTTTTTTTCACTACATGTCAGTCAAAATACTGTGGAATGATTGACAGCCGCCTGTGGCTCTTGTAATGTGTCTGCTGAATTAACCTCGCGCTGCCCTCAGAGGTGCAGGTGATCCTTCCCCTCTCCCCGTCTCTTTCTGGTTTTGACGTGAGCTTCACCTCAGCTCTCTGGGGATTGAAGGCCATCCGGCCGTGTGTAATTAAAAGCGCATAAAGACAGATCAAGCTCTCCGCTGCTCTTTCTATTCAAGACCTTGCCTCCAGGCTGAATCTGCTCATGTCCTGCTCGGTCAGGCTCCAGGGAACTCATTTATTAACGCGTTTAAAACTTTTATTTTGAGGAAAATGATGAAGAAAATCTCATCCACAGGCTTCAGCCATGGAGAGAATTTAGTTTAGAGGTTGATAAATGGTGGGGAAAAATAAATTGAATGGAGTCAAACCGCTACAATTCTATCCTTTACAGAAAAGTAATGACTGTCAAGCTATTTGATGACCGATTAGTAAAAAATTTACACTTTGGGTATGAAGGACATTGGCATTTGAAAAAGTATTATATTATATTAACATACAGGGTGTATGAAAAAGAATAATCCTATTTTAAGGGCTTTAATTCCCCAGCCACTCACCAGTACCATGTACTGTTAAATAGGGGATTCGCAAGTTTCACGTGGTTGCCGGTAGGCAGCACAACAGCAGCAGCGGCTGCAGCGACTCCAAACAGGCTCAGAATTATATGGGACATGTTTGAAAAGCATATTCCACATGTCATGAAGGGGACACATTGTAAGTTTTGCCATGTTACACTTTATATTCAGCTAAGCATTTCAAAATTTACCGTAAGCTTCTATATCTATTACTTAAAAAAAAAAAGTAGCCTTTTGAAAAGGGATCATTCTTTATTTTACTCACTGTGTATTACACAGGCACGGGGGTGTGGTGGTTAGCACTACTGCTTCACAACAAATAGGTGCTGGGTTTGAATCTGCTGGCTGGAGCTTGCATGTTCTCTCTGGTTACTTCCACTTCCTCCCACAGTACAAAGATAAGCATGTTAAGATCTCCTTGTGATACTTGGCAACCCATCAGTGGCGTACCCCGCCTCTTGCCCTTTGACAGCTGGGATGGGCTCCAGCCCAACCTCAACCCTGTTTGTTGAGCTTACAGTCACTGGCGTTACATAATAAAGTTGGATTCTCCATCCAGGCCACAGTGAAGTGAGCAACAGCATGTTGAACTCGGGTCAGTGGTCTTTCCCTCTTTTTCTTTTTCACCATCACATTTAACTCTTGCGTTTGTGTAGGCTTCACAAAATTCAGCCTGTCAGCACACACTTGTCTCACCGTTTTTGTGGCGATTCAAACAACAAAGATGCACGAGACATACAAGTGTTTTCTTTGTGTCAACAATGCCGTTGGAAAGCATCTTAATTATCTTGACATGGTGACAACTTACATTCCCTAATTTGGGTGGGTGTGTAAAACAATATTGCTTTTTGAGTTATTCTCTGGGGTTTCCAACAATTTTTTTCCCAAACAAAGCATTCTGATTAATGTAAGAAGCTTTCACTTATTTAATACAGTAGCCAAATCTATCAAAGATGGGATGCATAGATGCATCTTGGCACGCCGCACGAGTCCCTGTGCCAGTCGCCGAATCCGCTTTAATCGCTGCTCGCCTCAGTTTCAAACGAGTAATTTAGTTTCTCTTCATGAGAACAGCGGAGGCATGCTGTTTTATCGGCTGAAGATGATTCATACCAGAACAATAAGATGAGAGTTCAAAAATTCAATTCTCACCTCCTCTGACTAGCGGCCCTTCTTGTCACAAATCTGATTATTTACACCCACGGTGAGCAAGGCTCGGCGACGTCAAAGCGATCACCCCTTCTCAGCAGCTACTGGAGGAAACGAGGGAAAAGCCGACAGCCAGAATTCTCCGGAGTTAATGCACAGAAGAAAGAGGCAAGAGGTAAAGCGCAGTTCATCTCAGAATGAGTGCTGACTTGGGTTTCAAAATTCCTGTCCAGTGTTGGCAGTGGTATCCATGAACCATCTATACTCCTGAGGCTTTTCCACCGGGGGGAGGTTTGCAGAGAGAAGAAACAGAGTATTAAATAACCAGAGGTAGACCACAGTTAATGATGTGTTGTATATTTTGCAGACACTGTGATTGTACTTTGGTAAAGTCTTGTATCTGGAAGGTATGGTGGTTTAAACTGTAGTGGAACATGGAGATGATGGTTCATGGGGTCTATTCTGGGGCGACTGACATTTTGTTTTCTTTCAATGGGCTGTAACACGACTGATGGATAACACTACTAGGAAACGATTCCAAAGGTTCCTGGAAAAGTAGAGGTTTCTCCGTTTTGTATGGTTTGGGGTTATAAGATAAATGATAGTTATCCTGCAGCAATTTATACGACTGTGGGTATAGCCTCTCCTTTTTTTTTTTTTTCATCCTTGAATTCAGTAATTCAGTCGGGATAGCCTGTTCGTAAACAACGTTTCCTCAAAGGAGCCTTCAGGAGATAAATAAGATTTTACAAATGGCTGTTTATTTCATGAGCTGCTAACGGTTTCGCATTTTTCAAAACCAAATCGAAGGACATCAACCCGATGATGTGCAATCGATGCATATTTATGAGAGTAATGCGATAGCCATTTAAAATAATCAATATTTCCTACCTTGCTGATAACCAAGGCTGCTTATTTATGGAAGCCCAGCCATGCCCTTCAGGCTCTATTGGAAGGTTTGTGTCCCTATAAATCACAGCACATGCACAGACCTGTGTATATGAACCTCTACACACCTCTACACACAAAGACTGTCTGTGATGGCCCTACTGGGTCAGAGACCCCATTACTGCGACAGGTTCCAATCTTGTCCAATTCTAGCCAGCGTGGGCCCACAGATAAAGCCTTGGCAAGGGGTTATACTCACAAAACACTGGCATTAACATTTGCAGGTCTCCAGAGGAAAGATGGGGGGGGGGGGAATGGGGAGAAGTTTGAGATTTATGAGTGTGAATAGAGCATGCTTAAATTGTGTGAAATTACAGTCATAGAGTGTGCTGTGAGAATTGTTGAGTATCACCATTATTTACCCACACCTACAACCCCCACAAAGAATGAGATAGGGGTGCAGGCTTCTGCACTCGTTCTAAGGTGAGCTTATGGCTTTCATGACGAAATTAGGTCTCCGGAGGGAATGGACAGCATTAGTTATTGCACAAGACAGGCTGCATGTCCAAATTGTGAGATTTTAAAGGTTTGTGCGCTGTATCTGATGGACAGTTGATCAATTCTCCAGCTTTATTATTTTGGCTAACGTTACAGTAATCCCTTTCTAAACTTTACGGTATGAGGACTTAACGTTAACACACACACACACACACACACACACACACACACACACACACCCCTCGGGTCATGGAAAGCCGCAGATCCTTCCTGTCAGAAACGCTTTGTGTGAAACATGGACACCTAGCCTGAGCTCTTCCCCTTTCTCGCTCCATCTCAGTTCCCTTTGGCTGCGTTTAATTACAGATAGAGGGATAATAGAACAGCGGAGGGCCAACCTGCCAGTAGAGGGGAAATAAGGGCAACCAGAGGTGGCCACACCAGCCAGCACAGTGTTGGGATTAAGAATCACCCCTTTCTGGGAAGCCACTATGGACAACGTGGGCATAGACCCCCTACCCTTCCATTAAAGCCTGTCAAAAAATGATTGATTACCGTGTCTTTATACAAGAAAGAACCAAGCTCGAGGCCCACAAGCTGTGCACAACGCCTGAGCTGGTGATAGCTTACTGACGGGGTGAACGTGGGATTCTGTCAGGGACTAGACCCTCGGCTGACAATATTCAAAGAGAATGAAGGAAATAACAGGTAAGGGGTAGAGATGATTATTAGGCAATGTTAATACCATGTCGTATAATGTCAGTGTGGTCTTTTCCCTTGGTTTCTCAAGGTTAATTGATGAGAATAGATTTGAGTGCTGGGGGTTTGTAGTGTTTGTTGGCAGCATGTTTTGTAACTAGCCCTGAAGCAAATCAGTGTCCCAGAAATTCCATTTAATAAAGATTAGCTTGCTTTCTTACAGACCTAATTCTCCTCCTTAATTAAAAGATGGAGATAAAAAATTGGTGGGCTCCAAGTATCAGAAAATATCCTCAGGACTTCTTACACAAAACACAGCTCAGCGCCCACATGAAAGGCTGGGACTAATGCATATTTAATGCCAATGGGAAACAGCTTAGATCAGTTCCTTTACTGAGAGCGCTGGGAAAACTGAAAATACTCCTACTGTAACCCTCTCTTCCTTAGGCTGTGTGAATGAGCGCAGCACAACGAGTACACACACACACACACACACACACACACACACACTGACTATTGTGCTAGCTTCAGTAGGTTTATTCTACTTCATTAAAGAATGAAATGGGATATTGAGTGCAACAATAACAACGACTTTAATATTTATAAAATAAAGCCAAAGGATATATCTCCCAATTTTACTTATGTTAAAGTAGAATTTAGCACATGAAATTTACCTAAGACTGCTGTTATGGATTGACAGTACGTCTCTGCAAAATGTGTACAATCTTATCAGGTCTAATGATTCTGATCAGCAAAAGTTACCTGGGTGCCCGGAATAAAATTACAAATAACAAAACTAACATTAGGCTTTTTTGCAGGGTATATTACTTTCCCAATCAGATACCTAGTCTGAAAATACTTTATGGGAAAAGGTCCATGAAAAAAAAAAAAATGTTACCACCTAAACTAGAATAATCCTTTTACCATAGGATTGTTTCAAGTTCTTCTCAACCACATTCTTCTCAACCAAGTTCTTCTCAACCACACTGTACTTTGTACAGTGAGGCCCACAGCATTCTGGTCACACAGGAAGCCTTCAGCCAGTATTTAATAAGGAAAGAGCCATATTGAGTGAATCCAGGTGTTTCTTGATATCAAATATTCACTTAATAATCCAGCCATCAGATTATATATTGTTATTTTTCTTTTCTTTATTTTTTTAAACTGGACAAACTAATAGGGCTGTAGTCACATTAAAAAAGGATTAAATTTTTTCCCCTAACAAACAGGCTACAAGAGGCAAATCAGGGTGAGTTACCCAAACTATTAGGAGATTCTTAGGTGAAACCTATTTAATGTATACGGATACTGAACTTAGTTGATGGCCAAAAAGTTGATTATAAACTTAAGTTTGCATTTTGTCATGGGATTCTGAATAATAATAATAAATTATGAAAAAGGTCATGACCCAGATTTTTTTTAGTCGCCTAATCCTCTTCCTTAATGCTAAAATGCTCCAGCAGCTTTCATGTTTAAACTTTGGGGATTTGTGTCAACATATCAGAACTGGCATATTTTATTATGTTTGGTCAACTGATCATTTTATCTACTTATCATTTAAATATTAAAATGATGGAGGACATGAGGTTCACTGTGTGGGCTCAGAATCTGTTGTTGTTGTTCAGGTAAAGAAAAGTTGCAGAGTTTTAAGTGATAGTTCATCATGTTGATTATTTAGGCTTATGAGGCTAAAGGTGCACTCTAGTTAATCTAGAGATATTGCACCCTTCCATGATAAATCCATTGGCTGAAGAGAGAATACGATTTTAGCTGATCAAGATGTTCTTTGGTTGACTACAACCATACTAAGGCGCTGCATTTGTAGCCCACTGAAAGAGAAACACCTTCCTTCTTTTGCTGCCTGCTTTTCTCTGCCCAAAGCTGCTATGTTTTTTGGTTTTTCTATTTTTCGCTCAGTCTTTTCTCCGTCCCTTAAACTCTCGCACTGATGCCTTACAGACACGTTGCCATGGCAATTTTCACTGAAATATGAAGGCTGGGAATGTGAGAGTAAGATGAAAGGAGCTTAAATACATAATGCGTCTCTCTCTTTTGATTTGGCTTCAAACTAATACATTCAGAGGGTGACAGCCGATCACGCTGATTTTGTATCACTAAGTCATGACAGGTTGAAAAGATAACATGGGGAAAACATCGATGCACAAGTCAGTCTCATATGAGCTTGGTTATACACATTAAGCTATATAAGGAGAAGCTATTGGAACAAAGGAAGCATTTACCAAAATTCCTTGAGAATGAGATGAATCCTAGAGTTACAATTGTGGTGCATTATTAAGTAAACCAACTTTTCATGCAACTTACAAATTCAAATTCAGCACTATTAATAAAAAAAACATGTGCTAACAGCCTCACTGTGTAGACTCCACAGCCACATACATTATTTAAACCACACACAGGATACATTTCATTTATTAAATCAAAAAGAAAATCATGCTCTTCCTTCTTTGAATTTAGTTTAGTCTTTATGAGGTGGCAATCCTTATGAGTAAGCCACAGCTGTATGGTGTGCAAAGGAAGCAGATGGAAGCTTCTATACATATACAAGGTCATGGTGCTCCAGCAGCAGAGCTCATCCAGCAGGTGGCTCTACTCTCTCCTGGGGCAGCTAGCAATAAAATACAGAAGAACATCTGGTGTTTCGGTGTTCCTGTGAGTGTGTGAGGAAATGACACAAAACACACCGATACGCACAGCTGTATTTTCTGGATCAGATTTCCACTCTGCCAGAGTGACTGTCTAGCACCTTCCAGTCCCCTGAGCACCACCAACTTCATTTTACATGCATCAAGAGTCACAAGGGGAAAATGAATGCAATGAAAGTCTGCAAACTGCTGTACAAACAGCCTGTCCTTGATTTGATTAAGAGTGAGAAAAACAGAGCTCTGTGTTACAGTTTGGTGTCAGCATCCTTTGGCTTGTTGAACTTCATGGTGAATGCAAAACGCAGAGCTTGAGGACCCTTAGGGTGCTCCAAAGTACTGGAGAGCTCACATAAATGCATAGTGCTCTTCAAGAAGGGCAGATGCACTTGACATTTTTTTTAAAAACAAATATATTAAATGTATACAACAGTGAGTAAAAAGATATCCCAAAACCTTGTTCCATCTCTAAAAATAAAAAATAAAAAAGAGAGAAAAAGTCTCAAAGAGTCAAACAAGGAGGCTGATAGATCTTCCTACAACCAACCCAGAGCACAGATCAACTTGCCTTACATACAATACATTCACTAGAGGCATGGAGGATTATATTGAGACTCAATTCCCTCCTCCAATCCCACCAACTCCATGATAATTATGCAAAAATAGAAACTCGTTAACACAGTAAATATCATGACCTAATTTCACTGAGATTGGGATTTGGAATAATTGGAAGTGTGCATGTGAAACTATAAGGGCTCACACGTTAATGGGATTTACGCTTTACTGTAACAAAACCAATCTACAGGATACTACTCAATAAACCGCACCCTAGTGCGGACACTAATTTAAACCCACACACTCACAAAAAGGCCACCACTCTGGATTCATTCAAATTCTTTACAACCAGTTAACCAAGCGCTACAACATCTGAAACAAGGGAAAATCAAAGCACATGTTTATTCAGATGTGTAATGTGTGGGCAACGTTTGCTGAAGGACTGCCTAAGAGTGACACATAAACACAATATGCATAGGCATGTTTGCAAGTGCGAACAGTGCATGTGTGTGCATGCACTTGCAGCCCTGTGACTGAAAGTGTGTGGGTTTGTGTGTGTAGTAATGAGAGTGTGGGCAGTAATGAGAGGTTTTGTGGAGCTGGTTCCACTGCAGAGCCATGCTGGGTACACTGTATTGATCTGCTCCACTGCTGGGTGGACTGGAGCTAGATAATGATGACTATCTGTGATTTTCCTTTCTTGCCCTCTGTGTCTCCGTCTCACTTTTCTGCCAGCTTGCATGTCTCTCTCTCTTTAAAAATACACCGGAATTACATTTAATAGGCAAGCTGTTAGAGTCTTTAATGCAGCAATTCCTTCTATACCAGGCATTAGCCTACGTGCGCCTGTACATGTGAGCGTTCTTGACAGAAAAGCCTGAAACACACTTTGAGAGACATTCAATAATGGGAATTTTGATAAATACTTGTCAATCTAACAGCATCTCAGTGGACAGAACTGTATTTTTCAATTCCATTTGATTAAATATTGCCTTGTATTTGGTCCCCAGCAGCAGCACAGTTCCAGTAGCTCTGCACAAAGTGCAGATTCAGAGCGTCAGTTCTCAAAGGCTTTCGCCTTCAAAAGCACCAGACAGCTTTTATGTCAGCATCAGCCAGCCTAGTCAAAGTCTTTTTCATGTCCCATAGGCAGCAAGCAATTTATGAAACAGCACAGCTATTTTTTTTTAATGTTTCCCTTTCCTCTCAGCATTCATGAATGAGAAAGGGCTGTACTCATAAACATATTTAATTAAAACAGAATACATAGTAAGACAATGCATGAAAAAAAGAGACTTATTTCAAAGAGGACAAAAAATCCCAAATTAAAGATCAAACTTAAAGCCAATTTTTCCAAAGAATCTGAAGCAGATTATTAACTACAACCTCCAGTTAGCTGACTGGTGTTGTCTTTATTCAGTAAATCTCAGTAAATCACATTAAACAGAGTACAGGTGCTGAACTTTGAAGGTTCTTTGCTACGGTACAAAGAGATAGCGATCAAAGAAAGAAGAAACTGGGGCACACATGGAAAATAAAATCTTGACATGTTCAAGGATGAAAGCCATCACAGATCAAGGCAGTTGATGGTGACTAACCAATATATAGATTGATTGATTGATAACCCCCTGATCAACATGCTGAATCTGGGGGTGGGGGTGTCTAATTCCACATAAAAGGTGCCTTTAATCATTTTGCTCTCTTTTGAAACTGCATTATCTAATCAAACACTGAGCCACGAATAACACAGACATCAGTTTGATGAGAAACCAGCACTGGCCATTTGTCATCCACATCTCAGGACTGTTGACAACATGCTCAAACATCCTCCTCCTTCACCACATCACCACCCTGGACTGCTCTTCTAATGTGCCCATCATGTCTGTTTCATGGCTGGCTGAAGCCAAGATTAATTGCCGGTCTTCGGTGATGATTGGGCGAATAATGCGAATAATTGTTTGCTGGTAGCCAATAATTGGATGTTTCGCATGTCTGTCAAGTGATCGCTGAATGGTGCGAACATGCACAGGGTTTTGCCAATGAAGGGTTGATAGTGAAGTTGTGTGTCATTAATAACATGGCTGCTTTCAAAGGAGTGGCAGAGAATGGGATTTTAAGGGTAATGAGAAATGGATTTGGAAGAAGATACTAAAATGCCAAAGATAAAATGGTATCAATTAAATAAAATAAAGTAAAAACCTGGTCTTGGACTTTCACTTTTAGATTTACCAAAAATGTAATAACTGCAGAAAACACCCTCCCATATGCTGCAGATGTTAAAGAACGAATATTAAAGAACACATTTTTCTCTTATTCATCTGTAGTGGTGTCTCCTGTAGGTTATCCATCTTTTTGTGTTAACTTTTAAGACACACCAAAATAATAACTGGAAAGAATCCAATTTTGCAGTGCTCAAGGACAGATGTGATGACCAGAGAGGAAAACAGTCCATGTCTCTACACTGACTTTGCAGATTAGACAAAGACATTGTTTCATAAATTTCAAAGACCTAAACAATGCTCCAAAGTTACCGTCTTGTGTGATATAAAACCAGTAGCATTATAAAAAAGCGTAATTTTTCAGCAGTATGCTGGGCCGTGTGCTGCGCTATACAAAGTAAATACAGGGCCACTACATCGATATTAATATTGATACCAATACTTTTAACTTAATAAGGCAGCTTATGTAAGAGAGCTTATGTAGGTAGTGTGTCATTACTTATGGGATGAATCATCACTTCCCAGAGCACATTTTAATAACCTATAAATCACTTTAATTTTTAGTTTCCACAATAATTAGTTAACACAACAAAACACACCTTTCAGCTTTCATGTACTCTAAACTTGGGTATTTTGGGGGCAGAGTATTAATTGTGCCCGTCTCTGAAGGACTTTGGACCAACTTCTGCAGTTTAAATCTGCCATAGGGTATAAATAACATAGACAAAAGAAGGTTCTGATATTTTTCATAGTGCATGTTTGAGTATTTTCTTTTTGGTTACAAAAGAATTATTAATTTAACACAATTCAGTGGGCCACATACTGAGTTTAGAGGACAGAAACTGTTCCAGTCACGCTAGTAGCAATCTGATACCAACAACAGCACTGGTATCGATATTTTGATCTATCCACATGGCTCTAATGTGCAGCCAGTTTTGCAATTTTAGGGTAGCACGGTGGTTCCCTCACAGCAAGAAGGTCACAAGTGTGACTCCATCTGGTTGGGATCTTTCTGTGTGGCGTTTGCACAACTTTATACTTCCATTTTTGTAAGGCTACTTTTGACAACAATGTCTAGCAAAAACAAAAATTAGCGCTCTCCTTTGCTTCTCCAAAAATACTGATAAACTTCAACGTTGGAATAACGCTGGAGATTTTACTTTACATTTTCCATCTCTGATCGAAAGGAATCAAGTGGTGTCTTCAAGATAAGCTAATAAGTTTGTGAAATACATAATACTTAGTAAACCAACACCCCCCACCCCCACCCTTTTGTGTCTGTGGATTATGGCTCAGTCACAGAGTAAAATTAGGACAGCAACCTTCTTGCATCCAGGAAAAGAGGGGAAAACAACAACAACAAAAACTCACCAAAAACAGTATTTGACTGGTGACTGCATTGAACTGATTTGCTAAAAGACAGATTGCAAGTAGCTGCAACGACCAACTGAATAGTTGCAACTGCAAGGTCACCTGATGGGGGAAAACCAGTTTCCAATTCAGAGTGACCACAATCATCCTCCGACAGATTAGTTTGCAAATAACCTCCTTCTATTTTATGAATTGCAGATTCATAAAATTGCAGACATGTTGCAATCAAAGCCAGTCTGCTTTGATGACTGCGATTTATCTGTGATGCATTTTCTTTGCAATTGCAACTCAACTCAAATGGTTTCCTACTGGTTGTATTCTGGTTATATTCCTATGTAAAAGCAAGGTTGCTGACGGCCTGCGTACTTTTGCTTTTTTCACCATACTTGAGCAACTATGTCACTGATATTATAAATAATCACGTATTATAGTATATATTATAAAAGCTTATTCTCAAACTTAACCATGCAGGGAGTATTATCAGAGAGCACTTGTGCAGAAAATGGCAAATTAAAAATGAACATTCATATGCCAAGATAGAAATAATCTACCTGGATGTGTGTGTGTGTGTGTGTGTGTGTGTGTGTGTGTGTGTGTGTGTGTGTTTTACATGGGGGATGTATGCAAGGAAAGCCGGTGGCATTTTTAAGAAAAAAAAAGTGTGTACAAGTGTGTGTGCCCGAAGCAGAGGGTGTAGCTTCTGTAGTGGTATGTCCTTGAGGAGCCGAGCAGCAGTGTTATTACAGGAAGTAATCTCATGAGGAAATGGAATATTCATGAGCACTGATGCCCTTAAAACAAAGCTCAATGCCTCTCAAAAAGTCTCAAATGGCCATCCATACAAATACAAGAGCGGATTGGCATTTAATAAAATGAAACATTCCACATGCATAAACATAAAGTACTGTATGAATGTCACAGAAGAGCTCCATTTCAAAATAAGGTGCCAGTTAGAGAAAAGACATGCATCTATCTTAGCAAAGCATGACAAGTGCAACCCACAGGCAAATTTTATTTGTCATCTACTGTCATCCGTCAGACTACAGATAGACCAAAAATAAGTGCACGCATTTCTTAAATTAAGTCTCTCAGACTAGTGGATTAAAACTAAACAAATAAATAAAAATATAAAACCAGGCCTAGAGACTCTCGTAGCCATAACAAAAACTAAGCTATTATTCTAAGAGTAAACAGGAAGCAGATTTATTTATTTATTTTGTTAATGCGAAAAATCTCTCAACCTTGGAACATGAAAAAAAAAAGAAGCAGAGAAAAACAGGAATAATAAATATACAGACTATTCTACCAAGATGAATGATGGATTATAAAGACTATCCACTGGTTTTTCCCCTCCACCACTAAATCTGCTCACTCTCACACACACTCACACAAACACAAACCAAAGGACCTCAGCAATTACCCCTGAAATAACCTCCTTGATTGATATCTCAATTACGCTATGCCATTCTTGTGTGTTATCTTGTCTCACGCACACTTCTCCTGTTCCTATTCTCAACTGCTCAATGGGTGCTCAGAAGAAGAATGGGGTGACCTTGTTGGGGTCTCTTTTTTTTTTCCTGTGGAGCTTCTTTCCGAAGGCCTTTGTCTATCCAATTACATGTGTCTGCGATACTATATTAAATTCCCCTTTCATCTTATTTGACTAAATGTGTGGAGAATTAGAGAGGTGGACACATAGCGAAATGAAAAAAGGGAGAAAAGAAAAAAAACATTCTAGGAAGTCATTTTGTTTCACGGTTCAGTGAGCTGTTCGGTGAAATTCACCAGAAACATCCGTGTGTTTCTTTTACTGGACTCCCACAGGCAGTGAAGCAAACTAAACTATGACAAAATTAGGTTCACTGAATTAGGTTAGTTGCATTGTGGCAGAATCAGCAGACAAGAACAAAATGAGACAGTGTTAGAGCACATGCAAGGTGATAACAAAGGTATAATAAAAACAATGATGTCCACATTTTTGCTGTAGTTGCACATCTGTCTGAATGTATTATAGAAGCCAGCGCAGGCGATTCAGGGAATTACTCTTACCTGAAAGCAATGGAAGAAGTCATTACAGGCAGGGTCCACAGAAAGTGCATGGAAGAAACAGAGGAAACATTGTATTTCGGTACAAATACTCCAAAACCACCATCCTCTAAGTCATTTAATCAGCATATTGCATCATTAAGACATTTAACCAGTCATTACAGAGTTAGGAATTAGCACTGCGATTTGAATGAGAGATATCGCTCGGTGCAAAGTATAAGCAGCTAATGATGCTTGGGATTACTAATTGATTTAAGTAAACTGCAGCAATTACTCTTAAGTCAGGTGTGTCAATATAGTCGCGACGAGGAACTACACTGCGAACAGGGGTTCAGCAGCAGTTCAGTATTACAGCTCAGTTCACCGTTACTGTACACATCTGGTCCGGGTCCCACCTCAAGGCGTGGGACAGCTGACAAGCAAAACACTCACCACATTTTATAAGTGCTTGGAACGGATTTGAGTGAAGTGTCGAAGCGGGCCAAGCACAGTGCGAGCCAGTATCAAATATTTAATGAGGTATCGCTGTTTTAGTTTTACAGACATGCAGATGTCACCAGATCTACTCTGGCAGCCAAATGACGCGTTGTGAGCTTCTGTGATCTGCTTAACAAAGTGAATGAGAGAGGGGGAAAAAGACATTTTTCTGCACTCTGCGGAGGTAACTTGCTTGAGGCGTTTGCTCAGTTACAGCTAACAATTTAATGCTGTCAGTGTGGGAAGGCTCATATTCAAGAAAAACCTTTCATTTATTTTTCATACTCTTTTTTGCTACTCTAGGAGCTGCCCTCAGCAAGACTGATCACCAGGAGAAATACAGCCTCCTGTTTGCAATAACACACAAGTTATTACTCCCCGTGCACTGAAATGTTCTCTACAGCCTGCTGGCTGGAGCTGGAGGTTTACACTGAATTACAGTTGGCGCTGGCTCAGCCCATGGTACAGTTGTGGTTTTCAAACTCTCTCTCACAGGAAACAATTTTTAAACATATTTTTTTAAACCAAATATAATTATCTTTTGAGGGAGATTGCTCTGATTTTATTTTAGAAGAAACCAAAAACTGACAAACTAATTCAGTGTTAATTTTTGGATGGTTTTTTTCTATCACGTATCAAACTTCGAGCAGTTTAATCTAATCTAATCTAAGCCTTAAGCAAAGAAAATTAACATGGTTTTGGGAAGAACGGTGGTGCGCTTATGTGCTGCTCTCTCCTTGTTAGCCCTGCGATAGACTGATGACCCTTTCCAGGGTGTATCCCACCTATTGCACCATAACATTTGGGATAGACTCCAGCCCCCTTGTGAGTCTAACCTGGATGGATTGATGGAGAAATGGATAGATATGTAAGCTTCAAGTGTCAGTGAGCATTTCCCATGTAAGTGATCGAGTGACCTACATACAGTGGCTTGCAAAACTATTCGGCCCCCTTGAACTTTACCACATTTTGTCACATTGCAGCCACAAATATGAATCAATGTTATTGGAATTCCACGTGAAAGACCAATACAAAGTGGTGTACACATGAGAAGTGGAACGAAAATCATACATGATTCCAAACATTTTTTACAAATAAATAACTGAAAAGTGGGGTGTGCGTAATTATTCAGCCCCCTTTGGTCTGAGTGCAGTCAGTTGCCCATAGACATTGCCTGATGAGTGCTAATGACTAAATAGAGTGCACCTGTGTGTAATCTAATGTCAGTACAAATACAGCTGCTCTGTGACAGCCTCAGATGTTATAATATTGGGAGCAACAACACCATAAAGTCCAAAGAACACACCAGACAGGTCAGAGATAAAGTTATTGAGAAATCTAAACCAGGCTTAGGCTACAAAAAGATTTCCCAAGCCTTGAACATCCCACGGAGCACTGTTCAAGCGATCATTCAGAAATGGAAAGAGTATGGCACAACTGTAAACCTACCAAGACAAGGCGCTCAGGAGAGCGCTGATCAGAAATGCAGCCAAGAGGCCCATGGTGACTCTGGACGAGCTGCAGAGATCTACAGCTCAGGTGGGGGAATCTGTCCATAGGACAACTATTAGTTGTGCACTGCACAAAGTTGGCCTTTATGGAAGAGTGGCAAGAAGAAAGCCATTGTTAACAGAAAACCATAAGAAGTCCCGTTTGCGGTTTGCCACAAGCCATGTGGGGGACACAGCAAACATGTGGAAGAAGGTGCTCTGGTCAGATGAGACCAAAATGGAACTTTTTGGCCAAAATGCAAAACGCTATGTGTGGCGGAAAACTAACACTGCACATCACTCTGAACACACCATCCCCACTGTCAAATATGGTGGTGGCAGCATCATGCTCTGGGGGTGCTTCTCTTCAGCAGGGACAGGGAAGCTGGTCAGAGTTGATGGGAAGATGGATGGAGCCAAATACAGAGCAATCTTGGAAGAAAACCTCTAGGAGTCTGCAAGAGACTTGAGACTGGGGCGGAGGTTCACCTTCCAGCAGGACAATGACCCTAAACATAAAGCCAGGGCAACAATGGAATGGTTTAAAACAAAAACATATCCATGTGTTAGAATGGCCCAGTCAAAGTCCAGATCTAAATCCAATCGAGAATCTGTGCAAGATCTGAAAACTGCTGTTCACAAACGCTGTCCATCTAATCTGACTGAGCTGGAGCTGTTTTGCAAAGAAGAATGGGCAAGGATTTCAGTCTCTAGATGTGCAAAGCTGGTAGAGACAAACCCTAAAAGACTGGCAGCTGTAATTGCAGCAAAAGGTGGTTCTACCAAGTATTGACTCAGGGGGCTGAATAATTACGCACACCCCACATTTCAGTTATTTATTTGTAAAAAATGTTTGGAATCATGTATGATTTTCGTTCCACTTCTCACGTGTACACCACTTTGTATTGGTCTTTCACGTGAAATTCCAATAAAATTGATTCATGTTTGTGGCTGTAATGTGACAAAATGTGGAACAGTTCAAGGGGGCCGAATACTTTGCAAGCCACTGTAGTCCTTTTAGTGGCCCTTTCACTGCACTTCTACAGATGTTGATAAAAAGTGTTGAGATAGATGTAAAACATGACCAGGGAGTGTTCACTATTAACTGTTAGTTACTTAAGACATCTATCCTCTTAACGCTTCAAATATTTACACCCCCCAGAGTCCTGTGAAAGTCCGCCTCATTACTCAATAGCTTGCAAAATCCCTTTAAGCACCAACAACTTGAAATAATCATTTACTGTATGACTTTCTCAGTCTCTCACATTGTTGAGGAAGAATTTTGTCCGTTCCTTCTTTACAACGTTGGATCAGTTCATTGAGGTTTGCAGACATTCATAACCTTTACGGACCACAGTGTTTTAATTGGGTTCAGGTCTGGAATTGATAGGCCATTCGTTTAAAAAAACCAAAAAAACCAAAAAACATTTTGTCATTGATTTGCTGCTGTACTTGAGATCATCGTCGTGTTGCATAAGCTAGTTTTGGCCAAGCTTTAGCTGTTTGACAGATGGCCTCACAATAGCATTGCATAGGTCCTGTGTTTTTTTGACTCTTTGGTATGCAATGTTTACCTAGAGGAATTTATCAGCTCAATGACTGGAAGCTGGCCAGGTCCTCCGGCTTGATAAGGAGTGATAATCACCAAATTATCACTACAACACTTATTAACACTACCGTGTTTAACAGTTACTGTTGATATGCTCTGCTTGCTCTTTTTCTTTGTCAAAAGACATTGCTCCAGGAGTCTTGTGGTTTAGTCAGATGGAACTCAAGATGTGACCATGCTGTTTTTTTAAGAGAGAAGAGGCTTTGTTGTGGCAATCTTTCCAAACAATCCATACTTGTTCAGTCTTTTTCTAATTGCACTGTCATAAACTTTAACATTTAGCATGCTAACTGAGGCCTGTAGAGTCTGAGATGTAGCTCATTGGTCTTTAGCAATTTCTTTCATTGCACAGTCTGAGCTTGGGGTGAAATTGCTCAGATATCCACTTCAGTGAAGATTGCAGCATTGTGTTAACATACACCTGAGTGCTCAGATCAGAAACTGCCAGAACCTCTGCTTTTACGCTGCAATCACGCTCACTGATGATCAGTTGCTTTTGATTAGCAGCACCTGACTGCTACTTAAACTCTTCCAACTTACATTTATAACAGCACCAAAACATCTGTTGAATGCCATTTGTTAAACACCCAACAAATCCTCATGGTTATGTCACTTCTTTTTAGGTAACATACAGCATGACTGACTCATAACAATGAAACAGTCCAAACTCAAATCTCTTTTACAGTTCAACTCATACCCAGTTTACCCCCTGAAACTGTCACTGCAAACTGCAGCCTTTTTACTTACAGGAACAAAAAACAGAAGAGAATAAATATACTGCCACTGTGATTTTTGTCCAGCTAGACTCATAAATTTAATCACTAGTACCCCCAAGGCCTAAGCTGGTTGATAATAAATTCTCAGGCATTAACAAGAAGACCAAACCATGAGGTCAATTGTTCAGGCATGTCTCCACTAGAAGTCTCGAACCTGTCAGACTGTAGACATGCTTTACGGCCTAAACTCCCCTCTGCAAAACCTGGTGTGACACTCGGGCGTGCACACACACACACACACATAATGTGACAGTCTGTCATTATAATAATATTCCTATTTAAATGCATGGACTGCTATTTTGCTAAAGGACCTTGTGTGAAGAGGGCTGCAGTGTGGCTAGATGCACAGATATGTTTTTTCCCCTCGCATAGATTCCCTGTAGGTCACAGTGGGAACAGTCTACGATTTTCAGAGATAATGCAACTGAATTCATAAAGTCATTTGCTACGTTAGCCCACAAAATGACATATTCTATATCAATACTACAATTCACATTATTGCTAGCCATTTATTTATTTTAAAATAAAATTTTACATTTAAAAAATAATTGTGGGAAAGTGGTAACCAAGAGTGTAAGAGTTGGTGATCCCTTAGAGCTTCAGTTTGAGGAACAGTAACTAATGCTGTCAAACATTTACTTGGACAGCAAAGGCTTAAGTGTAACAAAATACAGCTGAGAAACAATATGTAGATAAAATGAAGAAATTACATAGCCAGACAGCGCCTCTAATACCATGCAGTCACTATTTGCCGTATAATCTGGATCAAATAAATCCTCCTGTTTCTGCTCTATAGCTATCACATGGAGTAGTTTGACATATCTGCCATAACTGCTACAGCACAAAGCCACAAGCCTTAGGGAATGTTAAACACAGCTGAAATTCCCAAACATCACATGCTAGCTGCACGGAGGCCAAAGGTCTTGGACATCCATCAACAATTGTATTTATTCTCACAATGTTTGAAATAACAGAGCAACACACCAATGTTTTTTCCCCCGTTATTATAGAAATTGTTATTTCTGTGTTTGACAATAATAAGTGTCCCCTTCTCTCCAGGATTCCATGGAGCTTTTCCATTTTTCTCTCCATAGGCCACCGTGATCGTCCTATTTTCTTCCACAGAGAGGAAGCGGAAAGGTAAAGCACCAAGGAGGGTTAATTTACCAGGAAACGCTACCTCCGTATCTGTAGTAGCACTCAGTCACTCCTGACTGTGCGAGGTTTAACTGCTAAATAATGTGTTCGTAAGAGGGAAGTGACAACAAAAAAAAAAAAGTTAGTAACTGCTGAGACCGACTCTGACTGACATTCAACAGAATCTGCTTAAAAATCTACTTTAAATGTAAAATGGGCAAAAAACTTAGGAAGAAATAGCTTGAGGATTGGCTTTACAAGACAGATAAGGCTAAAGAGTATTAAGAAATCATGCTGTGAATCTGAAAGCCAAAACAAACTTACTGTCAAAATAATATGCCACACCATGATACAGAAGTATGACCATGTGACCAATTCCCCGATGGGGTGGTGCACTCTGTTGAAATGATACCGCTGGGCATCTCTCACCTTTGACCTCTATGTATGACAGTCAATGGCAAAACATATGGCAGCACCAGGAGAAGAAAAGCCTGTATAAGGGTGGAAAAGGGCAGCGCCAAGCGGCGCGCAACCACAGCCTTGTTTGAGGTCACACTGGTTGCTGGCTAGCACCTGCAGGGTGACACTGTAGTCTACACTGGCATAGGATGGGTACTGTGTTTTCCCAGTACAGGTATGGGGGGAGGGGGGTACACTGTCAGAATGACCTTCACACCTCACCACCCGGAGACAACTGCTGCACTTCATGAGAAAAACAGTGTGATGAAAATTAAAAACAGAGAATAAAAAGGAAGGCATATCTTAACCAAGTGGCAACCTCCAGGGCTGAAAATTACAAGCCGCTGTTGAGGTGCCAAAACCTGCAGTTCCCCCAAAAGGTCTGCTCTAAACGGCCTCCAGCTTTCTACGTTAAAATGCCCAAAATTACAGGATAAAACTGGGCTGTTTCTCTTTAAAAACCTGTGTTTAACATGAAAGGCTGGCCCGAGCAAACACGATCAATGCAGATTATTCACAGCAGAATAGATATGGTGGTGCTCTGTTGCACTTCCATGTCGTTTGGGATGTCATTTTACAGCATAACTGCACATTTACACGTGTAACTTTTATGAGGCTTTTTAATGCTGACTGACTCCTACAATTAACCCTCAGGATGGCAGTATCACCTGAGGCGAAAAACAGCAAAGCCCTCCAGGAACATGGGTTCAAAGTGTACCGGCATCCTCTGCACTGTCGAAACATCCAACCATCCATCATCATATCACACTTGCACCGTACAGACAGGTGATGGATGTGTGCATGAATGTGTGCGTGTACTTTCCAGGGACAGTAAAGTGGTCAGGTAAATGTTTGTAAAAAAGTAAATTGAACATTGGTGTGTGTGTTTATGCGTGCAATGTCTTTGCTGTCTATGAAAGACATGGATGGTTTTATCCTATTAAGGCTTTAACACACTTTTTAGTCCTTCAAGGTCTTTAACTGTCTCCCACCTCCAGCATTAAAATGCCAGCAACACAAGCAAACAAATACATTCATCTAAGGTTACGTGTCTGCTGTCATTACAACTAGAAAGACACTTTCAAACCAGTCTCTCTTTCTAAGACGATGGCAAAAACAATCGGTATTCTCTTATTTATACATTGTGTATCCTGACAAAGGCGACATCACAGGCATAATACTTCTCTCATCAGCTCTTGGTTTCTGCAGCTGAATAATTTGTTGTTGTTTTTATTCAGCCGTTCCCAGCATGAGGCTTTGAGATAAAGAAGAGTGGTTCGAGATGAGCTGGAGGAAGACAAGGCCCATCATGTTCAACCCACAACAATGACACATCAAAGAAGAGGCGCCGGCCCACAAAACTCCAGCTGTCAGACTGTATCTGTGCTGATCTATGACCCGAGTCAGGCTGCGGCACTTTCAGCTGCGAGCACTAGCTTCGTGAGCAAAGAAGAGAGCTCTACTGTAACGTGTATAAACACATACACATATTTTAATGGCAGCATACCCATTTGATAGCTGGCTGTACCACTGTCAACACATCTTGCCTCTGAAAAAGTTTTCATCTGACTCCCAGTGGAAAAAGTCTTAAAATAGCTTCAGCATAGTTCTCGATTTGATTAGAGTTAAACAAAAGGACCCCGAACAGGAAACAGGACTATATTAAAAACTGAAATCATGCAGTGCATTGAAGACAAACCAAAAATGTCAGAATGACAAGACAAGCTGTCAGTCTTGCAGAAATAAACAAATAAAGTGGGTGGTTTGTCTTCCTTCTTCACCACTGAAAAACAAAACAAAAAAAACCCGTCTTTGTTCACATACAACACTTTTTTTTTATTACACCAGTAAATTTACTATACTGGCAAAAAAAAAAAAAAAAAAGAGGCAAAAAACCGTAATGATAACATGTTTGACAAGCTATGGACCAGCTGTCTGTCTATCACTTTTCTGCTGGCCAAGAATGTTGGACATGTGACAGACAGCCTGGCAGCTCTATGTTCCTCCAAGCCTTTTCTGAATTGCAACTGCCTGGAATTAGTTCAGTCATAAAGTTAACACCGTGATCAATGAGCTGTCTTATGGGAACGCTTGTTACCCATCGCCCTCGTCGGAGACGTAACATTTCATCACGTATCAAAGCAGTTTATAATCAGATCACACCCTGAGGTAATATCATCAAACATGGAAGTGATATTAAGAATACAAACTGTAATTAAACTTCCTGACACATTCATCAAGCTGTGAATAGGATGAACTCAGTGGTCAGAGGAATGAGTCTTCTTAAAGTGCCTGCTGGAACAAGCTTAGAGGCCTGCTGTTAACTCAAAAAACAGACTCGGGAACCAGAGTCCTTTAAGGTCAACTTTCTGGCCAATTGCACAGCCAATCAAAAAGCAGGGATTGCTAAATGGAGGGTAGTTAACACAATCAACTCAAACTTCTTAGAGGCGAAACACTCATTGACCTTTTCTACACATTGTTTTCAAAAAGAGAGCATTTTCCACTAGAAATGGTTACCTACCTACCTCACCTGATACAATATTTAAAATTGGGAAACACACATATGTAAAGGCCTAAATGGATCACTTTCAGATGACAGGGACAAAACAACAAATATGACTCTGCTCTTGGAGTTGTTACAAAGAAAGACGACTATTCCAATGCGAGTCTAAAGCACAAGACTGCAATTCAGGGTGCTGCTTGGAAATAAAAGCCTCAAAGGATCGTAGAACTTTTTTTCTTTATAACACAAGTGCTTTCTTAAATTTTGTATTCCTATTATGTTTTCTTCTACTGTAAGCAGTGTTGGTCAAGTTACTTGAAAAAAGTAATCAGTAACTAATTACTGATTACTTCCCCCAAAAAGTAATCCCATTACTTTACTGATTACTTATTTTCAAAAGTAATTAATTACTTAGTTACTTAGTTTTTTAAAACACGATTTACAACCTGAATAGGTAATAAAGCGATAGATCTTTCAGCCCAATTCTACTTTTTCTGCATAACCCATCATACAAAATGTAATCAAATGGTAAAGTCTCTTTTTCTTAACTTGTTTTATCAGTTTTAATCTTTTAACTTTATGTATCAAGTAAAAATTTAATTATATGCACCATTCTCTGACTTGAAGAATATTCAAGTCAAATATTAGTTTAACATTTAAACCTATTTTCTGCACATTCCAGCACATAAAATAAAATATTTTTTGTGTTTACACTCAGTCTTTCAAATAGATGCAAGTAAAACACAGCAGAAAATAAATAAAGTCAAAGACTAGCTGTCCCTTTTGCTCTATTTTCACCTGTAAAGCAGGAGTGGGGTAGGCGGAGGTTTACCCTGGTGCAGGTGTGCTGCAGCGGTCAGTTGAAGAATCCACGAATTTCTCTGTGAATTTCCCATTACGTCGTTGCGCACTCTTGCTTGTTTAGTTTTTGTTTTTTTTTTCGCTGTAAAAAGAAGTTTTCTTCCCACGCACAACGGACGCTAATGTTTTTGCCACTTTTTATGGAATCAAACTTAAAGTAAGGTCAGTACTTCCACGCTTTAAACGCTGCACGCTCATGCTCTCTCCTGTACTCGATATATTATCCATTGTTGATCTACACACAGCTGTTGTCCCGAACGTCGCACTCGCTTACATCATTGTCATGAGACATTCTCGCAACAACAACAAAAAAAAATAAAAAAAATAAAAAAAATAAAAAAATCACGGTTTTAGTAACGCAGTATTCCTACAGGAAAGTAACGGTAATCTAATTACCGTTTTTGCGATAGTAATCCCTTGCTTTACTCATTACTTTAAAAAAGTAATCAGATTACAGTAACACGTTACTGCCCATCTCTGACTGTAAACTTTTAGTTTAAGCTTTTGGACTGAAAAAATAAAAATAAAAAACAATGTTCCAGTCTTGGATTAAAAATTTCCAACATTAAAATACCATCCAGAGTTTTTCGTGTGTTTGAGAAAACCCCAACATGTAAGGTAAATGTTCTTTATTGTCCCTAAATGGCACGACATGCGAATTACCCCACTGGAAAGAAATTGGTGCATGCGAGCTCATTATTGTTCTGTTGTTGCTTTGAGGATTGCAATTCAGCGCAGCATAAAAGGAACACAGATGAAGCCAATCATTAAAACTATTTGCCCTAGTCTGGAATCATTAGTGCCGATTACAGTCATGCAATCCCTCTCCATCGGGAGACCAATAATACATCAGTGTGTGATTAAGTGAAAAGTGGGAATCTTTGCAAATAAACTGCAACTATTCTCAAGGAAAAAACAAAACAGATTCAGCTTAGTAAGTACTTGGCAAATGTTTGGAAAATGTGTGCCTGCTTGTGCAAGTGAGCTTGGCTATACCTGTGGTTTGTGAGTCACCTTAGTACTGGAGGTCTACATTCTTTAATGTGCGTGTCTATGTCTGGCTTTTCAAACCACAGACCGAGCACTCAGAGCACACCACTATCAGAGACACCAAGACCCATTTAAAGCCATGACAAAGATAACAACAGTCAAGTGAACTGTCACACCTGACGTATAGACCATCGCCAGTTAAGGATCATGTGACAGAAATCCTCTCAGTGGAAAATATTCCATCGCGACAAAACCGAACCCTGACCAGAAAGTCGTCACTCACGACAATAATCAGATGTTAGCCCCGGTCCAGTTTCGATGTGTCCTCTTGACCTTGCAGATGTGACTTTGTTTCATGAACAATAGCTATGCCTCAGAAATAACAGAGTGTAAAATATATCACAATTACTGCTACTCAGCCCTTCCCTGGTTTCTCCATAATTCATGTGAAATAGTAAAAAGAATTGCCACATTGTTAACAACATTTACAACAGCTGCACACATTGTTAGGATCGACGTTGAACTTTGAAGTCATTATAATGTTTTTTTTCTTTAGTCTTGCTATGACAATTCCTCAGAATAGTGTAATGGAAACAAAAAAGTCAAGCAGTTCCTTTCTCAGCCACGGAGTTACAGCTGTGTACACTAGATGTCACTTTAACCAGTCACCATGTCTCCCAGTTTGTTGGCGAGCAAAACACTTACAATGCTTAAGAAGTGTATTAGATCATTTCCCAGAAAACAATAAAAGAAATATATTAGAAATGTACAGAAAACTTCTTTAAAACTAAAAATTAATTCATATTTTTATAGCCAAATTAACTATCAACCACTAAAAACCTTTTTTGTTTATAATGCAAGTAAATAACTAATCTGGTCTCTTAAAAAAAAAAAATGTTTTATACTATTTTGATTAAAGACCTTGCACAAACAACCACTAGACAAATTATTTTGGTAATTAGCAGTACTATGAATTCAGGGCAGCTGTGGCATAAACATTAGATTAGATGTTGGCTAATACATTGATTAGGCACTAATATATTATATATACATAACTCTCCAAAAAGTTGATTCTGTTCATCTGGACGTAGTGTTTTGTGGGAGAAACGCTTCGTCACTCATCCAAGTGCCTTCTTCAGTCTCAGCTGACTGCATTTTTCCCCAATCTTATAAACAGTACATTTTCATAATGACTGAAACCATACATAAATACAAATATATACACAAACACACATACACACCATTAAATCATGGAATTCGGGATTCTTAAGACCAACAAATGCTTCAGTCTAAAATACCTTTCTCTTAGTTTCTCTATTAGTTCTGGAACTAAGGAGTGCATTTTGGGAGAATGTTCTTTTTTCCCCTCAGCACACAAAAAAAGACTCCCCCCCCCCCCCCCCAAAAAAAAAAAACCAAACAAACAAACAAACAAACAAACAAAAAAAAAAAAAAAAAAAAAAAAAAAGCCAAACAAACATGCAGGCCTGTGAAAGTTTCTGTTCTATGTCTCTGCATATTGTCATAATGAAACTCTGATTGAACTGTAATTAGTTAACAATGTAAGAAGCATTTTCTGGCTTAAAATGTCGAGCAGAGAGGAGAAAAAAATGTATAAGATTAATTTACACTGTAAACTTCTGAGCATAGCGGCCATATACTTACAATCTCAAGTTGTGGCGCTGATGATGAATATTTCATCACCATTCCTTTTACACATTTTCACAGTTCAAAGCTCTGATCATTGGGGCACATACTGATGACTACAAAGTTCCGTCTAAAAGGCTAGGAAAGGCTACATGTTAACGCTACCAAAAGGGAATAACTGATTACAAAGAATGACAAATTACAATTTTTAAAACTTGGCTGCATGTTGCAGTGCAAGACATCGAAACATAGAACGAAATAATTAGCTAAACCACTTAAATATGATACAATATTTAAAATGAAAATATGACATTTTCTTGCACTTATAATAATAAAAATAAAGTTCAGGAACTTTCTCCATGATGCACCAAATTGTTTTATTGGGCAACACGTCTATACAGCAGGAAGACCAGTTTGGCATCATTACTTTTGTTATAGCATAATGGTGTTGCAATAGCAGTAATCGGTGCGTTGCATGCTTTAGATTTGGTAATTGCTTCATCTTACTGAGATAGGAAAGGCCTTCTCTGATATAAAATAAATACAAATCAAACAACAACATATCAGATCACACCCTGAGGTCATATCATCAAACATGGAGGTGATGTAATATTACAGGCCACCCCTATACTTTTAATACTTTTTACTGAATGTGTAAACAACATCTCTATTTGAGAGAGAAACTAAAACAGCCATTCATCCATCTATCCTCTACTGCTTATCCAATTGAGGGTAGCCTATCCCAGCTACCATAGGGTTGGAGGCAGGGTACATCCTGGACAGGTCACCGTTCTGTCACAAGGCTCACACAGAGCCATTCACACCCTTTGGATTGTGGGAGGAAGCCGGAGTACCCAGAGAGAACCCGGGGCAGAACATGGAAACTCCACACAGAAAGGCCCCAGCCAGCTGGTGGATTCGAACCTTGGACTGTCTTGCGGTTAAGCAAGAAACAGTGCTAACCATCACTGCACTTTGTTGGCCACCCAAACCTTTGACTTAAATATAAACTAGTGATTGGAAACAATTTACGTGTTGGTACAGTTTGCAACTGGAACCTCAGTTGCTGGTTAGTAATGTTAAGGAAAGTATTCTGCTCTGATATTAAGCAATGTTTCTCAAGTGTTAATTACTTGCTTCCCTGTCATAAACACAATTCCACCAAAACAATACCATTAAAACATGTGGTTTCTCTTATATTAAACGATGAATCATATCAAAGGAAATAATACTGGAACAAGATGAGTGTTTTTCTTTTTCTTTGATCCAAAACTGGATTGAGACCAAAGAGTCACATTCCAGAGGCATTTTAAGGATTAATCATGCATTCCTTGCTACATCCAGCCTTCCATTCCCAGGAGTGCCACTCACTTCATTAAAGTCCTGAAGGAGTTTTCCATGGAAAATTATTTCGGCTGTGCAGTAATTACAGTGAGGCATAATAAGCATAAAGATACAATTTTTTTAAAAGTGGATATGCAAGGTGTTTGTCAAAAAGGACTCAATTTTATGGTTATCTAAACAGTAACAGAGTGCATGTGTTTAAACTATTTAAGCACAAGTAGCATCGACCTTACACAGCTTTACCCTAGACCCACCCAGAGTTTATAATAATCTGTGCAGAAAGACCACAGCGTTTGATTCCACTATAAACATAACTCAAAACAGCTGATGTAACGTTCAGCAATATCGAATACTGAGAACATTATAATAATTGTCAGCAAATAAAATTACATCTTCGGGCCAGCTGCACTGAAAGGAATCCACAATGGGACCATAATTTAACTCAACTTTACAGTTTAATACACGGCGACAAAGGACACAAACAGTGTGTAAACTGCTGGTTGCGAGGTTGAAAGAGGTGAAAGAGAAGGCGGGTTAGATCTTTTCATCAGCATGGTGCCATCCGCTGGGAGTCCTGCAAGGTGCAAGAGAAACGTCTTGACTGGGAGCCCTGCTAACCCCGAGTCCCACTGTGCTCCACAGGCTAACAGTGCTCAACCATCCAAGGCTAGCCAGAGAGATAATAGATGGCAATGGTTGACAGCTCTCTAAGGAGCCCCCCTCCCTGTTTGAGAGAGACAATAAAGGGAAGCTGGAGGAACAGAGGGGTATATATAATCTGCAGTTTCTTTTTTTTTTTTTGAAGCACTGAGTTTGGGAGGAGAGTATATGAATGCAATAAGTGCATTTGAAGCTTTAATTCAGTATATGTAAATATTCACAGGCTACAACAGGAACTCCTATTAACACATTATCCTGGGAGTATCAACTGCAGGCCATTTATGATATCTATTGTTTCAGGATGGTGAATATTTTACGTAGTTTTTCCTGTCACCATTTCAACTTATTGTCATCTTTTTTTAAGCCCCCCCAAAATCCTGTGATTATTTCAAATCATTAGATATTTACTTTCTCATCCTATTCTGACCTTTTCTGAGCATGTTTTATTTTGAGAGAATCAGAATGTTGTTTTGCTAGGACTGAAGTTATAGACTACTTAAGCCTTCTGTGTGTTTTCTCACACAACTCCAGCAATCTTATTTACATCCAACAGATTACCGAAAGTAATTGTTAGGTTGATGGAGATGCTCCCTCAAAAAACAAAAAAGTAAAATACAGTAAAAACTAACTGATGCACTTCCATGTAACGGCAGTGGGATTAATAACATTTCCAAAGCCTACAAGTTTGTAAGCTTCTATGTGTAGCATCACCTTACAAGGATTATCCCTTGGCTCTTCGACTGAAGTGATTTTCAAGTGTCTGTTTTTCCACGCAGCAGGCACATTTGATCAACAGCTCGACTAGATTTGGCTCAGCAATGGCCTTAGCAACTAGAAAGAGTATATTGGAGCGGCTTTAGCCAATTTCACTCACAGTTCCAATCTGTAACACACAATACAAAGCTGAAACTTGTTTTGTAAGAAGAACCCAGTGCAGGTGGCCATCTGTCATTATGCATACACTCCAGGTGACATTACCATCTGCTGCTCTTTAATTTCTCACCAGAGTCGCCTTTAAATATGTAGATGAAGTGGACTAGACAGTTACCAGTGGAAATATAGGAAAACTACAACAACTGCCAATCTTTAAAAGACACACACACACGTGTGTGTTTATATCCTTGTGAGGACATGTCATTGACATAATGGTTTCCCTAGCTGCTTACCCTAACCTTAACCATAACCCAATTGTAACCCTGAGACTAAAACCACATTTTGAGTCTCAAAAATGCCTTCAAACTCGTGGGGACTGGGATTTTGGTCCCCACAAGAGCTGTCGGTCCCCACAAGTATAGTTTGGTCCCCACGAAGGTCTTAATACCCATCCACACACAGACACACACACACACTTAATGTTTTGTTTCTTTTGGGTATACAGTGGGTGCCAAAGAGGTCAGAAACAAGGCGGCCTGCCCGCCGCTATAGAATTCTACCATTCTTGTCCACAAATCTTCTTCCACTCCCTGGGGCCACTGCAGCCATGTTCCACTCCCAGACAACATGCCAGTGACAGAGAAAATAAATAAACAGGCAAATAAATAAATAAACCTTTCCATTTCATGACGCTCCCTCGCTTTTGCCCTCCAGCTCTTTCAACAGACATCTGTGCTCCTGTAACAACGTGCCAGTGTCACTGAAGTAACCGAGATACAAGGACAAGGTCAACCTCGGTAAAAAAAATAAATAAATAAAAATTTAAAAAAAGGAGTTTTGTAAAGGTCGGGCTAGAGAAAAGCGATATCCAGAAGATGCTGCTTTAATAGCAGCTTGTTTTGTTTTGGGGTTTTTTTTAACATATGCACATAATACAAGCCTGAATTCATTCTTTCACACAGTAAAGCAATAGCAACATCAAATTTGGGCAGCAACAAAGCATAATCACAATTACCAAGACCTCATGAATAATAAGCAGGTTAAAAACCACAGAGACTCTGTGCAAGCAACGGATGACTGCTAAACTCATTAAAATCATAATGCGTGCATTCACATTCCCAGAGGACTTACAGTACAATACTGAAAATAAAGTTGGATTTGAGGTATGAAAGCATTTTGGAGGAGGGCACGTACACATGTCTCCTATATTCTTTAATTTAACACAGTAGGAGACTCACTTAGATTAAAAAAATAATTTTCAAAAAGAAGACAGAGAGAGAGTGAGAGAGAGAGAGCATGCTGCTCTGAGCATGCTCAAAGGGGGAGAGCGAGATAAAAGGTCCATCTCTCCAGACCACTTTTGTATCTGGGAGGCAGATTTTGTCCCAGTTGTCTTCAGTGGTGAGAAGAGAAGCAGCGGGGGGAGGAGTGAAGACAAGGGGAATGGGAGGCCAGCGTTGGCTGGTAACGTCAGTGCCCTGGTTTTACTGGCATCTGCTGTTCAGCACACAAATGCAGTATCACGCGGAGTGGCAGTAATTGGTGCTCAGAGAAGCCACGTGAGGCCAATCAAGGAGCTGTTCAAGTACATGTTTGCGTATTTGTTTGAGGGCGTCTGTGTATCTGCATCTGTCTGAAGAATTACACTTGCAGGGGAAGCTTCTTTGATTTTGGCTTCTGGCCTTTTTTTCCTCCACTGGGTGGGGGGTCCGGGTGTGGGGATTCCATGCATTCTTGACGTTATACCCAAGTGTTTCTAAGATTACTGTGGCAGTGGCATACATGAGCTCATTTTAGTCAGTGTTCACATCTGCAAGCATCTCCCCCTGACAACACTTTGAGATGTGCCCTCAGCTCTGTCATTGGAGATGGTTGGACATCATCTAGTTCAGTTTAAGCATCAGCTACCGCTCACAACTGGTCACCCTGTGCTGTAGCAGCTGGATCTCCAGTTTTGATAGTAGCTTTCTTCCTCGATTTGCTATTGTTATAGCACTGAGCAACCAGGTGCTTCTTGGGGTGTTGGTCTTCTGCTTCTGAGGCCTTAAAACACTAGTCCTCACTGGTTTACACTGTAAAAATTCCTAAATAATATTTTTGCAATAAATATGCTGAAATAGGCATAGCTGTAAAAATGTTCCTCAAGTTTCCCTATCAATATTTTTTACTGAGAACACAAAACATGATATATAATAAAAGATAAATAAATACTGATAAACGATATTTGAGTTTGTGTAAAAAAAATGAAAATCATAAATCAGGCACATGTCTCCTGGACTACGCGCATGTTGAAGTAAACCTTTTTGATTGCCCTCTCTCATCTCGGTTGTACCACACAAAAACACAAACACACACCTATGCAATCTCAATTCCCAATTAACTTCCTTCTCAAATAAACACCCAAGGAAATATGAGCGATTGCCGCGACACTGACAAACGCTTCCATCGATTTCTAACACGACTTTATATTTCAGTTAACACTACAATCAATCGTTGCCGTCTGCTCTCCGCAAGTATTAATTGTGCCGAGAGGGTGAAAATTACCAGATGTGTGCGCGGAGTTCACGCTGGAAGGCTGGAGTGTGACTTATTGACCAGTTCATCCTTTTCCAAGTGCTGCCATTTTAGATTTCAGTGTAATTACAGCCTCACTGGGCAATCTGTGCCATCGACCGCCTCCTCCAAACAAACAACTCCCTACAGGCTGGGATTGCCGGTGTTAGTTGCCACAAGCAGAATAATGGGGGCATGAAACACGCTCGTACTGTGGAAGGCTGTAGAGAAAGATGTCTGTATCTGCACAAACAAACAAAATTAATGTGCGCGCCTCTATTCTAAGCAACAGGGGACATACATTCTTTAACAACTATACCGGGCACTGACAGCTGGTCTGCTGTATATACAAATTTGATAAGTGGAGGCTTAAACACTTGCTTTTATGGCTTCACACTGAAGTTTGACTTGTGTGTCGCAGAACTCATCAGGCCAAATTCAAACAAATGTATGTAGAAAGTACTACTAAATACTGTTTACATATAAGCTGAAGCTTACAATTATATCAAAGTTTAACAACTGCACTATAACACACACAGACAAACAAGGTGAAAACAATAATGGTGCCACGGCATATAATATTACCTAAAACTGTGATTTTCTTTTGACTCATCTATTCTAGTCAGGTCTACCATTTCCTCTTTCTTTTTCAGAAATCCACAGAGCATTTCTTCAACTTCTATGCCGTCTCTTCCCTTCTCAGAGGAAATGAACATCATATACCTTGGCAGAGTGAGGCTGACAGGGAATAGTACGGAGCTATCTTAATGAGCTGAGCTCAGGGCTGTTTTGGCTTCTCTCCCTGTCAGCATGTACAGGGGAAGAAAACAGACATGACAGCACTCCAAATGTTTGATAAAGCCATGACATCTAACACACAGCATATGGCCGCGGGTCTTTTGAAAACACCCAGAATACAAGTATTACACCTACATCTTCCTGGTTCTCGTTATGGCATTTGGATCTGATCAAATGGCCTATAAACAAGAATATATACACTTACAGGCATGTTCTTAATCTAAGAGTATGACTGACTGTAACATCATTGCTGGTATTGCTGTTACTTTTTGACCCTTCATGCCTGTATTTCACAAAATCTTTTGCAACCATAAAATAGACATAAAAATAAAGTAGAAATTTGAAACTGCTAATAAGTTAGATGGGCCCGCTCCTTTTCAGGTTGGAAGATGTGGCACTTTGGCTCAGAAGTGTTCCCGTGTAGAAATTCCCATGACATAATCATGCTTGTTTTTAAATGCAGTGTCGTCTAAAGCAGCGATCCCCAACCCCCGGGCCTCGGACCGGTACCGGTCCGTGAGTCGTTTGGTACCGGGCCGAGAGAGTTGAGGCTCAGGTGTGAAATGTATGGTTTTCAGGATTTTTATCGGTTTTCAGCGTTATTTTGTTATCGTTTTTATCGTTTACTCGGTTTTCCTGGGTCTTTTCACGTGTGTTATGAATAAATCTTATTTTTTTCCCGGTACCGGGACTAGTTTTATTTTGTTGTGTTTATCCGCGACACTTTAAAGGCCGGTCCGTGAAGATAATGTCGGGCATAAACCGGTCTGTGGCGCAAAAAAGGTTGGGGACCGCTGGTCTAAAGGGCCAAAAGATCACGGTCATCCAATACTGATCTTTTACCAGTTTCTCCAGTACCCTGGCATCTTTTGATAGGATCGTGTACTGTAGATAGATCCAAACACTTTTTTAAGGTTAAGAAAACATTCAGAAATTGTCCCGTAATTTGGAAACTTTTATTTTTGCAGATGGGTCAACCTGCATAATCTTGCTTCTGAGAAACTCAGCCTTTCTAAGATGTCCTTTTTATACCCGATTACATTACCAGCCTGTTACGAATAACCCAAACACTTGCTTCTTCAGCCTTTTGTTGCCTCTGTCCCAATGGTGGCTATTAAATTCAAAGAGAGCTAATATTTTTAATTAAAGAATAAAATCTTAGTTTAAACATTTGATATGGGTTTGTGAGATTTACAAATCATTGCAATCGTTTTTTTATTGGCATTCTGTTTTACAGTTTGTCCCCATTTGTACGAATTGAGGTTGTAGTTTTAAACATGAATCCAGGCAGAGAACTCAGTGGCATCATCACAAGATAGTCTCTTGTTAATTCTACAATCCAAACGTGTCCTCTCCATTGTAACCCATTGTTGTAAAATACAGAGATTTGACAAGACTTCCCAAAGCCTTTCATTGTGCTCACCAGTGAGAACACTCACATTATTGGGGGCTGTGATAACTGCTTATGCAAGCACATTGTGGCAGGCAGAGGGATAGGGTTTTCTATAAAAGAAAAAAAAACTTTTAGACAGAGCTGAAGGGATAGATTTTAGTGAAACAAATAAAAAAAATAAAAAAAGTCTTGGCTTGCTTTGTTGCATTTCTCCAAGACAAATGATCACTATCTGTAGCCTTTGCTGGAAAAATTGGATTTCCACACCTCGAGTAAATTGATTCTCTCTGTGTTACAAATAGTTTTAAGAGAGACGGCAAAGTCCTGCAGAGAACCACATAATAGTATGGTTGCCTGTTCATTGGAGGAATGCCTGTGTCTGTCTGGACCACGATGATGATGTCACTGGTGAGACTTTACCCAGAGTGCTGTTTGCACATCTGGGACATGTTAATGTGGTGAAAATGAGGGATTTTAGGACTTCATACTTCGTCACTGAGCCTCATCTTATATCCTAATCCTGCAATCATGGACACAGTTCTGGACATCTAGTCTACAGTTATCATTGTATCAATAACTTTTTGATGTTTTAATGAGACAGATAAACAATTAAATCAGGACTGATACAAATTGATCAAAAGGAATATGAAACAGATTGACTGATGTCTCCCTACCTTATGCACAGCCACATATTCTGAAAACGGGCTGTTTTATGACAACCATTAACCAGACAAGGCAGCGAGGGGCAGCGGGGATCTGAGAGATGGAGATCTCTGACTGGGACAGGCATGACTTCAAAGCAGCCAGGATCAATGATGCCATTTGCCTATCGATCCCCTCTACCTCTCAAGAGAGAATGATCCATCAATAAGGCTCAGCTATGGGCTGGAGAGGGATTAGGTACTCAGCTTTAATCTAAGTCCTTTTACTAAATTTGAGCTAAATCCCCTTTGTAATCAGATGTATAGTATCCATTTAGGTATTAGAATAAATTCCTGCACTGCTTCAGATTTACAGATAACATGCAGACACAATAAAGACACAATAAAAATAAAAACTGCACAATTAAATCTATTCTACAAATAAGCCTACATTTAATAATAAAATTGTTTCTCGTCTCTCCTTCAAAATGACGTTTAATCAGTGCACTCTGTGTTGCTTTAACTCAATTTATAGTTTATAACGAAGATGCTGTTTGTCTTGGCAAACAGGGGTTGGGCATCCAAGCCAGTAAAAGGTCACATCTACACATACAAGCCTGCCCGGCATATATTTTCCCCTCTGCTGCGAACATAAAAATTCACACCACCATCTACTTACCTTGGCTGACCTCGGTGTATGAAAATCACTGATTGCCTCCCCTTTTTCACTTAGATTTCTTTCTGGCTTTCCAGCAGAGCCATACATGGATTATGTAACAACCATTAAAGTCATTCCTAGCAATAGGGATCTCAAGTACAAGCTACTTTTTTGTCAAATGTGGTAAGACTTTGTGATATTGATTCCTTTATCTCACTAGGAAGCACTTCCAGTTGGCAATCTGTATCAGTAAGCAAAGCTTCCCTTGGACACAACTGAACTCTAATGACCTCGGGATGTATGGCAGATTTCTCGACACTGTGGGAAGCGGCAATTCTTTTAGACAAAGAGAGTGCACAAACAACAGGCTCAAAAACAGTATTTTATAGTGAAGCCCCGTAACTTATTATAAACAACCACCTAACCTTGAACTTCTCTGGAGAAATAAACAAACTTCTATTTTGGGTCATAATCACAGCTCTATTAGTCATCAGTCAGTGAATTATGGGAGGAAGAAACCACACAGAGATGGTATGTGGCTCGGGTATTAGTGGTTAAGGGGACTCTTAATAGCAGCTATCAGGGCTGGGCTGGATGGCAGCCTGCTGTCTCTGCCTGTCCTATTGATCAGACTTGGGATCTGTGATTGCCAGAAATAGTAGTTGATTCCAGAAGTTATTAGCAATGCCGGCGTCCTGTGAATCAGGAGAGCAACACCCCCTATCTTTAGTGTGGAGGACAAAGTAGGTGGAAATTTAAAAATAAAATAAAAATGACCATGACACAGTTGCAGACAACAATAAAAAAAATGAAGCATTTTAATGTTAGTACTCAGTCAATATATGGCTATGGTAGCTTTCAGTCTGTATATGTTAAAAGCAAGGCTGTAAAGTCATTTTCAGGCTATAATCCATCTGCACAAAACACTAGCATATATAGTATGCACAGTGTATATAATACAAGCACATTTTCCCAAGTCAAAAGTGTAGCGAGTAAAATTATCTCTAAAGTCTTTGAATGTGAAGACAGTCAGCACGGAGATAAATAAATACAAAGAGCAATGGAGTAGCACAACACCTACTTAGAGCTGAGAAATGAATTCACAGACTTGTAAACCTACTAAAGCCCCACAGAGATTTACCAGTTTACACTAACTGAAAAGAAGCATTAAATATAGCAAAAACATCATTACTTTGTCCAGCACGTTAATATAAAACATATTAAATGTAGCAGTAAACCCTTAGACATCTAGGATCAAGCCAGAAATAGCATTCAAAAAAAAAGATGATCCCACTCTGAACGAGGTACTAATAATGACTACCATTTCTCCTCAGGAAATTTAGTGGTGCTCTTGAGGCCATTTTGCAGACAACCGCATCTCTCTCTTCTTTCACTCTAGTTGGCAAAATGAGTCCCACATAAAATCTGTTTCAGGGCCCAGTGCCTCTTGTAGGCTTTCATTTCTTTATGGGTTTTCCAGCTGCCAGCCACCGATAACAAAAGCCATTGGCTCCTGAAGAGCACTCTTCACTGCCACAACCAATGGCTGTCATCCACCGCGTCATCTAATTACCATAACAAAAGATGCTTATCTGCAAGATTTTCAACACAGCACAAATACCTCTTTCTCTGTCATCCTCTTCATCTAAAGAAGGCCTCTACGTCCTCCCTATTTTAATATTTACATTCCGGCACCACTGTACCCCATTTGATCGTGACAGTTTTGGCAGTTTGGACAGGTGTAAGATATGCAAATGCTTTTGTGGCTGTTGTGCTGGTTTCACTTAAGTCACATCAAATATTCGTTTTCTTTAGATATTCGTCCGCTGTGGATAATCATGGTCTTTTTTTCCCTTTATAGTGCTAAACGACAAGAGTCCCAAACCTTATTACGTGGTTGCTTGTGCATGAATTGTAGCCCTCGTTCTTTGTTACTAACCGGAGAGCTGTATGACGGACTGCACGGCAAATACTTAATTAGTCACGTTTGACAGCTTTACCAATCAGATAGTGAATCTATTAGCAGCAGGTTTGTGGGTGAAAAGGAAATACCAATGTAGCCTAACGGCCACTGCAAAGCTTTGATAAGGATACCAAAGCCATGGTTTGGGAAACACTGATCAAAAAACCCCAAAACAGCTACTTCAATGTGCTGTAGTTTTTTTTGGTCTTCCAGTCCCATTCCCCAGTTTAAGTGAAAACTACCTGGGACTAAAATGATTGGCTGGAGTTCTGACATGGGCCAATAGATGTGGGCCTGTGCATCACATGCAAATAAAAATACAAAGATGCACCTGTGCCTTTGCAATTATGCAAAACCTCAAAAGACTAAAGGGCAGACTGACAATTTATGTGCAATACTGCAAACCTCGAATCACAGATGACACCCTTAAGGAGACACTACAGGTCAACGGGGGGGGGGGAACACATGTAAATGAGGCATTATGTGACTAAATATGGGCAGAAATGTGAACATTAGATAGCGCCATCTTCAAACTTCTGGTATCATTATGGCAGGATTATTATGAAAAATAAACAAGTTGGTCATGTTTCTTTTTCTTTTTTGGATGTAGTTATCTATTATGTGTAAAAGTATGATAGAATATCAACACATAGATGACAAATCTTCTGTATGTTACGCTTTAGGCCACCCAACATGTCCCAATATTACTAGTTCGAAAAAAAAAATGAGGAACCATGAGAACTGTTTGAAATCAATCTACACATTTAAGTTTATTTTACTTTAATCGCTTTGGAAAACACTATCTAACACGATTAAGGTGGTGGTTAGGATTAGAGATAAAGTTATGGTTGGGGTTAGGATTAAGGTTAGGTTTAGGGCTGTAATACACGGCTGGAACGTATATTACCACTGGGAGCGTCAATCTATTGGATTCCATCCACAACCCAGTGTGTATCATAGGAACACGGAAGGTTACCTTTCACGTTCATGAGGGACAATTTGTCTGTATATTACGTGGTCGGAATGAGAACGGGCTCAGAACATACACGGGAATAAAATGACAAAAGTTGGTAGATGTGAGATTTCTGGCTTAGCGTATGAGAAAAGAAAATTTATGAGAAAAAAAATTTACAAAAAAAAAGAAAAAAAAAAGAATTTTTTTTCCCGCAATTTCAAAAAAACATCACCATGAAAAATACCTCAACGATTTATTATTTTAAAATAATTCTGTTTCATTTTTTCTTAAATGCTATGTTTTAATATGCAAATCAAGTATTATCTCATTAAACATGCTGTAATTTGTACAAATGCCAGTGCTTTAGAATAAAGATGTAAATGTATGATATATTTTAGACATTTTCTTTGCAACAGTCTGAAAGAAAGCATATTATAGAACCAATA